>NC_092335.1:652595000-653950000 GCF_046630445.1 Rutidosis leptorrhynchoides
CATATCTTAGCGTATCTGCTAATTCATATCTTAGCGTATATGTTACTGTAAACTTTGCCTGACATATTCCGTAAATTCCTCCGTAATCTATGAAACCTTTTGCTCTATATAATTAGAATACCACCTGATAGCCGGAAAATCATTTCATATCGAAAAATTCTTTATTCAATCGTACGAAATGGAATTCGTCATTAGTTCAAGTCCCTCGGATTCCGAAATGGAATCCCACTCAAGTTTCGAAAGCAGTGTGACCGGAATGGATCAACCAATTAGTCATCATCTATTCTGGATGAATTGGGGGATGGGTTCGTAGCCTCCTTAATCATTGGAGACAAGAAGAAGGTGATCCCTTCCATCCACCACATTGCCCTCTTGGCGAAGAACCAGAAGCACTTACCGGTGAACCTATTCGAAACACCATTTTCTCTCTCATTTCCAGAGTATCTCGTCATGATTATATACTACACCAAATTCTAGATCTTATTTATCCGCTCGTCCGAACCGACAATCACCCCGGTGTAATAGAAGAAGTCAACGAGCTTCGCGCTCGGGTAGTGACTTTGGAGAATATGGTGCAAAGGTTACGAACACCAGCAGCAGCACCAACAACATAACCAGTACCACCAGCAACATCAACAGTACCATTACCACCACCAACAACAACCGCATCGCAAACCTCAACTTCACAATCTCTCCCATGAGCATCGACGTCATACACCCTGTAGATACTAAGGAATACCACAACAATGAAGTATTGATTCATAACTTCATTGGGAAAACATTCTATGACGATTATGTAATTTCTAAAGTTTTGAAATTATCTATCCTAGCCTTAACCATAAATTAAGTGAGTTTAATTTAATATTAACTCATTAAATCAATATTACATCTGAAGAAATATACACATATATTTCCATAAAGACTGTAATAAAATTCTTTTGTACAAAATATTAATTGTGACAATTTTTTTTTAACGGGTAGGTAATACCCGAGAGATATATAAATTCATAATTAATATGTTACATTCTTCGAATCTGATTCAACAAATCATCCATTATACTCCCTACTTTCACAACAATATACATTCTTTTATAGAAATCAAAACAACCATACTCATTCAAAAATCTAATTACATATTCTGATTTTGAAATCGCCGAATTCAATTCAAGTTATAACCGGTATCATCACTCTTAGATTCTTACATCTTTCAAAGCTATACTTTAACTTCAAAACTGTGTTAGAACATCGTATGTATATTAACGATTATAATCTGTGTTCAAGCCCTTCGAAATACCTGAAGACACTTCAAATAATGAACAATCGAGATGATGATCCAACCACATGTTATCCACAGTTACGTACCTGAAAAACTCTTGAAACCAAAGTCATAATTTAACATGTATCCATGTCAGACCTTTTGGCATTTACTAGCTAAAATAACTTTTCAATCCCTTCTAAAAATAGACGGTTTTGTCACAGCTCCAGCAAACCAACTTCAATTGTTCCATCGAATAAGCCTTATTATAATGATTACCTCTTCATCAATATTACCGGGGAACCTTTCATATCTCGCCAAATTAGCAGTAAACTTATTAATAACTTCATTGATCTTTGACTTTTCAAAAAATCTTTATATTTATCAAAACCCCATCATTTACTCATCTGCATCTTGTAACGAGAATTGCCATACAAATCATCGAAAATTAGCAATCAGTATTTTGAAATCTCGCAGCATGTCTACGCCAACAATTATATGTGTCTATCTTCTGGACTTATATACTTTGAATGTGAAGTTTCTGAAAAACACCCTAAGCTGCGAACTAGTTCTCGAAATACTGATGAAGCAGCAAAAACTATAAACGACCTTAACAGTAAAAAGTTTGATGATAAAGAGTGGTGTGTTGGCAAAGCTCAGAAAAAGAGAATATTTGGTACTAAAAAATACGGATTGAGCAAACCATGAAGAAGGCTGTGGATAAATCACAAGGATGAAATCTACCTTCAAAGAATCCAAATGATTCCGTGTCTGCTGAAGTCATTATTGAATACCTTGCTCCTGACTCTAAACCCTTACGGACAATATTCTTCATCATCCTCTGATATTAGAAATTTTAAGATATCATCGTATCTTTCATTATAAATATCCTCCATATTTCTGAAGATATTTCCATAATTATTCTTATCTGAAATCATTTACCTCTTCGTGCTGTCTGTATTACATCATAAAAGAAACTATTTTAGTTTCTAAATTCTGAAACTTTCGAATTTAAAATAGGAATATTTTTGAAGTAGTGTTGTGAACTGAAGCATGAACTAGTATAATATAATGACACTTGATCGACGTGATTATATTACAGTAAGTCATGCTGAGTTTCTAAATGGAACGTGATGATTCACAGATCATAACGTCATCATGTGCTATGTTACACGACTCTTGTATTCTCTTTAACCTCTAAAATATCAAGAAAATATTTCTTGATGATTCGGCCTTTTTCGAGGTATTCTAGTAATTTGACAAGTCAAGATCGTGCCATTACAACTTCCTTCTTAGAACATTAACAATGTTCATTCCGAAATTCATATATGCGAATTCTGGACTATTACAAGCGGTGCTTAATAAGAAGAAGAAACGAAAGGACAAAACTCCGAAATAGAAATTGGGGTATAAATCGCAGCAAATAAAAGAGAGCATTAATTGGGGATTGTAGTGACCCGAACTTTTCGATGGTTATATATATTAATTGAGATTGATATTTACATGATTAAATATTTCCAACATGTTAAGCAATCAAACTTGTTAAGACTTGATTATTTGAAATAGATTTCATATAGACAATTGACCACCCAAGTTGACCGGTGATTCACGAACGTTAAAACTTGTAAAAACTATATGATGACATATATTTGGATATATATATATATATATATATATATATATATATATATATATATATATATATATATATATATATAGTTAATATGATATTATGATAAGTAAACATATCATTAAGTATATTAACAATGAACTACATATGTAAAAACAAGACTACTAACTTAATGATTTTTAAACGAGACTTATATGTAACGATTATCGTTGTAAAGACATTTAATGTATATATATCATACTAAGAGATATTCATACATGATAATAATTTAAAATCTCATTTGATATTATAAACATTGGGTTAATAATATTTAACAAGATCGTTAACCTAAAGGTTTCAAAACAACACTTACATGTAACGACTAACAATGACTTAACGACTCAGTTAAAATGTATATACATGTGGTGTTTTAATATGTATTTATACAATTTTGAAAGACTTCCATACACTTATCAAAATACTTCTACTTAACAAAAATGCTTACAATTACATCCTCGTTCAGTTTCATCAACAATTCTACTCGTATGCACTCGTATTCGTACTCGTACAATACACAACTTTTAGATGTATGTACTATTGGTATATACACTCCAATGATCAGCTCTTAGCAGCCCATGTGAGTCACCTAACACATGTGGGAACCATCATTTGGCAACTAGCATGAAATATCTCATAAAATTACAAAAATATGAGTAATCATTCATGACTTATTTACATGAAAACATAATTACATATCCTTTATATCTAATCCATACACCAACGACCAAAAACACCTACAAACACTTTCATTCTTCAATTTTCTTCATCTAATTGATCTCTCTCAAGTTCTATCTTCAAGTTCTAAGTGTTCTTCATATATTCTACAAGTTCTAGTTACATAAAATCAAGAATACTTTCAAGTTTACTAGCTCACTTCCAATCTTGTAAGGTGATCATCCAACCTCAAGAAATCTTTGTTTCTTACAGTAGGTTATCATTCTAATACAAGGGAATAATTATATTCAAACTTTGGTTCAATTTCTATAACTATAACAATCTTATTTCAAGTGATGATCTTACTTGAACTTGTTTTCGTGTCATGATTCTGCTTCAAGAACTTCGAGCCATCCAAGGATCCGTTGAAGCTAGATCCATTTTTCTCTTTTATAGTAGGTTTATCCAAGGAACTTAAGGTAGTAATGATGTTCATAACATCATTCGATTCATACATATAAAGCTATCTTATTCGAAGGTTTAAACTTGTAATCACTAGAACATAGTTTAGTTAATTCTAAACTTGTTCGCAAACAAAAGTTAATCCTTCTAACTTGAATTTTAAAATCAACTAAACACATGTTCTATATCTATATGATATGCTAACTTAATGATTTAAAACCTGGAAACACGAAAAACACCGTAAAACCGGATTTACGCCGTCGTAGTAACACCGTGGGCTGTTTTGGGTTAGTTAATTAAAAAATATGATAAACTTTGATTTTAAAGTTGTTATTCTGAGAAAATGATTTTTATTATGAACATGAAACTATATCCAAAAATTATGGTTAAACTCAAAGTGGAAGTATGTTTTCTAAAATGGTCATTTAGACGTCGTTCTTTCGACTGAAATGACTACCTTTACAAAAATGACTTGTAACTTATTTTTCCGACTATAAACCTATACTTTTTCTGTTTATATTCATAAAATAGAGTTCAATATGAAACCATAGCAATTTGATTCACTCAAAACGGATTTAAAATGAAGAAGTTATGGGTAAAACAAGATTGGATAATTTTTCTCATTTTAGCTACGTGAAAATTGGTAACAAATCTATTCCAACCATAACTTAATCAACTTGTATTGTATAATATGTAATCTTGAGATACCATAGACACATATACAATGTTTCGACCTATCATGTCGACACATCTATATATATTTCAGAACAACCATACACACTCTATATGTGAATGTTGGAGTTAGCTATACAGGGTTGAGGTTGATTCCAAAATATATATAGTTTGAGTTGTGATCAATACTGAGATACGTATACACTGGGTCGTGGATTGATTCAAGATAATATTTATCGATTTATTTCTGTACATCTAACTGTGGACAACTAGTTGTAGGTTACTAACGAGGACAGCTGACTTAATAAACTTAAAACATCAAAATATATTAAAAGTGTTGAAAATATATTTTGAACATACTTTGATATATATGTATATATTGTTATAGGTTCGTGAATCAACCAGTGGCCAAGTCTTACTTCCCGACGAAGTAAAAATCTGTGAAAGTGAGTTATAGTCCTACTTTTAAAATCTAATATTTTTGGGATGAGAATACATGCAGGTTTTATAAATGATTTACAAAATAGACACAAGTACGTGAAACTACATTCTATGGTTGAATTATCGAAATCGAATATGCCCCTTTTTATTAAGTCTGGTAATCTAAGAATTAGGGAACAGACACCCTAATTGACGCGAATCCTAAAGATAGATCTATTGGGCCTAACAAACCCCATCCAAAGTACCGGATGCTTTAGTACTTCGAAATTTATATCATATCCGAAGGGTGTCCCGGAATGATGGGGATATTCTTATATATGCATCTTGTTAATGTCGGTTACCAGGTGTTCACCATATGAATGATTTTTATCTCTATGTATGGGATGTGTATTGAAATATGAAATCTTGTGGTCTATTGTTACGATTTGATATATATAGGTTAAACCTATAACTCACCAACATTTTTGTTGACGTTTAAAGCATGTTTATTCTCAGGTGAATATTAAGAGCTTCCGCTGTTGCATACTAAAATAAGGACAAGATTTGGAGTCCATGTTTGTATGATATTGTGTAAAAACTGCATTCAAGAAACTGATTTCGATGTAACATATTTGTATTGTAAACCATTATGTAATGGTCGTGTGTAAACAGGATATTTTAGATTATCATTATTTGATAATCTACGTAAAGCTTTTTAAACCTTTATTTATGAAATAAAGGTTATGGTTTGTTTTAAAAATGAATGCAGTCTTTGAAAAACGTCTCATATAGAGGTCAAAACCTCGCAACGAAATCAATTAATATGGAACGTTTTTAATCAATAAGAACGGGACATTTCAGGGATGACAATGATTATAGAAGAAGAAGGAATTTGAAATATAAGGGAAGATATAAAACCCAACAACAACCCAGAAATCACAAACCGTATATATCAATGCATATAGCAATATAAAGACACGAGAGAACTAAAAACACTATAAAACCAAGAGTATAGTAGAAGTAAATAGATTCTTTCGGAGGCAGATGAAAAAGAAGAGCGACAGATATGAAAGTGAGGAGTATATCAAGAATCAGCACTGGATGAAGCATATTGACAAATACTTTAAAATATGAGTTGAGAAGGTGTGAGTTGTAAGAAAACAAATGAGGTGGATTTATAGTGAAATATCCGACAGAGAAATCAAAATGGATTATCGCATTAATTCGAAGAGGATCATAATTTCCTTAATCGCCGAATAATCAAATCCAATATAGATTACAATGATTTTCTTTTTGGAGATCAATCGTGATGACGTCAAAAGATACGACGAATCACTATTATCTTATTTCGTTCATTTACGATAACTTCACTCACACGTTTCGATTAATCGAATTATTTTATCCATTCTTCTTAAATATTATAAAACTCTATAATCGTTATAATAACATTCTCATTGTTAGTCATGACGACCTCTATCAAATTTTGGGGACGAAATTTCTTTAACGGGTAGGTACTGTGACGACCCGGAAATTTCCGACCAAATTTAAACTTTAATCTTTATATTATTCCGACACGATAAGCAAAGTTTGTTAAGTTAAATCTCAAGAATTTTAAACTGTGTTCATACATTCATTATAACCTCGACCAAATTTCGACGATTCACGAACCGTTATATATAAATAGATATGTACATGTATATATATATTATAACTTGAGAATATTAATAAAGTATTAAACGTATAATACCTTACACGAACGTATTTGTTTCAATATGATTTTCGATGAAATTATAAAAAAATTTATTAAATGATTGAATTATCAGAAACATTGAATTATGATTACAAGTCTCTGTTGAGAGGTCCACTATGATTTGAGAAAATCTATTCCTCTTAACGATATTCAGAATAATTTGTAAAGCTATTTATAAATAAAAACAAAAAGTGTCATTTACGAAAGTTAGACAAAAGTTAGTGGAGAATTGGTTTCTATAATATTCTATTAATTTAGTTTCAAAAGTACAAAAAACATTTTCAGTTTAAAAAGAACTTTATTATTAAAATGTATATATCTTTTATAAATATCTAGAACCACTTTTGACAACTCATTACTTAACCAGTATGATAAAGATAACGATATTTATATTTTATTTTATTAAATATATATAATGATTTAAATTAATATTATATATACTTATACGCGTATTATACGTATATAGTTTTATACTTTTACTATACTTTAACTTTACCTTTACTTTAGTTTTATTTTACTTTAACTTTAGTAATTCATACTTTAATAATTCAATTTAATAATTCATACTTTAATAATTCACTTTAATAATTCATACTTTAATAATTCACTTTAATAATTCACTTTAATAAGTCATACTTTAATAATTCACTTTAATAATTCATACTTTAATAATTCATACTTTAATAATTCACTTTAATAATTCATACTTTAATAATTCATTTTAATAATTCATACTTTAATAATTCACTTTAATAATTCAAAAATCTGTTATAAATAGAATTCAATAGGTTTCATTATTTCATAGAAACTTGAAAATATATTTCTCTAAACTCTCTCAATCGAATTACACATATATATTTTCTTTGTATTATTTCAAGATATTATTAGTATACATAAAATATTACGACGGAGTGCTGTCCGAGTGATTTCAAAATAGTTTTTTTTGAATGAGTCGAAGCTAAGGAAATTATGGGTTATAGCTATGGAGGTGATGGGTATGGTTCATGGGTATGCTCGTGAGGTCAATCTAGTGTTTATCATCTCCGTTGCGTCTACGTACTTTCCTGCAATATTGAATCTCAATATTGATACATTCGTGAATCCGAGTTCAACCTTGCACTTGTTAAAAGACGTTATATGAATTTTTACTACGAAATACCGTATTGTGAGTTTCATTTGCTCCCTTTTTAATTGCTTTTGCAATATATATTTTTGGGCTGAGAATACATGCGCTGTTTTATAAATGTTTTACGAAATAGGCACAAGTACTAAAACTAATTCTACGTGGGTTTAAACCAGAAATATACCCTTAGCTTGGTAACATTAAACTACTTGTCTATGTACGGTAGGCGCGAATCCTAAAGATAGATCTATTGGGCCTCACAAACCCCATCCTGACTATGGGATGCTTTAGTACTTCGAGGTTATTTTAAACACACCTGATCTGGTGTACTTCAGAGGGTAAAACATGAACGTTAAGGCTTGTTACCGGGTGCCTACAACTTATAGAATACTTTTATACACTTGCGAGTGTACATATATTTATAAACGGAAATCTTGTGGTCTATTAATATATTGAAATGATTGTTATGATAAACCTATGAACTCACCAACCTTTTGGTTGACACTTTAAAGCATGTTTATTCTCAGGTATTAAAGAAATCTTCCGCTGTGCATTAGCTCATTTTAAGGATATTACTTGGAGTTATTCATGGCATATTTTGAAAGACGTTGCATTCGAGTCATTGAGTTCATCAAGATTATTATTAAGCCAATTATAGTTGGATGTATTATGAAATGGTGTGCATGCCGTCAACTTTCGTTGTAAAGAAAGTTTGTCTTTTAAAAACGAATGCAATGTTTGTAAAATATATCATATAGAGGTCAAATACCTTGCGATGTAATCAACTATTGTGAATCGTTTATAATGTATATGAACGGGCCCTTTCATTACGTCCCTAATAAGTTGAATGCTCGATCCACGAAGTGTATCTTCATAGGATATCTCAAGGATGATATGGGATACTATTTCTATGATCCAACCGAGCAAAATGTATTTGTTGCTCGAAAGGCTAAATTCCTTGAAACTAAGTTCCTAATGGAAGGAAATAGTGAAAGGAAGATAGATCTTGAAGAGGTTCAAGATCAAGTAGATGATATACAATTGGTTGACGCTAGCACTCAACATGAAAATATTGAGAGTGATCAAATGGATGATCAAAATACACAAGACGTTCACAGATCTGGTAGGATTAGTAATCCTCCTGAGAGATATGGGTTTCTCATGGATGGTTGCTATGTGGTTGATTTGGATGAACCAACAAACTACCAAGATGCTTTATCAAGGATTGATAAGGATAAATGGCAGGAAGCCATGAACGCTGAGATGCAATCCATGTATGACAACTAAGTTTGGGAACTTGTTGAACAACCTACTGGCTCAAGGCTAGTTGATTGTAAATGGCTTTTCAAAATGAAAATCGACATACATGGAAACTTGGATACATATAAAGCTAGACTTGTAGCAAAAGGTTTCACTCAAACTCAAGGGGTTGACTATGATGAAACTTTTTCGCCTGTGGCAATGCTAAAGTCTATTAGGATATTACTTGCCATTACTGCTCATTATGATTATGAAATATGGCAAATGGATGTCAAGACCGCTTTCCTAAATGGACATCTTGAGGAAGATGTCTATATGGTTCAGCCTGAAGGTTTTGTTGATCCGAAGTGTCCTAAAAAGGTATGCAAGTTAAAGAAGTCAATCTACGGATTGAAACAAGCATCTAGAATGTGGAATCATCTTTTTAATGAGGAGGCCAAGAAATTTGGCTTCATTAAAAATGGTGATGAAGCTTGTGTATACAAGAAAGCTAGTGGGAGCACTATCATGTTCCTTGTATTATATGTGGATGATATATTATTATTTGGGAACGATATTTCGGCAATGCAAGGCGTTAAAACTTGGCTAAGTAAATGCTTCTCCATTAAGGATCTTGGAGAAGCACAATACGTTTTGGGGATTGGGATCTACATGGATAGATCCAAGAAACTGATAGGTTTGAATCAAAGTGTATACATTAAAAAGATCTTGAAAAGGTTCAAGATGGAGAACTCTAAGAAAGGTTTGGTACCTATTCAAAGAGGATCGCTTCTCAGTTCATCTTAGTTCCCTACAACAAAAGATGAACAAGAGAGAATGAAGAAAGTCCCGTACGCATCTGCTGTTGGGTCAATCATGTATGCAATGATATGCACTAGACTGTATGTGTCATGCGCTCTTAGCCTGACAAGTAGATACCAGAATAACCCAGGAAACAGCCATTGGATTGCTCTCAAAAGTATATTGAAATACCTTAGGAGGACTAAAGATATGTTTCTAATATATGGGTCTGGTGAGGAGGAACTCGCTGTAAAAGGTTACGTGGATGCGAGTTTCCAAACTGATCGAGATGATTCTCGATCACAATCCGGTTATGTCTTCACGTTAAATGGAGGTGCGGTCTCTTGGAAGAGTTCAAAACAGGATGTTGTTGCTTTATCCACTACAGAGTCGGAGTACATCGCCGCCTCATTGGCAGCTCAGGAAGCTGCATGGATGAAGAAATTCATCGACGACTTAGAAGTAGTCCCTTCCATTCAGGACCCTCTTGAGATCTTTTGTGACAATACGAGCGTGCAATTGCTCAAATCAAAGAACCTCGTGCTCACCAAAAGACCCGTCACATTGAGCAGAGATTCAACAACATAAGGGATGAAGTTGAAAAGGGAAAGATATGTATTCGTAAAGTTCCCACAGATCTTAATATAGTGGATCCACTCACCAAGCTCTTACATGGTGCAAAACATCAAGGGCATGTTAGTGCATTAGGGCTTCGATATTCTAGTGATTGGTTGTGATCTGTTTTATGTATTGTAACGGAACGAAGTGGTTCAAACTCATTAATATAATTATGATGTTAATTTATTAATCTTGAGTCAGGTTCCTATTTTGCATATTTTATCCATGAATAAGATATTATTCTAAATTCCGTAGTCGATCACATTTATGGGAGCAAGTGTGAGGTTTAGACTATTATGAACTTGGATTGGTATACATTCACGGGCTGAATGTGGGGCAAGGTTGCTGCCAAGGTTCATAGATATTTGTGGGATACAAATATTGGAAGACCTGCCCTCAAGATTTACTAAATGGAGCCTTTGTGGTTGATCACATGTAATCTTGAGTAAAGGCGAATATCATTGTATCCTTTAACCTGAGATACATATTGAGTTCGGATATTTACCAAGTATTGTGCCCCCATTCTTTCCTTCCCTATTCTGAAATATGTAGTTCATAAGGAAGAGCTCAGGTATAATGCAAGGTGTATATTTAGGATGTATGTAGTCAAGATGGAATTTGTCCCTCTTATTCGTTGAGAGTCAGATGTCTAAGGACTAATAAAGTTAAATCTAGAAGAGAGTGATCACTCTGTATCTCTTGGATTTAACATGACATCTAGGACGAAAGGATATAATGAAAAGATTCACCTATTCATATTCGAGATGGGAACTTGAAAAGGATGATGTTATTGAATGGCACAAAGTCATAACATATTGGGGGTGATGGACGGTCATTAGGTGGTATCCGTCACTTGCATTAATTTCTTATGTTTCTCGTGCAAGTGGGAGATTGAAGGTATTTCGTATGCCCAAGAGACATATTAAATTAATGTGGCTAATATGTTATGATCCAAATCAGGTCATACCCAATAACAAGCTTACCAACACTTTATATGTATTTAATCTTAACGATTGGATCGTTAAATAAATACGCGACACTTGAACTTTAGAAAATCGGTTTTCTAAAATATTATCACTTGAGATAAATTATTTGGATAATTTATATTTAATTATTTATAGGTTTAAATAATTATAATGTGTAATATTTTATGAAAGGTTTATAAAATATGCAAGTAACATTAACAATTACATGGCTTTTTTACAAGTTAAAAAAAAAACTAATGTGATTATAATATGGGATGGTGGTGGACGTTTTTTGCAGCCCCAAGGAGACCATCCCATGCCTAAATTTGTTACTTTTAAGACCACACAATTTCCAAGGTACTTGCTTAACTAGTGAACCAAGGCTTTGACTCAAGAGAGTGATAATACACACATAAAAAATAGCAAGAAAAATTCTGCTTCGAGGGTGTTGCTGGCCGTGACTTTTGAAGGAGAAAGAAGAGAGTTTTGCTTGTTAATCTTGGTGATTAAGTGTCATAAATCCTAACTCAAACAAAGGTGGTGTTGGTGCAAAAAGGGCTTGTGGGTATAACACTCTTGAGGCTTCAAGTTAGAGGCTATTGTTCATCATCTTCATCATCATCTTACTTGTTCCAAATCTGCCCTCAAACTCACTTGAGGAGGTATGATGTAATGACCCGGAAATTTCCGACCAAATTTAAACCTTAATCTTTATATGTTTTCGACACGATAAGCAAAATCTGTAATGTTGAGTCTAGAAAGTTTGAAATCTTTATTTGGATAATCAGTTACCCTTTGACCATTCTCGGTGATTCACGAACCTTAAACAGAAATGTTGATGTAATTAACTATACATGCAATTACTTATATTTATTATAAATTAAATATAGTAATGAAAAAT
The DNA here is from genome assembly GCF_046630445.1 of Rutidosis leptorrhynchoides. NCBI lineage: Eukaryota > Viridiplantae > Streptophyta > Magnoliopsida > Asterales > Asteraceae > Rutidosis > Rutidosis leptorrhynchoides. The sequence continues at coordinate 652,607,530 of NC_092335.1, forward strand.
TAAGTGAGTAGTTATTATGTTAATGTTTACCATTATTACTTTTATTATTATTATAAATATCCATAGTTATAATAATATCAGTTATATTAATAAATAATACTTTAACATAAAATTTAAAACAAGTAATTGATATATCTTTATTATTACCAATACCATTAAGAATCATATAATAAAATTTAGTATTATTAAGGTACAACTTATTATCATTATGACATTTATTATTAAGATTACTAATTTGATAGTATTATTATTAATATTAATAACAGTGGTAACTATATTGTTATTTTCGATAAATGATATATAAATATGAAAACTAGTGCATTTAAATTGATATTAGAATTATTATTATTATTATTATTATTAATATCATATTATTATAAATTGTTATTATTATTTTATTATTATTTATAATATTAAAAGTATTATTGTTACAATATAATTATTAATTAACAAAAGTAATTACAATATATAAATAAACAGATATATATACGTATTGATATATATTGATTAAAGGAAACAGATATTTAGGCATCGCTATCTACTGTTTTTTTTTCTTCTTTCTATTAAGCCCGTGAACTGATGTCAACATCCCTCCAGCTTTATATAAATCGAGCAATTCACCATTTGATAAAACGGATTCTGGCGATTTTCCATTATACATAATAATCTTCTTGTATCTGTTTTAAATAAATTAAAAGGTCAAGAAACTTATCTGTTTCTCTATTCGCGTCTGGTATCGATCATGGAATCAAAATCGTATGAGTTTTCAAAATCTAAAAGTGCCACTCGGTTAGGAATTTCATAAGAACACTATCTGCAAAGTTACAAGTTGTGATTTTTCATATTGATTATTAATTGTTGAGTCAAAGTTTAAAGTAAAAAGTCAAACAGTCGGTCTTTTTATGAAATTCGAACGTAATTCTGTATCAATGGATTAATTGATGAGTTGGAAAGATTAAATAAGTGATTTAAGATATATCTCGTGTTATAAAACTTGTTCAGAACTTGATAAATCTCGACAATAATAATTTTTTTTTAAAAGTTTAGCAGCGACGGTAACAAGCAATTTCTTTTTATAATTTTTTTATTTATCGTTTTCCTAATTAACAAATTACATCACTATTAATCCCTGGTAGTTGGCAACGTTTAAAACTTGTTTTGGAAATTTGTTGAATGGTGATGGGTTAGCTCTGTCGACGGGTTGTAGGAGATGAAGAGGTAACAAATAAACATACGGGTCATATATTTTAAGATATGGAAATAAATCAGAAAAACATAATTGGTGCCATGGTCGAGGGTGTTGGTTTGTGAGCGGGAGGTCACGGGTTCGAGCTCGAGCAAGGGCTGTTTTTTTTTTGGAAATTCATTCACTTGAGGTAGTCACATGTTCTTTTATTATTATTATTATGATTATTATTATAATTATTGATTATTATTATTATTATTATTATTATTATTATTATTATTATTATTATTATTATTATTATTATTATTATTATTATTATTATTATTATTATTATTATAAATAACATAAGTATTATTATTATGGTTATCATTATTATTATTAAAATAATTATTAGTATTGTTATTATTAAACTTAATATCATTTTTACTAAAATTATTATTTTTGATATCACTAAAGCTATCATTATTATTGTTATCAGTATTATCATTATTTTTAATAATTATGATTATGAAAATAAGAGTTTTAAAGATGCTATTAAAGTTATAAACATAACAATAAAGATTTTATATATATATATATATATATATATATATATATATATATATATATATATATATATATATATATAAAATTACTAATAATAATATACATATATATATATATATATATATATATATATATATATATATATATATATATATATATATATATATATATATATATAAATTACTAATAATAATATATATATGTATATCTGTTCGATTACAACTACGTGTGTTAATATATATACGTGATATAGGTTCGTGAATTCGAGGCCAACCTTATACGTGTTCAATGATGTTATATGTATTTTTACTACAAAATACAGTATGGTGAGTATATAGTCCCTTTTAAACTCTAAATATTTTGGGATGAGAATACATGCATTTTATGATTTACGTTATGGACACAAGTGATCAAAAATAAATTCTATGTTGAGTTGTACCATGGCATATTTCTTTATACTTGGTAGCTAATATTTACATGAGGAACGTAAACGCGAATCCTGTTGATAGATCTATCGGGCCTGACTACCCCAACCGGGCTGGATGACCAGTTTTCAACGGTTGCACAGTACTTCGTTTCTGTATACTACACTTGGTACGGTGTAGCGATTATTTAAGAATATGCTGCGATGATTTAAATGTTAAGTATGGTTACCAAGTGCTCAACTACTTTTACATACACTTGCGAGTGTATTATGTTTAAATATATGAAATCTTGTAGTCCATAGTTATTACGCTGCTAGCATCAAACCTATATATCTCACCAACTTTATGTTAACGTTTTAAAGCATGTTATTCTCAGGTACGAATTAAGTCTTCCGCTGTGCATTAACTCATATTAAAGATATTATTTGGAGTCGATCATCGCAATGGGACCAACTGTCGAAGACTTCGTCTGGGTGGATTAGGACCGGTCCTTTCAGTTGGTATCAGAGCGGTGGTCTTAGCAAACCAGGTCTTGCATTAGTGTGTCTGACTAGTAGTTGTTAGGATACATTAATGAGTCTGGACTTCGACCGTGTCTACATGTCAAAAGTTTTACTTATCATCCCTAAGTCTAGACACGACTTCATGCACTTATTTGATAGATAGTGTACAGATAAATTAATATCTTAGCGTATCTGTTACTGTAGACTTTATCTGATACGTTTCCTTAATTCCATCCGTAATTTACGGGATCTTCTGTACTATATTTAGGTATTCTATACAATTTGAATATCATCCGATATCCGAAAATCATTTCATATCCAAAAATCCTTTATCTAACCGTACAATACGGAACTCGCAACCAGTTCAAATTCCTTAGATTCTGACAGTTATTCCGATATGGATTTCGACTCAAGCTCCGAAGACAGTGTAACCGGAATGGATCAACCAATTAGTCATCACCAATTCTGGATGAATTGGGGATGGGTTCGTAGTTTACTTAATTACTGGAGACACGAAGAAGGTGATCCCTTCTATCCATCAAATTGCCCTCTTGGCGATGAACCTGAAGCACTTACCGGCGAACCTGTTCGAAACACCATTTTCTCTCTTATCTCTAGAGTATCTCGTCACGATTGTATACTATCCCATATTTTGAATCTTATTCATCCGCTAGCTCCAACCGCCAATCATCCCGGTGTACTAGCAGAAGTTAACGAACTTCGCGCTCACGTGACGGCTTTGGAGAACATGGTGCGAAGGTTACAAACACCAGCAGCAGCACCAGCAGCATAATCAGCACCACCATCATCAATGCCAATAGTACGCTTATCACCCCCAATCACAACCGCATCGTAAACCTCAACATCACAATCTGTATCTCGGATATCAATATCACAAGCCTCAATATCACCATCTATACTTCGAGTATAATCTTCGTTCTACATATCGTTCTACATTGATTATTTTCGCTCTACATATCATTCTACCTCATTTATCTTCGTTTGACATGACGATTATGTAATTTCTAAAGTTTTAGAGATTATGTAATCTAGTATTAATGATAAATCAAATGAGTTTAATATCTTATTGACTCATTAAATCCATGATTACATCTGAAGAAAATATATATGTAAGTATATTTTCATAAAGATTGTAATTAAAAATTTCTTTCGTAAAAACTGTTAATGGTGAAAATATTTTAACGGGTAGGTAGTACCCAGGAATATTTTGATTTCACATTAATAAGTTACACTGTACATTCTTCGAATCTGATACAACAATCACTTACTATCCTACTTACAATCACCGATATATGTATCCGTTCACCACAGAATAACCTTTTCCATTCAAATTTCATATTTGGATTTTGATCTATCAGAATCCAACAAGTGGCATAATGAAGAAAACATTGGACAAATAAAATTTGATAGAAACAAACGGATTAACTAATGGAAATATTGTTAAGATTCCACGCTAACTGTTCCTAGATAACTGTTCCCAGCTAACTGTTAATTCCGTACTACATTTTAATTATCGCAATTTACATTCTCGCAATTTTAATTTATCGTCATTTAATTCCTGTTATTTACTTTTACCCACTTTAAATCGGGACACATGTACACAATACATCGGATTAATTCTGAGACAATACGTTGTACACGGGTCATGATATATATTTATTTATTTTACGCACTTTAAATAACGGGACACGTATACAAGGTTTCGACCTATCATATCTGTAGTGACCCGAACTTTTCCATGTTTATATATATTAATTGAGATTGATATTTACATGATTAAATGTTTCCAACATGTTAAGCAATCAAACTTGTTAAGACTTGATTAATTGAAATATGTTTCATATAGACATTTGACCACCCAAGTTGACCGGCGATTCACGAACGTTAAAACTTGTAAAAATGACATGACGATATATATATATTAATATACATATGGTTAACATGAGATTATGATAAGTAAGTATCTCCATAAGTATATTAACAATGAGTTACATACATATAAACAAGACTACTAACTTAAGGATTTTGAAACGAGACATATATGTAACGATTATCGTTGTAACGACATTTAAATGAATATATATCATATTAAGATATATTAATATATCATAATATCATGATAATATAATAATTTAAAATCTCATTTGATATTATAAACATTGGGTTAACAACATTTAACAAGATCGTTAACCTAAAGGTTTCAAAACAACACTTACATGTAACGACTAACGATGACTTAACGACTCAGTTAAAATGTATATACATGTAGTGTTTTAATATGTATTTATACACTTTTGAAAGACTTCAATACACTTATCAAAATACTTCTACTTAACAAAAATGCTTACAATTACATCCTCGTTCAGTTTCATCAACAATTCTACTCGTATGCACCCGTATTCGTACTCGTACAATACACAGCTTTTAGATGTATGTACTATTGGTATATACACTCCAATGATCAGCTCTTAGCAGGCCATGTGAGTCACCTAACACATGTGGGAACCATCATTTGGCAACTAGCATGAAATATCTCATAAAATTACAAAAATATGAGTAATCATTCATGACTTATTTACATGAAAACAAAATTACATATCCTTTATATCTAATCCATACACCAACGATCAAAAACACCTACAAACACTTTCATTCTTCAATTTTCTTCATCTAATTGATCTCTCTCAAGTTCTATCTTCAAGTTCTAAGTGTTCTTCATAAATTCCAAAAGTTCTAGTTTCATAAAATCAAGAATACTTTCAAGTTTGCTAGCTCACTTCCAATCTTGTAAGGTGATCATCCAACCTCAAGAAATCTTTGTTTCTTACAGTAGGTTATCATTCTAATACAAGGTAATAATCATATTCAAACTTTGGTTCAATTTTTATAACTATAACAATCTTATTTCAAGTGATGATCTTACTTGAACTTGTTTTCGTGTCATGATTCTGCTTCAAGAACTTCGAGCCATCCAAGGATCCATTGAAGCTAGATCCATTTTTCTCTTTTCCAGTAGGTTTATCCAAGGAACCTAAGGTAGTAATGATGTTCATAACATCATTCGATTCATACATATAAAGCTATCTTATTCGAAGGTTTAAACTTGTAATCACTAGAACATAGTTTAGTTAATTCTAAACTTGTTCGCAAATAAAAGATAATCCTTCTAACTTGACTTTTAAAATCAACTAAACACATGTTCTATATCTATATGATATGCTAACTTAATGATTTAAAACCTGGAAACACGAAAAACACCGTAAAACCGGATTTACGCCGTCGTAGTAACACCGCGGGCTGTTTTGGGTTAGTTAATTAAAAACTATGATAAACTTTGATTTTAAAGTTGTTATTCTGAGAAAATGATTTTTATTATGAACATGAAACTATATCCAAAAATTATGATTAAACTCAAAGTGGAAGTATGTTTTCTAAAATGGTCATCTAGACGTCGTTCTTTCGACTGAAATGACTACCTTTACAAAAACGACTTGTAACTTATTTTTCCGACTATAAACCTATACTTTTTCTGTTTAGATTCATAAAATAGAGTTCAATATGAAACCATAGCAATTTGATTCACTCAAAACGGATTTAAAATGAAGAAGTTATGGGTAAAACAAGATTGGATAATTTTTCTCATTTTAGCTACGTGAAAATTGGTAACAAATCTATTCCAACCATAACTTAATCAACTTGTATTGTATATTATGTAATCTTGAGATACCATAGACACGTATACAATGTTTTGACCTATCATGTCGACACATCTATATATATTTCGGAACAACCATAGACACTCTATATGTGAATGTTGGAGTTAGCTATACAGGGTTGAGGTTGATTCCAAAATATATATAGTTTGAGTTGTGATCAATACTGAGATACGTATACACTGAGTCGTGGATTGATTCAAGATAATATTTATCAATTTATTTCTGTACATCTAACTGTGGACAACTAGTTGTAGGTTACTAACGAGGACAGCTGACTTAATAAACTTAAAACATCAAAATATATTAAAAGTGTTGTAAATATATTTTGAACATACTTTGATATATATGTATATATTGTTATAGGTTCGTGAATCAACCAGTGGCCAAGTCTTACTTCCCGACGAAGTAAAAATCTGTGAAAGTGGGTTATAGTCCCACTTTTAAAATCTAATATTTTTGGGATGAGAATACATGCAGGTTTTATAAATGATTTACAAAATAGACACAAGTACGTGAAACTACATTCTATGGTTGAATTATCGAAATCGAATATGCCCCTTTTTATTAAGTCTGGTAATCTAAGAATTAGGGAACAGACAACCTAATTGACGCGAATCCTAAAGATAGATCTATTGGGCCTAACAAACCCCATCCAAAGTACCGGATGCTTTAGTACTTCGAAATTTATATCATATCCGAAGGGTGTCCCGGAATGATGGGGATATTCTTATATATGCATCTTGTTAATGTCGGTTACCAGGTGTTCACCATATGAATGATTTTTATCTCTATGTATGGGATGTGTATTGAAATATGAAATCTTGTGGTCTATTGTTACGATCTGATATATATAGGTTAAACCTATAACTCACCAACATTTTTGTTGACGTTTAAAGCATGTTTATTCTCAGGTGAATATTAAGAGCTTCCGCTGTTGCATACTAAAATAAGGACAAGATTTGGAGTCCATGTTTGTATGATATTGTGTAAAAACTGCATTCAAGAAACTGATTTCGATGTAACATATTTGTATTGTAAACCATTATGTAATGGTCGTGTGTAAACAGGATATTTTAGATTATCATTATTTGATAATCTACGTAAAGCTTTTTAAACCTTTATTTATGAAATAAAGGTTATGGTTTGTTTTAAAAATGAATGCAGTCTTTGAAAAACGTCTCATATAGAGGTCAAAACCTCGCAACGAAATCAATTAATATGGAACGTTTTTAATCAATAAGAACGGGACATTTCAGTTGGTATCAGAGCGTTGGTCTTAGAGAACCAGAATTTTTCATTAGTGTGTCTTATCGAGTTTGTTAGGATGCATTAGTGAGTCTGGACTTCGACCGTGTTTACTTGAAAAATGATTGCTTAACAAATTTTGTTGGAAACTATATATTTTTAACATGTGAATATTATGTGATATATTAATCTCTTAACGCGTTTGATATTATGTGATAGATGTCTACCTCTAGAACAAGTCCCATTGACTCACCTAATAATAATGAAGAGTCAAATGTAAATTGGAATGATTCGTGGACTGATTCACAAGTTCCCGAAGAGGAACCGGAAGAAGAGTCGGAACCGGAAGAAGAATCGGAACCGGAAGAAGAATCGGAACTGGATGAAGAAATAGAACCGGTGGGGGAAATAATAAAACGGTTAAGTAAAAGAAAATCCTCAACCAACCGACCAAGGTTAATTATGGTCAATGGTGTTTCCGCCAAGGAAGCAAAATATTGGGAGGATTACCAATTCTCCGATGAATCGGATTCCGACGAGAATTCTGATGATGTTATAGAAATTACCCCAACTGAATTTAAAAAGGCAAAAGAAAATAATAAGGGAATGGGCATAAAAATAGAGAAATCTAATTCCAATCCCGATGAACTTTATATGTATCGTCAACCCCCGAAGTCCTTAAGTTGTAACAATGACCCGGAAACCTCTAAACCACCAGGTTTTTCTAAACCGTTGTGGAAAACGACAGTTAGTATTAGGGGAACATCATATATCCCTAGAAACTTGTCAAAACGAACCAAAACCGAAGAAGAAGAAACGAGCGAGTCGGAATAAGATAGTTGTATTCGTGTGGTGTAATATATGTAATATAGTGTTCTTATGCTTTATGATATATGTAAAAATTGCTTGTATTAATAAGTTACGATGTGTTTACTTTGACGCATATATTGTGGGGAACCCAAATGCTATTTTACGCAACGGGTTAAGAAATTATTTTGACTCAATATATCCGAATATTGGACTTCGTGATTTAGAAAAAGCGGCTAACATGCAACATAAAGAAGCATGTTATGCTTACAGATTAGTAATGTTCGCTTCTCACCAAAGTGAGAACAAGAACATCGGGCTACAACTATTAAACAAAACGTTTCCACAAGTGACGGAGTCGGTAATTGGGGTAAGAAATGAGGTTTTTAGGTTATTACGAGACTGTTGGTCATTACGTAACCCTCGTCCCTTTGACGACATTACAACACGCTGTCTTATCAACGGCCATAACGGTTATGTTCCACAAGACCAAGGATGGGAAGTAGTCCTAGTAAAACCAGAATGCATGACTTGTTTCTGGACGTATGAATTACGTGTCTTTATTGCCTTTGCTGAACGACTTGTGTACTAGCTAGAATTATCTTCACAACTATCTTGTATCAAAGTTATTGTGTGCTATATTTCATGCTTTATGTAAAATAAGCGGTATTGTAAGTTTGTAAAATATTGTATAAAAGTTTGAACGTGAAATATTATTACAATCAGTTTTTCATATAGAATTGTAGTAGTTGAATTGTATATTAGCTACTAAGTATGAACTTAACGGGTAGGTACTACCCGAATTTAAACTTATAAAATGCTAATATGAAGAAAAAGCTTTTATAAATGAGTTCATATTATGCTACGAAATACTATTGACTACTCTTAATATTCTGTATGATTAACTTGTTTCATTTGACTATTTTGAAGGAAATGGCACCGACTACTCGACACACCGTGAATATGAATGAAGAGGAATTCCGTACTTTTCTAGCTTTAAACATAGCCGCGGTACAAGCTGCGCTACATACCAACAATAACCTTGGATCTAGCAGTACAGGAAATCGTGTAGGATGCACCTACAAAGAATTCACTGCCTGCAAACCTTTGGAATTTGATGGAACCGAAGGACCGATCGGATTGAAACGGTGGACCGAGAAGGTCGAATCGGTGTTTGCCATAAGTAAGTGTACTGAAGAGGAAAAAGTAAAGTACGCTACGCATACCTTCACAGGTTCTGCGTTAACATGGTGGAATACCTATCTAGAGCAAGTGGGACAAGACGATGCGTACGCACTACCGTGGTCAGCATTCAAGCACTTGATGAACGAGAAGTACCGTCCCAGAACCAAGGTCAATAAGCTCAAGACAGAACTTAGAGGGTTACGAACCCAAGGATTTGATATTACCACGTACGAAAGACGATTCACAGAATTGTGCCTATTGTGTCCGGGAGCATTCGAAGATGAGGAAGAGAAGATCGACGCGTTTGTGAAAGGATTACCGGAAAGAATCCAAGAAGATATAAGTTCACACGAGCCCGCCTCTATACAACAGACATGTAGAATGGCTCACAAACTAGTGAACCAGATTGAAGAAAGAATTAAAGAACAGACTGCTGAAGAGGCCAATGTGAAGCAAGTCAAAAGAAAGTGGGAGGAAAACGGTGATAAGAATCACCAATACAACAACAACAGCAATTACAACAATAATCGCAACAATTATCCCAACAATCGCAACATCAATCGCAACTACAACAAACGGCCTAACAACAACAACAACAACAACAACAACAACAACAACAACAACAACAACAGCAACTACAACAATCATCCCAACAACAATAATAACCGCAACAACAACAACAATTAGAAGCAGCTATGCCAAAGGTGTGAAAAGAATCACTCGGGGTTCTGCACCAAATTTTGCAACAAGTGTAAAAGAAATGGTCATAGCTCGGCGAAGTGTGAGGTCTACGGACCAGGGGTTAATAGAACAAAAGGAACAAATGGTGTCGGAATGAATAATGGCGGAGCAAGTAGTGTCGGAGCAAGTTATGCCAATGTAGTTTGTTATAAATGTGGAAAACCGGGCCACATTATTAGAAATTGCCCGAACCAGGAGAACACGAATGGACAAGGCCGCGGAAGAGTTTTTAATATTAATGCGGCAGAGGCACAGGAAGACCCGGAGCTTGTTACGGGTACGTTTCTTATTGACAATAAATCTGCTTACGTTTTATTTGATTCGGGTGCGGATAGAAGCTATATGAGTAGATATTTTTGTGCTAAATTAAGTTGTCCATTGACGCCTTTGGATAGTAAATTTTTACTCGAATTAGCAAATGGTAAATTAATTTCAGCAGATAATATATGTCGGAATCGAGAAATTAAACTGGTTAGCGAAACATTTAAGATTGATTTGATACCAGTAGAGTTAGGGAGTTTTGATGTGATAATCGGTATGGACTGGTTGAAAGAAGTGAAAGCAGAGATCGTTTGTTACAAAAATGCAATTCGCATTATACGAGAAAAAGGAAAACCCTTAATGGTGTACGGAGAAAAGGGCAACACGAAGCTACATCTTATTAGTAATTTGAAGGCACAAAAACTAATAAGAAAAGGTTGCTATGCTGTTCTAGCACACGTCGAGAAAGTACAAACTGAAGAAAAGAGCATCAATGATGTTCCCATTGCAAAAGAATTTCCCGATGTATTTCCGAAAGAATTACCGGGATTACCCCCACATCGATCCGTTGAATTTCAAATAGATCTTGTACCAGGAGCTGCACCAATAGCTCGTGCTCCTTACAGACTCGCACCCAGCGAGATGAAAGAACTGCAAAGCCAATTACAAGAACTTTTAGAGCGTGGTTTCATTCGACCAAGCACATCACCGTGGGGAGCTCCTGTTTTGTTTGTCAAGAAGAAAGATGGTACATTCAGGTTGTGTATCGACTACCGAGAGTTGAACAAACTTACCATCAAGAACCGCTACCCACTACCGAGAATCGATGACTTATTTGATCAACTACAAGGCTCGTCTGTTTATTCAAAGATTGACTTACGTTTCGGGTATCATCAAATGCGGGTGAAAGAAGATGATATTCCAAAGACTGCTTTCAGAACACGTTACGGTCATTACGAGTTTATGGTCATGCCGTTTGGTTTAACTAATGCACCAGCTGTGTTCATGGACCTTATGAACCGAGTGTGTGGACCATACCTTGACAAGTTTGTCATTGTTTTCATTGATGACATACTTGTTTACTCAAAGAATGACCAAGAACACGGTGAACATTTGAGAAAGGTGTTAGAAGTATTGAGGAAGGAAAAATTGTACGCTAAGTTTTCAAAGTGTGCATTTTGGTTAGAAGAAGTTCAATTCCTCGGTCACATAGTGAACAAAGAAGGTATTAAGGTGGATCCGGCAAAGATAGAAACTGTTGAAAAGTGGGAAACCCCGAAAACTCCGAAACACATACGCCAGTTTTTAGGACTAGCTGGTTACTACAGACGGTTCATCCAAGACTTTTCCAGAATAGCAAAACCCTTGACTGCATTAACGCATAAAGGGAAGAAATTTGAATGGAATGATGAACAAGAGAAAGCGTTTCAGTTATTGAAGAAAAAGCTAACTACGGCACCTATATTGTCATTGCCTGAAGGGAATGATGATTTTGTGATTTATTGTGACGCATCAAAGCAAGGTCTCGGTTGTGTATTAATGCAACGAACGAAGGTGATTGCTTATGCGTCTAGACAATTGAAGATTCACGAACAAAATTATACGACACATGATTTGGAATTAGGCGCGGTTGTGTTTGCATTAAAGACTTGGAGGCACTACTTATATGGGGTCAAAAGTATTATATATACCGACCACAAAAGTCTTCAACACATATTTAATCAGAAACAACTGAATATGAGGCAGCGTAGGTGGATTGAATTATTGAATGATTACGACTTTGAGATTCGTTACCACCCGGGGAAGGCAAACGTGGTAGCCGATGCCTTTATGAATATAATGATTCATAATAACCTTACTACTCAAATAAAGGAGGCGCAACAAGGAGTTTTAAAAGAGGAAAATTTAAAGGATGAAATACCCAAAGGATCGGAGAAGCATCTTAATATTCGGGAAGACGGAACCCGGTATAGGGATGAAAGGATTTGGGTACCAAAATTTGGAGATATGAGAGAAATGGTACTTAGAGAAGCTCATAAAACCAGATACTCAATACATCCTGGAACGGGGAAGATGTACAAGGATCTCAAGAAACATTTTTGGTGGCCGGGTATGAAAGCCGATGTTGCTAAATACGTAGGAGAATGTTTGACGTGTTCTAAGGTCAAAGCTGAGCATCAGAAACCATCAGGTCTACTTCAACAACCCGAAATCCCAGAATGGAAATGGGAAAACATTACCATGGATTTCATCACTAAATTGCCAAGGACTGCAAGTGGTTTTGATACTATTTGGGTAATAGTTGATCGTCTCACCAAATCAGCACACTTCCTGCCAATAAGAGAAGATGACAAGATGGAGAAGTTAGCACGAATGTATTTGAAGGAAGTCGTCTCCAGACATGGAATACCAATCTCTATTATCTCTGATAGGGATGGAAGATTTATTTCAAGATTCTGGCAGACATTACAGCAAGCATTAGGAACTCGTCTAGACATGAGTACTGCCTATCATCCACAAACTGATGGGCAGAGCGAAAGGATGATACAAACGCTTGAAGACATGCTACGAGCATGTGTTATTGATTTCGGAAACAGTTGGGATCGACATCTACCGTTAGCAGAATTTTCCTACAACAACAGCTACCATTCAAGCATTGAGATGGCACCGTTTGAAGCACTTTATGGTAGAAAGTGCAGGTCTCCTATTTGTTGGAGTGAAGTGGGGGATAGACAGATTACGGGTCCGGAGATTATACAAGAAACTACCGAGAAGATCATCCAAATTCAACAACGGTTGAAAACTGCCCAAAGTCGACAAAAGAGCTATGCTGACATTAAAAGAAAAGATATAGAATTTGAAATTGGAGAGATGGTCCTGCTTAAAGTTTCACCTTGGAAAGGCGTTGTTCGATTTGGTAAACGAGGGAAATTAAATCCAAGGTATATTGGACCATTCAAGATTATTGATCGTGTCGGACCAGTAGCTTACCGACTTGAGTTACCTCAAAAACTCGCGGCTGTACATAACACTTTCCACATCTCGAATTTGAAGAAATGTTTTGCTAAAGAAGATCTCACTATTCCGTTAGAAGAAATCCAAATCAACGAAAAACTTCAATTCATCGAAGAACCCGTCGAAATAATGGATCGTGAAGTTAAAAGACTTAAGCAAAACAAGATACCAATTGTTAAGGTTCGATGGAATGCTCGTAGAGGACCCGAGTTCACCTGGGAGTGTGAAGATCAGATGAAGAAGAAATACCCGCATCTATTTCCAGAAGATTCGTCAACACCTTCAACAGCTTAAAATTTCGGGACGAAATTTATTTAACGGGTAGGTACTGTAGTGACCCGAACTTTTCCATGTTTATATATATTAATTGAGATTGATATTTACATGATTAAATGTTTCCAACATGTTAAGCAATCAAACTTGTTAAGACTTGATTAATTGAAATATGTTTCATATAGACAATTGACAACCCAAGTTGACCGGCGATTCACGAACGTTAAAACTTGTAAAAACGACATGACGATATATATATTAATATACATATGGTTAACATGAGATTATGATAAGTAAGTATCTCCATAAGTATATTAACAATGAGTTACATACATATAAACAAGACTACTAACTTAAGGATTTCGAAACGAGACATATATGTAACGATTATCGTTGTAACGACATTTAAATGAATATATATCATATTAAGATATATTAATATATCATAATATCATGATAATATAATAATTTAAAATCTCATTTGATATTATAAACATTGGGTTAACAACATTTAACAAGATCGTTAACCTAAAGGTTTCAAAACAACACTTACATGTAACGACTAACGATGACTTAACGACTCAGTTAAAATGTATATACATGTAGTGTTTTAATATGTATTTATACACTTTTGAAAGACTTCAATACACTTATCAAAATACTTCTACTTAACAAAAATGCTTACAATTACATCCTCGTTCAGTTTCATCAACAATTCTACTCGTATGCACCCGTATTCGTACTCGTACAATACACAGCTTTTAGATGTATATACTATTGGTATATACACTCCAATGATCAGCTCTTAGCAGCCCATGTGAGTCACCTAACACATGTGGGAACCATCATTTGGCAACTAGCATGAAATATCTCATAAAATTACAAAAATATGAGTAATCATTCATGACTTATTTACATGAAAACAAAATTACATATCCTTTATATCTAATCCATACACCAATGACCAAAAACACCTACAAACACTTTCATTCTTCAATTTTCTTCATCTAATTGATCTCTCTCAAGTTCTATCTTCAAGTTCTAAGTGTTCTTCATAAATTCCAAAAGTTCTAGTTTCATAAAATCAAGAATACTTTCAAGTTTGCTAGCTCACTTCCAATCTTGTAAGGTGATCATCCAACCTCAAGAAATCTTTGTTTCTTACAGTAGGTTATTATTCTAATACAAGGTAATAATCATATTCAAACTTTAGTTCAATTTCTATAACTATAACAATCTTATTTCAAGTGATGATCTTACTTGAACTTGTTTTCGTGTCATGATTCTGCTTCAAGAACTTTGAGCCATCCAAGGATCCATTGAAGCTAGATCCATTTTTCTCTTTTCCAGTAGGTTTATCCAAGGAACTTAAGGTAGTAATGATGTTCATAACATCATTCGATTCATACATATAAAGCTATCTTATTCGAAGGTTTAAACTTGTAATCACTAGAACATAGTTTAGTTAATTCTAAACTTGTTCGCAAACAAAAGATAATCCTTCTAACTTGACTTTTAAAATCAACTAAACACATGTTCTATATCTATATGATATGCTAACTTAATGATTTAAAACCTGGAAACACGAAAAACACCGTAAAACCGGATTTACGCCGTCGTAGTAACACCGCGGGCTGTTTTGGGTTAGTTAATTAAAAACTATGATAAACTTTGATTTTAAAGTTGTTATTCTGAGAAAATGATTTTTATTATGAACATGAAACTATATCCAAAAATTATGATTAAACTCAAAGTGGAAGTATGTTTTCTAAAATGGTCATCTAGACGTCGTTCTTTCGACTGAAATGACTACCTTTACAAAAATGACTTGTAACTTATTTTTCCGACTATAAACCTATACTTTTTCTGTTTAGATTCATAAAATAGAGTTCAATATGAAACCATAGCAATTTGATTCACTCAAAACGGATTTAAAATGAAGAAGTTATGGGTAAAACAAGATTGGATAATTTTTCTCATTTTAGCTACATGAAAATTGGTAACAAATCTATTCCAACCATAACTTAATCAACTTGTATTGTATATTATGTAATCTTGAGATACCATAGACACGTATACAATGTTTCGACCTATCATGTCGACACATCTATATATATTTCGGAACAACCATAGACACTCTATATGTGAATGTTGGAGTTAGCTATACAGGGTTGAGGTTGATTCCAAAATATATATAGTTTGAGTTGTGATCAATACTGAGATACGTATACACTGAGTCGTGGATTGATTCAAGATAATATTTATCAATTTATTTCTGTACATCTAACTGTGGACAACTAGTTGTAGGTTACTAACGAGGACAGCTGACTTAATAAACTTAAAACATCAAAATATATTAAAAGTGTTGTAAATATATTTTGAACATACTTTGATATATATGTATATATTGTTATAGGTTCGTGAATCAACCAGTGGCCAAGTCTTACTTCCCGACGAAGTAAAAATCTGTGAAAGTGAGTTATAGTCCCACTTTTAAAATCTAATATTTTTGGGATGAGAATACATGCAGGTTTTATAAATGATTTACAAAATAGACACAAGTACGTGAAACTACATTCTATGGTTGAATTATCGAAATCGAATATGCCCTTTTTTATTAAGTCTGGTAATCTAAGAATTAGGGAACAGACACCCTAATTGACGCGAATCCTAAAGATAGATCTATTGGGCCTAACAAACCCCATCCAAAGTACCGGATGCTTTAGTACTTCGAAATTTATATCATATCCGAAGGGTGTCCCGGAATGATGGGGATATTCTTATATATGCATCTTGTTAATGTCGGTTACCAGGTGTTCACCATATGAATGATTTTTATCTCTATGTATGGGATGTGTATTGAAATATGAAATCTTGTGGTCTATTGTTACGATTTGATATATATAGGTTAAACCTATAACTCACCAACATTTTTGTTGACGTTTAAAGCATGTTTATTCTCAGGTGAATATTAAGAGCTTCCGCTGTTGCATACTAAAATAAGGACAAGATTTGGAGTCCATGTTTGTATGATATTGTGTAAAAACTGCATTCAAGAAACTGATTTCGATGTAACATATTTGTATTGTAAACCATTATGTAATGGTCGTGTGTAAACAGGATATTTTAGATTATCATTATTTGATAATCTACGTAAAGCTTTTTAAACCTTTATTTATGAAATAAAGGTTATGGTTTGTTTTAAAAATGAATGCAGTCTTTGAAAAACGTCTCATATAGAGGTCAAAACCTCGCAACGAAATCAATTAATATGGAACGTTTTTAATCAATAAGAACGGGACATTTCAATATCGACCCATCTATATATATATTTCGGAACAACCATAGACACTCTATATGTGAATGTTGGAGTTGGCTATACAGGGTTGAGGTTGATTCCAAAATATATATATGGTTTGAGTTGTGATCAATACTGAGACCGGTACACGGGTCAAGATACGTATTAATTAATTCGAATATTATATATTAAACTATATATGAACTATTAGACTATTGGACTATTGGACTGCTAACATTGGACAATTAAAATAAATTAAAATATTGATTATAACATATGAAACTAAACAATTCTTCAAGTTTGCCACTTGATTTCAACTTAAGCCTCATTTGTACCTCGACAGTTACAATTCTCGTTCAAATCTTTCATGATTCTTGAAAACACCTCAATGGAGAGGTTGAACCAACCGCATCTCATCCATGGAAGAAAAGATCTCTGCATATATTTATGCATCTGAAAAACTCTTGAACCCAAAGTCATAGTTTAACCTGTAACTGCGTCGAATCCTTTAGCATTTATTAGTAAAAACAACCTTATGATTTCTTTTCAAAGTAGCCAATTTTGTCACAGCTCCAGCAAGCCAACTTCGATTTTTCGTTCGAATCAACCTTATTATAACTTTATACGATTAGCTTTCCTCATCGTTACCGGAGAACCTTTTATATTCCATCATATTACCATCAGCGTTTAATCATCTAAAAACACAAATCTCCTGAAACCACCTCGGTTTGATAACCAATGACCCAGATCCGTTAACTTTGAAAATGCTGACGAAGCAGCATGTTGTAGATGGTCTTAATGGCCAAAAGTTGGAAACGCTCAATAGAAAATTTAGCACCGAAAAGTAGACTATGCGAAACTATGAAGGCCGTGAACCAATCACAAAGAATAAGTTTGACTTCAAAGGATCCAAATGATTCAGTGTCTGCTGAAATTGTTAGCAAACACCTTACTCCTTATTCTAAACCTTTCCAGATGATATTCTTTATCATCATCTTATCTTAGATATTATAAGGTATCATCGTATTTTCATTATAAATATCCTCAATATTTCTGAAGATATTTTCACAATTTTTCTTATCTGAGATCATTTATCTCTCTGTAATATCTGCGTTATAACATAAAAGAAACTGTGTTAGTTTCTAAATTCTGAAACCTCCGAATTTAAAATATGAATGTTTTGAAGTAGTGTTGGAAACTGAAGCATGGATTAGTATAATATAATGACACTTGATCAACGTCATTATATTACAGTAAGTCATGTTGAGTTTTTAATGAAATGTGATGATTCACAGTACCATCATCATGTGCCATGCTACACGGCTCTTATATGCTATTCAAATTCTAAAAATATCAAGAAAATATTTCTTGATGATTTGGTCTTTTCCAGGATATTCTGGTAATTTGACAAATCAAAATTTGTTCCATTACCATTTCTATCTTAGAACATTAACAATGTTCATTCCAAAATCCATATGTGTGAATTCCGGACCATTACAAGAGATGCTTAGTTGAAAAGGAGGAAAAGAAAAAGGATGAAGCTCCGAAATGAAAATTGTAGTAAAAATCGCAGCAAATAGGAAAGAGCATTAACTGTGGATAACAATGATTATAGAAGACAGAAGCAGGAACATCGAAGTGTAAGGGAAGATATAAAAGCCAATTACGACCCTAAAACTACAAACCGTGCATATAAATACGTATCGCCACGTAAAGGCACGGGAAGATTAATAACACTATAACCCCAAGATAATAGTAGAAGTAAATAAAATCCTCCGGTGGAAGATAAAAGAGAAGGATGACAGATGTGAAGATTAAGAGTATATCAAGAATCAGGATTGGATGGAGCATATTAGGGAATGATTAGAGGAAGAAAGAATAGAAGTTGTGGAGAATAAGGAAACGAAAGGGGTAGATTTATAGTGAAATATCCGACAGATAAAATCGAAACAGATTGGCACATTAAATCAAAGAAGATCATAATTTTCTTATTCGCTGAAGAATCAAATCTTTTAGATTTCCAAGATTTTCTTTAAATCCCTTAAATCCCGGAAATCAATAATAACTACGTCATCGGTTGAACCAAATATATTTATTTACTCATTTCACTTTTTGTGATAGCGTCACTTGTACGCTTCACATGATCGAATCGTTTTATTCATATCTCTCAATAATGATAAAACTTCATTATTTCCTCATATTTGTCATGAAAACATTTTTATTATTAGCCATGACGACCTCTATCAAATTTTGGGGACCAAATTTCTTTAACGGGTAGGTACTGTAATGACCTGGAAATTTCCGACCAAATTTAAACCTTAATCTTTATATGTTTTCGACACGATAAGCAAAATCTGTAATGTTGAGTCTAGAAAGTTTGAAATCTTTATTCAGATAATCAGTTACCCTTTGACCATTCTCGGTGATTCACGAATCTTAAACAGAAATGTTGATGTAATTAACTATACATGTAATTACTTATATATATATTATAAATTAAATATAGTAATGAAAAATTAAGTGAGTAGTTATTATGTTAATGTTTGCCAATATTACTTTTATTATTATTATAAATATCCATAGTTATAATAATATCAGTTATATTAATAAATAATACTTTGACATAAAATTTAAAACAAGTAATTGATATATCTTTATTATTACCAATACCATTAAGAATCATTATTAATAAAATTTAGTATTATTAAGGTACAACTTATTATCATTATGACATTTATTATTAAGATTACTAATTTGATAGTATTATTATTAATATTAATAACAGTGGTAACTATATTGTTATTTTCGATAAATGATATATAAATATGAAAACTAGTGCATTTAAATTGATATTAGAATTATTATTATTATTATTATTAATATCATATTATTATAAATTGTTATTATTATTTTATTATTATTTATAATATTAAAAGTATTATTGTTACAATATAATTATTAATTAACAAAAGTAATTACAATATATAAATAAACAGATATATATACGTATTGATATATATTGATTAAAGGAAACAGATATTTAGGCATCGCTATCTACTGTTTTTTTTTTCTTCTTTCTATTAAGCCCGTGAACTGATGTCAACATCCCTCCAGCTTTATATAAATCGAGCAATTCACCATTTGATAAAACGGATTCTGGCGATTTTCCATTATACATAATAATCTTCTTGTATCTGTTTTAATTAAATTAAAAGGTCAAGAAACTTATCTGTTTCTCTATTCGCGTCTGGTATCGATCATGGAATCAAAATCGTGTGAGTTTTCAAAATCTAAAAGTGCCACTCGGTTAGGAATTTCATAAGAACACTATCTGCAAAGTTACAAGTTGTGATTTTTCATATTGATTATTAATTGTCGAGTCAAAGTTTAAAGTAAAAAGTTAAACAGTCGGTCTTTTTATGAAATTCGAACGTAATTCTGTATCAATGGATCAATTGATGAGTTGGAAAGATTAAATAAGTGATTTGAGATATATCTCGTGTTATAAAACTTGTTCAGAACTTGATAAATATCGACAACAATAATTTTTTTTAAAAGTTTAGCAGCGACTGTAACAAGCAATTTCTTTTTATAATTTTTTTTTATTTCTCGTTTTCCTAATTAACAAATTACATCACTATTAATCCCTGGTAGTTGGCAACGTTTAAAACTTGTTTTGGAAATTTGTTGAATGGTGATGGGTTAGCTCTGTCGACGGGTTGTAGGAGATGAAGAGGTAACAAATAAACATACGGGTCATATATTTTAAGATATGGAAATAAATTAGAAAAACATAATTGGTGCCATGGTCGAGGGTGTTGGTTTGTGAGCGGGAGGTCACGGGTTCGAGCCCGAGCAAGGGCTGTTTTTTTTGGAAATTCATTCACTTGAGGTAGTCACATGTTCTTTTATTATTATTATTATGATTATTATTATAATTATTGATTTTTATTATTATTATTATTATTATTATTATTATTATTATTATTATTATTATTATTATTATTATTATTATTATTATTATTATTATTATAAATAACATAAGTATTATTATTAAGGTTATCATTATTATTATTAAAATAATTATTAGTATTGTTATTATTAAACTTAATATCATTTTTACTAAAATTATTATTTTGATATCACTAAAGCAATCATTATTATTGTTATCGGTATTATCATTATTTTTAATAATTATGATTATGAAAATAAGAGTTTTAAAGATGCTATTAAAGTTATAAACATAACAATAAAGATTATATGTATATATATATATATATATATATATATATATATATATATATATATATATATATATATATATATATATTACTACACATAACTTAACTATACTAATATTTTTATATATAAAATGAAAAAATATATATATATATATATATATTTAAAATTACTAATAATAATATATATATGTATATCTGTTCGATTACAACTATGTGTGTTAATATATATACGTGATATAGGTTCGTGAATCCGAGGCCAACCTTATACGTGTTCAATGATGTTATATGTATTTTTACTACAAAATACAGTATGGTGAGTATATAGTCCCTTTTAAACTCTAAATATTTTGGGATGAGAATACATGCATTTTATGATTTACGTTATGGACACAAGTGATCAAAAATAAATTCTATGTTGAGTTGTACCATGGCATATTTCTTTATACTTGGTAGCTAATATTTACATGAGGAACGTAAACGCGAATCCTGTTGATAGATCTATCGGGCCTGACAACCCCAACCGGGCTGGACGACCAGTTTTCAACGGTTGCACAATACTTCGTTTCTGTATACTACACTTGGTACGGTGTAGCGATTATTTAAGAATATGCTGCGATGATTTAAATGTTAAGTATGGTTACCAAGTGCTCAACTACTTTTACATACACTTGCGAGTGTATTATGTTTAAATATATGAAATCAAGTGGTCCATAGTTATTACGCTGCTAGCATCAAACCTATATATCTCACCAACTTTATGTTGACGTTTTAAAGCATGTTATTCTCAGGTACGAATTAAGTCTTCTGCTGTGCATTAACTCATATTAAAGATATTATTTGGAGTCGATCATCGCAATGGGACCAACTGTCGAAGACTTCGTCCGGGTGGATTAGGACCGGTCCTTTCATATGAACATCTTTCCTCTCTTGCTATATGTAAGCATACATTCATGACTTGATGTCTATATGGGAGTCAATAAAATGGTTAAACATATAAACTTGTTTTCTTAATACTTATGCTTCCGCTTGCTTTTATATTCATAAAATTGGTTTTGTGATTATGTAAACTCATAGAACATGTTGTTATGTTGAATTCCATCAATTAATGCTCGGATCAGGATTGCTCTTCACTTCTTTTCATCTTCACCTCTTAGTAAATCTGTGTAAAGCTACTGACTCTTACTGTGGAGATCACCGTTCCGAAGACTTCAAAATTCTAAAGATACAGTTTCTGACATTATTTGAAGACCTCCGAGATGAGCACCCCACTAGAGAAATCATCAACACCAGCACTGCTTCTATGATTGACATTCATGGGTCAACCAGCAGAGCCGTGGATCATATCCTCATCGAACTTCAAGACTTATCAAGAGCCGAAACTGCGCACTACTTATCGTTCAGAAGATCTTCAAGAGAAGTACCGGATCTTCTACCACTATTGATCCGACACTTTCTTAGGATTTTTCCGCCAAGACTCACATTCCCTCAAGAAGACCAAGATCACAACTATCGGCGAGGAATGTTTACTTTTTGAAGCATCACTACGGTCGAGCCAACGACCTTAAACAAAAGCACATCTCGGGAGGCAACCCGTGCAATAAAGTAGAGTAGAAGAATAAAGAACGAAAAATGAGTCGATAAAGACGCAAGGATTGGAAACCAGCCGCATCTGCTAGGGGTATTTCTTTCTTTTCGCTACTAGCTCAAGATTCAAACTATGCCACATCCTAGCTTATCACTAAGTGTGGGATAACACCCAATTAAAACACTAGACAAATACTCCCAAATCTTCCACTAAAATTCCTAAGTGTGGGATACACTAGGAACTTTGAGGACAATGTTCGTCTAAGTATGGGATGTTGGTATAATCTTTTTATGCTATATTATAATAACCCATTACGAAGATTCCAAGTCCTTAAGCCAAATTTCAAAATTTTTGCAAAAGAAACCCTTTTCGAAAAAGTATTTTTGAAAACCTAAAATGTTTATCAATAAAAATAAGGCTTAAGTAAGGGGGAAATCTTGTTAGATTGAAATCTCTAATAGAGCATTGCATGACTAAGGCATTATCGACCTAAATTGATTATGGTGAGGCACCCTAAATAAGACTAGCATTCATCTTTAATGCTTCACTATTTTCTGTTGAGAGTGCCGATGTCTGTGCTCAGAATCAGAACTCGCTTTAGATCTACATCTCCAAGCAGCGAAATGTGATTCGGTTGTAATCAAAAGAGCTAGCCATTTGTCAAACATAAACCTTCCACACCTCCACTACTTCTACTCCACCACTACATCTACATCACCTTTACTATTTCTCGAAAAATCCAGAAAATGAGATTCCTTTCGAAAACCCGATGTTATAAACCTCTCAAGTATCATGGCAAAGGTCTTGAAAAAGTTTTTCGGCTAAAAGTTTCTCGAGATGAAGTCTAAAAAAAAAATTTAGTTCTGAGAAAAGGAGCAGAACTTAATAAGAGAAATGCCGAAGAGAACTCGACCGAAAATGATTATCAAATGATGAAGAAAAGTTCCAAAAGTGCTTCTCAAAATACTTCAGCACTCCTATCTATCCAAATAAAAGTCTGTATAAAGACCACATTACCCCTTTCATCTCACCCCTCAAAACAACTTCACTACCACTCCAGATTCCTTTCCCATCATTGACAAATGACCTATAAAGCTGAGATTACTACCGTTCTCGCTTTAGCAGCAAGGATTTGAGTCTTTATCAAGCCTATGACGATGGGTGCAGCATGACTGGCTATGAGTGTATTCATTTCTTAGATCTATAGGGAACCCTAAACACTTGCGTGATTCGAGTGACACGTGAAAGCTAGCCTATGTCATGTAACCTCCTCGCATGCTTGCAGAGATAATTTCAATCCTAACATAGATAACTCATCATCTTTTGCTCTTATAATAAAAGCAAACCGCTTAGGCTATTAGAAAAGAAAGACCGAAAAGATTCTTAAGAATGAGAGTTTGCTTGAGGACAAGCAAAGTCTAAGTGTGGGATATTTGATATCGGCTAAAAAGTCACGTTTTCACCCCGGTATAAAGGCCCAAAAACAACAAAGATTCGAACTTTATCGGAAAAATACCCAATTCATCGGTTAGAATTGAAGAACAAGTAATTATGAAGGCGGTGCAAAAAGAATCAAGAGAATTGGAGCTAAAACGAAGATTCTAGAGCGAAAATGGAGAAAGACAAGAAATCAAGTTACGATCTAGTGAATCAAGGCTGACCAGCATCAAAAACGGCCTGCCATATGGCCTGCCAGTATGGAAATGGCCTGTTAAATATGGCCCACCAAGCGTCCTGCCAAACGGCCTGCCAGGAAAACGGCCTGCCAAATACGGGCCACCAAACGGCCAGCCAGCCGTATTTTGGCAAATTCCTAGTCTATTTAAAGGGTCTTTGTCATTCATTCCAACATACAATTCAATTCACTTCTTTCTCTCTCTTGTACAATATTAGTCATACTCTCAAGGCCTTCGACTCCGTGCGGGAAACCTAGTACCCGGAGAAGAACGCTGAAGATTGTATTAGGAGCAGTCTGGAGTCTTGAAGTTATCACTTTTGTATTCAGAACTCGTTTAATCTACTGGTACTTCTATCCCTTATCTTATATAATGTTTTATGATATTGTTGCCATGATTAGCGAGTAGTTATCTTTAGTGTTTGCTATGATGTAAGCAGTTATAATGCCGAAATAATATTATGGTCTGTGTATGCTGTTGAAATGCTTTCCAATTATTCTTTAAACTCAATCGCTTTTCCAACTAATAGAACGTAGTTATAGGCTCTGTTATTGGGAAGTCGCCAACCCCAATTCATAGTATACTATCTGTGTCACCCCTTGGTAAGAGAAGTCTATCAGATACAATGTAAGATCGACCGAGGCACACCGGTTGTAGCAAGTCTATCGAGCTTTGGATTCCGACTGAGAACTCTTTCGTAGTGAAACATCTGACTAGACCCTTAATACATTATTGGTCCTAGACCATGGTAGTGTAGTCACCAAGCATATAAACTTCGTACGTGCACGCAGAAGCACAGCGGTTGTTGTAAGCTGTACCTCTGCTAAGTAAGGCCATGGAACCCGGTTAGTGTTGACCAGTACACTGCACCATAACGTGGTCTCAAGCATTGCACCCTGCTTGGGGGATTCTTAGTTAATTAAGGAACTGTTTGTTTAGACACATAAAGGATTGGACCATTAGGATAACCGAACGTGTTCAGGGAAGTCAGCTTGACTTGGCCATGGTGTTCTTTATGGTTGAACTCTTTTTAAGGGCCTAACTATCTTTTACCAATCATTAACGAAAGCATTGAAATACGTCACGTCTCTCGAATATGGTAAACCATGTATTCTATTATGCTTTAGAAAGTTTAGACCATTTCGGAATGTTAATACGTCACCCAATCGAGTCGCTCAATTGGATGAGCCGTCTAAACGTGTATGCCTGTAGTCAGACTGCACGGGCGTCGGGGGTAAGGGACGTTGCTATCTATTCAGAATCTTCAAGCCTAACGCAGTACCCAGTAACATGTCTTATGACAAGGGCGTTTAGGATCAGTTTAATGAATACAATGCCTCTGCCTATTCATGAGCCAGCATTCCATAATCTCGGCAGAATAACTGATGAAGTCATAGTATGCACTCACTTTAACCTTATATGAATTACGAATTTTATCACATTTACTTTATCTGTCTTATAAGTTAGAAAATCCAAAAATAAATATTCACTACTCCCTAACTATCTTAGGCTTAAATATAGGTTCGATTCTACTGATATCTCAAAAATACGACTCTAGGTCATACTTCCCTTACTTGTACAGAGTAGTAAGATTTAGGCCCCGCTAAATATAAATTTAAAACAAGTACCTTCCTCCCACGAGTGGCTGATCCTGGCGAGCCGCGGCCTGACTACACCGCGCGAATAAAAACCGTCCGTTTCGGCCATATCATTCATCAACTCTTTGTGTTAGTTGGTCAGTTTGAATTGCGTGGAGTGGAAATGGAAACGGATGGCTTTTTGTCTTTTCTATTCAGAATGACTTCGGAAGGAGTATCGCACCTTCACTACGTATGGCACTCACTAAGCATTGCTCTTGAAACGTATGTCTGAATCAATTTCTAACTTGAAACCGTACACCAGCACGCTCATCAATTGAAATAACAATGTACTGTAGATTTGATGGGTCATACAGATACTTTGGGTCCAAGATTCCTCACCTTTTTGGGAGTAAGGGTCGTGCTTGATCATGCGTAGCCTTTTACATATTTTCTTAAAAGAAATCTTTTGACACAAAACATAAGTTTCAGCTTAATCGTTCCGTTCTAATAAATGTTCCAAAAACCGATTTCTAGCAATTTTATTAGATCTTTTGGGCAAAAACAAGGTAAGAATTTTTCAAAATTACCCAATATCCATTGCTTAATTACTTTTGGACAAAAGAATTTTTTTCAAAACTTGGCGTTTATGGTTACTTGACTTTTAAAACTTCGACCTTTAAAACCTTTACCCATTACCCCACACTTAGAAGAACATTGTCCCTAATGTTCTCTAGAAAGAATATCTTGATACTATATAAATTAAGGACATTGACTTCTAAAATTCTAAGTTAGTTGCGGGGGTTACTCCACACTTAGAGATTTTAGTGCGTTATAATCAAAATAGGTTTGAGGAAGGATTACTTCCCTATGGTCGTGTTACTTTCCTAGTGTTGGGCCTTCCTATGGTCAATCTCCTAGGGACCAGTCTCTTTTGCTAATATTTCTGCATGAAGAACAAAAAGAAAAAGGCAGCATTTCCACTATATATAACTTTTTTCAGTACATTGCTTCAAAAAGATAAAAACTAAAAGATAAAATAAAGATAAAGTAGTCTATGGGATACTATCCTGGTCAATGTGCTGAGTCGGCTCTGCGAAGTATCCAAAGATTTCATCATCATCCTCTAGTTTCGGCAAGTACTCGAGAGGTTTCCCTATATCCAATCTAGGGCCTAGTAGTGAATCCAGACATAAGTTTGATGGCAACTCCAGGTGGTATAAGCTCAGGAAAGGCTCCTCGTTAGGTATGCTCCAGTGATCTCAAATGCCCGGGCCATTGGCTGCTCAAATGAAATGGAAATAGTGACTAGGTGAAAACCCTCAGGTAGCTCAGTGAATGGAACTGGAACGATAGCTAGAGCAGGCGGCGTGATGGGAATAGGAGTAGCATCGTCGAACGGGAGGAGCTGGCGGTGCTGTGCCGATATCCTCCTCAACGCTCTCCAATATCAATCACCTTGGGCCTAGTTGCCCTGTTGATGGCCTGTTCTGATCAGCACTGCTTCCGGATGAGTAAACTCTAGGAGTCCTCCTCCTGCAAACTCGAATGTAAGCTGAAGCTCCTGAACTTGGCATTTTACCTGAACACATTCAACAAACTTGTAAGTACTAAGCGCAAGTATGGCGCTTAGTTGTTAGTACAGAGATAATATCTTAAGACTGAAAATAATTAAAATGAAAATAAATAAGTAATAAAAAGGATAAGCAAGGGGTGCCTCCCAAGAGCGCTTTGTTTATCAAGTCGTTACAGCTCGACTTTTCCTTGTCAGATCTTCAGAATGGATCAAAGGAGAAGAGGTGCTCCTCCTTACCGTGGTCTTCTAGATAAGCTTTCAACCGGTGGCCATTGACTTTGAAATTACCAGTAGGTCCTACCAATTCCACGGCTCCATGTGGAAAAGCATGTACAACTTTGTATGGGCCACTCCATCTTGATCTAAATTTTCTTGTGAACTTCTTGAACCGAGAATTGAAGAGAAGAACTTTATCTCCAGGGGTGAACTTTGTAGGAATCAATTTTGCGTCATGCGTAAGCTTTGTTCGTTCCTTGTATATGTATAACGTTTAATATGCTTGGTCTCTCAATTCTGAGAGTTTGTTCATTTGCATTTTTTGATGTTTTCCGGTAACTAAGGGATCGAGGTTACAGGTCTTCAGTGCCCAGAGAGCTTTATATTCAAGTTCCAGCGAAAGGTGACACGCTTTTCCATAGATCATGCCGTAGGGTGTAGTTCCTAGAGGATTTTTGTAGGCAGTCCAGAATGCCCACAGAGCATCATCTAGCTTCTCTGCCCATTTATTTCCATGATGGCTGACAGTTCATTCTAAGATTCTTTTTAGTGCTCTGTTTGTGACTTCAGCTTGTCCGTTGTTCTACGGATGATAGGCAGTGGACATTTTGTGGGTAACTCCGTATTGTTGCATCACCTTCATAAATTGAGTATTACAGAAGTGTGTGCCTCTATCACTTATTATAGCATGGGGAGCTCCAAATCTACAGAAGAGTCTCTTCAGGAAATTGGTGATGACTTTGGCATCATTAGTTGGAAATGCTTGAGCTTCGACCCATTTGGAGACGTAATCTACTGCTACGAGGACATATTCTTTCCCGTTAGATTTTGAGAATGGGCCCATGAAGTCTAATCCCCATATATCGAAGATCTCGCAAACTTAGATATTAGTCCGAGGCATCTCATTCTTCATAGAGATAATACCTTGCCTTTGGCATGCATCACAACGCTTTACAAGCTCTTGCGCATCTCAGAATATAGACGGCCAATAAAATCCTGATTCGTAGACTTTTCTCGCGGTTAAATTTGCTCCATGATGACCTCCAGTTGGTCCATGGTGACATTGGTGAAGAATCCCTGCGGCTTGTTTTTCATCTACGCACCTCCTGATTATCTGATCAGGGCAAATTCTAAATAGGTAAGGATCTTCCCAATTGTACTACTCCTGAAGAACTTCCTTCTTCGAGAGGTACTCATTCCCTTTTGTACTACGCCAGCAACTAAGTAGTTGGCCATGTCGGCATACCAAGGAGTGTCATTAAATTGTGATCCTATGTAAGTTTGTCCTAAACTCATAAGCTGTTCTTCCGGAAATTTATCTCTGATATCTTGTTCAACAAGTTTTTCCATCGCTGGGTTCTCCAAACGACTAAGATGATCTGCTGCGACGTTCTCTGCTCCTTTCTTATCTTTAATCTCGATATCGAATTCCTGAAGGAGTAAGATCCATCGTAGGAGTCTTGGTTTCAGGTCTTGCTTAGTGAATAGACATTTGAGGGCTGAATGATCTGTATAGACTGTAGTTTTAGACATGATGAGATAGGAACAAAATTTTTCGAAGGCGAATACTACGGCTAGCAGCTCCTTCTCCATGGTAGTGTAATTCTCTTGAGCTCCGGTTAAGGTTTTGCTTGCGTAATAGATTGGATGAAAGTGTTTATCTACCTGTTGTCCAAGCACAGATCCAACTGCGAAATCACTCGCATCACACATGATTTCAAAGGTTAGACTCCAATCAGGAGCTATCATGATGGGCGCATGTGTTAGCTGTTCTTTCAGGTAGTTGAATGCTTTTCAACATTCTTCATTGAAGACAAACGGGACTTCCTTTCCTAAAATATGAGTGAGAGGTCGTGTGACCTTTGAAAAATCCTTAATGAAGCGTCGGTAGAAACTGGCGTGTCCTAGGAAACTCCTTACCACTCTTACCGTGGTAGGTTTTGGAAGTTTAGTAATGGTCTCAATCTTAGCCTTATCAACTTCTATTCCTGCTTTTGAAATCTTATGTCCTAAAACTATCCCTTCTTTAACCATGAAGTGACATTTTTCCCAATTCAGAACTAAATTTGACTCTTCACACCGGGTGAGCATCTTGTCAAGGTTTGAAAGGCACGAATCAAAGGTACTACCAAAGACTGAGAAGTCTTCCATGAAGACTTCCATACAACATTCAATCATGTCGTGGAATATTGCTACCATGCATCGCTGGAATGTAGCTGGTGCATTGCATAACCTAAAGGGCATACGTCGATAAGCAAATGTTCCATAAGGACAGATAAAGGTTGTTTTCTCTTGATCCTTTGGATCGAGGGGAATTTGAAAGTAGAAGGAAAAACCGTCAAGGAAATAGTAGTATTCGTTTCCTGATAGACATTCCAACATTTGATCGATGAAAGGTAATGGAAAATGATCCTTCCGAGTTTCATCGTTTAGTTTACGATAATCTATGCAAACCCTCCAACCGGTGACTTCCTGAGTTGGAATAAGCTCATTATTCTCATTTTGAATTACGGTTGTCCCTTCCTTTTTGGGCACCACTTGAACCGGACTAACCCATGGCGAATCAGAGATGGGATAGATCATACCAGCGTCCAGAAGTTTGATTACTTCTTTCTTGACGACTTCTTGAATCATAGGGTTGACCCTTCTTTACCTCTGAACTGAAGTTTTGAAATCATCTTCCATGAAGATCTTGTGGGTGTAATAATTGGGGCTGACCCCTTTGATGTCGGAGATCTTCCACGCAATTGCCTTCTTATGTGATTTCAAAACTTGAATCAATTTCGCCTTCTCTTGTGGCGTGAGGTCTTTCGGGATGATCACAGGGAGTTGTGATTCTCTTTCTAAGAATGCATACTCCAGATTGTCGGGTAACTTTTTCAATTCCAATTCCGGAGGTTCCTCGATAGATGGATTCATCCTAGCTATCTCCTTTCGGTCTAAGGAGTCGTACTTCTCCTGGAATTCTGATTTTTTCAGTAGCGGTCACTGAAGCTATCTATTCTTCATTTCTGGAAATTGTCCATCTTAATGTTTCCTCTTCAGAAATGTCTTCTTTAGTTTCAAATGTAAGTTCAGGAAACTCCTCACAGTCTTCCTTTGACTGGGGTTCCTGATATACCAGAATAAAATCTGTTTCTTCATTCGGTCTTCTCCTTGATAGAGGTAAAGGAATGCCTTGTCCTAGTGGTGCTATTTGAATAGTATTGCCAAGAAAGTTACTTTCAGAGTGGGGAGATATGTGTTGACTAAGGTCTATGGCTGAATGGTTGTCGAGATTTCCTTTAGTAGGTGTAAAGAACAGATCCTTAGAAATTTGATCTTGACTGCATACAGCCATAGTCTCTTCCAGGTATTCGTTGACGAGTTCTTGAAAAGAATCAGAGAGTGTGACGACCCAGGAATTTCTGACCAAATTTAAACTTAATCTTAATATGATTCCGACACGATAAGGAAAATCTGTAATGTTGAAGTCTCAAAAACTTTGAACTGTGTTCATGTATTCACTTGACCTTGAACAATCCCCGACGATTCACGAACAACTAGTTATATATATATATATATATATATATATATATATATATATATATATATATATATATATATATATATATATATAGTATAATCTAAAATATAGTACTAAAATATTATGTGAGTTAGTTGTTGAAATTAAAGATTTAAAATATAAATATTGTTATAAAACTGATTAAACTTATAACTTAGTTGTAATTTAAATACTATTATTATTATTAAAAATTATCATTTTTAGAAAGATTACTAAAATTATCAATTATTCTTAAAGTTATTATTATTTTTGTCATCAATTTACCATTATTATTATTAATATAATTTTTAACAATTATTATTATCATTGTTACATATATTATTAATAGTATTTATTAAAAGGATTATTATTTATATATTTATTAATAATTAATATTAAATATATTATATAGAATTAGAATTGTACGAAATATTGTTATCCTTCCCATCTACTTTTATTTTTCTTCTTTCTTCTTTGTTGTTTGTTCCTGATGATCAGGATTCTATCAACTAATTCACACTACAATACAACATTCATTTCCTTTACAGCACATTATATTCTATAATTGAAAATGAGGACAAGAACCACTTATTCCTTGCATCCTTCCTTCTTTCTGCACCTCTATATTTCAAACCACTATCACCAATTGTTACTTGTCTTCTCTTAGAACCAAACGAATCTATCAAATCATCCATTTCTACTTTCTATTACCTATCCTATCTATCCTTATCCATCCTATCTATTATATACTCTATATATCTTTTTACAATATATAGATATACATATAAAAACGTGCATACAAAATTAGAGAATCAGAAACTTAATCACCACCCATATCATTACTCATAACATTAACAAATAACCATCTACTTATGATCTCATTAATCATCAACCTTCAACACCTAACATATCGTAATTAACTGCAGCTAATTACTTCTGTCTTCTCTTATTTAATTCGACTCAAACGTCACACTAACACAAACATCTACGATCACTCCTTGATGTTTTTATTTGGATTCTGTTCTTCCATTGAACACCACGATCATAACTGCAACAGGCTATTGCAGCTCCTGTTTCATGCTTCAGTATTAACCCGTCGCCAACAGACAAACCGCCACCGTCAACAAATCGTTATTTCACACATTAAAGATGCAACTACTACTGCTGCAATGATGATTCTGTTTCCGTTTTTCTACCAAAACCAGCAAAGCTTGCTTAATGTTTCTGATCTTCTGCAACCAATACGAACCTGACTGCAGCTGTTATATGTTGCATGTTCAGCTGCAACCCAGAAAAGAAGAAAGAAACGAATACTTATATTATTCAACATAAGACCACACTCAATACAAATCACTACCATCATGAATCAACCAAGGATTTTGGTATGCTGCAAACCACTTGAATAAATTTATTCAATTATGTTTATTTTATGACAAAATCCCGTTTCAATAGAATAAACACAGTTTTTGAAAGGACCCGTTCATATACATTATAAACGATTCACAATAGTTGATTACATCGCGAGGTATTTGACCTCTATATGATACATTTTACAAACATTGCATTCGTTTTTAAAAGACAAACTTTCTTTACAACGAAAGTTGACGACATGCACACCATTTCATAATACATCCAACTATAATTTGGCTTAAAAATAATCTTGATGAACTCAATGACTCGAATGCAACGTCTTTCAAAATATGCCATGAATGACTCCAAGTAATATCCTTAAAATGAGCTAATGCACAGCGGAAGATTTCTTTAATACCTGAGAATAAACATGCTTTAAAGTGTCAACCAAAAGGTTGGTGAGTTCATAGGTTTATCATAACAATCATTTCAATATATTAATAGACCACAAGATTTCCGTTTATAAATATATGTACACTCGCAAGTGTATAAAAGTATTCTATAAGTTGTAGGCACCCGGTAACAAGCCTTAACATTCATGTTTTACCCTCTGAAGTACACTAGATCAAGTGTGTTTAAAATAACCTCGAAGTACTAAAGCATCCCATAGTCAGGATGGGGTTTGTCAGGCCCAATAGATCTATCTTTAGGATTCGCGCCTACCGTACATAGACAAGTAGTTTAATGTTACCAAGCTAAGGGTATATTTCTGGTTTAAACCCACGTAGAATTAGTTTTAGTACTTGTGCCTATTTCGTAAAACATTTATAAAAACAGTGCATGTATTCTCAGCTCAAAAATATATATATAAAAAGGAGCAAATGAAACTCACAATACTGTATTTCGTAGTAAAAATACATATAACGTCATTTAACAAGTGCAAGGTTGGCCTCGGATTCACGAACGTATCAATATTGAGATTCAATATTGCAGGAAAGTACGTAGACGCAACGGAGATGATAAACACTAGATTGACCTCACGAGCATACCCATGAACCATACCCATCACCTCCATAGCTATAACCCATAATTTTCTTAGCTTCGACTCATTCAAAAAAACTATTTTGAAATCACTTGGACAGCACTCCGTCGTAATATTTTATGTATACTAATAATATCTTGAAATAATACAGAGCAAATATATATATTTATATATATATAAATCGATTGAGAGAGTTTAGAGAAATATATTTTCAAGTTTCTATCAAATAATGAAACCTACTGAATTCTATTTATAATAGATTTTTAAATTATTAAAGTGAATTATTAAAGTATGAATTATTAAAGTGAATTATTAAAGTATGAATTATTAAAGTGAATTATTAAAGTATGAATTATTAAAGTGAATTATTAAAGTATAAATTATTAAAGTGAATTATTAAAGTTAAAGTAAAGTAAAAGTAAAGTAAAGGTAAAGTTAAAGTATAGTAAAAGTATAAAAACTATGTATGTATAATATGCGTATAAATATATATAATATTAATTTAAATCGTTATATATATTTAATGAAATAAAATATAAATATCGTTATATTTATTATACTGGTTAAGTAATGAGTTGTCAAAAGTGATTCTAGATATTTATAAAAGTTATATACGTTTTAATAATAAAGTTTTTTTTAAACTGAAAACGTTTTTGTACGTTTGAAAATAGATTAATAGAATATTATGGAAACCAATTCTCTACTAGCTTTTGTCTAACTTTCGTAAATGACACTTTTTATTTTTATTTATAAATAGCTTTACAAATTATTCCGAATATCGTTAAGAGGAATAGATTTTCTCAAATCATAGTGGACCTCTCAACAGAGACTTGTAATCATAATTCAATGTTTCTGATAATTCAATCATTTAATATATATATATATATATATATATATATATATATATATATATTTTTAATTTCGTAGATAATCATATTGAAACAAATACGTTCATATAAAGCATTATACGTTTAAATACTTTGTTGACATTTTCAATTTATAAAATATACACATATACATACATATTCATATATGTTCATTTAATGGTTCGTGAATCATTGGAATTTGGTCGAGGTTTAAATGAATGTATAAACATAGTTTAAAATCCTTGAGATTTAACTTAACAAACATTGCTTATCATGTCAGAATAATATAAAGATAAAGTTTAAATTTAGTCGGAAATTTTTGGGTCGTCACAGTACCTACCCGTTAAAGAAATTTCGTCCCCGAAATTTGATAGAGGTTGTTATGGCTAACAATGAGAATGTTATTATGACGTAACGATTATGAAGTTTTATCATGTCTAAGAAGTATAGATAAAATAATTCGATTACTCGAAGTGTATGAGGGAAGTTATCGTAAATGAAGGAAATAAGATTATAGTGATTCGTCATATCTTTTTACGTCATCACAATTGATCTCCGAATTTAAAGAAAATCTTTGTAATCTATGTTGGATTTGATGCTTCGGTAATTAAGGAGATTATGATTCTCTTCGAATTAATACGATAATCCATCTTGATTTCTCTGTCGGGTATTTCACTATAAATCCACCTCCTTCGTTTCCTTACAACTCACACCTTCTATTCTTTCTCCCTCAACTCATATTTTAAAGTATTTATCAATATGCTTCATCCAGTACTGATTCTCGATATACTCCTCACTTTCATATCTATCATTCTTCTTTTTCATCTGCATCCGGAAGAATCTATTTACTTCTACTATACTCTCGGTTTAATAGTGTTTTTAGTTCTTCCGTGTCTTTATATTGCTATATGCATCGATATATACGGTTTTTAATTTTTGGGTGGTTGTTGAGTTTTATATCTTCCCTTATATTTCAAAGTCCCTGCTTTTGTCTTCTATAATCATTGACATCCATAGTTAATGCTCACTTCTATTTGCTGCGATTTATACTCCAATTTCTATTTTGGAGTTTTGTCCTTTCGTTTCTTCTTCTTGCGATTAAGCAACATTTGTAATGGTCCAGTATTCGCAGATATGAATTTCAGAATGAACATAGTTAATGTTCTAAGAAGGAAATGGTAATGGCACGATCTTGATTTGTTAATTTACCGGAATACCCTGAAAAGACCGAATCATCAAGAAAATATATTCTTGATATTTTTAGAGATTAAATAAAATACAAGAGTCGTGTAACATGGAACATGATGACGGCATGGTCTGTGAATCGTCATGTCCCATTAGAAACTCAGCATGACTTACTGTAATATAATCACGTTGATCAAGTGTCATTATATTATACTAACTCATGCTTCAGTTCCCAACACTACTTCAAAACATTCATAATTTAAACTCGAAAGTTTATAGAATATAGAAACTAATAGTTTCTTATATGATGTAACACTGATAGCGCAAAGAGATAAATGACTTCAGATAAGATTAGTTGTGAAAATATCTTCAGAAATATCGCGGATATTTATAATGAAAGATATGATAATATCTTAGAATTTCTAATATTGATGGATGATGATGAAGATTTGTCTGTAAAGGTTTAGAATAAAGAGTAAGGTATTCGTTAATGACTTTAGCAGGCACTGAATCATTTGGATTCTTTGAAGGCAGATTTAGTCTTTGTGATTTGTCCACAGCCTCCTTCATAGTCTGTTCAATCCGTTTTCCAGTTCCAAACCTTCTCTTTTTCTCAGCTTTACCACCTTACTATTCTTTGTCATCAAACTTTTTACTGTTAAGATCGTTTACAGTTTTTGATGCTTCGTCAGCATTTCAAGAACTAGTTTGCAGTTCAAAATATTTTTCAGAACTTCACATTCAAAGTATGTAAGTCCAGGAGATAGACGTTTTAGGTACACATATAACTGTTGGCGTAGACATGCTGCGAGATTTCAAAATACTGGTTACTATTTTCCGATGATTCGTATGACAATTCTCGTTACAAGATGCGAATGAGTAAATGATGTGATTTCAATAAATATAATGATTTTTTGAAAAGTCAAAGATAATTGAAATTGTTGGTAAGTTTATTGCTAAGGTGGCGAGATATGAAAGGTCCCCAGTAACGATGACGAAAGGGCAACGTATCTATCGAGGTTATAATAAGACTAGTCCGACTGAAAAGTCGAAGTTGACTTGCTGGAGCTGTGACAAAACTGTCTATTTTGAAACGGAATTGAAAAGTTATTTTAGCTAGTAAATGCCAAAGTGTGATGACCCAAAAACTTTCGACCAAATTTAAACTTAATCTTATATGATTTCGATACGATAAGCAAAGTCTGTTAAACTGAATCTCAAAATTCTTGAACTATTCAATTACCTTTCGTTTATTCACGATGATGCATGAATAATTATATGTAAATAGATACATATACTATAACTTGAAAACGTAACTAATGGTTGGGTATATGATACTGTGCATTAATCTTATTTGATTGATTACCTGATTGATATATTTAACTACGGAGTTAAAAGATTATGCCAAACGATTCAAGTAAAAGACATTTACTGAGTCTCTTAAGGATTATGATATCATTACGGGTCTCTATTGAGAGGTCCACGTTGATTTGAGAAATCATTCATTTTTAACGGTATTCGGAACAAATGATAAAGTGTTTGTTTAAATAACGTAACTTGGACACATACAATAATAAGGAATATTAACTGTTGGAATTAGATATATGAATAACCTGTGTTATGTATTTTAAAAACGTGTTTATTAAATATTGAATATATATATTTAAATATAATATTAACTTGGTCATAAAACAATCTGTTATTATATATATAATAACAAATAACGAGACGATGATTTATAGAAGTAAATGACCAAAATACTCGAAGGTTAAAGATATACTTTGAGTGGTATAGTTTAGGAATAATTTAAGACTATATTTTGACAAAGGTACGAGTCGCGAAACGTAATGTACAAGTTTTCTCAACGTACGAAGAGACACTCGAAAAACCGGAACCGGGACATAAGTCGAGTGATGACGTACGACTTATCGGAACAAAAATTACAAGTCAACTATGCATGTGAATTTAATATAATATATAATTCATTATTTAAATTAAATATATTATATATATTATATTAAATTACGTCGACAAACAAAATTACAAAAAATATGTGAGCTGGATCTGACGGCCATGCGATCGCATGGCAAATAGGCATAAAACCCATGCAATCGCATGGGCATCAGAATCAGGCCACACCTATAAAAGCTCAAGCATTTTGGTCTCTGTCTTACACACATACATATCATACTCCATATTTATATTATATTATTATTATTATTATTATTATTATTATTATTATTATTATTATTATTATTATTATTATTATTATTATTAAGATTAATCTTATTATTAATCTTATTATTATTAATATTATTAATTAGTATTATACATAAAATACTACGACGAGGTTATGAGTGTGTCACTTTCAAAATGGTTTTAAGAGCGGGATAGAGCTAAGGAAATTATGGGTTATTGCCAAGGAGGTTATGGGTAATGTTCGGGGATATATTTATGAATCAAACCTAGTGTTTATCATCTCGTTACGTCTACGTAATTTCCTACAATATTGAATCTCAATATTAATACGTAAGTACTTATATTATATCTATATATCTAAAAGGCAAAGGTCAAGTGAATAGTAAACTTCACAATTTTCACAAACACCCCCAACCTTATACTTTTTAACATTTCAACACCAAAATATACACATAGTAAACTTCACAATTTTCACAAACACCCCCAACCTTATACTTTTTAACATTTCAACACCAAAACATATAATATCTAACTTTATACCTTTTGTAAGCTTACCACAAATTTTTCAAATTTTATACTTTGGTCTTTAAACTCCTCGCTCATTATGAATCGACCACAAAAATTATACACTACCTGATACACAAAAAATGATGGATAGTAACCAGGGGCGTTTTTTGTCTTTTCACTTTTTTTTCCCCTTTTCCCCCCTTTTTTCCAAAAAAACCCCATAGTTTGTTCAAATATTAAAATCGACCCCCCAAACAGGGGGTAAAGTGTCAAATACTCATTTTCATAAAAAAATCTTAAATAAACTCCACCCAAATATTCAACGGGCCATATCTTCAGAGTTAAATTTTTCCGACACCATCGTTAAACTCGAAATAATTTTAGGAACACAATGTCACTAACTATACGCAAAACATACGCTTTTTAAAAAACGATAAATATTTGAGGTACTTTTCATACACGTTGATTTTGCGTTAAATTTTTAAAAGTCGACAATTCCATAGCGAAACGCGGAGATGCACATATATTGTTAATTTAAAATAACATTTAAATCTTTCACGGATTATACCTTTTAGTTCGACTCGAGTTGCGCTTCAACGACATCATCGTTAGCCACTAAATAATTTTACAAACTAAACGCAATAAAATACATTGAAAACCGGACCCCGGCGCGAAACGAGGGTTCGAACACTAGTTTTATCTATTATATATTAATAGTGTATCCATGTCTAGTACTCGAGTATATATATTTATAAATGCTTGGATGCTAAATTTCGTCATTAAACAGTTTATAATGAATCACGAATTAAATCCATATATTACTGGTAAAAGGTATATGATATACATGTTTTTGGAAAGCTGGCGAAAAATCGATAACCTTTCATTTAGACACCGAATAGTTTCGATGAACGGATTAAAAGATATGATCAACTGAATTATGATTGACGTTAATTGAAATTACTTTTGAATCTACAATTAAGATTTAAACAACTTGTTTACGAGATTGATAAAGTGAATTTTTAAATATTGCTAATCGAGTAAATGAATCTTTATATAAGGCACGTCTCATTTTGTTAAACTATTGTCAAAATTGACTTTTTGAAACGACTTTGAATAACTTTTGTATGTCGATCTCGAGCATTAGGATTGTGATACACTATGACCTGACCTAGCTTGATAGACATTTATTGACCAACATATGTTCTCTAGGTTGAGATCTACGATTCTTTGATATACCGAGTTTCGGTCACATTACGATGAACAACTGTATGTGCTGCTAAGGTGAGTTTCATATGATCCCTTTTACTCAATATATTTTTGGGCTGAGAATACATGCGACTGTTTATAAATACTGAAAATACTAGATTTATATGCGTGAGTTTCATAAGATCCCTTTTACTCTCTACATTTTTTGGGCTGAGAATACATGCAAATGTTTTATTAACCGATATACAATATTTATATGCGTGAGTTTCATTTGCTCCCCTTTTTAATTGCTTTTTCAATCTATATTTTTGGGCTGAGAATACATGCACTTTATTTTAAACGCAATGGATACAAGTACATACTAAATTCTACACTGAGTTTGAACCGAAAATCCCTTAGCTTTGGTAACTGTTAACTGCCAGTTATAAGAACTGGTGGGCGCGAGTAGTAGTATATGGATCCATAGGGCTTGATATCCCCGTCCGAGCTAGAGCACTAGTCTTTTAACGGACGTATGCTATTTGAGAAGCGTACACGTTGGTTTACGTGTATTATTAAGATGATAATACAAAGGGTACAAATTATATATACGTTAAGTTTAGTTACCAGGGTGCTCAATTTCGTTGAATATTTTGATAAACGTTTCTGGATGAAACAACTGAAATCTTGTTATTCACTTTTATATGCAGATTATGCGAAACACTAAAACTATGAACTCACCAACCTTTGTGTTGACACTTGGTAGCATGTTTATTCTCAGGTTCCCTAGAAGTCTTCCGCTGTTTGCTTATATGATAGACAAGCTATGTGCATGGAGTCTTACATGGCATATTTTTCAAGAAAACGTTGCATTCACCAATTCATCACCATGTACCTTATTTAGACTGCATTGTCAACGGAAGTACTGTTGTAAACTATTATATAAGGTGATTGTTTATATGTAGAAATCATCAGATGTTGAAAACCTTTGATTTAATATTCATTTATGGTGTGCCTTTTTAAAAGAATGCAATGTTTATAAAACGTATCATATAGAGGTCAAATACCTCGCAATAAAATCAATGAATGACGTATTCGGCCAAATGGATTTGGAGCGATCTTCACAGTTGGTATCAGAGCGTTGGTCCTAGCGAGCCAGGTCTTACATGAATGTGTCTAACTGATAGTTGTTAAGATGCATTAGTAAGTCTGGACTTCGACCGTGTCTGCATGTTAAAAGTTTTGCTTATCATTTTTTGTCGAAAATTACATGCTTATCATTCTTAAGTCTAGACACGTTTTGCTGCATTGATTGCATAAATAGTGTATAGACAAAAATTCTTATCTTAGCGTATCTGTTACTGTAAACTTTTCCTGACATCTTCCGAAAATTTCTCCGTGATTTATGGAATTTGGTATTATATATACATATGTAAATTATGTATTGAAGAATACCAAACTAAATTCTATAATCTATTTCATATCAAAAATCATCTATCTAATTATACAAGATGGATCCCGTATCTAGTTCAAATTCCTTAAATTCCGACAGCTATTCCGATATGGATATTCTCCTGAACTCTGAAGAAAGTGTAACTGGAATGGATCAACCAACTAGCCATCATCTATTCTGGATGAATTGGGGATGGGTTCGTAGCCTACTTAATTATTGGAGACAAGAAGAAGGCGATCCCTTCCATCCACCACATTGCCCTCTTGGCGAAGAACCTGAAGCACTTACCGGCGAACCTGTTCGTAATACCATTTTCTCTCTCATTTCCAGAGTATCTAGTCATGATTATATACTATCTCACATTCTAAATCTTATTCGTCCGCTCGTCCGAATCGACAATCATCCCGGTGTAGTAGAAGAAGTCAACGAGCTTCGCGCTCGGGTAGTGGCTTTGGAGAATATGGTGCAAAGGTTACAAGCACCAGCAGCATCACCGGCATCAACAGTACCACCGACAACAACACCAACAGTACCATTACCACCACCAACAACATCCGAATCGCAAACCTCAACTTCACAATCTGTTCCACGAGCATCAACGTCATACGCACCGTAGTTACCAAGAAATACCAGCAACAATAACCGATGAAGTATTAACTCATTTCCCCTAAAGAAATTTTATGTATATTTAATATATATGAATTTTGAAATCAAAATAAATCTTTTCGTACCAAGTTATTACGTGTGAATCTTAACTGGTAGGTACTACTCGGTTAATTCATATTACTAATATGCTATGATGTACATACTTCGTTAATGACTTAACCATCGTTAACTACAATCTCTGTTTCCAACTCAATGAATTCCATTTCATAATAAACTAAGTATATTATTCAATTATATGGTTGATTTTATACTTTCATCTTCGATGTATTCGAAACTTTCTAGAAAACATCATTCATACCTTGCGAAGTTAGCAAGAGTTCCATGAGCACCAACATGATTCACTGAGAAAATATCAATAAAACTGAGTATTGATTACATTAGTGAAATACTCCGTAAAGATTATTAAATCTTTAATGTTTTATTCATTTCTAATTCAAGTCAAAAATCAAATGAGCTTAATATGATATTAACTCATCAAATCTGTATTACATCTGAAGAAAATATACATACATATATTTTCATAAAGACGGTAATAAAAATTCTTTTGTACAAAATATTACTCGTGAAATCTTTAACGGGTAGGTAATTCCCGGGAAATATTTAAGTTCACAATTAATATGTTACACTGTACATTCTTCAACTTTGATTCAAAAATTATTAACTATGCTCACAGCGATATACAATCGTTTCCATACAAATTCAATTACATATTCTGATATTGACGGATCAGAATCCAAGTCAAGATTTAACGGGTGACATCATTCTTAGATCTCTACATCTTTCAAAGCTATACTTTGACTTTAAAAATGTGAAAGATCCTTTAGCATTGTTATTACTGAAAATAACCTTGCAATTCCTTTCCAAAAGTATCCAGTATTATCAACCGTTCAACCAGTCAACGACGACCTTTCAGACTTGTAACTTTGGCACATACATTTTTGTTACTGGGGAACCTTTCATGTTCCACCACATTAGCAGTAAATTTATCAACAACTTCATTGATCTTTGACCTTCCGAAAAATCTTTATACTCATTGAAACCGTATCATGTACTCATCCACATCTTGTAACGGCAATTGCCATACCAACTATCAGGAATTAGCAATCAGTATTTTGAAATCTTGTAGCACGTCTACGCCAATAGTTATATGTGTACATATAACGTCTACCTCTTGGACTTACATACTTCGAATGTGAAGTTTCCGAAAAACACCCCAAACTACTAAACTAGTTCTCTGAAATTGGAACAATGCTGATGAAGCAGCAAAAACTGTAAACGACCTTAACAGTCAAAAGTTTGATGATAAAGAATAGTATGGTGGTAAAGCTGAGAAAAAGAGAAGGTTTGAAACTGGAAAACGGATTGAGCAAAGTATGAAGGAGGGTTGTGGATAAATCACAAAGACTAAACCTGCCTTCAAAGAATACAAATGATTCTGTATCTGCTGAAGTCATTAACGAATACCTTGCTACTAACTCAAAATCCGTTACGAACAAATCTTCTTCATCATTCTTCGATATTAGAAATTCTAAGATATCATCGTATCTTTTATTATAAATATCCTCGATATTTTTGAAGATATTTTCATAAGCATTCTTATCTGAAATCATTCATCTCTTCGCGCTATCTGTATTACATCATAAAAGAAACTATTTTAGTTTCTAAATTCTGAAACCTTCAAGTTTAAAATTTGAATGTTTTGAAGTAGTGTTGGGAACTGAAGCATGAATTAGTATAATATAATGACACTTGATCAACGTGATTATATTACAGTAAGTCATGCTGAGTTTCTAATGGAACGTGATAAAGGTTCACAGATCCCACCCTCATAATGAACCATGTTACATAACTCTTTTATTCTATTTAACCTCTAAACATATCAAGAAAATATTTTCTTGATGATTCGGTCTTTTCCGGATATTCTGGTAATTTGACAAATCAAGATCGTGCCATTACGATTACCTTCTTAGAACATTAACTATGTTCATTCTGAAATGTATAGCTACGAATTCTGGACCAGTATCCGCTTGACTTAAGGTCTGGAAGAGAAAACGAAAGCATGAAGCTCCGAAATATAATGGAAAATAAAAGCCAGATAAAAACACATAAATTTACAAACCGTGTATATCAATGCGTATAGCAATATAAAGACACGGGAGAATGATAAATACAACTATCCCTAGAGCATAATAGAAATAAACAGATTCTTCTGGTGGGAGCTGGAAAAGAAGGATGAGTGTGGCAAACGTCAATATTAGGTCAAGAACCAGAACTGGATTAAGCATTTTCACAAATCTTTTGTAAGTATGAAATAAGAAAGAAGATTATAGGAGTGGTGAAAATAAATGAAACGGAAGAGGTTAATTTATAGCAAAATATCAGACATAGCAATCGAGGCAGATTACGCATTTAATCAAAGGAAATCCCAATTTCCTTAAATTCTGAAGAATCAAATCTTATTTAGATAATGAAGATTTTCTATTCCTTAAATTACGAAAATCAATCGTTAATATGTCAA
This sequence comes from Rutidosis leptorrhynchoides, assembly GCF_046630445.1. Taxonomy (NCBI): domain Eukaryota; kingdom Viridiplantae; phylum Streptophyta; class Magnoliopsida; order Asterales; family Asteraceae; genus Rutidosis; species Rutidosis leptorrhynchoides. The sequence goes on from NC_092335.1 coordinate 652,652,138, forward strand.
GAGTTAAGACGAATCTATATTCTTCATTTCACTCTTTTACGATAACTTCCCTCATACGCTTCGAGTAATTGGATTGTGTTATCCATATTATTCAACGGTGATAAAACTCTAATTATCAACTCATATACGTCATGAAAACATTTTTATTGTTAGCCATGACGACCTCACTCAAATTTCGGGACGAAATTTCTTTAACGGGTAGGTACTGTGATGACCCGAAAATTTTTGACCAAATTTAAACTTAATCTTATATGATTTCGATACGATAAGCAAAGTCTGTTAAACTGAATCTCAAAATTCTTGAACTATTCAATTACCTTTCGTTTATTCATGATGATGCACGAATAATTATATGTAAATAGATACATATACTATAACTTGAAAATGTAACTAAGTGTTGGGTATATGAAACTGTGCATTAATCTTATTTGATTGATTACCTGATTGATATTTTTAACTACGGAGTTAAAAGATTATGCCAAACGATTCATGTAAAAGACATTTACTGAGTCTCTTAAGGATTATGATATCATTACGTGTGACGACCCGAAAATTTCTGACCAAATTTAAACTTTAATCTTTATATTATTCCGACACGATAAGCAAAGATTGTTAAGTTAAATCTCAAGAATTTTAAACTGTGTTCATACATTCATTATAACCTCGACCAAATTCCGACGATTCATGAACCGTTATATATAAATAGATATGTATATGTATATATATATATATATATATATATATATATATATATATATATATATATATATATATATATATATATATATATATATATTATAACTTGAGAATATTAATAAAGTATTAAATGTATAATACTTTACACGAACGTATTTGTTTCAATATGATTTTTGACGAAATTAAAAAAATATATATTAAATGATTGAATTATCAGAAACATTGAATTATGATTACAATCTCTGTTGAGAGGTCTACTATGATTTGAGAAAATCTATTCCTCTTAACGATATTTAGAATAATTTGTAAAGCTATTTATAAATAAAAACAAAAAGTGTCATTTACGAAAGTTAGACAAAAGTTAGTGGAGAATTGGTTTCCATAATATTCTATTAATCTATTTTCAAACGTACAAAGACGTTTTCAGTTTAAAAAAGAACTTTATTATTAAAACGTATATAACTTTTATAAATATCTAGAATCACTTTTGACAACTCATTACTTAACCAGTATAATAAATATAACGATATTTATATTTTATTTCATTAAATATATATAACGATTTAAATTAATATTATATATATTTATGCGCGTATTATACATACATAGTTTTTATACTTTTACTATACTTTAACTTTACCTTTACTTTACTTTTACTTTACTTTAACTTTAATAATTCACTTTAATAATTCATACTTTAATAATTCACTTTAATAATTCATACTTTAATAATTCACTTTAATAATTCATACTTTAATAATTCACTTTAATAATTCATACTTTAATAATTCACTTTAATAATTCATACTTTAATAATTCACTTTAATAATTCACTTTAATAATTCATACTTTAATAATTTACTTTAATAATTCAAAAATCTATTATAAATAGAATTCAATAGGTTTCATTATTTCATAGAAACTTAAAAATATATTTCTCTAAACTCTCTCAATCGATTATATATATATATATATATATATATATATATATATATATATATATATATATATATATATATATATTTGCTCTGTATTATTTCAAGATATTATTAGTATATATAAAATATTACGACGGAGTGCTGTCCGAGTGATTTCCAAATAGTTTTTTTGAATGAGTCGAAGCTAAGAAAATTATGGGTTATAGCTATGGAGGTGATGGGTATGGTTCATGGGTATACTCGTGAGGTCAATCTAGTGTTTATCATCTCCGTTGCATCTACGTACTTTCCTGCAATATTGAATCTCAATATTGATACGTTCATGAATCCGAGGCCAACCTTGCACTTGTTAAATGACGTTATATGTATTTTTACTACGAAATACAGTATTGTGAGTTTCATTTGCTCCCTTTTATATATATTTTTGGGACTGAGAATACATGCGCTGTTTTTATAAATGTTTTACGAAATAGGCACAAGTACTAAAACTAATTCTACGTGGGTTTAAACCAGAAATATACCCTTAGCTTGGTAACATTAAACTACTTGTCTATGTACGGTAGGCGCGAATCCTAAAGATAGATCTATTGGGCCTGATAAACCCCATCCTGACTATGGGATGCTTTAGTACTTCGAGGTTATTTTAAACACACCTGATCTGGTGTACTTCAGAGGGTAAAACATGAACGTTAAGGCTTGTTACCGGGTGCCTACAACTTATAGAAAACTTTTATACACTTGCAAGTGTACATATATTTATAAACGGAAATCTTGTGGTCTATTAATATATTGAAATGATTGTTATGATAAACCTATGAACTCACCAACCTTTTGGTTGACACTTTAAAGCATGTTTATTCTCAGGTATTAAAGAAATCTTCCGCTGTGCATTAGCTCATTTTAAGGATATTACTTGGAGTCATTCATGGCATATTTTGAAAGACGTTGCATTCGAGTTATGGAGTTCATCAAGATTATTATTATGCCAATTATAGTTGGATGTATTATGAAATGGTGTGCATGCCGTCAACTTTCGTTGTAAAGAAAGTTTGTCTTTTAAAAACGAATGCAATGTTTGTAAAATGTATCATATAGAGGTCAAATACCTCGCGATGTAATCAACTATTGTGAATCGTTTATAATGTATATGAACGGGTCCTTTCAGTTGGTATCAGAGCGGTGGTCTTAGTGAACTAGGTCTGCATTAGTGTGTCTAACTGATAGTCGTTAGGATGCATTAGTGAGTCTGGACTTCGACCGTGTCTGCATGTCAAAAGTTTTGCTCATCATTTTTGTCGGAAATTACCTACTTATCATTCTTAGTCTAGACACATCTTATTGCAATGATTGCATGAATAGTATATAGACAAAATTCATATCTTAGCGTATCTATTACTGTAAACTTTGCCTGACATATTCCGTAAATTCCTCCGTAATCTACGAAACCTTTTGCTCTATATAATTAGAATACCACCCGATAGCTGAAAAATCATTTCATATCGAAAAATTCTTTATTCAATCGTACGAAATGGAATTTGTCATTAGTTCAAGTCCCTCGAATTCCGAAATGGAATCCCACTCAAGTTCCGAAAGCAGTGTGACCGGAATTGATCAACCAATTAGTCATCATCTATTCTGGATGAATTGGGGATGGGTTCGTAGCCTCCTTAATCATTGGAGACAAGAAGAAGGTGATCCTTTCCATCCACCACATTGTCCTCTTGGCGAAGAACCTGAAGCACTTACCGGCGAACCTATCCGAAACACCATTTTCTCTCTTATTTCTAGGGTATCTCGTCACGATTACATACTACACCAAATTCTAGATTTTATTTATCCGCTCGTCCGAACCGACAATCACCCCGGTGTAATAGAAGAAGTCAACGAGCTTCGCGCTCGGGTAGTGGCTTTGGAGAATATGGTGCAAAGGTTACAAACACCAGCAGCAGCACCAGTAGCATAAACAGTACCACCATCAGCAACACCAACAGTACCATCACCACCACCAACAACAACATCCACATCCCATACCGCAACATCACAATCTGTATCTCAAACATCAACGTCATACGCCCTGTAAATATCCAGGAATATCAACAACAACAAACGATGAAGTATTAATTCATAAACTTCATTGAAGAGATATCTCTGCGGCAGTTATGTAATCTCCAAAATCTTAGAGATTATTTAATTCTGATCGTAAATCGGATGAGTGAACGGAGATGGTAGAGTAGAAACTTTGATCGAAAATGGTGTACGATTTACAAGCTAGAATTGTTTTACCAACAGCATCAACAGGACCGTAGCATCATCAACACAGTCAGTGCCGTCAGTATCGTCAGAATCAACAACACCTTAACATCACAAACTCTGTCAGTTCAAGAATCATTGTGGACATCATTACGAATCAACAACAAATATATTGTATCAACGAGTTATGAAGTATTAACTCATTTCCAATCGAAAGATTTATATGTATATTTTATATGTATAAATTTTTAAACCATAATAAATCTTCCCGTACTAAGCTATTATGTGTGAATCTTAACTACTCAGTTAATTCATATTACAAATATGCAATGATGTACGTCCTTCATCCGCAACTTAACCATCGTTAATTACAATCTCTGTCTCAATTCAATAAAAATCCAATTCATAATTAATCAAGTGTATTATTCGAATATATGTTTGATTTTACACTTTCATCATCGATGTACTCGAAACTTTTCAAATAACATCATTCGTACCTTGCGAAGTTCACAAGAATTTCACGAAAACCAACAAATAACAAAGTAATAATTCATAATTTCAATATTATTAAAGAAATACTTATGCAATTTATAAAGTTTTAGGGATTACTCAATTCTAGTTCCAACCATAAAACAAATGAGTTTAATTTAATATTAACTCATTAAATCTATATTACATCTAAAGAAAATATACACATATATTTTCATAAAGACTGTAATAAACTTCTTTTGTACAAAATATTAATTGTGAAAAATTTTTAACGGGTAGGTAATACCCGAGAGATATATAAATTCACAATTAATATATTACATTTTTTGAAACTGATTCAGCAATCATCAACTATACTCCCTACTTTCACAACAATATCCATTCTTTCATATAAATCAAAACAATCATACTCATTCAAATTTAATTACATATTCTGATTTTGAAATCGCATAATTCAATTCGAAATATAACCAGTATCATCACTCTTAGATTCCTATATCTTTCAAAGCTATACTTTGACTTCAAAACTGTGTTAGAACATCATATGTATTAACGATTACAATATGTGCTCAAACCCTTCGAAATTCCTGAAGACACTTCAACTAAGGAACAATCGAGATGATGATCCAACCACATGTTACCCACAGTTATACACCTGAAAAACTCTCAAAACCCAAGTCATAGTTCGACACGTATCCGTGTTAGACCCTTTGGCATTTACTAGCTAAAATAACTTTTCAATTCTGTTTCAAAATAGACAGTTTTGTCACATCTCCAGCAAGTCAACTTCGACTTCTCAATCAAAACAGTCTTATTATAACCTCAATAGATACGTTGCCCTTTCGCCAACGTTACCGGGGAATCGTTTATATTCACCACATTAGCAATAAACTTACCAACAACTTCACTGATCTTTGACTTTCAAAAAAAAATCATTATAATTATCGAAACCCTATCATATACGCATTCGTACCTTATAACAAGAATTGCCATACCAATTATTGAGAATCAGCAATCAGTATTTTGAAACCATGCAGCATGTCTACATCAACAATTACATATACACACAACGTCTACCTCCAAGACTTACATTCTTTGAATGAGAAATTTCTGAAAAACACCCTAAACTGCGAACCAGTTCTCAAAATTTTGAAAAATGCTGATGAAGCAGCAAAAACTGTAAACGACCTTAACCGTAAAAAGTTGGATGATAAAGGATAGTATATTGGCAAAGCTCAGAAAAAGAGAAGCTTTGGAACTGGAAAACGGATTGAGCAAAGTATGAAGGAGGCTGTGGACAAATCACAAAGGCTGAACCTGCCTTCAAAGAATCCAAATGATTCAGTACTTACTGAAGTCATTAACGAATACCTTGCTCCTAACTCTAAATCCCTGCGGATAATATCCTTCATCATCCTCTGATATTAGACATTCTAAGATATCATCGTATCTTTCATTATAAATATCATCCATACTTCTGAAGATATTTTTATAATTATTCTTATCTGAAATCATTTACCTCTTCGCGCTATCTGTATTATATCATAAAAGAAACTATTTTAGTTTCTAAATTCTGAAACATTCGAGTTTAAAATAGGAATATTCATGAAGAAGTGTTGGGAGCTGAAGCATGAGTTAGTATAATATAATGACACTTGATCAACGTGATTATATTACAGTAATTCATGCTGAGTTTCTAAATGGAACATGATGTTTCACAGATCATAACGTTATCATGTGCTATGTTACACGACTCTTGTATTCTCTTTGATCTCTAAATATCAAGAAAATATTTCTTGATGATTCGGCCTTTTCTGAGGTATTCTGGTAATTTGACAAGTCAAGATCGTGTCATTACAATTTCCTTCCTAGAACATTAACAATGTTCATTCCGAAATTTATATCTGCGAATTCTGGACCATTACAAGAGGTGCTTAATCGCAAGAAGAAGAAATGAAAGGACAAAGCTCCGAACTAGAAATGGGAGTATAAATCATGGCAAATAGAAGAGAGCATTAACTGTGGATGACAATGATTATAGAAGAAGCAAGGACTTTGAAATATAAGGGAAGATATAAAACCCAACAATAACCCAGAAATCACAAACCGTATATATCAATGCATATATCAATATAAAGACACGGGAGAACTAAAAACACTATAAAACCAAGAGTATAGTAGAAGTAAATAGATTCATCCGGAGGCAGATGAAAAAGAAGAGCGACAGATATGAAAGTGAGGAGTATATCAAGAATCAGCACTGAATGAAGCAAATTGACAAATACTTTAAAATATGAGTTGAGAAGGTGTGAGTTGTAAGAAAACAAATGAGGTGGATTTATAGTAAAATATCCGACAGAGAAATCAAAATAGATTATCGCATTAATTCGAAGAGGATCATAATTTCCTTAATCGCCGAATAATCAAATCCAATATAGATTACAAAGATTTTCTTTTCGGAGATCAATCGTGATGACGCTAAAAGATACAACGAATCACTATTATCTTATTTCATTCATTTACGATAACTTCACTCACACGCTTCAAGTAATCGAATTATTTTATCCATTCTTCTTGAACATGATAAAACTCTATAATCGTTATAATAACATTCTCATTGTTAGTCATGACGACCTCTATCAAATTTCGGGGACGAAATTTCTTTAACGGGTAGGTACTGTGACGACCCGGAAATTTTTGACCAAATTTAAACTTTAATCTTTATATTATTCCGACACGATAAGCAAAGTTTGTTAAGTTAAATCTCAAGAATTTTAAACTGTGTTCATACATTCATTATAACCTCGACCAAATTCCGACGATTCATGAACCGTTATATATAAATAGATATGTATATGTATATATATATATATATATTATAACTTGAGAATATTAATAAAGTATTAAACGTATAATACTTTATACGAACGTATTTGTTTCAATATGATTTTTGACGAAATTAAAAAAAATATATTAAATGATTGAATTATCAGAAACATTGAATTATGATTACAATCTCTGTTGAGAGGTCCACTATGATTTGAGAAAATCTATTCCTCTTAACGATATTTAGAATAATTTTTAAAGCTATTTATAAATAAAAACAAAAAGTGTCATTTACGAAAGTTAGACAAAAGTTAGTGGAGAATTGGTTTCCATAATATTCTATTAATCTATTTTCAAACGTACAAAGACGTTTTCAGTTTAAAAAAGAACTTTATTATTAAAACGTATATAACTTTTATAAATATCTAGAATCACTTTTGACAACTCATTACTTAACCAGTATAATAAATATAACGATATTTATATTTTATTTCATTAAATATATATAACGATTTAAATTAATATTATATATATTTATGCGCGTATTATACATACATAGTTTTTATACTTTTACTATACTTTAACTTTACCTTTACTTTACTTTTACTTTACTTTAACTTTAATAATTCACTTTAATAATTCATACTTTAATAATTCACTTTAATAATTCATACTTTAATAATTCATACTTTTATAATTCACTTTAATAATTCATACTTTAATAATTCACTTTAATAATTCATACTTTAATAATTCACTTTAATAATTCATACTTTAATAATTTACTTTAATAATTCAAAAATCGATTATAAATAGAATTCAATAGGTTTCATTATTTCATAGAAACTTAAAAATATATTTCTCTAAACTCTCTCAATCGATTTATATATATATATATATATATATATATATATATATATATATATATATATATTTGCTCTGTATTATTTCAAGATATTATTAGTATATATAAAATATTACGACGGAGTGCTGTCCGAGTGATTTCAAAATAGTTTTTTTGAATGAGTCGAAGCTAAGAAAATTATGGGTTATAGCTATGGAGGTGATGGGTATGGTTCATGGGTATGCTCGTGAGGTCAATCTAGTGTTTATCATCTCCGTTGCGTCTACGTACTTTCCTGCAATATTGAATCTCAATATTGATACGTTCGTGAATCCGAGGCCAACCTTGCACTTGTTAAATGACGTTATATGTATTTTTACTACGAAATACAGTATTGTGAGTTTCATTTGCTCCCTTTTATATATATTTTTGGGACTGAGAATACATGCGCTGTTTTTATAAATGTTTTACGAAATAGGCACAAGTACTAAAACTAATTCTACGTGGGTTTAAACCAGAAATATACCCTTAGCTTGGTAACATTAAACTACTTGTCTATGTACGGTAGGCGCGAATCCTAAAGATAGATCTATTGGGCCTGATAAACCCCATCCTGACTATGGGATGATTTAGTACTTCGAGGTTATTTTAAACACACCTGATCTGGTGTACTTCAGAGGGTAAAACATGAATGTTAAGGCTTGTTACCGGGTGCCTACAACTTATAGAATACTTTTATACACTTGCGAGTGTACATATATTTATAAACGGAAATCTTGTGGTCTATTAATATATTGAAATGATTGTTATGATAAACCTATGAACTCACCAACCTTTTGGTTGACACTTTAAAGCATGTTTATTCTCAGGTATTAAAGAAATCTTCCGCTGTGCATTAGCTCATTTTAAGGATATTACTTGGAGTCATTCATGGCATATTTTGAAAGACGTTGCATTCGAGTTATTGAGTTCATCAAGATTATTATTAAGCCAATTATAGTTGGATGTATTATGAAATGGTGTGCATGCCGTCAACTTTCGTTGTAAAGAAAGTTTGTCTTTTAAAAACGAATGCAATGTTTATAAAATGTATCATATAGAGGTCAAATACCTCGCGATTTAATCAACTATTGTGAATCGTTTATAATGTATATGAACGGGTCCTTTCATTACGGGTCTCTATTGAGAGGTCCACGTTGATTTGAGAAAACATTCATTTTTAACGGTATTCGCAACAAATGATAAAGTGTTTGTTTAAATAACGTAACTTGGACACATACAATAATAAGGAATATTAACTGTTGGAATTAGATATATGAATAACCTGTGTTATGTATTTTAAAAACGTGTTTATTAAATATTGAATATATATATTTAAATATAATATTAACTTGGTCATAAAACAGTCTGTTATTATATATATAATATAATAACAAATAACGAGACGATGATTTATAGAAGTAAATGACCAAAATACTCGAAAGTTTAAGATATACTTTGAGTTGTATAGTTTAGGAATAATTTAAGACTATATTTTGACAAAGGTACGAGTCGCGAAACGTAATGTACAAGTTTTCTCAACGTACGAAGAGACACTCGAAAAACCGGAACCGGGACATAAGTCGAGTGATGACGTACGACTTATCGGAACAAAAATTACAAGTCAACTATGCATGTGAATTTAATATAATATATAATTAATTATTTAAATTAAATATATTATATTTAATTATGTCGACAAACAAAATTACAAAAAATATGTGAGCTGGATCTGACGGCCATGCGATCGCATGGAAAATAGGCATAAAACCCATACAATCGCATGGGCATCAGAATCAGGCCACACCTATAAAAGCTCAAGCATTTTGGTCTCTGTCTTACACACATACATATCATACTCCATATTTATATTATTATTATTATTATTATTATTATTATTATTATTATTATTATTATTATTATTATTATTATTATTATTATTATTATTATTATTATTATTATTATTATTATTTTTATTATTATTATTATTATTATTATTATTATTATTATTATTATTATTATTATTATTATTAAGATTAATATTATTATTAATCTTATTATTATTAATATTATTAATTAGTATTATACATAAAATACTACGACGAGGTTATGCGTGTGTCACTTTCAAAATGGTTTTAAGAGCGGGATAGAGCTAAGGAAATTATGGGTTATTGCCAAGGAGGTTATGGGTAATGTTCGGGGATATATTTATGAATCAAACCTAGTGTTTATCATCTCGTTACGTCTACGTACTTTCCTACAATATTGAATCTCAATATTAATATGTAAGTACTTATATTTTATCTATTATATATTAATAGTGTATCCATGTCTAGTACTCGAGTATATATATTTATAAATGCTTGTATGCTAAATTTCATCATTAAACAGTTTATAATAAATCACGAATTAAATCCATATATTACTGGTAAAAGGTATATGATATACATATTTTTGGAAAGCTGGCGAAAAATCGATAACTTTTCATTTAGACACCGAATAGTTTCGATGAACGGATTAAAAGATATGATCAACTGAATTATGATTGACGTTAATTGAAATTGCTTTTGAATCTACAATTAAGATTTAAACAACTTGTTTACGAGATTGATAAAGTGAATTTTTAAATATTGCTAACCGAGTAAATGAATCTTTATATAAGGCACGTCTCATTTTGTTAAACTATTGTCAAAATTGACTTTTTGAAACGACTTTGAATAACTTTTGTATGTCGATCTCGAGCATTAGGATTGTGATACACTATGACCTGACCTAGCTTGATAGCATTTATTGACCAACATATGTTCTCTAGGTTGAGATATACGATTCTTTGATATACCGAGTTTCGGTCACATTACGATGAACAACTGTATGTGCTGCTAAGGTAAGTTTCATATGATCCCTTTTACTCAATATATTTTTGGGCTGAGAATACATGCGACTGTTTATAAATACTGAAAATACTAGATTTATATGCGTGAGTTTCATAAGATCCCTTTTACTCTCTACATTTTTTGGGCTGAGAATACATGCAAATGTTTTATTAACCGATATACAATATTTATATACGTGAGTTTCATTTGCTCCCCTTTTTAATTGCTTTTTCAATCTATATTTTTGGGCTGAGAATACATGCACTTTATTTTAAACGCAATGGATACAAGTACATACTAAATTCTACACTGAGTTTGAACCAAAAATCCCTTAGCTTTGGTAACTGTTAACTGCCAGTTATAAGAACTGGTGGGCGCGAGTAGTAGTATATAGATCCATAGGGCTTGATATCCCCGTCCGAGCTAGAGCACTAGCCTTTTAACGGACGTATGCTATTTGAGAAGCGTACACGTTGGTTTACGTGTATTATTAAGATGATTATACAAAGGGTACAAATTATATATACGTTAAGTTTAGTTACCAGGGTGCTCAATTTCGTAGAATATTTTGATAAACGTTTCTGGATGAAACAACTGAAATCTTGTTATTCACTTTTATATGCAGATTATGCGAAACAGTAAAACTATGAACTCACCAACCTTTGTGTTGACACTTGTTAGCATGTTTATTCTCAGGTTCCCTAGAAGTCTTCCGCTGTTTGCTTATATGATAGACAAGCTATGTGCATGGAGTCTTACATGGCATATTTTTCAAGAAAACGTTGCATTCACCAATTCATCACCATGTACCTTATTTAGACTGCATTGTCAACGGAAGTACTGTTGTAAACTATTATATAAGGTGATTGTTTATATGTAGAAATCATCAGATGTTGAAAACCTTTGATTTAATATTCATTTATGGTGTGCCTTTTCAAAAGAATGCAATGTTTATAAAACGTATCATATAGAGGTCAAATACCTCGCAATGAAATCAATGAATGACGTATTCGGCCAAATGGATTTGGAGCGATCGTCACACAAAGGGTCTAACACGGATACGTGTCGAACTATGACTTGGGTTTTGAGAGTTTTTCAGGTGTATAACTGTGGGTAACATGTGGTTGGATCATCATCTCGATTGTTCCTTAGTTGAATTGTCTTCAGGAATTTCGAAGGGTTTGAGCACATATTGTAATCGTTAATACATATGATGTTCTAACACAGTTTTGAAGTCAAAAAATAGCTTTGAAAGATATAGGAATCTAAGAGTGATGATACTGGTTATATTTCGAATTGAATTATGTGATTTCAAAATTAGAATATGTAATTGAATTTGAATGAGTATGATTGTTTTGATTTATATGAAAGAATGGATATTGTTGTGAAAGTATTGAGTATAGTTGATGATTGCTGAATCAGTTTCGAAAAATGTAATCTATTAATTGTGAATTTATATATCTCTAGGGTATTACCTACCCGTTAAAAAAATTTCATAATTAATATTTTGTACAAAAGAAGTTTATTACAGTCTTTATGAAAATATATGTGTATATTTTCTTTAGATGTAATATAGATTTAATGAGTTAATATTAAATTAAACTCATTTGTTTTATGGTTGGAACTAGAATTGAGTAATCCCTAAAACTTTATAAATTGCATAAGTATTTCTTCAATAATATTGAAATTATGAATCATTACTTTGTTATTTGTTGGTTTTCGTGAAATTCTTATGAACTTCGCAAGGTACGAATGATGTTATTTGAAAAGTTTCGATGATGAAAGTGTAAAATCAAACATATATTCGAATAATACACTTGATTTATTATGAATTGGATTTTTATTGAATTGAGACAGAGATTGAAATTAACGATGGTTAAGTTGCAGACGAAGGACGTACATCATTGCATATTTGTAATATGAATTAACCGAGTAGTTAAGATTCACACATAATAGCTTAGTACGGGAAGATTTATTATGGTTTAAAAATTTATACATATAAAATATACATATAAATCTTTCGATTGGAAATGAGTTAATACTTCATAACTCGTTGATACAATATATTTGTTCTTGATTCGTAATGATGTCCACAATGATTCTTGAACTGACAGAGTTTGTGATGTTACAGGTGCTATTGATTCTGACGATACTGACGGCACTGACTATGTTGATGATGCTACGGTCATGTTGATGCTGTTGGTAAAACAATTCTAGCTTGTAAATCGTACACCATTTTCGATCAAAGTTTCTACTATACCATCTCCGTTCACTCATTCGATTTACGGTCAGAATTAAATAATCTCTAAGATTTTGGAGATTACATAACTGCCGCAGAGATATTTCTTCAATGAAGTTTATGAATTAATACTTCATCGTTTGTTGTTTTTGATATTCCTGGATATTTACAGGACGTATGACGTTGATGTTTGAGATACAGATTGTGATGTTGCGGTGTGGGATGTAGATGTTGTTGTTGGTGGTGGTGATGGTACTGTTGGTGTTGCTGATGGTGGTACTGTTTATGCTGCTGGTGCTGCTGCTGGTGTTTATAACCTTTGCACCATATTCTCCAAAGCCACTACCCGAGCGTGAAGCTCGTTGACTTCTTCTATTACACCGGGGTGATTGTCGGTTCGGACGAGCGGATAAATAAAATCTAGAATTTGGTGTAGTATGTAATCGTGACGAGATACTCTAGAAATAAGAGAGAAAATGGTGTTTCGGATAGGTTCGCCGGTAAGTGCTTCAGGTTCTTCGCCAAGAGGGCAATGTGGTGGATGGAAGGATCACCTTCTTCTTGTCTCCAATGATTAAGGAGGCTACGAACTCATCCCCAATTTATCCAGAATAGATGATGAATAATTGGTTGATCCATTCCGGTCACACTGCTTTCGGAACTTGATTGGGATTCCATTTCGGAATCCGAGGGACTTGAACTAATGACGAATTCCATTTCGTACGATTGAATAAAGAATTTTTCGATATGAAATGATTTTCCGGCTATCGGGTGGTATTCAAATTATATAGAGCAAAAGGTTTCGTAGATTACGGAGGAATTTACGGAATATGTCAGGCAAAGTTTACAGTAACAGATACGCTAAGATATGAATTAGCAGATACGCTAAGATATAAATTTTGTCTATACACTAATCATGCAATTAATGTAATAAGATGTGTCTAGACTAAGAATCATAAGCAGGTAATTTCTGACAAAAATGATGAGCAAAACTTTTGACATGCAGACACGGTCGAAGTCCAGACTCACTAATGCATCCTAACGACTATCAGTTAGACACACTAATGCAGACCTGGTTCGCTAAGACCACCGCTCTGATACCAACTGAAAGGACCCGTTCATATACATTATAAACGATTCACAATAGTTGATTACATCGCGAGGTATTTGACCTCTATATGATACATTTTACAAACATTGCATTCGTTTTTAAAAGACAAACTTTCTTTACAACGAAAGTTGACGGCATGCACACCATTTCATAATACATCCAACTATAATTTGGCTTAAAAATAATCTTGATGAACTCAATGACTCGAATGCAACGTCTTTCAAAATATGCCATGAATGACTCCAAGTAATATCCTTAAAATGAGCTAATGCACAGCGGAAGATTTCTTTAATACCTGAGAATAAACATGCTTTAAAGTGTCAACCAAAAGGTTGGTGAGTTCATAGGTTTATCATAACAATCATTTCAATATATTAATAGACCACAAGATTTCCGTTTATAAATATATGTACACTCGCAAGTGTATAAAAGTATTCTATAAGTTGTAGGCACCCGGTAACAAGCCTTAACGTTCATGTTTTACCCTCTGAAGTACACTATATCAGGTGTGTTTAAAATAACCTCGAAGTACTAAAGCATCCCATAGTCAGGATGGGGTTTGTCAGGCCCAATAGATCTATCTTTAGGATTCGCACCTACCGTACATAGACAAGTAGTTTAATGTTACCAAGCTAAGGATATATTTCTGGTTTAAACCCACGTAGAATTAGTTTTAGTACTTGTGCCTATTTCGTAAAACATTTATAAAAACAGCGCATGTATTCTCAGCTCAAAAATATATATATAAAAAGGAGCAAGTGAAACTCACAATACTGTATTTCGTAGTAAAAATACATATAACGTCATTTAACAATTGCAAGGTTGGCCTCGGATTCACGAACGTATCAATATTGAGATTCAATATTGCAGGAAAGTACGTAGACGCAACGGAGATGATAAACACTAGATTGACCTCACGAGCATACCCATGAACCATACCCATCACCTCCATAGCTATAACCCATAATTTCCTTAGCTTCGACTCATTCAAAAAAACTATTTTGAAATCACTTGGACAGCACTCCGTCGTAATATTTTATGTATACTAATAATATCTTGAAATAATACAGAGCAAATATATATATTTATATATACAAATCGATTGAGAGAGTTTAGAGAAATATATTTTCAAGTTTCTATCAAATAATGAAATCTACTGAATTCTATTTATAATAGATTTTTAAATTATTAAAGCGAATTATTAAAGTATGAATTATTAAAGTGAATTATTAAAGTATGAATTATTAAAGTGAATTATTAAAGTATGAATTATTAAAGTGAATTATTAAAGTATAAATTATTAAAGTGAATTATTAAAGTTAAAGTAAAGTAAAAGTAAAGTAAAGCTAAAGTTAAAGTATAGTAAAAGTATAAAAACTATGTATGTATAATACGCGTATAAATATATATAATATTAATTTAAATCGTTATATATATTTAATGAAATAAAATATAAATATCGTTATATTTATTATACTGGTTAAGTAATGAGTTGTCAAAAGTGATTCTAGATATTTATAAAAGTTATATACGTTTTAATAATAAAGTTTTTTTTTTAAACTGAAAACGTTTTTGTACGTTTGAAAATAGATTAACAGAATATTATGGAAACCAATTCTCTACTAGCTTTTGTCTAACTTTCGTAAATGACACTTTTTATTTTTATTTATAAATAGCTTTACAAATTATTCTGAATATCGTTAAGAGGAATAGATTTTCTCAAATCATAGTGGACCTCTCAACAGAGACTTGTAATCATAATTCAATGTTTCTGATAATTCAATCATTTAATATATATATATATATATTTTTTTAATTTCGTCGATAATGATATTGAAACAAATACATTCATATAAAGCATTATACGTTTAAATACTTTGTTGACATTTTCAATTTATAAAATATACACATATACATAATATATGTTCATTTAATGGTTCGTGAATCATTGGAATTTGGTCGAGGTTTAAATGAATGTATAAACATAGTTTAAAATCCTTGAGATTTAACTTAACAAACATTGCTTATCGTGTCAGAATAATATAAAGATAAAGTTTAAATTTAGTCGGAAATTTTCGGGTCGTCACAGTTTTATTGTTGCAGAATACATTTTCTATTTTGGCTTACTAATTTAACACCACTAACCCTCATCATCCTCATCAATTCCCATATCAAACACACCAAGAACACCAATTACTTCTATTCATGTCTGATACATCAAAAAAGGTACAGGATAAATATACATAGAGATAAAGAAATTTGGGGAAGTTAATGAACCAATTACCTATTCAAACAAGTCAGGAACCGATTATTTGATAGATCGATGATGAATGATGATCGATGATGATGACGAAGATTGTTGATGGTGATGAACAAGACTGAGGACGAATCAATGGTCTGCTATACAACTATGATTGCTATTCGATTGATCTACAGATGTTGAAGATGATTGATAATCGATTGAATGATGATGATAAAGAATTTTTTTTTCTTCTCTGCATATGATGTCTGTGGAATCACGATCTGGTTTGGGAAATAAGGGTTCCTTTTATTTAGGTATAAAAATAAATATTATTGTTAATTAGTGATATATCTTTCTAATTTATATTATTATTATTATTATTATTATTATTATTATTATTATTATTATTATTATTATTATTATTATTATTATTATTATTATTATTATTATTATTATTATTATTATTATTATTATTATTATTATTAGATTGGAATAAAAATTATTATTATCATTATTATTATTATTACTATTTATTATTATTATTATAATTACAACAAATATTATTTATCTAGAATATAATTATTACATATCTATACTACAATTACATAGTTTTATATTTTTAAACAAAATATTAATTTTATTAAGTGATACATAATATATAAATATAATATACCATATAGATAGTAATATGATTATATATGTAAAAATTAATCTTAATACATTATAAACTTAGTTGATTAATATTATACGTGTTAATATATGAATGATATAGGTTCGTGAATCCGAGGCCAACCCTGTATTGTTCAATATAGTCATATGTATTTTTACTACAAAATACATTAGGTGAGTTTCATTTGCTCCCTTTTTAATTGCTTTTGAAATATATATTTTTGGACTGAGAATACATGCGCTACTTTTATAAATGTTTACGAGATAGACACAAGTACTTAAAATATATTCTACGTTAAGTTGTACCATCCTGCATATCTTCCCTAATAGCTTGGTAACTACTATTTACATGTGGTATTGTAAACGCGAATCCTGTTGATAAATCTATTGGGCCTGACAACCCCAACCGGACTGGACGACCAGTATTCAACGGTTGCACAGTACTTTGTTTCGGTGACTACTATTGGTACAGTGTAGTGAGATTTCATAATAAAGGGAATATGCGACGTTGATTAAATGTTAAGTATGGTTACCAAGTGCTCAACCACTTAGAATATTTTTATTAAAATGTTTGTGTATATGAAATATTGTGGTCTATTAAGATATTGAAATGATTGTTATGATAAACCTATGAACTCACCAACCTTTTGGTTGACACTTTTAAGCATGTTTATTGGCAGGTATGAAAGAAACCTTCCGCTGTGCATTTCCTCATTTTAGAGATATTACTTAGAGTCGTTCATGGCATATTTAAGTCAACGCCTTGTAATGGGACCAAATGTTGATGACTTCGTCCAGGTGGATAAGGATGGGTTGTTAGAGTTGGTATCAGAGCGTTGGTCTTAGCGAACCAGGTCTTGCATTAGTGTGTTTAACTGGTAGTGGTTAGGATGCATTAATGAGTCTGGACTTCGACCTGGTAGTTGTTAGAATACATTAATAAGTCTGGACTTGAACTTGGTCTGCATGTCAAAAGTTTTGCTTACCGTTCTTTTTCAAAAAGTATCTACCTATCATTTTCAGTCTCGACACGTCTTATTGCAATTATTGCATAGATGATGTACAGACAAATTCACATCCCATCACATTAAATCTCGTCTGACACGTTTCCTTAATTTCCTCCGTAATCTACGGGATCTTCTGTACTATACATAGGTATTCTATGTAATTAGAATATCATCTGATATCCAGAAATCATTTCATATCGAAAACCATTTATCTAACCGTACAAGACGGAACTCGCTACTAGTTTAAATTCCTTAGATTCCGACAGCTATTCCGATATGGATTTCGATTCAAGCTCCGAAGACAGTGAAATGTCCCTTTCATATTGATTATAAACGTTCCATATTAATTGATTTCATTGCGAGGTTTTGACCTCTATATGAGACGTTTTTCAAAGACTGCATTCATTTTTAAAACAGCCATAACCTTTATTTAATCAATAAAGGTTTTAAAAGCATTACGTAGATTATCAAATAATGATAATCTAAAATATACTGTTTACACATGACCATTACATAATGGTTTACAATAGAAATATATTACATCGAAATATGTTTCTTGAATGCAATTTTTACATATATCATATAAACATGGACTCCAAATCTTGTCCTTATTTTAGTATGCAACAGCGAAAGCTCTTAGTATTCACCTGAGAATAAACATGCTTTAAACATCAACAAAAATGTTGGTGAGTTATAGGTTTAACCTATATATATATATATATATATATATATATATATATATATATATATATATCAAATCGTAATGAAAGACCACAAGATTTCATATTTCAATACACATCCCATACATAGAGATAAAAATCATTCATATGGTGAACACCTGGTAATCGACATTAACAAGATGCATATATAAGAATATCCCCATCATTCCGGGACACCCTTCGGATATGATATAAATTTCGAAGTACTAAAGCATCCGGTACTTTGGATGGGGTTTGTTAGGCCCAATAGATCTATCTTTAGGATTCGCGTCAATTAGGGTGTATGTTCCCTAATTCTTAGATTACCAGACTTAATAAAAAGGGGCATATTCGATTTCGATAATTTAACCATAGAATGTAGTTTCACGTACTTGTGTCTATTTTGTAAATCATTTATAAAACCTACATGTATTCTCATCCCAAAAATATTAGATTTTAAAAGTGGGACTATAACTCACTTTCACAGATATTTTCTTCCTCGAAAATAAGACTTGGCCACGGATCGATTCACGAACCTATACAAATATGTACATATATATCAAAGTATGATCAAAATATAATTACAACCATTTTTATTATGTTTTAAAGATTTGAGTGTATTAAGTCAGCTGTCCTCGTTAATAACCTACAACTAGTTGTCCACAGTTAGATGTACAGAAATAAATAGATATATATTATATTGAATCAATCCATGACCCAGTGTATACACGTCTCAGGCTAGATCACAACTCAAAGTATATATATTTTTGGAATCAACCTCAACCCTGTATAGCTAACTCCAACATTACTGCATATAGAGTGTCTATGGTTGTTCCAAATAATATATATATATACATGGGTCGATATGATATGTCAAAACATTTGCATACGTGTCTATGGTATCCCAAGATTACATAATATATTAGAATACATGTATAATACAATATAAGTTAGCTAGGATATGATTTGTATAGATTTGTTAAACATTTCCCGTAGCTAAAAAGATCAAAAATATCCAATCTCGTTTTACACATAACTTCTTCATTTTAAATCCGTTTTGAGTGAATCAAATTGCTATGGTTTCATATTGAACTCTAATTTAAGAATCCAAACAGAAAAAGTATAGGTTTATAGTCAGGAATTTAAGTTACTTGTCAATTACTAAAGAGGTAGTTATTTCCGTCGAAAGAACGACATCTTGATGACCATTTTGAAAAACATACTTTCACTTTGAGTTTAACCAAGATTTTTGGATATAGTTTCATGTTCATATGAAAAATAATTTTCCCAGAATAACAACTTTTAAATCAAAGTTTATCATAGTTTTTAATTATCCAAACCAAAACAGCCCCCGGTTTCAATACGACGGCGTATATCCGATTTTATGGTGTTCATCGTGTTTCCAGGTTTTAAATCATTAAGTTAGCATATCATATAGATATAGAACATGTGTTTAGTTGACTTTAAAAGTCAAGTTAGAAGGATTAACTTTTGTTTGCGAACAAGTTTAGAATTAACTAAACTATGTTCTAGTGATTACAAGTTTAAACCTTCGAATAAGATAGCTTTATATGTATGAATTGAATGATGTTATGAACATCATTACTACCTCAAGTTTTATGGATAAAACTACTGTAAATAAGAAAAATTGATCTAGCTTCAAAGGATCCTTGGATGGCTTGAAAGTTCTTGAAGCAGAATCATGACACGAAAATAGTCCAAGTAGGATTTTCACTCGAAATAAGATTGTTATAGTTGTAGAAATTGAATCAAAGTTTGAATATGATTATTACCTTGAATTAGAAAGATAACCTACTATAAATAACAAAGGTTCCTTGATCTTACATGATTACTTGGAATGGATTAGAAAGCTTGGAAGTAGACTTGCAAACTTGGAAGTATTCTTGATTTTTATGAAACTATACTTATGGAATTTATGAAGAACACTTAGAACTTGAAGATGGAACTTGAGAGAGATCAATTAGATGGTGAAAATTGAAGAATGAAAGTGTTTGTAGATGTTTTTGGTCGTTGGTATATGGATTAGATATAAAGGATATGTAATTTTGTTTTCATGTAAATAAGTCATGAATGAGTACTAATATTTTTGTAATTTTATGAGATATTTCATGCTAGTTGCCAAATGATGGTTCCCAAATGTTTTAGGTGACTCACATGGGCTGCTAATAGTTGATCATTGGAGTGTATATACCAATAGTACATACATCTAAAAGCTGTGTATTGTACGGGTACGAATACGGGTGCATACGAGTAGAATTGTTGATGAAACTGAACGAGGATGTAATTGTAAGCATTTTTGTTAAGTAGAAGTACTTTGATATGTGTCTTGAAGTCTTTCAAAATTGTAAGAATACATATCAAAACACAACATGTATATACATTCTAATGGAGTCGTTAAGTCTTCGTTAGTCGTTACATGTAAGTGTTGTTTTGAAACCTTTAAGTTAACGATCTCAATTAATGTTGTTAACCCAATGTTTATTATATCAAATGAGATGTTAAATTATTATGTTATCATGATATTATGATGTATGAATATCTCTTAATATGATATATACATTAAAATATCGTTACAACGATAATCGTTACATATAAGTCTCGTTTCGTAATTCTTAAGTTAGTAGTCTTGTTTTTACATATGTAGTTCATTGTTAACACACTTAATGATATATTTAAATATCATTTTATCATATTAAATATAGTGTATCAATATCTTAATATGATACATATGTATTTAGTAGACGTTATCATAACGATAATCGTTATATATATCATTTCGAGTTTCTTAACTTAGTAATCTCATTTCTTATGTATATCACACATTGTTAATATACTTAGTGAGATACTTACTCATCATAATCTCATGTCAACCATATATATAGGTCTATATATACCACAACATGTAGTTTTTACAAATTTGTAACGTTCGTGAATCGCCGGTCAACTTGGGTGATCAGTTGTCTGTATGAAACTTATTTCATTTAATCAAGTCTTAACAAGTTTGATTGCTTAACACGTTGGAAACATTTAGTTATGTAAATATCAATCTCAATTAATATATATAAACATGGAAAAGTTCGGGTCACTACAGACAGTGTAACCGGAATGGAACAACCAATTAGCCATCACCAATTCTGGATGAATTGGAGATGAGTTCTTAGTCTACTTGATTATTGGAGACAAGAAGAAGGTGATCCCTTCCACCCACCATATTTCCCTCTTGACGATGAACCTGAAGCACTTACCAGCGAACCTGTCCGAAACACCATTCTCTCTCATCTCCAGAGTATCTCGTCACGATCATATACTATACCAAATTCTAGATGTTATCTATCCGCTCGTCTGAACCGACAGTCACCCCGGTGTAATAGAAGAAGTCAACAAGCTTCGCGCTCGGGTAGTGGCCTTGGAGAATATGGTTCAAAACTTACAAGCACCAGCAGCATCACCGGCACTAACTGTACCGCCAACATCAGTACCAGCAGCACCAGTATCACTAACCATAACATCCGTATCACACATCTCGACACCATAATCTATACCTCGAACATTAACATCATACGCATCATAGATACCAAGGTGTACCAACAATAATTAACGATGAAGTGTTGATCCATAACTTCATTAATATTCTGCGAAGAATATGTGGTTCCTAATAATTTTAGAGATTACTTATTCTAGCACAAACCAAAAAGCAAATGAGATTAATATCATATTAACTCATTAGATCCATGATTACATCTGAAGAAAATATATATGCAAGTATATTTTCATAAAGATTGTAATTAAAAATTCTTTCGTACATACTGTTAATGATGAAAATATTTTAACGGGTAGGTAATACCCGAGGAACATTTAAGATTTCGAATTAATAAGTTACACTGTACATTCTTCGAATCCGATTCAACGGTCATTTACTATCCTTTTTACATTCACCGATATACAAATCTGTTCACCACAAAATGACCATTTTCATTCAAATTTCATATTTGGATTTTGACTTCTCAGAATCCAACAAGTGGCATAATGAAGAAAATATTGGACAAAATAAAATTTTTTTTGAAACAAACAATTTAACTATGAGAAGAATTTTGTTAAGAATCCACGCTAACTGTTCCTAGCTAACAGATTACATTTAATTTATTGCAATTTATTTATCGCAATTTTATCTATCGTCATTTAATTTCTGTATTTATTTACGCACTTTAAATATTGGGACACGTATACAAAGTTTTGACATATCATATTGACACATGTATATATATTATTTGGAATAACCATAGACACTCTATATGCTGTAATGTATGAGTTAGCTATACAGGGTTGAGGTTGATTCTACAATAATATATATACTTTGAGTTGTGATCGAGTCTGAGATATGTATACGAATTCTGTAATTGTATATATGTATAATAATATACTTGGTACATCCTAATACAATAAGTATACAATACGTTTTGATAAATCCTAAGACAATACGTACACAATACATCTTAGTTAATTCTAAGACAATACGTATACAATATGAAATGTCCCGTTCTTATTGATTAAAAACATTCCATATTAATTGATTTCGTTGCGAGGTTTTAACCTCTATATGAGACGTTTTTCAAAGACTGCATTCATTTTAAAACAAACCATAACCTTTATTTCATCAATAAAGGTTTAAAAAGCTTTACGTAGATTATCAAATAATGATAATCTAAAATATCCTGTTTACACACGACCATTACATAATGGTTTACAATACAAATATGTTACAACAAAATAAGTTTCTTGAATGCAGTTTTTACACAATATCATACAAGCATGGACTCCAAATCTCGTCCTTATTTAAGTATGCGACAGCGGAAGCTCTTAATAATCACCTGAGAATAAACATGCTTAAAACGTCAACAAAAATGTTGGTGAGTTATAGGTTTAACCTATATATATCAAATCATAATAATAGACCACAAGATTTCATATTTCAATACACATCCCATACATAGAGATAAAAATCATTCATATGGTGAACACCTGGTAACCGACATTAACAAGATGCATATATATAAGAATATCCCCATCATTCTGGGACACCCTTCGGATATGATATAAATTTCGAAGTACTAAAGCATTCGGTACTTTGGATGGGGTTTGTTAGGCCCAATAGATCTATCTTTAGGATTCGCGTCAATTAGGGTGTCTGTTCCCTAATTCTTAGATTACCAGACTTAATAAAAAGGGGCATATTCGATTTCGATAATTCAACCATAGAATGTAGTTTCACGTACTTGTGTCTATTTTGTAAATCATTTATAAAACCTGCATGTATTCTCATCCCAAAAATATTAGATTTTAAAAGTGGGACTATAACTCACTTTTACAGATTTTTACTTCGTCGAGAAGTAAGACTTGGCCACTGTTGATTCACGAACCTATAACAATATATACATATATATTAAAGTATGTTCAAAATATATTTACAACACTTTTAATATATTTTGATGTTTTAAGTTTATTAAGTCAGCTGTCCTCGTTAGTAACCTACAACTAGTTGTCCACAGTTAGATGTACAGAAATAAATCGATAAATATTATCTTGAATCAATCCACGACCCAGTGTATACGTATCTCAGTATTGATCACAACTCAAACTATATATATTTTGGAATCAACCTCAACCCTGTATAGCTAACTCCAACATTCACATATAGAGTGTCTATGGTTGTTTCGGAATATATATAGATGTGTCGACATGATAGGTCGAAATATTGTATACGTGTCTATGGTATCTCAAGATTACATAATATACAATACAAGTTGATTAAGTTATGGTTGGAATAGATTTGTTACCAATTTTCACGTAGCTAAAATGAGAAAAATTATCCAATCTTGTTTTACCCATAACTTCTTCATTTTAAATCCGTTTTGAGTGAATCAAATTGCTATGGTTTCATATTGAACTCTATTTTATGAATCTAAACAGAAAAAGTATAGGTTTATAGTCAGAAAAATAAGTTACAAGTCGTTTTTGTAAAGGTAGTCATTTCAGTCGAAAGAACGACGTCTAGATGACCATTTTAGAAAACATACTTCCACTTTGAGTTTAACCATAATTTTTGGATATAGTTTCATGTTCATAATAAAAATCATTTTCTCAGAATAACAACTTTTAAATCAAAGTTTATCATAGTTTTTAATTAACTAACCCAAAACAGCCCGCGGTGTTACTACGACGGCGTAAATCCGATTTTACGGTGTTTTTCGTGTTTCCAGGTTTTAAATCATTAAGTTAGCATATCATATAGATATAGAACATGTGTTTAGTTAATTTTAAAAGTCAAGTTAGAAGGATTAACTTTTGTTTGCGAACAAGTTTAGAATTAACTAAACTATGTTCTAGTGATTACGAGTTTAAACCTTCGAATAAGATAGTTTTATATATATGAATCGAATGATGTTATGAACATCATTACTACCTCAAGTTTAGTAGGTAAACCTACTGGAAGTGACAATAAATGATCTAGCTTCAAAGGATCTTGGATGGCTTGAAAGTTCTTGAAGTAGGATCATGACACAAAAACAAGTTCAAGTAAGATTTTTACTCGAATTAAGATAGTTTATAGTTATAGAAATTGAATCAAAGTTTGAATATGAATATTACCATGAATAAGAAAGATAACCTACTGTATATAACAAAGGTTTCTTGATCTTAGATGATTACTTGGAATGGATTAGAAAGCTTGGAAGTAAATTAGTAAATTTGAAGGGATTTTTGAAGTGTTCTTGAAGTGTTCTTCCTATGATGATTATAGCTTGATTCTTGAAGTGATTTTTGATGAAGATGATGATTAACTACTGGAAAAATACGTTCATAATAGTGTGTGTGTGTTGAGAGAGAATTAGAAAGAGAATTGGAAGTGAAATGGAGTGAATGATGAGTGGTAATTGGTGAGTGGTGAGTGGGGTTAAAAGGAGTTCTAGTTAGTTGACTAGCTCATGGTAGAAGTTAAAATTGATTAGTCATACATGACATAATCAAGAGTGGAATCCCATGCTAGTTCCTATTGGTATATACTCATAGTAAGTACGTTTTGAAGCTGTGTATAATACGGGTAAGAATACGACTAGAATTCTTGATGAAAGAAAAGAATGGAAAAGTAACTGTAACCATTTTTGTTAAGTATGAGTGTTTTGATATATGTCTTGAAGTCTTCCAAAAGTATTTTAATACATCTAAATACACTACATGTATTGATGTTTAAGCGGAGTAGTATATAAAATAGCTTATTTTTACAGAAAAATACTATTAAATACGATACAATTTTATACAAGATATTTATTTATTTATAGAATGGATATACTTAAACCTTGCTACAACACTTATAGGCAGTGTACCTAATCGTACAGTAGTGTAGTTTTTAGTAAGTCCGGTTCGTTCCACAGGGAATCTTTTTAAACAAAGCTTAACGCTATATTAGTTTACTTTTATAAAAATACAAATATATATATATATACGTAATATTATTATTATAAAGGGGGGGTTTTTACCGTTTAATGACCGGTTTGTCGATTTTAAAACTTTAGTCGCAGTTAAAACCAAATGTAAAATATTAAAAATAAATCAAGACTTAAATTAAAGCATAAAGTAAATAACGATAATGAAATTGCGAATAATAAAAGTGCGATAAAATAAAATTGCGATAATTAAAAAAAGTACGATAATTAAAAATGCGATTAAATAACAATAAATAAAAGTGCGATAATTAGAAGTGCAATTAAATATAAAATAAAGGAAATTAAATATGAAATAAAAGAATTATGCTTATTTAAACTTCCGTAATCATGATGTTTGACGTGTTGATTTTAGTTTTATGCCCATGGGTTAATTGTCCTTTGTCCTGGATTATTTAATATGTCCATACGGATTTGTCCATAATAGTCCATCAGTCATAAATATAAAGAGCGAAAGCCTTCGTCAAATTATTCTTATTCCCGAAGTCAAATATTCCAACTAATTGGGGATTCGAATTGTAACAAAGTTTTAATACTTTGTTTAATGAATACACCAGGTTATCGACTGCGTGTAAACCAAGGTTTTACTACTTTGTTAACAATTACACCAATTACCCTTGAATGTAATTCACCCCTGTTTCAACAAGTCTATTAACTATTAATCCAGTTCTGTATCCGGTAAAATGAATAATTATTGGTATTTATAGATATCCCGCCCACCGTACCCAGTCAAGCGTATGTGGTTATATATAAATACGTCAAATTATAAGTTTGTATATTAAATTAACAAGGTATTGTTTAGTTAATATAAAACCCATTAATAGCCCATAGTCTAATTTCCACAAATGTCGTTCTTTTGTTCAAACCCCAATTATGGTACAAAGCCCAATTACCCAATTTTAGTAATTAGCCCAACATCATGATTACTTCGGATTAAATAAGCATAATAATAACTTAGCTACGAGACATTAATATAAAAAGGTTGAACATAACTTACAATGATTAAAAATAGCGTAGCGTTACACGGACAGAATTTCGACTTACACCCTTACAACATTCGCTAACATACCCTTATTATTAGAATTATAATTAAAATTAAAATATAAATTATAAATATATATATATATATATATATATATATATTTTACGTATGAATGAGGAGAAAAAAAGATGATGATTACGATCAGAATGCGCGAGCTTTATAGGGAGTTTCTGAAATTGGGGCTCCATGACTCGCGGCATTTTTGCCTTCAAACTCCGCGAGTCGCGGAGATTGAAATTACAGCTCACAACTTTGGAGTCTTTCTCTGCCGACGGTTTTTATTTATAAATATAATATATATATAATTAATATAATTAATTATATATTATATTATATTTATATACATAGTTAACTTGTAATTTTTAGTCCGTTGCGTCGAGCGTTGAGAGTTGACTCTGGTCCCGGTTCCGGATTTTCGAACGTCCTTGCGTACAATTTTATATTTTGTACTTTGCGTTTTGAATCTTGTACTCTTGTAATTTCGAGACGTTTCTTATCAATAATTGGAACCTCTTTGATTGTCTTTTGTACTTTTGAGCTTTTTGGTCGTTTGCGTCTTCAATTCGTCGAATCTGTCTTTTGTCTTCACCTTTTATTATTTAAACGAATATCACTTTTAAATAGAACAATTGCAACTAAAAGCTTGTCTTTCTTGAGGAATAATGCTATGAAATATATGTTCGTTTTTAGCATTATCAAATATTCCCACACTTGAGCGTTGCTTGTCCTCAAGCAATATCGTCTTGAAATACTAGAATCACTTCTTTATTCTTCACACTTTGTACATCAGTGATTTCTATACGGTGGTATAAACAATGGTAGTAACGATATGGTTTACAGTCTCACATGACTATAAAAATTTAGATCCATTAAGGAAATTGGATCTTTATGAAAACATTTGATCTTTTGAAAATTAAATCTAGTTTTTACCATAGATAAGTTTTCCGGGATAACCCTTTACCGGTGTTTGCAAAATATTTTTGTGGGTTTGGTGGGTTTCAGATTTGAAAATTTTTAGCTCAAAACTTATGGTTTTGTGTCACCCACTTGCTAACCTTGTATTTGGAAAGCAACATGTCCAGTTTACTTGTCTCGTATATTACTTTTCGGTAAACTACCGTCCGGTTGTAAAGGAAAGCGTTGAACAAGCAACTGTTAAGGCAATGTCCCCTGACATGCTTTTAATTATGGTCTATAACGTGTCGGACGCAATTACTATCCTTGGTAGGAGCAATAGTAAAGCTCACCCTTATAATTTTTCGGTCTGGCACAAGGTCCTGTCTTTGACCACTATACAACCACCGTTCTTACGGTTGACACCCGATTTGGTTCAAGTGACCTAATGAATTCCAGGTGAATTCCTAGGATTTTACGTTCAATGGTAATGAACGCATTGAAAATAGGGTTTTCAGAAAACAAATCGGTTTGTAATTTTGATCAAAATATTTTCTCGTTTAAGCTCGAGTTTAGATATCATCGAATTCCATGAGTTTGTAATTCTCAATCTTTAAGGTCAATCACTAGGATTGAGTAATATCAGTCTTAAAAGCTGATTTTTAATCTTTAAGGAGATTATCCTTCCTGGGGATCTGATTCATTAGTCTTATCCAGCTAATTTGCATGGTGCCCCCCATTGTACGAGATAAATCCTTCTCATGGTTAGAATAAATCTGACCACTTGGCGACCCTGTTTAATGCTGAGGTCCGTGGATTTCCTGCTGATTTTAGTGATGACTTTTCTGGATTTTTCGTCAACCTACAGCTGGTCTGGACGACAACTTCATGACCTAAATCAAGAAGCGCGTGTCTTTTTCGGAAGACTTTACTTCCTTTTAATGATGGAATTGATTCATCGTGTAGATCCATCTCTTCTTTTCTTTCATTGGGTAAAACAGTTTAGTTTAGTCCCAAGCAAAAGTATTTTCAGTTATTTGTTACAGATATATGTGACATATGTTTAAAATAACTTGGTAAATTTTCCCACACTTGGCTTTTATTTTCCTTTTTATCGTCCTCTATTCCATTTTAAATGAATTTTAACATTTTGGTTTGTTTCTCAATTTATGTCCTTTCCGAGGTAACAATAATTTCGGTGTTAAATCCTAGTTTAATCGTTCATAAATATGTATAAACATGATTTAGATCTCATTTAATTGAAAATTTTGAAAATTTTTACTAGAATTGGGTAGTCAGTATATAAGACTAGGGCTGTTCTTTATTATCAGAGAGCACTAGATTCTAATACAACTACTGCTTTACTAGTATTTTTAATGGTAACCAAGTGTTTAAGATAAAAATTTTAAAATCCGAAAGAATTTAACCCCTTCCCACACTTAAGATCTTGCAATGCCCTCATTTGCAAGAAATCAGTAACAATTTAAATTATTGAGGGTGATTTGTGTGAAAATGATTAAATTTTTACCAAAGTTTCCAAATATATTGGCGTTTGTTTGCTGAATGATAAATGGTGCACATCATTTGTTCATTCCGTCTTGTTGTTATTTCACATATATTTTGCATCTTGTCGTCAAAATTAGTTGCTTTTGTTGAACTTAATGCCAGTCTTTGAAAATGCGTTGTTTTACCCTGTTGTGTACATAAGATAAACTGCAAACATATATACATATTTTTGAAGTTTGGTATATTACCCCACATTCAAAAATTATTAAAATCTAAGAATAAAAGTTAGACAATTATAAAAACTATTACAATATTAACAAAAGTATTAAACGTATCAATCATTACAAATTACAAAATAAATAAAACTAAGTATACTAGGGATGATATTGGTACCAATAGGGGTTCCAGGCATAACCATAGGTGCTATAGAATGCTTCGGCAGGGTTATACGTAGGATACGGTGGTTGCATCTCTATAGACCAGGGAGGGAAGATGGGTTTCGGTGTAGGAATATAGTTTCTACCTATATGTTGGCAATGAGCTATGATTTGGTTCTGATGAACTTGCCAATCTTCAAATGCTCTCTGTCTAGCATTTTTGTACTCCTGAGAAGCTATAAACCTTTGCATTTCTTGCATCTCATTCCCCCCTCCTACATTACCTTGCTGTTGGTTTCTCTCAACCTGTGGATGTCTACCATGGTATGGTACTGCGGCGTTATTTCGCCTCTTCAAAACTTTCGCACCATGGTATACATTTAAACCTATAGTATCGCGGGGTTCTGGTTCTTCCACTAATAATCCCCCCCCGACTTATATCCACACCGAGATATTCAGCAATCAAAGTAATAAAAATACCACCTCCTATTATGCTATGCGGTCTCATCCCCCGAACTATAGCTGATAAATAATAACCCACACAATACGGTATACTTACAGCGCTTTGTGGGTCTCGAATACACATATGGTAAAACAAATCCTGTTCATTTACTTTTTCCTTGTTCTTACCCCTTTGTGTAATCGAATTAGCTAAAAACCTATGAATCACTCTTAATTCGGCTCTATCTATATCCAAATAAGAGTAATTTCCCCCTTTGAAATGGTGATGGCTTGTCATTTGACTCCACACACCGTGTGTATCAAAATTTTCATCTATCTTTCTACCGTTTAGTATCAACCCTCTACAATCGGCAGATGCTAACTCCTCAGGCGTATATATACGTAAAGCCTGAGCCATGTCTAGTAAAGACATGTGGCGCATCGAACCTCCTAACAAAAATCTAATAAAAGAACGATCGGTTAAACTAGCTACCCGATCATTCAACTCTATACTACATAACAATTCTTCACACCATACTTTATATACAGGTCTACGCATGGTGAATAAACGTACCCAGTCATTAAAAGTAGAATTACCATACCTCTGTACAAGTAATTCCCTAATTGGCCCGGCCAATTATACAGCTTCTAAGGGTCCCCATTCTATGACCCTCGGTACCTCAACAACCTTAGAATGAAGAGTATGCAAACCCCTTTGATATTTTGAATAATCTATCCAAAGTCTGTCAAATCTCAGGTTCGGGTGCAACTCTTCCAAGTGCATATCAGAAAAGGTCATGACTGGATGAGGTATATCCTGCTTGTAGTAGTTATCCACCTCCTGTTGTTCCACATTCTCAGCAGGAGCATTGCGGGCTTGAGATGAAGATTCACCCCTTTTAGTCTGCAAAACACATCAAACACAATTTTTGTGCATCCAAATATGCATTAGTGTCAGCAAAATCATCAATCAAAATAATTACAATGACATGATCAATTTATATCAAACTTAAGCTTATTTTCACATTTTTATCAAATCTACACTTTTTCAAATAAGCATATACGAAAATGTTCGCCAAGTTCATAAGCATTCAACTCAAATAACATGTCAAAATAATCATTACTAGGAATTAAACAAGTTTCAAATGGAATTATCTCTCAAAAATCAAGTTCATGAATTTTAGACTTTGAAAAAGTCCACTTTAATTCTCAAAATCATGTTTAGGCTCAAAGTTTGGATCATTTAACTACCTAAACATGTTACACTACTTAATTTAGCAACAATTCATGACAAAAATCGGCCATAACCTGTTTATATCAAAAAGCCCCAAATTTGCTCAAGAACACAAACCCTAGATTACTCTAAATTTGAAGTTTAAGGCTTCTAATCATGTTAAACAGCATCAATCTAGGTTATACAAGCATAATACATAAACAATTTAATCATAATTACACTAAAAAGCATCAAAATCAAATTGGGAAAAAAATTGCTCAAGAACACCAAATTTCGGATTAAATGGTGTTTAGGTGTAGAAATTTACCGTTTTTCTTGAGTAATTCCTAGATAGCATCCTTCTCAACATGATTTTAGTAAAAGATTTGGTGATTAACGGTTAAAAATTGTGATTTTGGGGGTTTTTTCTCGGGTTTTCGCAGTTATTTTCTGTTTTGGGGGTGTGGACTGATCAGTTTGTGCGTTTTATTTTTTTCTGTAAATTGGTCCCTCCGCGACTCGCGGAGATATCCCCTTCAAACTCCGCGAGTCGCAGAGTTTGTTTTTTTATTTTTTTTTATTTTTATATAATCTTTAACTTATAAAATAATTAAGTAATTAATTTTTAAAATTTTGTTTCCCTTGTTATTTAGGACGAGGTCGTTTCGGATCGATGTCCTAGTCCGTCCTTCGACAAAATTTTAAAATTTTTCTTTTTGTAGCGATTGTTTTAAAAGCTAAGATTTTTGGTTTTTTTTTTAATGTTTTTGGAATACTTTAATTCAATAAGATTAAAAATAATGATAATAAAAGTTCTCGTCCCTCCCTCGGGTAAAGCAATTTCGGTTCAAATACCTAGTCTTCAACTTACGACGAATTTTAAAAATCATATTTTTAACTTAATGAGATAAAGTAAATTTTTGTTTTTTAAATTCACACAACTTAAATATAAAATTCAAAATTAATATTAAAAATTCACACCAAACTTAAAATTTGAAATGCATAAAATTAAAAATTCATATTTTAAAAATTAAAAATTTACACCAAACTTAATTTAAAAATTCATATTATAAATTCATACCAAACTTATATTAATTTTTCAAATATTTACAATTTTAAATATATTGTTTTTACAAAGTTTACAATATTAATTTAAGATTTAAATATTAATTTTAAAAACATGGTAAAAAAAAATTAAAAATCTTTTTGTCTTTTTATCCCACTTTAATCAATCAAATATTATCAAAAATATGCGCCTCTCTTTTCGGTAAAGTAATTTCGGTTCCAAGACCTAATTTAACTCATGCCGAATTTTTGAAATATTTTGTGTTGATTGATTAAAGATATTTATACCTTAAGAATAAACGTTAAATTTCGCAGTGATGTAATAAATTTTTGTATGATATCAATAATTTCGGTCGCCAAACCTAATTTTATTCAATACCAATTTAATACTTTTTAGCGAACAAATTAGCGTTTATTATCAAAAGGTTAAAAAATAAAAAAAAAATAAAATAAAAACTGTACAGGCTTACCTGTGAAATAGATTTCTTAGTTATATGATCTATCCCATTCATAAGATAGTCGGTTTAATTGGTTTTCCATGGCTACATAGGCGTAACCTCGAGCATTCAGTGTCTTTTCTTCTAAACATATGAACGGTCCGTTTCTGCATAATGTAACAAATTCGGTATTTGAATAGGTTTGATTATTTGAACATTTACCTCCATGTGACCATTTTCCGCATTTGTGACATCTTTCTAGGTGTCGTGCTCTTCTTTTCGCTGCGGATTTTGATTTTCCTTTACCAAATTGTAACTTATTATCTTCGCATCTGGATTCTTTTCTAACTCCGTCCATTCTTTCTCTGATTACTGATACTATTTCACTCGGTAGTATGTCATTATTACGTTTAGTGATCAAAGCGTGTAGCATTAGACCATGGTTTAGTTCACAGGCAGTCTTCATTTTGTAAAAACCTAAAAAAATAAAAATTCAGAATGGGGGGAGAAGACTAGTTCTTTAGGGTCTGCTAGGGAAAGACCATTCGGGTTCCATTTTCGAGAACTACACGAAAACAGACAATCTAACTCTAACAGAAATACATATTATCCTTTAAAGACTTGATTCTCCCCACACTTAGTTAGCTGTGGTGTCGAAATTGTAATTAACTTCGTTGTCGACTTCCATCGGACCATGTATGTAATGTTTAACTCTGTGACCATTAACTTTAAATTCAATCCCATTTGAATTTATTAATTCTATCATTCCGTATGGGAAAACTCTTTTGACTATGAATGTTCCAGACCATCTTGATTTCAATTTTCCAGGAAATAGCTTGATTCGTGAATTGAAAAGAAGAACTCTGTCTCCTTCTTTAAATCCTTTTGAACTTCTGATTCTTTTATCATGCCATTTCTTCGTTCTTTCTTTATAGATTAACGAATTATCGTATGCTTCATGTCTTAATTCTTCTAATTCGTTTAGTTGACTTAATCGTAGACGTCCGGCTTCATGTAAATCAAGATTACATGTCTTCAAAGCCCAAAATGCTTTGTGTTCAATTTCTACTGGAAGATGACATGCTTTTCCATAAACAAGTCTAAAAGGTGTGGTTCCAATTGGAGTTTTGTAGGCTGTTCTAAAAGCCCAGAGTGCATCCTCCAATTTAATGGACCATTCCTTCGGATTTGATCCTACGGTTTTTTCTAGAATACGTTTTAAGGCTCGGTTGGTATTTTCAACTTGTCCACTTGTTTGTGGATGATATGCAGTGGAGATTTTATGAGTTACTCCATATCTTTTAAGAACTTTCTCAAGTTGATTATTACAGAAATGAGTACCCCGATCACTTATTAAAGCTTTCGGTGTTCCAAACCTTGCAAAAAGACGTTTTAAAAAGATGACTACAACTCGTGCATCGTTAGTTGGGAGAGCTTGTGCTTCCGCCCATTTAGATACATAATCAATGGCTACGAGTATATATAGATTATTATGAGATTTTGGAAATGGACCCATAAAGTCAATACCCCAAATGTCAAATACTTCACATACTTGGATGACATTTTGTGGCATTTCATCACGTTGACTTATTTTTCTGGCCCTTTGACAAGCATCACAGGATTTGCAAAGATGGTGTGCGTCTTTGTAAATTGTAGGCCAATAGAATCCAGTATCATAAACTTTTCTTGCTGTTAGTTGAGGCCCATAATGCCCTCCTGTTGGTCCTCTGTGACAATGGTTTAATATTTTACTAGCTTCATCTCCAAATACACATCGGCGTATTATTCCATCGGGACAACTTTTAAACAGATGTGGATCTTCCCAGAAATAGTGTTTTATATCACTGAAGAATTTCTTTCGTCTTTGGTACGATAATCCTTTTTCAAGGAATCCACATACTAAATAGTTTGCATAGTCTGCAAACCATGGTATTTCTTTATAATCTATCTTCAATAGATATTCATCAGGAAAGTTGTCTTGTATGGCCGATTCATTTAGAACTTCTAATTCGGGATTTTCAAGACGAGAAAGATGATCAGCGGCGAGATTTTCTGCTCCTCTTTTATCTCGGATTTCAATATCAAGCTCTTGTAAGAGTAAGATCCAACGGATTAATCTTGGTTTAGCATCTTGTTTTGAAAATAGGTATCTAAGAGCAGAATGGTCGGTATAGACCACCGTTTTTGCTAGAACGAGATATGATCGAAATTTGTCAAAAGCAAAGACAATAGCAAGGAGTTCTTTTTCAGTAGTTGTATAGTTTGTTTGTGCTCCTTGTAACATCTTACTAGCATAATATATAGGTTGAAATCGTTTTTCAATCCTTTGTCCTAAAATGGCTCCCATTGCAAAATCACTTGCATCGCACATTAGTTCAAATGGTAGATTCCAATTTGGTGCTATCATGATCGGCGCATTAGTAAGTTTTTCTTTAAGAATATTAAAAGATTTGATACACTCATCTGAAAAGATGAATGGAGCATCCTTTTCTAGGAGTTTATTCATAGGAGTGGCAATTTTAGAAAAATCTTTTATGAAACGTCGGTAAAAACCGGCATGCCCTAGAAAACTCCTAACTCCTCTAACATTGGTGGGATGTGGAAGTTTAGCAATTACATCTACTTTAGCTCTATCCACTTCAATTCCTTCTTTTGAAATTTTATGTCCAAGAACGATGCCTTCTTTAACCATGAAATGACATTTCTCCCAATTAAGTACTAGATTTGATTGTTCGCATCTAATGAGCATTCGTTCAAGATTAGCTAGACATGATTCAAATGTATCACCGAAGACTGAAAAGTCATCCATGAATACTTCCATGCATTCTTCTATCATGTCGTGAAAAATCGCCATCATACACCTTTGAAAGGTTGCAGGGGCGTTGCAAATTCCAAATGGCATGCGTTTGTAAGCAAAAGTACCATAAGGGCACGTGAATGTGGTTTTCTCTTGGTCCTCGGGTGCTATTGGAATTTGAAAATATCCGGAAAATCCATCTAGAAAACAATAGTAACTATTTCCGGCCAATCTTTCCAACATTTGATCTATGAAAGGTAAGGGAAAGTGATCTTTTCTGGTGGCGTCATTTAATTTTCTATAATCAATACATACACGCCATCCTGTTATGGTCCTAGTAGGAATAAGCTCATTTTTCTCATTTGTAATGACAGTCATGCCACCCTTCTTAGGCACGCATTGAACTGGGCTTACCCCTGGACTATCAGAGATTGGATAAATTAGACCTGCGTCTAGCAGTTTAATAATCTCTTTCTTAACTACATCTTGCATATTAGGATTTAGTCTTCGTTGGCGTTGCACATACGTTTTATGACCTTCTTCCATAAGGATTTTATGTGTTCAATACGAAGGACTTATTCCTTTAATATCATGAATCTTCAATGCAATGGCTAGTTTATGGGCTTTCAACACAGAAATGAGTTGTGATTTCTCATTTTCAGTAAGAGAAGACGATATTATTACAGGTAATTCAGATTCACCATGTAAATAAGCGTATTCCAAATGGTTTGGAAGTGGCTTTAACTCTAATTTCGGAGGTTCTTCTATCGATGATTTATATCGATATCTGTCTTCTTCTTTTAGCATTTGAATTTCTTCTGTTGTTGGTTCATATCCATTAGCTATAAGTGTAGCTAACATGTCAGCTTCATCAATTAGTTCATTACCTTCTCCTAAAGAACATTCTCCTATTCCTTGTAATTCTGGAAATTCTTCTAATAATTCTGCATGTGCATCTATAGTTTGAATATAATAACATGTATCATCTGCAGATTGTGGTTGTTGCATTGCTCTATCAACTGAAAAGGTAACACTCTCATCCTCTATACTTAGGGTCAATTTCTTACCGAACACGTCTATCATTGCTTTAGCCGTGTTTAAGAATGGTCTTCCTAATATGAGAGGAACTTGAGAATCTTCTTCCATGTCCAAAACAACAAAATCTACTGGAAATACTAAAGTACCAACTTTAACTAGCATGTTCTCCATTATCCCTCTAGGATATTTTATTGATCTATCGGCTAGTTTTATGCTTATTCTGGTTGTTTTCAATTCTCCAAGGTCTAGTTTAGCGTATAGTGAATACGGCATTAAATTTATACTAGCACCTAAGTCTGCCAATGCTTCTATTGAACTAAGACTACCCAGAAAACATGGAATTGTGAAACTTCCTGGATCAGATAATTTTTCTGGTATCTTATTCAACAGCACTGCTGAACAATTAGCATTCATAGTAACAGCCGAGAGTTCTTCCATTTTCTTTCTATTTGAGATTAGATCTTTCAAGAATTTAGCATATCTAGGCATTCCTGAAATCACATCAATGAAAGGAAGATTTACATTTATCTGTTTAAACATATCCAAGAATTTGGATTGCTCGGCTTCAAGTTTCTCTTTCTTCATTTTACTCGGGTAAGGAAGTGGTGGTTGGTATGGTTTAACATAAGGTTTAGCCTTAACTGTGTTATCTTCATTAAGCTTTTCAACTACCGGTTCTATTTCCTTATCTTGATCAGGTTGTGGTTCTTGTGGAATAGGAATAGCTTCATCAGAAGTTACAGGTATTTCAGGTGGTTTAAGTGTTGTACCACTTCTTGTGGTAATAGCTTTAGCTGTTTCATTCCGGGGGTTAGCATTTGTATCACTAGGTAGACTTCCCGGTTTTCTTTCACCTATTAACCTTGCTAGGTTACTCACTTCTTGTTCCAGATTTTGAATAGAAGCTTGTTGATTTCTAAATGCTTGAGCATTTTGTTCATTGGTTTGTTTTTGAGATGTGAAAAACTGCATTTGAGTTTCAACTAGCTTCGTCATCATATCTTCTAAATTTGGCTTTTTATCATCGGTTTGTTGTGGTGGTTTGTTTTGAAAATTAGGTCTTTGCTGATTGTAATTATTATTAGATACTTGTTGATTGGTAGGACTTTGTTGGTTGTTGTATGGAATATTTCTGTTATAATTCTGGTTTTGATTGTAAAACGGTCTTGGCGGTTGATAATTATTCTGATAATTATTTCCAGGCCTTTGGTTTATGTATGAAATATTCTCTCTTTGTTCCATTTTTAATTCAATACTGAGACAATCTTTTGTCAAATGTGGTCCTCCACACTACTCACAACTAATTCGTATTGAGTGAATATCTTTAGTCATCTTTTCCATTCGTCTCTCCACAGCATCTATCTTTGCGGAAATGGAATCTAAGTCATGGCTAGAATCGGCTCTAGCTGCTTTAGATGATCTAACGATATCTTTTTCTTGGTGCCACTCATGTGAGTGGGAAGCAGTGTTATAAATAATTTTGTAAGCATCAGTTTCGGTTTTCTTCATAATAGAACCACCAGCTGCTATATCTATGTCTTTCCTTGTAGTGATGTCGCATCCTTGGTAGAATATTTGTACTATTTGACAGGTGTCTAAACCATGTTGCGGACATCCTCTTAACAACTTTCCATATCTAGTCCATGCCTCATATAGAGTTTTATTTGGTTTCTGTGTAAACGTAACAATTTCTGCTTGAAGTCTTACGGCTTTAGATGCCGGAAAGAATTGTTTAAGAAATTTGTCAACTAAAACATCCCATGTATCAATCGCCCCTTCAGGTAACGATTCCAACCAATCTTTGGCTTCTCCCTTTAAAGTCCAGGGAAATAACATGAGATATATCTGTTCATCCTCCACTTCTCGGATTTTAAATAGTGTGCAGATCCTATTAAAGGTACGTAGATGTTCATTTGGATCTTCCTTCGGCGCACCACTAAATTGGCATTGATTAGTCACCATGTGTAGAATTTGTCCTTTGATTTCATAATCTGGCGCATTAATGTCTGGATGAGTAATTGCGTGACCTTAGCCAGTGCGTTTAGCTCTCATTCGGTCTTCCATACTTAAAGGTTCCAGATTCTCCATAATTGAATTTGTTGAATCGGAATCACTAGAGGATTCTGATTTAATGGTTCGTTCCTCAACAATCTCTGTTTGAATGATTGGTGGTTCCGGAGGAAAGTTTAATGGTTCAGGATCTACGAACCGTTCCTGAATATTCTCCGGATTCTCAATTGTGAGGTCGGGTTCAAAAAATGGATTATCGGAAATTTGAACTGAAGTACTTGGTCGACTGGATGACGATTCTAAAGAAAAATCAACGGCGGTTATATTTGCTAAATGTCTTGATCTAGTTACAGGTGGTGAACATACAAAAGGTGGTGATCGTCTTGCTCGGTGCATTCACTGAATATCCTATTAGTTTTTTAAAAGGAAAGAAAAATTATAATAAGTTATCCAATTAATAGACTTTTCTGATTTTGCCCACGTTTTGAATAGCCAAAAGATGCAGCAGAGGGGCAGGATTCGTTTGGTCTCAATATAATTGAGGACTGTTTGGCTCCAATAACCCGGTCCACGTACAAATCCAACTATTACTACGAACCAGAAAATTTTGATGTCTATCAATTTAACCACTTAAAATAAATTTTCGTAATTTTA
Organism: Rutidosis leptorrhynchoides; assembly: GCF_046630445.1. Classification (NCBI taxonomy): domain Eukaryota; kingdom Viridiplantae; phylum Streptophyta; class Magnoliopsida; order Asterales; family Asteraceae; genus Rutidosis; species Rutidosis leptorrhynchoides. Next base: position 652,692,050 of record NC_092335.1, read on the forward strand.
AGAAATTTTGATAAGAAGTAGAATAAAAATCTATGTCCTAAAACTAGAATAGCGAGAAATAAGAAAGAAAAAGAGTTCGTCGGAAAAAGATTGAAAAAGAAAAATGGTTAAAAAATAAAAGGTGACGGAAAAATAAAAGAAACTTATAAAACTTAAAAATAATTGACTAACCTAACCTTATTACTACAACTAACTTAAAATTATAATCGCAAATTGAGATTACTAATTGAAATGATAATTGATACATAGGTAAAAGTCGTCTAAAAATATTAAAGTTTACAAGTAAAACTATATCCCAAATGGAATTAACTTAAAAAGAAACTAAAACTTAAAAAGGCGTCGCAAAATTCTAAAGCACCTAAATCTTAGTCTAAAGAAAAAGCACTTAATGAATTCTACGGCAAAGACTAAAAATCTAGGAGTAAAAATAACTATGGCAAAATCTAAGTTTAAAATTAAATATGAGCTAAAAATACAAAAGTTACGCTAAAACGATTAAAAAGGGACAAAATATAAAAATATACAAAAAGTTGTAAAAATTACAATTTTTATAAAAATATTATTTTTATATTAATTATTTTATTAAACTATTAATTTTACAATTTAATTAAACTTAATAAACTAAAATATAAATTAAATAAAACTTAAATTAAAATAAAACTAATTATAATAATAATAATAATTAGGGTTAATAATAATTATAATTAATAATAATCTGTAATAAATGCAGTTTAGGGTTTCTGTCGGTGTCAGAGTATCTTCGCGAGTCGCGGTTCTCAAAGCTGCAAACCCCGCGAGTCGCGGGATTCAGAAATTCAGATGACAGCTTATTTAAATTCGACGCGTTTTTCTTTATTTATTTATTTATTTTTTTATTTTCTGTTTTTAATTTTCTGTTTATAAAAAAAATATGTGTATAATAAAAACTTATATTTAAAACTTAAATAAAAATAGAATTACTTTATAATTTTATAAATAAAAAATCTTAAAACTAGATTTATATATATATTTTTTTATATATGTTTTTAAATAAAAATAAAATACTTAAATAAAACTTATATAAAAATAAAGAAACTTTATAAAACTTAAATATTTAACAAAATCTTAAAAATACTTATATTTTTGTTTTTCTTTTTATATTTTCGAATAATAAAAAAAAAACGTAAATTTTTTTTTTTTTTTTTGTAGCGTTGCGCTTCCGACTTTTAAGAGAGTCCCCGGCAGCGGCGCCAAAAATACTTGATGTTTTAGCGGAGTAGTATATAAAATAGCTTATTTTTACAGAAAAATACTATTAAATACGATACAATTTTACACAAGATATTTATTTATTTATAGAATGGATATACTTAAACCTTGCTACAACACTTATAGGCAGTGTACCTAATCGTACAGTAGTGTAGTTTTTAGTAAGTCCGGTTCGTTCCACAGGGAATCTTTTTAAACAAAGCTTAACGCTATATTAGTTTACTTTTATAAAAATACAAATATATATATATATATACGTAATATTATTATTATAAAGGGGGGTTTTTACCGTTTATTGACCGGTTTGTCGATTTTAAAACTTTAGTCGCAGTTAAAACCAAATGTAAAATATTAAAAATAAATAGAAGACTTAAATTAAAGCATAAAGTAAATAACGATAATGAAATTGCGAATAATAAAAGTGCGATAAAATTAAATTGCGATAATTAAAAAAAGTACGATAATTAAAAATGCGATTAAATAACAATAAATAAAAGTGCGATAATTAGAAGTGCAATTAAATATAAAATAAAGGAAATTAAATATGAAATAAAAGAATTATGCTTATTTAAACTTCCGTAATCATGATGTTTGACGTGTTGATTTTAGTTTTATGCCCATGGGTTAATTGTCCTTTGTCCTGGATTATTTAATATGTCCATACGGATTTGTCCATAATAGTCCATCAGTCATAAATATAAAGAGCGAAAGCCTTCGTCAAATTATTCTTATTCCCGAAGTCAAATATTCCAACTAATTGGGGATTCGAATTGTAACAAGATTTTAATACTTTGTTTAATGAATACACCAGGTTAGCGACTGCGTGTAAACCAAGGTTTTACTACTTTGTTAACAATTACACCAATTACCCTTGAATGTAATTCACCCCTGTTTCAACAAGTCTATTAACTATTAATCCAGTTCCGTATCCGGTAAAATGAATAATTATTGGTATTTATAGATATCCCGCCCACCGTACCCAGTCAAGCGTATGTGGTTATATATAAATACGTCAAATTATAAGTTTGTATATTAAATTAACAAGGTATTGTTTAGTTAATATAAAACCCATTAATAGCCCATAGTCTAATTTCCACAAATGTCGTTCTTTTGTTCAAACCCCAATTATGGTACAAAGCCCAATTACCCAATTTTAGTAATTAGCCCAACATCATGATTACTTCGGATTAAATAAGCATAATAATAACTTAGCTACGAGACATTAATATAAAAAGATTGAACATAACTTACAATGATTAAAAATAGCGTAGCGTTACACGGACAGAATTTCGACTTACACCCTTACAACATTCGCTAACATACCCTTATTATTAGAATTATAATTAAAATTAAAATATAAATTATAAATATATATATATATATATATATATATATATATATATATATATATATATATATATATATATATATATATATATATATATATATATATATATATTTTACGTATGAATGAGGAGAAAAAAAGATGATGATTACGATCAGAATGCGCGAGCTTTATAGGGAGTTTCTGAAATTGGGGCTCCGCGACTCGCGGCATTTTTGCCTTCAAACTCTGCGAGTCGCGGAGATTGAAATTACAGCTCACAACTTTGGAGTCTTTCTCTGCCGACGGTCTTTATTTATAAATATAATATATATATAATTAATATAATTAATTATATATTATATTATATTTATATACATAGTTAACTTGTAATTTTTAGTCCGTTGCGTCGAGCGTTGAGAGTTGACTCTGGTCCCGGTTCCGGATTTTCGAACGTCCGTGCGTACAATTTTATATTTTGTACTTTGCGTTTTGAATCTTGTACTCTTGTAATTTCGAGACGTTTCTTATCAATAATTGGAACCTCTTTGATTGTCTTTTGTACTTTTGAGCTTTTTGGTCGTTTGCGTCTTCAATTCGTCGAATCTGTCTTTTGTCTTCACCTTTTATTATTTAAACGAATATCACTTTTAAATAGAACAATTGCAACTAAAAGCTTGTCTTTCTTGAGGAATAATGCTATGAAATATATGTTCGTTTTTAGCATTATCATGTATATACATTTTAACTGAGTCGTTAAGTCATCGTTAGTCGTTACATGTAAGTGTTGTTTTGAAACCTTTAAGTTAACGATCTCAATTAATGTTGTTAACCCATTGTTTATTATATCTAATGAGATGTTAAATTATTATATTATCATGATATTATGATATATTAATATATCTTAATATGATATATATACATTTAAATGTCGTTACAACGATAATCGTTACATATATGTCTCGTTTCGAAATCCTTAAGTTAGTAGTCTTGTTTATATGTATATAACTCATTGTTAATATACTTACGGAGATACTTACTTATCATAATCTCATGTTAACCATATGTATATCCATATATATATCGTCATGTCATTTTTACAAGTTTTAACGTTCGTGAATCGCCGGTCAACTTGGGTGGTCAATTGTCTATATGAAACATATTTCAATTAATCAAGTCTTAACAAGTTTGATTGCTTAACATGTTGGAAACATTTAATCATGTAAATATCAATCTCAATTAATATATATAAACATGGAAAAGTTCGGGTCACTACAGTACCTACCCGTTAAATAAATTTCGTCCAGAAATTTTAAGCTGTTGAAGGTGTTGACGAATCTTCTAGAAATATATGCGGGTATTTCTTCTTCATCTGATCTTCACGCTCCCAGGTGAACTCGGGTCCTCTACGAGCATTCCATCGAACCTTAACAATTGGTATCTTGTTTTGCTTAAGTCTTTTAACCTCACGATCCATTATTTCGACGGGTTCTTCGATGAATTGAAGTTTTTCGTTGATTTGGATTTCATCTAACGGAATAGTGAGATCTTCTTTAGCAAAACATTTCTTCAAATTCGAGACGTGGAAAGTGTTATGTACAGCCACGAGTTGTTGAGGTAACTCAAGTCGGTAAGCTACTGGTCCGACACGATCAATAATCTTGAATGGTCCAATATACCTTGGATTTAATTTCCCTCATTTACCAAATCGAACAACGCCTTTCCAAGGTGCAACTTTAAGCATGACCATCTCTCCAATTTCAAATTCTATATCTTTTCTTTTAATGTCAGCGTAGCTCTTTTGTCGACTTTGGGCGGTTTTCAACCGTTGTTGAATTTGGATGATCTTCTCGGTAGTTTCTTGTATAATCTCTGGACCCGTAATCTGTCTATCCCCCACTTCACTCCAACAAATCGGAGACCTGCACTTTCTACCATAAAGTGCTTCAAACGGCGCCATCTCAATGCTTGAATGGTAGCTGTTGTTGTAGGAAAATTCTGCTAACGGTAGATGTCGATCCCAACTGTTTCTGAAATCAATAACACATGTTTGTAGCATGTCTTCAAGCGTTTGTATCGTCCTTTCGCTCCGCCCATCAGTTTGTGGATGATAGGCAGTACTCATGTCTAGACGAGGTCCTAATGCTTGCTGTAATGTCTGCCAGAATCTTGAAATAAATCTGCCATCCCTATCAGAGATAATAGAGATTGGTATTCCTTGTCTGGAGACGACTTCCTTCAAATACAGTCGTGCTAACTTCTCCATCTTGTCATCTTCTCTTATTGGCAGGAAGTGTGCTAATTTGGTGAGACGATCAACTATTACCCAAATAGTATCAAAACCACTTGCAGTCCTTGGCAATTTAGTGATGAAATCCATGGTAATGTTTTCCCATTTCCATTCTGGGATTTCTGGTTGTTGAAGTAGACCTGATGGTTTCTGATGCTCAGCTTTGACCTTAGAACACGTTAAACATTCTCCTACGTATTTAGCAAAACATCGGCTTTCATACCCGGCCACCAAAAATGTTTCTTGAGATCCTTGTACATCTTCCCCGTTCCAGGATGTATTAAGTATCTGGTTTTATGAGCTTCTCTAAGTACCATTTCTCTCATATCTCCAAATTTTGGTACCCAAATCCTTTCAGCCCTATACCGGGTTCCATCTTCCCGAATATTAAGATGCTTCTCCGATCCTTTGGGTATTTCATCCTTTAAATTTCCCTCTTTTAAAACTCCTTGTTGCGCCTCCTTTATTTGAGTAGTAAGGTTATTATGAATCATTATATTCATAGATTTTACTCAAATGGGTTCTCTGTCCTTCCTGCTCAAGGCATCGGCTACCACATTTGCCTTCCCCAGGTGGTAACGAATCTCAAAGTCATAATCATTCAATAATTCAATCCACCTACGCTGCCTCATATTCAGTTGTTTCTGATTAAATATGTGTTGAAGACTTTTGTGGTCGGTATATATAATACTTTTGACCCCATATAAGTAGTGCCTCCAAGTCTTTAATGCAAAAACAACCGCGCCTAATTCCAAATCATGCGTCGTATAATTTTGTTCGTGAATCTTCAATTGTCTAGACGCATAAGCAATCACCTTCGTTCGTTGCATTAATACACAACTGAGACCTTGCTTTGATGCGTCACAATAAATCACAAAATCATCATTCCCTTCAGGCAATGACAATATAGGTGTCGTAGTTAGTTTTTTTCTTCAATAACTGAAACGCTTTCTCTTGTTCATCATTCCATTCAAATTTCTTCCCTTTATGCATTAATGCAGTCAAGGGTTTTGCTATTCTGGAAAAGTCTTGGATGAACCTTCTGTAGTAACCAGCTAGTCCGAAAAACTGGCGTATGTGTTTCGGAGTTTTCGGGGTTTCCCACTTTTCAACAGTTTCTATCTTTGCCGGATCCACCTTAATACCTTCTTTGTTCACTATGTGACCGAGGAATTGAACTTCTTCCAACCAAAATGCACACTTTGAAAACTTAGCGTACAATTCTTCCTTCCTCAATACTTCTAACACCTTTCTCAAATGTTCACCGTGTTCTTGGTCATTCTTTGAGTAAATAAGTATGTCATCAATGAAAACAATGACAAACTTGTCAAGGTATGGTCCACACACTCGGTTCATAAGGTCCATGAATACAGCTGGTGCATTAGTTAAACCAAACGGCATGACCATAAACTCGTAATGACCGTAACGTGTTCTGAAAGCAGTCTTTGGAATATCATCTTCTTTCACCCGCATTTGATGATACCCGGAACGTAAGTCAATCTTTGAATAAACAGACGAGCCTTGTAGTTGATCAAATAAGTCGTCGATTCTCGGTAGTGGGTAGCGGTTCTTGATGGTAAGTTTGTTCAACTCTCGGTAGTCGATACACAACCTGAATGTACCATCTTTCTTCTTGACAAACAAAACAGGAGCTCCCCACGGTGATGTGCTTGGTCGAATGAAACCATGCTCTAAAAGTTCTTGTAATTGGCTTTGCAGTTCTTTCATCTCGCTGGGTGCGAGTCTGTAAGGAGCACGAGCTATTGGTGCAGCTCCTGGTACAAGATCTATTTGAAATTCAACGGATCGATGTGGGGGTAATCCCGGTAATTCTTTCGGAAATACATCTGGAAATTATTTTGCGACGGGAACATCATTGATGCTCTTTTCTTCAGTTTGTACTTTCTCGACCTGTGCTAGAACAGCATAGCAACCTTTTCTTATTAGTTGTTGTGCCTTCAAATTACTAATAAGATGTAGCTTCGTGTTGCCCTTTTCTCCGTACACCATTAAGGGTTTTCCTTTTTCTCGTATAATGCGAATTGCATTTTTGTAACAAACGATCTCTGCTTTCACTTCTTTCAACCAGTCCATACCGATTATCACATCAAAACTCCCTAACTCTACTGGTATCAAGTCAATCTTAAATGTTTCGCTAACCAGTTTAATTTCTCGATTCCGACATATATTATCTGCTGAAATTAATTTACCATTTGCTAATTCGAGTAAAAATTTACTATCCAAAGGCGTCAATGGACAACTTAATTTAGTACAAAAATCTCTACTCATATAGCTTCTATCCGCACCCGAATCAAATAAAACGTAAGCAGATTTATTGTCAATAAGAAACGTACCCGTAACAAGCCCCGAGTCTTCCTGTGCCTCTGCGGCATTAATATTGAAAACTCTTCCGCGGCCTTGTCCATTCATGTTCTCCTGGTTCGGGCAATTTCTAATAATGTGGCCCGGTTTTCCACATTTAGAACAAACTACATTGGCATAACTTGCTCCGACACTACTTGCTCCGCCATTACTCATTCCGACACCATTTGTTCCTTTCGTTCTATTAACCCCTGGTCCTTAGACCCCACACTTCACCGCGCTATGACCATTTCTTTTACACTTATTGCAAAATTTGGTGCAGAACCCCGAGTGATACTTTTCACACCTTTGGCATAGCTGCTTCTGATTGTTGTTGTTGTTACGGTTATTATTGTTGTTGGGATGATTGTTGTAGTTGCTGTTGTTGTTGTTGTTGTTGTTGTTGTCGGGCCATTTGTTGTAGTTACGATTGATGTTGCGACTGTTGGGATAATTGTTGCGATTATTGTTGTAATTGCTGTTGTTGTTGTATTGGTGATTCTTATCACCGTTTTCCTCCCACTTTATTTTGACTTGCTTCACATTGGCCTCTTCAGCAGTCTGTTCTTTAATTCTTTCTTCAATCTGGTTCACTAGTTTATGAGCCATTCTACATGCCTGTTGTATGGAGGCGGGCTCGTGTGAACTTATATCTTCTTGGATTCTTTCCGGTAATCCTTTCACAAACGCGTCGATCTTCTCTTCCTCATCTTCGAATGCTCCCGGACACAATAGGCACAATTCTATGAATCGTCTTTCGTACGTGGTAATATCAAATCCTTGGGTTCGTAACCCTCTAAGTTCTGTCTTGAGCTTATTGACCTCGGTTTTGGGACGGTACTTCTCGTTCATCAAGTGCTTGAATGCTGACCACGGTAGTGCGTACGCATCATCTTGTCCCACTTGCTCTAGATAGGTATTCCACCATGTTAACGCAGAACCTGTGAAGGTATGCGTAGCGTACTTCACTTTGTCCTCTTCAGTAAACTTACTTATGGCAAACACCGATTCGACCTTCTCGGTCCACCGTTTCAATCCGATCGGTCCTTCGGTTCCATCAAATTCCAAAGGTTTGCAGGCAGTGAATTCTTTGTAGGTGCATCCAACACGATTTCCTGTACTGCCAGATCCAAGGTTATTGTTGGTATGTAGCGCAGCCTGTACTGCAGCTATGTTTGAAGGTAGAAAAGTACGAAATTCCTCTTCATTCATATTCACGGTGTGTCGAGTAGTCGGTGCCATTTCCTTCAAAATAGTCAAATGGAACAAGTTAATCATACAGAATATTAAGAGTAGTTAATAGTATTTCGTAGCATAATATGAACTCATTTATAAAAGCTTTTTCTTCATATTAGCGTTTTATAAGTTTAAATTCGGGTAGTACCTACCCGTTAAGTTCATACTTAGTAGCTAATATACAATTCAACTACTACAATTCTATATGAAAAACTGATTATAATAATATTTCGCGTTCAAACTCTTATACAATATTTTACAAACTTACAATACCGCTTATTTTACATAAAGCATGAAATATAGCACACAATAACTTTGATACAAGATAGTTGTGAAGATAATTCTAGCTAGTACACAAGTCGTTCAGCAAAGGCAATAAAGACACGTAATTCATACGTCCAGAAACAAGTCATGCATTCTGGTTTTACTAGGACTACTTCCCATCCTTGGTCTTGTGGAACATAACCGTTATGGCCGTTGATAAGACAGCGTGTTGTAACGTCGTCAAAGGGACGAGGGTTACGTAATGTCCAACAGTCCCGTAACAATCTAAAAACCTCATTTCTTACCCCAATTACCGACTCCGTCACTTGTGGGAACGTTTTGTTTAATAGTTGTAGGCCGATGTTCTTGTTCTCACTTTGGTGAGAAGCGAACATTACTAATCCGTAAGCATAACATGCTTCTTTATGTTGCATGTTAGCCGCTTTTTCTAAATCACGAAGTCCAATATTCGGATATATTGAGTCAAAATAATTTCTTAACCCATTGCGTAAAATAGCATTTGGGTTCTCCGCAATATATGCGTCAAAGTAAACACATCGTAACTTATGGATTTCCCAATGTGATATCCCCCATCTTTCGAACGAAAGCCTTTTATAAACCAAGGCATTCTTGGAACGTTCTTCGAATGTCTTACAAACTGATCTCGCCTTAAATAGTTGTGCCGAGAAATTCTGACCGACTCTAGACAAGATTTCATCAATCATGTCTCCGGGTAGGTCTCTTAAAATATTAGGTTGTCTATCCATTTTGTGTTTTTATACTGTAAAAAATGGACAAGAGTTAGATTCATAAAAAAAATACTTATTAATACAAGCAATTTTTACATATATCATAAAGCATAAGCACACTATATTCAAGGTTGGAGAACTCGGATCTCGGGGAGATCTCGTTTGGACATTTTTGAGGAGATCTCGGCATCTCGGAAAAATCTCGGGGAGATCTCGGACGTTGACTTGTGTTGACTTTCTAGTTTTTTTTAATATAAATATGTATAAATATATAAATATATGTATATTTATATGGATTTTTACGAGAAAATTTGAGGAATGAGCGAAAAATTAGAAGAAAATCCGAGAAATTGAGAGAAAATCCGAGAAATTACGAGAAAATCAGAGATCTCACCGAGAAAATCCGAGAAATCTTGACGTTGACCGAGATTTTAACCGTTGACCGAGAAATCTCAATGAGATGGGAAAATATTCTCGGCTGAGTTTTGAAACCGAGATCTCCCCGAGATCTCGCCGAGAAATTCCTAGATCTGCAACACTGACTATATTACATATATTACACCACACGAATACAACTATCTTATTCCGACTTGCTCGTTTCTTCTTCTTCGGTTTTGGTTCGTTTTGCCAAGTTTCTAGGGATATATGATGTTCCCCTAATACGAGCCGTCGTTATCCACATTGGTTTAGAAAAACCTGGTGGTTTAGAGGTTCCCGGGTCATTGTTACAACTTAAGGACTTCGGGGGTTGACGATACATATAAAGTTCATCGGGGTTGGAATTAGATTTCTCTATTTTTATGCCCTTCCCCTTATTATTTTCTTTTGCCTTTTTAAATTCAGTTGGGGTAATTTCTATAACATCATCGGAATTCTCGTCGGAATCCGATTCATCGGAGAATTGGTAATCCTCCCAATATTTTGCTTCCTTGGCGGAAACACCATTGACCATAATTAACCTTGGTCGGTTGGTTGAGGATTCTCTTTTACTTAACCGTTTTATTATTTCACCCACCGGTTCTATTTCTTCTTCCGGTTCCCATTCTTCTTCCGGTTCCGATTCTTCTTCCGGTTCCGACTCTTCTTCCGGTTCCTCTTCGGGAACTTGTGAATCAGTCCACGAATCATTCCAATTTACATTTGACTCTTCATTATTATTAGATGAGTCAATGGGACTTGTTATAGAAATTACCCCAATCTATCACATAATATCAAACGCGTTAAGAGATTAATATATCACATAATATTCACATGTTAAAAATATATAGTTTCCAACAAAATTTGTTAAGCAATCATTTTTCAAGTAAACACGGTCGAAGTCCAGACTCACTAATGCATCCTAACAAACTCGATAAGACACACTAATGCAAAATTCTGGTTCTCTATGACCAACGCTCAGATACCAACTGAAATGTCCCGTTCTTATTGATTAAAAACGTTCCATATTAATTGATTTCGTTGCGAGGTTTTGACCTCTATATGAGACATTTTTCAAAGACTGCATTCATTTTAAAACAAACCATAACCTTTATTTCATCAATAAAGGTTTAAAAAGCTTTACGTAGATTATCAAATAATAATAATCTAAAATATCCTGTTTACACACGACCATTACATAATGGTTTACAATACAAATATGTTACAACAAAATAAGTTTCTTGAATGCAGTTTTTACACAATATCATACAAGCATGGACTCCAAATCTCGTCCTTATTTAAGTATGCGACAGCGGAAGCTCTTAATAATCACCTGAGAATAAACATGCTTAAAACGTCAACAAAAATGTTGGTGAGTTATAGGTTTAACCTATATATATCAAATCATAATAATAGACCACAAGATTTCATATTTCAATACACATCCCATACATAGAGATAAAAATCATTCATATGGTGAACACCTGGTAACTGACATTAACAAGATGCATATATATAAGAATATCCCCATCATTCTGGGACACCCTTCGGATATGATATAAATTTCGAAGTACTAAAGCATCCGGTACTTTGGATGGGGTTTGTTAGGCCCAATAGATCTATCTTTAGGATTCGCGTCAATTAGGGTGTCTGTTCCCTAATTCTTAGATTACCAGACTTAATAAAAAGGGGCATATTCGATTTCGATAATTCAACCATAGAATGTAGTTTCACGTACTTGTGTCTATTTTGTAAATCATTTATAAAACCTGCATGTATTCTCATCCCAAAAATATTAGATTTTAAAAGTGGGACTATAACTCACTTTCACAGATTTTTACTTCGTCGAGAAGTAAGACTTGGCCACTGTTGATTCACGAACCTATAACAATATATACATATATATTAAAGTATGTTCAAAATATATTTACAACACTTTTAATATATTTTGATGTTTTAAGTTTATTAAGTCAGCTGTCCTCGTTAGTAACCTACAACTAGTTGTCCACAGTTAGATGTACAGAAATAAATTGATAAATATTATCTTGAATCAATCCACGACCCAGTGTATACATATCTCAGTATTGATCACAACTCAAACTATATATATTTTGGAATCAACCTCAACCCTGTATAGCTAACTCCAACATTCACATATAGAGTGTCTATGGTTGTTTCGAAATATATATAGATGTGTCGACATGATAGGTCGAAACATTGTATACGTGTCTATGGTATCTCAAGATTACATAATATACAATACAAGTTGATTAAGTTATGGTTGGAATAGATTTGTTACCAATTTTCACGTAGCTAAAGTGAGAAAAATTATCCAATCTTGTTTTACCCATAACTTCTTCATTTTAAATCCGTTTTGAGTGAATCAAATTGCTATGGTTTCATATTGAACTCTATTTTATGAATCTAAACAGTAAAAGTATAGGTTTATAGTCAGAAAAATAAGTTACAAGTCGTTTTTGTAAAGGTAGTCATTTTAGTCGAAAGAACGACGTCTAGATGACCATTTTAGAAAACATACTTCCACTTTGAGTTTAACCATAATTTTTGGATATAGTTTCATGTTCATAATAAAACTCATTTTCTCAGAATAACAACTTTTAAATCAAAGTTTATCATAGTTTTTAATTAACTAACCCAAAACAGCCCGCGGTGTTACTACGACGGCGTAAATCAGGTTTTACGGTGTTTTTCGTGTTTCCAGGTTTTAAATCATTAAGTTAGCATATAATATAGATATAGAACATGTGTTTAGTTAATTTTAAAAGTCAAGTTAGAAGGATTAACTTTTGTTTGCGAACAAGTTTAGAATTAACTAAACTATGTTCTAGTGATTACGAGTTTAAACCTTCGAATAAGATAGTTATATATATATGAATAGATTGATGTTATGAACATCATTACTACCTCAAGTTTAGTAGGTAAACCTACTGGAAGTGACAAGAAATGATCTAGCTTCAAAGGATCTTGGATGGCTTGAAAGTTCTTGAAGTAGGATCATGACACAAAAACAAGTTCAAGTAAGATTTTTACTCGAATTAAGATAGTTTATAGTTATAGAAATTGAATCAAAGTTTGAATATGAATATTAACTTGAATAAGAAAGATAACCTACTGTATATAACAAAGGTTTCTTGATCTTAGATGATTACTTGGAATGGATTAGAAAGCTTGGAAGTAAATTAGTAAACTTGAAGGGATTTTTGAAGTGTTCTTGAAGTGTTCTTCCTATGATGATTATAGCTTGATTCTTGAAGTGATTTTTGATGAAGATAATGATTAACTACTGGAAAAATACGTTCATAATAGTGTGTGTGTGTTGAGAGAGAATTAGAAAGAGAATTGGAAGTGAAATGGAGTGAATGATGAGTGGTAATTGGTGAGTGGTGAGTGGGGTTAAAAGGAGTTCTAGTTAGTTGACTAGCTCATGGTAGAAGTTAAAATTGATTAGTCATACATGACATAATCAAGAGTGGAATCCCATGCTAGTTCCTATTGGTATATACTCATAGTAAGTACGTTTTGAAGCTGTGTATAATACGGGTAAGAATACGACTAGAATTCTTGATGAAAGAAAAGAATGGAAAAGTAACTGTAACCATTGTCGTTAAGTATGAGTGTTTTGATATATGTCTTGAAGTCTTCCAAAAGTATTTTAATACATCTAAATACACTACATGTATATACATTTTAACTGAGTCGTTAAGTCATCGTTAGTCGTTACATGTAAGTGTTGTTTTGAAACCTTTAAGTTAACGATCTCAATTAATGTTGTTAACCCATTGTTTATTATATCTAATGAGATGTTAAATTATTATATTATCATGATATTATGATATATTAAAGTATCTTAATATGATATATATACATTTAAATGTCGTTACAACGATAATCGTTACATATATGTCTCGTTTCGAAATCCTTAAGTTAGTAGTCTTATTTATATGTATATAACTCATTGTTAATATACTTATGGAGATACTTACTTATCATAATCTCATGTTAACCATATGTATATCCATGTATATATCGTCATGTCGTTTTTACAAGTTTTAACGTTCGTGAATCGCCGGTCAACTTGGGTGGTCAATTGTCTATATGAAACATATTTCAATTAATCAAGTCTTAACAAGTTTGATTGCTTAACATGTTGGAAACATTTAATCATGTAAATATCAATCTCAATTAATATATATAAACATGGAAAAGTTCGGGTCACTACACAATATGTCTCTGGGTTGATGCAAAGACAATACGTATACAATACGTCGTGGGGTAATTCTAGGATTATATATATATAAACCGATTATTGGACTATCAACATTGGACAATTAAAAATGAATTAAAATATTGATTATAACATATGAAACTAAATAATTCTTCAAGTTTGCCACTTGATTTTATCTTAAACCTCATTTGTATCTTGACGATTACAATCTACGTTCAAATCTTTCATGATTCTTGAAAACACCTCAATCGAGAGGATCAACCAACCGCACTTCATCTATGGAAAGAAAGATTTATGCATATAGTTATGCACCTAAAAAAAAAAACTCTCGGAACCTGAGTAAACGTTTAGCACGTAGCTGTGTTATTTCCTTAGTGTTATTTTTACCCAAAATAACTTGGTAATCCCTTTCAAAGTAGCGAATTTTGTCACAGCTCCAGCAAGACAACTTCGACATTTCGTTCGAAACAACTTTATTATAACCTTGATATATGTGCTTGCTCTTTTATTGTTACCGGGAAACCTTTTAGATTCCACCATAGTACCATCAGCGTTTAATCATCTAAAAACACAATTCTCTTGAACGCACCTCGGATTGATAGCCAATGATTCGGTTATGATGACTTTGAATGCTGATAAAGCAGCAAAACTGTAGATGATCTTAATGGTCAAAAGTTTGATGATAAAGAATGGAGTATTGGAAACACTCAATAGAAAATTTAGTACCGAAAAGCGGATTATACGAAACTATGAAGGAAGCCGTGGACAAATCACAAAGAATAAGTTTGACTTCAAAGAATCCAAATGATTCAGTATTTACTGAAGTCATTAATGAATACCTTACTCCTGACTCTAAAATCTTGCGGAATTTTTTTTCATCAACCTTCGAACTTAGAAATTCCAAAATATCATCATAAATATCTTCGATAGTTCTGAGGATATTTTCATAAATATTCTTGTTCGAAATTATCTACCTCTTCGTGTTTTCTGTAATTCATTGGAAACTTCTGTAAACTCTAAGTATAAATTATGAATGAATTGTGGAGAAATGTTGGGAATTGAAGCATGAGTTAGTATAATATAATGGCGCTTGGCCAACGTGATTATATTACAGTAAGTCATACTGAGTTTCTAATGGAACGTGATGATTCACAGATCCTAACGTCATCATGTGCCATGTTACATAACTCTTTCATTCTACTTAACTTCTAAACATATCAAGAAAATGTATTCTTGATGGTTCTATCTTCCATAATATTGATAAATTTGAAAATCAAATCGTGCTATCACGTTCCACCCTGCTTAGAACATTATAATCATTCGAAACTCTATATCAACGAATTCTGGACCATTATTCGCTTGACTTGGAGTCGGGAAGAGAAAACCAGAGCATGGAGCTCCGAAGAATAAAGGAAAATATAAATCCGATCACAAAAACAGGAATTACAAACCGTGTATATCAATGTTTATCGTAACATAAAGACACGGTAGAATTAAAAACATTATAACCCTAAGGGCGAAGTAGAAGAAAACAGATTCCTCCGATGGTAATTGAAAAAGGAGAATGATTGTTGCGATAGTGAGGATAAGGACAAGAATCAGAACTAGATTAAGCATTTTCACAATCTTTTGAATTTAGGATTAAGTATAGAAGTGGTGAAAACTAATGGAACGAAAAAGGTAAATTTATACTGGAAATATCAGACGTAGTAATCGGGACAGATCATCGCATTAAATTAAAGAGATCCTAATTTCCATAAATCTCTAAGAATCAGATCTTATAAATTTCCAAGAATTCTTTAAATCCCTTGAATTCCAAAATTCAACCATGACTACGTCAAAAAGTAAAGACGCATATCTATTACCTTATCTCAATCTTTTGTGATAGCTTCACTCATACGCTTTGAATAATCGATTTGTTTTATCCATATTACTCAATGATGATAACACTCTGATTATCAACTTATTTTTGTCATGAAAGCATACTTATTGTCAGCCATGACCATTCCAATCAAATTTCGGGACGAAATTTTTTTAACGAGTAGGTACTGTGACGACCCGGGAATTTTCGACCAAATTTAAACTTAATCTTAATATGATTCCGACACGATATGCAAAGTCTGTAATGTTGAAGTCTCAAAAACTTTGAACTGTGTTCATGTATTCATTTGACCTTGAACAATCCCCAACGATTCATGAACAACTAGTTGTATATATATATATATATATATATATATATATATATATATATATATATATATATATATATATATATATAATATAATCTAAAATATAGTACTAAAATATTATGTGAGTTAGTTGTTGAAATTAAAGATTTAAAATATAAATATTGTTATAAGACTGATTAAACTTATAACTTAGTTGTAATTTAATTACTATTATTATTATTAAAAATTATCATTTTTAGAAAGATTACTAAAATTATCAATTATTCTTAAAGTTATTATTATTTTTGTCATTAATTTAACATTATTATTATTAATATAATTTTTAACAATTATTAATATCATTGTAACATATATTATTAATAGTATTTATTAAAAGGATTATTATTTATATATTCATTAATAATTAATATTAAATATATTATATAGAATTAGAATTATACGAAATATTGTTATCCTTCCCATCTACTTTTATTTTTCTTCTTTCTTCTTTGTTGTTTGTTCCTGATGATCAGGATTCTGTCAACTAATTCACACTACAATACAACATTCGTTTCCTTTACGGCACATTATATTCTATAATTGAAAATGAGGACAAGAACCACTTATTCCTTGCATGCTTCCTTCTTTCTGCACCTATATATTTCAAACCACTATCACCAATTGTTACTTGTCTTCTCTTAGAACCAAACGAATCTATCAAATCATCCATTTCTACTTTCTGTTACCTATCCTATCTATCCTTATCCATCCTATCTATTATTTACTCTATATATCTTTTACAATATATAGATATACATATAAAAACATGCATACAAAATTAGAGAATCAGAAACTTGATCACAACCCATATCAATACTCATAACATTAACAAATAACCATCTACTTAGGATCTCATTAATCATCAAGCTTCAACACCTAACATATCGTAATTAACCGCAGCTAATTACTTCTGTCTTCTCTTGTTTAATTCGACTCAAACGTCACACCAACACAAACATCTACGATCACTCCTTGATGTTTTTATTTGGATTCTATTCTTCCATTGAACACCACGATCATAACTGCTACAGGCTACTGCAGCTCTTGCTTCATGCTTCAGTGTTAACCCGTCGCCAACAGACAAACCGCCACCGTCAACAAATCATTATTTCACACATTAAAGGTGCAACTACTACTGCTGCAACGACGATTCTGTTTCTATTTTTCTACCAAAACCACCAAAGCCTGCTTAATGTTTCTGATCTTCTGCAACCAATACGAACCTGACTGCAGCTGTTATATGTTGCCTGTTCAGCTGCAACCCAGAAAAGAAGAAAGAAACAAAAACTTATATTATTCAACATAAGACCACACTCAATACAAATCATTACCATCATGAATCAACCAAGGATTTTGGTATGCTGTAAACCACTTGAATAAATTTATTCAATTATGTTTATTTTATGACAAAATCCTGTTTCAATAGAATAAACACAGTTTTATTGTTGCAGAATACGTTTTCTATTTTAGCTTACTAATTTAACACCACTAACCCTCATCATCCTCATCAATTCCCATATCAAACACACCAAGAACACCAATTACGTCGATTCATGTCTGATACATCTAAAAAGGTACAGGATAAATATACATAGAGATAAAGAAATTTAGGGAAGTTAATGAACCAATTACCTATTCAAGTTAATGAACCTATTTGATCGATCGATGATGAATGATGATCGATGATGATGACAAAGATTGTTGATGATGATGAACAAGACTGAGGATGAATCGATGGTCTGCTATACAACTATGATTGCTATTCGATTGATCTATAGATGTTGAAGATGATTGATAATCGATTGAATGATGATGATAAAGAATTTTTTTTTCTTCTCTGCGTATGATGTCTGTGGAATCACGATCTGGTTTGGGAAATAAGGGTTCCTTTTATTTAGGTATAAAAATAAATATCATTGTTAATTAGTGATATATCTTTCTAATTTATATTATTATTATTATTATTATTATTATTATTATTATTATTATTATTATTATTATTATTAGATTAGAATAAAAATTATTATTATCATTATTATTATTATTACTATTTATTATTATTATTATAATTACAACAAATATTATTTATCTAGAATATAATTATTACATATCTATACTAATATTACATAGTTTTATATTTTTAAACAAAATATTAATTTTATTAAGTGATACATAATATATAAATATAATATACCATATAGATAGTAATATGATTATATATGTAAAAATTAATCTTAATACATTGTAAACTTAGTTGATTAATATTATACGTGTTAATATATGAATGATATAGGTTCGTGAATCTGAGGCCAACCCTGCATTGTTCAATATAGTCATATGTATTTTTACTACAAAATACATTAGGTGAGTTTCATTTGCTCCCTTTTAATTGCTTTTGCAATATATATTTTTGGGCTGAGAATACATGCACTGCTTTTATAAATGTTTACGAGATAGACACAAGTACTTAAAATATATTCTACGTTGAGTTGTACCACCCTGCATATCTTCCCTAATAGCTTGGTAACTACTATTTACATGTGGTATTGTAAACGCGAATCCTGTTGATAGATCTATCAGGCCTGACAACCCCAACCGGACTGGACGACCAGTATTCAACAGTTGCAGAGTGAAATGTCCCGTTCTTATTGATTAAAAACGTTCCATATTAATTGATTTCGTTGCGAGGTTTTGACCTCTATATGAGACGTTTTTCAAAGACTGCATTCATTTTAAAACAAACATAACCTTTATTTCATCAATAAAGGTTTAAAAAGCTTTACGTAGATTATCAAATAATGATAATCTAAAATATCCTGTTTACACACGACCATTACATAATGGTTTACAATACAAATATGTTACAACAAAATAAGTTTCTTGAATGCAGTTTTTACACAATATCATACAAGCATGGACTCCAAATCTCGTCCTTATTTAAGTATGCGACAGCGGAAGCTCTTAATAATCACCTGAGAATAAACATGCTTAAAACGTCAACAAAAATGTTGGTGAGTTATAGGTTTAACCTATATATATCAAATCATAATAATAGACCACAAGATTTCATATTTCAATTCACATCCCATACATAGAGATAAAAATCATTCATATGGTGAACACCTGGTAACCGACATTAACAAGATGCATATATAAGAATATCCCCATCATTCCGGGACACCCTTCAGATATGATATAAATTTCGAAGTACTAAAGCATCCGGTACTTTGGATGGGGTTTGTTAGGCCCAATAGATCTATCTTTAGGATTCGCGTCAATTAGGGTGTCTGTTCCCTAATTCTTAGATTACCAGACTTAATAAAAAGGGGTATATTCGATTTCGAAAATTCAACCATAGAATGTAGTTTCACGTACTTGTGTCTATTTTGTAAATCATTTATAAAACCTGCATGTATTCTCATCCCAAAAATATTAGATTTTAAAAGTGGGACTATAACTCTCTTTCACAGATTTTTACTTCGTCGGGAAGTAAGACTTGGCCACTGGTTGATTCACGAACCCATAACAATATATACATATATATCAAAGTATGTTCAAAATATATTTACAACACTTTTAATATATTTTGATGTTTTAAGTTTATTAAGTCAGCTGTCCTCGTTAGTAACCTACAACTAGTTGTCCACAGTTAGATGTACAGAAATAAATCGATAAATATTATCTTGAATCAATCCACGACCCAGTGCATACGTATCTCAGTATTGATCACAACTCAAACTATATATATTTTGGAATCAACCTCAACCCTGTATAGCTAACTCCAACATTCACATATAGAGTGTCTATGGTTGTTCCGAAATATATATAGATGTGTCGACATGATAGGTCGAAACATTGTATACGTGTCTATGGTATCTCAAGATTACATAATATACAATACAAGTTGATTAAGTTATGGTTGGAATAGTTTTGTTACCAATTTTCACGTAGCTAAAATGAGAAAAATTATCCAATCTTGTTTTACCCATAACTTCTTCATTTTAAATCCATTTTTAGTGAATCAAATTGCTATGGTTTCATATTGAACTCTATTTTATGAATCTAAACAGAAAAAGTATAGGTTTATAGTCGGAAAAATAAGTTACAAGTCGTTTTTGTAAAGGTAGTCATTTCAGTCGAAAGAACGACGTCTAGATGACCATTTTAGAAAACATACTTCCACTTTGAGTTTAACTATAATTTTTGGATATAGTTTCATGTTCATAATAAAAATCATTTTCTCAAAATAACAACTTTTAAATCAAAGTTTATCATAGTTTTTAATTAACTAACCCAAAACAGCCCGCGGTGTTACTACGCCGGCGTAAATTCGATTTTACGGTGTTTTTCGTGTTTCCAGGTTTTAAATCATTAAGTTAGCATATCATATAGATATATAACATGTGTTTAGTTGATTTTAAAAGTCAAGTTAGAAGGATTAACTTTTGTTTGCGAACAAGTTTAGAATTAACTAAACTATGTTCTAGTGATTACAAGTTTAAACCTTCGAATAAGATAGCTTTATATGTATGAATCGAATGATGTTATGAATATCATTACTACCTTAAGTTCCTTGGATAAACCTACTGGAAAAGAGAAAAATGGATCTAGCTTCAACGGATCCTTGGATGGCTCGAAGTTCTTGAAGCAGAATCATGACACGAAAACAAGTTCAAGTAAGATCATCACTTGAAATAAGATTGTTATAGTTATAGAAATTGAACCAAAGTTTGAATATGATTATTACCTTGTATTAGAATGATAACCTACTGTAATAAATAAAGATTTCTTGAGGTTGGATGATCACCTTACAAGATTGGAAGTGAGCTAGCAAACTTGAAAGTATTCTTGATTTTATGTAACTAGAACTTGTAGAATATATGAAGAACACTTAGAACTTGAAGATAGAACTTGAGAGAGATCAATTAGATGAAGAAAATTGAAGAATTAAAGTGTTTATAGGTGTTTTTGGTCGTTGGTGTATGGATTAGATATAAAGGATATGTAATTTTGTTTTCATGTAAATAAGTCATGAATGATTACTCATATTTTTGTAATTTTATGAGATATTTCATGCTAGTTGCCAAATGATGGTTCCCACATGTGTTAGGTGACTCACATGGGCTGCTAAGAGCTGATCATTGGAGTGTATATACCAATAGTACATACATCTAAAAGCTGTGTATTGTACGAGTACGAATACGGGTGCATACGAGTAGAATTGTTGATGAAACTGAACGAGGATGTAATTGTAAGCATTTTTGTTAAGTAGAAGTATTTTGATAAGTGTATTGAAGTCTTTCAAAAGTGTATAAATACATATTAAAACACTATATGTATATACATTTTAACTGAGTCGTTAAGTCATCGTTAGTCGTTACATGTAAGTGTTGTTTTGAAACCTTTAGGTTAACGATCTTGTTAAATGTTGTTAACCCAATGTTTATAATATCAAATGAGATTTTAAATTATTATATTATCATGATATTATCATGTATGAATATCTCTTAATATGATATATATACATTAAATGTCTTTACAACGATAATCGTTACATATATGTCTCGTTTACAAATCATTAAGTTAGTAGTCTTGTTTTTACATATGTAGTTCATTGTTAATATACTTAATGATATGTTTACTTATCATAGTATCATGTTAACTATATATATATATATATCCATATATATGTCATTATATAGTTTTTACAAGTTTTAACGTTCGTGAATCACCGGTCAACTTGGGTGGTCAATTGTCTATATGAAACATATTTCAATTAATCAAGTCTTAACAAGTTTGATTGCTTAACATGTTAGAAACACTTAATCATGTAAATAACAATTTCATTTAATATATATATAAACATGGAAAAGTTCGGGTCACTGCAGTACCTACCCGTTAAATAAATTTCGTCCCGAAATTTTAAGCAGTTGGAGGTGTTGACGTATCTTCTGGAAATAAATGCGGGTATTTCTTCTTCATCTGATCTTCTCGTTCCCAGGTGAACTCGGGTCCTCTACGAGAATTCCGTCGAACCTTAACAATTGGTATCTTGTTTTGCTTAAGTCTTTTAACCTCACGATCCATTATTTCGACGGGTTCTTCGATGAATTGAAGTTTTCGTTGATTTGGATTTCATCTAACGGAATAGTGAGATCTTCTTTAGCAAAACATTTCTTCAAATTCGAGATGTGAAAAGTGTTATGTACAGCCACGAGTTGTTGAGGTAACTCAAGTCGGTAAGCTACTGGTCCGACACGATCAATAATCTTGAATGGTCCAATATACCTTGGATTTAATTTCCCTCGTTTACCAAATCGAACAACGCCTTTCCAAGGTGCAACTTTAAGAATGACCATCTCTCCAATTTCAAATTCTATATCTTTTCTTTTAATGTCAGCGTAGCTCTTTTGTCGACTTTGGGCGGTTTTCAACCGTTGTTGAATTTGGATGATCTTCTCGGTAGTTTCTTGTATAATCTCCGGATCCGTAATCTGTCTATCCCCCACTTCACTCCAACAAATCGGAGACCTGCACTTTCTACCATAAAGTGCTTCAAACGGCGCCATCTCAATGCTTGAATGGTAGCTATTGTTGTAGGAAAATTCTGCTAACGGTAGATGTCGATCCCAACTGTTTCCGAAATCAATAACACATGCTCGTAGCATGTCTTCAAGAGTTTGTATCATCCTTTCGCTCTGTCCATCAGTTTGTGGATGATAGGCAGTACTCATGTCTAGATGAGTTCCTAATGCTTGCTGTAATGTCTGCCAGAATCTTGAAATAAATCTGCCATCCCTATCAGAGATAATAGAGATTGGTATTCCATGTCTGGAGACGATTTCCTTCAAATACAGTCGTGCTAACTTCTCCATCTTGTCATCTTCTCTTATTGGCAGGAAGTGTGCTGATTTAGTGAGACGATCAACTATTACCTAAATAGTATCAAAACCACTTGCAGTCCTTGGCAATTTAGTGATGAAATCCATGGTAATGTTTTCCCATTTCCATTCCGGGATTTCGGGTTGTTGAAGTAGACCTGATGGTTTCTGATGCTCAGCTTTGACCTTAGAACACGTCAAACATTCTCCTACGTATTTAGCAACATCGGCTTTCATACCTGGTCACCAAAAATGTTTCTTGAGATCCTTGTACATCTTCCCCGTTCCAGGATGTATTGAGTATCTGGTTTTATGAGCTTCTCTAAGTACCATTTCTCTCATATCTTCAAATTTTGGTACCCAAATCCTTTCAGCCCTATACCGGGTTCCGTCTTCCCGAATATTAAGATGCTTCTCCGATCCTTTGGGTATTTCATCCTTTAAATTTCCCTCTTTTAAAACTCCTTGTTGCGCCTCCTTTATTTGAGTAGTAAGGTTATTATGAATCATTATATTCATAGATTTTACTCGAATGGGTTCTCTGTCCTTCCTGCTCAAGGCATCGGCTACCACATTTGCCTTCCCCGGGTGGTAACGAATCTCAAAGTCGTATTCATTCAATAATTCAATCCACCTACGCTGCCTCATATTCAGTTGTTTCTGATTAAATATGTGTTGAAGACTTTTGTGGTCGGTATATATAATACTTTTGACCCCATATAAGTAGTGCCTCCAAGTCTTTAATGCAAAAACAACCGCGCCTAATTCCAAATCATGCGTCGTATAGTTTTGTTCGTGAATCTTCAATTGTCTAGACGCATAAGCAATCACCTTCGTTCGTTGCATTAATACACAACCGAGACCTTGCTTTGATGCGTCACAATAAATCACAAAATCATCATTCCCTTCAGGCAATGACAATATAGGTGCCGTAGTTAGCTTTTTCTTCAATAACTGAAACGCTTTCTCTTGTTCATCATTCCATTCAAATTTCTTCCCTTTATGCGTTAATGCAGTCAAGGGTTTTGCTATTTTGGAAAAGTCTTGGATGAACCTTCTGTATTAACCAGCTAGTCCTAAAAACTGGCGTATGTGTTTCGGAGTTTTCGGGGTTTCCCACTTTTCAACAGTTTCTATCTTTGCCGGATCCACCTTAATACCTTCTTTGTTCACTATGTGACCGAGGAATTGAACTTCTTCAAACCAAAATGCACACTTTGAAAACTTAGCGTACAATTCTTCCTTCCTCAATACTTCTAACACCTTTCTCAAATGTTCACCGTGTACTTCGTCATTCTTTGAGTAAATAAGTATCTCATCAATGAAAACAATGACAAACTTGTCAAGGTATGGTCCACACACTCGGTTCATAAGGTCCATGAACACAACTGGTGCATTAGTTAAACCAAACGGCATGACCATAAACTCGTAATGACCGTAACGTGTTCTGAAAGCAGTCTTTGGAATATCATCTTCTTTGACCCGCATTTGATGATACCCGGAACGTAAGTCAATCTTTGAATAAACAGACGAGCCTTGTAGTTGATCAAATAAGTCGTCGATTCTCGGTAGTGGGTAGCGGTTCTTGATGGTAAGTTTGTTCAACTCTCGGTAGTCGATACACAACCTGAATGTACCGTCTTTCTTCTTGACAAACAAAACCGGAGCTCCCCACGGTGATGTGCTTGGTCGAATGAAACCACGCTCTAAAAGTTCTTGTAATTGGCTTTATAGTTCTTTCATCTCGCTGGGTGCGAGTCTGTAAGGAGCACGAGCTATTGGTGCAGCTCCTGGTACAAGATCTATTTGAAATTCAACGGATCGATGTGGGGGTAATCCTGGTAATTCTTTCGGAAATACATCGGGAAATTCTTTTGCAATGGAAACATCATTGATGCTCTTTTCTTCAGTTTGTACTTTCTCGACGTGTGCTAGAACAGCATAGCAACCTTTTCTTATTAGTTTGTGTGCCTTCAATTTACTAATAAGATGTAGCTTCGTTTTGCCCTTTTCTCCGTACACCATTAAGGGTTTTCCTTTTTCTCGTATAATGCGAATTGCATTTTTGTAACAAACGATCTCTGCTTTCACTTCTTTTAACCAGTCCATACCAATTATCACATCAAAACTCCCTAACTCTACTGGTATAAAATCAATCTTAAATGTTTCGCTAACCAGTTTAATTTCTCGATTCCGACATATATTATCTGCTGAAATTAATTTACCATTTGCTAATTCGAGTAAAAATTTATTATCCAAAGGCATCAATGGACAACTTAATTTAGCACAAAAATCTCTACTCATATAGCTTCTATCCGCACCCGAATTAAATAAAACGTAAGCAGATTTATTGTCAATAAGAAACGTACCCGTAACAAGCTCCGGGTCTTCCTGTGCCTCTGCCGCATTAATATTGAAAACTCTTCCGCGGCCTTGTCCATTTGTGTTCTCCTGGTTCGGGAAATTTCTAATAATGTGGCCCGGTTTTTCACATTTATAACAAACTACATTGGTATAACTTGCTCCGACACTACTTGCTCCACCATTACTCGTTCCGACACCATTTGTTCCTTTCGTTCTATTAACCCCTGGTCCGTAGACCTCACACTTCGCCGCGCTATGACCATTTCTTTTACACTTGTTGCAAAATTTGGTGCAGAACCCCGAGTGATACTTTTCACACCTTTGGCATAGCTGCTTCTTATTGTTGTTGTTGTTGCGGTTTTTATTGTTGTTGGGATGATTGTTGTAGTTGTTGTTGTTGTTGTTGTTGTTGTTGTTGTTGTTGTTGTTGTTGTTGTTGTTGTTGTTGTTGTTGTTGTTGTTGTTGTTGTTGTTGTTGTTGTTGTTGTTGTTGTTGTTGGGCCGTTTGTTGTAGTTGCGATTGATGTTGCGATTGTTGGGATAATTGTTACGATTATTGTTGTAATTGCTGTTATTGTTGTATTGGTGATTCTTATCACCGTTTTCCTCCCACTTTCTTTTGACTTGCTTCACATTGGCCTCTTCAGCAGTCTGTTCTTTAATTCTTTCTTCAATCTGGTTCACTAGTTTGTGAGCCATTCTACATGCCTGTTGTATGGAAGCGGGCTCGTGTGAACTTATATCTTCTTGGATTCTTTTCGGTAATCCTTTCACAAACGCGTCGATCTTCTCTTCCTCATCTTCGAATGCTCCCGAACACAATAGGCACAATTCTGTGAATCGTCTTTCGTACGTGGTAATATCAAATCCTTGGGTTCATAACCCTCTAAGTTCTGTCTTGAGCTTATTGACCTCGGTTCTGGGACGGTACTTCTCGTTCATCAAGTGCTTGAATGCTAACCACGGTAGTGCGTACGCATCGTCTTGTCCCACTTACTCTAGATAGGTATTCCACCATGTTAACGCAGAACCTGTGAAGGTATACGTAGCGTACTTCACTTTGTCCTCTTAAGTACACTTACTTATGGCAAACACCGATTCGACCTTCTCAGTCCACCGTTTCAATCCGATCGGTCCTTCGGTTCCATCAAATTCCAAAGGTTTGCAGGCAGTGAATTCTTTGTAGGTGCATCCTACACGATTTTTTGTACTGCTAGATCCAAGGTTATTGTTGGTATGTAGCGCAGCCTGTACTGCGGCTATGTTTGAAGCTAGAAAAGTACGGAATTCCTCTTCATTCATATTCACGGTGTGTCGATTAGTCGGTGCCATTTCCTTCAAAATAGTCAAATGGAACAAGTTAATCATACAGAATATTAAGAGTAGTTAATAGTATTTCGTAGCATAATATGAACTCATTTATAAAAGCTTTTTCTTCATATTAGCGTTTTATAAGTTTAAATTCGGGTAGTACCTACCCGTTAAGTTCATACTTAATAGCTAATATACAATTCAACTACTACAATTCTATATGAAAAACTGATTATAATAATATATCGCGTTCAAACTTTTACACAATATTTTACAAACTTACAATACCGCTTATTTTACATATAGCATGAAATATAGCACACAATAAATTTGATACAATATGGTTGTGAAGATAATTCTAGCTAGTACACAAGTCGTTCAGCAAAGGCAATAAAGACACGTAATTCATACGTCCAGAAACAAGTCATGCATTCTGGTTTTACTAGGATTACTTCCCATCCTTGGTCTTGTGGAACATAACCGTTATGGCCGTTGATAAGACAGCGTGTTGTAACGTCGTCAAAGGGACGAGGGTTACGTAATGACCAACAGTCTCGTAATAACCTAAAAACCTCATTTCTTACCCCAATTACCGACTCCGTCACTTGTGGGAACGTTTTGTTTAATAGTTGTAGCCCGATGTTCTTTTTCTCACTTTGGTGAGAAGCGAACATTACTAACCCGTAAGCATAGCATGCTTCTTTATGTTGCATGTTAGCCGCTTTTTCTAAATCATGAAGTCCTATATTCGGATACATTGAGTCAAAATAATTTCTTAACCCGTTGCGTAAAATAGCATTTGGGTTCCCCGCAATATATGCGTCAAAGTAAACACATCGTAACTTATGGGTTTCCCAATGTGATATCCCCCATCTTTCAAACGAAAGTCTCTTATAAACCAAGACATTCTTGGAATGTTCTTCGAATGTCTTACAAACTGATCTCGCCTTAAATAGTTGTGCCGAGGAATTCTGACCGACTCTAGACAAGATTTCATCAATCATGTCTCTGGGTAGGTCTCTTAAAATATTGGGTTGTCTATCCATTTTGTGTTTTTAAACTGTAAAATAGACAAGAGTTAGATTAAAAAAAAAATACTTATTAATACAAGCAATTTTTACATATATCATAAAGCATAAGCACACTTATATTACATATATTACACCACACGAATACAACTATCTTATTCCGACTTGCTCATTTCTTCTTCTTCGGTTTTGGTTCGTTTTTCCAAGTTTCTAGGGATATATGATGTTCCCCTAATACTAGCTGTCGTTTTCCACAACGGTTTAGAAAAACCTGGTGGTTTAGAGGTTCCCGGGTCATTGTTACAACTTAAGGACTTCGGGGGTTGACGATACATATAAAGTTCATCGGGGTTGGAATTAGATTTCTCTATTTTTATGCCCTTTCCTGTATTATTTTCTTTTGCTATTTTAAATTCAGTTGGGGTAATTTCTATAACATCATCGGAATTCTCTTCAGAATCCGATTCATCGGGGAATTGGTAATCCTTCCAATATTTTGCTTCCTTGGCAGAAACACCATTGACCATAATTAACCTTGGTCGGTTGGTTTAGGATTTTCTTTTAATTAACCGTTTTATTATTTCCCCCACGGTTCTATTTCCTCCTCCGGTTCCTCCTCTTCCGGTTCTGATTCTTCTTCCGGTTCTGATTCTTCTTCCGGTTCCTCTTCGGGAACTTGTGAATCAGTCCAATATATATTCGACTCTTCGTTATTATTAGGTGAGTCAATGGGATTTGTGCTAGAGGTAGACATCTATCACACAATATCAAACATGTTAAGAGATTAATATATCACATAATATATACATGTTAATAATATATAGTTTCCAA
The DNA here is from genome assembly GCF_046630445.1 of Rutidosis leptorrhynchoides. Taxonomy (NCBI): domain Eukaryota; kingdom Viridiplantae; phylum Streptophyta; class Magnoliopsida; order Asterales; family Asteraceae; genus Rutidosis; species Rutidosis leptorrhynchoides. The sequence goes on from NC_092335.1 coordinate 652,720,828, forward strand.
CAAAAATGTTAAGCAATCATTTTTAAAGAAAACACGGTCGAAGTCCAGACTCACTAATGCATCCTAACAAACTCGATAAGACACACTAATGCAAAATTCTGGTTCTCTAAGACCAACGCTCGGATACCAACTGAAATGTCCCGTTCTTATTGATTAAAAACGTTCCATATTAATTGATTTCGTTGCGAGGTTTTGACCTCTATATGAGACGTTTTTCAAAGACTGCATTCATTTTAAAACAAACCATAACCTTTATTTCATCAATAATGGTTTAAAAAGCTTTACGTAGATTATCAAATAATGATAATCTAAAATATCCTGTTTACACACGACCATTACATAATGGTTTACAATACAAATATGTTACAACAAAATAAGTTTCTTGAATGCAGTTTTTACACAATATCATACAAGCATGGACTCCAAATCTCATCCTTATTTAAGTATGCGACAGCGAAAGCTCTTAATAATCACCTGAGAATAAACATGCTTAAAATGTCAACAAAAATGTTGGTGAGTTATAGGTTTAACCTATATATATCAAATCATAATAATAGACCACAAGATTTCATATTTCAATTCACATCCCATACATAGAGATAAAAATCATTCATATGGTGAACACCTGGTAACCGACATTAACAAGATGCATATATAAGAATATCCCCATCATTCCGGGACACCCTTCGGATATGATATAAATTTCGAAGTACTAAAGCATCCGGTACTTTGGATGGGGTTTGTTAGGCCCAATAGATCTATCTTTAGGATTCGCGTCAATTAGGGTGTCTGTTCCCTAATTCTTTGATTACCAGACTTAATAAAAAGGGGCATATTCGATTTCGAAAATTCAACCATAGAATGTAGTTTCACGTACTTGTGTCTATTTTGTAAATCATTTATAAAACCAGCATGTATTCTCATCCCAAAAATATTAGATTTTAAAAGTGGGACTATAACTCACTTTCACAGATTTTTACTTCGTCGGGAAATAAGACTTGGCCACTGGTTGATTCACGAACCTATAACAATATATACATATATATCAAAGTATGTTCAAAATATATTTACAACACTTTTAATATATTTTGATGTTTTAAGTTTATTAAGTCAGCTGTCCTCGTTAGTAACCTACAACTAGTTGTCCACAGTTAGATGTAAAGAAATAAATCGATAAATATTATCTTGAATCAATCCACGACCCAGTGTATACGTATCTCAGTATTGATCACAACTCAAACTATATATATTTTGGAATCAACCTCAACCCTGTATAGCTAACTCCAACATTCACATATAGAGTGTCTATGGTTGTTCCGAAATATATATAGATGTGTCGACATGATAGGTCAAAACATTGTATACGTGTCTATGGTATCTCAAGATTACATAATATACAATACAAGTTGATTAAGTTATGGTTGGAATAGATTTGTTACCAATTTTCACGTAGCTAAAATGAGAAAAATTATCCAATCTTGTTTTACCCATAACTTCTTCATTTTAAATCCGTTTTGAGTGAATCAAATTACTATGGTTTCATATTGAACTCTATTTTATGAATCTAAACAGAAAAAGTATAGGTTTATAGTCAGAAAAATAAGTTACAAGTCATTTTTGTAAAGGTAGTCATTTCAGTCGAAAGAACGACGTCTAGATGACCATTTTAGAAAACATACTTCCACTTTGAGTTTAACTATAATATTTGGATATAGTTTCATGTTCATAATAAAAATCAATTTCTCAAAATAACAACTTTTAAATCAAAGTTTATCATAGTTTTTAATTAACTAACCCAAAACAGCCCGCGGTGTTACTACGACGGCGTAAATTCAGTTTTACGGTGTTTTTCGTGTTTCCAGGTTTTAAATCATTAAGTTAGCATATCATATAGATATATAACATGTGTTTAGTTGATTTTAAAAGTCAAGTTAGAAGGATTAACTTTTCTTTGCGAACAAGTTTAGAATTAACTAAACTATGTTCTAGTGATTACAAGTTTAAACCTTCGAATAAAATAGCTTTATATGTATGAATAGAATGATGTTATGAACATCATTACTACCTTAAGTTCCTTGGATAAACCTACTGGAAAAGAGAAAAATGGATCTAGCTTCAACGGATCCTTGGATGGCTCGAAGTTCTTGAAGCAGAATCATGACACGAAAACAAGTTCAAGTAAGATCATCACTTGAAATAAGATTGTTATAGTTATAGAAATTGAACCAAAGTTTGAATATGATTATTACCTTGTATTAGAATGATAACCTACTATAAGAAACAAAGATTTCTTGAGGTTGGATGATCACCTTACAAGATTAGAAGTGAGCTAGCAAACTTGAAAGTATTCTTGATTTTATGTAACTAGAACTTGTAGAATATATGAAGAACACTTAGAACTTGAAGATAGAACTTGAGAGAGATCAATTAGATGAAGAAAATTGAAGAATGAAAGTGTTTGTAGGTGTTTTTGGTCGTTGGTGTATGGATTAGATATAAAGGATATGCAATTTTGTTTTCATGTAAATAAGTCATGAATGATTACTCATATTTTTGTAATTTTATGAGATATTTCATGCTAGTTGCCAAATGATGGTTCCCACATGTGTTAGGTGACTCACATGGGCTGCTAAGAGCTGATCATTGGAGTGTATATACCAATAGTACATACATCTAAAAGCTGTGTATTGTACGAGTACGAATACGGGTGCATACGAGTAGAATTGTTGATGAAACTGAACGAGGATGTAATTGTAAGAATTTTTGTTAAGTAGAAGTATTTTGATAAGTGTATTGAAGTCTTTTAAAAGTGTATAAATACATATTAAAACACTACATGTATATACATTTTAACTTAGTCGTTAAGTCATCGTTAGTCGTTACATGTAAGTGTTGTTTTGAAACCTTTAGGTTAACGATCTTGTTAAATGTTGTTAACCCAATGTTTATAATATCAAATGAGATTTTAAATTATTATATAATCATGATATTATCATGTATGAATATCTCTTAATATGATATATATACATTAAATGTCTTTACAACGATAATCGTTACATATATGTCTCGTTTACAAATCATTAAGTTAGTAGTCTTGTTTTTACATATGTAGTTCATTGTTAATATACTTAATGATATGTTTACTTATCATAGTACCATGTTAACTATATATATATCCATATATATGTCATCATATAGTTTTTACAAGTTTTAACGTTCTTGAATCACCGGTCAACTTGGGTGGTCAATTGTCTATATGAAACATATTTCAATTAATCAAGTCTTAACAAGTTTGATTGCTTAACATGTTAGAAACACTTAATCATGTAAATAAAAATTTCATTTAATATATATATAAACATGGAAAAGTTCGGGTTACTACACAGAGTACTTCGTTTCGGTGACTACTCTTGGTACAGTGTAGTGAGATTTCATAATAAAGGGAATATGCGACGTTGATTAAATGTTAAGTATGTTTACCAAGTGCTCAACCACTTAGAATATTTTTATTAAAATGTTTGTGTATATGAAATCTTGTGGTCTATTAAGATATTGAAATGATTGTTATGATAAACCTATTAACTCACCAACCTTTTGGTTGACACTTTTAAGCATTTTTATTCTCAGGTATGAAAGAAACCTTCCGCTGTGCATTTGCTCATTTTAGAGATATTACTTGGAGTCGTTCATGGCATATTTAAGTCATTGCCTCGCAATGGGACCAAATGTTGATGACTTCATCCAGGTGGATAAGGACGGGTTGTTAGAGAGAGATTCACATCTTCTTCCTTAGGATGGTTCATGAGGCGATCAACTTTGAATGTGATTTCTTCTCCTTCAACCCTTAACTTCAATGATTTCTCGTGAACATCAATTACGGCCTTGGCAGTATTCAGGAATGGTCTGCCAAGAATGAGTGGGACCTTCATGTCTTCCTCAATATCCATAATGACGAAATGAACGGGAAACGCGAACTTATCCACTCTAACTAGGACATCCTCAGCTATTCCCCGAGGAATCTTAACTGATCTGTCCGCGAGTTGGATAGTCATTCTGGTGGGCCTTAAGTCATTTAGTCCTAGCTTTTTGAATAACGAATAGGGCATTAGGTTTACACTGGCTCCTAAGTCTATTAACGCATTGCTAATTTGGACATCTTGCAGGTAGCAAGGTACCTTAAATCTTCCTGTATCTCCTAACTTAAGGGGAATTCCATTTTGTAACACTAACGAGCATTCTTCAGGCCAAGCTAACTATCTCTCTTAACCTCTCTTTGTTTGAAAGCAGTTCTTTGAAAAATTTAGCACAGTTTGACATCTCTACTAAAGCATCTACTAGTCGTACATTTAAATGCAAATTCTTAATAATATCCCAATACTTAACGAATTGCGCTTCTTGTTTTTCCTTCTTAAGCCTACCTGGGAAAGGTATGCGGGCGCGCAGAATAATTTCCGGGGCCTTAGGAGAGATGGGTTCCGGTGAATTGACAATTGGGTCAATTGACACAGGTACCTTATCGGAAAAATCTTGTATGGGTATATTAACAGTTGTTTCCTTCCCTCCTCTAGTAATTACTAGGGCATCAAACTCACTACACTCTATATCAATTTTAGTGGTTAATCGTTTAAGCGTATGCTGAAAATTAGTGATTAATTCTTCAAAAGTATTTATCAAAGTGTCAAACTTATTCTATCATTCTATGACTTGAAGGTTTATCGTGTATTGCTTTTTCATAAATTCAACTAAAATTTCCTTAGAGTGGAGAGTAGGTTTGTGCAACGGGAAGATTATATTATGATTCGAGCTATTTTGCTGTTTGTGTGCCCATCTAGGGTAAGGATACCTTAGATTGGTTCTAGTAGCATCGGAGTTTCTAGGAACTGGTAAATTTTGAAGAGTGAGGGTGAGATCTTGTAACCTGGTTTCTAGCATTTTTACCGTATGAGCGAAGACGTCATCCTTCTCAGTAGCTTCATTGTTCCAATCTTCCTGTTGTGCAGCTATTGTATCCAAAAGTTTCCATGCTTTGTCTGCTGTCCGGAACATGAAATTGCCTTGCAAGGCCATGACTATGAGAGACTTATCATCCTTGGTCAAGCCATTGTAAAGCTTACAGATTTTGTCTGCTCGGCTTAACGAATGATTTGGACATCTTTTAAGCATCATCTTTACTCTATTCCATGCTAGACACAATGACTCGTTTTCTTTTTGAGCAAAGTTTGTGATGTCATTTCTTAAACAGGTTTGCAGGGAGGGTGGATAAAATTTGTTTAGAAATTTGGTGGCAAAATCCTCCAATGTATGGATTGAATTCGGGTTAAGTTCGTCAAACCACGCTGAAGAGTGTGCAGAAAGTGAGTATTGAAAAAGATGAAATTTTAAAATATTTTTTTCGTTTGCTTCCTTCTTAAAAGAGTCAACCAGACTGATAAATTTATTTATATAAAAGTTTGGATCGTCAGTCGGTAACCCTTGAAATTTACAGATCATACTGACTAGTTTAATCATGTGTGAACTGATTTCAGGAATTCCTTCGGTTCGGTCCTCCTCTTTCCTCTAAGCATGACTTATGCATAGAAGCAAGGGTGTCTTGTTGTGTCATTTTTTTAGATTTTCTGTTTAAAAGGACTTAAAAGTAACTTTTAGAAAATATTAATTTACTAAAAGGATCGATAATTTAATAAAAACAAGTATTCTTGAAATTCGGTTTCTAACCAGATCGGATATCTTAACTGATAGAACGTTTAATGACCCATCCTAATCTATCTGGACAAATACATTGAAATGTCCCGTTCATATTGATTATAAATGTTCCATATTAATTGATTTCGTTGCGAGGTTTTGACCTCTATATGAGACGTTTTTCAAAGACTGCATTCATTTTTAAAACAACCATAACCTTTATTTTATCAATAAAGGTTTTAAAAACATTACGTAGATTATCAAATAATGATAATCTAAAATATACTGTTTACACACGACCATTACATAATGGTTTACAATAGAAATATATTACATCGACATATGTTTCTTGAATGCAGTTTTTACACAATATCATACAAACATGGACTCCAAATCTTGTCCTTATTTTAGTATGCAACAGCAGAAGCTCTTAGCATTCACCTGAGAATAAACATGCTTTAAACGTCAACAAAAATGTTGTTGAGTTATAGGTTTAACCTATATATATCAAATCATAACAATAGACCACAAAATTTCATATTTCAATACACATCCCATACATAGAGATAAAAATCATTCATATGGTGAACACCTGGTAACCGACATTAACAAGATGTATATATAAGAATATCCCCATCATTCCGGGACACCCTTCGAATATGATATAAATTTCGAAGTACTAAAGCATCCGATACTTTGGATGGGGTTTGTTAGGCCCAATAGATCTATCTTTAGGATTCGCGTCAATTAGGGTGTCTGTTCCCTAATTCTTAGATTACCAGACTTAATAAAAAGGGGCATATTCGATTTCGATAATTCAACCATAGAATGTAGTTTCACGTACTTGTGTCTATTTTGTAAATCATTTATAAAACCTGCATGTATTCTCATCCCAAAAATATTAGATTTTAAAAGTGGGACTATAACTCACTTTCACAGATATTTCCTTCCTCGGAAATAAGACTTGGCCACGGATCGATTCACGAACCTATACAAATATGTACATATATATCAAAGTATGATCAAAATATAATTACAACCATTTTTATTATGTTTTAAAGATTTGAGTGTATTAAGTCAGCTGTCCTCGTTAGTAACCTACAACTAGTTGTCCACAGTTAGATGTACAGAAATAAATTGATATATATTATCTTGAATCAATCCACGACCCAGTGTATAAAGGCCTCAGGCTAGATCACAACTCAAAGTATATATATTTTTGGAATCAACCTCAACCCTGTATAGCTAACTCCAACATTACTGCATATAGAGTGTCTATGGTTGTTCCAAATAATATATATACATATGATATGTCAAAACATTTGCATACGTGTCTATGGTATCCCAAAATTACATAATATATTAGAATACATGTATAATACAATATAAGTTAGCTAGGATATGATTTGTATAGATTTGTTAAACATTTCCCGTAGCTAAAAAGATCAAAAATATCCAATCTTGTTTTACCCATAACTTCTTCATTTTAAATCCGTTTTGAGTTAAACAAATTGCTATGGTTTCATATTGAACTCTATTTTATGAATCTAAACATAAAAAGTATAGGTTTATAGTCAGAATATAAGTTACAAGTCATTTTTGTAAAGGTAGTCATTTCAGTCGAAAGAACGACGTCTAGATGACCATTTTAGAAAACATACTTCCACTTTGAGTTTAACCTTAATTTTTGGATATAATTTCATGTTCATAAGAAAAATCATTTTCCCAGAATAACAACTTTTATATCAAAGTTTATCATAGTTTTTAATTATCCAAACCAAAACAGCCCCCGATTTCACTACGACGGCGTATATCCGATTTTATGGTGTTCATCGTGTCTCCAGGTTTTAAATCATTAAGTTAGCATATCATATAGATATAGAACATGTGTTTATTTGATTTTAAAAGTCAAGTTAGAAGGATTAACTTTTGTTTGCAAACAAGTTTAGAATTAAATAAACTATGTTCTAGTGATTACAAGTTTAAACCTTCGAATAAGATAGCTTTATATGTATGAATCGAATGATGTTATGAACATCATTACTACCTCAAGTTTTATGGATAAAACTACTGAAAATGAGAAAAATGGATCTAGCTTCAAAGGATCCTTGGATGGCTTGAAAGTTCTTGAAACAGAATCATGACACGAAAACAGTTTAAGTAAGATTTTCACTCGAAATAAGATTGTTATAGTTGTAGAAATTGAATCAAAGTTTGAATATGAATATTACCTTGAATTAGAAAGATAACCTACTATAAATAACAATGGTTCCTTGATCTTAGATGATTACTTGGAATGGATTAGAAAGCTTGGAAGTAGACTTGCAAACTTGGAAGTATTCTTGATTTTTATGAAACTATACTTATGGAATTTATGAAGAACACTTAGAACTTGAAGATGGAACTTGAGAGAGATCAATTAGATGAAGAAAATTGAATAATGAAAGTATTTGTAGGTGTTTTTGGTCGTTGCTATATGGATTAGATATAAAGGATATGTAATTTTGTTTTCATGTAAATAAGTCATGAATGATTACTCATATTTTTGTAATTTTATGAGATATTTCATGCTAGTTGCCAAACGATGGTTTCCACATGTGTTAGGTGACTCACATGGGCTGCTAGGAGCTGATCATTGGAGTGTATATACCAATAGTACATATATCTAAAAGCTGTGTATTGTACGAGTACGAATACGGGTGTATACGAGTAGAATTGTTGATGAAACTGAACGAGGATGTAATTGTAAGTATTTTTGTTAAGTAGAAGTATTTTGATAAGTGTCTTGAAGTCTTTAAAAAGTGTATAAATACATATTAAAACACTACATGTATATACATTTTAACGGAGTCGTTAAGTCATCGTTAGTCGTTACATGTAAATGTTGTTTTAAAACCTTTAGGTTAACGATCTTGTTAAATGTTGTTAACCCATTGTTTCTTATATCAAATGAGATGTTAAATTGTTACATTATCATGATATTATGATATATAATATATCTTAGTATGATATATATACAGTTAAATGTCGTTACAACGATAATCGTTACATATATGACTCGTTTTGAAATCATTAAGTTTGTAGTCTTATTTTTACATATGTAGTTCATTGTTAATACACTTAATGATATATTTACTTATCATTTAACATAATTAACCAAGTGTATCAATATCTTAATATGATTCATATGTACCTAGTAAGACGTTGTTATAACGATAAGCGTTATATATATTGTTTTCGAGTTTCTTAATTTAATAGTCTCATTTTTACGTATCTCATTGTTAAAATACCTAATGAGATACTTACTTATAATAAAATCATGTTAACTATATATATAACCATATATATGTCATCGTATAGTTTTTACAAGTTTTAACGTTCGTGAATCACCGGTCAACTTGGGTGGTCAATTGTCTATATGAATCCTATTTCAATTAATCAAGTCTTAAAAAGTTTGATTGCTTAACACGTTGGAAACATTTAGTCATGTAAATATAAATCTCAATTAATATATATAAACATGGAAATGTTCGGGTCACTACAGTACCTACACGTTAAATAAATTTCGTCCCGAAATTTTAAGCTGTTGAAGGTGTTGACGAATCTTCTAGAAATAGATGCGGGTATTTCTTCTTCATCTGATCTTCACGCTCCCAGGTGAACTCGGGTCCTCTACGAGCATTCCATCGAACCTTAACAATCGGTATCTTGTTTTGCTTAAGTCTCTTAACCTCACGATCCATTATTTCGTCGGGTTCTTCAATGAACTGAAGGTTTTCATTGATTTGGATTTCGTCCAACGGAATAGTGAGATATTCTTTAGCAAAACATTTCTTCAAATTCGAGACGTGGAAAGTGTTATGTACAGCCGCGAGTTGTTGAGGTAGCTCCAGTTGGTAAGCTACTGGTCCGACACGATCTATAATCTTGAATGGTCCAATGTACCTTGGATTTAGTTTCCCCCGTTTACCAAATCGAACAACGCCTTTCCAAGGCGAAACCTTAAGCATGACCATTTCTCCAATTTCAAACTCTATATCTTTTCTTTTACTATCCGCGTAGCTCTTTTGTTGACTCTGGGCGGTTTTCAATCGTTGTTGAATTTGGATGATTTTCTCGGTAGTTTCTTGTATTATCTCCGGACCCGTAATCTGTCTATCCCCCACTTCATTCCAACAAATTGGAGACCTACACTTTCTACCATAAAGTGCCTCCAACGGTGCCATCTCAATACTAGAATGATAACTGTTGTTGTAGGAAAATTCTGCTAACGGTAGGTGTCGATCCCAACTGTTTCCGAAATCAATAACACATGCTCGTAGAATGTCTTCAAGCATTTGTATCATCCTTTCGCTCTGCCCATCAGTTTGTGGATGATAGGCAGTACTCATGTCTAGATGAGTCCCCAATGCTTGTTGCAATGTCTGCCAGAACCTTGAAACAAATCTACCATCCCTATCAAAGATAATAGAGACGGGTATTCCATGTCTGGAGACAACCTCCTTCAAATACAATCGCGCTAACTTCTCCATTTTGTCATCTTCTCTCATTGGCAGGAAGTGTGCTGACTTGGTGAGACGATCAACTATTACCCAAATAGTATCATAACCACTTGCAGTCCTTGGCAATTTAGTAATGAAATCCATGGTAATGTTTTTCCATTTCCATTCTGGGATTTCAAGTTGTTGTATTAGACCTGATAGTTTCTGATGTTCAGCTTTGACCTTAGAACACGTCAAACATTCTCCTACATATTTAGCAATATCGGCTTTCATACCCGGCCACCAAAAGTGTTTCTTGAGATCTTTATACATTTTCTCCGCTCTGGGATGTATTGAATATTTGGTTTTATGTTCTTCTTTAAGTACCATTTCTCTCACATCTCGAAACCTTGGTACCCAAATTCTATCAGCCCTATATCAGGTTCCATCTTCCCGAATATTAATATGTTTCTCTGATCCTTTGGGTATCTCATTCTTCAACTTTCCTTCTTTTACAACCCCCTGTTGCGCCTCCTTTATTTGAGTAGTAAGGTTAGTACGAATAATTATATTCATAGCTTTTACCCATATAGGTTCTCTGTCCTTTCTACTCAAAGCGTCGGCTACCACATTCGCCTTCCCCGGGTGGTATCGAATCTCAAAATCATAATCATTCAACAGTTCAATCCACCTGCGTTGTCTCATATTCAGTTGCTTCTGATTAAATATATGTTGGAGACTTTTGTGGTAGGTATTTATAATACTTTTGACCCCATATAAATAATGCCTCCAAGTCTTTAATGCAAAAACAACAGCACCCAATTCTAAATCGTGAGTTGTATAATTTTGCTCGTGAATCTTCAATTGTCTAGACCCATAAGCAATCACCTTCGTTCGTTGCATTAATATACAACCGAGACCTTTCTTTGATGCGTTACAATAAATCACAAAATCATCATTCCCTTCAGGCAATGACAATATAGGTGCCGTAGTTAGCTTTTTCTTCAATAACTGAAACGCCTTCTCTTGTTCATCCTTCCATTCAAATTTCTTCCCTTTATGCGTTAATGCAGTCAAGGGTTTTACTATTTTGGAGAAATCTTGGATGAATCTTCTGTAGTAACCAGCCAATCCTAAAAATTGACGTATATGCTTCGGAGTTTTTGGGGTTTCCCACTTTTCAACGGTTTTGATCTTTGCCGGGTCCACCTGGATACCTTCTTTGTTCACTATGTGACCGAGGAATTGAACTTCTTCCAATCAAAATGCACACTTTGAAAACTTAGCGTACAGTTTTTCTTTCCTCAATACTTCTAGCACTTTTCTCAAATTTTCTTCGTGCTCTTGATCATTCTTTGAGTAAATAAGTATGTCATCGATGAAAACAATGAAAAACTTGTCAAGATATGGCCCACACACTCGGTTCATAAGGTCCATGAACACAGCTGGTGAGTTAGTCAATCCAAACGGCATAACCATAAACTCGTAATGACAATAACGTGTCCTAAAAGCAGTTTTTGGAATATCATCCTCCTTTACTCGCATTTGATGATATCCAGGACGTAAATAGATTTTCGAATAAATCGACGAGTCTTGTAGTTGATCAAATAAGTCGTCAATTCTCGGCAGTGGATAACGGTTTTTTATGGTAAGTTTATTCAACTCTCTGTAGTCAATACACAACCTAAATGTACCATCCTTCTTCTTGACAAACAAAATAGGAGCTCCCCATGGTGATGTGCTTGGTCGAATGAAACCACGTTCTAATAGTTCTTGCAGTTGGCTTTGCAGTTCTTTCATCTCGCTGGGTGCGAGTCTGTAAGGAGCACGAGCTATTGGTGCAGCTCCTGGTACAAGATCTATTTGAAATTCAACAGATCGATGTGGAGGTAGTCCCGGTAATTCTTTCGGAAATACATCAGGAAATTCTTTTGCGACGGAAACATCATTGATGCTCTTTTCTTCAGTTTGTACTTTCTCGACGTGTGCTAGAACAGCATAGCAACCTTTTCTTATTAGTTTTTGTGCCTTCAAATTACTAATAAGATGTAGCTTCGTGTTGCCATTTTCTCCATACACCATTAAAGGTTCTCCTTCTTCTCGAACAATGCGAATTGCATTTTTGTAACATACGATCTCTGCTTTCATCTCCTTCAGCCAGTCCATGCCAACTATTACATCAAAACTCCCTAACTCTACTGGTATCAAATCAATCTTAAATATTTCGCTACCCAGTTTAATTTCTCGATTCCGGCATATATAATCTGCTGAAATTAATTTACCATTTGCTAATTCGAGTAAAAATTTACTATCCAACGGCGTCAATGGACAACTTAATTTAGCACAAAAATCTCTACTCATATAGCTTCTATCCGCACCCGAATCAAATAAAATGTAAGCAGATTTATTGTCAATAAGAAATGTACCCGTAACAAGCTCCGAGTCTTCCTGTACCTCTGCCGCATTAATATTGAAAACTCTTTCGCGGCCTTGTCCATTCGTGTTCTCCTGGTTCGGGCAGTTTCTAATAATGTGGCCTGATTTTCCACATTTATAGCAAACTACATTGGCATAACTTGCTCCGACACTACTTGCTCCACCAGTACTCGTTCTGACACCATTTGTTCCTTTCGTTCTATTAACCCCTGGTCCATAGACCTCACACTTCGCCGCGCTATGACCATTTCTTTTACACTTGTTGCAAAATTTGGTGCAGATCCCCGAGTGATACTTTTCACACCTTTGGCATAGCTGCTTCTGATTGTTGTTGTTGTTGCGGTTGTTATTGTTGTTGGGATGATTGTTGTAGTTGTTGTTGTTGTTGTTATGCCGTTTGTTGTAGTTGCGATTGATGTTGCGATTGTTGGGATAGTTGTTGTTGTTTTGGTGACTCTTATCACCGTTTTCCTCCCACTTTCTTTTGACTAACTTCACGTTGGCCTCTTCGGCCGCCTGTTCTTTAATTCTTCCCTCAATCTGGTTCACTAGTTTGTGAGACATTCTACATGCCTTTTGTATAGAGACAGGCTCGTGTGAACTTATATCTTCTTTGATTCTCCGGTAACACTTTCACAAACGCGTCGATCTTCTCTTCCTCATCTTCGAACGCTCTCGGACACAATAGGCACAATTCTGTGAATCGTCTTTCATATGAAGTAATATCGAATCCTTGTGTTCGTAACCCTCTAAGTTCTGACTTGAGCTTATTGACCTCGGTTCTGGGACGGTACTTCTCGTTCATTAAGTGCTTGAATGCTGACCACAGTAGCGCGTAAGCAGCATCTTGTCTCACTTGCTCTAGATAGGTATTCCACCATGTTAACGCAATACCTGTGAAGGTATGCGTAGCGTACTTCACTTTGTCTCCTTCAGCACACTTACTTATGGCAAACACCGATTCAACTTTCTCGGTCCACCGTTTCAATCCGATTGGTTCTTCGGTCCCATCAAATTCTGAAGGTTTGCAGGCAGTGAATTCCTTGTAGGAGCATCCTACACGATTTCTTGCGCCGTTAGCTGTATTGCTAGATTCAGAGTTATTGTTGGTATGTAGCGCAGCCTGTACTGCGGCTATGTTTGAAGCAAGAAGGGCATGAAATTCCTCTTCGCTCATATTCAAGGTGTGTCGAGTAGTCGGTGCCATTTCCTTCAAAATGGTCAAATGGAACAATTTAATCATACAGAATATTAAGAGTAGTCAATAGTATCTTGTAGCATAATATGAACTTATTTATAAAATATTTTTCTTAATATTAGCATTTTATAAGTTTAAATTCGGGTACTACCTACCCGTTAAGTTCATACTTAGTAGCTAATATACAATTCAACTACTACAATTCCATATGAAAAACTGATTATAATAATATATCACATACAAATATTCTTCAAACTTAAAACTTCGCTATATTACATATAACATGAAATATAGTACACTATGATACAGGACAGTTTTAAAGATAAATCTAGTTAATACGCAAGTTGTTCAACAAAGGAAATAATGACACGTAATTCATAAGTCTAGAAACAAGTCATGCATTCTAGTTTTACTAAGACGACTTCCCATCCTTGGTCTTGTGGAAAATAACCGTTATGACCATTAGATAGGAAGCATGTTGTAATGTCGTCAAAAGGATGAGGGTTTCGTAATGTCCAACAGCCCCGTAATAATCTAAAAACCTTGTTTCTCACCCCAACTACTGAATCCGTCACTTGTGGGAAAGTTTTATTTAAATCTGCAATCCGATGTTCTTTTTCTCACTTTGGTAAGTAGCGAACATCACTAACCCGTAAGCATAACATGCTTCTTTATGTTGCATGTTAGAAGCTCTTTCTAATTCACGAAATCCTAAGTTGGGATATGTTGAGTCAAAATAGGTTCTTAACCCGTAGCGTAAAATTGCATTTGGGTTCCCCGCATTTAACGCTTTAAAGAAAACACGGCGTAACTTAAAGTCTCCCCAATGTGATATACCCCACCTATTAAAGGAAAGCCTTTTATAAACTAAGGCATTTCTCGAAAGTCTTTCAAATGTTTGACAAGTTAATTTCGCCAAAACTAAATGTGCTGCTGAATTCTGACCGACTCTAGACAAGATTTCCTCAATCATATCCTCTGGTAGGTCTTCTAAAATATTCGGTTGTCTACCCTTAACGTCCATTTTGTTTTTATACTGTAAAATAGAAAAGGATTAGATTCGTAAAAACAAACAATACAAGCAATTTTTACATAGAACATAAAAGTACAAGCACACTACAATACATTTATTACACAACACGCTCACACCCCTCTAATCCGAATCACTGGTTTCTTCTTCTTCGGACTTGGTTCTTTTTCCTAATCCTCTAGGGATATATGATGTTCCTCTAATACGGGTCGTCGTTTTCCACATTGGTTTAGAAAAACCTGGTGGTTTAGAGGTTCCCGGGTTATTGTCATGATATTGAAAATACGGGTGTTGACGGTACATATAAAGTTCATCGGGGTCGGAATCATATTTCTCTATTTTGATGCCTTTTCCCTTATTATTTTCTTTTGCCTCATTAAATTGGGTCGGGGTAATTTCTATAACATTCATCGGAATCCTCATCAGGATCCGATTCATCAGAAAATTGGTAATTTTCCCAATATTTTGCTTCCTTAGCGGAAACACTATTGACCATTATTAACTTTGGTCCATTAGTTGAGGATTTTCTTTTATTTTACCGGTTTTCTGTGGTTCCTACTATTCTCCCCTCCGGAACCTCTTCTTCCTCCGGTTCCTCTTCTTCTGGTTCCTCTTCTTTTGATTCCTCTTCTTCCGGTTCCGTTTCCTCTTCTTCCGGTTCTTCGGGAACTTGTGAATCTTGCCAATATATATTCGACTCTTCGTTATTATTAGGTGAGTCAATGGGATTTGTGCTAGAGGTAGACATCTATCACACAATATCAAACATGTTAAGAGATTAATATATCATATAATATTTACATGTTAATAATATATAGTTTCCAACAAAAATGTTAAGCAATCATTTTTAAAGAAAACACGGTCGAAGTCCAGACTCACTAATGCATCCTAACAAACTCGATAAGACACACTAATGCAAATTTTTTGGTTCTCTAAGACCAACGTGTAACAACCCGTTTTCCTCGAATATGACTTAAGGTGCGTAATTAACCTCGTGTACGTTTATTATTGCATCTATGATCGTTTATTTTTGTTTAAGGTGTGAAAATATTGGAAAATGGTTTGATCAGGCCTTCGGTCGCGTCTGAGTGAGTTTCATCGCGTCCTGGTGCGTCGCGACACGCAATAGAATGGGCTGGAACGCGACAGCTCCAGAACCCCAGTTCTATCGAGGTTATCACGTTCTGTAGTGGTTTGTCACGTTTGGACGTCGCGTTACACGACAGGTTGTCGCAAAACACGACAGGTTGTCGCGAAACGCGACAGATGTCGCTGTTTGAAAAATTTGACCCAATTTAAATGGCATCTTTGGGGGTGTTTAAGTCTTTTCACTTGTGGACGGTTTTAGATCTAGAAAACTGATAAATGAGTTATCCTAACTCATTTAACACATCTTCACCTACACCACATTCAATTTAGAGAGAGAGAGAGAGAGTTAGGGTTTAGTGAGAGAAAGCTCACTTGGAGAAGAAGGAGACCAAATCTCACCCGAATCCAAGTTTTAAAGTTGTTCCCTAGGACTCTAGCTACGTTGTGATTGTATTGGTAAGTCTTAACTCTATGTTTTGAGTTTTATTTTGTTTAAGCTAGGGTTTGGTTCATGCGGGGTTTGTATGACCCATTTGAGGGATAAATGGGTGGATCTTGGGTTAGATTGTTGAAAGGAAACCCTAATTACCATAATCTAGGGTTTTGGTCTAATGAAATGAGGTTTGTAAGTGTCAAAGGTGTTGTAAGCATTAAAACACTTTAAGGTTTATGAAAGAAGTGTTAATGGGTAAGTTTGACTTGATTGTGAGTCTAAGTAACATAAAATGGGTCAAGATGTACCACTTGACCTAATTAGATGAAATGGGTATGGATTACCCTAAGTTTTGTATTAATTGAAGTTAATAGACTTTAATTCACAAGTCTTAGTGATTAAAGTCGAGTCTTGGCCATTTATGGGCGGTTGTGAGTAGTTGAGTCATTTAATGCAAATTGGGTCATTAAATGCTCAAGTGGGAGTATTGTGGTTAATCCCACTAGTTGTGAAATTGAATGTACACTTAATGATTTAGGTACATTGCGTTGAAGCTCGGAAGTGCTAAATCATCATCCTTTGTAGTGACCCGAACTTTTCCATGTTTATATATATTAATTGAGATTGATATTTACATGATTAAATGTTTCCAACATGTTAAGCAATCAAACTTGTTAAGACTTGATTAATTGAAATATGTTTCATATAGACAATTGACCACCCAAGTTGACCGGTGATTCACGAACGTTAAAACTTGTAAAAACTATATGATGACATATATATGGATATATATATAGTTAACATGATACTATGATAAGTAAACATAACATTAAGTATATTAACAATGAACTACATATGTAAAAACAAGACTACTAACTTAATGATTTTTAAACGAGACATATATGTAACGATTATCGTTGTAAAGACATTTAATGTATATATATCATATTAAGAGATATTCATACATGATAATATCATGATAATATAATAATTTAAAATCTCATTTGATATTAAAAACATTGGGTTAACAACATTTAACAAGATTGTTAACCTAAAGGTTTCAAAACAAGACTTACATGTAACGACTAACGATGACTTAACGACTCAGTTAAAATGTATATACATGTAGTGTTTTAATATGTATTTATACACTTTTGAAAGACTTCAATACACTTATCAAAATACTTCTACTTAACAAAAATTCTTACAATTACATCCTCGTTCAGTTTCATCAACAATTCTACTCGTATGCACCCGTATTCGTACTCGTACAATACACAGCTTTTAGATGTATGTACTATTGGTATATACACTCCAATTATCAGCTCTTAGCAGTCCATGTGAGTCACCTAACACATGTGGGAACCATCATTTGGCAACTATCATGAAATATCTCATAAAATTACAAAAATATGAGTAATCATTCATGACTTATTTACATGAAAACAAAATTACATATCCTTTATATCTAATCCATACACCAACGACCAAAAACACCTAAAAACACTTTCATTCTTCAATTTTATTCATCTAATTGATCTCTCTCAAGTTCTATCTTCAAGTTCCAAGTGTTCTTCATATATTCTACAAGTTCTAGTTACATAAAATCAAGAATACTTTCAAGTTTGCTAGCTCACTTCCAATCTTGTAAGGTGATCATCCAACCTCAAGAAATCTTTGTTTCTTACAGTAGGTTATCATTCTAATACAAGGTAATAATCATATTCAAACTTTGGTTCAATTTATATAACTATAACAATCTTATTTCAAGTGATGATCTTACTTGAACTTGTTTTCGTGTCATGATTCTGCTTCAAGAACTTCGAGACATCCAAGGATCCGTTGAAGCTAGATCCATTTTTCTCTTTTCCAGTAGGTTTATCCAAGGAACTTAAGGTAGTAATGATGTTCATAACTGTAGTGACCCGAACTTTTCCATGTTTATATATATTAATTGAGATTGATATTTACATGATTAAATATTTCCAACATGTTAAGCAATCAAACTTGTTAGGACTTGATTAATTGAAATATGTTTCATATAGACAATTGACCACCCAAGTTGACCGGTGATTCACGAACGTTAAAACTTGTAAAAACTATATGATGACATATATATGGATATATATATATATATATATATATATATATATATATATATATATATATATATATATATATATATATATATATATATATATATATATATATATAGTTAACATGATACTATGATAAGTAAACATATCATTAAGTATATTAACAATGAACTACATATGTAAAAACAAGACTACTAACTTAATGATTTTTAAACGAGACATATATGTAACGATTATCGTTGTAAAGACATTTAATGTATATATAACATATTAAGAGATATTCATACATGATAATATCATGATAATATAATAATTTAAAATCTCATTTGATATTATAAACATTGGGTTAACAACATTTAACAAGATCGTTAACCTAAAGGTTTCAAAACAACACTTACATGTAACGACTAACGATGACTTAACGACTCAGTGAAAATGTATATACATGTAGTGTTTTAATATGTATTTATACACTTTTGAAAGACTTCAATACACTTATCAAAATAATTCTACTTAACAAAAATGCTTACAATTACATCCTTGTTCAGTTTCATCAACAATTCTACTCGTATGCACCCGTATTCGTACTCGTACAATACACAGCTTTTAGATGTATGTACTATTGGTATATATACTCCAATGATCAGCTCTTAGCAGCACATGTGAGTCACCTAACACATGTGGGAACCATCATTTGGCAACTAGCATGAAATATCTCATAAAATTACAAAAATATGAGTAATCATTCATGACTTATTTACATGAAAACAAAATTACATATCCTTTATATCTAATCCATACACCAACGACCAAAAACACCTACAAACACTTTCATTCTTCAATTTTCTTCATCTAATTGATCTCTCTCAAGTTCTATCTTCAAGTTCTAAGTGTTCTTCATATATTCTACAAGTTCTAGTTACATAAAATCAAGAATACTTTCAAGTTTGCTAGCTCACTTCCAATCTTGTAAGGTGATCATCCAACCTCAAGAAATCTTTGTTTCTTACAGTAGGTTATCATTCTAATACAAGGTAATAATCATATTCAAACTTTGGTTCAATTTCTATAACTATAACAATCTTATTTCAAGTGATGATCTTACTTGAACTTGTTTTCGTGTCATGATTCTGCTTCAAGAACTTCGAGCCATCCAAGGATCCGTTGAAGCTAGATCCATTTTTCTCTTTTCCAGTAGGTTTATCCAAGGAACTTAAGGTAGTAATGATGTTCATAACATCATTCGATTCATACATATAAAGCTATCTTATTCGAAGGTTTAAACTTGTAATCACTAGAACATAGTTTAGTTAATTCTAAACTTGTTCGCAAACAAAAGTTAATCCTTCTAACTTGACTTTTAAAATCAACTAAATACATGTTATATATCTATATGATATGCTAACTTAATGATTTAAAACCTGGAAACACGAAAAACACCGTAAAACCGGATTTACGCCGTCGTAGTAACACCGCGGGCTGTTTTGGGTTAGTTAATTAAAAACTATGATAAACTTTGATTTAAAAGTTGTTATTCTGAGAAAATGATTTTTATTATGAACATGAAACTATATCCAAAAATTATGGTTATACTCAAAGTGGAAGTATGTTTTCTAAAATGGTCATCTAGACGTCGTTCTTTCGACTGAAATGACTACCTTTACAAAAATGACTTGTAACTTATTTTTCCGACTATAAACCTATACTTTTTCTGTTTAGATTCATAAAATAGAGTTCAATATGAAACCATAGCAATTTGATTCACTCAAAACGGATTTAAAATGAAGAAGTTATGGGTAAAACAAGATTGGATAATTTTTCTCATTTTAGCTACGTGAAAATTGGTAACAAATCTATTCCAACCATAACTTAATCAACTTGTATTGTATATTATGTAATCTTGAGATACCATAGACACGTATACAATATTTCGACCTATCATGTCGACACATCTATATATATTTCGGAACAACCATAGACACTCTATATGTGAATGTTGGAGTTAGCTATACAGGGTTGAGGTTGATTCCAAAATATATATAGTTTGAGTTGTGATCAATACTGAGATACGTATACACTGGGTCATGGATTGATTCAAGATAATATTTATCGATTTATTTCTGTACATTTAACTGTGGACAACTAATTGTAGGTTACTAACGAGGACAGCTGACTTAATAAACTTAAAACATCAAAATATATTAAAAGTGTTGTAAATATATTTTGAACATACTTTGATATATATGTATATATTGTTATAGGTTCGTGAATCAACCAGTGGCCAAGTCCTACTTCCCGACGAAGTAAAAATCTGTGAAAGTGAGTTATAGTCCCACTTTTAAAATCTAATATTTTTGGGATGAGAATACATGCAGGTTTTATAAATGATTTACAAAATAGACACAAGTACGTGAAACTACATTCTATGGTTGAATTATCGAAATCGGATATGCCCCTTTTTATTAAGTCTGGTAATCTAAGAATTAGGGAACAGACACCCTAATTGACGCGAATCCTAAAGATAGATCTATTGGGCCTAACAAACCCCATCCAAAGTACCGGATGCTTTAGTACTTCGAAATTTATATCATATCCGAAGGGTGTCCCGGAATGATGGGGATATTCTTATATATGCATCTTGTTAATGTCGGTTACCAGGTGTTCACCATATGAATGATTTTTATCTCTATGTATGGGATGTGTATTGAAATATGAAATCTTGTGGTCTATTGTTACGATTTGATATATATAGGTTAAACCTATAACTCACCAACATTTTTGTTGACGTTTAAAGCATGTTTATTCTCCGGTGAATATTAAGAGCTTCCGCTGTTGCATACTAAAATAAGGACAAGATTTGGAGTCCATGTTTGTATGATATTGTGTAAAAACTGCATTCAAGAAACTGATTTCGATGTAACATATTTGTATTGTAAACCATTATGTAATGGTCGTGTGTAAACAGGATATTTTAGATTATCATTATTTGATAATCTACGTAAAGCTTTTTAAACCTTTATTTATGAAATAAAGGTTATGGTTTGTTTTAAAAATGAATGCAGTCTTTGAAAAACGTCTCATATAGAGGTCAAAACCTCGCAACGAAATCAATTAATATGGAACGTTTTTAATCAATAAGAACGGGACATTTCAATAACATCATTCGATTCATACATATAAAGCTATCTTATTCGAAGGTTTAAACTTGTAATCACTAGAACATAGTTTAGTTAATTCTAAACTTGTTCGCAAACAAAAGTTAATCCTTCTAACTTGACTTTTAAAATCAACTAAACACATGTTCTATATCTATATGATATGCTAACTTAATGATTTAAAACTTGGAAACACGAAAAACACCGTAAAACCGGATTTACGCCGTCGTAGTAACACCGTCGGCTGTTTTGGGTTAGTTAATTAAAAACTATGATAAACTTTGATTTAAAAGTTGTTATTCTGAGAAAATAATTTTTATTATGAACATGAAACTATATCCAAAAATTATGGTTAAACTCAAAGTGGAAGTATGTTTTCTAAAATGGTCATCTAGACGTCGTTCTTTCGACTGAAATGACTACCTTTACAAAAATGACTTGTAACTTATTTTTCTGACTATAAACCTATACTTTTTCTGTTTAGATTCATAAAATAGAGTTCAATATGAAACCATAGCAATTTTATTCACTCAAAACGGATTTAAAATGAAGAAGTTATGGGTAAAACAAGATTGGATAATTTTTCTCATTTTAGCTACGTGAAAATTGGTAACAAATCTATTCCAACCATAACTTAATCAACTTGTATTGTATATTATGTAATCTTGAGATACCATAGACACGTATACAATGTTTCGACCTATCATGTCGACACATCTATATATATTTCGGAACAACCATAGACACTCTATATGTGAATGTTGGAGTTAGCTATACAGGGTTGAGGTGGATTCCAAAATATATATAGTTTGAGTTGTGATCAATACTGAGATACGTATACACTGGGTCGTGGATTGATTCAAGATAATATTTATCGATTTATTTCTGTACATCTAACTGTGGATAACTAGTTGTAGGTTACTAACGAGGACAGCTGACTTAATAAACTTAAAACATCAAAATATATTAAAAGTGTTGTAAATATATTTTGAACATACTTTGATATATATGTATATATTGTTATAGGTTCGTGAATCAACCAGTGGCCAAGTCTTACTTCCCAACGAAGTAAAAATCTGTGAAAGTGAGTTATAGTCCCACTTTTAAAATCTAATATTTTTGGGATGAGAATACATGCAGGTTTTATAAATGATTTACAAAATAGACACAAGTACATGAAACGACATTATGTGGTTGAATTATCGAAATCGAATATGCCCCTTTTTATTAATTCTGGTAATCTAAGAATTAGGGAACAGACACCCTAATTGACGCGAATCCTAAAGATAGATCTATTGGGCCTAACAAACCCCATCCAAAGTACCGGATGCTTTAGTACTTCGAAATTTATATCATATCCGAAGGGTGTCCCGGAATGATGGGGATATTCTTATATATGCATCTTATTAATGTCGGTTACCAGGTGTTCACCATATGAATGATTTTTATCTCTATGTATGGGATGTGTATTGAAATATGAAATCTTGTGGTCTATTATTATGATTTGATATATATAGGTTAAACCTATAACTCACCAACATTTTTGTTGACGTTTTAAGCATGTTTATTCTCAGGTGATTATTAAGAGCTTCCGCTGTCGCATACTTAAATAAGGAAGAGATTTGGAGTCCATGCTTGTATGATATTGTGTAAAAACTGCATTCAAGAAACTTATTTTGTTGTAACATATTTGTATTGTAAACCATTATGTAATGGTCGTGTGTAAACAGGATATTTTAGATTATCATTATTTGATAATCTACGTAAAGCTTTTTAAAACCTTTATCTATGAAATAAAGGTTATGGTTTGTTTTAAAAATGAATGCAGTCTTTGAAAAACGTCTCATATAGAGGTCAAAACCTCGCAACGAAATCAATTAATATGGAACGTTTTTAATCAATAAGAACGGGACATTTCAGTTGGTATCCGAGCGTTGGTCTTAGAGAACCAGAATTTTGCATTAGTGTGTCTTATCGAGTTTGTTAGGATGCATTAGTGAGTCTGGACTTCGACCGTGTTTACTTGAAAAATGATTGCTTAACAAATTTTGTTGGAAACTATATATTTTTAACATGTGAATATTATGTGATATATTAATCTCTTAACGCGTTTGATATTATGTGATAGATGTCTACCTCTAGAACAAGTCCCATTGACTCACCTAATAATAATGAAGAGTCAAATGTAAATTGGAATGATTCGTGGACTGAATCACAAGTTCCCGAAGAGGAACCGGAAGAAGAGTCGGAACCGGAAGAAGAATCGGAACCGGAAGAAGAATCGGAACCGGATGAAGAAATAGAACCGGTGGGGGAAATAATAAAACGGTTAAGTAAAAGAAAATCCTCAACCAACCGGCCAAGGTTAATTATGGTCAATGGTGTTTCCGCCAAGGAACCAAAATATTGGGAGGATTACCAATTCTCCGATGAATCGGATTCCGACGAGAATTCCGATGATGTTATAGAAATTACCCCAACTGAATTTAAAAAGGCAAAAGAAAATAATAAGGGAAAGGGCATAAAAATAGAGCAATCTAATTCCAACCCCGATGAACTTTATATGTATCATCAACCCCCGAAGTCCTTAAGTTGTAACAATGACCCGGGAACCTCTAAACCACCAAGTTTTTCTAAACCAATGTGGAAAACGACAGCTCGTATTAGGGGAACATCATATATCCCTAGAAACTTGGCAAAACGAACCAAAACCGAAGAAGAAGAAACAAGCGAGTCGGAATAAGATAGTTGTATTCGTGTGGTGTAATATATGTAATATAGTGTGCTTATGCTTTATGATATATGTAAAAATTGCTTGTATTAATAAGTATTTTTTTTTATGAATCTAACTCTTGTCTATTTTACAGTATAAAAACACAAAATGGATAGACAACCCAATATTTTAAGAGACCCACTGAAATGTCCCGTTCTTATTAATTAAAAACGTTCCATATTAATTGATTTCGTTGCGAGGTTTTGACCTCTATATGAGACGTTTTTCAAAGACTGCATTCATTTTTAAAACAAACCATAACCTTTATTTCATAAATAAAGGTTTAAAAAGCTTTACGTAGATTATCAAATAATGATAATCTAAAATATCCTGTTTACACACGACCATTACATAATGGTTTACAATACAAATATGTTACATCGAAATCAGTTTCTTGAATGCAGTTTTTACACAATATCATACAAACATGGACTCCAAATCTTGTCCTTATTTTAGTATGCAACAGCGGAAGCTCTTAATATTCACCTGAGAATAACCATTCTTTAAACGTCAACAAAAATGTTGGTGAGTTATAGGTTTAACCTATATATATCAAATCATAACAATAGACCACAAGATTTCATATTTCAATACACATCCCATACATAGAGTTAAAAATCATTCATATGGTGAACACCTGGTAACCGACATTAACAAGATGCATATATAAGAATATCCCCATCATTCCGGGACACCCTTCGGATATGATATAAATTTCGAAGTACTAAAGCATCCGGTACTTTGGATGGGGTTTGTTAGGCCCAATAGATCTATCTTTAGGATTCGCGTCAATTAAGGTGTCTGTTCCCTAATTCTTAGATTACCAGACTTAATAAAAAGGGGCATATTCGATTTCGATAATTCAACCATAGAATGTAGTTTCACGTACTTGTGTCTATTTTTGTAAATCATTTATAAAACCTGCATGTATTCTCATCCCAAAAATATTAGATTTTAAAAGTGGGACTATAACTCACTTTCACAGATTTTTACTTCGTCGGGAAGTAAGACTTGGCCACTGATTGATTCACGAACCTATAACAATATATACATATATATCAAAGTATGTTCAAAATATATTTACAACACTTTTAATATATTTTGATGTTTTAAGTTTATTAAGTCAGCTGTCCTCGTTAGTAACCTACAACTAGTTGTCCACAGTTAGATGTACAGAAATAAATCGATAAATATTATCTTGAATCAATCCACGACCCAGTGTATACGTATCTCAGTATTGATCACAACTCAAACTATATATATTTTGGAATCAACCTCAACCCTGTATAGCTAACTCCAACATTCACATATAGAGTGTCTATGGTTGTTCCGAAATATATATAGATGTGTCGACATGATAGGTCGAAACATTGTATACGTGTCTATGTGTTGGGATTTTAACAAGTTTGATAAGTCTTAAAACCTTTTAGGAATCATTATGAACGGAAGCGTGTAATTACCAATTAAACTTGTTAATCTTTAAACCAATTTAAAGTTAAATCCTAATAGGATCAAGTTGTGAACATAAGCTTACAAACTAACAAGAAAGGAAGAGTTTATACCTCCTTAAAACAAGTTTAAGGGCTGTCCAAAATGCTTATAAGATGATGAAGATATGTGTAGAACTTCAAGCCTTTGATGCACTAACAACACCCTTTAAGTTAGCTAGACTTTAGAACCTTAACAACCTTGTTAACAAAGCTACAAACCCCTTTCTTTGCTCACTAATTTCTGGACAGCAGCAACCCAAAAGAATGATGATGAATGTAGTTTCAAAAGCATGAAACCTCAAGTAGTTATACCTCAAACTTGTGTACCAACACCTTAGCTTTAGTTAGGATTTAATTAACACTTGAAATAAGCTTGCAAAATTAACAAAAGAACCCTTTCTCTTGCCTCAAACCCCACGGCCTGTTTCAGCAGAATTGGGAGAGAATGCAGTTTTTTTTGTGTGTTTTGATGTGCATTCAAAGTCACTTTAGTCTCCAAGAAGTCTTAGATACTTATGCTTCTTGAAAATCCAAGTATCCATTCAAATGGCTAGTCAAAATGGATGCATTTTTGAGACTCAAATGCCACTTACTCAACAAGTATAATAGAATATGTTTTATAAAAGAATTAGTTTTTATAAAATTCTTTTATAAACTTCCATTATATTTATATACATCTTAATATATAAAATCCATTTATATAAAAATGTAACATAAACTTATTAATTATTTACCTATAAATAATTAAATCCATATTATATAAATTATTCCATAATTTATATATGTATACACATCAAGTAATATTTAAGAAAACCATTTTTCTTAAAGTTCAAGTGTCGCGTATTTGATCAATGAACCAATCGTTAAAATCAAATACGAATAAGGTGTCGGTAAGTTTGTTATTGGGTATGACCCGACTTGGATCATAACACATTAGCCACATTAATTTAATATGTCTCTCGGGCATACGAAATACCTTCAATCTCCCACTTGCACGAGAAACATAAGAAATTAATGCAAGTGATGGATACCACCTAACGACCGTCCATCGCCCCCAATATGTTATGACTTTGTGCCATTCAATAACATCATCCCTTTCGAGTTCCTTACTCGAACTGATATATAGGTGAATCTTTCTTCACATCCTTTCATCCTAGATGTCATGTTAAATCCAAGAGATACAGAGTGATCACTCTCTTTTAGATTTAACTTTATCAGGCCTTAGACATCTGACTCTCAACGAATAAGAGGGACAAATTCCATCTTGACTACATACGTCCTAGATACACACTTTGTATTATACCTGAGCTCTTCCTTATGTACTACCATATTTCAGAATAGCGAAGGAAAGAATCAAGGCATAATACTTGGTGAATATCAGAACCCAATATGTATCTCAGGTCAGAGGATACGATGATATTCGCCTTTACTCAAGATTACATGTGATCAAATACAAAGGCTCCATACAGTAAATCTTGAGAGCGGGTCTTCCAATATTTGTATCCCACAAATATCTATGAACCTTGGTAGCAACCCTGCCCCACATTCAACCTATGAATGTTTACCAATCCAAGTTCATAATAGTCTAAACCTCACACTTGTTCCCACAAATGTGATCGACTACGGAATTTAGAATAATTACTTATTCATGGATAAAATATGCAAAATAGGAACATAACTCAAAATAAATTAAACCATAATTATATTAATGAGTTTGAGCCACTTCGTTCCGTTACAATACTTAAAACAGATCATGGCCAATCACTAGAATATCGAAGCCCTAATGCACAAACATGTCCTTCATGTTTTGCTCCATATAAGAGTTTCGTGAGTGGATCCGCTATGTTATGATCTGTGTGAACCTTGCGAATACATATCTTTCCTTTTTCAACTTCATCCCTTATGTAGTTGAATCTCCGCTCAATGTGACGGGTCTTTTGATGAGCACGAGGTTCCTTGATTTGAGCAATCGCACCCTCGTTGTCACAAAAGATCTCAAGAGGGTCCTGAATAGAAGGGACTACTCCTAAGTCGTCGATGAATTTCTTCATCCATGCAGCTTCCTGAGCTGCCAATGATGCGGCGATGTACTCTGACTCTGTAGTGGATAGAGCAACAACATCCTGTTTTGAACTCTTCCAAGAGACCGCACCTCCATTTAATGTAAAGACATAACCGGATTGTGATCGAGAATCATCTCGATCAGTTTGGAAACTCGCGTCTACGTAACCCTTTACAGCGAGTTCCTCCTCACCAGACCCATATATCAGAAACATATCCTTAGTCCTCCTAAGGTATTTCAATATACTTTTAACAGCAATCCAATGACTGTTTCCTGGGTTATTCTGGTATCTACTTGTCAAGCTTAGAGCGCATGACACATCCGGTCTAGTACATATCATTGCATACAAGATAGACCCAATAGCAGATGCGTATGGGACTTTCTTCATTCTCTCTTGTTCATCTTTCGTGGTAGGACACTGAGATGAACTGAGAACGGTTCCTCTTTGAATAGGTACCAAACCTTTCTTAGAGTTTTCCATCTTGAACCTTTTCAAGATTTTGTCAATGTATGTACTTTGACTTAAACCTATCAATCTCTTGGATCTATTCCTGTAGATCCCAATCCCCAAAATGTATTTTGCTTCTCCAATATCCTTAATGGAGAAGCAGCTACTTAGCCAAGTCTTAACTCATTGCATTTGTGGAATATCATTTCCAAATAATAATATATCATCCACATATAGTACAAGGAACATGACAGTGCTCCCACTAGCTTTCTTATATACACAAGCTTCATCACCATTTTTAATGAAGCCAAATTTCTCAGCTTCCTCATTAAAACGATGATTCCACATTCTAGATGCTTGTTTCAATCCGTAGATTGACTTCTTTAACTTGCATACCTTTTTAGGATATTTCGGATCGACAAAACCTTCGGGCTGAACCGTATAGACATCTTCCATAAGATATCCATTTAGGAAAGCAGTTTTGACATCCATTTGCCATATTTCGTAATCATAATGAGCGGCAATGGCAAATAATATCCTTATAGACTTCAGCATTGCCACAGGCGAAAAGGTTTCATCATAATCAACCCCTTGAGTTTGAGTGAAACCTTTTGCAACAAGTCTAGCTTTATATGTATCCAAGTTTCCATGTATGTCGGTTTTCATCTTGAAAAGCCATTTACAATCAACTAGCCTAGAGCCAGGAGGTTGAGCAACAAGTTCCCAAACTTGGCTGTCATACATGGATTGCATCTCAGCGTTCATGGCTTCCTGCCATTTATCTTTATCAATCCTTGATAAAGCATCTTGGTAGTTTGTTGGTTCATCCAAATCAACCGTATAGCAACCATCTATGAGAAACCCATATCTCTCAGGAGGATTGCTAATCCTACCAGATCTACGAATGTCTTGTGTATTTTGATCATCCATTTGATCACTCTCAACATTTTCATGTTGAGTGCTAGTGTCAACCAATTGTGTATCATCTACTTGATCTTGAACCTCTTCAAGATCTATCTTCCTTTCACTATTTCCTTCCATTAGGAACTTAGTTTCAAGGAATTCCGCTTTCCGAGCAACAAATACATTTTGCTCGGATGGATCATAGAAATAGTATCCCATATCGTCCTTGGGATATCCTATGAAGATACACTTCGTGGATCGAGCATTCAACTTATTAGGGACGTAACGCTTAGGATAAGCTTCACATCCCCATACCTTTAAGTATGATAGAGATGGAGGTTTACCAAACCATATCTCATGAGGTGTTCGTTCCACTTTCTTGGTTGGGGCCATATTTAGAATACGAGCCGCAGAGCATAGACAATAACCCCAAAATGATAGAGGTAACGAGCTTCTTGCCATCATAGATCGAACCATATCCATTAGGGTTCGGTTTCTCCTTTCGGACACTCCATTAAGCTGAGGTGTTCCGGGTGGAGTAAGTTGTGAGATAATCCCACAACTCCTAAGATGATCTTGGAAAGCATCGCTTAGGTATTCACCTCCTCTATCGGTACGAAGTACCTTGATTGTCTTATTGAGTTGATTTTGTACTTCGTTTTGATATTCCTTGAATGCTTCAAAAGTTTCGTCCTTGTGTCTTAATAAGTAGACATATCCGAAACGACTGAAGTCATCAATGAAAGTAACGAAGTATCTTTCACCATTCCTAGCTATGGGCTTAAAGGGTCCACATACATCCGAATGTATTAATTCCAATAAGTCCTTAGCCCTTTCATAGGTCCCTTTGAAAGGGGCTTTAGTCATTTTGCCTTGTAAACAAGATTCACATACATCAAATGAGTCAAGTTCATTTGATTTCAAAAGTCCATTCTTTTGAAGTGTATGTATTCGATTCTTGTTTATGTGACCAAGGTGACAATGCCATAAGTAGGAATCACTCAAATCCCTTTTGAGTTTCTTGGTGCTAGTATGGTATATTGAGCTACTAGATGATGCATCATCATGAACCAATTCATAAATTCCATTTGAAGGCGAAGCCTTGAAATAGAATACATTATCTAAATAAACATGGATATCATCATTAACAAAATTAAGATTAAAACCACATTGTTTTAAGCGAGAAATAGAAATAATGTTTCTACACAAATCCGGAGCATACAAAACATTTTCTAAAATAAGTTCCAATCCGCTTGGAAGCTTCAAAACAAAATCTCCTTGAGCTTTAACATGCACCTTTGCACCATTGCCCATATAGAGACTTGATGTTCCCGCCATATGATCACTTCTTTTGAACCCCTGCAAAGAATTGCAAATATGAGTTCCACATCCTGTGTCTAATACCCATGTATTAGAAGAAGTAATATTAAGCTCAATATATACCATATATATGTTACCTGAGGTTTGCCCTGCATCCCTCTTGTCCTTCAACTCCTTAAGATAGACCGGGCAATTTCGCTTCCAGTGACCCATTTCACTGCAACCGAAACACGGGTCTTCTTTGGGGTTTGCCTTCTCAGCTACCTTTTGCTTCTTAGCCTTGTTGATGGTTGGGGTAACCATCTTCCCCTTCCCTTTGCCTTGATAGGCGGGTCCTTTTCTCTTAGCCACCTTTGGCTTAGAGGTCTTACCTTTGGATCCACCTTGATCGATTGCTAACACGGGTAAAGCCCTTTTACCCATGCTAGTTTCCGCCGTTCGAAGCATACCGTGAAGCTCACCTATGCTCTTATCCATCCCATTCATATTGTAATTAATTACAAATTGATCAAACCTTTTTGATAGGGAGTTAAGGATAAGATCAGTGGCTAACTCATTAGATATGTTGAGATTAAGACGGTTTGCGCGATCAATAAGGCTTTTCATTTTGAGGACATAAGAGGATACGGATTGGGTGTCATCCATACGACATGCATGTAATGCTCGAACCGTTTCGAAGCGCTCGACACGTGCTTGTTGAAGGAACATCTCTTTCAATTGCGTAATCATGTCATATGCACTATGATGTTCGAAATCCTTTTGGAGTTCGGGTATCATAGTCCCAAGCATTAGGCAAGCGACTTGCACCGAATCGGCGCAATACTTATCCCAATAAGCCATGCCTTCCGTATCATCCTCGTCGGGTTGATCGGGAATGGGGTCTTCCAACACATACGCCTTATCCTCAAGTTTGAGGACAATCCTAAGATTGCGGAACCAATCCATAAAGTTCGTATGGTTGAGTTTGTCTTTCTCGAGGAGAGACCTTAACGATAGGTTGTTCAAGTTAATAGGTGCGTTTTGCATGTTGTTGTTATTGGCGGCCATCTACAAAATTTAACAAAGTTCGTTTAAGTATTAATTTTAATTTAACATTCAATACCCTTTAAATCCAATTGAATTATTAAATTCTAGAATCCAACGGTAAACCAAATTTTGGTTAGGTGACCTTTATCCCGCAATTTGATTTAGCTAGGTAGTCAATAAATGACAATTGCAATCCATTTGCAACTTCTAGAGTATGGGATCATGCAATCCTTTTGCATGGCATATTTATCCCATCAACGCCTATTTGTTCCTCATGCTTCGGTGACCCTAAGTTCATGATTCCCAAATCAAGTCTTCCTACTTGTATAGACTTGTAAATTTAACATACAAGTGGTTAGGTGACCTTTATCCCACAAGCATGCGAAATTTACCTTAATCATATTAGTTTGCTCATAACGGTTAGGTGACCTTTATCCCATCATGAGTTCCCTAATACTTTCAAGTGTCACACAATAGGATGGCGTTAAACTTGTTTACCTTGTTAGTAAAAGGGATTTAAGTTTTCATTAATTCTAGTTTGAGAAAACTTTTATGCCATACACCAACATGCATTTAGTGTATCGTACTTATGAAAAACCAATTTCATGTCTTGTAATTGAGCCAATTACTTGATATAAACCAATTTATATTTGTTATCATTTTCTTGTTCCTAATAACCATTTATTAAGGTCTTTAGTTGCCTTTTTCAATTTAACCATTTAAATTGCCGTTTTGCATGTCGTTAATTCGTCTAATTTAACCAATTAAATTGTCGTTTTGTTTGTTGTTAACATGTGTGACTAATTTTATCAACCAAACATACAATACAATAAACAAACAAACAACCACACATGCAAAACAAGTATGTTCACAATCTAGCCATTTTGGTGGACATTTGTTTAGCCGAAAACAAATGTCACCGGGTTAAGGGGTAATAATACAAAGTAGGAGATTTCAAATCTCCCACTTAACCTTGCATCCATATGCTCCTTGTGTTCTTCAAGTCTTCATTATCTTGTATCTTCATTTTACAAAATATGTATCCTAATACATTTTATCTAGAAAATGAAAATACAACCTAATCTATTTTACATACCAAATATAAAATAAATTACATAACCAAATGAATAACTATTACAAACCAATTGAATGAATTAATATTACATACCAAATGAATATTACAAATCAACCAAACATTCAACCATAACATGCATTCAACACAAGGTCAAGGCTATGATTGTGAACATGAACATGCAACCAAATAAGACCAAATGAAAAGGCCCAAAACCCACTTTTGGAACCCAAACAATTCGGCCTAATACATAAACCCACCCAAACCCATTGATTTTTGCAATCTACATTCATGAATGTTCATAGATTGCAAATATAGTGGGTTTAAAACAACTTTTCGAAGCATATTTCAACAACTTCGGCTCTAGATACCATTGTTGGGATTTTAACAAGTTTGATAAGTCTTAAAACCTTTTAGGAATCATTATGAACGGAAGCGTGTAATTACCAATTAAACTTGTTAATCTTTAAACCAATTTAAAGTTAAATCCCAATAGGATCAAGTTGTGAATATAAGCTTACAAACTAACAAGAAAGGAAGAGTTTATACCTCCTTAAAACAAGTTTAAGGGCTGTCCAAAATGCTTATAAGATGATGAAGATATGTGTAGAACTTCAAGCCTTTGATGCACTAACAACACCCTTTAAGTTAGCTAGACTTTAGAACCTTAACAACCTTGTTAACAAAGCTACAAACCCCTTTCTTTGCTCACTAATTTCTGGACAGCAGCAACCCAAAAGAATGATGATGAATGTAGTTTCAAAAGCATGAAACCTCAAGTAGTTATACCCCAAACTTGTGTACCAACACCTTAGCTTTAGTTAGGATTTAATTAACACTTGAAATAAGCTTGCAAAATTAACAAAAGAACCCTTTCTCTTGCCTCAAACCCCACGGCCTGTTTCAGCAGAATTGGGAGAGAATGCAGTTTTTTTTTGTGTGTTTTGATGTGTATTCAAAGTCACTTTGGTCTCCAAGAAGTCTTAGATACTTATGCTTCTTGAAAATCCAAGTATCCATTCAAATGGCTAGTCAAAATGGATGCATTTTTGAGACTCCAATGCCACTTACTCAACAAGTATAATAGAATATGTTTTATAAAAGAATTAGTTTTTATAAAATTCTTTTATAAACTTCCATTATATTTATATACATCTTAATATATAAAATCCATTTATATAAAAATGTAACATAAACTTATTAATTATTTACCTATAAATAATTAAATCCATATTATATAAATTATTCCATAATTTATATATGTATACACATCAAGTAATATTTAAGAAAACCATTTTTCTTAAAGTTCAAGTGTCGCGTATTTGATCAATGAACCAATCGTTAAAATCAAATACGAATAAGGTGTCGGTAAGTTTGTTATTGTGTATGACCCGACTTGGATCATAACACATTAGCCACATTAATTTAATATGTCTCTCGGGCATACGAAATACCTTCACTATGGTATCTTAAGATTACATAATATACAATACAAGTTGATTAAGTTATAGTTGGAATAGATTTGTTACCAATTTTCACGTAGCTAAAATGAGAAAAATTATCCAATCTTGTTTTACCCATAACTTCTTCATTTTAAATCCGTTTTGAGTGAATCAAATTGCTATGGTTTCATATTGAACTCTATTTTATGAATCTAAACAGAAAAAGTATAGGTTTATAGTCGGAAAAATAAGTTACAAGTCATTTTTGTAAAGGTAGTCATTTCAGTCGAAAGAACGACGTCTAGATGACCATTTTAGAAAACATACTTCCACTTTTAGTTTAACCATAATTTTTGGATATAGTTTCATGTTCATAATAAAAATTTTTTTCTCAGAATAACAACTTTTAAATCAAAGTTTATCATAGTTTTTAATTAACTAACCCAAAACAGCCCGCGGTGTTACTACGACGGCGTAAATCCGGTTTTACGGTGTTTTTCGTGTTCCCAGGTTTTAAATCATTAAGTTAGCATATCATATAGATATAGAACATGTGTTTAGTTGATTTTAAAAGTCAAGTTAGAAGGATTAACTTTTGTTTGCGAACAAGTTTAGAATTAACTAAACTATGTTCTAGTGATTACAAGTTTAAACCTTAGAATAAGATAGCTTTATATGTATGAATCGAATGATGTTATGAACATCATTACTACCTTAAGTTCCTTGGATAAACCTACTGGAAAAGAGAAAAATGGATCTAGCTTCAACGGATCCTTGGATGGCTCAAAGTTCTTGAAGCAGAATCATGACACGAAAACAAGTTCAAGTAAGCTCATCACTTGAAATAAGATTGTTATAGTTATAGAAATTGAACCAAAGTTTGAATATGATTATTACCTTGTATTAGAATGATAATCTACTGTAAGAAACAAAGATTTCTTGAGGTTGGATGATCACCTTACAAGATTGGAAGTGAGCTAGCAAACTTGAAAGTATTCTTGATTTTATGTAACTAGAACTTGTAGAATATATGAAGAACACTTAGAACTTGAAGATAGAACTTGAGAGAGATCAATTAGATTCAGAAAATTGAAGAATGAAAGTGTTTGTAGGTGTTTTTGGTCGTTGGTGTATGGATTAGATATAAAGGATATGTAATTTTGTTTTCATGTAAATAAGTCATGAATGATTACTCATATTTTTGTAATTTTATGAGATATTTCATGCTAGTTGCCAAATGATGGTTCCCACATGTGTTAGGTGACTCACATGGGATGCTAAGAGCTGATCATTGGAGTATATATACCAATAGTACATACATCTAAAAGCTATGTATTGTACGAGTACGAATACGGGTGCATACGAGTAGAATTGTTGATGAAACTGAACGAGGATGTAATTGTAAGCATTTTTGTTAAGTAGAAGTATTTTGATAAGTGTATTGAAGTCTTTCAAAAGTGTATAAATACCATATTAAAACACTACATGTATATACATTTTAACTGAGTCGTTAAGTCATCGTTAGTCGTTACATGTAAGTGTTGTTTTGAAACCTTTAGGTTAACGATCTTGTTAAATGTTGTTAACCCAATGTTTATAATATCAAATGAGATTTTAAATTATTATATTATCATGATATTATCATGTATGAATATCTCTTAATATGTTATATATACATTAAATGTCTTTACAACGATAATCGTTACATATATGTCTCGTTTAAAAATCATTAAGTTAGTAGTCTTGTTTTTACATATGTAGTTCATTGTTAATATACTTAATGATATGTTTAACTATATATATATCCATATATATGTCATCATATAGTTTTTAAAAGTTTTAACGTTCGTGAATCACCGGTCAACTTGGGTGGTCAATTGTCTATATGAAACATATTTCAATTAATCAAGTCCTAACAAGTTTGATTGCTTAACATGTTGGAAAAATTTAATCATGTAAATATCAATCTCAATTAATATATATAAACATGGAAAAGTTCGGGTCACTACAGTACCTACCCGTTAAATAAATTTCGTCCCGAAATTTTAAGCTGTTGAAGGTGTTGACGAATCTTCTGGAAATAGATGCGGGTATTTCTTCTTCATCTGATCTTCACGCTCCCAGGTGAACTCGGGTCCTCTACGAGCATTCCATCGAACCTTAACAATTGGTTTCTTGTTTTGCTTAAGTCTTTTAACCTCACGATCCATTATTTCAACGGGTTCTTCGATGAATTGAAGTTTTTCGTTGATTTGGATTTCATCTAATGAAATAGTGAGATCTTCTTTAGCAAAACATTTCTTCAAATTCGAGACGTGGAAAGTGTTATGTACAGCCGCGAGTTGTTGAGGTAACTCAAGTCGGTAAGCTACTGGTCCGACACGATCAATAATCTTGAATGGTCCAATATACCTTGGATTTAATTTCCCTTGTTTACCAAATCGAACAACGCCTTTCCAAGGTGCAACTTTAAGCATGACCATCTCTCCAATTTCAAATTCTATATCTTTTCTTTTAATGTCAGCGTAGCTCTTTTGTCGACTTTGGGCGGTTTTCAACCGTTGTTGAATTTGGATGATCTTCTCGGTAGTTTCTTGTATAATCTCCGGACCCGTAATCTGTCTATCCCCCACTTCACTCCAACAAATCAGAGACCTGCACTTTCTACCATAAAGTGCTTCAAACGGTGCCATCTCAATGCTTGAATGGTAGCTATTGTTGTAGGAAAATTCTGCTAATGGTAGATGTCGATCCCAACTGTTTCCGAAATCAATAACACATGCTCGTAGCATGTCTTCAAGCGTTTGTATCGTCCTTTTGCTCTGCCCATCAGTTTGTGGATGATTGGCAGTACTCATGTCTAGACGAGTTCCTAATGCTTGCTGTAATGTCTGCCAGAATCTTGAAATAAATCTGCCATCCCTATCAGAGATAATAGAGATTGGTATTCCATGTCTGGAGATGACTTCCTTCAAATACAGTCGTGCTAACTTCTCCATCTTGTCATCTTCTCTTATTGGTAGGAAGTGTGCTGATTTGGTGAGACGATCAACTATTACCCAAATAGTATCAAAACCACTTGCAGTCCTTGGCAATTTAGTGATGAAATCCATGGTAATGTTTTCCCATTTCCATTCCAGGATTTCGGGTTGTTGAAGTAGACCTGATGGTTTCTGATGCTCAGCTTTGACCTTAGAACACGTCAAACATTCTCCTACGTATTTAGCAACATCGGATTTCATACCCGGCCACCAAAAATGTTTCTTGAGATCCTTGTACATCTTCCCCGTTCCAGGATGTATTGAGTATCTGGTTTTATGAGCTTCTCTAAGTACCATTTCTCTCATATCTCCAAATTTTGGTACCCAAATCCTTTCAGCCCTATATCGGGTTCCGTCTTCCCGAATATTAAGATGCTTCTCCGATCCTTTGGGTATTTCATCCTTTAAATTTCCCTCTTTTAAAACTCCTTGTTGTGCCTCCTTTATTTGAGTAGTATTGTTATTATGAATCATTATATTCATAGATTTTACTCGAATGGGTTCTCTGTCCTTCCTACTCAAGGCATCGGCTACCACATTTGCCTTCCCCGGGTGGTAACGAATCTCAAAGTCGTAATCATTCAATAATTCAATCCACCTACGCTGCCTCATATTCAGTTGTTTCTGATTAAATATGTGTTGAAGACTTTTGTGGTCGGTATATATAATACTTTTGACCCCATATAAGTAGTGCCTCCAAGTCTTTAATGCAAAAACAACCGCGCCTAATTCCAAATCATGCGTCGTATAATTTTGTTCGTGAATCTTCAATTGTCTAGACGCATAAGCAATCACCTTCGTTCGTTGCATTAATACACAACCGAGACCTTGCTTTGATGCATCACAATAAATCACAAAATCATCATTCCCTTCAGGCAATGACAATATAGGTGCCGTAGTTAGCTTTTTCTTCAATAACTGAAACGCTTTCTCTTGTTCATCATTCCATTCAAATTTCTTCCCTTTATGCGTTAATGCAGTCAAGGGTTTTGCTATTCTGGAAAAGTCTTGGATGAACCTTCTGTAGTAACCAGCTAGTCCTAAAAACTGGCGTATGTGTTTCGGAGTTTTCGGGGTTTCCCACTTTTCAACAGTTTCTATCTTTGCCGGATCCACCTTAATACCTTCTTTGTTCACTATGTGACCGAGGAATTGAACTTCTTCCAACCAAAATGCACACTTTGAAAACTTAGCGTACAATTCTTCCTTCCTCAATACTTCTAACACCTTTCTCAAATGTTCACCGTGTTCTTGGTCATTCTTTGAGTAAATAAGTATGTCATCAATGAAAACAATGACAAACTTGTCAAGGTATGGTCCACACACTCGGTTCATAAGGTCCATGAACACAGCTGGTGCATTAGTTAAACCAAACGGCATGACCATAAACTCGTAATGATCGTAACGTGTTCTGAAAGCAGTCTTTGGAATATCATCTTCTTTCACCCGCATTTGATGATACCCGGAACGTAAGTCAATCTTTGAATAAACAGACGAGCCTTGTAGTTGATCAAATAAGTCGTCGATTCTCGGTAGTGGGTAGCGGTTCTTGATGGTAAGTTTGTTCAACTCTCGGTAGTCGATACACAACCTGAATGTACCATCTTTCTTCTTGACAAACAAAACAGGAGCTCCCCACGATGATGTGCTTGGTCGAATGAAACCACGCTCTAAAAGTTCTTGTAATTGGCTTTGCAGTTCTTTCATCTCGCTGGGTGCGAGTCTGTAAGGAGCACGAGCTATTGGTGCAGCTCCTGGTACAAGATCTATTTGAAATTCAACGGATCGATGTGGGGGTAATCCCGGTAATTCTTTCGGAAATACATCAGGAAATTCTTTTGCGACGGGAACATCATTGATGCTCTTTTCTTCAGTTTGTACTTTCTCGACGTGTGCTAGAACAGCATAGCAACCTTTTCTTATTAGTTTTTGTGCCTTCAAATTACTAATAAGATGTAGCTTCGTGTTGCCCTTTTCTCCGTACACCATTAAGGGTTTTCCTTTTTCTCGTATAATGCGAATTGCATTTTTGTAACAAACGATCTCTGCTTTCACTTCTTTCAACCAGTCCATACCGATTATCACATCAAAACTCCCTAACTCTACTAGTATCAAATCAATCTTAAATGTTTTGCTAACCAGTTTAATTTCTCGATTCCGAGATATATTATCTGCTGAAATTAATTTACCATTTGCTAATTCGAGTAAAAATTTACTATCCAAAGGCGTCAATGGACAACTTAATTTAGCACAAAAATCTCTACTCATATAGCTTCTATCCGCACCCGAATCAAATAAAACGTAAGCAGATTTATTGTCAATAAGAAACGTACCCGTAACAAGCTCCGGGTCTTCCTGTGCCTCTGCCGCATTAATATTGAAAACTCTTCCGCGGCCTTGTCCATTCGTGTTCTCCTGGTTCGGGCAATTTCTAATAATGTGGCCTGGTTTTCCACATTTATAACAAACTACATTGGTATAACTTGCTCCGACACTACTTGCTCCGCCATTACTCGTTCCGACACCATTTGTTCCTTTCATTCTATTAACCCCTGGTCCGTAGACCTCACACTTCACCGCGCTATGACCATTTCTTTTACACTTGTTGCAAAATTTAGTGCAGAACCCCGAGTGATACTTTTCACACCTCTGGCATAGCTGCTTCTGATTGTTGTTGTTGTTGTTGCAGTTATTATTGTTGTTAGGATGATTGTAGTAGTTGAATTGTATATTAGCTACTAAGTATGAACTTAACGGGTAGGTACTACCCGAATTTAAACTTATAAAACGCTAATATGAAGAAAAAGCTTTTATAAATGAGTTCATATTATGCTACGAAATACTATTAACTACTCTTAATATTCTGTATGATTAACTTTTTCCATTTGACTATTTTGAAGGAAATGGCACTGACTACTCGACACACCGTGAATATGAATGAAGAGGAATTCCGTACTTTTCTAGCTTCAAACATAGCCGCAGTACAGGCTGCGCTACATACCAACAATAACCTTGGATCTAGCAGTACAGGAAATCGTGTAGGATGCACCTACAAAGAATTCACTGCCTGCAAACCTTTGGAATTTGATGGAATCGAAGGACCGATCGGATTGAAACGGTGGACCGAGAAGGTCGAATCGGTGTTTGCCATAAGTAAGTGTACTGAAGAGGATAAAGTGAAGTACGCTACGCATACCTTCACAGGTTCTGCGTTAACATGGTGGAATACCTATCTAGAGCAAGTGGGATAAGACGATGCGTACGCACTACCGTGGTCAGCATTCAAGCACTTGATGAACGAGAAGTACCGTCCCAGAACCGAGGTCAATAAGCTCAAGACAGAACTTAGAGGGTTACGAACCCAAGGATTTGATATTACCACGTACGAAAGACGATTCACAGAATTGTGCCTATTGTGTCCGGGAGCATTCGAAGATGAGGAAGAGAAGATCGACGCGTTTGTGAAAGGATTACCGGAAAGAATCCAAGAAGATATAAGTTCACACGAGCCCGCCTCCATACAACAGGCATGTAGAATGGCTCACAAACTAGTGAACCAGATTGAAGAAAGAATTAAAGAACGGAGTACTGAAGAGGCCAATGTGAAGAAAGTCAAAAGAAAGTGGGAGGAAAACGGTGATAAGAATCACCAATACAACAACAACAGCAATTACAACAATAATCGCAACAATTATTCCAACAATCACAACATCAATCGCAACTACAACAAACGGCCTAACAACAACAACAACAACAATAACAACAACAACAACAGCAACTACAACAATCATCCCAACAACAATAATAACTGCAACAACAACAACAATCAGAAGCAGCTATGCCAGAGGTGTGAAAAGTATCACTCGGGATTCTGCACCAAATTTTGCAACAAGTGTAAAAGAAATGGTCATAGCGCGGCGAAGTGTGAGGTCTACGGACCAGGGGTTAATAGAACGAAAGGAACAAATGGTGTCGGAACGAGTAACGGCGGAGCAAGTAGTGTCGGAGCAAGTTATGCCAATGTAGTTTGTTATAAATGTGGAAAACCGGGCCACATTATTAGAAATTGCCTGAACCAGGAGAACACGAATGGACAAGGCCGCGGAAGAGTTTTCAATATTAATGCGGCAGAGGCACAGGAAGACCCGGAGCTTGTTACGGGTACGTTTCTTATTGACAATAAATCTGCTTACGTTTTATTTGATTCGGGTGCGGATAGAAGCTATATGAGTAGAGATTTTTGTGCTAAATTAAGTTGTCCATTGACGCCTTTGGATAGTAAATTTTTACTCGAATTAGCAAATGGTAAATTAATTTCAGCAGATAATATATGTCGGAATCGAGAAATTAAACTGGTTAGCGAAACATTTAAGATTGATTTGATACCAGTAGAGTTAGGGAGTTTTGATGTGATAATCGGTATGGACCGGTTGAAAGAGGTGAAAGCAGAGATCGTTTGTTACAAAAATGCAATTCGCATTATACGAGAAAAAGGAAAACCCTTAATGGTGTACGGAGAAAAGGGCAACACGAAGCTACATCTTATTAGTAATTTGAAGGCACAAAAACTAATAAGAAAAGGTTGCTATGCTGTTCTAGCACACGTCGAGATAGTACAAACTGAAGAAAAGAGCATCAATGATGTTCCCATTGCAAAAGAATTTCCCGATGTATTTCCGAAAGAATTACCGGGATTACCCCCACATCGATCCGTTGAATTTCAAATACATCTTGTACCAGGAGCTGCACCAATAGCTTGTGCTCCTTACAGACTCGCACCCAGCGAGATGAAAGAACTGCAAAGCCAATTACAAGAACTTTTAGAGCGTGGTTTCATTCGACCAAGCACATCACTGTGGGGAGCTCCTGTTTTGTTTGTCAAGAAGAAA
Source organism: Rutidosis leptorrhynchoides (assembly GCF_046630445.1). Lineage (NCBI taxonomy): Eukaryota > Viridiplantae > Streptophyta > Magnoliopsida > Asterales > Asteraceae > Rutidosis > Rutidosis leptorrhynchoides. Next base: position 652,762,894 of record NC_092335.1, read on the forward strand.
GATGGTACATTCAGGTTGTGTATCGACTACCGAGAGTTGACAAACTTACCATCAAGAACCGCTACCCACTACCGAGAATCGATGACTTATTTGATCAACTACAAGGCTCGTCTGTTTATTCAAAGATTGACTTACGTTCCGGGTATCATCAAATGCGGGTGAAAGAAGATGATATTCCAAAGACTGCTTTCAGAACATGTTACAGTCATTACGAGTTTATGGTCATGCCGTTTGGTTTAACTAATGCACCAGCTGTGTTCATGGACCTTATGAACCGAGTGTGTGGACCATACCTTGACAAGTTTGTCATTGTTTTCATTGATGACATACTTATTTACTCAAAGAATGACCAAGAACACGGTGAACATTTGAGAAAGGTGTTAGAAGTATTGAGGAAGGAAGAATTGTACGCTAAGTTTTCAAAGTGTGCATTTTGTTGGAAGAAGTTCAATTCCTTGGTCCCATAGTGAACAAAGAAGGTATTAAGGTGGATCCGGCAAAGATAGAAACTGTTGAAAAGTGGGAAACCCCGAAAACTCCGAAACACATACGCCAGTTTTTAGGACTAGCTGGTTACTACAGAAGGTTCATCCAAGACTTTTCCAGAATAACAAAACCCTTGACTGCATTAACGCATAAAGGGAAGAAATTTGAATGGAATGATGAACAAGAGAAAGCGTTTCAGTTATTGAAGAAAAAGCTAACTACGGCACCTATATTGTCATTGCCTGAAGGGAATGATGATTTTGTGATTTATTGTGACTCATCAAAGCAAGGTCTCGGTTGTGTATTAATGCAACGAACGAAGGTGATTGCTTATGCGTCTAGACAATTGAAGATTCACGAACAAAATTATACGACACATGATTTGGAATTAGGCGCGGTTGTTTTTGCATTAAAGACTTGGAGGCACTACTTATATGGGGTCAAAAGTATTATATATACCGACCATAAAAGTCTTCAACACATATTTAATCAGAAACAACTGAATATGAGGCAGTGTAGGTGGATTGAATTATTGAATGATTACGACTTTGAGATTCGTTACCACCCGGGGAAGGCAAATGTGGTAACCGATGCCTTGAGCAGGAAGGACAGAGAACCCATTCGAGTAAATTCTATGAATATAATGATTCATAATAACCTTACTACTCAAATAAAGGAGGCGCAACAAGGAGTTTTAAAAAAGGGAAATTTAAAGGATGAAATACCTAAAGGATCGGAGAAGCATCTAAATATTCGGGAAGACGGAACCCGGTATAGGGCTGAAAGGATTTGGGTACCAAAATTTGGAGATATGAGAGAAATGGTACTTAAAGAAGCTCATAAAACCAGATACTCAATACATCCTGGAATGGGGAAGATGTACAAGGATCTCAAGAAACATTTTTGGTGGCCGGGTATGAAAGCCGATGTTGCTAAATACATAGGAGAATGTTTGACGTGTTCTAAGGTCAAAGCTGAGCATCAGAAACCATCAGGTCTACATCAACAACCCGAAATCCCGGAATGGAAATGGGAAAACATTACCATGGATTTCATCACTAAATTGTCAAGGACTGCAAGTGGTTTTGATACTATTTGGGTAATAGTTGATCGTCTCACCAAATCAGCACACTTCCTGCCAATAAGAGAATATGACAAGATGGAGAAGTTAGCACGACTGTATTTGAAGGAAGTCGTCTCCAGACATGGAATACCAATCTCTATTATCTCTGATAGGGATGGCAGATTTATTTCAAGATTCTGGCAGACATTACAGCAAGCATTAGGAACTCGTCTAGACATGAGTACTGCCTATCATCCACAAACTGATGGGCAGAGCGAAAGGACGATACAAACGCTGGAAGACATGCTACGAGCATGTGTTATTGATTTCGGAAACAGTTGGGATCGACATCTACCGTTAGCAGAATTTTCCTACAACAACAGCTACCATTCAAGCATTGAGATGGCGCCGTTTGAAGCACTTTATGGTAGAAAGTGCAGGTCTCCGATTTGTTGGAGTGAAGTGGGGGATAGACAGATTACGAGTCCGGAGATTATACAAGAAACTACCGAGAAGATCATCCAAATTCAACAACGGTTGAAAACCGCCCAAAGTCGACAAAAGAGCTACGCTGACATTAAAAGAAAAGATATAGAATTTGAAATTGGAGAGATGGTCATGCTTAAAGTTGCACCTTGGAAAGGCGTTGTTCGATTTGGTAAACGAGGGAAATTAAATCCAAGGTATATTGGACCATTCAAGATTATTGATCGTGTCAGACCAGTAGCTTACCGACTTGAGTTACCTCAACAATTCGCAGCTGTACATAACACTTTCCACGTCTCGAATTTGAAGAAATGTTTTGCTAAAGAATATCTCACTATTCCGTTAGATGAAATCCAAATCAACGAAAAACTTCAATTCATCGAAGAACCCGTCGAAATAATGGATCGTGAGGTTAAAAGACTTAAGCAAAACAAGATACCAATTGTTAAGGTTCGATGGAATGCTCGTAGAGGACCCGAGTTCACCTGGGAGCGTGAAGATCAGATGAAGAAGAAATACCCGCATCTATTTCCAGAAGATTCGTCAACACCTTTAACAGCTTAAAATTTCGGGACGAAATTTATTTAACGGGTAGGTACTGTAGTGACCCGAACTTTTCCATGTTTATATATATTAATTGAGATTGATATTTACATGATTAAATGTTTCCAACATGTTAAGCAATCAAACTTGTTAAGACTTGATTAATTGAAATATGTTTCATATAGACAATTGACCACCCAAGTTGACCGGTGATTCACGAACGTTAAAACTTGTAAAAACTATATGATGACATATATATGGATATATATATATATAGTTAACATGATACTATGATAAGTAAACATATCATTAAGTATATTAACAATGAACTACATATGTAAAAACAAGACTACTAACTTAATGATTTTTAAACGAGACATATATGTAACGATTATCGTTGTAAAGACATTTAATGTATATATATCATATTAAGAGATATTCATACATGATAATATCATGATAATATAATAATTTAAAATCTCATTTGATATTATAAACATTGGGTTAACAACATTTAACAAGATCGTTAACCTAAAGGTTTCAAAACAACACTTACATGTAACGACTAACGATGACTTAATGACTCAGTTAAAATGTATATACATGTAGTGTTTTAATATGTATTTATACACTTTTGAAAGACTTCAATACACTTATCAAAATACTTCTACTTAACAAAAATGCTTACAATTACATCCTCGTTCAGTTTCATCAACATTTCTACTCGTATGCACCCGTATTCATACTCGTACAATACACAGCTTTTAGATGTATGTACTATTGGTATATACACTCCAATGATCAGCTCTTAGCAGCCCATGTGAGTCACCTAACACATGTGGGAACCATCATTTGGCAACTAGCATGAAATATCTCAAGAAATCTTTGTTTCTTACAGTAGGTTATCATTCTAATACAAGGTAATAATCATATTCAAACTTTGGTTCAATTTCTATAACTATAACAATCTTATTTCAAGTGATGATCTTACTTGAACTTGTTTTCGTGTCATGATTCTGCTTCAAGAACTTCGAGCCATCCAAGGATCCGTTGAAGTTAGATCCATTTTTCTCTTTTCCAGTAGGTTTATCCAAGGAACTTAAGGTAGTAATGATGTTCATAACATCATTCGATTCATACATATAAAGCTATCTTATTCGAAGGTTTAAACTTGTAATCACTAGAACATAGTTTAGTTAATTCTAAACTTGTTCGCAAACAAAAGTTAATCCTTCTAACTTGACTTTTAAAATCAACTAAACATATATTCTATATCTATATGATATGCTAACTTAATGATTTAAAACTTGGAAACACGAAAAACACCGTAAAACCGGATTTACGTCATCGTAGTTACACCGCGGGCTGTTTTGGGTTAGTTAATTAAAAACTATGATAAACTTTGATTTAAAAGTTGTTATTCTGAGAAAATAATTTTTATTATGAACATGAAACTATATCCAAAAATTATGGTTAAACTCAAAGTGGAAGTATGTTTTCTAAAATGGTCATCTAGACGTCGTTCTTTCGACTGAAATGACTACCTTTACAAAAACGACTTGTAACTTATTTTTCCGACTATAAACCTATACTTTTTCTGTTTAGATGCATAAAATAGAGTTCAATATGAAACCATAGCAATTTGATTCACTCAAAACGGATTTAAAATGAAGAAGTTATGGGTAAAACAAGATTGGATAATTTTTCTCATTTTAGCTACGTGAAAATTGGTAACAAATCTATTCCAACCATAACTTAATCAACTTGTATTATATATTATGTAATCTTGAGATACCATAGACACGTATACAATGTTTCGACCTATCATGTCGACACATCTATATATATTTCGGAACAACCATAGACACTCTATATGTGAATGTTGGAGTTAGCTATACAGGGTTGAGGTTGATTCTAAAATATATATAGTTTGAGTTGTGATCAATACTGAGATACGTATACACTAGGTCGTGGATTGATTCAAGATAATATTTATCGATTTATTTATGTACATCTAACTGTAGATAACTAGTTGTAGGTTACTTACGAGGACAGCTGACTTAATAAACTTAAAACATCAAAATATATTAAAAGTGTTGTAAATATATTTTGAACATACTTTGATATATATGTATATATTGTTATAGGTTCGTGAATCAACCAGTGGCCAAGTCTTACTTCCCGACGAAGTAAAAATCTGTGAAAGTGAGTTATAGTCCCACTTTTAAAATCTAATATTTTTGGGATGAGAATACATGCAGGTTTTATAAATGATTTACAAAATAGACACAAGTACGTGAAACTACATTCTATGGTTGAATTATCGAAATCGAATATGCCCCTTTTTATTAAGTCTGGTGATCTAAGAATTAGGGAACAGACACCCTAATTGACGCGAATCCTAAAGATAGATCTATTGGGCCTAACAAACCCCATCCAAAGTACCAGATGCTTTAGTACTTCGAAATTTATATCATATCCGAAGGGTGTCCCGGAATGATGGGGATATTCTTATATATGCATCTTGTTGATGTCGGTTACCAGGTGTTCACCATATGAATGATTTTTATCTCTATGTATGGGATGTGTATTGAAATATGAAATCTTGTGGTCTATTATTATGATTTGATATATATAGGTTAAACCTATAACTCACCAACATTTTTGTTGACGTTTTAAGCATGTTTATTCTCAGGTGATTATTAAGAGCTTCCGCTGTTGCATACTTAAATAAGGACGAGATTTGGAGTCCATGCTTGTATGATATTGTGTAAAAACTGCATTCAAGAAACTTATTTTGTTGTAACATATTTGTATTGTAAACCATTATGTAATGGTCGTGTGTAAACAGGATATTTTAGATTATCATTATTTGATAATCTACGTAAAGCTTTTTAAAACCTTTATCTATGAAATAAAGGTTATGGTTTGTTTTAAAAATGAATGCAGTCTTTGAAAAACGTCTCATATAGAGGTCAAAACCTCGCAACGAAATCAATTAATATGGAACGTTTTTAATCAATAAGAATGGGACATTTCATCCTTGTGGCAAGGTGAGTGGAATAATTATGCGTTCATGTATATGGCGTGTTTATTTGTGAATGTTATGGTATGAACCACGTGCCGGTAGTGCCATAACATGTGTGGGATGGGATGTGAACCACGAGCTGGTAGCATCGAGTGTGAACCACGAGCCGGTAGCACTATAAACTAAGATGTGAACCACGAGCCGGTAGCATCGAGTGTGAACCACGAGCCGGTAGCATTATAAACTAAGATGTGAACCACGAGCCGGTAGCATCGAGTGTGAACCACGAGCCGGAAGCACTATAAAAGAGTATGACTCAAGCGTATGGTGTGAACCACGAGCCGGTAGCACCATAGCGTTATTGGTTAACCATATTGAGATTGTTGATTTGTTTAGCATATTATATATATATATGTTGAGTTGAGTATATGCTAATAAAGTGGCGTGATAATGTACGACTTGTTGGTGTTACGTTTATGTTGACATGCTTTTTGAGTTACAAGTTCGTATGAGGTATTTGTTAATGTGATTGCGAATGGATAGGTTATATATATGTATGTATAATTGTTGTACTCACTAAGCATTGCTTACCTTCTCATTGTTTACCATTTTATAGGTTCCGGCTTGGACAAGGGTAAGGGCATACGGTTGGATTAGTTGTCTCCCGTTTATGTTGACAAGGAGTGCTTTTGGGATAGCTTTTGAAGTTGGCCTGACGTTTTGGGTAGTTTAGTCCCAAACCATGCTCGAGTGTCGTTTGGATTATAAGCTATCATTGTAGTGGGTCAAACTTGTATTAAACTTAATTAATGGCCTTCGTGCCTTTAGTAAACATTTAAATTGTTGTACGTTTAAATGGAACTCATGGAATGGTTTACATATTTAATTGGCGCGTAAATGTGTATTAAAAAAAATATATTTATCGTATGGAATACGGGTTGGGTTGTTACAAGTGGTATCAGAGCATGGTCTAAGGGATTTAGGCGACTTGAGATAGGTGCCTAGACTTAGACTTTATTGTGTGAGCGCTTTATGCGGGACTTGTAGGACTTTGGGTCCAATCAGGATGTGTTAGTGCTTAGGTTTATGTGAACTAACCTTGTGCTAATTGTTTTTGTATTGCGTTTAGCAATCATCAAGCGAGATGGACGTTGTACTAGCGAGTTAATGCGACGTGCTCACGTAACAATGATTAGCTACCATTGTTACGGGTGCAAGTCGTGTCAAAACAAGTAACGTATAACGATTGTCGAGCAGGATGGAGTAGTGTGGTGTACATGTATATACTTACGTGTTATGTCTTTTCGTTACATGGTTTAACCTATTCCGTTTTATAGAATGAAGACAAGAAACGGTCCCGATCATGATAACGGAAGTACGAGCGAGGACCCCAAATTTTCAGCTAAGGTTGAGGCCGTCTTTAAAAAGTTAAAAAGGGGATTTTCATACGGACGTCTGAAAGGTCTTCCAAGATTCGGTCGATGGGCAAGTGACCGATTTGATATGAACGAATGAAGGCCACTATCGAAGAGGCCCTTGATGCTAGAAACATTTATCCTCGCGGTGAAGGAGGTGAAGGAAGGCGGGACTTCCACTATAAAAATTTCAAGGATACTCAACCTTCGATGTTTAATGGGGTGAGGGATCCATTGAAAAGCACTTGTTAGATTTCTGATATCGAGGGAGCGTTCCGTACCGTAGAGTGTCCTCCCGAGAAGAAGACGAGATATGGGTCTAGCATGTTACGTGAAGAAGGCAAGTTGTGGTGGGACGATAAAATCAATTTATATGGTGAAGAGCAATGCATGAGCTTGACATGGGAGGAGTTTAAGAAGGAATTCTTCCAAGAATACCGAACTTCTTTCGACCTTGATAGAATTCGGGACGAGTTGCATCATTTGCAACAAGGTTCAATGGACTTGGTTACTCTCAAGTGTACCTTTTTGGCAAAGACTCGTTTTTGCCCGGAATATGTTGGTGACGATCACAAGCTAATGAAAGATTTTTACCGTACCTTGAATGACGAGTTAAAGGGTAAGATTAGCCGGGGAATGGCTAAGACTTTTGAAGAGCTATTCGAGTTGGCTTGGGGTTTTGAGCCGGAGGTTCCAAGGAAAAGCGATTTCACTTTTTCAAAGAGAAAGTTTGAAGGTTCGAGTTATTCGAACTTTTCAAATAAAAAGAACAAGAAAGGCTCCGAAAGTGCTAATAGTGTGAAGAAGGGTGCTTCTGGGGGTTTCGGACCCACGTGTTATAATTGTAATCAAAGAGGACACATGGCCCGTGATTGTACCAAGGCGTCGATCAAAGTCACTTGCTTTAATTGTGGTAAAGAGGGGCACAAGAGGCCGGAATGCCCCGATTTAAATAATGATAACGTTAAGCGGTTAGAGAAAGCGGCGGGTACAGCTAGGGGTCGCAACTATTTGATGACCAATGACGAAGCAAAAAAATCAAACGAAGTAGTCTCAGGTACTTTCATGGTTAATTCTAATTCGGCAAGGATTTTATTTGATAGCGGTGCAAACTTGTCGTTTGTGTCTCCAAAATTTGTGCCTAAACTTGATAGACCGTTAGCTAAGTTAATTTGTTCGGTAGAAGTCGAAATAGCGGACGGCAAGATGGCGTTAGTGGTTGATGTGTGTAAAAATTGTGACGTTGTTTTTGGTGCCGAAAACTTTAAAATTGATCTTATCCCTATGACCTTGGGCGACTTTGATATTATTGTGGGCATGGATTGGCTTGATCATAATAGAGCCGATATTGCATGCCATAAAAAATCTATTCGTGTGAAAACCCCAAGTGGGGGAGAGCTAATTATTCATGGCGATAAGCGAAGAAGACTTGTGCCGATATGTTTTTTTGCGCGGGCACGTCGTTTTCTTATTAGTGGTGGCATGGCTTTTCTTACCCATGTTGTTGATGCTCGCGACGAGCCACCACCTATTCGTGAAATTCCGGTGGTTAGTGAATTCGAAGACGTTTTTCCGGATGAGTTACCGGGTGTTCCGGCGGAAAGACAAGTTGAATTTCGCATTGAGTTGGTTCCGGGAGCTACTCCCATTGCTAAAACTCCTTATCGTTTAGCACCGAATCAAACCCAAGAGTTGCTCGAGAAGGGTTTTATTCGACCGAGTGCTTCGCCATGGGGCGCTCCGGTTTTATTCGTGAAAAAGAAGGATGGTAGTATGCGGATGTGCATCGATTATCGGGAGTTAAATATGGTGACAATCAAAAATCGTTATCCATTGCCACGGATTGACAATTTGTTCAACCAACTCCAAGGTGCGACATATTTCTCAAAGATTGACCTACGGTCCGGCTATCACCAAATGCGGATCCGTGAGGAAGATATTGAGAAAACGGCTTTTCGAACGTGTTATGGGCATTTCGAGTTTGTAGTTATGCCTTTTGGTCTTACGAATGCACCGACGGCATTCATGGATCTTATGAACCGGGTGTGCCAACCCATGTTGGACAAGTCGGTAATAGTGTTCATTGACGACATACTAGTCTACTCGAAAAGTATGAACGAACATGAACGTCATTTGCGTGAAGTGTTGAAGACGTTACGAAAGGAGAAGTAGTATGCTAAGTTCTCCAAATGTGAATTTTGGCTAAGGGAGGTTCAATTCCTTGGTCACATTGTGAACAAAGACGGTATTCAAGTAGATCCGGGGAAGATAGAGACGGTGAAGAGTTGGAGACAACCGACTACGCCTACGGAGGTCCGAAGTTTTCTCGGATTGGCCGTTTATTATCGTCGGTTTATCCAAGACTTTTCTAAGATCGCTTCTTCATTGATGAAATTGACGAGGAAGAACGTGAGGTTTGTTTGGGAGAACGAGCAAGAAATTGCTTTTCAATTGTTAAAGGAGAAGTTATGTCAAGCTCCGGTGTTAGTTTTGCCGAAAGGGGTGGAAGACATGATGGTTTATTGTGATGCCTCGTTAAATGAACTCGGGTGTGTTCTAATGCAAAGAGGTAAAGTTATCGCTTATGCCTCTTGACAATTAAAGGAACACGAGACGAGATATCCGACTCATTATCTTGAGTTGGCGGCGGTTGTGCGTGCGTTGAAAATTTGGCGCCATTAGTTGTATGGTGTCAAGTGTACGATTTATTCGGATCATAAGAGTTTGAAACATCTCTTTAATCAACGAGATTTGAATTATCGTCAACGTAGGTGGATGGATGTGGTAAAAGACTATGATTGTGAGATACTTTATCATCCGAGCAGGGTGAATGTGGTCGCGGATGCGTTAAGTCGAAAGAGTCATCAACCGGCGTTATGATTGGGATTGTTACGTATGATTATTACTAACGATTTTCTTGAAAAACTCGGCGTGATTCAAATAGAGGCTTACGTTCACAACAAGCATGCGAAGCGAATTGTGGGACAATCGGAATTCATTACAATGGTTCGCGTGGTTTGTTGTCTTTTCAAGGAAGATTGTGGGTGCCTAAGATGGTGATTATCGACAAGTGCTACTTGATGAAGCACATAAGTCAAAGTATTCCATTCACCCGGGCGCGACGAAAATGTATCTTGATTTAAGGAAAGATTATTGGTGGCCGGGCATGAAACGTGATGTTGTTAAGTATGTTGAACAATGTGTCACGTGTTTGCAAGTTAAGGCCGAGCACCAAAAGTCGTATGGTAAGTTACAACCGTTAGAAATTCCGAAATGGAAATGGGAGCACATTACCATGGATTTCATCACAAAGTTACCTAAAATAGCGAGAACCCAATATGATTTGATTTGGGTTATAGTTGATCGATTGACGAAAAGTGCTTTGTTTCTTCCCATTAAAGAAGCGATATCGTCGGAGACCTTGGCTAAGTTGTTATCAAAGAAGTCGTCTCTCGACACGGTGTTCCTATATCGATTGTTTCGGATCGAGATACTCGTTTTACATCTCGGTTTTGGGAAAAGTTTTATGAAGATATGGGTACGCAATTGAAGTTGAGCACGGCGTATCATCCTCAAACGGACGGTCAAACCGAACGTACGAATCAAACTTTGGAGGATATGTTACGGGCATGTATTATCGATTTTGGTGGTAGTTGGGACGAGCATTTACCTTTGGTGGAATTCTCGTACAATAATAGTTATCATACTAGTATCGGGATGCCACCTTACGAGATGCTTTATGGGCGGAGGTGCCGAACTCCGATTTGTTGGGGTGAAATTGGTCAAAGAGAAATCGGGAGTACCGATTTAGTTTTAGAGACGAATAATAAGATTGATATGATTCGAGAGCATATGAAGATGGCTCAAGATAGGCAAAAGTTGTATGCTGACAAACGTAGACGAACGATCGAATTTCAAGAAGGTGACATGGTGATGCTTAAGGTTTCGCCATGGAAAGGTATTATTCTATTCCAGAAACGAGGAAAGTTAGCTCCTCGGTTTATTGGACCATTTAAGGTTTTAGCTCGTGTTAGTGAAGTTGCGTATCGTTTGGATTTACCTGAAGAGCTTGCAGGAATCCATGATACATTCCATGTTTCCCATCTCCGTAAGTGTCTTGCGGATGATTCTTCTTGGATGCCATTAGACGAGATCGAGCTAAACAATAAGTTAGAATATATTGAGGAACCGATTGCCATACTTGATGAGAAGGTCAAAAGGTTGAGACATAAAGAGGTTAGGACTTTTAAAGTTCAATGGCATCGTAGTAAGGGTTCCGAGTTTACTTGGGAGCCCGAAGAGTTTGTGTTGGTTTATCTTCCTTCTTGTCATGCGGCTTGGATCGCGAGGACGCGCTCCGATTCAAGTGGGGGAGTGTTGTAACATCCCGTTTTCCTCGAATATGACTTAAGGTACGTAATTAACCTCGTGTACATTTATTATTGCATCTATGATCATTTATTTTAGTTTAAGGGGTGAAAATATTAGAAAATGGTTTGATCAGGCCTTCTGTCGTGTCTGAGTGAGTTTCATCGCGTCCTGGTGCGTCGCGACACGCGACAGAGTGGGCTGGAACGCGATAGCTCCAGAACCCCAGTTCTGTCGAGGTTATCGCGTTCTGTGGTGGTTTGTCGTGTTTGGACGTCGCGTTACGCGACAGGTTGTCGCGAAATGCGACAGATGTCGCTGTTTGACAAATTTGACCCAATTTAAATGGCATCTTTGGGGGTGTTTAAGTCTTTTCACTTGTGGACGGTTTTAGATCTAGAAAACTGATAAATGAGTTATCCTAACTCATTTAACACATATTCACCTACACCACATTCAATTTAGAGAGAGAGAGAGAGAGAGAGAGAGAGAGAGTTAGGGTTTAGTGAGAGAAAGCTCACTTGGAGAAGAAGGAGACCAAATCTTGAAATGTCCCGTTCTTATTGATTAAAAACGTTCCATATTAATTGATTTCGTTGCGAGGTTTTGACCTCTATATGAGACGTTTTTCAAAGACTGCATTCATTTTAAAACAAACCATAACCTTTATTTCATCAATAAAGGTTTAAAAAGCTTTACGTAGATTATCAAATAATGATAATCTAAAATATCCTGCTTACACACGACCATTACATAATGGTTTACAATACAAATATGTTACAACAAAATAAGTTTCTTGAATGCAGTTTTTACACAATATCATACAAGCATGGACTCCAAATCTCGTCCTTATTTAAGTATGCGACAGCGGAAGCTCTTAATAATCACCTGAGAATAAACATGCTTAAAACGTCAACAAAAATGTTGGTGAGTTATAGGTTTAACCTATATATATCAAATCATAATAATAGACCACAAGATTTCATATTTCAATACACATCCCATACATAGAGATAAAAATCATTCATATGGTGAACACCTGGTAACCGACAATAACAAGATGCATATATAAGAATATCCCCATCATTCCGGGACACCCTTCGGATATGATATAAATTTCGAAGTACTAAAGCATCCGGTACTTTGGATGGGGTTTGTTAGGCCCAATAGATCTATCTTTAGGATTCGCGTCAATTAGGGTGTCTGTTCCCTAATTCTTAGATTACCAGACTTAATAAAAAGGGGCATATTCGATTTCGATAATTCAACCATAGAATGTAGTTTCACGTACTTGTGTCTATTTTGTAAATCATTTATAAAACCTGCATGCATTCTCATCCCAAAAATATTAGATTTTAAAAGTGGGACTATAACTCACTTTCACAGATTTTTACTTCGTCGGGAAGTAAGACTTGGCCACTGTTGATTCACGAACCTATAACAATATATACATATATATTAAAGTATGTTCAAAATATATTTACAACACTTTTAATATATTTTGATGTTTTAAGTTTATTAAGTCAGCTGTCCTCGTTAGTAACCTATAACTAGTTGTCCACAGTTAGATGTACAGAAATAAATCGATAAATATTATCTTGAATCAATCCACGACCCAGTGTATACGTATCTCAGTATTGATCACAACTCAAACTATATATATTTTGGAATCAACCTCAACCCTGTATAGCTAACTCCAACATTCACATATAGAGTGTCTATGGTTGTTCCGAAATATATATAGATGTGTCGACATGATAGGTCGAAACATTGTATACGTGTCTATGGTATCTCTGTAACGACCCGCACTTTTTCGATCATACTATACTTATAAGATTAATATTTACATAAATTAAACCTTGCCAACATGATAAGCAATCCAAATTGTCGAGACTTATATTTCCGAAAAGAGTTTTACACAACGTTTGACCGTCTAGTTTGACCGATGATATCACGAACTATACAATATATGATAATTATACGTTTGTGTATATAAATGTATATATACATATTTAACATGATTAATAAATGTTTTAATATCTCATTTTGTATTAATAACAACAAGTTATATGTGTATTTTGAAACTACTAACTTAAGTCTTCAAAACGATAACTATACGTAACGTTATTTGACATAAATACTTAAGACTTATAATGTTATACATATATTGTATAAGTAATGTATTTAATCACTTTTAAAGACTTAAATACATAAAACCATATAAGTGTATTCACAAAAGATAGCTATATTTGAATCCTCATTCCATTTTTCACAAAATTTCTATACGTATATCTACGGTATATGTACCGTATTATACCCAGCTCCTATACGTATTTACTAATAGTAAATACACATCAAAATCACCACCTAACCAGCCATTGTTCATGCCATGAGGGCTAGGTAATTGAATTTGGAAGCAATTAGGACTAGATACATAAAATGATAGCTTGGAATTTTTGTCCATATACCTCATAAAACACGTTTTTAGGGTGTATATATACATGATCATTTTGCTTCATTTACTACTTCAATTTCCTAGCTAAAACACACACTCTTTCTTACTCTCTAAACTCCATAACAATCCAGCAAATAACCAAGAAGATCTAGCCATAAAAACCATACTAAAACACCATAAGAAAACTCTTACAACAACACTTCAAGAAAACCCTCCAAGAACACCAACTTACTTCCAATCTTTCATCCACTTCTATCACCCTTTTGATTCTAGCTTCTTACTCCTCTTTTACAGCAAACTTATCCAAGGAACTTGAGGTAGAGTCTATGTTCATAACCTTATTTGATTCATATATATATAGCTATCTTATTTTGTGGTACAAAAGTTTAACAACAAGAACATAATTTGAATGTTTTCAAACTTGTTTGCAAACTAAATAGATCCTTCTAACTTAACTTTTAAAATACTTCAAGACATGTAACATAACTTATTTATATGTTAATTTAACAAGGTAAAACTTGGTTTTTCAAAGTATAAGTATTTTTGGAAAAATGGTCATTAAATGATTTTGTTGTAACAAAAATGTTTAATTTCATATGTTTCACTAATGTTTCACTTATGCCGTATGATTTTGAATACAAACCAAGGTATTTACAGTTCATAGTCTTAAAGAAGAACTCGATCCAAGAAGATGGCAATTTGAATCAACGAAAACGGATTTGTAACGAAGAAACTATGACCGAAACAAAATTGGTTATCCTAGATCATTTCAACTACGGGATCAATTGGAAAAAAATGATATAAATCACATATTTCTAAGATAACATGATATTTTATATATATGTACTTATAATTCAATTTTATATGGTTCAGGATCACCCGTAAACAACACGAGAAGATTAATCATAAGATCCCATGATTGTACGCAACACGTCATTTGACAACACCGGTACTTTATGTACGCAACACGTCATTTGACAACACCGGTACCATGGGTCAAGATTAATCTCGACCAATACATATAAGATGGGGTTTTATTTATTTTGTTGGGGGTTTTATTTATTTCATTGCGGGTATATTAAACATCTAAAAATGAACCATTAAAATTGAATTACTAACATCGGACTGCTAACTACGGACTAAGGAATTATTCAAAGTATTAAAAGTATAACAAGTATATATTTATAACGTTTGTTTAAAAATGAAAACATATTGATATATTATATATGGATAGGTTCGTGATATCAACCGGAAGACCGAGTCAAATTATTTATATCATCAAGACAAGAGTGAGTATATAGTCCCACTTTTAAACTCTAAATATTTCGGGATGAGAATACATGTATTTTATGTTTTACGATATGGACACAAGTAACTGAAAAATATGTTCTACGTTGAGTTGTACCACTGGCATACTTCCCTGTAGCTTGGTAACTAGTATTTACAGCGGTATTGTAAACGCGAATCCTGTTGATAGATCTATCGGGCCTGACAACCCCAACCGGACTGGACGACCAGTATTCAACGGTTGCACAGTACTTCGTTTTGTGACTACACTTGGTACGGTGTAGTAAGATTTCATATTAAAGGGAATATGCGACGTGAAAATGTTAAGTATGGTTACCGAGTGCTCAACCACTTAGAATACTTTTATTAAACTGTTTATATACGAATTCTTGTGGTCTATATATATATTGCTGCCGGCATTAAACCTATATCTCACCAACTTTATGTTGACCTTTTAAAACATGTCTATTCTCAGGTGATTTCTAAAGCTTCCGCTGCATCATGTTGGATCTAACCAGGATCTTGCGTACGCATGTTTGTGTCAAAAATAAAACTGCATATCCGAGATGTTGTATTGTAAAATATGCTAGAAACCGTGTTGTTGTCATCATTTGTAAAGTTTGTAAGTCGAAGATTATCGCTAAACGTTAATCTTCTTTTTATTGTCTTAAGCTTGTAACAAAAATAATGGTTATGGTTTGTAATGTATAATATATGCAGTTTTCTTTCAAAAATGTCTCATATAGAGGTCAATACCTCGCAATGAAATCATACGTTATCTAACGCGTTCTTATGGTTAAGGACGGGTTATGACAATCTCAAGATTACATAATATACAATACAAGTTGATTAAGTTATGGTTGGAATAGATTTGTTACCAATTTTCACGTAGCTAAAATGAGAAAAATTATCCAATCTTGTTTTACCCATAACTTCTTCATTTTAAATCCGTTTTGAGTGAATCAAATTGCTATGGTTTCATATTGAACTCTATTTTATGAATCTAAACAGAAAAAGTATAGGTTTATAGTCGGAAAAATAAGTTACAAGTCGTTTTTGTAAAGGTAGTCATTTCAGTCGAAAGAACGACGTCTAGATGACCATTTTAGAAAACATACTTCCACTTTGAGTTTAACCATAATTTTTGGATATAGTTTCATGTTCATAATAAAAATCATTTTCTCAGAATAACAACTTTTAAATCAAAGTTTATCATAGTTTTTAATTAACTAACCCAAAACAGCCCGCGGTGTTACTACAACGGCGTAAATCCGGTTTTACGGTGTTTTTCGTGTTTCCAGGTTTTAAATCATTAAGTTAGCATATCATATAGATATAGAACATGTGTTTAGTTGATTTTAAAAGTTAAGTTAGAAGGATTAACTTTTGTTTGCGAACAAGTTTAGAATTAACTAAACTATGTTCTAGTGATTACAAATTTAAACCTTCGAATAAGATAGCTTTATATGTATGAATTGAATGATGTTATGAACATCATTACTACCTTAAGTTCCTTGGATAAACCTACTGGAAAATAGAAAAATGGATCTAGCTTTAATGGATCCTTGGATGGCTCGAAGTTCTTGAAGCAGAATCATGACACGAAAACAAGTTCAAGTAAGATCATCACTTGAAATAAGATTGTTATAGTTATAGAAATTGAACCAAAGTTTGAATATGATTATTACCTTGTATTAGAATGATAACCTACTGTAAGAAACAAAGATTTCTTGAGGTTGGATGATCACCTTACAAGATTGGAAGTGAGCTAGCAAACTTGAAAGTATTCTTGATTTTATGTAACTAGAACTTGTAGAATATATGAAGAACACTTAGAACTTGAAGATAGAACTTGAGAGAGATCAATTAGATGAAGAAAATTGAAGAATGAAAGTGTTTGTAGGTGTTTTTGGTCGTTGGTGTATGGATTAGATATAAAGGATATGTAATTTTGTTTTCATGTAAATAAGTCATGAATGATTACTCATATTTTTGTAATTTTATGAGATATTTCATGTTAGTTGCCAAATGATGGTTCCTACATGTGTTAGGTGACTCACATGGGCTGCTAAGAGCTGATAATTGGAGTGTATATACCAATAGTACATACATATAAAAGCTGTGTATTGTACGAGTACGAATACGGGTGCATACGAGTAGAATTGTTGATGAAACTGAACGAGGATGTAATTGTAAGCATTTTTGTTAAGTAGAAGTATTTTGATAAGTGTATTGAAGTCTTTCAAAAGTGTATAAATACATATTAAAACACTACATGTATATACATTTTAACTGAGTCGTTAAGTCATCGTTAGTCGTTACATGTAAGTGTTGTTTTGAAACCTTTAGGTTAACGATCTTGTTAAATGTTGTTAACCCAATGTTTATAACATCAAATGAGATTTTAAATTATTATATTATCATGATATTATCATGTATGAATATCTCTTAATATGATATATATACATTAAATGTCTTTACAACGATAATCGTTACATATATGTCTCGTTTAAAATTCATTAAGTTAGTAGTCTTGTTTTTACATATGTAGTTCATTGTTAATATACTTAATGATATGTTTACTTATCATAGTATCATGTTAACTATATATATATATCCATATATATGTCATCATATAGTTTTTACAAGTTTTAACGTTCGTGAATCACCGGTCAACTTGGGTGGTCAATTGTCTATATGAAACATATTTCAATTAATCAAGTCTTAACAAGTTTGATTGCTTAACATGTTGGAAACATTTAATCATGTAAATATCAATCTCAATTAATATATATAAACATGGAAAAGTTCGGGTCACTACAGTACCTACCCGTTAAATAAATTTCGTCCCGAAATTTTAAGCTGTTGAAGGTGTTGACGAATCTTCTGGAAATAGATGCGGGTATTTCTTCTTCATCTAATCTTCACGCTCCCAGGTGAACTCGGGTCCTCTACGAGCATTCCATGGAACCTTAACAATTGGTATCTTGTTTTGCTTAAGTCTTTTAACCTCACGATCCATTATTTCGACGGGTTCTTCGATGAATTGAAGTTTTTCGTTGATTTGGATTTCATCTAACGGAATAGTGAGATCTTCTTTAGCAAAACATTTCTTTAAATTCGAGACGTGGAAAGTGTTATGTACAGCCGCGAGTTGTTGAGGTAACTCTAGTCGGTAAGCTACTGGTCCGACACGATCAATAATCTTGAATGGTCCAATATACCTTGGATTTAATTTCCCTCGTTTACCAAATCGAACAACGCCTTTCCAAGGTGCAACTTTAAACATGACCATCTCTCCAATTTCAAATTCTATATCTTTTCTTTTAATGTCAGCGTAGCTCTTTTGTCGACTTTGGGCGGTTTTCAACCGTTGTTGAATTTGGATGATCTTCTCGGTAGTTTCTTGTATAAACTCCGGACCCGTAATCTGTCTATCCCCCACTTCACTCCAACAAATCAGAGACCTGCACTTTCTACCATAAAGTGCTTCAAACGGCGCCATCTCAATGCTTGAATGGTAGCTGTTGTTGTAGGAAAATTCTGCTAACGGTAGATGTCGATCCCAACTGTTTCCGAAATCAATAACACATGCTCGTAGCATGTCTTCAAGCGTTTGTATCGTCCTTTCGCTCTGCCCATCAGTTTGTGGGTGATAGGCAGTACTCATGTCTAGACGAGTTCCTAATGCTTGCTGTAATGTCTGCCAGAATCTTGAAATAAATCTGCCATCCCTATCAGAGATAATAGAGATTGGTATTCCATGTCTGGAGATGACTTCCTTCAAATACAGTCGTGCTAACTTCTCCATCTTGTCATCTTCTCTTATTGGTAGGAAGTGTGCTGATTTGGTGAGACGATCAACTATTACCCAAATAGTATCAAAACCACTTGCAGTCCTTGGCAATTTAGTGATGAAATCCATGGTAATGTTTTCCCATTTCCATTCTGGGATTTCGGGTTGTTGAAGTAGACCTGATGGTTTCTGATGCTCAGCTTTGACCTTAGAACACGTCAAACATTCTCCTACGTATTTAGCAACATCGGCTTTCATACCCGGCCACCAAAAATGTTTCTTGAGATCCTTGTACATCTTCCCCGTTCCAGGATGTATTGAGTATCTGGTTTTATGAGCTTCTCTAAGTACCATTTCTCTCATATCTCCAAATTTTGGTACCCAAATCCTTTCAGCCCTATACCGGGTTCCGTCTTCCCGAATATTAAGATGCTTCTCCGATCCTTTGGGTATTTCATCCTTTAAATTTCCCTCTTTTAAAACTCCTTGTTGCGCCTCCTTTATTTGAGTAGTAATGTTATTATGAATCATTATATTCATAGATTTTACTCGAATGGGTTCTCTGTCCTTCCTGCTCAAGGCATCGGCTACCACATTTGCCTTCCCCGGGTGGTAACGAATCTCAAAGTCGTAATCATTCAATAATTCAATCCACCTACGCTGCCTCATATTCAGTTGTTTCTGATTAAATATGTGTTGAAGACTTTTGTGGTCGGTATATATAATACTTTTGACCCCATATAAGTAGTGCCTCCAAGTCTTTAATGCAAAAACAACCGCGCCTAATTCCAAATCATGCGTCGTATAATTTTGTTCGTGAATCTTCAATTGTCTAGACGCATAAGCAATCACCTTCGTTCGTTGCATTAATACACAACCGAGACCTTGCTTTGATGCATCACAATAAATCACAAAATCATCATTCCCTTCAGGCAATGACAATATAGGTGCCGTAGTTAGCTTTTTCTTCAATAACTGAAACGCTTTCTCTTGTTCATCATTCCATTCAAATTTCTTCCCTTTATGCGTTAATGCAGTCAAGGGTTTTGCTATTCTGGAAAAGTCTTGGATGAACCTTCTGTAGTAACCAGCTAGTCCTAAAAACTGGCGTATGTGTTTCGGAGTTTTCGGGGTTTCCCACTTTTCAACAGTTTCTATCTTTGCCGGATCCACCTTAATACCTTCTTTGTTCACTATGTGACCGAGGAATTGAACTTCTTCCAACCAAAATGCACACTTTGAAAACTTAGCGTACAATTCTTCCTTCCTCAATACTTCTAACACCTTTCTCAAATGTTCACCGTGTTCTTGGTCATTCTTTGAGTAAATAAGTATGTCATCAATGAAAACAATGACAAACTTGTCAAGGTTTGGTCCACACACTCGGTTCATAAGGTCCATGAACACAGCTGGTGCATTAGTTAAACCAAACGGCATGACCATAAACTCGTAATGACCATAACGTGTTCTGAAAGCAGTCTTTGGAATATCATCTTCTTTCACCCGCATTTGATGATACCCGGAACGTAAGTCAATCTTTGAATAAACAGACGAGCCTTGTAGTTGATAAAATAAGTCGTCGATTCTCGGTAGTGGGTAGCGGTTCTTGATGGTAAGTTTGTTCAACTCTCGGTAGTCGATACACAACCTGAATGTACCATCTTTCTTCTTGACAAACAAAACAGGAGCTCCCCACGGTGATGTGCTTGGTCGAATGAAACCACGCTCTAAAAGTTCTTGTAATTGGCTTTGCAGTTCTTTCATGTCGCTGGGTGCGAGTCTGTAAGGAGCACGAGCTATTGGTGCAGCTCCTGGTACAAGATCTATTTGAAATTCAACGGATCGATGTGGGGGTAATCCCGGTAATTCTTTCGGAAATACATCGGGAAATTCTTTTGCAATGGGAACATCATTGATGCTCTTTTCTTCAGTTTGTACTTTCTCGACGTGTGCTAGAACAGCATAGCAACCTTTTCTTATTAGTTTTTGTGCCTTTAAATTACTAATAAGATGTAGCTTCGTGTTGCCCTTTTCTCCGTACACCATTAAGGGTTTTCCTTTTTCTCGTATAATGCGAATTGCATTTTTGTAACAAACGATCTCCGCTTTCACTTCTTTCAACCAGTCCATACCGATTATCACATCAAAACTCCCTAACTCTACTGGTATCAAATCAATCTTAAATGTTTCGCTAACCAGTTTAATTTCTCGATTCCGACATATATTATCTGCTGAAATTAATTTACCATTTGCTAATTCGAGTAAAAATTTACTATCCAAAGGCGTCAATGGACAACTTAATTTAGCACAAAAATCTCTACTCATATAGCTTCTATCCGCACCCGAATCAAATAAAACGTAAGCAGATTTATTGTCAATAAGAAACGTACCCGTAACAAGCTCCGGGTCTTCCTGTGCCTCTATCGCATTAATATTGAAAACTCTTCCACGGCCTTGTCCATTCGTGTTCTCCTGGTTCGGGCAATTTCTAATAATGTGGCCTGGTTTTCCACATTTATAACAAACTACATTGGCATAACTTGCTCCGACACTACTTGCTCCGCCATTACTCGTTCCGACACCATTTGTTCCTTTCGTTCTATTAGCCCCTGGTCCGTAGACCTCACACTTCACCGCGCTATGACCATTTCTTTTACACTTGTTGCAAAATTTGGTGCAGAACCCCGAGTGATTCTTTTCACACCTTTGGCATAGCTGCTTCTGATTGTTGTTGTTGTTGCGGTTATTATTGTTGTTGGGATGATTGTTGTAGTTGCTGTTGTTGTTGTTGTTGTTGTTGTTGTTGGGCCGTTTGTTGTAGTTGCGATTGATGTTGCGATTGTTGGGATAATTGTTGCGATTATTGTTGTAATTACTGTTGTTGTTGTATTGGTGATTCTTATCACCGTTTTCCTCCCACTTTCTTTTGACTTGCTTCACATTGGCCTCTTCAGCAGTCTGTTCTTTAATTCTTTCTTCAATCTGGTTCACTAGTTTGTGAGCCATTCTACATGCCTGTTGTATGGAGGCGGGCTCGTGTGAACTTATATCTTCTTGGATTCTTTCCGGTAATCCTTTCACAAACGCGTCGATCTTCTCTTCCTCATCTTCGAATGCTCCCGGACACAATAGGCACAATTCTGTGAATCGTCTTTCGTACGTGGTAATATCAAATCCTTGGGTTCGTAACCCTCTAAGTTCTGTCTTGAGCTTATTGACCTCGGTTCTGGGACGGTACTTCTCGTTCATCAAGGGCTTGAAAGCTGACCACGGTAGTGCGTACGCATCATCTTGTCCCACTTGCTCTAGATAGGTATTCCACCATGTTAACGCAGAACCTGTGAAGGTATGCGTAGCGTACTTCACTTTGTCCTCTTCAGTACACTTACTTATGGCAAACACCGATTCAACCTTCTCGGTCCACCGTTTCAATCCGATCGGTCCTTCGGTTCCATCAAATTCCAAAGGTTTGCAGGCAGTGAATTCTTTGTAGGTGCATCCT
The DNA here is from genome assembly GCF_046630445.1 of Rutidosis leptorrhynchoides. NCBI lineage: Eukaryota > Viridiplantae > Streptophyta > Magnoliopsida > Asterales > Asteraceae > Rutidosis > Rutidosis leptorrhynchoides. Next base: position 652,785,323 of record NC_092335.1, read on the forward strand.
ACACGATTTCCTGTACTGCTAGATCCAAGGTTATTGTTGGTATGTAGCGCAGCCTGTACTGCGGCTATGTTTGAAGCTAGAAAAGTACGGAATTCCTCTTCATTCATATTCACGGTGTGTCGAGTAGTCGGTGCCATTTCCTTCAAAATAGTTAAATGGAACAAGTTAATCATACAGAATATTAAGAGTAGTTAATAGTATTTCGTAGCATAATATGAACTCATTTATAAAAGCTTTTTCTTCATATTAGCGTTTTATAAGTTTAAATTCGGGTAGTACCTACCCGTTAAGTTCATACTTAGTAGCTAATATACAATTCAACTACTACAATTCTATATGAAAAACTGATTGTAATAATATTTCTCGTTCAAACTTTTATACAATATTTTACAAACTTACAATACCGCTTATTTTACATAAAGCATGAAATATAGCACACAATAACTTTGATACAAGATAGTTGTGAAGACAATTCTAGCTAGTACACAAGTCGTTCGGCAAAGGCAATAAAGACACGTAATTCATACGTCCAGAAACAAGTCATGCATTCTGGTTTTACTAGGACTACTTCCCATCCTTGGTCTTGTGCAACATAACCGTTATGGCCGTTGATAAGACAGCGTGTTGTAACGTCATCAAAGGGACGAGGGTTACGTAATGTCCAACAGTCCCGTAATAATCTAAAAACCTCATTTCTTACCCCAATTACCGACTCCGTCACTTGTGGAAACGTTTTGTTTAATAGTTGTAGCCCGATGTTCTTGTTCTCACTTTGGTGAGAAGCGAACATTACTAATTCGTAAGCATAACATGCTTCTTTATGTTGCATGTTAGCCGCTTTTTCTAAATCACGAAGTCCAATATTCGGATATATTGAGTCAAAATAATTTCTTAACCCGTTGCGTAAAATAGCATTTGGGTTCCCCGCAATATATGCGTCAAAATAAACACATCGTAACTTATGGGTTTCCCAATGTGATATCCCCCATCTTTCAAACGAAAGTCTCTTATAAACCAAGACATTCTTGGAACGTTCTTCGAATGTCCTACAAACTGATCTCGCCTTAAATAGTTGTGCCGAAGAATTCTGGCCGACTCTAGACAAGATTTCATCAATCATGTCTCCGGGTAGGTCTCTTAAAATATTGGGTTGTCTATCCATTTTGTGTTTTTAAACTGTAAAATAGACAAGAGTTAGTTTCATAAAAAAATACTTATTAATACAAGCAATTTTTACATATATCATAAAGCATAAGAACACTATATTACATATATTACACCACACGAATACAACTATCTTATTCCGACTCGCTCGTTTCTTCTTCTTCGGTTTTGGTTCGTTTTGCCAAGTTTCTAGGGATATATGATGTTCCCCTAATACGAGCCGTCGTTGTCCACATTGGTTTAGAAAAACCTGGTGGTTTAGAGGTTCCCGGGTCATTGTTACAACTTAAGGACTTCGGGGGTTGACGATACATATAAAGTTCATCGGGGTTGGAATTAGATTTCTCTATTTTTATGCCCTTTCCCTTATTATTTTCTTTTGCCTTTTTAAATTCAGTTGGGGTAATTTCTATAACATCATCGGAATTCTCGTCGGAATCCGATTCATCGGAGAATTGGTAATCCTCCCAATATTTTGCTTCCTTGGCGGAAACACCATTGACCATAATTAACTTTGGTCGGTTGGTTGAGGATTTTCTTTTACTTAACCGTTTTATTATTTCTCCCACCGGTTCTATTTCTTCATCCGGTTCCGATTCTTCTTCCGGTTCCGATTCTTCTTCCGGTTCCGACTCTTCTTCCGGTTCCGACTCTTCGGGAACTTGTGAATCAGTCCACAAATCATTCCAATTTACATTTGACTCTTCATTATTATTAGGTGAGTCAATGGGACTTGTTCTAGAGGTAGACATCTATCACATAATATCAAACACGTTAAGAGATTAATATATCACATAATATTCATATGTTAAAAATATATAGTTTCCAACAAAAATGTTAAGCAATCATTTTTAAAGAAAACACGGTCGAAGTCCAGACTCACTAATGCATCCTAACAAACTCGATAAGACACACTAATGCAAATTTTCTGGTTCTCTAAGAACCTGGCTCTGATACCAACTGAAATGTCCCGTTCTTATTGATTAAAAACGTTCCATATTAATTGATTTCGTTGCGAGGTTTTGACCTCTATATGAGACGTTTTTCAAAGACTGCATTCATTTTAAAACAAACCATAACCTTTATTTCATCAATAAAGGTTTAAAAAGCTTTACGTAGATTATCAAATAATGATAATCTAAAATATCCTGTTTACACACGACCATTACATAATGGTTTACAATACAAATATGTTACAACAAAATAAGTTTCTTGAATGAAGTTTTTACACAATATCATACAAGCATGGACTCCAAATCTCGTCCTTATTTAAGTATGCGACAGCGGAAGCTCTTAATAATCACCTGAGAATAAACATGCTTAAAACGTCAACAAAAATGTTGGTGAGTTATAGGTTTAACCTATATATATCAAATCATAATAATAGACCACAAGATTTCATATTTCAATACACATCCCATACATAGAGATAAAAATCATTCATATGGTGAACACCTGGTAACCGACAATAACAAGATGCATATATAAGAATATCCCCATCATTCCGGGACACCCTTCGGATATGATATAAATTTCGAAGTACTAAAGCATCCGGTACTTTGGATGGGGTTTGTTAGGCCCAATAGATCTATCTTTAGGATTCGCGTCAATTAGGGTGTCTGTTCCCTAATTCTTAGATTACCAGACTTAATAAAAAGGGGCATATTCGATTTCGATAATTCAACCATAGAATGTAGTTTCACGTACTTGTGTCTATTTTGTAAATCATTTATAAAACCTGCATGCATTCTCATCCCAAAAATATTAGATTTTAAAAGTGGGACTATAACTCACTTTCACAGATTTTTACTTCGTCGGGAAGTAAGACTTGGCCACTGTTGATTCACGAACCTATAACAATATATACATATATATTAAAGTATGTTCAAAATATATTTACAACACTTTTAATATATTTTGATGTTTTAAGTTTATTAAGTCAGCTGTCCTCGTTAGTAACCTATAACTAGTTGTCCACAGTTAGATGTACAGAAATAAATCGATAAATATTATCTTGAATCAATCCACGACCCAGTGTATACGTATCTCAGTATTGATCACAACTCAAACTATATATATTTTGGAATCAACCTCAACCCTGTATAGCTAACTCCAACATTCACATATAGAGTGTCTATGGTTGTTCCGAAATATATATAGATGTGTCGACATGATAGGTCGAAACATTGTATACGTGTCTATGGTATCTCAAGATTACATAATATACAATACAAGTTGATTAAGTTATGGTTGGAATAGATTTGTTACCAATTTTCACGTAGCTAAAATGAGAAAAATTATCCAATCTTGTTTTACCCATAACTTCTTCATTTTAAATCCGTTTTGAGTGAATCAAATTGCTATGGTTTCATATTGAACTCTATTTTATGAATCTAAACAGAAAAAGTATAGGTTTATAGTCGGAAAAATAAGTTACAAGTCGTTTTTGTAAAGGTAGTCATTTCAGTCGAAAGAACGACGTCTAGATGACCATTTTAGAAAACATACTTCCACTTTGAGTTTAACCATAATTTTTGGATATAGTTTCATGTTCATAATAAAAATCATTTTCTCAGAATAACAACTTTTAAATCAAAGTTTATCATAGTTTTTAATTAACTAACCCAAAACAGCCCGCGGTGTTACTACGACGGCGTAAATCCGGTTTTACGGTGTTTTTCGTGTTTCCAGGTTTTAAATCATTAAGTTAGCATATCATATAGATATAGAACATGTGTTTAGTTGATTTTAAAAGTTAAGTTAGAAGGATTAACTTTTGTTTGCGAACAAGTTTAGAATTAACTAAACTATGTTCTAGTGATTACAAATTTAAACCTTCGAATAAGATAGCTTTATATGTATGAATTGAATGATGTTATGAACATCATTACTACCTTAAGTTCCTTGGATAAACCTACTGGAAAATAGAAAAATGGATCTAGCTTTAATGGATCCTTGGATGGCTCGAAGTTCTTGAAGCAGAATCATGACACGAAAACAAGTTCAAGTAAGATCATCACTTGAAATAAGATTGTTATAGTTATAGAAATTGAACCAAAGTTTGAATATGATTATTACCTTGTATTAGAATGATAACCTACTGTAAGAAACAAAGATTTCTTGAGGTTGGATGATCACCTTACAAGATTGGAAGTGAGCTAGCAAACTTGAAAGTATTCTTGATTTTATGTAACTAGAACTTGTAGAATATATGAAGAACACTTAGAACTTGAAGATAGAACTTGAGAGAGATCAATTAGATGAAGAAAATTGAAGAATGAAAGTGTTTGTAGGTGTTTTTGGTCGTTGGTGTATGGATTAGATATAAAGGATATGTAATTTTGTTTTCATGTAAATAAGTCATGAATGATTACTCATATTTTTGTAATTTTATGAGATATTTCATGTTAGTTGCCAAATGATGGTTCCCACATGTGTTAGGTGACTCACATGGGCTGCTAAGAGCTGATAATTGGAGTGTATATACCAATAGTACATACATATAAAAGCTGTGTATTGTACGAGTACGAATACGGGTGCATACGAGTAGAATTGTTGATGAAACTGAACGAGGATGTAATTGTAAGCATTTTTGTTAAGTAGAAGTATTTTGATAAGTGTATTGAAGTCTTTCAAAAGTGTATAAATACATATTAAAACACTACATGTATATACATTTTAACTGAGTCGTTAAGTCATCGTTAGTCGTTACATGTAAGTGTTGTTTTGAAACCTTTAGGTTAACGATCTTGTTAAATGTTGTTAACCCAATGTTTATAACATCAAATGAGATTTTAAATTATTATATTATCATGATATTATCATGTATGAATATCTCTTAATATGATATATATACATTAAATGTCTTTACAACGATAATCGTTACATATATGTCTCGTTTAAAATTCATTAAGTTAGTAGTCTTGTTTTTACATATGTAGTTCATTGTTAATATACTTAATGATATGTTTACTTATCATAGTATCATGTTAACTATATATATATATCCATATATATGTCATCATATAGTTTTTACAAGTTTTAACGTTCGTGAATCACTGGTCAACTTGGGTGGTCAATTGTCTATATGAAACATATTTCAATTAATCAAGTCTTAACAAGTTTGATTGCTTAACATGTTGGAAACATTTAATCATGTAAATATCAATCTCAATTAATATATATAAACATGGAAAAGTTCGGGTCACTACAAATCTCACCCGAATCCAAGTTTTAAAGTTGTTCCCTAGGACTCTAGCTACGTTGTGATTGTATTGGTAAGTCTTAACTCTATGTTTTGAGTTTTATTTTGTTTAAGCTAGGGTTTGGTTCATGTGGCGTTTGTATGACCCATTTGAGGGATAAATGGGTGGATCTTGGGTTAGATTGTTGAAAGGAAACCCTAATTACCATAATCTAGGGTTTTGGTCTAATGAAATGAGGTTTGTAAGTGTCAAATGTGTTGTAAACATTAAAACACTTTAAGGTTTATGAAAGAATTGTTAATGGGTAAGTTTGACTTGATTGTGAGTCTAAGTAACATAAAATGGGTCAAGATGTACTAGTTGACCTAATTAGATGAAATGGGTATGGATTACCCTAAGTTTTGTATTAATTGAAGTTAATAGACTTTAATTCACTAGTCTTAGTGATTAAAGTCTAGTCTTGGCCATTTATGGGCGGTTGTGAGTAGTTGAGTCATTTAATGCAAATTGGGTCATTAAATGCTCAAGTGGGAGTATTGTGGTTAATCCCACTAGTTGTGAAATTGAATGTACACTTAATGATTTAGTGAAAGGACCCGTTCATATACATTATAAACGATTCACAATAGTTGATTACATCGCGAGGTATTTGACCTCTATATGATACATTTTACAAACATTGCATTCGTTTTTAAAAGACAAACTTTCTTTACAACGAAAGTTGACGGCATGCACACCATTTGATAATACATCCAACTATAATTGACATAATAATAATCTTGATGAACTCAATGACTCGAATGCAACGTCTTTCAAAATATGCCATGAATGACTCCAAGTAATATCCTTAAAATGAGCTAATGCACAGCGGAAGATTTCTTTAATACCTGAGAATAAACATGATTTAAAGTGTCAACCAAAAGGTTGGTGAGTTCATAGGTTTATCATAACAATCATTTCAATATATTAATAGACCACAAGATTTCCGTTTATAAATATATGTACACTCGCAAGTGTATAAAAGTATTCTATAAGTTGTAGGCACCCGGTAACAAGCCTTAACGTTCATGTTTTACCCTCTGAAGTACACCAGATCAAGTGTGTTTAAAATAACCTCGAAGTACTAAAGCATCCCATAGTCAGGATGGGGTTTGTCAGGCTCAATAGATCCATCTTTAGGATTCGCGCCTACCGTACATAGACAAGTAGTTTAATGTTACCAAGCTAAGGGTATATTTCTGGTTTAAACCCACATAGAATTTCTTTTAGTACTTGTGCCTATTTCGTAAAACATTTATAAAACAGCGCATGTATTCTCAGCCCAAAAATATATTGCAAAAGCAAATAAAAAGGGAGCAAATGAAACTCACCATACTGTATTTCGTAGTAAAAATACATAAAACGTCATTTAACAAGTGCAAGGTTGGCCTCGGATTCACGAACCTATATTAATTATATACATTTATATGTTGGTCAATATTTGTCTAACAATTTTTGGTCAAGTCATAGTGTACCACAATCCTAATGCTCGAGACTAATATGCAAAAGTCAACAAAAGTCAACTTGACCCAAAATGACTTCTAAAATTTATACATGTTTATTATATAACTTAACTATAGTCGTTTTATATATTTAAATATATTTATTAGATTTTATAATAATAAAAGTCATTTATTAATAAAAATTTATATTAACGTTTATATATGATAAAATATACTTTTATATATCTTAAGTAGTAAAATTTATAAAGTTCACTTAATATCGTAAAACTAAAGTGGTAAGTATTATTAATGTAATTATATTATGCGTGGTGAAAAATATCTTTGTATCCCCTATTTATTTGATAAAATAATATTGATCATAATAATAATAAGTAAAAGTTGTATTATTTTGTAATAATAATTATTATTATTCTATAAAAAATAACAATATTTATATTTACTAAAAATGGTATTATGATAAAATGATAATACTAACATAATAGTAATAATGATATTTTATAATAACAATGATATTTCTATTAAAATAATAACGATGATAGTAATAATAATCATTTTAACAATAATACTAAAATTCAGTTGACTATAACTTTTAATCCGTTCATCGAAACCATTCGATATCTAAATGAAAAGTTCTTAATTTTTCGCTAGCTTTCCAATGACATGCATATCATATACCCTATCTCAGTAGCATATGTATCTAATTCAGGATTCAATAAACCTATCTAAGGATAATATCGAATGTACAAGCATGCATAATCCTATATACTCGAGCACTAGTCAGGGATACACTATTGATATATAAAAGTTAAGTTATGAGTGCTCACGTATCAATATTGAGATTCAATATTGCAGGAAAGTACGTAGACGCAACGGTGATGATAAACACTAGATTGACCTCACGAGCATACCTATAAACCATACCCATCACCTCCATAGCTATAACCCATAATTTCCTTAGCTTCGACTCATTTAAAAAAAACTATTTTGAAATCACTCGGACATCACTCCGTCGTAATATTTTATGTATACTAATAATATCTTAAAATAATACAGAGCATATATATATATATATATATAAATCGATTGAGAGAGTTTTAGAGAAATATATTTTCAAGTTTCTATGAAATAATAAAACCTATTGAATTCTATTTATAATAGATTTTTGAATTATTAAAGTGAATTATTAAAGTATGAATTATTAAAGTGAATTATTAAAGTATGAATTATTAAAGTGAATTATTAAAGTATGAATTATTAAAGTGAATTATTAAAGTATGAATTATTAAAGTATGAATTATTAAAGTGAATTATTAAAGTATGAATTATTAAAGTGAATTATTAAAGTTAAAGTAAAGTAAAAGTAAAGTAAAGGTAAAGTTAAAGTATAGTAAAAGTATAAAAACTATGTATGTATAATACGCATATAAATATATATAATATTAATTTAAATCGTTATATATATTTAATGAAATAAAATATAAATATCGTTATATTTATTATACTGGTTAAGTAATGAGTTGTTAAAAGTGATTCTAGATATTTATAAAACTTATATACATTTTAATAATAAAGTTCTTTTTAAACTGAAAACGTTTTTGTACGTTTGAAAAATAGATTAATAGAATATTATGGAAACCAATTCTTCACTAGCTTTTGTCTAACTTTCGTAAATGACACTTTTTATTTTTATTTATAAATAGCTTTACAAATTATTCCGAATATCGTTAAGAGGAATAGATTTTATCAAATCATAGTGGACCTCTCAACAGAGACTTGTAATCATAATTCAATGTTTCTGATAATTCAATCATTTAATATATTTTATTTAATTTCATCGATAATCATATTGAAACAAATACGTTTATATAAAGCATTATATATTTAAATACTTCGTTGACATTTTCAATTTATAACATATATACATATACATACATATTCATATATGTTCATTTAATGGTTCGTGAATCATTGGAATTTGGTCGAGGTTTAAATGAATGTATAAACATAGTTTAAAATCCTTGAGATTTAACTTAACAAACATTGCTTATCATGTCAGAATAATATAAAGATAAAGTTTAAATTTAAATTTAGTCGAAAATTTTCGGGTCGTCACAGTACCTACCCGTTAAAGAAATTTCGTCCCCGAAATTTGATAGAGGTCTTCATGACTAACAATGAGAATGTTATTATAATGATTATAGAGTTTTATCATGTTCAAGAAGAATGGATAAAATAATTCGATTACAATAAGCGTATGAGGGAAGTTACCGTAATTGAAGGAAATAAGATTATAGTGATTCGTCATATCTTTTGACATCATCACAATTGATCTCCGAATTTAAAGAAAATCTTTGTAATCTATGTTGGATTTGATGCTTCGGTGATTAAGGAGATTATGATTCTTTTCGAATTAATACGATATTCCATCTTGATTTCTCTGTCGGGTATTTCACTATAAATCCACCTCCTTCGTTTCCTTACAACTCACACCTTCTATTCTTTCTCCCTCAACTCATATTTTAAAGTATTTGTCAATATGCTTCATCCAGTACTGATTCTCGATATACTCCTCACTTTTATATCTGTCGTTCTTCTTTTTCATCTGCCTCCGGAAGAATCTATTTACTTCTACTATACTCTCGGTTTTATAGTGTTTTTAGTTCTTCCGTGTCATTATATTGCTATATGCATTGATATATACAGTTTTTAATTTTTGGGTGGTTGTTAGGTTTTATATCTTCCCTTATATTTCAAAGCCCCTGCTTTTGTCTTCTATAATCATTGACATCCACAGTTAATGCTCCCTTCTATTTGCTGCGATTTATACTCCAATTTCTATTTTGGAGTTTTGTCCTTTCGTTTCTTCTTCTTGCGATTAAGCAACGTTTGTAATGGTCCAGTATTTGCAGATATGAATTTCAGAATGAACATAGTTAATGTTCTAAGAAGGAAATGGTAATGGCACGATCTTGATTTGTTAATTTACCAGAATTCCCTGAAAAGACCGAATCATCAAGAAAATATATTCTTGATATTTTTAGAGATTAAATAGAATACAAGAGTCGTGTAACATGAAATATGATGCCGGCATGGTCTGTGAATCGTCATGTCCCATTAGAAACTCAGCATGACTTACTGTAATATAATCACGTTGATCAAGTGTCATTATATTATACTAACTCATGCTTCAGTTCCCAACACTACTTCAAAACTTTCATAATTTAAACTCGAAAGTTTATAGAATATAGAAACTAATAGTTTCTTATATGATGTAACACTGATAGCGCAAAGAGATAAATGACTTCAGATAAGATTAGTTGTGAAAATATCTTCAGAAATATCGCGGATATTTATAATGAAAGATATGATAATATCTTAGAATTTCTAATATTTATGGATGATGATGAAGATTTTTCTGTAAAGGTTTAGAATAAAGAGTAAGGTATTCGTTAATGACTTTAGCAGGCACTGAATCATTTGGATTCTTTGAAGGCAGATTTAGTCTTTGTGATTTGTCCACAGCCTCCTTCATAGTCTGTTCAATCCGTTTTCCAGTTCCAAACCTTCTCTTTTTCTCAGCTTTACCACCTTACTATTCTTTGTCATCAAACTTTTTAGTGTAAAGATCGTTTACAGTTTTTGATGCTTCGTCAGCATTTCAAGAACTAGTTTGCAGTTCAAAATATTTTTTAGAACTTCACATTCAAAGTATGTAAGTCCAGGAGATAGACGTTTTACGTACACATATAACTGTTGGCGTAGACATGCTACGAGATTTCAAAATACTGGTTACTGTTTTCCGATGATTCGTATGACAATTCTCGTTACAAGATGCGAATGAGTAAATGATGTGATTTCAATAAATATAATGATTTTTCGAAAAGTCAAAGATAATTGAAGTTGTTGGTAAGTTTATTGCTAAGGTGGCGAGATATGAAAGGTCCCCAGTAACGATGACGAAAGGGCAACGTATCTATCGAGGTTATAATAAGACTAGTCCGACTGAAAAGTCGAAGTTGACTTGCTGGAGCTGTGACAAAACTGTCTACTTTGAAAAGGAATTGAAAAGTCATTTTAGCTAATAAATGCCAAAGGGTCTAACACGGATACGCGTCGAAATATGACTTTGGCTTCGAGAGCTTTTTAGGTACATAAATGTGGGTAATATGTGGTTGGATCATCATCTCGATTGTTCATTGTTTGAAGTGTCTTCGAAAACTTCGGAGAGTTTGAACACAGTTTGTAATCGTTAATATACATATGATGTTACACAGTTTTGAAGTCAAAGTATAGCTTTGAAAGATGTAGGAATCTAAGAGTGATGTCTTCTGTTAAATCATGACTTGGATTTTGATTTGTCAAAATCAGAATGCGTAATCAAATTTGGGTGAGAATGGTTGTTTTGATTACTATACAAGAATGTATATTGTTGTGAGATTTTAGGAGTATAGTTGATGATTTGCTTAATCAGATTCGAAAAATGTAACATATTAATTGTGAATTTACATATCTCTCGGGTATTACCTACCCGTTAAAAAAAATTTCACAATTAATATTTTGTACAACAGAATTTTATTACAGTCTTTATGAAAATATATATGTGCATATTTTCTTCAGATGTAACATAGATTTAATGAGTTAATATTAAATTAAACTCATTTGATTTACGGTTGAAACTATAACTGAATAATCCCTAAAGACTTTAGAAATTACATAACTTTTACGGAGTATTTATTCAATAAAATTGAAATTATGAATTAATACTTCATTATTTGTTGGTGTTTGTAACCCTTGCACCATATTCTCTAAAGCCACTACTCGAACACGAAGCGCGTTGACTTCTTCTATTACACCGGGGTGATTGTCGGTTCGAACGAGCGGATAAATAAAATCTAGAATTTGATGTAGTATATAATCGTGACGAGATACTCTGAAAATGAGAGAGAAAATGGTGTTTCGGACCGATTCGCTGATAAATGCTTCAGGTTCATCGCCAAGAGGGCAATGTGGTGGATTGAAGGGATCACCTTCTTCTTGTCTCCAATTATTGAAGAGGCTACGAACCTATCCCCAATTCATCCAGAATAGATGATGGCTAATTAGTTGATCCATTCCGGTCACACTGCTTTCGGAGCTTGAGTGGGATTCCATATCGGAATTTGAGGAACTTGAACTACTGACGAATTCCATTTCGTAGGATTGAATAAAGAATTTTTCGATATGAAATGATTTTCCGGCTATCGGGTGGTATTCTAATTATATAGAATATCTATATATATAGCGCAAAAGATTTCGTAGATTACGGAGGAATTTACGGGATATGTCAGCCAAAGTTTACAGTAACAGATACGCTAAGATATGGATTAGCAGATACGCTAAGATATGAATTTTGTCTATACACTATTCATGAAATCAATGCAGTAAGACGTGTCTAGACTAAGAATGATATGCCGGTAATTTTCGACAAAAATGATGAGCAAAACTTTTGACATGCAGACACGGTCGAAGTCCAGACTCACTAATGCATCCTAATGACTATTAGTTAGACACACTAATGCAGACCTGGTTCGCTAAAACCACCGCTCTGATACCAATTGAAAGGACCCGTTCATATACATTATAAATGATTCACAATAGTTGATTACATCGCGAGGTATTTGACCTCTATATGATACATTTTACAAACATTGCATTCGCTTTTAAAAGACAAACTTTCTTTACAACGAAATTTGACGGCATGCACACCATTTGATAATACATCCAACTATAATTGACATAATATGAAAGGACCCGTTCATATACATTATAAACGATTCTCAATAGTTGATTACATCGCGAGGTACTTGACCTCTATATGATACATTTTACAAACATTGCATTCGTTTTTGAAAAGACAATCTTTCATTACATCGAAAGTTGACAACATGCATACCATTTCGTAATATATCTTACTATAATTGACTTAATAATAATCTTGATGAAATCAACGACTCGAATGCAACGTCTTTTGAAATATGTCATGAATGACTCCAAGTAATATCTCTAAGATGAGCAAATGCACAGCGGAAGATTTCTTTCGTACCTGAGAATAAACATGCTTTAAAGTGTCAATCAAAAGGTTGGTGAGTTCATTAGTTTAACATAAATATCATTTCATAATTTTAATAGACCACAAGATTTTCATATTTCCATTTCTCATAAATATACGTCCCATGCATATAGACAAAAATATCATTCATATGGATTGAACACCTAGTAACCGACATTCACAATATGTAAATAAGAATATCCCCATCATTCCGGGATCCTCCTTCGGACATGATATAAATTTCGAAGTACTAAAGCATCCGGTACTTTGGATGGGGCTTTATGGGCCCGATGGATCTATCTTTAGAGTTCGCGTCAATTAGGGTTTCTGTTCCCTAATTCTTAGATTACCAGACTATATAAAAAGGGGCATATTCGATTTCGATCATTCAACCATATAATGTAGTTTCAAACACTTGTGTCCATTTCGTAAAACATTTATAAAAAACAGCGCATGCATTCTCAGTCCCAAAAATATAATGAGTAAAAAAGGGAGTAAATGAACTCACTCTACTGTATTTTGTAGTAAAAATACATATGACGTCATTGAACAAGTGTAACGTTGGCCTTGGATTCATGAACCTATATCATTCGTATATATATATATTAAAACATATAATCATAATGAACAAATTTATTTATTATATCATAATTTATATATTATATTTATTTAATTTAAGTACATATTCAAAATGATGAATATGTATAGAGTTATATTAATATATCCATATTTATATACATAATTGTTTAGTGTTATATTTAAAACATCAATAGTTTGTTATATGTAAGTATTTATATAAATAAAATTAATAGGTTTGATATATATAGTTATGTGAAATATTAATATGATTATAGTATATGTAATAAGTATATTTATGTAAAAATACTTATCTGTTTAAAAAGATAGTTTTGATAATGATGCTGATTTACTAATAATAATAACCTTATTAAAAATAATAATACTAATAATGATATTGTTAATACTAATTCTTATAATAATATTAAAAATCTTATTAATAATGATAATATTAATAATCATATTACTTAATAATAATACTTATATTGATAATAATATTAGTAATAACAATAATAATAATAATAATAATCATAATTGTAACTAGGGTTATGATAATAATAATAATAAATGATAACTAATACTTATATTAGTAATAATATCAGTAATAACTATTATTACTAATACTTAATAATAGAAATAATTCTAATACTTAATGATAATGATAATAATAATAATAACAATTATGATAAGTGTAATTATAACAATAATAATAATAACCATAATAATATTAATAATACTAATAATTTTTATGAGATAGCTACCTCAAAGATAGAGCCCTAAAAAAAAATAACACCCCTGCCGAGTCTCGAACCCAAGACCTCTCGCTTATCGCAAACACCCTGTACAATTCTTCCATTTTCGTATTTCTGATTAAACTTCCCCACTAATTTTATTTAACCCAAATCCTATTCTTATTATAACAGGCCAAGTACCCACCATTTAATAAATCCATGAACGAATTTTTACCCAAGCCCAAAACCCTTTAATCAGCCAAAGTTATTGAAGTTCAAATAAAAAATGCTGCAGGTAGGGATTGAACCTTTGACCTCTCGTTACACCCAAGCACACCTAACCATCTGAGCTAACATGTTTTTCTGAAATTAGTCTTAACTTAGATCTATATAACTCGAATTTTTCTATTTTTGCTATTTCTTCCTCTTCTTCCAAACCCAGTTATCATCATCATTAAACCATTAACATACTAAGGATCATTCTCATCATCTTAAGCTAATTATTATCATTAATCTAATCTAATCATAATCATAATTAATTAATAATAATATTGATAAATAATAGTAAATATATAATAATAATTATAATATTAATTATACCTAAAAGGAAATTGTGGGGTTATTGGATTTGAGCTGCATCCACACCAACATCATCGTTATTATTTTAACATCACATCATCATCATAAACATATCATCTAATTATCATGGACATCATAATCATCATCATTATCATTCTTAATTCATCATCATCTTTCCTCACAACCCCCATCATCATCACACACCCTAACCGTAATCATCATCATCGCGATAATTGTATCATCTTCACGATAAGGCATCACCTTCATGTTTATGATTTTATGTATTATTTTCATCATCCATTCGTCACTGTAGCAGAGACAGAAGGGAAACGTATGGCAGTAGAAATAGTAGCATCGTAGTAGCACAGCAGTAGCTGCAATAACAGTCTGATGTTTGACAGGAAGGAAAATAAAAACGTATGTAGCAGCAGTAATCAGCAATGATGGTGGCGATTGTGGGTGGTGCTCGACAAAGAAAGAAACAGGAAGAAAGTGTAGGTGGTTCGATGGGTTGTTGCTCGATTAAACATAAATAAACACAAGGTAATTATCGTTTGGAAGTGGGTGTGGGTTCAACCGAGGTGGTTCATGGTGTAAATGACTTTGGTGATGGAAGATTTTATGGTGGTGGATGGCGGTTTATGATATAGATGAAATAGAAAAAAGAAACCGAGGATGGTGGTTGTTTTGGAGTGTGATTTCATTAAAATGAAATGGGTTTGGGAGATGGTAGTTATAAGAAGATGGTGGTCGACGGTAGCACATGGTGCTATAGGGTTTGTGGTCTTGGGTTTGTGCTTTGTGGTGTCCGGTGGTGGCAGATGAGTGGTGATTCGCACAAGGCAGGAACAATGATCGAGTATAGCAACAGTTAAAGGTAGGTTGTGTTCTTGATTGTTTGTTGGTGATTAAAGGTGGTAATCAATGGAGCGAAGGATTAATGAGTTTAGAGGATGATTTCTTAAGAAATGGTTATATATGGATTTGGTGTGTAAGAGAAATGAAATATGGGGATTTTGAAATAAGACTTGCACTTAAGTTTAAAATTTTCAGGTTTCGTTGATAATATATCCATATAACATGTGAATACATATATATCTATTAAGTTAGTGATAAGAAGACAAGGAATGAGAAACCATAGTTCAGCAGCCCTCATTATTGGATTAATATGCCGACGGTTAATAGGGATAGCATTTCGTAGTCCGCGGTTAATAAATGGCGGATAAAAGTGTTCAGAAAAATCCCATATTTTTAAATTAAAGATATTTATTTATCTAGGTCATTATGGTATAAAATTCGTTCATTAACTATTAAATAAAAATTACATTAATTATCCACCCCAACCCCAAGTAAAATATAAAAAGTTTAAAATCTAACAAACAACTTCTTAATATATTAATAATAAGTCTAAAATTTATAAAACTCATTTTCGAATCACCGTTTACTTTAAAATCACATAGGTTCATTTTTAACTCGTTTCCTATCAAACGGATGATAATCGAGCGTTACCGTCGTTTACTAAATAGATTTGAAAACACAAAATATATATTTAATATACTTTATTTATATATATAAATATGTTTTAAATAATAATTATCATAATATCATATTTTTTTTATTTTTTTTTACATACTTAATTTTAATAACCACGACATATAAAATTTAAAGTTATATTGTATTCATCTATATATATATATATATATATATATATATATATATATATATATATATATATATATATATATATATATATATATATATATATATATATATATATATTTAAATACACTCAAATCTATTTACAATTACTTGTTCGTGAATCGTCGAAATTGGTCGAAGGTTAAATGAATTCATGTAAACAGTTCAAAAATTTTGAGACTCAACATTACAGACTCTGCTTATCATGTCGAATTCATATTAAGATTAAGTTTAAATTTGGTCAGAAATTTCCGGGTCGTCACAGTACCTACCCGTTAAAGAAATTTCGTCCCGAAATTTGAGTGAGGTGGTCATGGCTAATAATAAAAATGTTTTCATGATGAATTTGAGTTGATAAATAAAGTTTTATCATCATTGAGTATTGTGGATAAAACTATTCGATTATTCGAAGAGTACGAATGAAGCTATCACAAAAGATTGAAATAGGAAAAGTAAATATTCGTCTTAACTTTTAGCAGAGTTAGGGTTGAATTCCGAAATTCAAGGGATTTAAAGAAAATCTTCAAAATCTAAAAAAAATTGATTCTTCGGTGAGTAAGGAAATTAAGATATCTATAATTAAATACGATGATCTACCTTGATTACTCTGTCTGATATTTCCATTATAAATTAAACTCTTTTGTTCCATTATCCTCATCATTCCTATGCTTTCCTTCTTAGTTCATACATCCAAAAGATTATGAAAATGCTTAATTCAGTTCTAATCCTTAATATTTTCTAATTATCTTTTCTGTCATCCTTCTTTTCAATCTTCCACCAGAAAAATCTGTTTACTTATACTATTACCTTGGGATGATACTATTCTTAATTATACTGTTTATTTATATTGCTATTCGTATTAATATCCGTAGTTTGTAACCTTCGAGTTGTTATTGGGCTTTATATTTTCTCTTATATTTTGGAGCTCTTTGCCTTTTTATTATCCTCTCGATCTCTATTAAAGCGAGTAATGGTCCAGAATTCATAAGTATGGAGTTTTGAATGAACTTAATGTTCTAAACGAGAAAGGACGTAATAGCACGATTTGATTTTTTCAAATTACCAGAATATCCAGGAAAGATAGAACTATCAGGAAGCTATGTTCTCGATATGTTTGGAGATCAGGTAAAATATAAGAGTCGTGTAAATGGCACATGATGACGTTATAGTCTGTGAATCATCACGTTCCATTAGAAACTTAGCATGACTTACTGTAATATAATCACGTTGATCAAGTGTCATAATATTATACTAACTCATGCTTCAGTGCCCAACACTACTTTAAAAACATTCATACTTCAAACTCGAAGGTTTCAAAATTTAGAAACTAAAATAGTTTCTTTTATGATGTAACACAGGAAGCACGAAGAGGTATATAATTTCGGACGAGAATATTTATGAAAATATCCTCAGAAATATCGAAGATATTGATGATGATATTTTGGAATTTCTAAGTTCGAAGGTTGATGTAGAAAAATTTTCCACAAGATTTTAACATGACTTCGGAGCAAGATAATTTCTAAAGATTTCAACGGATCCAGAATTACCTGGATTCTTTGAATATAGAGTATGGTCCTTGCATTTGTCCTTGGTCTCCTTCGTGGTTAGCTCAATCCGTTTTCCAGTTCAAATATTTTTTTTTTTTTTTTTTTTGAGCTTTTCCAACATACTATTCTTTATCATCAAACTTCTGACGATTAAGGTCGTATACGGTTGTCTACAGTTTATGCTGCTTCATCCAGCTTTTTCAAAGTTCAATGTATTGATTCGTAGGCTGGGTACTTTTCAAAATTTCAGAGTTGAAGATCGTAATTCCAAGAGATAAAGGTTATATGTATACATATAATTGTTGATGTAGACATGATGCGAGATTTCAAAATATTGAGTGCTAATTCTCGATAATTAGTATAGCAATTCTCATTATAAGGTGTGGATGAGTATATGACAGGGTTTCAATGAATATAATGATTTCTCGAAAAGTCAAAGGTTTATGAAGTTGCTGGTAAGTTTACTGCTAATGTGGTGGGATGTAAATGGTTCTCCGGCAACAATGACGAAAAGGGTAACTTATATATCACGGTTATAATAAGGCTAATCCGTATGAAAAGTCGAAGTTGACTTGTTGGAGCTGTGACAAAATTTGCTACTTTGAAAAAGGAATTGAAAAGTTGTTTTTGGTAATAAATGCCAAAGGAGCTAGCACAGATACGTGTTAAGCGTTTACTCAGTTCCGAGTATTTTCAGGTGCATAACTATATGCGTAAATCTTTTTTTTTTCGTAGATGAAGTGCAGTTGGTCCATCCTCTCGATTGAGGTGTTTCCAAGAACCATGAAAGGTTTGAACACAGATTGTAATCATCAAGATACAAATGAGGTTTAAAATGAAATCAAGTGGCAAACTTGAAGAATTGTTTAGTTTCATATGTTATAATTAATATTTTAATTCATTTTAATTGTCCAGGGTTGGTAGTCCACAGTTGATAGTCCACAGTTAACAGTCCAATAATTCATATATAGTTTAATACATAATATTCGAATTAATTAATACTTATCGTGACCCGTGTACATGTCTCAGACTCGATCACAACTCAAACTATATATATTATTGTAGAATCAACCTCAACCCTGTATAGCTAACTCCCGCATTACTGCATATAGAGTGTCTATGGTTACTCCAAATAATATATATAGATGGGTCGATATTGTGACAACCCGGAAATTTCCAATAAAATTTAAACTTTATCTTTATATTATTCCGACACGATAAGCAAAGTTTGTTAAGTTAAATCTCAAGAATTTTAAATTGTGTTCATACATTCATTTTAACCTCGACCAAATTCAGACGATTCACGAACCGTTATATATAAATAAATATGTATATATATGTATATATATATATATATATTATAACTTGAGAATATTAATAAAGTATTAAACGTATAATACTTTACATGATCGTATTTGTTTCAATATGTTTATCGATGGAATTAGAAGATAATATCAAATTGTTGATTTATCAGATACATTATGATATGATTACGGGTCTATGTTATGAGGTCCACTGTGATTTAAGAAATCTATTCTTTTTGACAACATTCGGAAAATGGTAAAGTGATTTATAAGTAAGAACGTGAAGTGTAAATAACTTAGATGTTGGATATCGACAAGTTAAGTAACTCGACATTTTTCATTAAGATGATTTCATACGTTTATTTAACCTTTGAACTTTATTCCATGCTTCACCAACAAACTGTAATTTAAAAACTTGAAACCTATTATGAATATATATGATTCTATTTTTTAAAACATTTTATGATATAACGATTTCCATTATTTTAACCTTTAAACAAAATGATTCTTAAAAATATATTTGGTTTTGGAAAACAAAATTATTATATTTATTTGATTTAGTTTCAAACGTACAAAAACGTTTTCAGTTTAAAAAAAACTTTATTATTAAAACATATATAACTTTTATAAATATCTAGAACCACTTTTGGCAACTCATTACTTAACCAGTATGATAAAGATAACGATATTTATATTTTACTTTATTAAATATATATAACGATTTAAATTAATATTATATATATTTATACGCGTATTATACGTACATAGTTTTATACTTTTACTATACTTAAACTTTACCTTTACTTTATTTTTACTTTACTTTAACTTTAATAATTCACTTTAATAATTCATACTTTAATAATTCACTTTAATAATTCATACTTTAATAATTCACTTTAATAATTCATACTTTAATAATTCACTTTAATAATTCAAAAATCTATTATAAATAGAATTCGATAGGTTTCATTATTTCATAGAAACTTGAAAATATTTTTTCTCTAAACTCTCTCAATCGATTTACATATATATATTTACTCCGTATTATTTCAAGATATTATTAGTATACATAAAATATTACGTCAGAGTGCTGTCCGAGTGATTTCGAAATTGTTTTTTGAGTGGGATTGGATTAAGGAAATTATGGGTTATAGCTATGGAGGTGATTGGTATGGTTCATGGGTATGCTCGTGAGGTCAATATAGTGTTTATCATCTCCGTTGCGTCTACGTACCTTTCCTGCAATATTGAATCTCAATATTGATACGTGAGTACTCATAATTTAACTTTTACATACTAATAGTGTATCCCTGACTAGTGCTCGAGTATATAGGATTATGCATGTTTGTACTTTTGATATTGCCTTTAGTTAGGTTATGTTGAATCCTGAATTAGTTATATATGCGACTGAGATAAGGTATAAGATATGCATGTCGTTGGAATGCTAGCGAAAAATTAAGAACTTTTCATTTAGATATCGAATGATTTCGATGAACGGATTTGAAGTTATAGTCCATCGAATTTTTGTATTATTATTAAAAATGATTATTATTATCGTCGTTATTATCGTCGTTCTAGTTTTATCTTATTATTATTATTATTATCTTTATCAATAAAAGGATTTATCATTAAAAATTGTTATTTTTTTTATTATTACTATCGTTATTATCGTTAAAGTTATAATTAATATTATTATTATTATTATCCAATTATTATTATTATTATTATTATTATTATTATTATTATTATTATTATTATTATTATTATTATTATTATTATTATTATTGGTATTATTATTATTATTATCATTATTAATATATATATCATTATTTAAAAATGGTTATTGTTATTGTTATTATTATTATTACTATATTATCATTAAGATAATTATTAGTATTGTCGTTAATAATGTTATAGTAACTATCATTATTAATATTAGTGTAATTAAAACAAATATTTGTAACACCTAATTATTTTGATTACTATTATTATCATTATTACGAACACGATATAAAAGACGATTAAAAGCTATTAAACGAAACGATTAGGAAATAATGGGTAAGAGTATCATGATGAAATTAAAATATTATAAGATATTGATTTAGATAAAATTATCGTTCTTATTATTTTTATCATTACTATTATTATTAAAATTATCGTTAGTATTAAAACTATCATTTTAACAAAAATTATCATTTTAATAGAAATGTCATTGTTACTATAAAATATCATTATTATTATTATTATTTTAAATAGAATTATTATTTTAAAGATAATATTAAAAATTATCGTAAATATTAAAGTTTTCATAATTAGAATTATCGTTTTATCATAATGTCATCTTAGTAATTATAAATATTGATATTTTTATAATAATAATTATTATTACAAAATAATACAACTTTTATTTACTATCATTATAGATATTATTTTATCAAATAAATATTTGATACAAACATATTTTACTACGTGTAATAACTTACTTTAATAATACGTATCATATTATCTTTATAATATTAAATGAACCCTATAAATTTTATTACTTAATATATATAAAAGTATATTTTATTATATAAATATAATATAAAATTTTATTTATTAATAAATAAATTATATTATTTACTCTAATAAATCTTTTAAAAATATTTAAAAATATAAAACGACGATATTTAAACTATATATTAATCATGTATAAATTTTTGGAAATTATTTTGAGTCAAATTTACTTTTGTTGACTTTTGCATATTAGTCTCGAGCATTAGGATTGTGGTACACTATGACTTGACCTAATTTGTTAGACAAATATTGACCAACACATAAATATATATAATTAATTTAGGTTCGTGAATCCGAGGCCAACCTTGCACTTGTTCAATGACGTTATATGTATTTTTACTACGAAATACAGTATGGTGAGTTTCATTTGCCTTTTTACCCTTTATATTTTTGGGACTGAGAACACATGCGCTTTTATAAATGTTTGACGAAATAGACACAAGTAATTGAAACTACATTCTATGGTTGAATTATCGAAATAGACACCCTAATTGACGCGAATCCTAAAGATAGATCTATTGGGCCTAACAAACCCCATCCAAAGTACCGGATGCTTTAGTACTTCGAAATTATATCATGTCCGAAGGAGGATCCCGGAATGATAGGGAATATTCTTATATGTATCTAGTTAATGTCTGTTACCAGGTGTTCACCATATGAATGATTATTTTTTGTCTCTATGCATGGGACGTATATTTATGAGAACTGGAAATGAAATTCTTGTGGTCTATTAAAATGATGGAAATAAATGATTATGATAAACTAATGAACTCACCAACCTTTTGGTTGACACTTTAAAGCATGTTTATTCTCAGGTGTTAAAGAAATCTTCCGCTGCGCATTTGCTCATTTTAAAGATATTACTTGGAGTCTTTCATAGCATATTTCGAAGAACGTTGCATTCGAGTCGTTGAGTTCATCAAAGATTATTATTAAATCAATTTATAGTTGGATAGTGGATATTATGAAATGGTATGCATGCCTGTCAATTTTTGATGTAAAGAAAGATTGTCTTTTAAAAACGAATGCAATGTTTGTAAAATGTATCATATGGAGGTCAAATACCTCGCAATGTAATCAACTATTGTGAATCGTTTATAATGTATATGAACGGGTCCTTTCAGTTGGTATCAGAGCGGTGGTCTTAGCGAACCAGGTCTGCATTAGTGTGTCTAACTGATAAGTCGTTAGGATGCATTAGTGAGTCTGGACTTCGACCGTGTCTGCATGTCAAAAGTTTTGCTTATCATTTCTAGTCGGAAATCATCTGCTTATCATCCATAGGAAATTACCTGCTTATCATTATTAGTCTAGACACGTCTTGCTACATTAATTGCATGAGTAGTGTATAGACAAACTTCATATCTTAGCGTATCTGCTAAATCATATCTTATCGTATCTGTTACTTTAAACTTTACCTGACATGCCCCGCAAATTCCTCCGTAATCTATGAAATCTTTTGATCTCTATATATAGATATCCTATGTAAATAGAATACCACCCGATAGCGGAAAAATCATTTTTATATCGAAAATCCTTTATCCAATTGTACGAAATGGAATTTGTCATCAGTTCAAGTCACTCGGATTCCGAAATGGAATCTCACTCAAGCTCCGAAAGCAGTGTGACCGGAATGGATCAACCAATCAGTCATCACCTATTCTGGATGAATTGGGGATGGGTTCGTAGCCTCCTCAATCATTGGAAACAAGAAGAAGGCGATCCTTTCCATCCACCACATTGCCCTCTTGGCGAAGAACCTGAAGCACTTACCGGCGAACCTGTTCGAGACACCATTTTCTCTCTCATTTCCAGGGTATCTCATCACGATTATATACTACATCAAATTCTAGATTTTATTTATCCACTCGTTCCGACTGACAATCATCCTGAAATAATAGAAGAAGGCAACGAACTTCGCGCTCGGGTAGTGGCTTTGGAGAATATGGTGTAGAGATTACAAACACCAGCAGCAGCACCAGCAGCATAACCAGTACCACCATCATCAACGCCAACAGTACCATTACCACCTCCAACCACAACCGCATTGTAAACCTCAACTTCACAATATGTCCCACGAGCATCAACGTCATACGCACCATAGATACCAAGGAGTACCAACCACAATAACCGACGAAGTATTAATTCATAACTTCATTGGAGAAACATTCCGCAGCGATTATATAATCTCTAAAGTCTTAGAGATTATCTAATCTAGCCCTAACCATAAATCAGTTAAGCGAACCAAAATGATAGAAGGAAGAGTAGAAACCCTGACAAAAATGGTGTGTGATTAACAAGTTAAACTTGTTTTACCAACAGCATCAACAGTACCGTCAACGTCACCAGCATCGTCAGTACAGTCAACATCAGAATCAACAACACCAATAACATCACAAACTCCGTCAGTTCAAGAATCACTGTGGACATCATTACGAATCAATAACGTGTATATTGTATCAACAAGTTATGAAGAATTAACTCATTCCCTCTGAAGAAATTATATATATATTTTATATATATATATATATATATTTTGAAATAAAAAAATAAATCTTTCCGTGCTAAGCTATTGTGTGTGAATCTTAACTACTCAGTTAATTCATATTACAAATATGCAATAATGTACGTCCCTCACCCGCGACTTAACCATCGTTAACTACAATCTATGTCTCAATTCAACAAATTCTAATTCCTAATAAATCAAGTATATATTTGATTTTACACTTCATCATTGATGTAACCGAAACTTTTCAGATAACATCATTCGTACTTTGCGAAGTTCACAAGAATTTAACGAAAACCAACATCACATCTCAACAAATAACGAAGTATTGATTCATAATTTCAATATTATTGAAGAAATACTTATGTAACCTCTAAACCTTCAAGGAATTATTCAATTCTAGTTCCAACCGTAAATCGAATGAGTTTAATTTAGTATTAACTCATTAAAATCTATGTTACATCCGAGGAGAATATATACATATATATTTTCATAAATACTGTAATAAAATTCTTATATACAAAATATTAATTGTGAAAATTTTTTAACGGGTAGGTAATACCCGAGAGATATATATAAATTCACAATTAATATGTTGCATTCTTCGAATCAGATTAAGCAAATTATCAATTATACTTCCGACTTTCACAATAATATACATTCTTTCATAGAAATCAAAACAACCATACTCATTCAAACCCAATTACGTATTCTGATTTTAAAATCTCAGAATTCAATTCGAGATATAATCGGTACCATTACTTTTAGATTCCTACATCTTTCAAAGCTATACTTTGACTTCAAAAGTGTGTTAGAACATCAAATGTATACAAACGATTACAATCTATGTTCAAACCCTTCGAAAATCTCTGAAGACACTTCAAATAATGAGCAATCGAGATGATGATCCAACCACATATTACCCACAGTTATGTACTTAAAAAGCTCTCGAAACCAAAGTATAACAACCCTCACTTTTCGACTTCCGATTTTACTAAAATACATAGAGTTGTTATATACGAATAAATTTAACGTTGACCGAATAAACGTACGCTTAAAATAAATAATATAATTATAAATATTATAAATAAGATTATGATATATAATATAACATAATTACATCAATGAATATATATATAATATTTATATTACTTTTGTTATTTAGTTAATAGAATATATAATTAACTAAATAATACATAATATTATAACATTTATAAAACTAATAAAAACTATAAATTAATAATCATAAATTTTAATTTTTATAAAAACTAAATATAATAATAATTTTTATATAAAATTCGTATTTAAAATTAAACAAATATAGAAATAAAATGTTAAATGTTCTTAGAAATATATTAAACAAATTTTTTTTTTTTAGAATTTTATACAAAAAAAAAAATCAAAACTATATATACTTTTAATAAATAAATACAAAAATACAAACTACTTTTTATTATTTTAACTTTTAAGATTTACTTTTAATAAAAATACAAACTACTTTTTTCTTATTTTAACTTTTAAGATTTACTTTTAATAAAAATACAAAATACTTTTTCTTATTTTAACTTTTAAGATTTTACTTTTAATAAAAATACAAACTACTTTTTCTTATTTTAACTTTTAAGATTTTACTTTTAATAAAAATACAAACTACTTTTTCTTATTTTAACTTTTAAAATTTACTTTTAATAAAAATACAAAATACTTTTTCTTATTTTAATTTTTAAGATTTTACTTTTAATAAAAATACAAACTACTTTTTCTTATTTTAACTTTTAAGATTTTACTTTTAATAAAAATACAAACTACTTTTTCTTATTTTAACTTTTAAGATTTACTTTTAATAAAAATACAAAATAATTTTTCTTATTTTAACTTTTAAGATTTACTTATTTTATTTTAATTTTTTTTTACCTAACATTTTCAACTATAAATACCACATACATTTCTCATTTCAAACTTACACCTTAATCTCTCATTTCTCTCTTAAAGAACTACTTCTAGTTGATATCTCGGTCACTTACTTGCTTTACTTTCCTTTCTTGCGTGGAATACTTCAACTGCTATTTAAGGTGAGTTTCATTTGCTCCCTTTTTATATATATTTTTGGGCTGAGAATACATGCGCTGTTTTATAAATGTTTTACGAAATAGGCACAAGTACTAAAACTAATTCTACGTGGATTTAAACCAGAAATATACCCTTAGCTTGGTAACATTAAACTACTTGTCTATGTACGGTAGGCGCGAATCCTAAAGATAGATCTAGTGGGCCTGACAAACCCCATCCTGACTATGGGATGCTTTAGTACTTCGAGGTTATTTTAAACACACCTGATCTGGTGTACTTCAGAGGGTAAAACATGAACGTTAAGGCTTGTTACCGGGTGCCTACAACTTATAGAATACTTTTAAACACTTGCGAGTGTACGGATATTTATGGAAACTGAAATCTTGTGGTCTATTATTATAACGGAAATGATTGATTTTGATAAACTAATGAACTCACCAACCTTTTTGGTTGACACTTTAAGCATGTTTTGTCTCAGGTGACGAATAAGATGATTGCCATGATTGCTACCTGATGAACTGAATGCTGCTACATGGAGTCTTCATTTCATTACATTTACTTTGCATTAAGACTATTATTATTATTATTATTATTTCAGTTTAAATTTGATGTAAAACTTTTAATGCTTCCGCTGTTTTATTAATAAATGTTTTATTCAAAACGTCTCATATAGAGTCGTTCTCGTATATACAACTGTGATTTGATATAATTAGTCACAAATACTCTAGGCCCTATTTTGGGGGTGTGACAGATTGGTATCAGAGCAGGTTGTTGTAGAGAACCAGGATTGCATTTTATGTATGCCTTATACAATTAGGTACCTTAGCAATGTAGGACTACAACTTTCCTTGACCATAGTGCCTTTAATTGTTGCCTTTAATTGATAAATGCTACACTATACCTTAGAAACTATAC
The DNA here is from genome assembly GCF_046630445.1 of Rutidosis leptorrhynchoides. NCBI lineage: Eukaryota > Viridiplantae > Streptophyta > Magnoliopsida > Asterales > Asteraceae > Rutidosis > Rutidosis leptorrhynchoides. Next base: position 652,812,764 of record NC_092335.1, read on the forward strand.
TTAAATCTTAAGATTATAACATACATGATAATGTGAAATTACTCGAACGTCAACGCTACTTAAGGCCTAGGGTGATCCTTGGTACCACTATGGGACGCTTGTGGATTTCGAATGCCAAACTTAGATTTTGGTCGAGAATTCCTGGGCCAACCGGTAACAATTGATCATTCAAGTGACTCGGGGGTGGCATAGATGTTTGGGTATGGTGCACAATATCAAACCTGACTATAGTGATCATACAACACTTTGTCACTTACGCACTTAATAAGTGGTGAACTTATTAAGAACAACTCACCTAGTCATCTATCCTGGTTTTGTGTATTACATATGTATTACATGAAATATTATCCAAGATTTTTGAAACTCCTATAATTCATACTCAAACGTATATAACTCCCTGTTATATCACGAACCTATATGCCTTATGCCTTTATGCATCGGTTTGCGAACCGGGAAATGTCATTGGGTTATCACAGTATACGAATTGAAAGTCTTTAATCGAAAGATTATTAGATTACATACTTATCATTTTATAATCTCGACACGTCATACTGCCATTATTAGAGTATAGACAAATCATATCTTAGCATATCTATTCCCAATAGACCTTGTCTAACACTTTTCCTAAATTTCCTCCGTAAATTACGGAAATCTTTCTGCTATATATACGTATTCAAGGAGATGAATATATCATTCAATATTCAACACCCATTTCATATCAAACCCTATTCCAAACACATAATATGGATTTCTCACCTAATTCCTCAAGTTCTTCTAGCTCCAAAGATAGCGTGACAGGAGCACACCCACCGATCAATTATCGTGATTTCTTTAGAAAATGGGGATGGGTTCGCGAAATACTCACCCTATGGAGAAATGAAGAAGGTACTCCTTATCACGAGCCAAACTTACCACCAAACGTCGGAGTACTCGATCCTCTTACTGGCGAACCTGTTCGCAATACCGTTTTCACTCTTTTCGCAAGGATTTTCCGCCTCGAAGGTCGACTCGATGTAACCAACGACAATATTCGTCCTCTACTCTCGAATTCTAACCAGAAAGGGTTATTAGAAGAAGTTAGAAGACTTCGAACTAAATATCAAGAATTGACAAACCTTACAGAGGAATGGGTAGAACAAATCCATAGACTCGAGCGTAAAGTAGAAACCCTGGAGGAAATAGTGCGCGATTTGGTAGCTAGGCTCACACTTACTAACCAAGTACCACAAGCAGCACCAACAGCAGCACCAGCACTAGCACCACCAGTACTATCAGCATCACCACCAACAGCATCAGCTTCACCAACAACAACATCAGCATCCCACGTCTCAACATCATAATCGGTACCTCAAACATCGACATCATACGCCCATAGATACTAAGGAATATTAGTAATAATAAGTTAAGATGTATTGACTCATTCTTCCTGAAGAATTATATATGTATACTTTATATATATATGGTTTGGAACAATAATAAATCTTTTCGTACTAAACTATTACGTGTGAATCTTAACTAGTATGTAGTACTTGGTTAATTCATATCACTAATACACTATGATGTACATCCTTCGTTAATGACTTAACAATCATTAATCACTACTTCAGTACAATAAACTCCATTTCATAATAAACTAAGTGTATTATTCAAATGCATGTGTGATTTTACACTCCTATTTTTCGATGTACTCAAAAATTTCTCGAAAACATCATTTGTGCCTTATGAATTTCACAAGAAATCCACGAGCATCAACATCATTTACTGAGGTATATTAATAATAATGAACGATGAAGTATTGATTCATAACTTCATTAAAGAAATATTCCGCGACGATTATGTAATCTCTAAAGTTTTGGAGATTATTTATTCTCATTTCAACCGTAAATCAAATGAGTTTAATATTATATTAACTTATTAAATCCATAATTACATCTGAAGAAAATATATATGTATGTATATTTTCATAAAGATTGTATTTAAAAATTCTTTTGTACAAACTGTTAATTGTGAAAATATTTTAACGGGTAGGTAATACCCAAGAAATATCTAACATTCACATTAATATATTACATTGTACATTCTTCGAAATCCTTGAAAACATATCAGATTGATAATCAATGATTCAGATCAGTTAACCTTGAGAATGCTGATGAAGCAGCAAAAGCTGTAGATGGCCTTAATGACCAGAAGCTTGATAATAAAGATTTGTGTGTTGGAAAAGCTCAAAAGAATATCTGGTATTGAAAGACGGATTGAGCAAAACATGAAGGAGACCAAGGACAAATCCCAAGGACTAAACCTATAACCAAAGAATCTAGATGATTCAATTTCTGAAGGAAATCACAGAAGATCTTTTTACGCATTCTAAATCCTTACAGAAGAATTTCTTCATTATCCATCGATTTTAGAAATTCTAAAATATCATCATATCTTTCGTTATAAATATCCTCAATATTTCTAAAGATATCTTCATAACGATTCTTGTCCGCAATTAATTATCTCTTTGCAATATCTTTATTACATCATAAACGAAAACTGTTTAAGTTTCTATATTCCGTAAAATTTAAATTCAAATTTTGAATGATTTGAAGTAGTGTTGAGAATTGAAGCATGAGTTAGTATAATATAATGACGTCAGGCCAACATGATTATATTACAGTAAGTCATGCTAAATTTTTAATGGAAGATGATGATTCATAGACTTTATAATCATCATTTGCCATGTTACACAACTCTTACATTCTACTTAATCTCTGAACATATCAAGCAAATATATTCTTAATAGTTCTATCCTCAGTAATTCTGGTAATTTACCAAATCAAATCGTGATATTACGCTTAGAACAGTAGGTCCATTCGAAACTTCATACCTACAAATTCTTGACCATTACTCGCTTTACTTAGAGTCGAGAGAAGAATAAAAAGGCAAAGAGCTCCGACATATAAGGGAAAATATGTATCCCGATAACGATACCGAAATTACAAACCGTGTATATCAATACGTATTGCAACGTAAAGACATGGGAGAATTAAAAACACTATAACCCCAAGGTAATAGTAGAACAAAACAAATTCCTCTAGTGGTAAATGAAAAAGAAGAATGACTGAAATGATAGTCAGAAAAATATCCAGGATAAGAACTGGATGGAGCATTCTCACAATCTTTGGAAGTATGAATTGAGGAAGAAAGTATAGAAGTGGTGAAGATAATGAAACGGAAGAAGCTAATTTATAGCAAAATTCCAAACACAGCAATTGAAGCAATTCACCTCATTTAATCAAAGAAAATTTCAAATTCCTTAATTACCGGAGAATCAAATCTTATGGATTACGAAGATTTCCTTTAATCCCTTGAATTCCAAAAATCAATCGTGACTACGTCAAAAGTTAAGGCGAACATTTAATTTCTCATTCACTCTTTTACAATAGCTTCGTTTATACGCTTCCTATAATTAAATCGTTTTATCCATATTATTCAGTAGTGATAAAACTTTATTTTTTCAACTTATATTCATCATTACAATATTCTTGTTGTAAACAATGATGATCTCTATCAAACTTCATGACTATAATTTTCATGAACTACTCTCTGTTTTGTCTACCCTAATATTGTGACATAAATACTCAAAGTTTTAAATAAGCTCAATACTATTCATAACACATTTCATGTGTTCAGTTTACTAAAATGCCCGTATAACACCATCATCCCTTTTGAGGATAACCTAGTCAAATGACACTCTTATTAATCCTTTAGATAACCTCCGCATTAATGATAAAATGCACTTTATAGAAGAACCTGTAAGAAATTAGGGTTCGTATTATTTAAATGCATGAAACAGAACAATATTCTATCCGTTGGAATTCACGAAAGGCCCCGAACCTACCTGGGAACGTGAAGACCAGATAAAACGTAAATATCCTCGTTTAGGTACGAACAACGCTGATTGATGGCAAAAACTAAATTTCGGGACGAAATTTCTTTTAACGGGTAGGTACTATAACAACCCTCACTTTTCGACTTCCGATTTTACTAAAATACCTAGAGTTGTTATATACGAATAAATTTAACGTTGACCGAATAAACGTACGCTTAAAATAAATAATATAATTATAAATATTATAAATAAGATTATGATATATAATATAACATAATTACATCAATGAATATATATATAATATTTATATTACTTTTGTTATTTAGTTAATAGAATATATAATTAACTAAATAATACATAATATTATAACATTTATAAAACTAATAAAAACTATAAATTAATAATCATAAATTTTAATTTTTATAAAAACTAAATATAATAATAATTTTTATATAAAATTCGTATTTAAAATTAAACAAATATAGAAATAAAATGTTAAATGTTCTTAGAAATATATTAAACAAATTTTTTTTTTAGAATTTTATACAAAAAAAAAATCAAAACTATATATACTTTTAATAAATAAATACAAAAATACAAACTACTTTTTATTATTTTAACTTTTAAGATTTACTTTTAATAAAAATACAAACTACTTTTTCTTATTTTAACTTTTAAGATTTACTTTTAATAAAAATACAAAATATTTTTTTATTTTAACTTTTAAGATTTTACTTTTAATAAAAATACAAACTACTTTTTCTTATTTTAACTTTTATGATTTTACTTTTAATAAAAATACAAACTACTTTTTTTTATTTTAACTTTTAAAATTTACTTTTAATAAAAATACAAAATACTTTTTCTTATAATAACTTTTAAGATTTTACTTTTAATAAAAATACAAACTACTTTTTCTTATTTTAACTTTTAAGATTTTACTTTTAATAAAAATACAAATTACTTTTTCTTATTTTAACTTTTATGATTTTACTTTTAATAAAAATACAAACTACTTTTTCTTATTTTAACTTTTAAGATTTACTTTTAATAAAAATGCAAAATACTTTTTCTTATTTTAACTTTTAAGATTTTACTTTTAATAAAAATACAAACTACTTTTTCTTATTTTAACTTTTAAGATTTTACTTTTAATAAAAATACAAACTACTTTTTCTTATTTTAACTTTTAAAATTTACTTTTAATAAAAATACAAAATACTTTTTCTTATTTTAACTTTTAAGATTTTACTTTTAATAAAAATACAAACTACTTTTTCTTATTTTAACTTTTAAGATTTTACTTTTAATAAAAATACAAACTACTTTTTCTTATTTTAACTTTTAAGATTTACTTTTAATAAAAATACAAAATAATTTTTCTTATTTTAACTTTTAAGATTTACTTATTTTATTTTAATTTTTTTTTACCTAACATTTTCAACTATAAATACCACATACATTTCTCATTTCAAACTTACACCTTAATCTCTCATTTCTCTCTTAAAGAACTACTTCTAGTTGATATCTCGGTCACTTACTTGCTTTACTTTCCTTTCTTGCGTGGAATACTTCAACTGCTATTTAAGGTGAGTTTCATTTGCTCCCTTTTTATATATATTTTTGGGCTGAGAATACATGCGCTGTTTTATAAATGTTTTACGAAATAGGCACAAGTACTAAAACTAATTCTACGTGGATTTAAACCAGAAATATACCCTTAGCTTGGTAACATTAAACTACTTGTCTATGTACGGTAGGCGCGAATCCTAAAGATAGATCTAGTGGGCCTGACAAACCTCATCCTGACTATGGGATGCTTTAGTACTTCGAGGTTATTTTAAACACACCTGATCTGGTGTACTTCAGAGGGTAAAACATGAACGTTAAGGCTTGTTACCGGGTGCCTACAACTTATAGAATACTTTTAAACACTTGCGAGTGTACGGATATTTATGGAAACTGAAATCTTGTGGTCTATTATTATAACGGAAATGATTGATTTTGATAAACTAATGAACTCACCAACCTTTTTGGTTGACATTTTAAGCATGTTTTGTCTCAGGTGACGAATAAGATGATTGCCATGATTGCTACCTGATGAACTGAATGCTGCTACATGGAGTCTTCATTTCATTACATTTACTTTGCATTAAGACTATTATTATTATTATTATTATTTCAGTTTAAATTTGATGTAAAACTTTTAATGCTTCCGCTGTTTTATTAATAAATGTTTTATTCAAAACGTCTCATATAGAGTCGTTCTCGTATATACAACTGTGATTTGATATAATTAGTCACAAATACTCTAGGCCCTATTTTGGGGGTGTGACACAAAGTCATAATTCAACACATATCTGTGTCAGATCTTTTGGCATTTATTAGCAAAAATAACCTTGCAATTCCTTTTCAAAGTAGCAAATTATATCACAGCTCCAGCAAGACAACTTCGATTTTTTCATTCGGAGTAGCCTTATCATAATTTTGATATATGTGATTACCCTTTTGTTACCGGAGAACCTTTCATATTCCACCACATTAGCAATAAACTTACCAACAACTTCACTGATCTTGGGCATTCCGAAGAATCTTTATATTTATCGAAACCTCATCATTTACTCATCTTCCTCTTGTAATTAGAATTGTCATACGAATCATTGGGAGTTAGCAATCAGTATTTTGAAATCTCACAGCATGTTGACGCCAACAGTTATACATAACGTCTATTTCCAAGGCTTACATACTTCGAATGTGAAGTTTCTGAAAAACACTCTGAACCGCGAACTAGTTCTCGAAATGCTGATGAAGCAACAAAAACTGTAAACGACCTTAGCAGTAAAAAGTTTGATGATAAAGATTAGTGTATTAACAAAGCTCGGAAATAGAGAAGTTTTGGAACTGAAAAACGGATTGAGCAAAGTATGAAGGAGGCTGTGGACAAATCACAAAGACTGAACCTGCCTTCAAAGAATCCAAATGATTCAGTGTCTGCTGAAGTCATTAACGAATACCTTGCTCCTGACACTAAACCCTTACAGACAATATTCTTCATCATCCTCTGATATTAGAAATTCTAAGATATCATCGTATCTTTCATTATAAATATCCTCCATATTTCTGAAGATATTTCCATAACTATTCTTATCTGGAATCATTTATCTCTTTGCGCTATCTGTATTACATCAAAAAGGAAACTGTTTAGTTCCTATACTCTGTAAACCTTTGAGTTTAAAATATGAATGTTTTTAAAGTAGTGTTGGAAACTGAAGCATGAGTTAGTATAATATAATGACACTTGATCAACGTGATTATATTACAGTAATTCATGCTGAGTTTCTAAATGGAACGTGATGATTCACAGATCATAATATCATCATGTGCCATGTTATACGACTCTTGTATTCTATTTAACATCTAAAATATCAAGAAAATATTTCTTGATGATTCGGCCTTTTCCAAGGTATTCTAGTAATTTGACAAGTCAAGATCGTGCCATCACAATTTCCTTCCTAGAACATTAACAATGTTCATTCCGAAAATCATATTTGTGAATTCTGGACCATTACAAGCGGTGCTTAATTGCAAGAAGAAGAAACGAAAGGACAAAACTCCGAAATAGAAATTGGGGTATAAATTGCAGCAAATAAAAGAGAGCATTAACTGTGGATGACAATGATTATAGAAGATAGAAACAGAGACTTTGAAATATAAGGGAAGATATAAAGCCCAACGACAAACCAAAAATTATAAACCATATATATCGATGCATATAGCAATATAAAGACACGGGAGAACTAGAAACACTATAAACCCAAGAGTATAGTAGAAGTAAATAGATTCTTCTGGCGGTAGATGAAAAAGAAGAATGACCGATATGAAAGTTATAATTATATCGAGAATCAGAACTGGATGGAGCATATTGATGAATACTTTAAAATATGAGTTGAGGGGGAAAGAATAGAAGGTGATGAAACGTGACTAGGAACTTAGAAATCAACAGATTTAACTCACACAATGACGGAATAAGTGAATCAAACCCTCTAGTGAATAGGTTAAGCTTTTTGTGATTAATTTAGTCATACCACAACTAAATCAAGTGTGATTAGATCAACACCTAGAGCTATTATTCACCACCTGGGTGATTTGGGTTGAGAGAGAATCGGAGGAGCTCACCAGATCTGAGTGTGTGTAACAAATGAGAGGCTTAACCTAAAAATGAAGAACATAAGACTTTATATACCCCTGCTGTTGACTCACCTGTACGATTCATCGATCACACATACGAGTTGGCTTCATCAGTCGTACGGGTGATCACTCACTCGTGTCTTCTCATTTAGGTTGTAATTGTGACTTAGCTTAGCATCAACCGTGCGTATGAGCCTGTCAGCCATACGAGTGAGGCTTCACTCGGACGTCTGACTAAGTCTAACATAGTCAAACATCCACATCTCGTTCCTGCAGTTGCTGTAACCACATACAAACACGGATAGGATAATAACGAACGATCATGGTGGCATGTAAACTGTTGTACCTGCAATGGACGTGGGTAGATGTCTAGGGACTTGCATAAAATGCATCAACAGAAGGTGTGAGTTGTAAGAAAAGGAAGGAGGTGAATTTATAAGAAAATCTCCGACAGAACAATTAAAATGGACGATCGCATTTAAAGCGGATCATAATTCCTTTTGTTACCGGAGAATCAAATCTTATTACAAAGATTTTCCTCAAATCCCTTGAAATATGGAAATCAATCATATCTACGTCAAATGATAAGATGAATCTACACTTACTCATTTCACTCTTCTATGTTAGCTTCATTCGTACTCTTCATATAAATGGATTGTTTATCCAAATTATTCGCTGATGATAAAACTCTAATTTTCAGCCTGTATGCATCATGAAAACATACTTATTATCATTCACGACCTTTCCACTCAAATTTCGGGACGAAATTTCTTTAACGGGTAGGTACGGTGACAACTCGGAAATTTTCAATCAAATTTAAACTTTATCTTTATATTATTCCGACACGATAAGCAAAGTTTGTTAAGTTAAATCTCAAGAATTTTAAATTGTGTTCATACATTCATTATAACCTCGACCAAATTCAGACGATTCACGAACCGTTATATATAAATAAATATGTATATATATGTATATATATATATATTATAACTTGAGAATATTAATAAAGTATTAAACATATAATACTTTACATGATCGTATTTGTTTCAATATGTTTATCGATGGAATTAGAAGATAATATCAAATTGTTGATTTATCAGATACATTATGATATGATTACGGGTCTATGTTATGAGGTCCACTGTGATTTAAGAAATCTATTCTTTTTGACAACATTCGGAAAATGGTAAAGTGATTTATAAGTAAGAACGTGAAGTGTAAATAACTTAGATGTTGGATATCGACAAGTTAAGTAACTCGACATTTTTCATTAAGATGATTTCATACGTTTATTTAACCTTTGAACTTTATTCCATGCTTCACCAACAAACTGTAATTTAAAAACTTGAAACCTATTATGAATATATATGATTCTATTTTTTAAAACATTTTATGATATAACGATTTCCATTATTTTAACCTTTAAACAAAATGATTCTTAAAAATATATTTGGTTTTGGAAAACAAAATTATTATATTTATTTGATTTAGTTTCAAACGTACAAAAACGTTTTCAGTTTAAAAAGAACTTTATTATTAAAACGTATATAACTTTTATAAATATCTAGAACCACTATTGGCAACTCATTACTTAACCATTATGATAAAGATAACGATATTTATATTTTACTTTATTAAATATATATAACGATTTAAATTAATATTATATATATTTATACGCGTATTATACGTACATAGTTTTATACTTTTACTATACTTAAACTTTACCTTTACTTTATTTTTACTTTACTTTAACTTTAATAATTCACTTTAATAATTCATACTTTAATAATTCACTTTAATAATTCATACTTTAATAATTCACTTTAATAATTCATACTTTAATAATTCACTTTAATAATTCATACTTTAATAATTCACTTTAATAATTCAAAAATCTATTATAAATAGAATTCGATAGGTTTCATTATTTCATAGAAACTTGAAAATATTTTTTCTCTAAACTCTCTCAATCGATTTACATATATATATTTACTCCGTATTATTTCAAGATATTATTAGTATACATAAAATATTACGTCAGAGTGCTGTCCGAGTGATTTCGAAATTGTTTTTCGAGTGGGATTGGATTAAGGAAATTATGGGTTATAGCTATGGAGGTGATTGGTATGGTTCATGGGTATGCTCGTGAGGTCAATATAGTGTTTATCATTTCCGTTGCGTCTACGTACCTTTCCTGCAATATTGAATCTCAATATTGATACGTGAGTACTCATAATTTAACTTTTACATACTAATAGTGTATCCCTGACTAGTGCTCGAGTATATAGGATTATGCATGTTTGTACTTTTGATATTGCCTTTAGTTAGGTTATGTTGAATCCTGAATTAGTTATATATGCGACTGAGATAAGGTATAAGATATGCATGTCGTTGGAAAGCTAGCGAAAAATTAAGAACTTTTCATTTAGATATCGAATGATTTCGATGAACGGATTTGAAGTTATAGTCCATCGAATTTTTGTATTATTATTAAAAATGATTATTATTATCGTCGTTATTATCGTCGTTCTAGTTTTATCTTATTATTATTATTATTATCTTTATCAATAAAAGGATTTATCATTAAAAATTGTTATTTTTTTTATTATTACTATCGTTATTATCGTTAAAGTTATAATTAATATTATTATTATTATTATCCAATTATTATTATTATTATTATTATTATTATTATTATTATTATTATTATTATTATTATTATTATTATTATTATTATTGGTATTATTATTATTATTATCATTATTAATATATATATATCATTATTTAAAAATGGTTATTGTTATTGTTATTATTATTATTATTACTATATTATCATTAAGATAATTATTAGTATTATCGTTAATAATGTTATAGTAACTATCATTATTAATATTAGTGTAATTAAAACAAATATTTGTAACACCTAATTATTTTGATTACTATTATTATCATTATTACGAACACGATATAAAAGACGATTAAAAGCTATTAAACGAAACGATTAGGAAATAATGGGTAAGAGTATCATGATGAAATTAAAATATTATAAGATATTGATTTAGATAAAATTATCGTTCTTATTATTTTTATCATTACTATTATTATTAAAATTATCGTTAGTATTAAAACTATCATTTTAACAAAAATTATCATTTTAATAGAAATGTCATTGTTACTATAAAATATCATTATTATTATGATTATTTTAAATAGAATTATTATTTTAAAGATAATATTAAAAATTATCGTAAATATTAAAGTTATCATAATTAGAATTATCGTTTTATCATAATGTCATCTTAGTAATTATAAATATTGATATTTTTATAATAATAATTATTATTACAAAATAATACAACTTTTATTTACTATCATTATAGATATTATTTTATCAAATAAATATTTGATACAAACATATTTTACTACGTGTAATAACTTACTTTAATAATACGTATCATATTATCTTTATAATATTAAATGAACCCTATAAATTTTATTACTTAATATATATAAAAGTATATTTTATTATATAAATATAATATAAAATTTTATTTATTAATAAATAAATTATATTATTTACTCTAATAAATCTTTTAAAAATATTTAAAAATATAAAACGACGATATTTAAACTATATATTAATCATGTATAAATTTTTGGAAATTATTTTGAGTCAAATTTACTTTTGTTGACTTTTGCATATTAGTCTCGAGCATTAGAATTGTGGTACACTATGACTTGACCTAATTTGTTAGACAAATATTGACCAACACATAAATATATATAATTAATTTAGGTTCGTGAATCCGAGGCCAACCTTGCACTTGTTCAATGACGTTATATGTATTTTTACTACGAAATACAGTATGGTGAGTTTCATTTGCCTTTTTACCCTTTATATTTTTGGGACTGAGAACACATGCGCTTTTATAAATGTTTGACGAAATAGACACAAGTAATTGAAACTACATTCTATGGTTGAATTATCGAAATCGAATATGCCCCTTTTTATTAAAGTCTGATAATCTAAGAATTAGGGAACAGACACCCTAATTGACGCGAATCCTAAAGATAGATCTATTGGGCCTAACAAACCCCATCCAAAGTACCGGATGCTTTAGTACTTCGAAATTATATCATGTCCGAAGGAGGATCCCGGAATGATAGGGGATATTCTTATATGTATCTAGTTAATGTCGGTTACTAGGTGTTCACCATATGAATGATTATTTTTTTGTCTCTATGCATGGGACGTATATTTATGAGAACTAGAAATGAAATTCTTGTGGTCTATTAGAATGATGGAAATAAATAATTATGATAAACTAATGAACTCACCAACCTTTTGGTTGACACTTTAAAGCATGTTTATTCTCAGGTGTTAAAGAAATCTTCCGCTGTGCATTTGCTCATTTTAAAGATATTACTTGGAGTCTTTCATAGCATATTTCGAAGAACGTTGCATTCGAGTCATTGAGTTCATCAAAGATTATTATTAAATCAATTTATAGTTGGATAGTGGATATTATGAAATGGTATGCATGCCTGTCAATTTTTGATGTAAAGAAAGATTGTCTTTTAAAAACGAATGCAATGTTTGTAAAATGTATCATATGGAGGTCAAATACCTCGCAATGTAATCAACTATTGTGAATCGTTTATAATGTATATGAACGGGTCCTTTCAGATATGATATGTCAAAACCTTGTATACGTGTCCCGATATTTAGAGTGCGTAAAATAAATAACAGAATTTAAGTGACGATAAATAAAATTGCGAGAGTATAAATTGTGATAAATAAACTGCGATAAATAAATTGCGATAATTAAATTGCGATAAATAAATTGCGATAAAATAAAATGTCATACGGAATTAACAGTTAGCTAGGATCTTGTTAGCGTGGTTTCTTAACAAAATTTCATATTGTTAATTAGTCTGTTTCTAATCAATTTTTATTGCGTCCATTATTTCTTCATTATGCCACTTGTTGGATTTTGATAGGTCAAAATCCAAATATGAAATTGAATTTGAATGGAAATAGTTATTCTTTGGTGAACGGATACGTATATCGGTGGTTGTAAATAGGATAGTAAATGAACGTTGAATCAAATTCGAAGAATGTACAGTGTAACTTATTAATGCGAAATCTAAATATTTCTAGGGTATTACCTACCCGTTAAAATATTTTCACCATTAACAGTTTGTACAAAGGAATTTTTAGTTACAATCTTTATGAAAATATACTAACATATATATATTTTCTTCAGATGTAATATAGATTTAATGAGTTATTATGATATTAAACTCATTTGATTTACCGTTAGAACATGAATATATAATCTCTAAAACATTAGAGATTACATAATCATCATGAGGAATGAAGATGTAGAACGTCATGTAGAACGATGATTATACTCGAGGTACAGAATAAGATGTTGAAGCATGTGATGTTAAAACTTGGGTTGTTGGTGGTACTAATGTTGCCGGTGCCGTTGTTGAAGCTGGTAGATTTTTGCACCACGTTTTTCCAAATTGATTACTCGAGCGCGAATTTCGTTGACTTCTTCGATTACTCCGGGATGATTGTCGGTAAGAACGAGTGAATGAATAAGGTTTAGAATTTTAGATAGAATATAATCTTGGCGAGATATTTGGGAAATGAGAGAGAAAATAATATTACAAACAGGATCGCTGGTAAGTGTTTCAGGTTCATTGCCAAGAGGTTAATTCAGTTGTTGGAAGGGATCGCCTTCTTCGCGTCTCCATTGATTAAGTCGACTACGAACCCATCAGATGAATTGGGGATGACTGATTGGTTGATTCATTCTAGTGACGCAAATAGGTGAAACTCCATATCGGAATAGCTGTCGGAATCCGAGGAATTCGAACTGGTTGAGGGATTCATGTCGTACGATCAGATGAAGGATTTTCGATAAGAAATAGATTATAGGATGTAGATTAGTACCATACACTATATGATTTACGTATGCATATATAATACTAAAATCTCATAAGTTACTGAGGAATCTACGGAAGCTGTCAGGAAAAGTCTACAGTAACAGATACGCTAAGATATGAATTTATCTATACACTATCTATACAATAGAGGCAGTAAGACGTGTCTAGACTTTAAGGATGATAAGCAATTAATTTTTGACACTAAATGATAAGCAAAACTTTTGACATGCAGACACGGTCGAAGTCCAGACTCACTAATGCATCCTAACGACTATCAGTTAGACACACTAATGCATGACCTGGTTCGCTAAGACCATCGCTCTGATACCAACTGAAAGGACCCATTGATATACATTATAAATGATTCTCAATAGTTGATTACATCGCGAGGTACTTGACCTTTATATGATACATTTTACAAACATTGCATTCGTTTTTGAAAAGACAATCTTTCATTACATCGAAAGTTGACAACATGCATACCATTTCGTAATATATCTTACTATAATTGACTTAATAATAATCTTGATGAAATCAACGACTCGAATGCAACGTCTTTTGAAATATGTCATGAATGACTCCAAGTAATATCTCTAAGATGAGCAAATGCACAGCGGAAGATTTCTTTCGTACCTGAGAATAAACATGCTTTAAAGTGTCAACCAAAAGGTTGGTGAGTTCATTAGTTTAACATAAATATCATTTCATAATTTTAATAGACCACAAGATTTTCATATTTCCATTTCTCATAAATATACGTCCCATGCATAGAGACAAAAATATCATTCATATGGATTGAACACCTGGTAACCGATATTCACAATATGTAAATAAGAATATCCCCATCATTCCGGGATCCTCCTTCGGACATGATATAAATTTTGAAGTACTAAAGCATCCGGTACTTTGGATGGGGCTTGTTGGGCCCGATAGATCTATCTTTAGAGTTCGCGTCAATTAGGGTTTCTGTTCCCTAATTCTTAGATTACCAGACTATATAAAAAGGGGCATATTCGATTTCGATCATTCAACCATATAATGTAGTTTCAAACACTTGTGTCCATTTCGTAAAACATTTATAAAAAACAGCGCATGCATTCTCAGTCCCAAAAATATAATGAGTAAAAAAGGGAGTAAATGAACTCACTCTACTGTATTTTGTAGTAAAAATACATATGACGTCATTGAACAAGTGTAACGTTGGCCTTGGATTCACGAACCTATATCATTCGTATATATATATATTAAAACATATAATCATAATGAACAAATTTATTTATTATACCATAATTTATATATTATATTTATTTAATTTAAGTACATATTCAAAATGATGAATATGTATAGAGTTATATTAATATATCCATATTTATATACATAATTGTTTAGTGTTATATTTAAAACATCAATAGTTTGTTATATGTAAGTATTTATATAAATAAAATTAATAGGTTTGATATATATAGTTATGTGAAATATTAATATGATTATAGTATATGTAATAAGTATATTTATGTAAAAATACTTATCTGTTTAAAAAGATAGTTTTGATAATGATGCTGATTTACTAATAATAATAACCTTATTAATAATAATAATACTAATAATGATATTGTTAATACTAATTCTTATAATAATATTAAAAATCTTATTAATAATGATAATATTAATAATCATATTACTTAATAATAATACTTATATTGATAATAATATTAGTAATAACAATAATAATCATAATAATCATAATTGTAACTAGGGTTATGATAATAATAATAATAAATGATAACTAATACTTATATTAGTAATAATATCAGTAATAACTATTATTCATAATACTTAATAATAGAAATAATTCTAATACTTAATGATAATGATAATAATAATAATAACAATTATGATAAGTGTAATAATAACAATAATAATAATAACCATAATAATACTAATAATACTAATAATTTTTATGAGATAGCTACCTCAAAGATAGAGCCCTAAAAAAAATAACACCCCTGCCGAGTCTCGAACCCAAGACCTCTCGCTTATCGCAAACACCCTGTACAATTCTTCCAGTTTTGTATTTCTGATTAAACTTCCCCACTAATTTTATTTAACCCGAATCCTATTCTTATTATAACAGGCCAAGTACCCACCATTTAATAAATCCATGAACGAATTTTTACCCAAGCCCAAAACCCTTTAATCAGCCCAAGTTGTTGAAGTTCAAATAAAAAATGCTGCAGGTAGGGATTGAACCTTTGACCTCTCGTTACACCCAAGCACACCTAACCATCTGAGCTAACATGTTTTTCTGAAATTAGTCTTAACTTAGATCTATATAACTCGAATTTTTCTGTTTTTGCTATTTCTTCCTCTTCTTCCAAACCCAGTTATCATCATCATTAAACCATTAACATACTAAGGATCATTCTCATCATCTTAAGCTAATTATTATCATTAATCTAATCTGATCATAATCATAATTAATTAATAATAATATTGATAAATAATAGTAAATATATAATATTAATTATAATATTAATTATACCTAAAAGGAAATTGTGGGGTTATTGGATTTGAGCTGCATCCACACCAACATCATCGTTATTCTTTTAACATCACATCATCATCATAAACATATCATCTAATTATCATGGACATCATAATCATCATCATTATCATTTATAATTCATCATCATCTTTCCTCACAACCCCCATCATCATCACACACCCTAACCGTAATCATCATCATCGCGATAATCGTATCATCTTCACGATAAGGCATCACCTTCGTGTTTATGATTTTATGTATTATTTTCATCATCCATTCGTCACTGTAGCAGAGACAGTAGAAATAGTAGCATCGTAGCAGCATAGCAGTAGCTGCAATAACAGTCTGATGTTTGACAGGAAGGAAAATAAAAATGTATGTAGCAGTAGTAATCAGCGATGATGGTGGCGATTGTGGGTGGTGCTCGACAAAGAATGAAACAGGAAGAAAGTGTAGGTGGTTCGATGGGTTGTTGCTCGATTAAACATAAACAAACACAAGGTAATTATCGTTTGGAAGTGGGTGTGGGTTCAACCGAGGTGGTTCATGGTGTAAATGACTTTGGTGATGGAAGATTTTATGGTGGTGGATGGCGGTTTATGATAGAGATGAAACAGAAAAAAGAAATCGAGGATGGTGGTTGTTTTGGAGTGTGATTTCATGAAAATGAAATGGGTTTGGGAGATGGTAGTTATAAGAAGATGGTGGTCGACGGTAGCACATGGTGGTATAGGGTTTGTGGTCTTGGGTTTGTGCTGGGTGGTGTTCGGTGGTGGCAGATGAGTGGTGATTCGCACAAGGCAGGAACAGTGATCGAGTATAGCAACGGTTAAAGGTAGGTTGTGTTCTTGATTGTTTGTTGGTGATTAAAGGTGGTAATCAATGGAGCGAAGGATTAATGAGTTCAGAGGATGATTTCTTAAGAAATGGTTATATATGGATTTGGTGTGTAAGAGAAATGAAATATGGGGATTTTGAAATAAGACTTGCACTTAAGTTTAAAAATTTCAGGTTTCGTTGATAATATATCCATATAACATGTGAATACATATATATCTATTAAGTTAGTGATAAGAAGACAAGGAATGAGAAACCATAGTAACACTAATTGAAATTTGACACAGTAAAATAAATAGTTCAGCAGCCCTCATTATTGGATTAATATGCCGAAGGTTAATAGGGATAGCATTTCGTAGTCCTTGGTTAATAAATGGCGGATAAAAGTGTTCAGAAAAATCCCATATTTTTAAATTAAAGATATTTATTTATCTAGGTCATTATGGTATAAAATTCGTTCATTAACTATTAAATAAAAATTACATTAATTATCCACCCCAACCCCAAGTAAAATATAAAAAGTTTAAAATCTAACAAACAACTTCTAAATATATTAATAATAAGTCTAAAATTTATAAAACTCATTTTCGAATCACCGTTTACTTTAAAATCACATAGGTTCATTTTTAACTCGTTTCCTATCAAACGGATGATAATCGAGCGTTACCGTCGTTTACTAAATAGATTTGAAAACACAAAATATATATTTAATATACTTTATTTATATATATAAATATGTTTTAAATAATAATTATCATAATATCATATTTTTTTTATTTTTTTTTACATACTTAATTTTAATAACCACGACATATAAAATTTAAAGTTATATTGTATTCATATATATATATATATATATATATATATATATATATATATATATATATATATATATATATATACACACACAAATCTATTTACAATTACTTGTTCGTGAATCGTCGAAATTGGTCGAAGGTTAAATGAATTCATGTAAACAGTTCAAAAATTTTGAGACTCAACATTACAGACTCTGCTTATCATGTCGAATTCATATTAAGATTAAGTTTAAATTTGGTCAGAAATTTCCGGGTCGTCACATAATAATAATCTTGATGAACTCAATGACTCGAATGCAACGTCTTTCAAAATATGCCATGAATGACTCCAACTAATATCCTTAAAATGAGCTAATGCACAGCGGAAGATTTCTTTAATACCTGAGAATAAACATGCTTTAAAGTGTCAACTAAAAGGTTGGTGAGTTCATAGGTTTATCATAACAATCATTTCAATATATTAATAGACCACAAGATTTCCGTTTATAAATATATGTACACTCGCAAGTGTATAAAAGTATTCTATAAGTTGTAGGCACCCGGTAACAAGCCTTAACGTTCATGTTTTACCCTCTGAAGTACACCAGATCAGGTGTGTTTAAAATAACCTCGAAGTACTAAAGCATCCCATAGTCAGGATGGGGGTTGTCAGGCCCAATAGATCTATCTTTAGGATTCGCGCCTACCGTACATAGACAAGTAGTTTAATGTTACCAAGCTAAGGGTATATTTCTGGTTTAAACCCACATAGAATTTGTTTTAGTACTTGTGCCTATTTCTTAAAACATTTATAAAACAGCGCATGTATTCTCAGCCCAAAAATATATTGCAAAAGCAAATAAAAAGGGAGCAAATGAAACTCACCATACTGTATTTCGTAGTAAAAATACATATAACATCATTTAACAAGTGCAAGGTTGGCCTCGGATTCACGAACCTATATTAATTATATACATTTATATGTTGGTCAATATTTGTCTAACAATTTTTGGTCAAGTCATAGTGTACCACAATCCTAATGCTCGAGACTAATATGCAAAAGTCAACAAAAGTCAACTTGACCCAAAATGACTTCTAAAATTTATACGTGTTTATTATATAACTTAACTATAGTCGTTTTATATATTTAAATATATTTATTAGATTTTATAATAATAAAAGTCATTTATTAATAAAAATTTATATTAACGTTTATATATGATAAAATATACTTTTATATATCTTAAGTAGTAAAATTTATAAAGTCCACTTAATATCGTAAAACTATGGTGGTAAGTATTATTAATGTAATTATATTAAGCGTGGTGAAAAATATCTTTGTATCCCCTATTTATTTGATAAAATAATATTGATCATAATAATAATAAGTAAAAGTTATATTATTTTGTAATAATAATTATTATTATTCTATAAAAAATAACAATATTTATATTTACTAAAAATGGTATTATGATAAAATGATAATACTAACATAATAGTAATAATGATATTTTATAATAACAATGATATTTCTATTTCTATTAAAATAATAACGACGATAGTAATAATAATCATTTTAACAATAATACTAAAATTCAGTTGACTATAACTTCTAATCCGTTCATCGAAACCATTCGATATCTAAATGAAAAGTTCTTAATTTTTCGCTAGCTTTCCAATGACATGCATATCATATACCCTATCTCAGTAGCATATGTATCTAATTCAGGATTTAACAAACCTATCTAAGGACAATATCGAATGTACAAGCATGCATAATCCTATATACTCGAGTACTAGTCAGGGATACACTATTGATATATAAAAGTTAAGTTATGAGTGCTCACGTATCAATATTGAGATTCAATATTGCAGGAAAGTACGTAGACGCAACGGTGATGATAAACACTAGATTGACCTCACGAGCATACCCATAAACCATACCCATCACATCCATAGCTATAACCCATAATTTCCTTAGCTTCGACTCATTTAAAAAAATATATTTTGAAATCACTCGGACATCACTCCGTCGTAATATTTTATGTATACTAATAATATCTTGAAATAATACAGAGCATATATGTATATATATATATATATATATATATATATATATATATATATATATATATATATATATATATATAAATCGATTGAGAGAGTTTTAGAGAAATATATTTTCAAGTTTCTATAAAATAATGAAACCTATTGAATTCTATTTATAATAGATTTTTGAATTATTACAGTGAATTATTAAAGTATGAATTATTAAAGTAAATTATTAAAGTATGAATTATTAAAGTGAATTATTAAAGTATGAATTATTAAAGTATGAATTATTAAAGTGAATTATTAAAGTTAAAGTAAAGTAAAAGTAAAGTAAAGGTAAAGTTAAAGTATAGTAAAAGTATAAAAACTATGTATGTATAATACGCATATAAATATATATAATATTAATTTAAATCGTTATATATATTTAATGAAATAAAATATAAATATCGTTATATTTATTATACTGGTTAAGTAATGAGTTGTCAAAAGTGATTCTAGATATTTATAAAAGTTATATACGTTTTAATAATAAAGTTCTTTTTAAACTGAAAATGTTTTTGTACGTTTGAAAATAGATTAATAGAATATTATGGAAACCAATTCTTCACTAGCTTTTGTCTAACTTTCGTAAATGACACTTTTTATTTTTATTTATAAATAGCTTTACAAATTATTCCGAATATCGTTAAGAGGAATAGATTTTCTCAAATCATAGTGGACCTCTCAACAGAGACTTGTAATCATAATTCAATGTTTCTGATAATTCAATCATTTAATATATTTTATTTAATTTCATCGATAATCATATTGAAACAAATACGTTCATATAAAGCATTATATGTTTAAATACTTTGTTGACATTTTCAATTTATAACATATATACATATACATACATATTCATATATGTTCATTTAATGGTTCGTGAATCAATTGAATTTGGTCGAGGTTTAAATGAATGTATAAACATAGTTTGAAATCCTTGAGATTTAACTTAACAAACATTGCTTATCGTGTCAGAATAATATAAAGATAAAGTTTAAATTTAGTCGAAAATTTTCGGGTCGTCACATTTAGGTACATTGTGTTGAAGCTCGGAAGTGCTAAATCATCATCCTTGTGACAAGGTGAGTGGAATAATTATGCGTTCATGTATATGGCATGTTTATTTGTGGATGTTATGGTATGAACCACGTGCCGGTAGTGCCATAACATGTGTGGGATGGGATGTGAACCACGAGCCGGTAGCATCGAGTGTGAACCACGAGCCGGTAGCACTATAAACTAAGATGTGAACCACGAGCCGGTAGCATCGAGTGTGAACCACGAGCCGGTAGGACTATAAAAGAGTATGACTCAAGCGTATGGTGTGAACCACGAGCCGGTAGCACCATAGCGTTATTGGTTAACCATATTGAGATTGTTGATTTGTTTAGCATATTATATATATATGTTGAGTTGAGTATATGCTAATAAAGTGGCGTGATAATGTACGACTTGTTGGTGTTACGTTTATGTTGACATGCTTTTTGAGTTACAAGTTCGTATGAGGTATTTGGTAATGTGATTGCGAATGGATAGGTTATATATATATATATATGTATGTATAATTTTTGCACTCACTAAGCATTGCTTACCCTCTCGTTGTTTACCATTTTATAGGTTCCGGCTTGGACAAGGGTAAGGGCATACGGTTGGATTAGTTGTCTCCCGTTTATGTTGACAAGGAGTGCTTTTGAGATAGCTTTTGAAGTTGGCCTGACGTTTTGGGTAGTTTAGTCCCAAACCATGCTCGAGTGTCATTTGGATTATAAAATATCATTGTAGTGGGTCAAACTTGTATTAAACTTAATTAATGGCCTTCATGCCTTTAGTAAACATTTAAATTGTTGTACGTTTATATGGAACTCGTGGAATGGTTTACATATTTAATTGGCGCGTAAATGTGTATTAAAAAAAAAATTTATCGTATGGATTACGGGTTGGGTTGTTACACAACGCTCGGATACCAACTGAAATGTCCCGTTCATATTGATTATAAACGTTCCATATTAATTGATTTCGTTGCGAGGTTTTGACCTCTATATGAGACGTTTTTCAAAGACTGCATTCATTTTTAAAACAACCATAACCTTTATTTTATCAATAAAGGTTTTAAAAACATTACGTAGATTATTAAATAATGATAATATAAAATATACTGTTTACACACGACCATTACATAATGGTTTACAATAGAAATATATTACATCGACATATGTTTCTTGAATGCAGTTTTTACACAATATCATACAAACATGGACTCCAAATCTTGTCCTTATTTTAGTATGCAACAGCGAAAGCTCTTAGTATTCACCTGAGAATAAACATGCTTTAAACGTCAACAAAAATGTTAGTGAGTTAAAGGTTTAACCTATATATATCAAATCGTAACAATAGACCACAAGATTTCATATTTCAATACACATCACATACATAGAGATAAAAATCATTCATATGGTAAACACCTGGTAACCGACATTAAGAAGATGCATATATAAGAATATCCCTATCATTCCAGGATACCCTTCGGATATGATATAAATTTCGAAGTACTAAAGCATCTGGTACTTTGGAAGGGGTTTGTTAGGCCCAATAGATCTATCTTTAGGATTCGTGTCAATTAGGGTGTCTGTTCCCTAATTCTTAGATTACCAGACTTAATAAAAAGGGGCATATTCGATTTCGATAATTCAACCATAGAATATAGTTTCACGTACTTGTGTCTATTTTGTAAATCATTTAAAAAACCTGCATGTATTCTCATCCCAAAAATATTAGATTTTAAAAGTGGGACTATAACTCACTTTCACAGATATTTCCTTCCTCGGAAATAAGACTTGGACACGGATCGATTCACGAACCTATACAAATATGTACATATATATCAAAGTATGATCAAAATATAATTACAACCATTTTTATTATGTTTTAAAGATTTGAGTGTATTAAGTCAGCTGTCCTCGTTAGTAACCTACAACAAGTTGTCCACAGTTAGATGTACAGAAATAAATCGATACATATTACCTTGAATCAATCCACGACCCAGTGTATACACGTCTCAGGCTAGATCACAACTCAAAGTATATATATTTTTGGAATCAACCTCAACCCTGTATAGCTAACTCCAACATTACTGCATATAGAGTGTCTATGGTTGATCCAAATAATATATATACATGGGTCGATATGATATGTCAAAACATTTGCATACGTGTCTATGGTATCCCAAGATTACATAATATATTAGAATACATGTATAATACAATATAAGTTAGCTAGGATATGATTTGTATAGATTTGTTAAACATTTCCCGTAGCTAAAAAGATCAAAAATATCCAATCTTGTTTTACCCATAACTTCTTCATTTTAAATCCGTTTTGAGTGAAACAAATTGCTATGGTTTCATATTGAACTCTATTTTATGAATCTAAATAGAAAAAGTATAGGTTTATAGTCAGAAATATAAGTTACAAGTCGTTTTTGTAAAGGTAGTCATTTCAGTCGAAAGAACGACGTCTAGATGACCATTTTAGAAAACATACTTCCACTTTGAGTTTAACCTTGATTTTTGGATATAGTTTCATGTTCATATGAAGAATCATTTTCCCAGAAGAACAACTTTTAAATCAAAGTTTATCATAGTTTTTAATTATCCAAACCAAAACAGCCCCCGATTTCACTACGGCGGCGTATATCCGATTTTATGGTGTTCATCGTGTTTCCAGGTTTTAAATCATTAAGTTAGCATATCATATAGATATAGAACATGTGTTTAGTTAATTTTAAAAGCCAAGTTAGAAGGATTAACTTTTGTTTGCGAACAAGTTTAGAATTAACTAAACTATGTTCTAGTGATTACAAGTTTAAACCTTCGAATAAGATAGCTTTATATGTATGAATCGAATGATGTTATGAACATAATTACTACCTCAAGTTTTCTGGATAAAACTACTGGAAATGAGAAAAATGGATCTAGCTTCAAAGGATCCTTGGATGGCTTGAAAGTTCTTGAAACAGGAACATGACACGAAAACAGTTCAAGTAAGATTTTCACTCGAAATAAGATTGTTATAGTTGTAGAAATTGAATCAAAGTTTGAATATGAATATTACCTTGAATTAGAAAGATAAACTACTGTAAATAACAAAGGTTCCTTGATCTTAGATGATTACTTGGAATGGATTAGAAAGCTTGGAAGTAGACTTGCAAACTTGGAAGTATTCTTGATTTTTATGAAACTATACTTATGGAATTTAAGAAGAACACTTAGAACTTGAAGATGGAACTTGAGATAGATCAATTAGATGAAGAAAATTGAAGAATGAAAATGTTTGTAGGTGTTTTTGGTCGTTGGCATATGGATTAGATATAAAGGATATGTAATTTTGTTTTCATGTAAATAAGTCATGAATGATTACTCATATTTTTGTAATTTTATGAGATATTTCATTCTAGTTGCCAAAAGATGGTTCCCACATGTGTTAGGTGACTCACATGGGCTGCTAAGAGCTGATCATTGGAGTGTATATACCAATAGTACATACATCTAAAAGTTGTGTATTGTACGAGTACGAATACTGGTGAATACGAGTTGAATTGTTGATGAAAATGAACGAGGATGTAATTGTAAGAATTTTTTGTTAAGTAGAAGTATTTTGATAAGTTTCTTGAAGTCTTTCAAAAGTGTATGAATACATATTAAAACACTACATGTATATACATTTTAACTGAGTCGTTAAGTCATCGTTAGTCGTTACATGTAAATGTTGTTTTAAAACCTTTAGGTTAACGATCTTGTTAAATGTTGTTAACCCATTATTTATTATATCAAATGAGATGTTAAATTGTTACATTATCATGATATTATGATACATAATATATCTTAGTATGATATGTATACAGTTAAATGTCGTTACAACAATAATCGTTACATATATGACTCGTTTCGAAATCATTAAGTTAGTAGTCTTATTTTTACATATGTAGTTCATTGTTAATACACTTAATGATATATTTACTTATCATTTAACATAATTAACCAAGAGTATCAATATCTTAATATGATTCATATGTACCTAGTAAGACGTTGTTATAACGATAATCGTTATATATATCGTTTTCGAGTTTCTTAATTTAATAGTCTCATTTTTATGTATATAACTCATTGTTAAAATACCTAATGAGATACTTACTTATAATAAAATCATGTTAACTATATATATAACCATATATATGTCATCGTATAGTTTTTACAAGTTTTAACGTTCGTGAATCACCGGTCAACTTGGGTGGTCAATTGTCTATATGAAACCTATTTCAATTAATCAAGTCTTAACAAGTTTGATTGCTTAACATGTTGGAAACATTTAGTCATGTAAATATCAATCTCAATTAATATATATATAAACATGGAAATGTTTGGGTCACTACATACATTACATTTGCTTACATCGCAAGGTACTTGTAGTGACCCGAACTTTTCCATGTTTATATATATTAAATGAAATTGTTATTTACATGATTAAGTGTTTCCAATATGTTAATCAATCAAACTTATTAAGACTTGATTAATTTAAATAGGTTTCATATAGACAATTGACCACCTATGTTGACCGATGATTCACGAACGTTAAAACTTGTAAAAAACTATATGATGACATATATATGATTATATATGTAGTTAACATGATATTATAATAAGTAAGTATCTCATTAGGTATTTTAACAATGAGTTATATACATAAAAATGAGACTATTGAATTTAAGAAACTCGAAAACGATATATATAACGATTATCATTATATCAACGTCTTACTAAGTACATATGAATCATATTAAGATATTGATACACTTGGCTAATTATGTTAAATGATAAGTAAATATATCATTAAGTGTATTAATAATGAACTACATATGTAAAAATAAGAAACTTAATGATTTCAAAACGAGACACATATGTAACGATTATCGTTGTAACGACATTTAACTGTATATATATCATACTAAGATATATTATATATCATAATATCATGATAATGTAACAATTTAAAATCTATTTAGATATAATAAACATTGGGTTAACAACATTTAACATGATCGTTAACTTAAAGGTTTCAAATCAACATTTACATGTAACGACTAATGATGACTTAACGACTCAGTTAAAATGTATATACATGTAGTGTTTTAATATGTATTCATACACTTTTGAAAGACTTCAAGACACTTATCAAAATACTTCTACTTAACAAAAATGCTTACAATTACATCCTCGTTCAGTTTCATCAACAATTCTACTCGTATGCACCTGTATTCGTACTCGTACAATACACAGCTTTTAGATGTATGTACTATTGGTATATACACTCCAATTATTAGCTCTTAGCAGCCCATGTGAGTCACCTAACACATGTGGGAACCATCATTTGGCAACTAGCATGAAATTTCTCATAAAATTACAAAAATATTATTAATCATTCATGACTTATTTACATGTAAACAAAATTACACATCCTTTATATCTAATCCATATACCAACGACCAAAAACACCTACAAACACTTTCATTCTTTAATTTTCTTCATCTAATTGATCTCTCTCAAGTTCTATCTTCAAGTTCTAAGCGTTCTTCATAAATTCTATAAGTTCTAGTTTCATAAAATCAAGAATACTTCCAAGTTTGCTAGCTTACTTCCAATCTTGTAAAGTGATCATCCAACCTCAAGAAATTTTTCTTATTTATAGTTAGATATCTTTCTAATACAAGGTAATACTCATATTCAAACTTTGATTCAATTTCTATAACTATAACAATCTTATTTCGAGTGGAAATCTTACTTGAACTTGTTTTCGTGTCATTATTCTGCTTTAAGAACTTTCAAGCCATCCAAGGATCCTTTGAAGCTAGATCCATTTGTCTCTTTTCCAGTAGGTTTATCCAAAAAACTTGAAGTAGTAATGATGTTCATAACATCATTCGATTCATACATATAAAGCTATCTTATTCGAAGGTTTAAACTTGAAATCACTAAAACATAGTTTAGTTAATTCTAAACTTGTTCGCAAACAAAAGTTAATCCTTCTAACTTGACTTTTAAAATCAACTAAACACATGTCCTATATCTATATGATATACTAACTTAATGATTTAAAACCTGGAAACACAAAAAACAACGTAAAAACGGACATACGCCGTCGTAGTAACACCGCGGGCTCTTTTGGGTTTGATAATTAAAAACTATGATAAACTTTGATTTAAAAGTTATTCTTCTGGGAAAATGATTTTTCTTATGAACATGAAACTATATCCAAAAATCATGATTAAACTCAAAGTGGAGGTATATTTTTCAAAATGGTCATCAAGACGTCGTTCTTTCGACTGAAATGACTACCTCTTACAAAAACGACTTATAACTTATATTTCCAACTCTAAACCTATACATTTTCTATTTAGATTCATAAAATAGAGTTCAATATGAAACCATAGCAATTTGATTCACTCAAAACGAATTTAAAACGAAGAAGTTATGGGTAAAACAAGATTGGATATTTTTTTTTATTGTTGTAGCTACGGGAAATATTGTAACAATTCTATACAAATCATATCCTAGCTAACTTATATTGTATTATACATGTATTCTAATATATTATGTAATCTTGGGATACCATAGACACGTATGCAAATGTTTTGACATATCATATCGACCCATGTATATATTTTATTTGGAACAACCATAGACACTCTATATACAGTAATGTTGGAGTTAGCTATACAGGGTTGAGGTTGATTCCAAAAACTATATATACTTTGAGTTGTGATCTAGCCTGAGACGTGTATACACTGGGTCGTGGATTGATTCAAGATAATATATATCGATTTATTTCTGTACATCTAATTGTGGATAACTAGTTGTAGGTTACTAACGAGGACAGCTGACTTAATAAACTTAAAACATTAAAACGTATTAAAAATGTTGTAAATATATTTTGAACATACTTTGATATATATGTACATATTTGTTATAGGTTCGTGAATCGACCAGTGGCCAAGTCTTTCTTCCCGACGAAGTAAAAATCTGTGAAAGTGAGTTATAGTCCCACTTTTAAAAACTAATATTTTGGGATGAGAATACATGCAGTTTTATAAATGTTTTACGAAATAGACACAAGTAAATGAAACTACATTATATGGGTGAATGATCGAAGTCGAATATGCCCCTTTTGCTTGGTAACCTAAGAATTAGTAAACCGATCTACTAATTGACGTGAATCCTAAAGATAGATCTATTGAGCCTAACGAACCCCATCCAAAGTACCGGATGATTTAGTACTTCGATGTTGTTTTTATCATGTCCGAAGGATTTCCCGGAATGATAGGGGATATTCTTATATGCATCTTGTTAATGTCGGTTACCAGGTGTTCACCATATGAATGATTTTTTTCTCTATGTATGGGAAGTATATTGAAATATGAAATCTTGTGGTCTATTATTATGATTTGATAATATATAGGTTAAACCTATAACTTACTAACATTTTTGTTGACGTTTTAAGCATGTTTATTCTCAGGTGATTATTAAGAGCTTCCGCTGTTGCATACTAAAATAAGGAAAAGATTTGGAGTCCATGCTTGTATGATATTATGTAAAATCTGCATCCAAGAAACTTATTTTTGATGTAATATATTCTTATTGTAAACCATTATGTAATGGTCGTGTGTAAACGGTATATTTTAGATTATCATTATTTGATAATCTACGTAATGCTTTTTAAACCTTTATAGATAAAATAAAGGTTATGGTTGTTTTAAAAATGAATGCAGTCTTTGAAAAACGTCTCATATAGAGGTCAAAACCTCGCGACGAAATCAATTAATATTGAACATTTATAATCAATATGAACGGGACATTTTAGTTGGTATCCGAGCGTTGGTCTTAGAGAACCAGAAAATTGCATTAGTGTTTCTTACTGAGTTTGTTAGGATGCATTAGTGAGTCTGGACTTCGACCGTGTTTTTCTTCAAAAACGATTGCTTAACATTTTTTGTTGGAAACTATATATTATTAACATGTAAATATTATGTGATATATTAATCTCTTAACGTGTTTGATATTGTGTGATAGATGTCTACCTCTAGTACAAATCCCATTGATTCACCTAATAATAATGAAGAGTCGAATATATTTTGGGAAGATTCACAAATTCCCGAAGAGGAACCGGAAGAGGAGGAACCGGAAGAGGAGGAACCGGAAGAAGAGGAACCAGAAGAGGAGGAATCAGAAGAGGAGGAACCAGAAGAAGAGGTTCCGGAGGAAGAAATATTGATACCTATAGTAAATCGATTAAATAAAACAAAATCCTCAACCAACTGACTAAAGTTAATAATGGTCAATGGTGTTTCCACCGAAGAAGCAAAATATTGGGAAGATTACCAATTTTCCGATGAATCGGATCCCGATGAGGATTCCGATGATGTTATAGAAATTACCTCGACCCAATTTAATAAAGCGAAAGAAAATAATAAGGGAAAATGTATAAAAATAGAGAAACCCAATTCCAACCCCGATGAACTTTATATGTATCGACAACATCCATATTTCCTAAAATGTAACAATGACTCGGGAACCTCTAAACCACCAGGTTTCTCTAAACCATTGTGGAAAATGACGGCTCGTATTAGAGGAACACCATATATTCCTAGAAAATTAGGAAAACGAACCAATTCCGAAGAAGAAGAAATCAGCGATTCAGATTAGAGGGTTGTAATCATGTTGTATATTATATGTATTGTAGTGTGCTTGTAATTTATGTTCTATGTAAAAAAAAATTGCTTGTATTGTTTGTTAATTATCTTTTACGAATCTAATCCTTGTCTATTTTACAGTAAAAAAACAAAATGGACGTTAAGGGTAGACAACCGAATATTTTAGAAGACCTACCAGAGGATATGATTGAGGAAATCTTGTCTAGAGTCGGTCAGAATTCATCAGCACATTTAGTTATGGTGAAATTAACTTGTCAAACATTTGAAAGACTTTCCAGAAATGCCTTAGTTTATAAAAGGCTTTCCTTTGATAGGTGGGGTATATCACATTGGGGAGACCGTAAGTTACACCGTGTTTTCTTTAAAGCATTAAATGCGGGGAACCCAAATACAATTTTACGCTACGGGTTAAGAACCTATTTTGACTCAACATATCCCAACATAGGATTTCGTGAATTAGAAAGTGCTTCTAACATGCAACATAAAGAAGCATGTTATGCTTACGGGTTAGTGATGTTCGCTTCTTACCGAAGTGAGAAAAAGAACATCGGACTGCAGCTTTTAAATAAGACCTTCCCACAAGTGACGGATTCAGTAGTTGGGGTGAGAAACAAGGTTTTTAGATTATTACGGGGCTATTGGACATTACGAAACCCTCGTCCTTTTGACGATATTACAACATGCTGCCTAGCCAATGGTCATAACGGTTATTTTCCACAAGACCAAGGATGGGAAGTCGTCTTAGTAAAACCAGAATGCATGACTTGTTTCTGGACTTATGAATTACGTGTCTTTATTTCCTTTGCTGAAAAACTCGCTTATTAACTAGGTTTATCTTCAAAACTGTCCTGTATCAAGGTGTACTATATTTCATGTTATATGTAATATAGCGTAGTTGTAAGTCTGTAGAATATTTGTATGTGATATATTATTATAATCAGTTTTTCATATGGAATTGTAGTAGTTGAATTGTATATTAGTTACTAAGTATGAACTTAACGGGTAGGTAGTACCCGAATTTAAACTTATAAAACGCTAATATGAAGAAAAAGCTTTTATAAATGAGTTCATATTATGCTATGAAATACTATTGACTACTCTTAATATTTTGTATGATTAACTCGATTCAATTGGCTATTTTGAAGGAAATGGCACCGACTACTCGACACACCATGAATATGAGCGAAGAGGAATTTCGTACCTTTCTTGCTGCAAACATAGCCATAGTACAGGCTGCGCTACATACCAACAATAACTATGAATCTAGAAATGCAGCTAACGGCGCGAGAAATTGTGTAGAATGCTCCTACAAAGAATTCACTGCATGCAAACCTTTGGAATTTGATGGAATCGAAGGACCAATTGGATTGAAACAGTGGACCGAGAAAGTCGAATCGGTGTTTTCCATAAGTAGGTGTACTGAAGAGGACAAAGTTAAGTACGCTACGCATACCTTCACAGGTACTGCGTTAATGTGGTGCAACACCTATCTTGAACAGGTAGGACAAAATGCTGCTTACGCACTACCGTGGTCGGCATTCAAGCAATTGATGAACGAGCAGTACCGTCCTAGAAACAAAGTCAATAAACTCAAGGCAGAACTTAGAGAGTTACGAACACAAGGGTTTGACGTTACCACATATGAACGACGATTCACAGAGTTGTGCCTATTGTGTCCGGGAGCATTCGAAGATGAAGAACAGAAGATCAACGCGTTTGTAAAAGGGTTACCAGTAAGGA
Organism: Rutidosis leptorrhynchoides; assembly: GCF_046630445.1. Taxonomy (NCBI): domain Eukaryota; kingdom Viridiplantae; phylum Streptophyta; class Magnoliopsida; order Asterales; family Asteraceae; genus Rutidosis; species Rutidosis leptorrhynchoides. The sequence continues at coordinate 652,844,563 of NC_092335.1, forward strand.
TTCAAGAAGATGTAAGTTCACACGAGCCTGCTTCTATACAGAAGGCAAGACGAATGGCTCATAAACTCATAAATCAGATTGAGGGAAGAATTAAAGAGCAGGCGGCCGAAGAAGCCAACACGAAACAACTCAAGAGGAAGTGGGAGGAAAATGGTGACAAGAGTCACCAGTACAACAACAACAATTACAAGCACAATCGCAACAACTATCCCAACAACCGCAACAACAATCGCAACAATAACCACAATCCTAACAATAACTACAACAAACATCCCAACAACAACAATAACTACAACAACCATTTTAACAACAATAACAATCCCAACAACAACCTCAATAACAACAACGGCAACAAAAACCAAAAACAGCCATGTCACAGGTGTGAAGAAAATCATCAGGGGTTTTGCACGACATTTTGCAACAGGTGTAAAAGAAATGGTCATAGTGCGACAAAGTGTGAGGTATACAGACCAAAGTTTAATAGAACCAAAGGAACAAATAATGTCGGAACAAGTAATGCCGAAACGAATAGTATCGGAGCAAGTAATACCAACCCTGTTTGTTACATTATTATAAATTGCCCGAATCAGCGAAATACTAATGGGCAGGGCCGTGGAAGAGTTTTCAATATTAATGCAGCAGAAGCACAGGAAGACCCGGAGCTTGTTACGGGTACGTTTCTTATTGACGATAAATTTGCTTATGTTTTATTTGATTCGGGTACGGATATAAGCTATATGAGTAGAGAATTTTGTGCTAAATTAAGTTGCCCATTAACGCCTTTGGATAATAAATTTTTACTCGAATTAGCAAATGGTAATTTAATTTTAGCAGATAATATATGTCGGGATAGAGAAATTAAATTGGGTGATGAAACGTTTAAGATTGATTTAATACCAGTCGAGTTAGGGAGTTTTGATGTAATAATTGGCATGGACTGGTTGAAGAAGGTGAGAGCCGAGGTCGTTTGTTACAAAAACGTGATTCGCATTATGCGTGAAAAAAGAAAACCTTTAATGGTGTACGGAGAAAAGAACAACGCAAAATTAAATCTTATTAGTAGTTTGAAGGCGCAAAAACTAATAAGAAAAGGTTGTTACGTCATTCTAGCACACATCGAGGAAATTAAACCTGAAGAAAAGAACATCAGTGATGTTCCCGTCGCAAAAGAATTTCCCGATGTATTTCCGAAAGAATTACCGGGATTACCCCCACATCGATCCGTTGAATTTCAAATAGACCTTGTACCAGGAGCTGCACCAATAGCTCGTGCTCTATACAGACTCGCACCTAGCAAAATGAAAGAATTACAAAGTCAGTTACAGGAACTTTTAGAGCGTGGTTTCATTCGACCAAGCACATCACCATGGGGAGCTCCTGTTTTGTTTGTCAAGAAGAAAGATGGTACATTCAGGTTGTGTATCGACTACCGAGAGTTGAACAAACTTACCATCAAGAACCGCTACCCACTACTGAGAATCGATGACTTATTTGATCAACTACAAGGCTCGTCTATTTATTCGAAGATTGATTTACGTTATGGGTATCATCAAATGCGGGTGAAGGAGGATGATATTCCAAATACTGCTTTTAGGACACCTTACGGTCATTACGAGTTTATGGTTATGCCATTTGGATTGACGAACGCACCAGCTGTGTTCATGGACCTCATGAACCGAGTGTGTGGGCCATATCTTGACAAGTTTGTCATTGTTTTCATCGATGACATACTTATTTACTCGAAGAATGATCAAGAGCATGAAGAACATTTAAGAAAAGTGCTAGAGTTGCTGAGAAAAGAAAAACTGTACGGTAAGTTTTCAAAGTGTGCATTTTGGTTGGAAGAAGTTCAATTCCTCGATCACATAGTGAACAAAGAAGGTATTCAGTCCAGCAAAGATTGAAACCGTTGAGAAATGGGAAACCTCGAAAACTCCGAAGCATATAAGCCAATTTTTAGGACTAGCTGGTTACTACAGAAGGTTCATCCAAGATTTTTCCAGAATAGTAAAACCCTTTACTGCATTAACGCATAAAGGGAGGAAATTTGAATGGAGGGATGAACAAGAGAAAGCGTTTCAATTGTTAAAGAAAAAGTTAACTACGGCACCTATATTATCATTACCTGAAGGGAATGATGATTTTGTGATATATTGTGACGCTTCAAAGCAAGGTATCGGTTGTGTATTAATGCAACAAACGAAGGTAATTGCTTATGCGTCTAGACAATTGAAGATTCACGAGCAGAATTATACGACGCATGATTTGGAATTAGGCGCGGTTGTTTTTGCATTAAAGACTTGGAGGCACTACTTATATGGGGTCAAAATTATTATATATACCGACCACAAAAGTCATCAACATATATTTATCAGAAACAACTGAACATGAGGCAGTGCAGGTGGATTGAATTGTTAAATGATTACGACTATGAGATTCGTTACCACCCGGGGAAGGCAAATGTGGTAGCCGAAGCTTTGAGTAGAAAGGACAGAGAACCCATTCGAGTAAAAGCTATGAATATTATGATTCACAATAACCTTACTACTAAAATAAAGGAGGCGCAACAAGGAGTTTTAAAAGAGGAAAATTTAAAGGATGAAATACTCAAAGGATCAGAGAAGCATCTTAATATGTGGGAAGACGGAACCCGGTATAGGGCTGAAAGGATTTGTGTACCAAAATTTGGAGATATGAGAGAAATGGTACTTAGAGAATCTCATAAAACCAGATACTCAATACATCCTGGAACGGGGAAGATGTACAAGGATCTCAAGAAACATTTTTGGTGGCCAGGTATGAAAGCCGATGTTGCTAAATACGTAGGAGAATGTTTGATGTGTTCTAAGGTAAAAGATGAGCATCAGAAACCATCAGGTCTACTTCAATAACCCGAATTCCCGGAATGGAAATGGGAAAACATTACCATGGATTTCATCACTAAATTGCCAAGGACTGCAAGTGGTTTTGATACTATTTGGGTAATAGTTGATCATCTCACCAAATCAGCACACTTCCTGCCAATAAGAGAAGATGACAAGATGGAGAAGTTAGCACGACTGTATTTAAAGGAAGTCATCTCCAGACATGAAATACCAATCTCTATTATCTCTGATAAGGATGCCAAATTTATTTCAAGATTCTGGCAGACATTACAGCAAGCATTAGAAACTCGTCTAGACATGAGTACTGTCTATCATCCACAAACTGATGGGCAGAGTGAAAGGACGATACAAACGCTTGAAGACATGCTACGAGCTTGTGTTATTGATTTCGGAAACAGGTGGGATCGACATCTACCGTTAGCAGAATTTTCCTACAATAACATCTACCATTCAAGCATTGAGATGGCGCCGTTTGAAGCACTTTATGGTAGAAAGTGTAGGTCTCCGATTTGTTGGAGTGAAGTGGGGGATAGACAGATTACGGGTCCGGAGATAATATAAGAAACTACCGAGAAGATCATCCAAATTCAACAACGGTTAAAAACCGCCCAAAGTCAACAAAAGAGCTACGCTGACATTAAAAGAAAAGATATAGTATTTGAATTTGGAGAGATGGTCATGCTTAAGGTTGCACCTTGGAAAGACGTTGTTCGATTTAGTAAATGAGGGAAATTAAATCCAAGGTATATAGGACCATTCAAGATTATTGATCGTGTCGGACCAGTAGCTTACCGATTTGAATTACCACAATAACTCGCGGCTGTACATAACACTTTCCACGTCTCAAATTTGAAGAAATGTTTTGCTAAAGAAGATCTCACTATTCCATCAGACGAAATCCAAATCAACGAAAAACTTCAATTCGTCGAAGAACCCGTTGAAATAATGGATCGTGAGGTTAAAAGACTTAAGAAAAACAAGATACCAATTGTTAAAGTTCGATGGAATGCTTGTAGAGGACCCGAGTTCACCTGGGAATGAGAAGATCAGATGAAGAAGAAATACCCACACTTATTTCCAGAAAATAGGTCAACACCTCCAACTGCTTAAAATTTCGGGACGAAATTTATTTAACGGGTAAGTACTGTAGTGACCCGAACTTTTCCATGTTTATATATATATTAAATGAAATTTTTATTTACATGATTAAGTGTTTCCAACATGTTAAGTAATCAAACTTGTTAAGACTTGATTAACTTAAATAGGTTTCATATAGACAATTGACCACCCAAGTTGACCGGTGATTCATGAAGGTTAAAACTTGTAAAAAACTATATGATGACATATATATGATTATATATATAGTTAAATTGATATTATGATAAGTAAGTATCTCATTAGGTATTTTAACAATGAGTTATATACATAAAAATGAGACTATTGAATTTAAGAAACTCGAAAACGATATATATAACGATTATCATTATATCAACGTCTTACTAAGTACATATGAATCATATTAAGATATTGATACACTTGGTTAATTATGTTAAATGATAAGTAAATATATCATTAAGTGTATTAACAATGAACTACATATGTAAAAATAAGACTACTAACTTAATGATTTCGAAACGAGACATATATGTAACGATTATCGTTGTAACGACATTTAACTGTATATATATCATACTAAGATATATTATATATCATAATATCATGATAATGTAACAATTTAACATCTCTTTAGATATAATAAATATTGGGTTAACAACATTTAACATGATCATTAACTTAAAGGTTTCAAATCAACATTTACATGTAACGACTAACCATGACTTAACGACTCAGTTAAAATGTATATACATGTAGTGTTTTAATATGTATTCATAAACTTTTGAAAGACTTCAAGACACTTATCAAAATACTTCTACTTAACAAAAATGCTTACAATTACATCCTTGTTCAGTTTCATCAACAATTCTACTCGTATGCACCCGTATTCGTACTCGTACAATACACAGCTTTTAGATGTATGTACTATTGGTATATACACTCCAATGATCAGCTCTTAGTAGCCTATGTGAGTCACCTAACACATGTGGGAACCATCATTTAGCAACTAGCATGAAATATCTCATAAAATTACAAAAATATTAGTAATCATTCATGACTTATTTACATGTAAACAAAATTACACATCCTTTGAAGCTAGATCCATTTGTCTCTTTTCCAATAGGTTTATCCAGAAAACTTGAGGTAGTAATGATGTTCATAACATCATTCGATTCATACATATAAAGCTATCTTATTCGAAGGTTTAAACTTGAAATCACTAGAACATAGTTTAGTTAATTATAAACTTGTTCGCAAACTAAAGTTAATCCTTCTAACTTGACTTTTAAAATCAACTAAACACATGTCCTATATCTATATGATATGCTAACTTAATGATTTAAAACCTGAAAACATGAAAAACAACGTAAAACCGGACATACGCCGTCGTAGTAACACCGCGGGTTGTTTTGGGTTTGATAATTAAAAACTATGATAAACTTTAATTTAAAAGTTGTTCTTCTGGAAAAATGATTTTTCTTATGAACAAGAAACTATATCCAAAAATCATGAGTAAACTCAAAGTGGAAGTATATTTTTCAAAATGGTCATCAAGACATCGTTCTTTCGACTGAAATGACTACCTCTTACAAAAACGACTTGCAACTTATATTTCCGACTATAAACCTATACATTTTCTATTTAGATTCATAAAATAGAGTTCAATATGAAACCATAGCAATTTGATTCACTCAAAACGGATTTAAAACGAAGAAGTTATGGGTAAAACAAGATTGGATATTTTTTTTATTGTTGTAGCTACGGGAAATATTGTAACAATTCTATACAAATCATATCCTAGCTAACTTATCTTGTATTATACATGTATTCTAATATATTATGTAATCTTAGGATACCATAGACACGTATACAAATGTTTTGACATATCATATCGACCCATGTATATATATTATTTGGAACAACCATAGACACTCTATATGCAGTAATGTTGGAGTTAGCTATACAGGGTTGAGGTTGATTCCAAAAAATATATATACTTTGAGTTGTGATCTAGCCTGAGACGTGTATACAATGGGTCGTGGATTGATTTAAGATAATATATATCGATTTATTTCTGTACATCTAATTGTGGACAACTAGTTGTAGGTTACTAACGAGGACAACTGACTTAATAAACTTAAAACATTAAAACATATTAAAAATATTGTAAATATATTTTGAACATTCTTTGATATATATGTACATATTTGTTATAGGTTCGTGAATCGACCAGTGGCCAAGTCTTACTTTCCGACGAAGTAAAAATCTGTGAAAGTGAGTTATAGTTCCACTTTTAAAAACTAATATTTTGGGATGAGAATACATGCAGTTTTATAAATGTTTTACGAAATAGACACAAGTAAATGAAACTACATTATATGGGTGAATGATCGAAGCCGAATATGCCCCTTTTGCTTGGTAACCTAAGAATTAGTAAACCGATCTACTAATTGACGCAAATCCTAAAGATAGATCTATTGGGCTTAACGAACCCCATCCAAAGTACCGGATGCTTTAGTACTTCGATGTTGTTTTTATCATGTCCGAAGGATTTCCCGGAATGATAGGGGATATTCTTATATGCATCTTGTTAATGTCAGTTACCAGGTGTTCACCATATGAATGATTTTTATCTCTATGTATGGGATGTATATTGAAATATGAAATCATGTGGTCTATTATTATGATTTGATAATATATAGGTTAAACCTATAACTCACCAACATTTTTGTTAACGTTTTAAGCATGTTTATTCTCAGGTGATTATTAAGAGCTTCCGCTGTTGCATACTAAAATAAGGAAAAGATTTGGAGTCCATGCTTGTATGATATTATGTAAAAACTGCATTCAAGAAACTTATTTTTGATGTAATATATTCTTATTATAAACCATTATGTAATGGTCGTGTGTAAACGGTATATTTTAGATTATCATTATTTGATAATCTACGTAATGCTTTTTAAAACTTTATAGATAAAATAAAGGTTATGGTTGTTTTAAAAATGAATGCAGTCTTTGAAAAATGTCTCATATAGAGGTCAAAACCTCGCGACGAAATTATAATCAATATGAACGGGACATTTCAGTACTTGACCTCTATATGATACATTTTACAAACATTGCATTCGTTTTTAAAAGACAAACATTTATCACATCGAAAGTTGACAGCATGCATACCATTTCATAATATATCCAACTATAAATGACTTAATAATATTCTTGATGAACTCAACGACTCGAATGCAACGTCTTTTGAAATATGCCATGAATGACTCCAAGTAATATCTCTATAATGAGCAAATGCACGACGGAAGATTTCTTTCATACCTGAGAATAAACATGCTTTAAAGTGTTAACCAAAAGGTTGGTGAGTTCATAAGTTTATCATAACAATCATTTCAATATATTAATAGACCACAAGATTTCCGTATATAAATATATGTACACTCACAAGTGTATAAAACTGTTATGCTTATGTTGATGTAGTGACCCGAACTTTTCCATGTTTATATATATTAATTTAGATTGATATTTACATGATTAAATGTTTCCAACATGTTAAGCAATCAAACTTGTTAAGACTTGATTAATTGAAATAGGTTTCATATAGACAATTGACCACCCAAGTTGACCGGTGATTCACGAACGTTAAAACTTGTAAAAACTATATGATGACATATATATGGATATATATATAGTTAACATGATACTATGATAAGTAAACATATCATTAAGTATATTAACAATGAACTACATATGTAAAAACAAGACTACTAACTTAATGATTTTTAAACGAGACATATATGTAACGATTATCGTTGTAAAGACATTTAATGTATATATATCATATTAAGAGATATTCATACATGATAATATCATGATAATATAATAATTTAAAATCTCATTTGATATTATAAACATTGGGTTAACAACATTTAACAAGATCGTTAACCTAAAGGTTTCATAACAACACTTACATGTAACGACTAACGATGACTTAATGACTCAGTTAAAATGTATATACATGTAGTGTTTTAATATGTATTTATACACTTTTGAAAGACTTCAATACACTTATCAAAATACTTCTACTTAACAAAAATGCTTACAATTACATCCTCGTTCAGTTTCATCAACAATTCTACTCGTATACACCCGTATTCGTACTCGTACAATACACAGCTTTTAGATGTATATACTATTGGTATATACACTCCAATGATCAGCTCTTAGCAGCCCATGTGAGTTACCTAACACATGTGGGAACCATCATTTGGCAACTAGCATGAAATATCTCATAAAATTACAAAAATATGAGTAATCATTCATGACTTATTTACATGAAAACAAAATTACATATCCTTTATATCTAATCCATACACCAACGACCAAAAACACCTACAAACACTTTCATTCTTCAATTTTCTTCATATAATTGATCTCTCTTAAGTTCTATCTTCAAGTTCTAAGTGTTCTTCATAAATTCCAAAAGTTCTAGTTTCATAAAATCAAGAATACTTTCAAGTTTGCTAGCTCACTTCCAATCTTGTAAGGTGATCATCCAACCTCAAGAAATCTTTGTTTCTTACAGTAGGTTATCATTCTAATACAAGGTAATAATCATATTCAAACTTTGGTTCAATTTCTATAACTATAACAATCTTATTTCAAGTGATGATCTTACTTGAACTTGTTTTCGTGTCATGATTCTGCTTCAAGAACTTCGAGCCATCCAAGGATCCATTGAAGCTAGATCCATTTTTCTCTTTTCCAGTAGGTTTATCCAAGGAACTTTAGGTAGTAATGATGTTCATAACATCATTCGATTCATACATATAAAGCTATCTTATTCGAAGGTTTAAACTTGTAATCACTAGAACATAGTTTAGTTAATTCTAAACTTGTTCGCAAACAAAAGTTAATCCTTCTAACTTGACTTTTAAAATCAACTAAACACATGTTCTATATCTATATGATATGTTAACTTAATGATTTAAAACCTGGAAACACGAAAAACACCGTAAAACCGGATTTACGCCGTCGTAGTAACACCGCGGGCTGTTTTGGGTTAGTTAATTAAAAACTATGATAAACTTTGATTTAAAAGTTGTTATTCTGAGAAAATGATTTTTATTATGAACATGAAACTATATCCAAAAATTATAGTTAAACTCAAAGTGGAAGTATGTTTTCTAAAATGGTCATCTAGACGTCGTTCTTTCGACTGAAATGACTACCTTTACAAAAATGACTTGTAACTTATTTTTCCGACAATAAACCTATACTTTTTCTGTTTAGATTCATAAAATAGAGTTCAATATGAAACCATAGCAATTTGATTCACTCAAAACGGATTTAAAATGAAGAAGTTATGGGTAAAACAAGATTGGATAATTTTTCTCATTTTAGCTACGTGAAAATTGGTAACAAATCTATTCCAACCATAACTTAATCAACTTGTATTGTATATTATGTAATCTTGAGATACCATAGACACGTATACAATGTTTCGACCTATCATGTCGACACATCTATATATATTTCGGAACAACCATAGACACTCTATATGTGAATGTTGGAGTTAGCTATACAGGGTTGAGGTTGATTCCAAAATATATATAGTTTGAGTTGTGATCAATACTGAGATACGTATACACTGGGTCGTGGATTGATTCAAGATAATATTTATCGATTTATTTCTGTACATCTAACTGTGGACAACTAGTTGTAGGTTACTAACGAGGACAGCTGACTTAATAAACTTAAAACATCAAAATATATTAAAAGTGTTGTAAATATATTTTGAACATACTTTGATATATATGTATATATTGTTATAGGTTCGTGAATCAACCAGTGGCCAAGTCTTACTTCCCGACGAAGTAAAAATCTGTGAAAGTGAGTTATAGTCCCACTTTTAAAATCTAATATTTTTGGGACGAGAATACATGCAGGTTTTATAAATGATTTACAAAATAGACACAAGTACGTGAAACTACATTCTATGGTTGAATTATCGAAATCGAATATGCCCCTTTTTATTAAGTCTGGTAATCTAAGAATTAGGGAACAGACACCCTAATTGACGCGAATCCTAAAGATAGATCTATTGGACTTAACAAACCCCATTCAAAGTACCGGATGCTTTAGTACTTCGAAATTTATATCATATCCGAAGGGTGTCCCGGAATGATGGGGATATTCTTATATATGCATCTTGTTAATGTCGGTTACCAGGTGTTCACCATATGAATGATTTTTATCTCTATGTATGGGATGTGTATTGAAATATGAAATCTTGTGGTCTATTATTATGATTTGATATATATAGGTTAAACCTATAACTCACCAACATTTTTGTTGACGTTTTAAGCATGTTTATTCTCAGGTGATTATTAAGAGCTTCCGCTGTCGCATACTTAAATAAGGACGAGATTTGGAGTCCATGCTTGTATGATATTGTGTAAAAACTGCATTCAAGAAACTTATTTTGTTGTACCATATTTGTATTGTAAACCATTATGTAATGGTCGTGTGTAAACAGGATATTTTAGATTATCATTATTTGATAATCTACATAAAGCTTTTTAAACCTTTATTGATGAAATAAAGGTTATGGTTTGTTTTAAAATGAATGCAGTCTTTGAAAAACGTCTCATATAGAGGTCAAAACCTCGCAACGAAATCAATTAATATGGAACGTTTTTAATCAATAAGAACGGGACATTTCAGTTGGTATCCGAGCGTTGGTCTTAGAGAACCAGAATTTTGCATTAGTGTGTCTTATCGAGTTTGTTAGGATGCATTAGTGAGTCTAGACTTCAACCGTGTTTACTTGAAAAATGATTGCTTAACAAATTTTGTTGGAAACTATATATTTTTAACATGTGAATATTATGTGATATATTAATCTCTTAACGCGTTTGATATTATGTGATAGATGTCTACCTCTAGAACAAGTCCCATTGACTCACCTAATAATAATGAAGAGTCAAATGTAAATTGGAATGATTCGTGGACTGATTCACAAGTTCCCGAAGAGGAACCGGAAGAAGAGTCGGAACCGGAAGAAGAATCAGAACCGGAAGAGGAGGAACCGGATGAAGAAATAGAACCGGTGGGGGAAATAATAAAACGGTTAAGTAAAATAAAATCCTCAACCAACCGACCAAGGTTAATTATGGTCAATGGTGTTTCCGCCAAGGAAGCAAAATATTGGGAGGATTACCAATTCTCCGATGAATCGGATTCCAACGAGAATTCCGATGATGTTATAGAAATTACCCCAACTGAATTTAAAAAGGCAAAAGAAAATAATAAGGGAAAGGGCATAAAAATAGAGAAATCTAATTCCAACCCCGATGAACTTTATATGTATCGTCAACCCCCGAAGTCCTTAAGTTGTAACAATGACCCGGGAACCTCTAAACCACCAGGTTTTTCTAAACCAATGTGGAAAATTACGGCTCGTATTAGGGGAACATCATATATCCCTAGAAACTTGGCAAAACGAACCAAAACCGAAGAAGAAGAAACAAGCGAGTCGGAATAAGATAGTTGTATTCGTGTGGTGTAATATATGTAATATAGTGTGCTTATGCTTTATGATATATGTAAAAATTGCTTGTATTAATAAGTATTTTTTTTTATGAATCTAACTCTTGTCTATTTTACAGTATAAAACCACAAAATGGATAGACAACCCAATATTTTAAGAGACCTACCCGGAGACATGATTGATGAAATCTTGTCTAGAGTCGGTCAGAATTCTTCGGCACAACTATTTAAGGCGAGATCAGTTTGTAAGACATTCGAAGAACGTTCCAAGAATGCCTTGGTTTATAAAAGGCTTTCGTTCGAAAGATGGGGGATATCACATTGGGAAATCCATAAGTTACGATGTGTTTACTTTGACGCATATATTGCGGGGAACCCAAATGCTATTTTACGCAATGGGTTAAGAAATTATTTTGACTCAATATATCCGAATATTGGACTTCGTGATTTAGAAAAAGCGGCTAACATGCAACATAAAGAAGCATGTTATGCTTACGGATTAGTAATGTTCGCTTCTCACCAAAGTGAGAACAAGAACATCGGGCTACAACTATTAAACAAAACGTTCCCACAAGTGACGGAGTCGGTAATTGGGGTAAGAAATGAGGTTTTTAGATTGTTACGGGACTGTTAGACATTACGTAACCCTCGTCCCTTTGACGACGTTACAACACGCTGTCTTATCAACGACCATAACGGTTATGTTCCACAAGACCAAGGATGGGAAGTAATCCTAGTAAAACCAGAATGCATGACTTGTTTCTGGACGTATGAATTACGTGTCTTTATTGCCTTTGCTGAACGACTTGTGTACTAGCTAGAATTATCTTCACAACCATCTTGTATCAAATTTATTGTGTGCTATATTTCATGCTATATGTAAAATAAGCGGTATTGTAAGTTTGTAAAATATTGTGTAAAAGTTTGAACGCGAAATATTATTATAATCAGTTTTTCATATAGAATTGTAGTAGTTGAATTGTATATTAGCTACTAAGTATGAACTAAACGGGTAGGTACTACCCGAATTTAAACTTATAAAACGCTAATATGAAGAAAAAGCTTTTATAAATGAGTTCATATTATGCTACGAAATACTATTAACTACTCTTAATATTCTGTATGATTAACTTGTTCCATTGGACTATTTTGAAGGAAATGGCACCGACTACTCGACACACCGTGAATATGAATGAAGAGGAATTCCGTACTTTTCTAGCTTCAAACATAGCCGCAGTACAGGCTGCGCTACATACCAACAATAACCTTGGATCTAGCAGTACAGGAAATCGTGTAGGATGCACCTACAAAGAATTCACTGCCTGCAAACCTTTGGAATTTGATGGAACCGAAGGACCGATCGGATTGAAACGGTGGACCGAGAAGGTCGAATCGGTGTTTGCCATAAGTAAGTGTACTGAAGAGGACAAAGTAAAGTACGCTACACATACCTTCACAGGTTCTGCGTTAACATGGTGGAATACCTATCTAGAGCAAGTGGGACAAGACGATGCGTACGCACTACCGTGGTCAGCATTCAAGCACTTGATGAACGAGAAGTACCGTCCCAGAACCGAGGTCAATAAGCTCAAGACAGAACTTAGAGGGTTACGAACCCAAGGATTTGATATTACCATGTACGAAAGACGATTCACAGAATTGTGCCTATTGTGTCCGGGAGCATTCGAAGATGAGGAAGAGAAGATCGACGCGTTTGTGAAAGGATTACCGGAAAGAATCCAAGAAGATATAAGTTCACACGAGCCGCCTCCATACAACAGGCATGTAGAATGGCTCACAAACTCGTGAACCAGATTGAAGAAAGAATTAAAGAACAGACTGCTGAAGAGGCCAATGTGAAGCAAGTCAAAAGAAAGTGGGAGGAAAACGGTGATAAGAATCACCAATACAACAACAACAGCAATTACAACAATTATCCCAACAATCGCAACATCAATCGCAACTACAACAAACGGCCCAACAACAACAACAACAACAACAACAACAACAACAACAATAACTACAACAATCATCCCAACAACAATAATAACCGCAACAACAACAACAATCAGAAGCAGCTATGCCAAAGGTGTGAAAAGAATCACTCGGGGTTCTGCACCAAATTTTGCAACAAGTGTAAAAGAAATGGTCATAGCGCGGCGAAGTGTGAGGTCTACGGACCAGGGGTTAATAGAATGAAAGGAACAAATGGTGTCGGAATGAGTAATGGCGGAGCAAGTAGTGTCGGAGCAAGTTATGCCAATGTAGTTTGTTATAAATGTGGAAAACCGGGCCACATTATTAGAAATTGCCCGAACCAAGAGAACACGAATGGACAAGGCCGCGGAAGAGTTTTCAATATTAATGCGGCAGGGGCACAAGAAGACCCGGAGCTTGTTACGGGTACGTTTCTTATTGACAATAAATCTGCTTACGTTTTATTTGATTCTGGTGCGGATAGAAGCTATATGAGTAGAGATTTTTGTGCTAAATTAAGTTGTCCATTGACGCCTTTGGATAGTAAATTTTTACTCGAATTAGCAAATGGTAAATTAATTTCAGCAGATAATATATGTCGGAATCGAGAAATTAAACTGGTTAGCGAAACATTTAAGATTGATTTGATACCAGTAGAGTTAGGGAGTTTTGATGTGATAATCGGGATGGACTGGTTGAAAGAAGTGAAAGCAGAGATCGTTTGTTACAAAAATGCAATTCGCATTATACGAGAAAAAGGAAAACCCTTAATGGTGTACGGAGAAAAGGGCAACACGAAGCTACATCTTATTAGTAATTTGAAGGCACAAAAACTAATAAGAAAAGGTTGCTATGCTGTTCTAGCACACGTCGAGAAAGTACAAACTGAAGAAAAGAGCATCAATGATGTTCCCGTCGCAAAAGAATTTCCCGATGTATTTCCGAAAGAATTACCGGGATTACCCCCACATCGATCCGTTGAATTTCATATAGATCTTGTACCAGGAGCTGCACCAATAGCTCGTGCTCCTTACAGACTCGCACCCAGCGAGATGAAAGAACTGCAAAGCCAATTACAAGAACTTTTAGAGCGTGGTTTCATTCGACCAAGCACATCACCGTGGGGAGCTCCTGTTTTGTTTGTCAAGAAGAAAGATGGTACATTCAGGTTGTGTATCGACTACCGAGAGTTGAACAAACTTACCATCAAGAACCGCTACCCACTACCGAGAATCGACGACTTATTTGATCAACTACAAGGCTCGTCTGTTTATTCAAAGATTGACTTATGTTCTGGGTATCATCAAATGCGGGTGAAAGAAGATGATATTCCAAAGACTGCTTTCAGAACACGTTACGGTCATTACGAGTTTATGGTCATGCCGTTTGGTTTAACTAATGCACCAGCTGTGTTCATGGACCTTATGAACCGAGTGTGTGGACCATACCTTTGAAAGGACCCGTTCATATACATTATAAACGATTCACAATAGTTGATTACATTGCGAGGTATTTGACCTCTATATGATACATTTTACAAACATTGCATTCGTTTTTAAAAGACAATCTTTCTTTACATCGAAAATTGACATGTATGCATACCATTTCATAATATCCAAACTATAAATGACCTAATCTGTCATTTACTTAATAATAATCTTTAATGAACTTCAACGACTCGAATGCAACGTCTTTTGAAATATGTCATGAATGACTCCAAGTAATATCTTTAAAATGAGCTAATGCACAGCGGAAGATCTCTTTCAAACCTGAGAATAAACATGCTTTCAAGTGTCAACCAAAAGGTTGGTGAGTTCATTAGTTTATCATAATCATTTATTTCCATCATTTTAATAGACCACAAGAATTTCATTTCCAGTTCTCATAAATATGCGTCCCATGCATAGAGACAAAAATAATCATTCAAATGGTGAACACCTGGTAACCGACATTAACAATATGCATATAAGAATATCCCCTATCATTCCGGGATCCTCCTTCGGACATGATATAAATTTCGAAGTACTAAAGCATCCGGTACTTTGGATGGGGTTTGTTAGGCCCAATAGATCTATCTTTAGGATTCGCGTCAATTAGGGTGTCTGTTCCCTAATTCTTAGATTACCAGACTTTAATAAAAAGGGGCATATTCGATTTCGATAATTCAACCATATAATGTAGTTTTGATTACTTGTGTCTATTTCGTAAAACATTTATAAAAGTTGCGCATGTATTCTCAGCCCAAAAATATAAAGGGTAAAAAGGCAAATGAAACTCACCATACTGTATTTTGTAGTAAAAATACATATAACATCATTGAACAAGTGTAAGGTTGGCCTTGGATTCACGAACCTAAATTATTTATATATAATTATGTATTTGTCAATATTTGTCTAATACATTAAGTTAAGTCATAGTGTACCACAATCTTAATGCTCGAGTCTAGTATGCAAAGGTCGACAAAAATTAGTTTAACTCCAAATGATTTCAAAACTTTATAAATGTTTTATTATATAATTTAAATATCGTCGTTTTATATTTTTAAAATATTTTTTTTTTTAAAGATTTAATAAAGTAAATAATATAATTCGTTTATAAATAAAATTTTATATTAAAATATACTTTTATATATCTTAAGTAATAAAACTTATAAAGTTCATTTAATATCATAAAAATACTGCGATAGATTCTATTAAGGTAGTTATATAATTTGTATTACATTTCTAGTTAATAATATAGTATTGATAATAATAATAAGTAACAGTCGTGTTATTTTGGAATAATAACAATTTGATAAAAAAAATTAAGACAACGATATTAACGACGATAATAATCATTTTTACGAAATTTTAATTGACTATAACTTTTAATCCGTCCATCAAATCTATTTGGCATCTAAAGGAAAAGTTCTTAATTTTTTTCTAGCTTTTTAAGGACATGCAAATCTTATATCTTCCTTCAACTATAATATAACAACCTTTAAGATTCGGCATAACCTATCTAAGGGCACTATCAAATTTACAAGCATGCATAATCCTATTTTCTCGAGCACTAGTCAGGGATACACTATTAGTATGTAAAAATTAAATTAGGAGTACTCACGTATCAATATTGAGGTTCAATATTGTAGGAAAGGTACGTAGACGCAATGGAGGTGACAAACACTAGTTTAACCTCACAAGCATACCCATGAACAATACCCATCACCTCCATAACCATAACTCATAATTTCCTTAGCTCTATCCCGCTCATAAAACCCGTTTTGAAATAACTCGCCCATGACCTCGTCGTAGTATTTTATGTATAATAATACTAATAATAATAATAATAATAACACTAACAATAATAATAATAACTATAATTATAGAGAGAGTGTGAGAGATAGATAGTTAGAAAACAATTATGATCGATCCTATATATATAGATTTATAAATAATATAATAATATAATATAATATTAATAAAAATTAAAAACATGTTGCATAGTGAGCCGCCACCAAAATATGTCGGCACAAGATTACACGTTTCGTGTAGATAGGTACACGATTCGTGTATGGTGTCTTCATGAAAGTTGTAGATTTTTGAGTTACGGTCGTTTGGACACCGGAATCACCCTTTTTCGAGTCAGTATGATTTAGTTATGATTTTTCTCGTGCAAGTGCGCAGGTTTAGTGATTTCCAACATTTTAACTTTCAATCTTGTGATGAAATGTTGTAGTCTTTTGGTGCTCATTAGAAATCTTTATTTTATATTTATTTTTATTTTTATATCATTGAAAATCCATAAAAATATTTTATAATCAAATTCTATTATATCGAAAAAAATGTGTTTGTACTAAATTGAATAAATATAATTTAGTTTTCCAGAATTAGTTATATTCAAAATCATTCTTTAAAAGGTTTCATCTATATCGTAAAACGTCTTCAATATTAAGAAAACTAAATAATTAACCTACCAAGTGACACAAGTCAATCATTGCAAGGTACGCTTTTGATAATTAAACGAGACTCTCCTCTAACCTCTGTCTAATCCTCAATAATAACACTTTTGTTCTTACATGGAATCACTTTACTAAATATTCCGAATACCGTTAAAAGTAAGAGTTTTCTAATTCAAGTGGACCTCATAACAAAGACTCGTAATTATAATTCAATGTACCTGATAAATCAATCACTTGATATTATCTTTTAATCTCATTGATAAACTTACATCGAACAAATACGTTCAAGTAAAGTATTATTCACTAACTACTGTGATAGCATTTCTATGTTCATAAAATAGATCTCGTAGCTTATATTCATATCAACTAATTCGTTCAATGCTTTCAAGTCACATAATAATCTCATAATCTATTTTTGTATCACCAAGCTCTTAAATGTTTTATCAATATTTCTTAGCTTAAAAAAAAATACACATATGTACATACACATACATTTCTATTTACACATTTTTGTTCGTGAATCGTCAGACATGGTCAAAGGGTAATTGATTACATGAATATAGTTTTCAAACTTTTCGAGACTCAACATTACAGATTTTGCTTATCGTGTCGGATACATATAAAGATTAAAGTTTAAATTTGATCGGAAATTTCCGGGTCACTACAGTACCTACCCGTTAAAAGAAATTTCGTCCCGAAATTTGATAGAGGTCGTCATAGCTAATAGTAAGAATGTTATTATGACGAATATAAGCTGATACATAGAGTTTTATCATGATTAAGAAGTACGGATAAAATAATTCGATTTCTCGAAGCGTATGAGTGAAGCTATCGTAAAAGAGCGAAATGAGTAAATGTAGATTTGTTTTAACTGATGACGTAGCTATGATTGATTTCCGGAATTTAAGGGATTTAAAGAAAATTTTCGTAATAAGATTTGGTTCTTCGGCGACTTAGGAAATCAGGATCTTCTTTGAGTAAATGTAATAATCTGTTCCGATTGCTCTGTCGGATATTTTTCTATAAATCCACCCTCTTTGTTTCCTTACAACTCACACCTTCTATTCTTTCTCCTCAGTTCATACTTTAAAACATTCGTCAATATGCTCCATCCCATTTTGATCCTTGATATACTCTTAATTTTTACATCTGTCATCCTTCTCTTTCATCTACCACCGGAAGATTTTATTTACTTCTACTATTATCTTGGGGTTATAGTGTTATTAATTTTTCCGTGCCTTTACGTGGCAATACGTATTGATATGCACGGTTTGTAGCTTCAGGGTGGTTGTTGAGTTTTATATCTTCCCTTATATTTCGATGCCCCTGCATCTGTCTTCTATAATCATTGTCACCCATAATTAATATTCTCTTTTATTTGCTGCGGTTTATGCTCCAATTTCTAGTTTGGAGCTTCATTCTTTCGTTTCCTCTTCCCGTCCTCGAGTCAAGCGAGTAATGGTCCAGAATTTGCAGTTATGAATTTCGGAATGAACATAGTTAATGTTCTAAGAAGGAAATCTTAATGATGCGATTTTGACTTGTCAAATTACCAGAATATCCTGTAAAAGATCGAATCATCAAGAAATATTTTCTTGCTATGTTTAAGGATTAGATCGAATGTAAGAGTCGTGTAAATGGCACATGATGATGGTGCTGTGAATCATCACATCCCATTAGAAACTTAACATGACCTACTGTAATATAATGACGTTGATCAAGTGTCATTATATTATATTAACTCATGTATCAGTTCCCAACACTACTTCAAAAACATTCATATTCGAATTTTTCAGTATTTAGAAACTAACACAGTTTCTTTTTATGTTGCAGATATTACAGAGAGATAATTGATTTCAAATGAGAATACTTATGAAAATATCTTCAGAATTATCAAGGATATTTATAATGAAAGATACTATGATATCTTAGAATATTCAAGATATGATGATGATGAATAATATTTGTCTGTGGAGATTTAGAATAAGAAATAAGGTGTTCACTAACGAGTTCAGCAGGCACTGAATCATTTGGATCCTTTGAAGGCAGATTCAGTCTCTGTGATTTGTCCATGGCTTCCTTCATACTTTGCTCAATCCATTTTTCAGTACCAAATCCTTTCTTTTTCTGAGCTTTACCAACTCACTATCTTTTATCATCAAACTTTTGACCGTTTAAACCATCTACCATTTTTATGTTTCCTCTGCATTTAATGCAATAATATCTGAATCTCTGGTTATCAATCTGAGGTGGGTTCAGAAGAATCGTGTTTTAGATGATTAAACGCTGGTGGTAATATGGTGGAATATGAAAGGTTCCCCAGTAATAATGACGAAAGGGCAACGTATCTATCAGGGTTATAATAAGACTGGTCCGACTGAAAAAATCGAAGTTGACTTGCTGGATCCGTGACAAAATTGGCTACTTTGAAAAGGAATCGAAATGTTGTTCTTGCTAGAAGAATTCGACGCAGGTACATGTTAGATTATGACTTTGGTTTCGAGAGTTTTTCAGGTACAAAACTTCGGGTAACGTGTGGTTGGATCATCATCTCAATTGTTTATTATTTGAAGTGTCTTCTAGAATTTCGGAGGGTTTTGATTGCAGATTGTCATAGTCAATATCCAAATGATGAAATCGTCCTAAATCCCGAATGATTTCTCATATCCATCTTGTGTGTTACGATTAAAAGTGATGTGCTATCACAGTTTTGAAGTCAAAGTATAGCTTTGAAAAATATAAGGATCTAAGAGTGATGATTTTGGTTGTATCTCGAGTTGAATTCTGAAATTCCCAAAATCAGAATATGTAATTAGATTCGAATGAGTATGATTGTTTTGATTTCTATAGAAGAATGTATATTGGTTTAGTTGATGATTATTGAATCAGAATTGAAGAATGTAACATATTAATTGTGATTTTATATATCTCTCGGGTATTACCTACCCGTAAAAAAAAAAAATTTCACAAATAATATTTTGAACAAGAATTCTCATTACAATCTTTATGAAAATATATGTGGGTATATTTTCTTCAGATGTAGTACAGATTCAATGAGTTAATATCATACTAAGCTCATTTGATTTTCGGATTGAATTAGAAATGAATTTTCTCTAAAACATTAGAGATTACATAAACTTTGCGGAGTATTTCACTAATGTAATCAATGCTTCAATATTTATATGTATTTCCTTAGTGAATCATGCTGATGCTCATGGAACTCTTGCTAACTTCGCAAGATACGAATATTGTTTTCCCGTAAATTTCGGGTATATCAAAGATGAAAGTGTATAATCAAACATGTTATTGAATGATACACTTGATTTATTATGAAATAAAATTCATTGAGTTGAAGCAGAGATTGTAGTTAACAATGATTAAATTGTTAACGAAGAATGTACATCATAGCAAATTAGTAATATGAATTAACCAGATAGTTAAGTTCCATACATAATAGCTTAGTACAGAAAGATTTATTATGGTAAAAATTTTTTTATAGAATATACATATAAATTCTTCGGAGGAACTGAGTTAATACTTCATAACTCGTTGATACAATATACTTGTTATTAATTTGTAATGGTTTCCACAGTGATTCTTGAATTGGCGAAACTTGTGAGGTTAGAGGTGCTGACGATTCTAACAATGTTGACAGCATTGACTGTGTTGGTGAGGCTATTGGTACTGCTGATGATGTTGGTAAAACAAGTCTAGCTTGTACCTTACGCACCAGTCTTGTTAGGGTTTCGGTTCTTCTCTCTATCATCTCTGTCCACTCATCTGGTTTACGGTTAAGGCTGAGATAGATAATCTCTAAAACTTTAGAGATTACCTAATCACCACAGAATGTTTCTCCGATGAAGTTATGAATCAATACTTCATCGTTTGTTGTTGTTGGTACTCCTTGGTATCTTTGGTGCGTGTGACATTGATATCCGATATACAGATTGGGATATTGAGGTGTGTGATGCGAATGTGATTGTTGGTGGTGGTAATGATCCTGTTGATGTTAATAATGGTGGTTGATGTTGATGTCGGTGATGCTGCTGGTGCTTTTAGTATTGAGACTTGCGATGTGGATGTTACTGGCGGTACTGGTTACGCTGCTGGTGCTGCTGATGGTGTTTGTAACCTTCGCACCGTATTCTCCAAAGCCACTACCCGAGCGCGAAGCTCGTTAACTTCTTCTATTACACCGGGGTGATCGTCGGTTCGGACGAGCGGATAAATATAATCAAGAATTTGGTGTAGTATATAATCGTGACGAGATACTCTGGAGATGAGAGAGAAAATGGTTTCTCGAACAGGTTCGTCGGTAAGTGCTTCAGGTTCATTGTCAATAGGGCAATTTGGTGGATGGAAAGGATCACCTTCTTCTTGTCTCCAATAATTGAGGAGGCTACGAACCCATCCCCATTTCATCCAGAATAGGTGATGACTGATTGGTTGATCTATTCCGGTCATACTGCTTTCGGAGCTGGAATGAGACTCCATATCGGAATAGCTGTCGTAATCTGAGGAATTCGAACTGGTTGAGGGATCTATCTCGTATGATCAAGGGAATGAATTTTTGATATGAAATAGATTATAGGAGTTAGATTTGATATCTTTCTATACATAATTTACATATGTATATATAATACCAAAATCCCATAAATTACGGAGAATCTTTGAAAAATGTCAGTCAAAGTTCACAGTATCAGATATGCTAAGATAAGAATTCGTCTATACACTATTATGCAATAAATGCAGGAAAGCGCGTCTAGACTTAAAAATGATAAGCAGGTAATTTTCGACACGAAATGATAAGCAAAACTTTTGACATGCAGACACGGTCGAAGTCCAGACTCACTAATGTATCCTAACGACATATCAGTTAGACACACTAATGCAGACCTGGTTCGCTAAGACCACCGCTCTGATACCAACTGAAAGGACCCGTTCATATACATTATAAACGATTCACAATAGTTGATTACATTGCGAGGTATTTGACCTCTATATGATACATTTTACAAACATTGCATTCGTTTTTAAAAGACAATCTTTCTTTACATCGAAAATTGACATGTATGCATACCATTTCATAATATCCAAACTATAAATGACCTAATCTGTCATTTACTTAATAATAATCTTTAATGAACTTCAACGACTCGAATGCAACGTCTTTTGAAATATGTCATGAATGACTCCAAGTAATATCTTTAAAATGAGCTAATGCACAGCGGAAGATCTCTTTCAAACCTGAGAATAAACATGCTTTCAAGTGTCAACCAAAAGGTTGGTGAGTTCATTAGTTTATCATAATCATTTATTTCCATCATTTTAATAGACCACAAGAATTTCATTTCCAGTTCTCATAAATATACGTCCCATGTATAGAGACAAAAATAATCATTCAAATGGTGAACACCTGGTAACCGACATTAACAATATGCATATAAGAATATCCCCTATCATTCCGGGATCCTCCTTCGGACATGATATAAATTTCGAAGTACTAAAGCATCCGGTACTTTGGATGGGGTTTGTTAGGCCCAATAGATCTATCTTTAGGATTCGCGTCAATTAGGGTGTCTGTTCCCTAATTCTTAGATTACCAGACTTTAATAAAAAGGGGCATATTCGATTTCGATAATTCAACCATATAATGTAGTTTTGATTACTTGTGTCTATTTCGTAAAACATTTATAAAAGTTGCGCATGTATTCTCAGCCCAAAAATATAAAGGGTAAAAAGGCAAATGAAACTCACCATACTGTATTTTGTAGTAAAAATACATATAACATCATTGAACAAGTGTAAGGTTGGCCTTGGATTCACGAACCTAAATTATTTATATATAATTATGTATTTGTCAATATTTGTCTAATACATTAAGTTAAGTCATAGTGTACCACAATCCTAATGCTCGAGTCTAGTATGCAAAGGTCGACAAAAATTAGTTTAACTCCAAATGATTTCAAAACTTTATAAATGTTTTATTATATAATTTAAATATCGTCGTTTTATATTTTTAAAATATTTTTTTTTAAAGATTTAATAAAGTAAATAATATAATTCGTTTATAAATAAAATTTTATATTAAAATATACTTTTATATATCTTAAGTAATAAAACTTATAAAGTTCATTTAATATCATAAAAATACTGCGATAGATTCTATTAAGGTAGTTATATAATTTGTATTACATTTCTAGTTAATAATATAGTATTGATAATAATAATAAGTAACAGTCGTGTTATTTTGGAATAATAACAATTTGATAAAAAAAATTAAGACAACGATATTAACGACGATAATAATCATTTTTACGAAATTTTAATTGACTATAACTTTTAATCCGTCCATCAAATCTATTTGGCATCTAAAGGAAAAGTTCTTAATTTTTTTCTAGCTTTTTAAGGACATGCAAATCTTATATCTTCCTTCAACTATAATATAACAACCTTTAAGATTCGGCATAACCTATCTAAGGGCACTATCAAATTTACAAGCATGCATAATCCTATTTTCTCGAGCACTAGTCAGGGATACACTATTAGTATGTAAAAATTAAATTAGGAGTACTCACGTATCAATATTGAGGTTCAATATTGTAGGAAAGGTACGTAGACGCAATGGAGATGACAAACACTAGTTTAACCTCACAAGCATACCCATGAACAATACCCATCACCTCCATAACCATAACTCATAATTTCCTTAGCTCTATCCCGCTCATAAAACCCGTTTTGAAATAACTCGCCCATGACCTCGTCGTAGTATTTTATGTATAATAATACTAATAATAATAATAATAATAACACTAACAATAATAATAATAACTATAATTATAGAGAGAGTGTGAGAGATAGATAGTTAGAAAACAATTATGATCGATCCTATATATATAGATTTATAAATAATATAATAATATAATATAATATTAATAAAAATTAAAAACATGTTGCATAGTGAGCCGCCACCAAAATATGTCGGCACAAGATTACACGTTTCGTGTAGATAGGTACACGATTCGTGTATGGTGTCTTCATGAAAGTTGTAGATTTTTGAGTTACGGTCGTTTGGACACCGGAATCACCCTTTTTCGAGTCAGTATGATTTAGTTATGATTTTTCTCGTGCAAGTGCGCAGGTTTAGTGATTTCCAACATTTTAACTTTCAATCTTGTGATGAAATGTTGTAGTCTTTTGGTGCTCATTAGAAATCTTTATTTTATATTTATTTTTATTTTTATATCATTGAAAATCCATAAAAATATTTTATAATCAAATTCTATTATATCGAAAAAAATGTGTTTGTACTAAATTGAATAAATATAATTTAGTTTTCCAGAATTAGTTATATTCAAAATCATTCTTTAAAAGGTTTCATCTATATCGTAAAACGTCTTCAATATTAAGAAAACTAAATAATTAACCTACCAAGTGACACAAGTCAATCATTGCAAGGTACGCTTTTGATAATTAAACGAGACTCTCCTCTAACCTCTGTCTAATCCTCAATAATAACACTTTTGTTCTTACATGGAATCACTTTACTAAATATTCCGAATACCGTTAAAAGTAAGAGTTTTCTAATTCAAGTGGACCTCATAACAAAGACTCGTAATTATAATTCAATGTACCTGATAAATCAATCACTTGATATTATCTTTTAATCTCATTGATAAACTTACATCGAACAAATACGTTCAAGTAAAGTATTATTCACTAACTACTGTGATAGCATTTCTATGTTCATAAAATAGATCTCGTAGCTTATATTCATATCAACTAATTCGTTCAATGCTTTCAAGTCACATAATAATCTCATAATCTATTTTTGTATCACCAAGCTCTTAAATGTTTTATCAATATTTCTTAGCTTAAAAAAAAATACACATATGTACATACACATACATTTCTATTTACACATTTTTGTTCGTGAATCGTCAGACATGGTCAAAGGGTAATTGATTACATGAATATAGTTTTCAAACTTTTCGAGACTCAACATTACAGATTTTGCTTATCGTGTCGGATACATATAAAGATTAAAGTTTAAATTTGATAGGAAATTTCCGGGTCACTACAACCTTGACAAGTTTGTCATTGTTTTCATTGATGACATACTTATTTACTCAAAGAATGACCAAGAACACGGTGAACATTTGAGAAAGGTGTTAGAAGTATTGAGGAAGGAAGAATTGTACGCTAAGTTTTCAAAGTGTGCATTTTGGTTGGAAGAAGTTCAATTCCTCGGTCACATAGTGAACAAAGAAGGTATTAAGGTGGATCCGGCAAAGATAGAAACTGTTGAAAAGTGGAAAACCCCGAAAACTCCGAAACACATACGCCAGTTTTTAGGACTAGCTGGTTACTACAGAAGGTTCATCCAAGACTTTTCCAGAATAGCAAAACCCTTGACTGCATTAACACATAAAGGGAAGAAATTTGAATGGAATGATGAACAAGAGAAAGCGTTTCAGTTATTGAAGAAAAAGCTAACTACGGCACCTATATTGTCATTGCCTGAAGGGAATGATGATTTTGTGATTTATTGTGATGCATCAAAGCAAGGTCTCGGTTGTGTATTAATGCAACGAACGAAGGTGATTGCTTATGCGTCTAGACAATTGAAGATTCATGAACAAAATTATACGACGCATGATTTGGAATTAGGCGCGGTTGTTTTTGCATTAAAGACTTGGAGGCACTACTTATATGGGGTCAAAAGTATTATATATACCGACCACAAAAGTCTTCAACACATATTTAATCAGAAACAACTGAATATGAGGCAGCGTAGGTGGATTGAATTATTGAATGATTACGACTTTGAGATTCGTTACCACCCGGGGAAGGCAAATGTGGTAGCCGATGCCTTGAGCAGGAAGGACAGAGAACCCATTCGAGTAAAATCTATGAATATAATGATTCATAATAACATTACTACTCAAATAAAGGAGGCGCAACAAGGAGTTTTAAAAGAGGGAAATTTAAAGGATGAAATACCCAAAGGATCGGAGAAGCATCTTAATATTCGGGAAGACGGAACCCGGTATAGGGCTGAAAGGATTTGGGTACCAAAATTTGGAGATATGAGAGAAATGGTACTTAGAGAAGCTCATAAAACCAGATACTCAATACATCCTGGAACGGGGAAGATGTACAAGGATCTCAAGAAACATTTTTAGTGGCCGGGTATGAAAGCCGATGTTGCTAAATACGTAGGAGAATGTTTGACGTGTTCTAAGGTCAAAGCTGAGCATCAGAAACCATCAGGTCTACTTCAACAACCCGAAATCCCGGAATGGAAATGGGAAAACATTACCATGGATTTCATCACTAAATTGCCAAGGACTGCAAGTGGTTTTGATACTATTTGGGTAATAGTTGATCGTCTCACCAAATCAGCACTCTTCCTACCAATAAGAGAAGATGACAAGATGGAGAAGTTAGCACGACTGTATTTGAAGGAAGTCGTCTCCAGACATGGAATACCAATCTCTATTATCTCTGATAGGGATGGCAGATTTATTTCAAGATTCTGGCAGACATTACAGCAAGCATTAGGAACTCGTCTAGACATGAGTACTGCCTATCATCCACAACCTGATGGGCAGAGCGAAAGGACAATACAAACGCTTGAAGACATGCTACGAGCATGTGTTATTGATTTCGGAAACAGTTGGGATCGACATCTACCGTTAGCAGAATTTTCCTACAACAACAGCTACCATTCAAGCATTGAGATGGCGCCGTTTGAAGCACTTTATGGTAGAAAGTGCAGGTCTCCGATTTGTTGGAGTGAAGTGGGGGATAGACAGATTACGGGTCCAGAGATTATACAAGAAACTACCGAGAAGATCATCCAAATTCAACAACGGTTGAAAACCGCTCAAAGTCGACAAAAGAGCTACGCTGACATTAAAAGAAAAGATATAGAATTTGAAATTGGAGAGATGGTCATGCTTAAAGTTGCACCTTGGAAAGGCGTTGTTCGATTTGGTAAACGAGGGAAATTAAATCCAAGGTATATTGGACCATTCAAGATTATTGATCGTGTCGGACCAGTAGCTTACCGACTTGAGTTACCTCAACAACTCGCGGCTGTACATAACACTTTCCACGTCTCGAATTTGAAGAAATGTTTTCCTAAAGAAGATCTCACTATTCCGTTAGATGATATCCAAATCAACGAAAAACTTCAATTCATCGAAGAACCCGTCGAAATAATGGATCGTGAGGTTAAAAGACTTAAGCAAAACAAGATACCAATTGTTAAGGTTCGATGGAATGCTCGTAGAGGACCCGAGTTCACCTGGAAGCGTGAAGATCAGATGAAGAAGAAATACCCGCATCTATTTCCAGAAGATTCGTCAACACCTTCAACAGCTTAAAATTTCGGGACGAAATTTATTTAACGGGTAGGTACTGTAGTGACCCGAACTTTTCCATGTTTATATATATTAATTTAGATTGATATTTACATGATTAAATGTTTCCAACATGTTAAGCAATCAAACTTGTTAAGACTTGATTAATTGAAATAGGTTTCATATAGACAATTGACCACCCAAGTTGACCGGTGATTCACGAACGTTAAAACTTGTAAAAACTATATGATGACATATATATGGATATATATATAGTTAACATGATACTATGATAAGTAAACATATCATTAAGTATATTAACAATGAACTACATATGTAAAAACAAGACTACTAACTTAATGATTTTTAAACGAGACATATATGTAACGATTATCGTTGTAAAGACATTTAATGTATATATATCATATTAAGATATATTCATACATGATAATATCATGATAATATAATAATTTAAAATCTCATTTGATATTAAAAACATTGGGTTAACAACATTTAACAAGATCGTTAACCTAAAGGTTTCATAACAACACTTACATGTAACGACTAACGATGACTTAACGACTCAGTTAAAATGTATATACATGTAGTGTTTTAATATGTATTTATACACTTTTTAAAGACTTCAATACACTTATCAAAATACTTCTACTTAACAAAAATTCTTACAATTACATCCTCGTTCAGTTTCATCAACAATTCTACTCGTATACACCCGTATTCGTACTCGTACAATACACAGCTTTTAGATGTATGTACTATTGGTATATACACTCCAATGATCAGCTCTTAGCAGCCCATGTGAGTCACCTAACACATTTGGGAACCATCATTTGGCAACTAGCATGAAATATCTCATAAAATTACAAAAATATGAGTGATCATTCATGACTTATTTACATGAAAACAAAATTACATATCCTTTATATCTAATCCATACACCAACGACCAAAAACACCTACAAACACTTTCATTCTTCAATTTTATTCATCTATATGATCTCTCTCAAGTTCTATCTTCAAGTTCTAAGTGTTCTTCATAAATTCCAAAAGTTCTAGTTTCATAAAATCAAGAATATTTTCAAGTTTGCTAGCTCACTTCCAATCTTGTAAGGTGATCATCCAACCTCAAGAAATCTTTGTTTCTTACAGTAGGTTATCATTCTAATACAAGGTAATAATCATATTCAAACTTTGGTTCAATTTCTATAACTATAACAATCTTATTTCAAGTGATGATCTTACTTGAACTTGTTTTCGTGTCATGATTCTGCTTCAAGAACTTCGAGCCATCCAAGGATCCATTGAAGCTAGATCCATTTTTCTCTTTTCCAGTAGGTTTATCCAAGGAACTTAAGGTAGTAATGATGTTCATAACATCATTCGATTCATACATATAAAGCTATCTTATTCGAAGGTTTAAACTTGTAATCACTAGAACATAGTTTAGTTAATTCTAAACTTGTTCGCAAACAAAAGTTAATCCTTCTAACTTGACTTTTAAAATCAACTAAACACATGTTCTATATCTATATTATATGCTAACTTAATGATTTAAAACCTGGAAACACGAAAAACACCGTAAAACCGGATTTACGCCGTCGTAGTAACACCGCGGGCTGTTTTGGGTTAGTTAATTAAAAACTATGATAAACTTTGATTTAAAAGTTGTTATTCTGAGAAAATGATTTTTATTATGAACATGAAACTATATCCAAAAATTATGGTTAAACTCAAAGTGGAAGTATGTTTTCTAAAATGGTCATCTAGACGTCGTTCTTTCGACTGAAATGACTACCTTTACAAAAACGACTTGTAACTTATTTTTCCGACTATAAACCTATACTTTTTCTGTTTAGATTCATAAAATAGAGTTCAATATGAAACCATAGCAATTTGATTCACTCAAAACGGATTTAAAATGAAGAAGTTATGGGTAAAACAAGATTGGATAATTTTTCTCATTTTAGCTACGTGAAAATTGGTAACAAATCTATTCCAACCATAACTTAATCAACTTGTATTGTATATTATGTAATCTTGAGATACCATAGACACGTATACAATGTTTCGACCTATCATGTCGACACATCTATATATATTTCGGAACAACCATAGACACTCTAGATGTGAATGTTGGAGTTAGCTATACAGGGTTGAGGTTGATTCCAAAATATATATAGTTTGAGTTGTGATCAATACTGAGATACGTATACACTGGGTCGTGGATTGATTCAAGATAATATTTATCAATTTATTTCTGTACATCTAACTGTGGACAACTAGTTGTAGGTTACTAACGAGGACAGCTGACTTAATAAACTTAAAACATCAAAATATATTAAAAGTGTTGTAAATATATTTTGAACATACTTTGATATATATGTATATATTGTTATAGGTTCGTGAATCAACCAGTGGCCAAGTCTTACTTCCCGACGAAGTAAAAATCTGTGAAAGTGAGTTATAGTCCCACTTTTAAAATCTAATATTTTTGGGATGAGAATACATGCAGGTTTTATAAATGATTTACAAAATAGACACAAGTACGTGAAACTACATTCTATGGTTGAATTATCGAAATCGAATATGCCTCTTTTTATTAAGTCTGGTAATCTAAGAATTAGGGAACAGACACCCTAATTGACGCGAATCCTAAAGATAGATCTATTGGGCTTAACAAACCCCATCCAAAGTACCGGATGCTTTAGTACTTCGAAATTTATATCATATCCGAAGGGTGTCCCGGAATGATGGGGATATTCTTATATATGCATCTTGTTAATGTCGGTTACCAGGTGTTCACCATATGAATGATTTTTATCTCTATGTATGGGATGTGTATTGAAATATGAAATCTTGTGGTCTATTATTATGATTTGATATATATAGGTTAAACCTATAACTCACCAACATTTTTGTTGACGTTTTAAGCATGTTTATTCTCAGGTGATTATTAAGAGCTTCCGCTGTCGCATACTTAAATAAGGACGAGATTTGGAGTCCATGCTTGTATGATATTGTGTAAAAACTGCATTCAAGAAACTTATTTTGTTGTACCATATTTGTATTGTAAACCATTATGTAATGGTCGTGTGTAAACAGGATATTTTAGATTATCATTATTTGATAATCTATGTAAAGCTTTTTAAACCTTTATTGATGAAATAAAGGTTATGGTTTGTTTTAAAATGAATGCAGTCTTTGAAAAACGTCTCATATAGAGGTCAAAACCTCGCAACGAAATCAATTAATATGGAACGTTTTTAATCAATAAGAACGGGACATTTCAGTTGAGGCCTCAGTAACCAACCTTAACAATAATATAATAAGTCATCTTTGCAAAGATGGATACGTATACTCGCAAGTGTATAAATAATCCTCGAAGTACTAAACATCCGCCCACTAGCTCTTATGTCTAGTGCAGCCTACACGATGGGGGTGTTAAGCCTGATAGATCTATTTTTAGGATTCGCGCTTATATGCTCTTATAACATATAACTAAATTACCTAGCACATCAATCCGCAGAATATCATTTTTAATCACTTGTCTCTATTTCGTAATTCATTTATAAAAACAGCGCATGTATTCTCAGCCCAAAAATGTAAAGAGTAAAAGGGAGCAAATGAAACTCACTATACTGTATTTTGTAGTAAAAATACATATGACGAAACTGAACAATGCAGGGTTGGCCTTGGATTCACGAACCTATATCATTTGTATATTTCTTAATACACATAATTGTAATCGAACATATATATATATATATATATATATATATATATATATATATATATATATATATATATATATATATATATATATATATATATATATATTATTTATTAGTTATATCATTTTTATATTAATAACTTATATGTTTCATTATTTATATTCATTTTATATATATATTTTTTTCTTTATATAAATAACTATTATTATAGTTAAGTTATGTGTATTAAATATATTTTTATATAAATATCATTTATTTGTTAAATTAATGATACTACTAAAATAATGATAATAATTAATTAGATTTAATAATGATGTTGAAAATAATAATTTTGAATAATAACATTTGTTACTTTATTTGTAGTTATAATGATAGTGATAATAAAATATTGTCAATGATAATGATACTAATAGTACTGATAATAATAATAACTATAGTAATTTTTTTAATATCAATAACAATGGTTTTAATCGTGATGATACTACTAATAATAACCTAAGTGATAATACTAATAATAATACTTATCATAATAATAGTACTAATAATCTTAATATTAATATTAATGATGATATTAATAATAATATTAGTAATAATAATGATAATAATAATAATCATAATCATAATGTTGATAATAATACTAAAATAATAAGATTACTAATAATAATGATATTATTAATACTTACGATAATAATAATGATAATGCTTATAATACTTATACTTATGATAATAATAATAATTATTATAACACTAATAATAACAATAATAATAAAAATAACAACAATAATAATAATATTAATAATAATAACAATAATAATTATAATTATAATAATAATAATAATAATAATAATAATAATAATAATAATAATAATAATAATAATAATAATAATAATAATAATAATAATAATAATGAATACTACCTCAAGAAATAGGTCTTAAAAAAAATAACACTCCTACCCGGACTCGAACCCCCGACCTCTCGTTACACACCAACATGCTGAACTACTCGATCAATCCTATTTTTCTCAATTACAATGGATTTTGTTTACATATAACCCGTATTAAATTATCTTCCTTTTCTTCTTCAATTCAATTCAGATGACCAGAGATCGAAATCAGCAAATAACCAATTTATTAGGATTTAGAATGTATACAGAAATGTTTATTCATTGATCAAAATACTTTTCAATAGATATTTAAAATAAAATAAATTGAAACAGATGGGTTGAAGAACCCGTTCAACTCCAATTCCAATTCAAAATTGTAGAGTGTTTGAGATCACGATAATAATATGAAAAAGATTCTAAATCATCATTAGAAACTTTCTAAAACTTCAATTTAACTGAATACACCAAACTGAGCTCGAATTTCTCTATGAACACTTCATTTGACTTTTTAAAAATTAAGTTTGACTTCGAAATTAGAGTTCGATATTAAAAATTGGAAGCTGAGACTTTCCAGATAGTTTTAATGAAAGATTTATAACAGATTTGCATTGTTAGATTTTGAAAATTTATTCGAACTCGAGGTTTTGAAAAATTACACACGGACAGAGCAGTTACTCGTGTTCTTCCCTTTTTCTACTTAATTTCAACGATTTGAATGTTGTAAAGAATATTTGGAATTGATAGTGGCTAATGTGAGTCAATTTGCTTTCGTTTACAACTGGAATGGCTCAATTATATAGTAATTAAATGTCGATAGGTAATTAAATCGGGTACAAAGAATGAAAAAAATAAAAAGGTGAAAGGGATTGCTAACAAATTTTGATGGTATTAGAGATTGAGATTCGATTTTTGTAGACAAGAAACAAAGATTTAAAACAATATGATTATGATATGAAACTGAATTTGATTCCAAAGATCGTACGAATGAATTCTATAAGATTATTATTAATAATTAATAATTATAATTATTAAATATAATCTAAATACTAATAATAATAATAATAATAATAATAATAATAATAATAATAATAATAATAATAATAATAATATCAATAATCAATAATATTAATTATAATAAAAGTAATAATAATAATAAGTGACAATAATAATAATTTTATTCATGATAATAATACTATTTGTATTATTATATATTAATAATGATAACTATAAAAATAATAGTCATAATAATAATTAAAATTTTACTATTAACTATAATGATAACTATAATATTAATAATAATATAATAAATTAAGTGTATCAACTTTTATATATATATATGTTATTTTGTAATAATACCGATTTTAATATTGATATAAATATTTATTTTTAATCATAATGAAGGTAATAATAATAATAACTATATTTTAATTTGTAATTACCTCTAATATATTAATGTTACTATTTATTATTTATGCAATGTTTACTAATTATATAATATATAATTGATTATTTATACACTATACATATATTACAATATACATTTAATTACACATAGAATCAAATCTATTTATATATAGATTCATCTTAATTTACAACATAATTATTTCATATTTTATTTACATATTTAATTTTAATATTTAATTTATATTTTATTATTTCAAATCATAATATATATAGTTTTGTTTATATTTAATTATATATATATATATATATATATATATATATATATATATATATATATATATATATATATATATATATATTTACTTACACACAATTGTTCGTGAATCGTCGGGAACAGTCGAAGGACAAATGAATTCATATAAATAGTTCAAAAGTTTAGAGACTCAATATTACTGACTTTGCTTATCGTGTCGATTTCATATAAGAATAAAGTTTAAATTTGGTCGGGAATTTTCGGGTCATCACAGTACCTACCCGTTAAAGAAATTTCGTCCCGAAATTTGATTGAGATGGTCATGGCTGACAATAAATATATTTTCATGACTCATATGAGCTGATAAATAGAGTTTTATTACTGTGGAGTAATATGGATAAGATAATTCGATTATTTGAAGCGTACGAGTGAAGCTATCACAAAAGAGTGAAATGAAGAAATAAAGTTTCGTCATATCTTTTGACATAGATAGGATTGATTTCCAGAGTTCAAGGGATTTGAAGAAAATCTTTGTGATAAGATTTGATTATTTGGTAATCAAGGAAATTAGAATCCTCTTTGTTAAATGCGAAGATCTATTTTGATTGTTCTGTCGGATATTTCACTATAAATCTACCCTCTCCATTTCCTTTATATTTTGGAGTTCCATACTTTTGTTTTCTCTTCCCGACTTTAAGTCAAGCGAATAATAGTCCAGAATTCGTAGATATGAATTTCGGAATGAACATAGTTAATGTTCTAAGAGAGATTGTAACAGCATGATCTTGATTTGTTAAATTACCAGAAAGATTGAACTATCAAGAATTTCTGTTCTTGATAAGTTTGAAGATTAGGTAGAATGTAAGAGTCGTGCAACATGGCACATGATGACGGTAGGGTCTGTGAATCATCACGTTCCATTATAAACTCAGCATGACTTACTGTAATATAATCACGTTGATCAAGTGTCATTATATTATACTAACTCATGCTTCAGTTCCCAACACCACTTCAAAAACATCCATATTTTAAGTTCGAATTTTTTAGAATTTAGAAACTAAAACAGTTTCCTTTCTGATGTAACACTGATATCGTGAAGAGATAAATGATTTCAGATAAGAATAGTTATGAAAATATCTTCAGAAATATCGAGGATATTTATAATGAAAGATACGATGATATCATAGAATTTCTAATATCGTAGGATGATGAAAAAAAAATTGTCCGTAAGAGTTTAGAGTTAGTAACAAGGTATTCTATAATAACTTCAGCAGATGCAGAATCATTTGGATTCTTTAAGTACAAGTTTAGTCCTTGTGATTTGTTCAGAGTCTCCTTCATGGTTTGCTCAATTTGTTATTATCAAACTTTTGACTGTTAAGGCAGTCTCCAGTTTTCACTGCTTCATCAGCTTTTTCAAAACTCAGAAAACTGATTCATAGGCTAAAGCGCTTTTCAGAAATTCAGAACTGAAGTTCGTAAATCCAGGAGATAGAAGTTATATATATATATATATATATATATATATATATATATATATATATATATATATATATATATATATATATATATATATATATATATATATATATATATATATATATATATATATATATAATTGTTATCGTAGAATCGCTGAGAAATTTGAGATTATCGATTGATGCCTCCCGGTATTTGGTATGGTAATTATCGTTACAAGATGCTGATGAGTTCATGATAAGGCTTCAATAGATAAATATAGTAATTTGTCGGAGAGATTTAAGCCAAAGAGCAACGAGGTTACTGGTACGTCTACTGGTAATATGGTGGAATATAAAAGGTTCCTCGGTAACAATAAAAGAGCACGCGTATATATCAAGGTTATAATAAGGTTGTTTCGAACGAAACGTCAAAATTGACTTGTTGGAGCTGTGACAAATCTGGCTATCTCGAACAGGAGTTGCAAAGTTATTTTCGGTAATAATAATGCTAAAGGAACTAGCACAGATACATGTTAAACGTTTACTCAGATTCTGAGTGTTTTCAGGTGCATAACTATATGCATCAATCTTTTCTTCCGTCAATGAAGTGCGGTTGGTTCATCCTCTCGATTGAGGTGTTTTCAAGAATCATGAAAGGTTTGAACGCAGATTATAATCGTCAAGATACAAATGAGGTTTAAGATGAAATCAAGTGGCAAACTTGAAGAATTGTTTAGTTTCATATGTTATAATCAATATTTTAATTCA
This sequence comes from Rutidosis leptorrhynchoides, assembly GCF_046630445.1. NCBI lineage: Eukaryota > Viridiplantae > Streptophyta > Magnoliopsida > Asterales > Asteraceae > Rutidosis > Rutidosis leptorrhynchoides. Next base: position 652,880,925 of record NC_092335.1, read on the forward strand.
TTTTAATTGTCCAATGTTGGTAGTCTACATTTTGTAGTCCACAGTTAGTAATTCAATAATTGATATACAGTTTAATATATAATATTCTAATTAACTAATACATATCGTGACCCGTATACATGTCTCAGACTCGATCACAACTCAAAGTATATATATTATTGTAGAATCAACCTCAACCCTGTATAGCTAACTCGATCATTACCGCGTATAGAGTGTCTATGGTTATTCCAAATAATATATATAGATGCGTCAATATGATATGTCAAAACTTTGTATACGTGTCCCGATATTTAAAATGCGTAAATAGCAGTATTTAAATGACAATAAATAAAGTGCGTAAAATAAATAACAGAAATTAAATGACAATAAATAAAATTGCGAGAATTAAAATTGCGATAAATAAATTGCGATAAATAAAATGTAATAATGAATTAACAGTTAGCTAGGAACAGTTAGCTAGAATTTCGATAGCGTGGATTCTTAACAAAATTTTTCTCATAGTTAATTTGTTTGTTTCTAACAAATTTTATTTTGTCCAATGTTTTCTTCATTATGCCACTTGTTGGATTCTGATATATCAAAATCCAAATATAAAATTGGATGAAAATAGTTATTATGTGGTGAACGGGTTCGTATATATGTGGATGTAAGTAGGATAGTAAATAACTGTTGAATCAGATTCGAAGAATGTACAGTGCAACTTATTAATATGATATCTAAATATTCCTCGGGTATTACCTACCCGTTAAAATATTTTCACCATTAACAGTTTGTACGAAAGAATTTTTAATTACAATCTTCATGAAAATATACTTACATATATATTTTCTTCAGATGTAATCATGGATTTAATGAGTTAATATGATATTAAACTCATTTTCTTTTCGGTTTGAGCTAGAATAAATAATCTCTATGACTTTAGAAACCACATATTCTTCGCAGAATATTTCTTCAGTGAAGTTACGGATCAATACTTCATCGTTCATTATTGTTGGTACTCCTTGATATCTATGGTGCGTATGATGTTGATGCTCGTAGGACAGATTGTGATGTTGAGGTGTGGGATGCGGATGTTGCTGTTGGTGGTGGTGATGGTACTGTTGATGTTGCTGATGGTGGTACTTGTTATGCTGCTGGTGCTGCTAATGGTGGTACTGTTGTTGCCAGTGTTGCCGCTGGTGCTTGTAATCTTTGCACCATATCTTCCAAAGTCACTACCCGAGCGCGAAGCTCGTTGACTTCTTCTATTACACCTGGATGATTGTCGGTTCGGACAAGTGGATGAATAAGATCAAGAATTTGTGATAGTATATAATCGTGGAGAGATACTCTGGAAATGAGAGTAAAAATGGTGTTTCGAATGGGTTCGCCGGTAAGTGCTTCAGGTTCTTCACCAAGAGGGGAATGTGGTGGATGGAAGGGATCACCTTCTTCTCGTCTCCATTGATTAAGTCGACTACGAACTCATCAGATGAATTAGGGATGACTGATTGGTTGATTCATTCTGGTGACGCTGCTTTCGAAGCTTAGGTGAACATCCATGTCGGAATAGTTGTCGGGTTCCGAAGAACTTGAACTAGTGATGAGTTCCATTTCGTACGATTGAGTAAAGGATTTTTCGATAGGAAATGATTTTTGGATATCGGATGATATTCTAATTACATAGAATGCCTATACATAGTACAGAAGATCCCGTAGATTACGGAGGGAATTAAGGAATATGTCAGGCAATAGTTTACAGTAACAGATACGCCAAGTATAGTGACCCAAACTTTTCCATGTTTATATATATTAAATGAAATTGTTATTTACATGATTAAGTGTTTCCAATATGTTAAGCAATCAAACTTGTTAAGACTTGATTAATTGAAATAGGTTTCATATAGACAATTGGCCAACCAAGTTGATCGGTGATTCACGAACGTTAAAACTTGTAAAAACTATATGAGGACATATATATGATTATATATATAGTTAACATGATATTATGATAAGTAAGTATCTCATTAGGTATTTTAACAATGAGTTATATACATAAAATTGAGTTTATTGAATTAAGAAACTCGAAACGATATATATAACGATTATCGTTATAACAACGTCTTACTAAATAGATATGAATCATATTAAGATATTGATACACTATATTTAATCATGATAAATGATAAGTAAACATATCATTAAGTGTATTTACAATGAACTGCATATGTAAAAACAAGACTACTAACTTAATGATTTCGAAACGAGACATATATGTACCGATTATCGTTGTAACAACATTTAACTGTATATATATCATACTAAGATATATTAATATATCATAATATCATAATAATGTAATATTTTAACATCTCTTTAGATATAATAAACAATGGGTTAACAACATTTAACAAGATCGTTAACCTAAAGGTTTCAAAACAACATTTACATGTAACGACTAATGATGACTTAACGACTCAGTTAAAATGTATATACATGTATTGTTTTAATATGTATTCATACACTTTTGAAAGACTTCAAGACACTTATCAAAATACTTCTACTTAACAAAAATGCTTACAATTACATCCTCGTTCAGTTTCATCAACAATTCTACTCGTATGCACCCGTATTCGTACTCGTACAATATACAGCTTTTAGATGTATGTACTATTGATATATACACTTCAATGATCAGCTCTTAGTTTCATAAATTGTCCTAATCCATCCGGACGAAGTCCATATTGATTATAAATGATTCATAATAGTTGATTACATCGCGAGGTACTTGACCTCTATATGATACATTTTACAAACATTGCATTCGTTTTTAAAAAGACAAACTTGCTTTACATCGAAAGTTGACGGCATGCATATCATTTCATAATATATCCAACTATAATTGACATAATAATAATCTTGATGAACTCAATGACTCGAATGCAACGTCTTTTGAAATATGTCATGAATGCCTCTAAGTAATATCTCTAAGATGAACAAATGCACAGCGGAAGATTTCTTTCGTACCTGAGAATAAACATGCTTTAAAGTGTCAACCAAAAGGTTGATGAGTTCATTAGTTTAACATAAATAATCATTTCCATCATTTTAATAAACCACAAGATTTTCATTTTCAGTTCTCATAAATATACGTCCCTTGCATAGAGACAAAAATATCATTCATATGGATTGAACACCTGGTAACCAACATTAACAAGATGCATATAAGAATATCCCCTATCATTCCGGGAAATCCTTCGGACATGATAAAAATGATTTCGAAGTACTAAAGCATCCGGTACTTTGGATGGGGTTCGTTAGGCCAAATAGATCTATCTTTAGGATTCGCGTCAATTAGTAGATCGGTTTACTAATTCTTAGGTTACCAAGCAAAAAGGGGCATATTCGGCTTCGATCATTCAACCATATAATGTAGTTTCGATTACTTGTGTCTATTTCGTAAAACAGTTATAAAAGCAGCGCATGTATTCTCAGTCCCAAAAATATATATTGCAAAAGCATTTAAAAAGGGAGTAATGAAACTCACCTAATGTATACATATAACGACATTGAACAAATGTAGGGTTGGCCTCGGATTTACGAACCTATATTATTCATATATATATTAAAATAAATAATCATAATTAAACAAATGTATACGTATTATTTTATGTATTAAGATTAATATTCTTATATATATATGATTTTATTAATACTTATATTACATTATGATACTTATTTAATTTTTAATTAATGTTATTAGTTAAAAAACGAAATTTTAAGTAGTATTACTATACTATATATATAATAAATATATTTATACTTATATATATATCTTTTGTTTTGTAAAAATTATTACTTGTAATAATACTAGTTTAAAGATAATAATAATACTGATAGTAGTAATTTTAATAAAAAAGGTAATTTAACTAATAATGATAAAGTAAAATAATACTTTTAGCAACATAAATTGTAATGGTAAGTTTAATAATAATTATAATTTTAATAGAAATTTTAATGATCATATAATTAATAATACTAAAATTAATGTTAAATGTTACCTATAATACTAATATTTATGATAATGATACTTAATGATAATAATGACAATAATAATTATACATGTGATAATAACGCTAATATTAATGATAATAATAAAAATAATACTAATACTGATAACAATAATAACTTTAATAATTTTACTGCTAATGATAATAATGATAATGATAATAATATTAGTGATAATATCAATTATATTACTAGTCTTAGTATATATAATAATAATTACTAATAATAACAATAACAATAACAATAATAATAATAATGATAATTATAACAACAATAATTATAATCATAATAAAAACATTAATCATAATAATAATAATAATAATAATAATAATAATAATAATAATAATAATAATAATAATAATAATAATAATAATAATAATAATAATAATAATAATAATAATAATAATAATAATAATAATAATAGGTACAACCTTTGAAGATATGCTTAAAAAGAATTTGCCCATGCCGGGACTCGAACCTGAGACCTCTCGATCACCCATCAAACACCTAACCATCCATCTGCCTTGTGTTTTTTTGATTTATATTAATCCTAAAACTATATATCCCATATCTAATTATTTCTCTATATCATCTTCTTCAATCTCACAGACCAAACGACCAAGAAACGAATCCATTCAATAAAAATTAATCTTAATTCAAACCTGGCTAATGAATTAAAATCGGTCTTTAATGAATACAGCTTCTTTTAAAAAAAATTAAGAAAAAAGACCTGCTGTTGTTCGACGCTGTACAGCAAAAAAAAATTGATTTCTCAAACAAGAACGTTTTGGGTAAAACTTTCAACACAAAATAAGTTTTATATCATTCATATAAACTTCCTAAATCGTTAATTGGACTTAAAATTCAACAGATAACTTTAATTTAGTCGATGAACACTGTTTTGACTTTTAAAATTAAAAACTTTGACTCTTAAATTCTAATTCAATTCGATGAAATGGAACCTGAAATTTTGCAGAAAGATTGATTAAATCATTCCTAACAACTTTGCATTTATAGATTTTGAAAAATAAAATGAATTCAAACTGTTTGAAAATGGAACCAAGAACAGAGAAGAAAAGCTGCGTTTTTCAAATAAAACTTTGATTTTTCTGTTTTTAACCACTAATTGTATAAGAAGTGTTTTACATAAAGGTTGAGTGATAATATTACCACTGAATTCGCTCAACTGTGATTTGTTTTGTAGCCTATTTGACTCGACGGGAAGCTCAATCAGAAACAGAAAAAGAATAAAAATAATTAACACAGATATAGGTGGATAATTGAATTAGGCTGTATCTGTGTTGGATCTTAATTCCTATAATAAAGCTATAGGCTAGAAACAAATTCGTATACAGTTGATAGTTACTTCTACAAGATGGTACGATTATTTGATATATTATAGCTTATTTAATAAATAAATAATTAATAATTAATAAATGTATTATTAATAATAATAATTATATTATTATTAATAATAAATTATAATGATTCTAATAAAATGATGATAATTGGATTATTAATATTAATAATAGTAACATGTATTATTTTCTAAAATAATATTGATAATAATAACACTGATTAATCATAATACTAATAGATAACAATTATAATAATAATAGCTATAAAAATGGTAATAGTAATAATATTAATAATACTAATTATAATACTAATTATAATAGTATTAATATGATAATAATATTTACAATAATACTATACTAGTTTGCACATATCAACTTTCATATTTGTATCATAATATTATTAATATTGATATTTATTTTAATAATAATGAAAGTAAGGATATTTAATAATCATAATAATAACTTTTATTAAATTTTTATTATTTATACATTATATATATATATATATATATATATATATATATATATATATATATATATATATATATATATATATATATATATATATATATATATATATATTACAAAAATTAGGAATCATATATAGTCATCATAATATTATATATATATTTATTTTAATTGTAACTTAGTTATTCTAATTATTATTTTACATTTTAATTCAAATTGGTTAAATGTTCTTTATTAATTCAATATTATATATATACACTTATATTTATATTTATTTACAAATGGTTGTTCATGAATCGTCGGGAATAGTCAAAGGTAATTGCATATATGAAAATAGTTCAAAATTTTTAAGACTTAACAATACAAACTTTGCTTATCGTATCGAAATCATATAAATATTAAGTTTAAATTTAGTCAGAAATTCCCGGGTCGTCACAGTACCTACCCGTTAAAGAAATTTCGTCCCAAAATTTGAGTGAGCTGGTCATGGCTAACAATAAAAATGTTTTCATGACGGATATGAGTTGATAAATAGAGTTTTATCACCATTGAATAATTTGGATAAAATGATTCGATTATTCGAAGCGTACGAGTGAATTTATCACAAAAGAGTGAAATGAGTAAATGCAAGTTCGTCTTAACCAATGACGTAGTCACGGTTGAATTTAGAGATTAAGGTGCGTCTTAACTTTTGACAGAGTCAGGGTTAAATTTAGAAAATAAGGTGCGTCTTAGCTTTTAACGTTGTCTTGCTTGAATTTAGAAAAAAATAAGATTCGTCTTAACTTTTGACATAGTCACTGTTGAATTCCGGAATTCAAAGGATTTAAAAGAAAATCTTCATAATCTAAAAGATTTGGTTCTTCGGCGAGTAAGGAAATTAAGATCTCTATAATTAAATACGGTGATCTGCCTCGATTACTCTGTCTGATACTTCCATTATTCTCGCCATTCCTATACTTTCTTTCTTAGTTCATACATCCAAAAGATTGTGAAAATGCTTAATCCCGTTCTAATCCTTGATATTTTTCTAATTATCATTTCTGTCATCCTTCTTTTCAATCTCCCACCAGAAAAATCTGTTTACTTCTACTATTACCTTGGGATTGAAATGTCCCGTTCTTATTGATTAAAAACGTTTCATATTAATTGATTTCGTTGCGAGGTTTTGACCTCTATATGAGACGTTTTTTCAAAGACTGCATTCATTTTTAAAACAAACCATAACCTTTATTTCCTAAATAAAGGTTTAAAAAGCTTTACGTAGATTATCAAATAATGATAATCTAAAATATCCTGTTTACACACGACCATTACATAATGGTTTACAATACAAATATGTTACATCGAAATCAGTTTCTTGAATGCAGTTTTTACACAATATCATACAAACATGGACTCCAAATCTTGTCCTTATTTTAGTATGCAACAGCGGAAGCTCTTAGTATTCACCTGAGAATAAACATGCTTTAAACATCAACAAAAATGTTGGTGAGTTATAGGTTTAACCTATATATATCAAATCGTAACAATAGACCACAAGATTTCATATTTCAATACACATCCCATACATAGAGATAAAAATCATTCATATGGTGAACACCTGGTAACCGACATTAACAAGATGCATATATAAGAATATCCCCATCATTCCGGGACACCCTTCGGATATGATATAAATTTCGAAGTACTAAAGCATTCGGTACTTTGGATGGGGTTTGTTAGGCCCAATAGATCTATCTTTAGGATTCGCGTCAATTAGGGTGTCTGTTCCCTAATTCTTAGATTACCAGACTTAATAAAAAGGGGCATATTCGATTTCGATAATTCAACCATAGAATGTAGTTTCACGTACTTGTGTCTATTTTGTAAATCATTTATAAAACCTGCATGTATTCTCATCCCAAAAATATTAGATTTTAAAAGGGGGACTATAACTCACTTTCACAGATTTTTACTTCGTCGGGAAGTAAGACTTGGCCACTGGTTGATTCACGAACCTATAACAATATATACATATATATCAAAGTATGTTCAAAATATATTTACAATACTTTTAATACATTTTGATGTTTTAAGTTTATTAAGTCAGCTGTCCTCGTTAGTAACCTACAACTAGTTGTCCACAGTTAGATGTACAGAAATAAATCGATAAATATTATCTTGAATCAATCCACGACCCAGTGTATACGTATCTCAGTATTGATCACAACTCAAACTATATATATATATTTTGGAATCAACCTCAACCCTGTATAGCTAACTCCAACATTCACATATAGAGTGTCTATGGTTGTTCCGCAATATATATATATAGATGGGTCGATGTAACAACCCAACTTTTTCCGTTACTTTAGTTAACTGTCCATTAGTTAGTTAATGGAACTTACGTGAATTTTTTTTTGTATTTAAAGAAATTAAATGCGTACTTGATCCTTAGTGGATTACTTGAATTAATATGTTATATTAATTAGTAAACTTAATTCGGTTGACGAATTAAACTAGAAACGACACGATTAAAGTTAATCGCCTAGAAAACTTTTCAGTTAACGGAACTCATAAAAACGATAGAATAATTATTGTTAATAATTATTGAACTTACGAAAGAAATTTAATTTATTATTTACTTAATGAATTAAACACGGTGATTTTGTTTCAATGATTAGTTAATGTTCCGGAGATTCGGTACGGTTAACGGCACTTGAAACGAACCACGCACGAACGAGCTTTTACACAAAACGAGTCCGAGACCCGAGCCCGAGGCCACATAGCCGTGACCTCATACATCATATCCTAAAATATCTCATATTAGTCAAAAGAAGGTGGCCATTATATCTTAAAATATCTTATATTAGTCAAAAGAAGGTGGCCATTATATCATAAAATATCTTATATTAGTCAAAAAGAGGAGGCCATTAGTAGGTAATCCCATAATTTTTTTTAGACATGTGCATCACCTTTTACATGGAAAACTAGTAATAAGAAAATAAAGAGTTAAATGGTGCATCATATCTCATGAATACTCACCATCATCGATCATCTTTTCTTCAAGAACACCCTCGATGTTTGCTTGATCGTTAAATTGATCGCATATCCGTGTTCCTCTCGACGAGCCCTACGTATCTATACCAACAATTGTATGATTAGGGTAAGATCTAAAAACTCTATTTTTCCAGATTTAATTGTTTATCATATGATTTAGATGTTCTATTGCTCAATTGGTCGCGTTTGTACATGTATTTAGTCGTTATATTGTCCGAATTACGAGTTAGGGTTTAATCACGAATTGTATTTCTATGCTACTGATTTTGTGACTTTGTTTTCTATAATTGAAAAGTGTTTATATGTATAGCTATCGAAAAACTATTGATTTTAGGCTTTGGATTCACTTGATTTCGTTTCCGGATGATCAAGTTATGTCCATTTGAAATTAACGTTGTGTTTTTGTTGTGTAATCAGAAATCTGGGTTTGATATACCACGAATTGGCTTGTGAAACTTATACCACTGGAAAGATAATTTAAAAACACACACTTTAGACTAGGATATCATGTCGTTTGCTCATGTGAAACCCGAGTTATGCTTGAATTAGTGTAAAAGTAGTTTTATACAGCACTTGCATGAAAACGACCTTGTATAATAAGATATGTTAACTTCTGTGATTAAATCTTTGCATATTTGAAATCTAATCAAAAATTACTTCATCTTTTATGTAGATATCATAGGTTAATTGTATCTAGATCTTTGGATAATCGCGTGCCAATGTGACTAGCGAAACTAGAATCGAATCTGTAAATTGCTCCATGTTTTATACTCTGAGGATTGTGTTTATTGAATGAGCATGTAAGCTTCTGGAATATGAATTTTAACATAATATTTGACTTATTTTTAGTTTATGTCAATCTCTGAAACCTTATGCATTGGGCACAATTGTAATGACCCGGAAATTTCCGACCAAATTTAAACTCTAATCTCTATATGTTTCCGACACGATAAGCAAAAACCCTAAAGTTGACCCGCACTTTTTCGATCATTCTATACTTATAAGATTAATATTTACATAAATTAAACCTTACCAACATGATAAGCAATCCAAATTGTTGAGATTTATGTTTCCGAAAAGAGTTTTACACAACGTTTGACCGTCTAGTTTGACCGATGATATCACGAACTATACAATATATGATAATTATACGTTTGTGTATATATATGTATATATACATATTTAACATGATTAATGAATGTTTTAATATCTCATTTTGTATTAATAACAATAAGTTATAAGTATATTTTGAAACTACTAACTTAAGTTTTCAAAACGATAACTATACGTAACGTTATTTGACATAAATACTTAAGACTTATAATGTTTATACATATATCGTATAAGTAATGTATTTAATCACTTTTAAAGACTTAAATACATAAAATCATATAAGTGTATTCACAAAAGATAGCTATATTTGAATCCTCATTCCATTTTTCACAAAATTTCTATACGTATATCTAGAGTATTTGTACTCGTATCATACCTAGCTTCTATACGTATTTACTATTGGTATATACACATCAAATCACCACCTAACCAGCCCTTGTTCATGCCTTATGTATAAGGTAATTACTTTTGAATGATTGTAAGACTAATTACAAAAATACAAACTAAAAATTTGTCCATGTCTACTACATAAACATTTTTTTAGGAGTATATATGTATCCTCATTTTGTTTCATTTTTACTTCCATTCTCTAGCTAAAAACACCCACACTCTCAAGAACATTAAACTCCATAAACATTCAGCAAAGTTCCATGAAGATCTAGCTTCAAAAACCTTACTTAAACACCATAAGAAAACCATACAAAAACACTTCAAGAAATCCTTCCAAGAACACAAACTTACTTCCAATCTTTCATCCACTTCCATCACCCTTTTGATTCTAGCTTCTTACTCCTCTTTTACAGCAACCTTGTCCAAGGAACTTGAGGTAGTATCTATGTTCATAACCTTATTCGATTCATATATATATAGCTATCTTATTTTGTGGTATAAAAGTTTAACAACAAGAACATAGTTTGAATGTTTTCAAACTTGTTTGCAAACTAAATAGATCCTTCTAACTTAACTTTTAAAATACTTCAAGACCTGTAATATAACTTAAATATATGCTAATTTAACAAGGTATAATTTGGTTTTTCAAAGAATATCTTAAAAACTGTTTTTACGACGTCGGAGTGCCACCGGGGACTGTTTTGGGTTGGATAATTAAAAACTATCTTAAACTTTGAGTTGGAGGTTTATGTTCTGGAAAAATGATTTTTACTATGAATATGATAACACATAAAAATTTCATGATTTAATTCAAAGTATAAGTATTTTTAGAAAAATAATCATTTAAGGTTGTTTAAATAAAGGAAAATGTTTAACTTCATAAGTTTCACTAAATTTTCACCTATGCCGTGTGATTTTGAATACAAACCAAGGTATTTTCAGTTCATAGTCTTAAAGAGGGACTCGATCCAAGGAGATGGCAAGTTGAATCAACGAAAACGGATTTGTAACGAAGAAACTATGACCGAAACAAAATTGGTTATCCAAGACTTGTTTAACTTCGGGATTAATTGGGAAAAATTAAATAAAATCACATCTTTCTAAAATAACATGATATTTTATATATATGTACTCATAATTTAATTTTATATGGTTCAGGATCACCCGTAAACAATACGAGAAGATTAATCATAAGATCCCATGATTGTACGCAACACGTCATTTGACAACACCGGTACTTTATGTACGCAACACGTCATTTGACAACACCGGTACCGTGGGTCAAGATTAATCTCGACCAATACATATACGATGAGGGTTTTATTTATTTCATTGGGGGTTTATTAAACATCTAAATATGAACCATTAAAATTGAATTACTAACAACGAACTGCTAACTACGGACTAAGGAATTATTCAAAGTATTAAAAGTATAACAAGTATATATATGTGACGTTTGTTTAAAAAAGAAAAGGTATTGATATATTATATATGGATAGGTTCGTGATATCAACCGGAGACCAAGTCAAATTATATATATATCTTCAAGACGAAAGTGAGTATATAGTCCCACTTTTAAACTCTAAATATTTCGGGATGAGAATACATGTATTTTATGTTTTACGATATGGACACAAGTAACTGAAAAATATGTTCTACGTTGAGTTGTACCACTGGCATACTTCCCTGTAGCTTGGTAACTAATATTTACAGCGGTATTGTAAACGCGAATCCTGTTGATAGATCTATCGGGCCTGACAACCCCAACCGGACTGGACGACCAGTATTCAACGGTTGCACAGTACTTCGTTTTGTGACTACACTTGGTACGGTGTAGTAAGATTTCATATTAAAGGGAATATGCGACGTGAAAATGTTAAGTATGGTTACCAAGTGCTCAACCACTTAGAATATTTTTATTAAAATGTTTATATATGAAATCTTGTGGTCCATCGTTATATCGCTGCTAGTATCAAACCTATATATCTCACCAACTTTATGTTGACGTTTTAAAGCATGTTATTCTCAGGTATGAATTAAGACTTCCGCTGTGCGTTAGCTCATATTAAGGATACTAGTTGGGACCATTTAAGCCATGATACAAGAACGTTGCATTCGAGTCATTGAAGATCATTAAAGACATTTATTAAGTAAATGACAGTTTAGGTCATTTGGATATCGAGAAATGTTTGACGAGTTTATTAATTTTTTTATGTAAAGATAGATTGCCTTTTAAGAATAAATGCAACGTTTGTAAAATGTATCATATAGAGGTCAAGTACCTCGCGATGTTATCAACTGTTGTAATTCGTTTGTAATCAATATGGACATCGTCCGGATGATTAGTTTCGGATCCTTTCAGTTGGTATCAGAGCGTTGGTCTTAGCGAACCAGGCCTTGCATTAGTGTGTCTAACTGGTAGTTGTTAGGATACATTAGTGAGTCTGGACTTTGACCGTATCTACCTGCTAAAAAGTTTTGCTTATCATTTCTAGTCGGAAACCATCTGTTTATCATCCTTAGGGAGTTGCCTGCTTATCATTCTTTATTCTAGACACGTCTTACTGCATCTAGTGCATCGATAGTGTATAGACAAAATTCATATCCTAGCATATCTATTACTATAAACATTGCCAGACGAATTTCAAAGATTCTCCGTAATTCACGGGATTTCGGTATTATATATACATATGAAAATTATGTATTGAAGAGTACCAAACCCAACTTCTATAATCTATTCCAAACCAAAAAAATTCATTTCTCCAACTATACAAGATGAATTCTTCATCCAGTTCGAATTCCTCCGACTTCGATAGCTACGCCGACATGGATTTCCATTCGAGCTCCGAGAACAGCGTCACCGGAATGGATCAACCAATTTCCCATCATCTATTCTGGATGAACTGGGGATGGGTTCGTAATATACTAAATTTTTGGAGGCAAGAAGAAGGTGATCCATTTCATCCACCAAATTGCCCTCTTAACGATGAACCTGAAGCACTTACCGGCGAACCCATTCGAAACACCATTTTCTCGCTCATTTCTAGAGTATCTCGTCATGATTACATACTATCCCATATTTCAAATCTTGTTCATTCGCTCGTTCCAACCGTCAATCATCCCGGTATAATAGAAGAAGTCAACGAACTCCGTGCTCGGGTAGTGGTTTTGGAGAATATGGTGCGAAGGTTACAAACACCAACAGCAGCACCAGCAGCATAATCCGTACTACCATCGTCAACGCCGACAGTACCTTTATCACCCCAATCACAATCTCAACATCACAATCTGTATCTCGAATATCAACATCACACGACTCAATATCTGTACTTCGAGTATGATCTTCGTTCTATATATCGTTCTACATCGATTATCTTCGCTTTACGTATCGTATGACGATTATGTAATTTCTAAAGTCTTAGAGATTATGTAATCTAGAATTAACGATAAATCAAATGAGTTTAATATCTTATTGACTCATTAAATCTATGATTATCTCTGAAGAAAATATATATGCAAGTATATTTTCATAAAGATAGTAATTAAAAATTCCTTCGTACAAACTATTAATGATGAAAATATTTTAACGGGTGGGTAGTACCCGAGGAATATTTAGAATTCACATTAATAAGTTATATTGTACATTCTTGAATCTGATTCAACGGTTATCTATTATCTTACTTACAACCACCGATATTCGTATCCGCTCACCCCAGAATAACCATTTTCAATCAAATTTCATATTCGGATTTTGACCTACCAGAATCCAACAAGTGGCATAAAGAAGAAAACATTGGACAATTAAAATGAATTAAAATGTTGATTGTAACATATGAAACTAAACAATTCTTCAAGTTTGCCACTTGATTTTATCTTAAACCTCATTCGTAATTTGACGATTACAATTCGCATTCAATTCCTTTCATGATTTCTGAAAACACCCTGAACTATGAAGTAGCTCTTGAAATGCTGATGAAGCAGCAAAAACTGTAAACGACTTTAACAATCAAAAGATTGATGATAAAGAATGGTATGGTGGTAAAGCTGAGAAAAAGAGAAGGTTTGGAACTGGAAAACGGATTGAGCAAAGTATGAAGGAGGCCGTGAACAAATCATGAAAACAGAACCTGCCTTCAAAGGATCCAAATGATCCAGTGCCTGCTGAAACCGTTAGTAAGAACACTGCTCCTTATTCTAAACTTTTCAAGATGATATTCTTCACCATCATTTTATCTTAGATATTATAAGATATCTTCATTCGTTATACATATTTTTCATATTTCTGGAGATATTTTTACAACTATTCCTATCTGCGATCATTTAACTCTCCGTAACATCTGCGCTACAATATAAAAGAAACTGTGTTAGTTTCTAAATTCTGAAATCTCTAAGTTTAAAAATATGAATGTTTTGAAGTAGTGTTGGGAACTGATACATGAATTAGTATAATATAATGAAACTTGATCAACTTCATTATATTACAGTAAGTCATGTTAAGTTTCTAATGGAATGTGATGATTCATAGTACCGTCATCATGTGCCATGTTACACGGCTCTTACATTCTATCAAGTCTTCAAACATATTAGAACGTATCACCTTGATAGTTCTATTTTTTTTTCGGAATATTCGAGTAATTTAACGAATCAAGATCGTGCCATTACAATTTCATTCTAAAACCAATAGCAAGGTTCATTCCAAATTTCCTACCTACGAATTTCGGACCATTGTTCGCTTGGCTCGAGGACGGGAAGAAGAAATGAAGGGACAAAACTTCAGAATAGAAATAGGAACATAAACCACAGCAAATAAGAGAGAGCATTAACTGTGGATGACAATGATTTTAAGGGACGGGAGTAGGAACATCGAAATATAAGGGAAGGTATAAAACCTAACAACAACCCCGAAACTACAAACCGTGCATATCAATACGTATTGCAACGTAAAGGCACGGGAGAATTAAAAACATTATAATTCCAAGGAAAGGATAAAAGAGAATAGATTCTTCTGGTGATAGATGAAAAAGAAGAATGAAAGATATGAAAGTTAGAAATATAACAAGGGTTAGAATGGGATGGAGCATATTAGCGAATGTCTTAAAGTAGGAACTAAAGAGAAAGAATAGAAGATGTGGGAAGAAAGAAAGGGAAGGAGGTAAATTTATAGTGAAATATTCGACAAAGAAATCAAAACAGATTGCCGCGTTAAATCAAAAAAGATCCTGATCGCCGCAAAACTAAATCTTATTACATAAGATTTTCTTTAAAACCCTTAAATCCCGAAAATCGATCATAATCACGTCATCGGTTACAACAATTCTATATTTACTCATTTCACTCTTTTGTGATAGCTTCGCTCGTGCGTCTCACATAACCAAATCGTTTTATCTAAATCTTTCAATAATGATAAAATTTCATTATTACCTCATATTCGTCATGAAAACATTCCTATTGTTGTTTATGACAACCTCTACCAAATTTCGAGGACGAAATTTCTTTAACGGATGGGTACTGTAATGACCCGGAAATTTCCGACCAAATTTAAACTCTAATCTCTATATGTTTCCGACACGATAAGCAAAAACCCTAAAGTTGACCCGCACTTTTTCGATCATTCTATACTTATAAGATTAATATTTACATAAATTAAACCTTACCAACATGATAAGCAATCCAAATTGTTGAGATTTATGTTTCCGAAAAGAGTTTTACACAACGTTTGACCGTCTAGTTTGACCGATGATATCACGAACTATACAATATATGATAATTATACGTTTGTGTATATATATGTATATATACATATTTAACATGATTAATGAATGTTTTAATATCTCATTTTGTATTAATAACAATAAGTTATAAGTATATTTTGAAACTACTAACTTAAGTTTTCAAAACGATAACTATACGTAACGTTATTTGACATAAATACTTAAGACTTATAATGTTTATACATATATCGTATAAGTAATGTATTTAATCACTTTTAAAGACTTAAATACATAAAATCATATAAGTGTATTCACAAAAGATAGCTATATTTGAATCCTCATTCCATTTTTCACAAAATTTCTATACGTATATCTAGAGTATTTGTACTCGTATCATACCTAGCTTCTATACGTATTTACTATTGGTATATACACATCAAATCACCACCTAACCAGCCCTTGTTCATGCCTTATGTATAAGGTAATTACTTTTGAATGATTGTAAGACTAATTACAAAAATACAAACTAAAAATTTGTCCATGTCTACTACATAAACATTTTTTTAGGAGTATATATGTATCCTCATTTTGTTTCATTTTTACTTCCATTCTCTAGCTAAAAACACTCACACTCTCAAGAACATTAAACTCCATAAACATTCAGCAAAGTTCCATGAAGATCTAGCTTCAAAAACCTTACTTAAACACCATAAGAAAACCATACAAAAACACTTCAAGAAATCCTTCCAAGAACACAAACTTACTTCCAATCTTTCATCCACTTCCATCACCCTTTTGATTCTAGCTTCTTACTCCTCTTTTACAGCAACCTTGTCCAAGGAACTTGAGGTAGTATCTATGTTCATAACCTTATTCGATTCATATATATATAGCTATCTTATTTTGTGGTATAAAAGTTTAACAACAAGAACATAGTTTGAATGTTTTCAAACTTGTTTGCAAACTAAATAGATCCTTCTAACTTAACTTTTAAAATACTTCAAGACCTGTAATATAACTTAAATATATGCTAATTTAACAAGGTATAATTTGGTTTTTCAAAGAATATCTTAAAAACTGTTTTTACGACGTCGGAGTGCCACCGGGGACTGTTTTGGGTTGGATAATTAAAAACTATCTTAAACTTTGAGTTGGAGGTTTATGTTCTGGAAAAATGATTTTTACTATGAATATGATAACACATAAAAATTTCATGATTTAATTCAAAGTATAAGTATTTTTAGAAAAATAATCATTTAAGGTTGTTTAAATAAAGGAAAATGTTTAACTTCATAAGTTTCACTAAATTTTCACCTATGCCGTGTGATTTTGAATACAAACCAAGGTATTTTCAGTTCATAGTCTTAAAGAGGGACTCGATCCAAGGAGATGGCAAGTTGAATCAACGAAAACGGATTTGTAACGAAGAAACTATGACCGAAACAAAATTGGTTATCCAAGACTTGTTTAACTTCGGGATTAATTGGGAAAAATTAAATAAAATCACATCTTTCTAAAATAACATGATATTTTATATATATGTACTCATAATTTAATTTTATATGGTTCAGGATCACCCGTAAACAATACGAGAAGATTAATCATAAGATCCCATGATTGTACGCAACACGTCATTTGACAACACCGGTACTTTATGTACGCAACACGTCATTTGACAACACCGGTACCGTGGGTCAAGATTAATCTCGACCAATACATATACGATGAGGGTTTTATTTATTTCATTGGGGGTTTATTAAACATCTAAATATGAACCATTAAAATTGAATTACTAACAACGAACTGCTAACTACGGACTAAGGAATTATTCAAAGTATTAAAAGTATAACAAGTATATATATGTGACGTTTGTTTAAAAAAGAAAAGGTATTGATATATTATATATGGATAGGTTCGTGATATCAACCGGAGACCAAGTCAAATTATATATATATCTTCAAGACGAAAGTGAGTATATAGTCCCACTTTTAAACTCTAAATATTTCGGGATGAGAATACATGTATTTTATGTTTTACGATATGGACACAAGTAACTGAAAAATATGTTCTACGTTGAGTTGTACCACTGGCATACTTCCCTGTAGCTTGGTAACTAATATTTACAGCGGTATTGTAAACGCGAATCCTGTTGATAGATCTATCGGGCCTGACAACCCCAACCGGACTGGACGACCAGTATTCAACGGTTGCACAGTACTTCGTTTTGTGACTACACTTGGTACGGTGTAGTAAGATTTCATATTAAAGGGAATATGCGACGTGAAAATGTTAAGTATGGTTACCAAGTGCTCAACCACTTAGAATATTTTTATTAAAATGTTTATATATGAAATCTTGTGGTCCATCGTTATATCGCTGCTAGTATCAAACCTATATATCTCACCAACTTTATGTTGACGTTTTAAAGCATGTTATTCTCAGGTATGAATTAAGACTTCCGCTGTGCGTTAGCTCATATTAAGGATACTAGTTGGGACCATTTAAGCCATGATACAAGAACGTTGCATTCGAGTCATTGAAGATCATTAAAGACATTTATTAAGTAAATGACAGTTTAGGTCATTTGGATATCGAGAAATGTTTGACGAGTTTATTAATTTTTTTATGTAAAGATAGATTGCCTTTTAAGAATAAATGCAACGTTTGTAAAATGTATCATATAGAGGTCAAGTACCTCGCGATGTTATCAACTGTTGTAATTCGTTTGTAATCAATATGGACATCGTCCGGATGATTAGTTTTGGATCCTTTCAACAATAGAGCCATACTTTATGTAAATTCTGATTGAGCTGAAAAACCGAATATTCAACTTGCATGAATAAACTGTACAAATTGGCTAAACCAAAATTGCTTGATTTTGGATATGTATTATTTTAACTTGTTTGTGAACTATTTCCACTGGACTTGTATCAATTTCATGTTCCTAACTCCGGTTATAGCCAAAACCAAATCAGTGCGCGGTCAGAAACTGACTTGGTGAACCCCAAATATACCCCTTCTGATTTCTGAGTTTTAATTATCGTATGAGACCCTAGATGGACTTTTTAGAATTGATTTTAAGTATATTTACGATCTAGAGTTTGCCATATTTTCATGAATTATGTACCATGAGATAATATGCTAAGTATGCTACGTGTTCATGAATTTTTTGCACAACGATAAACTGAAATTGTGAAAATGATTATTCATGATCTGAAACGTGTTGTTTAACTTTGACATGTTGACCCATATTTGACATGAAACAACTGATTTTGACTTTAGTTGACTACTTTGACCAAGTTTGACTTTCAGTTTGACTTCGGTTGACTTTGTTTGACTTGCATGAATTAGTTGACTGTATGTTGACTTCTACTTTGAAACGCGTCGAGTCGAGCAATAAGACAACTTATACTATGAAACCACATTTGTTTAGGACATATTTATTGACCAACCTATATACGTATACTTAGGTTGCATTACTCGGCTATAAACCGTACAAGTAAATTGTCCACTTTTCATTCCGAGCTTTATTCAAGGTGAGTCTACAGTCCCGCTTTTTACACGTTTTCAGGGATGAGAATACACGCTGTTATACTTACATTATCAAATGATTTTTGTATTGACACGAGTACTATATCTGCATATTGAGTTTGTACACAAAGCGTCTAGCTTGAATACTTTAAATACCATCGGTGTAGGCACAATTTAGATGGACGGATCCGTTAGGTTGACAACCTCACCCGCTATAAAAACTGTGGTGCATTTACTTTGAACATAATACATTCGTACAAGTGTATAACATTTTTATGAGGTAAAGGCGGGTATAGTGGATTCTATACTCGGGTCATTGCTAGTATTCTGGTGCTCATAGATTATGCAAACGTTTCGCAACTTGGAGTTGTACTTGTAAAATCTCGTGGTCAAGGAACTTAAACTATTTTCTGATAACTGTTTTTAGATACTATACAACGTTATTTAAAATTTTGGTTTACGAACAAATGAAATAAAACTTGACATGGTATTGTCTACGAATATTTGAAACTTGACATGGTATTGTCTACAAATGATTGAAACTTGACATGGTAGTGTCAACAAACTTTTGAAATGGGACACAGAGTTGTCTACAAACTTTTAACATTAAACCTTGGTGGTCTTCCACTAATAACCGTTTTCGAAATGTATTTCTTAAACATACTGTATTGTTTACCTAAAACCTGTAGATTCACTCAACACTGTTGTTGATCCGTTTTGCGTGTTTTATTCTCAGGTATTAATTGCTTCCGCTGTAGAATATTGCTGTCACGTAGAAGTCAAGCCAAGCACTGGGACCAGAGTTAACATTCCGTTAAAGGGATTTTTGACGGGGTGTTACATTTGGTATCAGAGCTTTGGCTATAGGGAACTAGGATACATTAGTGTGTCTAACCGTAGGACTCATTAGCGAAGTCTAGTCTATAGCCGTGTGTCTTGGACGACTTTTATGCACCGTATGTAACGACCCGGAAATTTCCGACCAAATTTAAACCCTAATCTTTATATGTTTCCGATTCGATAAGCAAAATCTGTAATGTTGAGTCTAGAAAGTCTGAAATCTATATTCGAATAATCAGTTATTTTTTTTTTTGACCATGCCTGACAATTCACGAACCACTATTTGTAATTTATGTAGATTGTAAATATTTTAGGTAAACATTTATAATATTTATTTTATTAAATATTCAGTTAAAAATAATAACTATTATTATTAATGAAATTATTATTAATGAAATAATAATAATAATAATAATAATAATTATTATTATTATTATTATTATTATTATTATTATTATATAATAAATATTAAATTAATTGAACGGATCTAAATATCTAAATATCTGTACTACTTTAACTTCTTGCTCTACTTTCTATTAAACCCGTGAGAGCACATAACCTTCACCTTCACTATAAGACACGATAAAAATCAATTCATCTGAGCTGCCAATTCTTTGAGTATTATTAATATGCTATATAAACTTATACTGTAAATTGTGAAGTTGAAACAGAAAGGAGGAACAACCACAACAACTATCACCATTAGCATCATAGGTATATGCTACTTGTTCTTTTTGTTGCAATCCGAGCAACCATGATACCATAACAATCCATTAACCACCTTGCATAACCACCATCGAAACCCATAATTACAACCACCTTTGTCTTTCTTTTCTACAAACCAAAACCAACATCATGGAGTACTTCTATCTCTAAACAAACCCCTATGATCCATCAAGACTCACTATTGTTACGAGATCTTGCAACCATGTTTTACTACTTCTTTCCTGTTATGTTCGAAAGGTCTATCACCACACACCACAACCCTACTACCATCTCTCTTCTACTCCCTATCTCAACCATCAGCTACCTTGCACCACACAACCAAACCACCATTTTTTTATTCACCCACTTAAACTCCATAGAAACTGCCATATACTTTTATTGATGATCAAACCCGCCACCTTCCCTTTCCTTCTCTCCTTCTTTTCGTGATCTACACAAACAAAATCACCAACACCACTTACTTGATTATGTTTTGTTTTGATAAACAATCGACAAATAGAACTCAAACCACCTTTGGAACCCTACAACCACCATCCTTGATCACCCTTGAAACACCACCTTGATAACCACTGTAAACCGTCAGCCACCTTCTTTTCTTTCCCTTCGTGACAATCAAGAACCACCCTTGTCCACTGTTTCGGCTGTTATTTTTTTTTCTGACGAAGGCAGTAGCTAAGGCTGCTGTTGTTCTTGAGTTTACTTCAAATATACAATCAACACAACTATAATATGTTCGAGCTTTCTGCTATCTAGGTTATATATATATATATATATATATATTACTTTTAATCAAGCCAAATGGGGATTTGCTTTATTGATGGCCGACAAAGAGAAACCCTTTAATATAGATGGGGACCGAAATAATTAGGAATCAATATGAGCATGATGAGGAAGGCTACCACTTTATTTATTTAATGGCTTTTTAAATCGAACATATAACAGGCCGATATACATTTCAATAGATTAAAGAAATCGTGGGACATGCATCCTGATTGGATTGAGACAACGTTTTCTTTTATATGATAAAGATATCCCACAACTTGATCTAAATAAGGCCCACGATTTTCTTTCTTTAAATTCGTAGGCCAAATATGGTAATACGTGGGCCGAGACAAAAACTCTCACCACCTTATTTTTTTTAAACGGATGATGAAGTGAAGGGATAACGTAAATTATGGCGATGATTGTGGTTATGATTTATATTAATCAATAATAATCTAGGATAATGAGGAAATCATTAGTTAGTAATGATGATGAAAACGATGTTGATGAAGGATGATGATGAGGATATTTGGAGTTGGCAATCGATAATATTGGAAGATGATGATAATGGTTTATGATAAGGAATAAGTTAAATGGTTAGGATTGATTAGATTATTAAGATGAATCAATTTGGAAATAAAGAAGAAGAAGAAAGTGATAGATACGGGTTATAAATTATCATGTGGTGTAGAAAACAGAAATACTAAAATGTAGGAATGGTTAAGGGTTGTGTTGAGAAACGAGAGGTCTCGGGTTCAAGTCCTGTCGTGGGCAATTATTTTTTTGGAAGCTTATTAAAGGGTATAACCATTTTCCTATTTATCTATTATTATTATTATTATAATTAGTATTATTATTATTATTATTGTTGTTATTATTATTATTACTATTATTATTATTATTGTTGTTAAGTATTATTACTGAAATTATTATTTTCATTATCATTATTAAAAAGTTTATTATTTTTTTTATTATTAAAAGAATCATTTTAATTATTTATTAAAATTATCATTTTATCATTAAAGATATCATTTTTTTTATTTAAAATTATTAATATCATTTTTACCACTAGTAATATTATTATTAGAATATAAGTTAGTTAAAAATATACTTAATAAAACTATATTATAATAATTATCTATTTAATATATATATAAAAATAAATATAGTTTATTTAGTTATTAATAAAACATACAAGTTAATAAAATAACAATTATATTTAAATTTGTTCGATTACTACTATGTGTGTTAATATATATATATATAAACAAATGATATAGGTTCGTGAATCGAAGGCCAACCTTACACTTGTTCAATGATGTTATATGTATTTTTACTATAAAATACAGTATGGTGAGTATATAGTCCCTTTTAAACTTTAAATATTTTTGGGCTGAGAATACATGCGCTGTTTTTATAAATAATTTACGTTATGGACACAAGTTATCAAAAATAAACTTTACGTTGAGTTGTACCATGGCATATTTCTTTATACTTGGTAGCTAATATTTACGTGAGGAGCGTAAACGCGAATCCTGTTGATAGATCTATCGGGCCTGACAACCCCAACCGGGCTGGACGACCAGTTTTAAACGGTTGCACAGTACTTCGTTTCGTTACTACACTTGGTACGGTGTAGGGTTTATTTAAGAATATGCTGCTGTGACTTTTAGTTAAGTATGGTTACCAAGTGCTCAACGTCTTTTCTATACACGAGGAGTGTATTATGTATAAACTTTAAATCTTGTGGTCCATTGTTATAACGCTGCTAGCATCAAACCTATATATCTCACCAACTTTATGTTGACCTTTTAAAGCATGTTATTCTCAGGTACGAATTAAGTCTTCCGCTGTGCAATAGCTCATATTAAGGACCTTACTTGGAGTCGATCATCGCAATGGGACCAACTGTTGAAGATTTCGTCCGGGAGGATTAGTCGCGGATGTTTCAGTTGGTATCAGAGCGTTGGTCTTAGCGAACCAGGCCTTGCATTAGTGTGTCTGACTGGTAGATGTTAGGATACATTAGTGAGTCTGGACTTTGACCCTGTCTACATGTCAAAAAGTTTTGCTTATCATTTCTAGTCGGAAACCATTTGCTTATCATCCTTAGGGAATTGCCTGCTTATCGTTCATAAGTCTAGACACGTCTTACTGCATTTACTGCATCGATAGTGTATAGACAAAATTCATATCTTAGTGTATCTGATAATTCATATCTTAGCACATCTGTAGACTTGCCTAACAAATGCCGTAGGTTCCTCTGTAGTCTACGAAATCTTTAGTGTTATATATAGATATTCTATATAGTTAGAATATCATCCAATATCCGAAAATCATTTCACATCGAAGATCTCTTCCATCCACCAATTTGCCCTCTTGGCGACGAACCTGAAGCACTTACCGGCGAATCTGTTCGAGAAATCATTTTCTCTCTCATTTCCAGAATGTCTCGTCACGATTATATACTATTCCATATTTCGAATCTTTTTCATCCGCTCGCTCCAACCGCCAATCATCCCGGTGTACTAGCAGAAGTTAACGAACTTCGCGCTCGCGTGACGGCTTAGGAGAATATGGTGCGAAGGTTACAAACACCAGCAGTAGCACCAACAGCATAATCAGCATCACCATCATCAACGTCAACAGTACTCTTATCACCCCCAAACCACAACCGCGTCGTAAATCTCAACGTCACAAATTACACCTCGAGTATAATCACCGTTCTACGTATCGCTCTATCCACTTTATTTTCGTTCTACATATCGTTCTACATCGATTATTTTCGTTCTACGTATTGTTCTACCTCATTTACCTTCGTTCGACATGGCAATTATGTAATCTCTAATGTTTTAGAGATCATGTAATCAAGTGCCAACAATAAATCAAATGAGTATAATATTCTATTGACTCATTAAATTCATAATTACATCCTAAGAAAATATATATGCAAGTATATTTTCATAAAAATTGTAATTAAAACTTCTTTCGTACAAACTGTTAATGATGAAAATATTTTAACGGGTGGGTAGTACCCGAGGAATATTTAGAAATCACATTAATAAGTTACACTGTACCTTCTTCGAATCTGATTCAACGATCATTTACTATCCTACTTACAACTACCGATATACGTATCCGTTCACCACAGAATAACCATTTCTATTCAAATTTCATATTTGGATTTTGACCTATCAGAATCCAACAAGTGGCATAACGAAGAAAACATTTGACAAAAATAAAAAGTGTTAGAAATAAACGAATTAATTAATTGAAATGGTGATAGGATTTCACGCTAACTGTTCCGGCTAACTGTTCCCAGCTAACTGATTAACATTTAATTTATCGCAATTTAATTTCCGCAATTTACATTCTCGCAATTTTATTTATCGTCATTTAATTTCTGTTATTTACATTTACGCACTTTAAATAACGGGACACGTATACAAGGTTTCAACCTATCATATTGACCCATCTATATATATATTTCGGAACGACCATAGACACTCTATAGTTGGCTATACAGGGTTGAGGTGGATTCCAAAATATATATATACTTTGAGTTGTGATCGACACCAAGACCGGTACACGGGTCACGATACGTATTAAGTAATTCGAATAGCATATATCTAACTTATATATGAATCTATTGAATCATTGCACAATCGGACCATTGGACTGCTAACTTTGGACAATTAAAATGAGTTAAAATGCTGATTATAACATATGAAACTAAAACTAATCTTCAAGTTTGCCACTTGATTTCATCACAAACCTCATTCGTATCTTGACGATTATAATTCGCATTCACAACTTTTCATGATTCTTGAAAACACCTCGATCAGAAAGATGAACCAACCGCACTTCATCTACGGAAGAAAAGATTTATGCACCTGAAAAACTCTCGAATCCAAATTCATAGTTTAACACATATTGTGTTGAATCCTTTGCCATTTATTAGCAAAAACAACCCTACAATTTCTTTTCAGGAAGCTAATTTTGTCACAGCTCCACTTCGTTCCTATTATAATCTCGATATTTATACCTTGTTCCTTCGCCGTTGTTACTAGAGAACCTTTTATATTCCACGATATCATCATCAGATGTACCAGCAACTCATTATCTCTTTGGCGAAATCCGCAATCAGTATTTTAAAAACCTTTTAGAAATACTCCCAGTTATATCGAAAACGTCTATCCCTAAGAATTTCATACTCCGAATGTGAAGTTTTTGAAAAACACCCTGAACTGCGAAGTAGTTCTTGGAATGCTGATGAAGCAGCAAAAACCATAAACGACTTTAACAGTCAAAAGTTTGATGATAAAGTATAGAGTGTTGGTAAAGCTCAGAAAAACAGAAGGGGTTGGAATTGGAAAATGGATTGAGCAAAGTATGAAAGAGGTTGTGGATAAATCACAAGAACTGAACCTGTTTTCAAAGAATCCAAATGATTCAGTGCCTGCTGAAACCGTTAGTAAGAACCCTACTCTTTATTCTAAACCTTTCCCGGATGATATTCTTCATCATCATCTTATCTTAGATATTATAAGATATCTTCATATCTTCCGTTATACATATTCTCCATATTTCTAGGGATATTTTCACAATTATCTTTATCTGAAAACATTTACCACTCCGTAACATCTGCGTTACAACATAAAAGAAACTGTGTTAGTTCTAAAATCTTCGAGTTTAAATATGAATGTTTTAAAGTAGTGTTGGGAACTGATGCATGAATTAGTATAATATAATGAAACTTGATCAACTTCATTATATTACATTAAGTCATGTTAAGTTTCTAATGGGATGTGATGATTCACAGTACCGTCATCATGTGCCATGTTACACGGCTCTTACATTCTATCCAATCCCCAAACGTATTAGGAACATATCGTCTTGATAGTTCTATCGTTTTTAGGGTATTCTGGTAATTTAACAAATCAAAAATCGTGCCAATACCCTTTCTTTCTTAGAACATTATCTATGTTCATTCCAAATTTCATACCTACGAATTCCGGACCATTGCTCGCTTGACTTGAGGACGGGAAGAGAAAACGAAGGGGTGGATTTATAGTGAAATATCCGACAAAGCAATCAGAACAGATTACCGCATTAAATCAAAGGAGATTCTGATTTTCTAAATCGCCAAGACACCAACTCTTATTACGAAGAATTTTCTTTAAATCCCTTAAATTCCGGAAATCAATAGTAATTACGCCATTGGTTAAGACGAATATATTTTTACTCATCTCACTCTTTTGAGATAGCTTCACTTGTACGCTTCAAATAACTCAATTGCTTTAGCAATATTACACGATGTTGATAAAACCCTATTTTGTCAACTCGTATTCGTCATAAAAACAATTTTATTGTTAGCCCTGACGACCTCACTCAAATTTCGGGGACGAAATTTCTTTAACGGGTGGGTACTGTAACGACCCGGAAATTTCCGACCAAATTTAAACCCTAATCTTTATATGTTTCCGATTCGATAAGCAAAATCTGTAATGTTGAGTCTAGAAAGTCTGAAATCTATATTCGAATAATCAGTTATTTTTTTTTTTTGACCATGCCTGACAATTCACGAACCACTATTTGTAATTTATGTAGATTGTAAATATTTTAGGTAAACATTTATAATATTTATTTTATTAAATATTCAGTTAAAAATAATAACTATTATTATTAATGAAATTATTATTAATGAAATAATTATTATTATTATTATTATTATTATTATTATTATTATTATTATTATTATTATTATTATTATTATTATTATTATATAATAAATATTAAATTAATTGAACGGATCTAAATATCTAAATATCTGTACTACTTTAACTTCTTGCTCTACTTTCTATTAAACCCGTGAGAGCACATAACCTTCACCTTCACTATAAGACACGATAAAAATCAATTCATCTGAGCTGCCAATTCTTTGAGTATTATTAATATGCTATATAAACTTATACTGTAAATTGTGAAGTTGAAACAGAAAGGAGGAACAACCACAACAACTATCACCATTAGCATCATAGGTATATGCTACTTGTTCTTTTTGTTGCAATCCGAGCAACCATGATACCATAACAATCCATTAACCACCTTGCATAACCACCATCGAAACCCATAATTACAACCACCTTTGTCTTTCTTTTCTACAAACCAAAACCAACATCATGGAGTACTTCTATCTCTAAACAAACCCCTATGATCCATCAAGACTCACTATTGTTACGAGATCTTGCAACCATGTTTTACTACTTCTTTCCTGTTATGTTCGAAAGGTCTATCACCACACACCACAACCCTACTACCATCTCTCTTCTACTCCCTATCTCAACCATCAGCTACCTTGCACCACACAACCAAACCACCATTTTTTTTATTCACCCACTTAAACTCCATAGAAACTGCCATATACTTTTATTGATGATCAAACCCGCCACCTTCCCTTTCCTTCTCTCCTTCTTTTCGTGATCTACACAAACAAAATCACCAACACCACTTACTCGATTATGTTTTGTTTTGATAAACAATCGACAAATAGAACTCAAACCACCTTTGGAACCCTACAACCACCATCCTTGATCACCCTTGAAACACCACCTTGATAACCACTGTAAACCGTCAGCCACCTTCTTCTCTTTCCCTTCGTGACAATCAAGAACCACCCTTGTCCACTGTTTCGGCTGTTATTTTTTTTTCTGACGAAGGCAGTAGCTAAGGCTGCTGTTGTTCTTGAGTTTACTTCAAATATACAATCAACACAACTATAATATGTTCGAGCTTTCTGCTATCTAGGTTATATATATATATATATATATATATATATATATATATATATATATATATATATATATATATATATATATATATATATATTACTTTTAATCAAGCCAAATGGGGATTTGCTTTATTGATGGCCGACAAAGAGAAACCCTTTAATATAGATGGGGACCGAAATAATTAGGAATCAATATGAGCATGATGAGGAAGGCTACCACTTTATTTATTTAATGGCTTTTTAAATCGAACATATAACAGGCCGAGATACATTTCAATAGATTAAAGAAATCGTGGGACATGCATCCTGATTGGATTGAGACAACGTTTTCTTTTATATGATAAAGATATCCCACAACTTGATCTAAATAAGGCCCACGATTTTCTTTCTTTAAATTCGTAGGCCAAATATGGTAATACGTGGGCCGAGACAAAAACTCTCACCACCTGATTTTTTTTAAACGGATGATGAAGTGAAGGGATAACGTAAATTATGGCGATGATTGTGGTTATGATTTATATTAATCAATAATAATCTAGGATAATGAGGAAATCATTAGTTAGTAATGATGATGAAAACGATGTTGATGAAGGATGATGATGAGGATATTTGGAGTTGGCAATCGATAATATTGGAAGATGATGATAATGGTTTATGATAAGGAATAAGTTAAATGGTTAGGATTGATTAGATTATTAAGATGAATCAATTTGGAAATAAAGAAGAAGAAGAAAGTGATAGATACGGGTTATAAATTATCATGTGGTGTAGAAAACAGAAATACTAAAACGTAGGAATGGTTAAGGGTTGTGTTGAGAAACGAGAGGTCTCGGGTTCAAGTCCTGTCGTGGGCAATTATTTTTTTGGAAGCTTATTAAAGGGTATAACCATTTTCCTATTTATCTATTATTATTATTATTATTATAATTAGTATTATTATTATTATTATTATTGTTGTTATTATTATTATTACTATTATTATTATTATTATTGTTGTTAAGTATTATTACTGAAATTATTATTTTCATTATCATTATTAAAAAGTTTATTATTTTTTTTATTATTAAAAGAATCATTTTAATTATTTATTAAAATTATCATTTTATCATTAAAGATATCATTTTTTTTATTTAAAATTATTAATATCATTTTTACCACTAGTAATATTATTATTAGAATATAAGTTAGTTAAAAATATACTTAATAAAACTATATTATAATAATTATCTATTTAATATATATATAAAAATAAATATAGTTTATTTAGTTATTAATAAAACATACAAGTTAATAAAATAACAATTATATTTAAATTTGTTCGATTACTACTATGTGTGTTAATATATATATATATATAAACAAATGATATAGGTTCGTGAATCGAAGGCCAACCTTACACTTGTTCAATGATGTTATATGTATTTTTACTACAAAATACAGTATGGTGAGTATATAGTCCCTTTTAAACTTTAAATATTTTTGGGCTGAGAATACATGCGCTGTTTTTATAAATGATTTACGTTATGGACATAAGTGATCAAAAATAAACTTTACGTTGAGTTGTACCATGGCATATTTCTTTATACTTGGTAGCTAATATTTACGTGAGGAGCGTAAACGCGAATCCTGTTGATAGATCTATCGGGCCTGACAACCCCAACCGGGCTGGACGACCAGTTTTAAACGGTTGCACAGTACTTCGTTTCGTTACTACACTTGGTACGGTGTAGGGTTTATTTAAGAATATGCTGCTGTGACTTTTAGTTAAGTATGGTTACCAAGTGCTCAACGTCTTTTCTATACACGAGGAGTGTATTATGTATAAACTTTAAATCTTGTGGTCCATTGTTATAACGCTGCTAGCATCAAACCTATATATCTCACCAACTTTATGTTGACCTTTTAAAGCATGTTATTCTCAGGTACGAATTAAGTCTTCCGCTGTGCAATAGCTCATATTAAGGACCTTACTTGGAGTCGATCATCGCAATGGGACCAACTGTTGAAGATTCCGTCCGGGAGGATTAGTCGCGGATGTTTCACCGTACTTACACTGTATGTGTCACTATGCTACATGTAGAGCTACACATTACATCACGTACATATACACCTTACACTCATATGATATAGAATTGAACTGAACACCATACTACAAAACACATACGTACACGTGACGCGAGATTTAACTAAATTAAGTTGATTACGCCATCTTGAACTTATGGAGTGATGTCGAATGGAAATGTGAGATAGCGTAATGTAATGACTGGGATTACATTACGGTAACTCATATAGAAGTTCCGACACTGCAAAATAAGGAATTGGGAGCGAGTCAAGTAGGTTACTTGGATAAACAACGTTTAGAACAAACCGTGTAATCTCAAATGCAAGTAGAAACTTACACTATTCGAACTAATTGTTATTATAACTTATAAGTAACTTGTAATCATGACACAACTCTTCACTGCTCGACGCCGTCCGTTCCCACCGACCACTACTTGTCACAACAAAGACACTACTTGGAGACACTCGTCAACTTATACCACTACCCAGTACTGTTTATCACTGCTAACTACTACTCAACACCGCCTCTCACTACTAGTCGCGACCGATCACTACTTCTCACTGCTTATCATTTTTGATCCACCGACATCTTACTGCAATTATTGCACCGATTATATATAGACTAATCCTGTCGCTATCATACTTATAATATTAGATTTTGTCTGATATATTTCCTAAATTTCCTCCGTAAATTACGGAAATCTTTTTGCTATATACACGTATTCAAGGAGACGAATATATCATCCAACATTCAATTCATATCAAATCCTATTCCAAACACATAATATGGATTTCTTATCTGATTCCTCGAACTCCATGGACAGCGTAACTGGAACGAATGAACCTATTAGCCATCATCTTTTCTGGATGAATTGGGGGTGGGTTCGTAGTCGACTTAATCAATGGAGGCGAGAAGAAGGCGATCCCTTCCACCAACTGAATTCACCTATTGGCGAAGAACCTGAAGCACTTACCGGCGAACTAGTTCGGAATACTATTTTCACCCTCATTTCCAGAATATCCCGTCATGACTATATAATATCTAGAATTCTATATCTTATTCATCCACTCGTCCGAACTGCCAATCATCCCGGAATATTGGAAGAAGTCAACGAGCTTCGCGCTCGAGTAGTGGCTCTGGAGAATATGGTGCGAAATCTAAGAGCATCAGCAGCACCAGCAGCATAACCAGCACCACCAGTACCATCAACATCACCACCAACAGCATCAGCTTCACCAACAACAACATCCGCATCCCACACCTCAACATCACACTCGGTACTTCGGATATCAACATCATACGCCCCATAGATACCAAGGAATTTTATTAATTGTGAGTTAAGATGTATTGACTCATTGTTCCTTGAAAAAAAATATTATATATGTATACTTTATATAAATATATGGTTTGGAACAATAATAAATGTTTTCGTACTAAGCTATTACGTGTGAATCTTAACTAGTATGTGCTACTTGGTTAAATCATATCATTAATATACTATGATGTGCATCCTTCGTTAATGATGTAACAATCATTAATCACTGCTTCAGCACAATAAACTCCATTTCATAATAAACTAAGTGTATTATTCAAATACATGTTTGATTTTTCACTTCTATTTTTGATGTACTCGAAACTTTCTAGAAAATATTATTCGTGCCTTGTGAATTTCACAAGAACTCCACGAGCATCAATATCATATACCGAGGTATATCAATAAACAATGAACGATGAAGTATTGATTCATAACTTCATTAGCGAAATATTTCGCGACAATTATGAAATCTCTAAGGCTTTGGAGATTATCTTCAACCGTAAATCAAATGAGTTTAATATTATATTAACTCATTAAATCCATGATTACATCTGAAGAATATATACGAATATATATCTTCATAAAGATTGTAATTAAAAACCCTTCTTTAGAAACTGTAAATTGTAAAAATATTTAACGGGTAGGTAAAACCCGAGAAATATTTATATCTCACATTAATATGTTACATTATACATTCTTCAAATTCTGATTCAATAATCAGTAACTATACTAATTACACTCACAAGATATGTGTATCCGTTCACTAAAGAACAACTACTACATATTCTGATTTTGACGTATGGGAATCTAAGTAAAGCTTTAGCACGTGTTATCTTCCTAAAGATCACTACATTCATGAATTATATTCATTTGTATTCCATGATGAATTATTACATCAAACCATTCGAAATTATCATTCATTACTTTTAAAATTAACAACGCCTATTCATCAACCATTAGATCCGTTAACGATTACAATCAGCGTTTAATCATCTAAAAATAAAATCTCTTGAAACCATCTCGGATTGATAACCAACGATTCAGATTCGTTAACCTTGAGAATGCTGACGAAGCAGCAAAAGCTATAGATGGTCTTAATGGCCAAAAGTTTGATGATAAAGAATAACGTATTGAAAAAGCTCAGATTTGGAACTGAAAAACGGATTGAGCTAACCATGAAGGAGACCAAGGACAAATACAAGGACCAAACCTTATATTCAAAGAATCCAGGTAATTCTGGATCCGATGATATCTTTAGAGAATATCTTGCTCCGAAGTCATGCTGAATTTCTAATGGAAGATGATGATTCATAGACCTTACAATCATTATGAACCATGTTACATAACTCTTTCATTCTATTTAACTACTAAACATATCAAGGAAATATATTTCTTGATGATTCAGTCTTTTTCGAATATTCTGGTAATTTGACAAATCAAATCGTGCTATTACCTTTCCTTTCTACCTTGTATATTATGATCATTCGAAACTCCATACCTACGAATTCTGGACCATTACTTGCTTGATTTAAAGTCGAGAAGAGAAAACAAGGTGAAAACGGATACTATGACGATGAACAGCGAATGTTTCTGCATCATCATCGGCTATTGATCCGTATTATTTGACCATGTATAGAAGAACAAGTTGAAGATCTTCTTGGATAAAAAGCATGAGTCTTCTAAAAATAGGTCAGAATATAAAAGATAACAAACATGGAAGATCATAAACCATTTATATCAATAAGTATTGAAAAACAGAGGAGTGGTAGAATTAAAAATACTGTCACCCCTAGAGCATTATAGAAGAACAGAGATTCTTCTTGTGGTAGACTAAAAAGAAGAATGACTGTATACACAGTCAAAATAGTAACGAAAATCAAGAGTGGATGAAGCATCTTCACAAAATTTTCGAAAATAGAATCTTGAAAGTAAGAAGATTGAGGTTGAGAAAATAAGGCCGCAGAGATGATTAATTTATATCAGAACTTTTTACCATAGCAACGCGTCAGCCGATTAAGATAATCGTATTAAATTAAAAAGAAAAGGATTCTAATTTCCTTAATTACCGGGATTCAAATCTCACAGATTTCAAACGATTATATTCAAATCCCTTGAATTTAGGAGAATCAATAGTGATTACATCGAAAAGTCAAGGCGGACAACTATTACTTCAATACATCCATTAGTGACATATTCAGTCGTATTTTTACAAGTAACTGAATCATTTCATTCATATTCTTGATGATAAGAAATTCTATACACTTAACTGGTATTCATTACGAAATCGAACGGACCTTAGAAGTCCATCCGTATAGAGATCTCGAAAGATTATTTAATCTTATCATATTATTTGACGAAACAATCGTATATGACCAAATTCTTTTATTAAAAGAATCTATGAAGGCTTACGTCTGGAAAGACAAACTATTCAAGCCAAGTATGAACTTTATTTGCAAACTTCGTTATAGAATTCAAGCTCACGTTGAAACGCGGATTTCTAATGATACGAAAATATTTTATTTTCATCAATAACTGCCATCATCCAAATTTCGGGACGAAATTTCAATAACGGTGAGGTAATGTAACAGCCCAACTTTTTCCGTTACTTTAGTTAACTGTCCGTTAGTTAGTTAATGGAACTTACGTGAATTTTTTTTTTGTATTTAAAGAAATTAAATGCGTACTTGATCCTTAGTGGATTACTTGAATTAATATGTTATATTAATTAGTAAACTTAATTCGGTTGACGAATTAAACTAGAAACGACACGATTAAAGTTAATCGCCTAGAAAACTTTTCAGTTAACGGAACTCAGAAAAACGATAGAATAATTATTGTTAATAATTATTGAACTTACGAAAGAAATTTAATTTATTATTTACTTAATGAATTAAACACGGTGATTTTGTTTCAACGACTAGTTAATGTTCCGGAGATTCGGTACGGTTAACGGCACTTGAAACGAACCACGCGCGAACGAGCTTTTACACAAAACGAGTCCGAGACCCGAGACCGAGGCCTCATAGCCGTGACCTCATACATCATATCCTAAAATATCTCATATTAGTCAAAAGAAGGTGGCCATTATAACTTAAAATATCTTATATTAGTCAAAAGAAGGTGGCCATTATATCATAAAATATCTTATATTAGTCAAAAAGAGGAGGCCATTAGTAGGTAATCCCATAATTTTTTTTAGACATGTGCATCACTTTTTACATGCAAAACTAGTAATAAGAAAATAAAGAGTTAAATGGTGCATCATATCTCATGAATACTCACCATCATCGATCATCTTTTCTTCAAGAACACCCTCGATGTTTGCTTGATCGTTAAATTGATCGCATATCCGTGTTCCTCTCGACGAGCCCTACGTATCTATACCAACAATTGTATGATCAGGGTAAGATCTAAAAACTCTATTTTTCCAGATTTAATTGTTTATCATATGATTTAGATGTTCTATTGCTCAATTGGTCGCGTTTGTACATGTATTTAGTCGTTATATTGTCCGAATTACGAGTTAGGGTTTAATCACGAATTGTATTTCTATGCTACTGATTTTGTGACTTTGTTTTCTATAATTGAAAAGTGTTTATATGTATAGATATCGAAAAACTATTGATTTTAGGCTTTGGATTCACTTGATTTCGTTTCCGGATGATCAAGTTATGTCCATTTGAAATTAACGTTGTGTTTTTGTTGTGTAATCAGAAATCTGGGTTTGATAGACCACGAATTGGCTTGTGAAACTTATACCACTGGAAATATAATTTAAAAACACACACTTTAGACTAGGATATCATGTCATTTGCTCATGTGAAACCCGAGTTATGCTTGAATTAGTGTAAAAGTAGTTTTATACAGCACTTGCATGAAAACGACCTTGTATAATAAGATATGTTAACTTCTGTGATTAAATCTTTGCATATTTGAAATGTACTCAAAAATTAATTCATCTTTCATGTAGATATCATAGGCTAATTGTATCTAGATCTTTGGATAATCGCGTGCCAATGTGACTAGCGAGACTAGAATCGAATCTGTAAATTGCTCCCTGTTTTATACTCTGAGGATTGTGTTTATTGAATGAGCATTTAAGCTTCTGGAATATGAATTTTAACATGATATGTGACTTATTTTTAGTTTATATCAATCTCTGAAACCTTATGCATTGGGCACAATAGAGCCATACTTTATGTAAATTCTGATTGAGCTGAAAAACCGAATATTCAACTTGCATGAATAAACTGTACAAATTGGCTAAACCAAAATTGCTCAATTTTGGATATGTGTTATTTTAACTTGTTTTTGAACTATGTCCACTGGTCTTGTATCAATTTCATGTTCCTAACTCCGGTTATAGTCAAAACCAAATCAGTGCGCGGTCAGAAACTGACTTGGTGAACCCCAAATGTACCCCTTCTGATTTCTGACTTTTAATTATCGTATGAGACCCTATCCGGACTTTTTAGAATATATTTTAAGTATATTTATGATCTGGAGTTTTCCATGTTTGCATGAATTATGTACCATGACATAATATGCTAAGTATGCTACGTGTTCATGAATTTTGTGCACAACGATAAACTGAAATTGTGAAAATGATTATTCATGATCTGAAACGTGTTGTTTGACTTAGGTTTGACATGTTGACCCATATTTGACATGAACCAACTGATTTTGACTTTAGTTGACTACTTTGACCAAGTTTGACTTTCGGTTTGACTTCGGTTGACTTTGTTTGACTTGCATGAATTAGTTGACTGTATGTTGACTTCTACTTTGAAACGCGTCGAGTCGAGCAATAAGACAACTTATACTATGAAACCACATTTGTTTAGGACATATTTATTGAAATGTCCCGTTTTTATTGATTAAAAACGTTCCATATTAATTGATTTCGTTGCGAGGTTTTGACCTCTATATGAGACGTTTTTCAAAGACTGCATTCATTTTAAAACAAACCATAACCTTTATTTCATCAATAAAGGTTTAAAAAGCTTTACGTAGATTATCAAATAATGATAATCTAAAATATCATGTTTACACACGACCATTACATAATGGTTTACAATACAAATATGTTACAACAAAATAAGTTTCTTGAATGCAGTTTTTACACAATATCATACAAGCATGGACTCCAAATCTCGTCCTTATTTATGTATGCGATAGCGAAAGCTCTTAATAATCACCTGAGAATAAACATGCTTAAAACGTCAACAAAAATTTTGGTGAGTTATAGGTTTAACCTATATATATCAAATCATAATAATAGACCACAAGATTTCATATTTCAATACACATCCCATACATAGAGATAAAAATCATTCATATGGTGAACACCTGGTAACCGACATTAAAAAGATGCATATATAAGAATATCCCCATCATTCCGGGACACCCTTCGGATATGATATAAATTTCGAAGTACTAAAGCATCCGGTACTTTGGATGGGGTTTGTTAGGCCCAATAGATCTATCTTTACGATTCGCGTCAATTAGGGTGTCTGTTCCCTAATTCTTAGATTACCAGACTTAATAAAAAGGGCATATTCGATTTCGATAATTCAACCATAGAATGTAGTTTCACGTACTTGTGTCTATTTTGTAAATCATTTATAAAACCTGCATGTATTCTCATCCCAAAAATATTAGATTTTAAAAGTGGGACTATAACTCACTTTCACAGATTTTTACTTCGTCGGGAAGTAAGACTTAGCCACTGGTTGATTCACGAACCTATAACAATATATACATATATATCAAAGTATGTTCAAAATATATTTACAACACTTTTAATATATTTTGATGTTTTAAGTTTATTAAGTCAGCTGTCCTCGTTAGTAACCTACAACTAGTTGTCCACAGTTAGATGTACAGAAATAAATTGATAAATATTATCTTGAATCAATCCACGAACCAGTGTATACGTATCTCATTATTGATCACTACTCAAACTATATATATTTTGGAATCAACCTCAACCCTGTATAGCTAACTCCAACATTCACATATAGAGTGTCTATGGTTGTTCCGAAATATATATAGATGTGTCGACATGATACGTCGAAACATTGTATAGTGTCTATGGTATCTCAAGATTACATAATATACAATACAAGTTGATTAAGTTATGGTTGGAATAGATTTGTTACCAATTTTCACGTAGCTAAAATGAGAAAAATTATCCAATCTTGTTTTACCCATAACTTCTTCATTTTAAATCCGTTTTGAGTGAATCAAATTGCTATGGTTTCATATTGAACTCTATTTTATAAATCTAAACATAAGTTACAAGTCGTTTTTGTAAAGGTAGTCATTTTAGTCGAAAGAACGACGTCTAGATGACCATTTTAGAAAACATACTTCCACTTTGAGTTTAACCATAATTTTTGGATATAGTTTCATGTTCATAATATAAATCATTTTCTCAGAATAACAACTTTTAATTCAAAGTTTATCATAGTTTTTAATTAACTAACCCAAAACAGCCCGCAGTGTTACTACGACGGCGTAAATCCGGTTTTACGGTGTTTTTCGTGTTTCCAGGTTTTAAATCATTAAGTTAGCATATCATATAGATATAGAACATGTGTTTAGTTGATTTTAAAAGTCAAGTTAGAAGGATTAACTTTTGTTTGCGAACAAGTTTAGAATTAACTAAACTATGTTCTAGTGATTACAAGTTTAAACCTTCGAATAAGATAGCTTTATATGTATGAATCGAATGATGTTATGAACATAATTAGTACCTTAAGTTCCTTAGATAAACCTACTGGAAAAGATAAAAATGGATCTAGCTTCAACGGATCCTTGGATGGCTCGAAGTTCTTGAAGCAGAATCATGACACGAAAACAAGTTCAAGTAAGATCATCACTTGAAAT
Organism: Rutidosis leptorrhynchoides; assembly: GCF_046630445.1. Lineage (NCBI taxonomy): Eukaryota > Viridiplantae > Streptophyta > Magnoliopsida > Asterales > Asteraceae > Rutidosis > Rutidosis leptorrhynchoides. Next base: position 652,919,971 of record NC_092335.1, read on the forward strand.
AAGATTGTTATAGTTATATAAATTGAACCAAAGTTTGAATATGATTATTACCTTGTATTAGAATGATAACCTACTGTAAGAAACAAAGATTTCTTGAGGTTGGATGATCACCTTACAAGATTGGAAGTGAGCTAGCAAACTTGAAAGTATTCTTGATTTTATGTAACTAGAACTTGTAGAATTTATGAAGAACACTTAGAACTTGAAGATAGAACTTGAGAGAGATCAATTAGATGAAGAAAATTGAAGAATGAAAGTGTTTGTAGGTGTTTTTGGTCGTTGGTGTATGGATTAGATATAAAGGATATGTAATTTTATTTTCATGTAAATAAGTCATGAATGATTACTCATATTTTTATAATTTTATGAGATATTTCATGCTAGTTGCCAAATGATGGTTCCCACATGTGTTAGGTGACTCACATGGGCTGCTAAGAGCTGATCATTGGAGTGTATATACCAATAGTACATACATCTAAAAGCGGTGTATTGTACGAGTACGAATACGGGTGCATACGAGTAGAATTGTTGATGAAACTGAACGAGGATGTAATTGTAAGCATTTTTGTTAAGTAGAAGTATTTTGATAAGTGTATTGAAGTCTTTCAAAAGTGTATAAATACATATTAAAACACTACATGTATATACATTTTAACTGAGTCGTTAAGTCATCGTTAGTCGTTACATGTAAGTGTTGTTTTGAAACCTTTAGGTTAACGAACTTGTTAAATGTTGTTAACCCAATGTTTATAATATCAAATGAGATTTTAAATTATTATATTATCATGATATTATCATGTATGAATATCTCTTAATATGATATATATACATTAAATGTCTTTACAACGATAATCGTTACATATATGTCTCGTTTAAAAATCATTAAGTTAGTAGTCTTGTTTTTACATATGTAGTTCATTGTTAATATACTTAATGATATGTTTACTTATCATAGTATCATGTTAACTATATATATATATATCCATATATATGTCATCATATAGTTTTTACAAGTTTTAACGTTCGTGAATCACCGGTCAACTTGGGTGGTCAATTGTCTATATGAAACATATTTCAATTAATCAAGTCTTAACAAGTTTGATTGCTTAACATGTTGGAAATATTTAATCATGTAAATATCAATCTCAATTAATATATATAAACATGGAAAAGTTTGGGTCACTACAGTACCTACCCGTTAAATAAATTTCATCCCGAAATTTTAAGCTGTTGAAGGTGTTGACGAATCTTCTGGAAATAGATGTGGGTATTTCTTCTTCATCTGATCTTCACACTCCCTGGTGAACTCGGGTCCTCTACGAGCATTCCATCGAACCTTAACAATTGGTATCTTGTTTTGCTTAAGTCTTTTAACCTCACGATCTATTATTTCGACGGGTTCTTCGATGAATTGGAGTTTTTCTTTGATTTGGATTTCATCTAACGGAATAGTGAGATCTTCTTTAGCAAAACATTTCTTCAAATTCGAGACGTGGAAAGTGTTATGTACAGCCGCGAGTTGTTGAGGTAACTCAAGTCGGTAAGCTACTGGTCTGACACGATCAATAATCTTGAATGGTCCAATATACCTTGGATTTAATTTCCCTCGTTTACCAAATCGAACAACGCCTTTCCAAGGTGCAACTTTAAGCATGACCATCTCTCCAATTTCAAATTCTATATCTTTTCTTTTAATGTCAGCGTAGCTCTTTTGCCGACTTTGGGCGGTTTTCAACCGTTGTTGAATTTGGATGATCTTCTCGGTAGTTTCTTGTATAATCTCCGGACCCGTAATCTGTCTATCCCCCACTTCACTCCAACAATTCGGAGACCTGCACTTTCTACCATAAAGTGCTTCAAACGGCGCCATCTCAATGCTTGAATGGTAGCTGTTGTTGTAGGAAAATTCTGCTAACGGTAGATGTCGATCCCAACTGTTTTCGAAATCAATAACACATGCTCGTAGCATGTATTCAAGCGTTTGTATCATCCTTTCGCTCTGCCCATCAGTTTGTGGATGATAGGCAGTACTCATGTCTAGACGAGTTCCTAATGCTTGCTGTAATGTCTGCCAGAATCTTGAAATAAATCTGCCATCCCTATCAGAGATAATAGAGATTGGTATTCCATGTCTGGAGACGACTTCCTTCAAATACAGTCATGCTAACTTCTCTATCTTGTCATCTTCTCTTATTGGCAGGAAGTGTGCTGATTTGGTGAGACGATCAACTACTACCCAAATAGTATCAAAACCACTTGCAGTCCTTGGCAATTTAGTGATGAAATCCATGGTAATGTTTTCCCATTTCCATTCCAGGATTTCGGGTTGTTGAAGTAGACCTGATGGTTTCTGATGCTCAGCTTTGACCTTAGAACATGTCAAACATTCTCCTACGTATTTAGCAACATCGACTTACATACCCGGCCACCAAAAATATTTCTTGAGATCCTTGTACATCTTTCCCGTTCCAGGATGTATTGAGTATCTGGTTTTATGAGCTTCTCTAAGTACCATTTCTCTCATATCTCCAAATTTTGGTACCCAAATCCTTTCAGCCCTATACCGGGTTCCGTCTTCTCGAATATTAAGATGCTTCTCTGATCCTTTGGGTATTTCATCCTTTAAATTTCCCTCTTTTAAAACTCATTGTTGCGCCTCCTTTATTTGAGTAGTAAGGTTATTATGAATCATTATATTCATAGATTTTACTCGAATGGGTTCTCTGTCCTTCCTGCTCAAGGCATCGGCTACCACATTTGCCTTCCCCGGGTGGTAACGAATCTCAAAGTCGTAATCATTCAACAATTCAATCCACCTACGCTGCCTTATATTCAGTTGTTTCTGATTAAATATGTGTTGAAGACTTTTGTGGTCGGTATATATAATACTTTTAACCCCATATAAGTAGTGCCTCCAAGTCTTTAATGCAAAAACAACCGCGCCTAATTCCAAATCATGTGTCGTATAATTTTGTTCGTGAAATCTTCAATTGTCTAGACGCATAAGCAATCACCTTTGTTCGTTGCATTAATACACAACCGAGACCTTGCTTTGATGCGTCACAATAAATCACAAAATCATCATTCCCTTCAGGCAATGACAATATAGGTGCCGTAGTTAGCTTTTTCTTCAATAACTGAAACGCTTTCTCTTGTTCATCATTCCATTCAAATTTCTTCCCTTTATGCGTTAATGCAGTCAAGGGTTTTGCTATTCTGGAAAAGTCTTGGATGAACCTTATGTAGTAACCAGCTAGTCCTAAAAACTGGCGTATGTGTTTCGGAGTTTTTGGGGTTTCCCACTTTTCAACAGTTTCTATCTTTGCCGGATCCACCTTAATACCTTCTTTGTTCACTATGTGACCGAGGAATTGAACTTCTTCCAACCAAAATGCACACTTTGAAAACTTAGCGTACAATTCTTCCTTCCTCAATACTTCTAACACCTTTCTCAAATGTTCACCGTGTTCTTGGTCATTCTTTGAGTAAATAAGTATGTCATCAATGAAAACAATGACAAACTTCTCAAGGTATGGTCCACACACTCGGTTCATAAGGTCTATGAACGCAGCTGGTGCATTAGTTAAACCAAATGGCATGACCATAAACTCGTAATAACCGTAACGTGTTCTGAAAGCAGTCTTTGGAATATCATCTTCTTTCACCCGCATTTGATGATACCCGGAACGTAAGTCAATCTTTGAATAAACAGACGAGCCTTGTAGTTGATCAAATAAGTCGTCGATTCTCGGTAGTGGGTAGCGGTTCTTGATGGTAAGTTTGTTCAACTCTCGGTAGTCGATACACAACCTGAATGTACCATCTTTCTTCTTGACAAACAAAACAGGAGCTCCCCACGGTGATGTGCTTGGTCGAATGAAACCACACTCTAAAAGTTCTTGTAATTGGCTTTGCAGTTCTTTCATCTCGCTGGGTGCGAGTCTGTAAGGAGCACGAGCTATTGGTGCAGCTCCTGGTACAAGATCTATTTGAAATTCAACGGATCAATGTGGGGGTAATCCCGGTAATTCTTTCGGAAATACATCGGGAAATTCTTTTGCAATGGGAACATCATTGATGCTCTTTTCTTCAATTTGTACTTTCTCAACGTGTGCTAGAACAGCATAGCAACCTTTTCATATTAGTTTTTGTGCCTTCAAATTACTAATAAGATGTAGCTTCGTGTTGCTCTTTTCTCCGTACACCATTAAGGGTTTTCCTTTTTCTCGTATAATGCGAATTGCATTTTTGTAACAAACGATCTCTGCTTTCACTTCTTTCAACCAGTCCATACCGATTATCACATCAAAACTCCCTAACTCTACTGGTATCAAATCAATCTTAAATGTTTCGCTAACCAGTTTAATTTCTCGATTCCGACATATATTATCTGCTGAAATTAATTTACCATTTGCTAATTTGAGTAAAAATTTACTATCCAAAGGCATCAATGGACAACTTAATTTAGCACAAAAATCTCTACTCATATAGCTTCTATCTGCACCAGAATCAAATAAAACGTAAGCAGATTTATTGTCAATAAGAAACGTACCCGTAACAAGCTCCGGGTCTTCCTGTGCCTCTGCCGCATTAATATTGAAAACTCTTCCGCGGCCTTGTCCATTTGTGTTCTCATGGTTCGGGCAATTTCTAATAATGTGGCCCGGTTTTCCACATTTATAACAAACTACATTGGCATAACTTGCTCCGACACTACTTGCTCCGCCATTACTCGTTCCGACACCATTTGTTCCTTTCGTTCTATTAACCCCTGGTCCGTAGACCTCACACTTCACCGCGCTATGACCATTTCTTTTACACTTGTTGCAAAATTTGGTGCAGAACCCCGAGTGATACTTTTCACACCTTTGGCATAGCTGCTTCTGATTGTTGTTGTTGTTGTTGTTGCGGTTATTATTGTTGTTGGGATGATTGTTGTAGTTGCTGTTGTTGTTGTTGTTGTTGTAGTGACCCGAACTTTTCCATGTTTATATATATATTAATTGAGATTGATATTTATATGATTAAATGTTTCCAACATGTTAAGCAATCAAACTTGTTAAGACTTGATTAATTGAAATATGTTTCATATAGACAATTGACCACCCAAGTTGACCGGTGATTCACGAATGTGAAAACCTGTAAAAACTATATGATGACATATATATGGATATATATATAGTTAACATGATACTATGATAAGTAAACATATCATTAAGTATATTAACAATGAACTACATATGTAGAAACAAGACTACTAACTTAATGATTTTTAAACGAGACATATATGTAACGATTATCGTTGTAAAGACATTTAATGTATATATATCATATTAAGAGATATTCATACATGATAATATCATGATAATATAATAATTTAAAATCTCATTTGATATTATAAACATTGGGTTAACAACATTTAACAAGATCGTTAACCTAAAGGTTTCAAAACAACACTTACATGTAACGACTAACGATGACTTAACGACTCAGTTAAAATGTATATACATGTAATGTTTTAATATGTATTTATACACTTTTGAAAGACTTCAATACACTTATCAAAATACTTCTACTTAACAAAAATGCTTACAATTACATCCTCATTCAGTTTCATCAACAATTCTACTCGTATGCACCCGTATTCGTACTCGTACAATACACAGATTTTAGATGTATGTACTATTGGTATATACACTCCAATGATCATCTCTTAGCAGCCCATGTGAGTCACCTAACACATGTGGGAACCATCATTTGGCAACTAGCATGAAATATCTCATAAAATTACAAAAATATGAGTAATCATTCATGACTTATTTACATGAAAACAAAATTACATATCCTTTATATCTAATCCATACACCAACGACCAAAAACACCTACAAACACTTTCATTCTTCAATTTTCTTCATCTAATTGATCTCTCTCAAGTTCTATCTTCAAGTTCTAAGTGTTCTTCATAAATTCTACAAGTTCTAGTTACATAAAATCAAGAATACTTTCAAGTTTGCTAGCTCACTTCCAATCTTGTAAGGTGATCATCCAACCTCAAGAAATCTTTGTTTCTTACAGTAGGTTATCATTCTAATACAAGGTAATAATCATATTCAAACTTTGGTTCAATTTCTATAACTATAACAATCTTATTTCAAGTGATGATCTTACTTGAACTTGTTTTCCTGTCATGATTCTGCTTCAAGAACTTCGAGCCATCCAAGGATCCGTTGAAGCTAGATCCATTTTTCTCTTTTCTAGTAGGTTTATCCAAGGAACTTAAGGTAGTAATGATGTTCATAACATCATTCGATTCATATATATAAAGCTATCTTATTCGAAGGTTTAAACTTGTAATCACTAGAACATAGTTTAGTTAATTCTAAACTTGTTCGCAAACAAAAGTTAATCCTTCTAACTTGACTTTTAAAATCAACTAAACACATGTTCTATATCTATATGATATGCTAACTTAATGATTTAAATCCTGGAAACATGAAAAACACCGTAAAACCGGATTTACGCCGTCGTAGTAACATCGCGGGCTGTTTTGGGTTAGTTAATTAAAAACTATGATAAACTTTGATTTAAAAGTTGTTATTATGAGAAAATGATTTTTATTTTGAATATGAAACTATATCCAAAAATTATGGTTAAACTCAAAGTGGAAGTATGTTTTCTAAAATGGTCATCTAGACGTCGTTCTTTCGACTGAAATGACTACCTTTACAAAAACAACTTGTAACTTATTTTTTTGACTATAAATCTATACTTTTTCTGTTTAGATTCATAAAATAGAGTTCAATATGAAACCATAGCAATTTGATTCACTCAAAACGGATTTAAAATGAAGAAGTTATGGGTAAAACAAGATTGGATAATTTTTCTCATTTTAGCTACGTGAAAATTGGTAACAAATCTATTTCAACCATAACTTAATCAACTTGTATTGTATATTATGTAATCTTGAGATACCATAGACACGTATACAATGTTTCGACCAATCATGTTGACACATCTATATATATTTCGGAACAACCATAGACACTCTATATGTGAATGTTGGAGTTAGCTATACAGGATTGAGGTTGATTCCAAAATATATATAGTTTGAGTTGTGATCAATACTGAGATACGTATACACTGGGTCGTGGATTGATTCAAGATAATATTTATCGATTTATTTCTGTACATCTAACTGTGGACAACTAGTTGTAGGTTACTAACGAGGACAGCTGACTTAATAAACTTAAAACATCAAAATATATTAAAAGTGTTGTAAATATATTTTGAACATACTTTGATATATATGTATATATTGTTATAGGTTCGTGAATCAACCAGTGGCCAAGTCTTACTTCCCGACGAAGTAAAAATCTGTGAAAGTGAGTTATAGTCCCACTTTTAAAATCTAATATTTTTGGGATGAGAATACATGCAGGTTTTATAAATGATTTACAAAATAGACACAAGTACGTGAAACTACATTCTATGGTTGAATTATCGAAATCGAATATGCCCCTTTTTATTAAGTCTGGTAATCTAAGAATTAGGGAACAGACACCCTAATTGACGCGAATCCTAAAGATAGATCTATTGGGCCTAACAAACCCCATCCAAAGTACCGGATGCTTTAGTACTTCGAAATTTATATCATATCCGAAGGGTGTCCCGGAATGATGGAGATATTCTTATATATGCATCTTGTTAATGTCGGTTACCAGGTGTTCACCATATGAATGATTTTTATCTCTATGTATGGGATGTGTATTGAAATATGAAATCTTGTGGTCTATTATTATGATTTGATATATATAGGTTAAACCTATAACTCACCAACATTTTTGTTGACGTTTTAAGCATGTTTATTCTCAGGTGATTATTAAGAGCTTCCGTTGTCGCATACTTAAATAAGGACGAGATTTGGAGTCCATGCTTGTATGATATTGTGTAAAAACTGCATTCAAGAAACTTATTTTGTTGTAACATATTTGTATTGTAAACCATTATGTAATGGTCGTGTGTAAACAGGATATTTTAGATTATCATTATTTGATAATCTACGTAAAGCTTTTTAAACCTTTATTGATGAAATAAAGGTTATGGTTTGTTTTAAAATGAATGCAGTCTTTGAAAAACGTCTCATATAGAGGTCAAAACCTCGCAACGAAATCAATTAATATGGAACGTTTTTAATCAATAAGAACGGGACATTTCAGTTGGTATCCGAGCGTTGGTCTTAGAAAACCAGAATTTTGCATTAGTGTGTCTTATCGAGTTTGTTAGGATGCATTAGTGAGTCTGGACTTCGACCGTGTTTAATTGAAAAATGATTGCTTAACAAATTTTTTTGGAAACTATATATTTTTAACATGTGAATATTATGTGATATATTAATCTCTTAAAGCGTTTGATATTATGTGATAGATGTCTACCTCTAGAACAAGTTCCATTGACTCACCTAATAATAATGAAGAGTCAAATGTAAATTGGAATGATTCGTGGACTGATTCACAAGTTCTCGAAGAGGAACCGGAAGAAGAGTCGGAACCGGAAGAAGAATCGGAACCGGAAGAAGAATCGGAACCGGATGAAGAAATAGAACCGGTGGGGGAAATAATAAAACGGTTAAGTAAAAGAAAATCCTCAACCAACCGACCAAGGTTAATTATGGTCAATGGTGTTTCCGCCAAGGAAGCAAAATATTGGGAGGATTACCAATTCTCCGATGAATCGGATTCCGACGAGAATTCCGATGATGTTATAGAAATTACCCCAACTGAATTTAAAAAGGCAAAAGAAAATAATAGGGGAAAGGGCATAAAAATAGAGAAATCTAATTCCAACCCCGATGAACTTTATATGTATCGTCAACCCCCGAAGTCCTTAAGTTGTAACAATGACCCGGGAACCTCTAAACCACCAGGTTTTTCTAAACCAATGTGGAACATGACGGCTCGTATTAGGGGAACATCATATATCCCTAGAAACTTGGCAAAACGAACCAAAACCGAAGAAGAAGAAACAAACGAGTCGGAATAAGATAGTTGTATTCGTGTGGTGTAATATATGTAATATAGTGTGCTTATGCTTTATGATATATGTAAAAATTGCTTGTATTAATAAGTATTTTTTTTATGAATCTAACTCTTGTCTATTTTACAGTATAAAAACACAAAATGGATAGACAACCCAATATTTTAAGAGACCTACCCGGAGACATGATTGATGAAATCTTGTCTAGAGTCGGTCAGAATTCTTCGGCACAACTATTTAAGGCGAGATCAGTTTGTAAGACATTCGAAGAACGTTCCAAGAATGCCTTGGTTTATAAAAGGCTTTCGTTCGAAAGATGGGGGATATCACATTGGGAAATCCATAAGTTACGATGTGTTTACTTTGACGCATATATTGCGGGGAACCCAAATGCTATTTTACGCAATGGGTTAAGAAATTATTTTGACTCAATATATCCGAATATTGGACTTCGTGATTTAGAAAAAGCGGCTAACATGCAATATAAAGAAGCATGTTATGCTTACGGATTAGTAATGTTCGCTTCTCACTAAAGTGAGAACAAGAACATCGGGCTACAACTATTAAACAAAACGTTCCCATAAGTGACGGAGTCGGTAATTGGGGTAAGAAATGAGGTTTTTAGATTGTTACGGGACTGTTGGACATTACGTAACCCTCGTCCCTTTGACGACGTTACAACATGCTGTCTTATCAACGGCCATAACGGTTATGTTCCACAAGACCAAGGATGAGAAGTAATCCTAGTAAAACCAGAATGCATGACTTGTTTCTGGACGTATGAATTACGTGTCTTTATTGCCTTTGCTGAACGACTTGTGTACTAGCTAGAATTATCTTCACAACCATCTTGTATCAAATTTATTGTGTGCTATATTTCATGCTATATGTAAAATAAGCGGTATTGTAAGTTTGTAAAATATTGTGTAAAAGTTTAAACGCGAAATATTATTATAATCAGTTTTTCATATAGAATTGTAGTAGTTGAATTGTATATTAGCTACTAAGTATGAACTTAACGGGTAGGTACTACCCGAATTTAAACTTATAAAACGCTAATATGAAGAAAATGCTTTTATAAATGAGTTCATATTATACTACGAAATACTATTAACTACTCTTAATATTCTGTATGATTAACTTGTTCCATTTGACTATTTTGAAGGAAATGGCACCGACTACTCGACACACCGTGAATATGAATGAAGAGGAATTCCGTACTTTTCTAGCTTCAAACATAGCCGCAGTACAGGCTACACTACATACCAACAATAACCTCGGATCTAGCAGTACAGAAAATCGTGTAGGATGCACCTACAAAGAATTCACTGCCTGCAAACCTTTGGAATTTGTTGGAACCGAAGGACCGATCGGATTGAAACGGTGGACCGAGAAGGTCGAATCGGTGTTTGCCATAAGTAAGTGTACTGAAGAGGACAAAGTGAAGTACGCTACGCATACCTTCACAGGTTCTGCGTTAACATGGTGGAATACCTATCTAGAGCAAGTGGGACAAGACGATGCGTACGCACTACCGTGGTCAGCATTCAAGCACTTGATGAACGAGAAGTACCGTCCCAGAACCGAGGTCAATAAGCTCAAGACAGAACTTAGAGGGTTACGAACCCAAGGATTTGATATTACCACGTACGAAAGACGATTCACAGAATTGTGCCTATTGTGTCCGGGAGCATTCGAAGATGAGGAAGAGAAGATCGACGCGTTTGTGAAAGGATTACCGGAAAGAATCCAAGAAGATATAAGTTCACACGAGCCCGCCTCCATACAACAGGCATGTAGAATGGCTCACAAACTAGTGAACCAGATTGAAGAAAGAATTAAAGAACAGACTGCTAAAGAGGCCAATGTGAAGCAAGTCAAAAGAAAGTGGGAGGAAAACGGTGATAAGAATCACCAATACAACAACAGCAGCAATTACAACAATAATCGCAACAATTATCCCAACAATCGCAACATCAATCGCAACTACAACAAACGGCCCAACAACAACAACAACAACAACAATAACAACAACAACAACAACAACAACAGCAACTACAACAATCATCCCAACAACAATAATAACCGCAACAACAACAACAATCAGAAGCAGCTATGCCAAAGGTGTGAAATGTATCACTCGGGGTTTTGCACCAAATTTTGCAACAAGTGTAAAAGAAATGGTCATAGCGCGACGAAGTGTGAGGTCTACGGACCAGGGGTTAATAGAACGAAAGGAACAAATGGTGTCGGAACGAGTAATGGCGGAGCAAGTAGTGTCGAAGCAAGTTATGCCAATGTAGTTTGTTATAAATGTGGAAAACCGGGCCACATTATTAGAAATTGCCCGAACCAGGAGAACACGAATGGACAAGGCCGCGGAAGAGTTTTCAATATTAATGCAGCAGAGGCACAGGAAGACCCGGAGCTTGTTACGGGTACGTTTCTTATTGACAATAAATCTGCTTACGTTTTATTTGATTCGGGTGCGGATAGAAGATATATGAGTAGAGATTTTTGTGCTAAATTAAGTTGTCCATTGACGCCTTTGGATAGTAAATTTTTACTCGAATTAGCAAATGGTATGGACTGGTCGAAAGAAGTGAAAGCAGAGATCGTTTGTTACAAAAATGCAATTCGCATTATACGAGAAAAAGGAAAACCCTTAATGGTGTACGGAGAAAAGGGCAACACGAAGCTACATCTTATTAGTAATTTGAAGGCAAAAAAACTAATAAGAAAAGGTTGCTATGCTGTTCTAGCACACGTCGAGAAAGTACAAACTAAAGAAAAGAACATCAATGATGTTCCCATTGCAAAAGAATTTCCCGATGTATTTCCGAAAGAATTACCGGGATTACCCCCACATCGATCCGTTGAATTTCAAATAGATCTGGTACCAGGAGCTGCATCAATAGCTCGTGCTCCTTACAGACTCACACCCAGCGAGATGAAAGAACTGCAAAGCCAATTACAAGAACTTTTAGAGCGTGGTTTCATTCGACCAAGCACATCACCGTGGGGAGCTCCTGTTTTGTTTGTCAAGAATAAAGATGGTACATTCAGTTTGTGTATCGACTACCGAGAGTTGAACAAACTTACCATCAAGAACCGCTACCCACTACCGAGAATCGACGACTTATTTGATCAACTACAAGGCTCGTCTGTTTATTCAAAGATTGACTTACGTTCCGGGTATCATCAAATGCGGGTGAAAGAAGATGATATTCCAAAGACTACTTTCAGAACACGTTACGGTCATTACGAGTTTATGGTTATGCCGTTTGGTTTAACTAATGCACCAGCTGTGTTCATGGACCTTATGAACCGAGTGTGTGGACCATACCTTGACAAGTTTGTCATTGTTTTCATTGATGACATACTTATTTACTCAAAGAATGACCAAGAACACGGTGAACATTTGAGAAAGGTGTTAGAAGTATAGAGGAAGGAAGAATTGTACGCTAAGTTTTCAAAGTGTGCATTTTGGTTGGAAGAAGTTCAATTCCTCGGTCACATAGTGAACAAAGAAGGTATTAAGGTGGATCCGGCAAAGATAGAAACTGTTGAAAAGTGGGAAACCCCAAAAACTCCGAAACACATACGCCAGTTTTTAGGACTAGCTGGTTACTACAGAAGGTTCATCCAAGACTTTTCCAGAATAGCCAAACCCTTGACTGCATTAACGCATAAAGGGAAGAAATTTGAATGGAATGATGAACAAGAGAAAGCGTTTCAGTTATTGAAGAAAAAGCTAACTACGGCACCTATATTGTCATTGCCTGAAGGGAATGATGATTTTGTGATTTATTGTGACGCATCAAAGCAAGGTCTCGGTTGTGTATTAATGCAACGAACGAAGGTGATTGCTTATGCATCTAGACAATTGAAGATTCACGAACAAAATTATACGACGCATGATTTGGAATTAGGCGCGGTTGTTTTTGCATTAAAAACTTGGAGGCACTACTTATATGGGGTCAAAAGTATTATATATACCGACCACAAAAGTCTTCAACACATATTTAATCAGAAACAACTGAATATGAGGCAGCGTAGGTGGATTTAATTATTGAATGATTACGACTTTGAGATTCGTTACCACCCCGGGAAGGCAAATGTGGTAGCCGATGCCTTGAGCAGGAAGGACAGAGAACCCATTCGAGTAAAATCTATGAATATAATGATTCATAATAACCTTACTACTCAAATAAAGGAGGCGCAACAAGGAGTTTTAAAAGAGGGAAATTTAAAGGATGCAATACCCAAAGGATCGGAGAAGCAACTTAATATTCGGGAAGACGGAACCCGGTATAGGGCTGAAAGGATTTGGGTACCAAAATTTGGAGATATGAGAGAAATGGTACTTAGAGAAGCTCATAAAACCAGATACTCAATACATCCTGGAACGGGGAAGATGTACAAGGATCTCAAGAAACATTTTTGGTGGCCGGGTATGAAAGCCGATGTTGCTAAATACGTAGGAGAATGTTTGACGTGTTCTAAGGTCAAAGCTGAGCATCAGAAACCATCAGGTCTACTTCAACAACCCGAAATCCCGGAATGGAAATGGGAAAACTTTACCATGGATTTCATCACTAAATTGCCAAGGACTGCAAGTGGTTTTGATACTATTTGGGTAATTGTTGATCGTCTCACCAAATCAGCACACTTCCTGCCAATAAGAGAAGATGACAAGATGGAGAAGTTAGCACGACTGTATTTGAAGGAAGTCGTCTCCAGACATGGAATACCAATCTCTATTATTATCTCTGATAGGGATGGCAGATTTATTTCAAGATTCTGACAGACATTACAGCAAGCATTAGGAACTCGTCTAGACATGAGTACTGCCAATCATCCACAAACTGATGGGCAGAGCGAAAGGATGATACAAACGCTTGAAGACATGCTACGAGCATGTGTTATTGATTTCGGAAATAGTTGGGATCGACATCTACCGTTAGCAGAATTTTCCTACAAAAACAGCTACCATTCAAGCATTGAGATGGCGCCGTTTGAAGCACTTTATGGTAGAAAGTGCAGGTCTCCAATTTGTTGGAGTGAAGTGGGGGATAGACAGATTACGGGTCCGGAGATTATACAAGAAACTACCGAGAAGATCATCCAAATTCAACAACGGTTGAAAACCGCCCAAAGTCGACAAAAGAGCTACACTGACATTAAAAGAAAAGATATAGAATTTGAAATTGGATAGATGGTCATGCTTAAAGTTGCACCTTGGAAAGGCGTTGTTCGATTTGGTAAACGAGAGAAATTAAATCCAAGGTATATTGGACCATTCAAGATTATTGATCGTGTCGGACCAGTAGCTTACCGACTTGAGTTACCTCAACAACTCGTGGCTGTACATAACACTTTCCACATCTCGAATTTGAAGAAATGTTTTGCTAAAGAAGATCTCACTATTCCGTTAGATGAAATCCAAATCAACGAAAAACTCCAATTCATCGAAGAAACCGTCGAAATAATGTATCGTGAGGTTAAAAGACTTAAGCAAAACAAGATACCAATTGTTAAGGTTTGATGGAATGCTCGTAGAGGACCTGAGTTCACCTGGGAGCATGAAGATCAGATGAAGAAGAAATACCCGCATCTATTTCCAGAAGATTCTTCAACACCTTCAACAGCTTAAAATTTCGGGACGAAATTTATTTAACGGGTAGGTACTGTAGTGACCCGAACTTTTCCATGTTTATATATATTAATTGAGATTGATATTTACATGATTAAATGTTTCCAACATGTTAAGCAATCAAACTTGTTAAGACTTGATTAATTGAAATATGTTTCATATAGACAATTGACCACCCAAGTTGACCGGTGATTCACGAACGTTAAAACTTGTAAAAACTATATGATGACATATATATGGATATATATATAGTTAACATGATACTATGATAAGTAATCATATCAATAAGTATATTAACAATGAACTACATATGTAAAAACAAGACTACTAACTTAATGATTTTTAAACGAGACATATATGTAACGATTATCGTTGTAAAGACATTTAATGTATATATATCATATTAAGAGATATTCATACATGATAATATCATGATAATATAATAATTTAAAATCTCATTTGATATTATAAACATTGGGTTAACAACATTTAACAAGATCGTTAACCTAAAGGTTTCAAAACAACACTTACATGTAACGACTAACGATGACTTAACGACTAAGTTAAAATGTATATACATGTAGTGTTTTAATATGTATTTATACACTTTTTAAAGACTTCAATACACTTATCAAAATACATCTACTTAACAAAAATGCTTACAATTACATCCTCGTTCAGTTTCATCAACAATTCTACTCGTATGCACCCGTATTCGTACTCGTACAATACACAGCTTTTAGATGTATGTACTATTTGTAGTGACCCGAACTTTTCCATGTTTATATATTTTAAATGAAATTGTTATTTACATGATTAAGTGTTTCCAACATGTTAAGCAATCAAACTTTTTAAGACGTGATTAATTGAAATATGTTTCATATAGACAATTGACCACCCAAGTTGACCGGTGATTCACGAACGTTAAAACTTGTAAAAACTATATGATGACATATATATGGATATATATATAGTTAACATGATACTATGATAAGTAAACATATCATTAAATATATTAACAATGAACTACATATGTAAAAACAAGACTACTAACTTAATGATTTTTAAACGAGACATATATGTAACGATTATCGTTGTAAAGACATTTAATGTATATATATCATATTAAGAGATATTCATACATGATAATATCATGATAATATAATAATTTAAAATCTAATTTGATATTATAAACATTGGGTTAATAACATTTAACAAGATCGTTAACCTAAAGGTTTCAAAACAACACTTACATATAACGACTAACGATGACTTAACGACTCAGTTAAATTGTATATACATGTAGTGTTTTAATATGTATTTATACACTTTTGAAAGACTTCAATACACTTATCAAAATACTTCTACTTAACAAAAATGCTTACAATTACATCCTCGTTCAGTTTCATCAACAATTCTACTCGTATGCACCCGTATTCGTACTCGTACAATACACAGCTTTTAGATGTATGTACTATTGGTATATACACTCCAATGATCAGCTCTTATCAGCCCATGTGAGTCACCTAACACATGTGGGAACCATAATTTGGCAACTAGCTTGAAATATCTCATAAAATTACAAAAATATGAGTAATCATTCATGACTTATTTACATGAAAAAAAAATTACATATCCTTTATATCTAATCCATACACCAACGACCAAAAACACCTACAAACACTTTCATTCTTCAATTTTATTCATCTAATTGATCTCTCTCAAGTTCTATCTTCAAGTTCTAAGTGCTCTTCATATATTCTACAAGTTCTAGTTACATAAAATCAAGAATACTTTCAAGTTTGCTAGCTCACTTCCAATCTTGTAAGGTGATCATCCAACCTCAAGAAATCTTTGTTTCTTACAGTAGGTTATCATTCTAATACAAGGTAATAATCATATTCAAACTTTGGTTCAATTTCTATAACTATAACAATCTTATTTCAAGTGATGATCTTACTTGAACTTGTTTTCGTGTCATGATTCTGCTTCAAGAACTTCGAGCCATCCAAGGATCCGTTGAAGCTAGATCCATTTTTCTCATTTCCAGTAGGTTTATCCAAGGAACTTGAGGTAGTAATGATGTTCATAACATCATTCGATTCATACATAAAAAGCTGTCTTATTCAACGTTATAAACTTGTAATCACTAGAACATAGTTTAGTTAATTCTAAACTTGTTCGCAAATAAAGTTAATCCTTCTAACTAGACTTTTAAAATCAACTAAACACATGTTCTATATCTATATGATATGCTAACTTAATGATTTAAAACCCAAAAACACGATAAACACCATAAAACTGGATATACGCCGTCGTAGTAAAACCGGGGGCTGTTTTGGTTGTGATAATTAAAAGCTAAGAAGAACTTTGATTTAAAAGCTATACTTATGGAAAAATGATTTTTCTTATGAACATGAAACTATATCCAAAAATCATGGTTAAACTCAAAGTGTAAGTATATTTTTTCAAAATGGTCATCAAGATGTCGTTCTTTCGATGAAAATGGCTACCTCTTTCAAAAAAGACTTGTAACTTGTATTTCCGACTATAAACTTATACTTTTTTCTGTTTAGATTCATAAAGTTAAGTTCAATACAAAACCGTGGCCACTGGAATCACTCAAAACGGATTAGAAATGAAGAAATGGCGAGTAAAACAAGATTGATAAAAACTACTCATTTTACCTACGTGAAAGTTAGTAATAAATCTATTCCAACCATAACCTAATCAACTTATATTGTATATTATGTAATCTTGAGATACCATAGACACGTATGCAATATTTCGACCTATCATGTCGACCCATCTATATATATTGCGGAACAACAATAGACACTCTATATGTGAATGTTGGAGTTAGCTATACAGGGTTGAGGTTGATTCTAAAATATATATATATAGTTTGAGTTGTGATCAATACTGAGATACGTATACACTGGGTCGTGGATTGATTCAAGATAATATATATCAATTTTTTTCTGTACATCTAACGTTGGACAACTAGTTGTAGGTTACTAACGAGGACAGCTGACTTAATAAACTTAAAACATCAAAATATATTAAAAGTGTTGTAAATATATTTTGAATATACTTTGATATATATGTACATATTTGTTATAGGTTCATGAATCGATCAGTGGCCAAGTCTTACTTCCCGACGAAGTAAAAATCTGTGAAAGTGAGTTATAGTCCCACTTTTAAAATCTAATATTTTTGGGATGAGAATACATGCAGGTTTTATAAATGATTTACAAAATAGACACAAGTACGTGAAACTACATTCTATGGTTGAATTATCGAAATCGAATATGCCCCTTTTTATTAAGTCTGGTAATCTAAGATTTAGGGAACAGACACCCTAATTGACGCGAATCCTAAAGATAGATCTATTGGGCCTAACAAACCCCATCCAAAGTACCGGATGCTTTAGTACTTCGAAATTTATATCATATCCGAAGGGTGTCCCGGAATGATGGGGATATTCTTATATATGCATCTTGTTAATGTCGGTTACCAGGTGTTCACCATATGAATGATTTTTATCTCTATGTATGGGATGTGTATTGAAATATGAAATCTTGTGGTCTATTATTATGATTTGATATATATAGGTTAAACCTATAACTCACCAACTTTTTTGTTGACATTTTAAGCATGTTTATTCTCAGGTGATTATTAAGAGCTTCCACTGTCGCATACTTAAATAAGGACGAGATTTGGAGTCCATGCTTGTATGATATTGTGTAAAAACTGCATTCAAGAAACTTATTTTGTTGTAACATATTTGTATTGTAAACCATTATGTAATGGTCGTGTGTAAACAGGATATTTTAGATTATCATTATTTGATAATCTACGTAAAGCTTTTTAAACCTTTATTGATGAAATAAAGGTTATGGTTTGTTTTAAAATGAATGCAGTCTTTGAAAAACGTCTCATATAGAGGTCAAAACCTCGCAACGAAATCAATTAATATGGAACGTTTTTAATCAATAAGAACGGGACATTTCAGTTGGTATCCGAGCATTGGTCTTAGAGAACCAGAATTTTGCATTAGTGTGTCTTATCGACCAAAGTTAATTATGGTCAATGGTGTTTCCACCAAGGAAGCAAAGTATTGGGAGGATTACCAATTCTCCGATGAATCGGATCCCGACGAGGATTCCGATGATGTTATAGAAATTACCCCAACTGAATTTAAAAAATGCAAAAGAGAACAATAAGGGAAAGGGCATAAAAATAGAGAAATCTGATTCTAACCCCGATGAACTTTATATGTATCGTCAACATCCGTATTTCTTAAGTTGTAACAATAACCCGGGAACCTCTAAACCACCAGGTTTTTCTAGACCAATGTGGAAAACGACGGCTCGTATTAGGGGAACATCATATATCCCTAAAAACTTAGCAAAAAGAACCAAGTTCAAAAAAGAAGAAACGAGTGAGTCGGAATAAGATAGTTGTATTTGTGCGGTGTAATATATGTAATATAGTGTGCTTATGCTTTACGATATATGTAAAAATTGCTTGTATTAATAAGTATCTTTTATGAATCTAACTCTTGTCTATTTTACAGTATAAAAACACAAAATAGATAGACAACCCAATATTTTTAGAAGACTTACCCGGAGACATGATTGATGAAATCTTGTCTAGAGTCGGTCAGAATTCCTCGGCACAACTATTTAAGGCGAGATCAGTTTGTAAGACATTCGAAGAACGTTCCAAGAATGCCATGATTTATAAAAGGCTTTCGTTCGAAAGATGGGGGATATCACATTGGGAAATCCATAAGTTATGATGTGTTTACTTTGACGCATATATTGCGGGGAACCCAAATGCTATTTTACGCAACGGGTTAAGAAATTATTTTGACTCAATATATCCGAATATAGGACTTCGTGATTTAGAAAAAGCGGCTAACATGTAACATAAAGAAGCATGTTATGCTTACGGGTTAGTAATGTTCGCTTCTCACTAAAGTGAGAACAAGAACATCGGGCTACAACTATTAAACAAAACGTTCCCACAAGTGTCGGAGTCGGTAATTGGGGTAAGAAATGAGGTTTTTAGGTTATTACGAGACTGTTGGTCATTACGTAACCTTCATCCTTTTGACGAAGTTAAACACATTGTCTTACTATCGGTCACAACGGTTATGTTCCACAAAACCAAGGATGGGAAGTGGTATTAGTAAAACCAGAATGCATGACTTGTTTCTGGACGTATGAATTACGTGTCTTTATTGCCTTTACTGAACGCCTTATTTATTAACTAGAATTATCTTTGCACTACTTTGTATCAAAATTTTATGTGCTATATTTCATGCTATATGTAAAAAAAGCAGTATTGTAAGTTTGCAAGTTATTATATAAAGGTTTGAATATGATATTTTTTTTTTTGTGATTAGTTTTTCATATAGAATTGTAGTAGTTGAATTGTATATTAGCTACTAAGTATGAACTTAACGGGTAGGTACTACCCGAATTTAAACTTATAAAATGCTAATATGAAGAAAAAGCTTTTATAAATGAGTTCATATTATGCTACGAAATACTATTAACTACTCTTAATATTCTGTATGATTAACTTGTTCCATTTGACTATTTTGAAGGAAATGGCACCGACTACTCGACACACCGTGAATATGAATGAAGAGGAATTCCGTGCTTTTCTAGCTTCAAACATAGCCATAGTACAGGCTACGCTACATACCAACAATAACCTTGGATCTAGCAGTACAGGAAATCATGTAGGATGCACCTACAAAGAATTCACTGCCTGCAAACCTTTGGAATTTGATGGAACCGAAGGATCGATCGGATTGAAACGGTGGACCGAGAAGGGCGAATCGGTGTTTGCCATAAGTAAGTGTACTGAAGAGGACAAAGTGAAGTACGCTACGCATACCTTCACAGGTTCTACGTTAACATGGTGGAATACCTATCTAGAGCAAGTGGGACAAGACGATGCGTACGCACTACCGTGGTCAGCATTCAAGCACTTGATGAACGCGAAGTACCGTCCCAGAACCGAGGTCAATAAGCTCAAGACAGAACTTAGAGGGTTACGAACCCAAGGATTTGATATTACCACGTACGAAAGATGATTCACAGAATTGTGCTTATTGTGTCCGGAGCGTTCGAAGATGAGGAAGAGAAGATCGACGCGTTTGTGAAAGGATTACCGGAAAGAATCCAAGAAGATATAAGTTCACACGAGCCCGCCTCCATACAACAGGCATGTAGAATGGCTCACAAACTAGTGAACCAGATTGAAGAAAGAATTAAAGAACAGACTGCTGAAGAGGCCAATGTGAAGCAAGTCAAAAGAAAGTGGGAGAAAAACGGTGATAAGAATCACCAATACAACAACAACAGCAATTACAACAATAATTGCAATAACTATCCCAACAATCGCAACATCAATCGCAATTACAACAAATGGCCCAACAACAACAACAACAACAGCAACTACAACAATCATCCCAACAACAATAATAACCGCAACAACAACAATAATCAGAAGCAGCTATGCCAAAGGTGTGAAAAGTATCACTCGGGGTTCTGCACCAAATTTTGCAACAAGTGTAAAAGAAATGGTCATAGCGCGGCGAAGTGTGAGGTCTATGGACCAGGGGTTAATAGAACGAAAGGAACAAATGGTGTCGGAACGAGTAATGGCGGAGCAAGTAGTGTCGGAGCAAGTTATGCCAATATAGTTTGTTATAAATGTGGAAAACCGGGCCACATTATTAGAAATTGCCCGAACCAGGAGAACACGAATGGACAAGGCCACGGAAGAGTTTTCAATATTAATGCGGCAGAGGCACAAGAAGACCCGGAGCTTGTTACGGGTACGTTTCTTATTGACAATAAATCTGCTTACGTTTTATTTGATTCAGGTGCGGATAGAAGCTATATGAGTAGAGATTTTTGTGCTAAATTAAGTTATCCATTGACGCCTTTGGATAGTTAATTTTTATTCGAATTAGTAAATGGTAAATTAATTTCAGCAGATAATATATGTCGGAATCGAGAAATTAAACTGGTTAGCGAAACATTTAAGATTGACTTGATACCAGTAGAGTTAGGGAGTTTTGATGTGATAATCGGTATGGACTGGTTGAAAGAAGTGAAAGCAGAGATCGTTTGTTACAAAAATGCAATTCGCATTATACGAGAAAAAGGAAAACCCTTAATGGTGTACGGAGAAAAGGGCAACACGAAGCTACATCTTATTAGTAATTTGAAGGCACAAAAACTAATAAGAAAAGGTTGCTATGCTGTTCTAGCACACGTCGAGAAAGTACAAACTGAAGAAAAGAGCATCAATGATGTTCCCATTGCAAAAGAATTTCCCGATGTATTTCCGAAAGAATTACCGGGATTACCCCCACATCGATCCGTTGAATTTCAAATAGATCTTGTACCAGGAGCTGCACCAATAGCTCATGCTCCTTACAGACCCGCACCCAGCGAGATGAAAGAACTGCAAAGCCAATTATCATTCGGCCAAGCACATCACCGTGGGGAGCTCCTGTTTTATTTGTTAAGAAGAAAGATGGTACATTCAGGTTGTGTATCGACTACCGAGAGTTGAACAAACTTACCATCAAGAACCGCTACCCACTACCGAGAATCGACAACTTATTTGATCAACTACAAGGCTCGTCTATTTATTCAAAGATTGACTTACGTTCCGGGTATCATCAAATGCGGGTGAAAGAAGATGATATTCTAAAGACTGCTTTCAGAACACGTTACGGTCATTATGAGTTTATGGTCATGCCGTTTGGTTTAACTAATGCACCAGCTGTGTTCATGGACCTTATGAACCGAGTGTGTGGACCATACCTTGACAAGTTTATCATTGTTTTCATTGATGACATACTTATTTACTCAAAGAATGACCAAGAACAAGGTGAACATTTGAGAAAGGTGTTAGAAGTATTGAGGAAGGAAGAATTGTACGCTAAGTTTTCAAAGTGTGCATTTTGGTTGGAAGAAATTCAATTCCTAGGTCACATAGTGAACAAAGAAGGTATTAAGGTGGATCCAGCAAAGATAGAAACTGTTGAAAAGTGGGAAACCCCGAAAACTCCAAAACACATACGCCAGTTTTTAGGACTAGCTGGTTACTATAGAAGGTTCATCCAAGACTTTTCCAGAATAGCAAAATCCTTGACTGCATTAACGCATAAAGGGAAGAAATTTGAATGGAAGGATGAACAAGAGAAAGCGTTTCAGTTATTGAAGAAAAAGCTAACTACGGCACCTATATTGTCATTGCCTGAAGGGAATGATGATTTTGTGATTTATTGTGACGCATCAAAGCAAGGTCTCGGTTGTGTATTAATGCAACGAATGAAGGTGATTGCTTATGCGTCTAGACAATTGAAGATTCACGAACAAAATTACACAACGCATGATTTGGAATTAGGCGCGGTTGTTTTTGCATTAAAGACTTGGAGGCACTACTTATATGGGGTTAAAAGTATTATATATACCGACCACAAAAGTCTTCAACACATATTTAATCAGAAACAACTGAATATGAGGCAGCGTAGGTGGATTGAATTGTTGAATGATTATGACTTTGAGATTCGTTACCACCCGGGGAAGGCAAATGTGGTAGCCGATGCCTTGAGCAGGAAGGACAGAGAACCCATTCGAGTAAAATCTATGAATATAATGATTCATAATAACCTTACTACTCAAATAAAGGAGGCGCAACAAGGAGTTTTAAAAGACGAAAATTTAAAGGATAAAATACCCAAAGGATCGGAGAAGCATCTTAATATTCGGGAAGACGGAACCCGGTATTGGGCTGAAAGGATTTGGGTACCAAAATTTGGAGATATGAGAGAAGTGGTACTTAGAGAAGCTCATTAAACCAGATACTCAATACATCCTAGAACGGGGAAGATGTACAAGGATCTCAAGAAACATTTTTGGTGGCTGGGTATGAAAGCCGATGTTGCTAAATATGTAGGAGAATGTTTGATTTGTTTTAAGGTCAAAGCTAAGCATCAGAAACCATCAGGTCTACTTCAACAACCCGAAATCCCGGAATGGAAATGGGAAAACATTACCATGGATTTCATCACTAAATTGCCAAGGACTGCAAATGATTTTGATACTATTTGGGTAATAGTTGATCGTCTCACCAAATCAGCACACTTCCTGCCAATAAGAGAAGATGACAAGATGGAGAAGTTAGCACGACTGTATTTGAAGGAAGTCGTCTCCAGACATGGAATACCAATCTCTATTATCCCTGATAGGGACGGTAGATTTATTTCAAGATTCTGGCAGACATTACAGCAAGCATTAGGAACTCGTCTAGACATGAGTACTGCATATCATCCACAAACTGATGGGCAGAGCAAAAGGACGATACAAACGCTTGAAGACATGCTACAAGCATGTGTTATTGATTTTGGAAACAGTTGGGATCGACATCTACCGTTAGCAGAATTTTCCTACAACAACAGCTACCATTCAAGCATTGAGATGGCACCGTTTGAAGCACTTTATGGTAGAAAGTGCAGGTCTCCGATTTGTTGGAGTGAAGTGGGGGATAGACAGATTACGGGTCCGGAGATAATACAAGAAACTACCGAGAAGATCTTCCAAATTCAACAACGGTTGAAAACTTCCCAAAGTCGACAAAAGAGCTACGCTGACATTAAAATAAAAGATATAGAATTTGAAATTGGAGAGATGGTCATGCTTAAAGTTGCACCTTGGAAAGGTGTTGTTCGATTTGGTAAACGAGGGAAATTAAATCCAAGGTATATCGGACCATTCAAGATTATTGATCGTGTCAGACCAGTAGCTTACCGACTTGAGTTACCTCAACAACTCGCAGCTGTACATAACACTTTCCACGTCTCGAATTTGAAGGAATGTTTTGCTAAAGAAGATCTCACTATTTCGTTAGATGAAATCTAAATCAACGAAAAACTTCAATTCATCGAAGAACCCGTCAAAATAATGGATCGTGAGGTTAAAACACTTAAGCAAAACAAGATACCAATTGTTAAGGTTCGATGGAATGCTCGTAGAGGACCCGAGTTCACCTGGGAATGAGAAGATTTGATAAAGAAGAAATACCCACACTTATTTCCAGAAGATACGTCAACACCTCCAACTGCTTAAAATTTCGGGACGAAATTTATTTAACGGGTAGGTACTGTAGTGACCCGAACTTTTCCATGTTTATATATATTAAATGAAATTGTTATTTATATGATTAATTGTTTCCAACATGTTAAGCAATCAAACTTGTTAAGACTTGATTAATTGAAATATGTTTCATATAGACAATTGACCATCCAAGTTGACCGGTGATTCACGAACGTTAAAACTTGTAAAAACTTTATGATGACATATATATGGATATATATATAGTTAACATGATACTATGATAAGTAAACATATCATTAAGTATATTAACAATGAACTACATATGTAAAAACAAGACTACTAACTTAATGATTTTTAAACGAGACATATATGTAACGATTATCGTTGTAAAGACATTTAATGTATATATATCATATTAAGAGATATTCATACATGATAATATCATGATAATATAATAATTTAAAATCTCATTTGATATTATAAACATTAGGTTAACAACATTTAACAAGATCGTTAACCTAAAGGTTTCAAAACAACACTTACATGTAACGACTAACGATGACTTAACGACTCAGTTAAAATGTATATACATGTAGTGTTTTAATATGTATTTATACACTTTTGAAAGACTTCAATACACTTATCAAAATACATCTACATAACAAAAATTCTTACAATTACATCCTCGTTCAGTTTCATCAACAATTCTACTCGTATGCACCCGTATTCGTACTCGTACAATACACAGCTTTTAGTTGTATGTACTATTGGTATATACACTCCAATGATCAGCTCTTAGCAGCCCATGTGAGTCACCTAACACATGTGGGAACCATAATTTGGCAACTAGCATGAAATATCTCATAAAATTACAAAAATATGAGTAATCATTCATGACTTATTTACATGAAAACAAAATTACATATCCTTTATATCTAATCCATAAACCAACAACCAAAAACACCTACAAACACTTTCATTCTTCAATTTTCTTCATCTAATTGATCTCTCTCAAGTTCTATCTTCAAGTTCTAAGTGTTCTTCATAAATTCTACAAGTTCTAGTTACATAAAATCAAGAATACTTTCAAGTTTGCTAGCTCACTTCCAATCTTGTAAGGTGATCATCCAACCTCAAGAAATCTTTGTTTCTTATAGTAGGTTATCATTCTAATACAAGGTAATAATCATATTCAAACTTTGGTTCAATTTCTATAACTATAACAATCTTATTTCAAGTGATGATCTTACTTGAACTTGTTTTTGTGTCATGATTCTGCTTCAAGAACTTCAAGCGATCCAAGGATCCGTTGAAGCTAGATCCATTTTTCTCATTTCCAGTAGGTTTATCCAAGGAACTTGAGGTAGTAATGATGGTCATAACATCATTCGATTCATACATAAAAAGCTGTCTTATTCAACGTTATAAACTTGTAATCACTAGAACATAGTTTAGTTAATTCTAAACTTGTTCGCCAATAAAGTTAATCTTTCTAACTAGACTTTTAAAATCAACTAAACACATGTTCTATATCTATATGATATGCTAACTTAATGATTTAAAACCCGAAAACATGATAAACACCATAAAACTGGATATACGCCGTCGTAGTAAAACCGGGGGCTGTTTTGGTTGGGATAATTAAAAGCTAAGAAGAACTTTGATTTAAAAGCTATACTTCTGGAAAATGATTTTTCTTATGAACATGAAACTATATCCAAAAATCATGGTTAAACTCAAAGTGTAAGTATGTTTTTTCAAAATGGTCATCAAGATGTCGTTCTTTCAACGGAAATGACTACCTCTTTCAAAAAAGACTTGTAACTTGCATTTCTGACTATAAACTTATACTTTTTTCTATTTAGATTCATAATGTTAAGTTCAATACAAAACCGTGGCCACTGGAATCACTCAAAACGGATTAGAAACGAAGAAATGGCGAGTAAAACAAGATTGATAAAAACTACTCATTTTACCTACGTGAAAGTTAGTAATAAATCTATTCCAACCATAACCTAATCAACTTATATTGTATATTATGTAATCTTGAGATACCATAGACACGTATACAATGTTTCGACCTATCATGTCGACCCATCTATATATATATATTGCGGAACAACCATAGACACTCTATATGTGAATGTTGGAGTTAGCTATACAGGGTTGAGGTTGATTCTAAAATATATATATAGTTTGAGTTGTGATCAATACTGAGATACGTATACACTGGGTCGTGGATTGATTCAAGATAATATATATCAATTTTTTCTGTACATCTAACGTTGGACAACTAGTTGTAGGTTACTAACGAGGACAGCTGACTTAATAAACTTAAAACATCAAAATATATTAAAAATGTTGTAAATATATTTTGAATATACTTTGATATATATGTACATATTTGTTATAGGTTCGTGAATCGACCAGTGGCCAAGTCTTACTTCCCGACGAAGTAAAAATCTGTGAAAGTGAGTTATAGTCCCACTTTTAAAATCTAATATTTTTGGGATGAGAATACATGCAGGTTTTATAAATGATTTACAAAATAGACACAAGTACGTGAAACTACATTCTATGGTTGAATTATCGAAATTGAATATGCCCCTTTTTATTAAGTCTGGTAATCTAAGAATTAGGGAACAGACACCCTAATTGACGCGAATCCTAAAGATAGATCTATTGGGCCTAACCAACCCCATCCAAAGTACCGGATGCTTTAGTACTTCGAAATTTATATCATATCCGAAGGGTGTCCCGGAATGATGAGGATATTCTTATATATGCATCTTGTTAATGTCGGTTACCAGGTGTTCACCATATGAATGATTTTTATCTCTATGTATGGGATGTGTATTGAAATATGAAATCTTGTGGTCTATTATTATGATTTGATATATATAGGTTAAACCTATAACTCACCAACATTTTTGTTGACGTTTTAAGCATGTTTATTCTCAGGTGATTATTAAGAGCTTCCGCTGTCGCATACTTAAATAAGGACGAGATTTGAAGTCCATGCTTGTATGATATTGTGTAAAAACTGCATTCAAGAAACTTATTTTGTTGTAACATATTTGTATTGTAAACCATTATGTAATGGTCGTGTGTAAACAGGATATTTTAGATTATCATTATTTGATAATCTACGTAAAGCTTTTTAAACCTTTATTGATGAAATAAATTTTATGGTTTGTTTTAAAATGAATGCAGTCTTTGAAAAACGTCTCATATAGAGGTCAAAACCTCGAAACGAAATCAATTAATATGGAACGTTTTTAATCAATAAGAACGGGACATTTCACTATTGGTAGCCCATGTGAGTCACCTAACACATGTGGGAACCATCATTTGGCAACTAGCATGAAATATCTAATAAAATTAAAAAAATATGAGTAATCATTCATGACTTATTTACATGAAAACAAAATTACATATCCTTTATATCTAATCCATACACCAACGACCAAAAACACCTACAAACACTTTCATTCTTCAATTTTCTTCATCTAATTGATCTCTATCAAGTTCTATTTTCAAGTTCTATGTGTTCTTCATAAATTCTACAAGTTCTAGTTACATAAAATCAAGAATACTTTCAAGTTTGCTAGCTCACTTCCAATCTTGTAAGGTGATCATCCAACCTCAAGAAATCTTTGTTTCTTACAGTAGGTTATCATTCTAATACAAGGTAATAATCATATTCAAACTTTGGTTCAATTTCTATAACTATAACAATCTTATTTCAAGTGATGATCGTACTTGAACTTGTTTTCGTGTCATGATTCTGCTTCAAGAACTTCGAGCCATCCAAGGATCCGTTGAAGCTAGATCCATTTTTCTCTTTTCCAGTAGGTTTATCCAAGGAACTTAAGGTAGTAATGATGTTCATAACATCATTTGATTCATATATATAAAGCTATCTTATTCGAAGGTTTAAACTTGTAATCACTAGAACATAGTTTAGTTAATTCTAAACTTGTTCGCAAACAAAAGTTAATCCTTCTAAATTGACTTTTAAAATCAACTAATAACATGTTCTATATCTATATGATATGCTAACTTAATGATTTAAAACCTGAAAACATGAAAAACACCGTAAAACCGGATTTACGCCGTCGTAGTAACACCGCGGGCTGTTTTGGGTTAGTTAATTAAAAACTATGATAAACTTTGATTTAGAAGTTGTTATTCTGAGAAAATGATTTTTATTATGAACATGAAACTATATCAAAAAATTATGGTTAAACTCAAAGTGGAAGTATGTTTTCTAAAATGGTCATCTAGACGTCGTTCTTTCGACTGAAATGACTACCTTTACAAAAATGACTTCTAACTTATTTTTTCGACTGTAAACCTATACTTTTTCTGTTTAGATTCATAAAATACAGTTCAATATGAAACCATAGCAATTTGATTCACTCAAAACGGATTTAAAATGAAGAAGTTATGGGTAAAACAAGATTGGATAATTTTTCTCATTTTAGCTACGGGAAAATTGGTAACAAATCTATTCCAACCATAACTTAATCAACTTGTATTGTATATTATGTAATCTTGAGATACCATAGACACGTATACAATGTTTCGACCTATCATGTTGACACATCTATATATATTTCGGAACAACCATAGACACTCTATATGTGAATGTTGGAGTTAGCTATACAAGGTTGAGGTTGATTCCAAAATATATATAGTTTGAGTTGTGATCAATGCTGAGATACGTATACACTAGGTCATGGATTGATTCACGATAATATTTATCGATTTATTTCTTTACATCTAACTGTGGACAACTAGTTGTAGGTTACTAACGAGGACAGCTAACTTAATAAACTTAAAACATCAAAATATATATAAAGTGTTGTAAATATATTTTGAACATACTTTGATATATATGTATATATTGTTATAGGTTCGTGAATCAACCAGTGGCCAAGTCTTACTTCCCGACGAAGTAAAGATCTGTGAAAGTGAGTTATAGTCTCACTTTTAAAATCTATTATTTTTGGGATGAGAATACATGCAGGTTTTATAAATGATTTACAAAATAGACACAAGTACGTGAAACTACATTCTATGGTTGAATTATCAAAATCGAATATGCCCCTTTTTATTAAGTTTGGTAATCTAAGAATTAGGGAACAGACACCCTAATTGACGCGAATCCGAAAGATAGATCTATTGGGCCTAACAAACCCCATCAAAAGTACCGGATGCTTTAGTACTTCAAAATTTATATCATATCCGAAGGGTGTCCCGGAATGATGGGGATATTCTTATATATGCATCTTGTTAATGTCGATTACCAGGTGATCACCATATGAATGATTTTTATCTCTATGTATGGGATGTGTATTGTAATATGAAATCTTGTGGTCTATTATTATGATTTGATATATATATAGGTTAAACCTATAACTCACCAACATTTTTGTTGATGTTTTAAGCATGTTTATTTTCAGGTGATTATTAAGAGCTTCCGCTGTCGCATACTTAAATAAGGACGAGATTTGGAGTCCATGCTTGTATGATATTGTGTAAAAACTGCATTCAAGAAACTTATTTTGTTGTAACATATTTGTATTGTAAACCATTATGTAATGGTCGTGTGTAAACAGGATATTTTAGATTATCTATATTTGATAATCTACGTAAAGCTTTTTAAACCTTTATTGATGATATAAAGGTTATGGTTTGTTTTAAAATGAATGTAGTCTTTGAAAAACGTCTCATATAGAGGTCAAAACCTCGCAACGAAATCAATTAATATGGAACGTTTTTAATCAATAAGAACGGGACATTTCAGTTGTTGGGCCGTTTGTTGTAGTTGCGATTGATGTTGCGATTGTTGGGATAATTGTTGCGATTATTGTTGTAATTGCTGTTGTTGTTGTATTGGTGATTCTTATCACCGTTTTCCTCCCATTTTCTTTTGACTTGCTTCACATTAGCCTCTTCAGCAGTCTGTTCTTTAATTCTTTCTTCAATATGGTTCACTAGTTTGTGAGCCATTCTACATGCCTGTTGTATGGAGGCGGGCTCGTGTGAACTTATATCTTCTTGGATTCTTTCCGGTAATCCTTTCACAAACGCGTCGATCTTCTCTTCCTCATCTTCGAATGCTCCCGGACACAATAGGCACAATTCTGTGAATCGTCTTTCGTACGTGGTAATATCAAATCCTTGGGTTCGTAACCCTCTAAGTTCTGTCTTGAGCTTATTGACCTCAGTTCTGGGACGGTACTTCTCGTTCATCAAGTGCTTGAATGCTGACCACGGTAGTGCGTACGCATCGTCTTGTCCCACTTGCTCTAGATAGGTATTCCACCATGTTAACGCAGAACCTATGAAGGTATGCGTAGCGTACTTCACTTTGTCCTCTTCAGTACACTTACTTATGGCAAACACCGATTCGACCTTCTCGGTCCACCGTTTCAATCCGATCGGTCCTTCGGTTCCATCAAATTCCAAAGGTTTGCAGGCAGTGAATTCTTTGTAGGTGCATCCTACACGATTTCCTGTACTGCTAGATCCAAGGTTATTGTTGGTATGTAGCGCAGCATGTACTGCGACTATGTTTGAAGCTAGAAAAGTACGGAAGTCCTCTTCATTCATATTCACGGTGTGTCGAGTAGTCGGTGCCATTTCCTTCAAAATAGTCAAATGGAACAAGTTAATCATACAGAATATTAAGAGTAGTTAATAGTATTTCGTAGCATAATATGAACTCATTTATAAAAGCTTTTTCTTCATATTAGCGTTTTATAAGTTTAAATTCGGGTAGTACCTACCCGTTAAGTTCATACTTAGTAGCTAATATACAATTCAACTACTACAATTCTATATGAAAAACTGATTATAATAATATTTCGCGTTCAAACTTTTACACAATATTTTACAAACTTACAATACCGCTTATTTTACATATAGCATGAAATATAGCACACAATAAATTTGATACAAGATGGTTGTGAAGATAATTCTAGCTAGTACACAAGTCGTTCAGAAAAGGCAATAAAGACACGTAATTCATACGTCCAGAAACAAGTCATGCATTCTAGTTTTACTAGGATTACTTCCCATCCTTGGTCTTGTGGAACATAACCGTTATGGCCGTTGATAAGACAGCGTGTTGTAACGTCGTCAAAGGGACGAGGGTTACGTAATGTCCAACAGTCCAGTAACAATCTAAAAACCTCATTTCTTACCCCAATTACCGACTCCGTCACTTGTGGGAACGTTTTGTTTAATAGTTGTATCCCGATGTTCTTGTTCTCACTTTGGTGAGAAGCGAACATTACTAATTCGTAAGCATAACATGCTTCTTTATGTTGCATGTTAGCCGCTTTTTCTAAATCACGAAGTCCAATATTCGGATATATTGAGTCAAAATAATTTCTTAACCCATTGCGTAAAATAGCATTTGGGTTCCCCGCAATATATGCGTCAAAGTAAACACACCGTAACTTATGGATTTCCCAATGTGATATCCCCCATCTTTCGAACGAAAGCCTTTTATAAATCAAGGTATTCTTGGAACGTTCTTCGAATGTCTTACAAACTGATCTCGCCTTAAATAGTTGTGCCGAAGAATTCTGACCGACTCTAGACAAGATTTCATCAATCGTGTCTCCGGGTAGGTCTCTTAAAATATTGGGTTGTCTATCCATTTTGTGTTTTTATACTGTAAAATAGACAAGAGTTAGATTCATAAAAAAAATACTTATTAATACAAGCAATTTTTACATATATCATAAAGCATAAGCACACTATATTACATATATTACACCACACGAATACAACTATCTTATTCCGACTCGCTTGTTTCTTCTTCTTCGGTTTTGGTTCGTTTTGCCAAGTTTCTAGGGATATATGATGTTCCCCTAATACGAGCCGTCATTTTCCACATTGGTTTAGAAAAACCTGGTGGTTTAGAGGTTCCCGGGTCATTGTTACAACTTAAGGACTTCGGGGGTTGACGATACATATAAAGTTCATCGGGGTTGGAATTAGATTTCTCTATTTTTATGCCCTTTCCCTTATTATTTTCTTTTGCCTTTTTAAATTCAGTTGGGGTAATTTCTATAACCTCATCGGAATTCTCGTCGGAATCCGATTCATCGGAGAATTGGTAATCCTCCCAATATTTTGCTTCCTTGGCGGAAACACCATTGACCATAATTAACCTTGGTCGGTTGGTTGAGGATTTTCTTTTACTTAACCATTTTATTATTTCCCCCACCGGTTCTATTTCTTCATCCGGTTGTCCGATTCTTCTTCCGGTTCTGATTCTTCTTCCGGTTCCGACTCTTCTTCCGGTTCCTCTTCGGGAACTTGTGAATCAGTCCACGAATCATTCCAATTTACATTTGACTCTTCATTATTATTAGATGAGTCAATGGGACTTGTTCTAGAGGTAGACATCTATCACATTTGACTGCATTCATTTTAAAACAAACCATAACCTTTATTTCATCAATAAAGGTTTAAAAAGCTTTACGTAGATTATCAAATAATGATAATCTAAAATATCCTGTTTACACACGACCATTACATAATGATTTACAATACAAATATGTTACAACAAAATAAGTTTCTTGAATGCAGTTTTTACACAATATCATACAAGCATGGACTCCAAATCTCGTCCTTATTTAAGTATGCGACAACAAAAGCTCTTAATAATCACCTGAGAATAAACATGCTTAAAGCGTCAACAAAAATGTTGGTGAGTTATAGGTTTAACCTATATATATCAAATCATAATAATAGACCACAAGATTTCATATTTCAATACACATCCCATACATAGAGATAAAAATCATTCATATGGTGAACACCTGGTAACCGACATTAACAAGATGCATATATAAGAATATCCCCATCATTCCGGGACACCCTTCGGATATGATATAAATTTCGAAGTACTAAAGCATCCGGTACTTTGGATGGGGTTTGTTAGGCCCAATAGATCTATCTTTAGGATTCGCGTCAATTAGGGTGTCTGTTCCCTAATTCTTAGATTACCAGACTTAATAAAAAGGGCATATTCGATTTCGATAATTCAACCATAGAATGTAGTTTCACGTACTTGTGTCTATTTTGTAAATCATTTATAAAACCTGCATGTATTCTCATCCCAAAAATATTAGATTTTAAAAGTGGGACTATAACTCACTTTCACAGATTTTTACTTCGTCGGGAAGTAAGACTTGGCCACTGGTTGATTCACGAACCTATAACAATATATACATATATATCAAAGTATGTTCAAAATATATTTACAACACTTTTAATATATATTTTTATGTTTTAAGTTTATTAAGTCAGCTGTCCTCGTTAGTAACCTACAACTAGTTGTCCACAGTTAGATGTACAGAAATAAATCGATAAATATTATCTTGAATCAATCCACGACCCAGTGTATACGTATCTCAGTATTGATCACAACTCAAACTATATATATTTTGGAATCAACCTCAACCCTGTATAGCTAACTCCAACATTCACATATAGAGTGTCTATGGTTGTTCCGAAATATATATAGATGTGTCGACATGATAGGTCGAAATATTGTATACGTGTCTATGGTATCTCAAGATTATATAATATACAATACAATTTGATTAAGTTATGGTTGGAATAGATTTTATTACCAATTTTCACGTAGCTAAAATGAGAAAAATTATCCAATCTTGTTTTACCCATAACTTCTTCATTTTAAATCCGTTTTGAGTGAATCAAATTGCTATGGTTTCATATTGAACTATATTTTATGAATCTAAACAGAAACAGTATAGGTTTATAGTCGAAAAAATAAGTTACAAGTCGTTTTTGTAAAGGTAGTCATTTCAGTCGAAAGAACGACGTCTAGATGACCATTTTAGAAAACATACTTCCACTTTGAGTTTAACCATAATTTTTGGATATAGTTTCATGTTCATAATAAAAATCATTTTCTCATAATAACAACTTTTAAATCAAAGTTTATCATAGTTTTTAATTAACTAACCCAAAACAGCCCGCGGTGTTACTACGACGGCGTATATCCGATTTTACGGTGTTTTTCGTGTTTCCAGGTTTTAAATCATTAAGTTAGCATATCATATAGATATAGAACATGTGTTTAGTTGATTTTAAAAGTCAAGTTAGAAGGATTAACTTTTGTTTGCAAACAAGTTTAGAATTAACTAAACTATGTTCTAGTGATTACAAGTTTAAACCTTCGAATAAGATAGCTTTATATGTATGAATCGAATGATGTTATGAACATCATTACTACCTTAAGTTACTTGGATAAACCTACTGGAAAATAGAAAAATGGATCTAGCTTCAACGGATCCTTGGATGGCTCGAAGTTCTTGAAGCAGAATCATGACACGAAAACAAGTTCAAGTAAGATCATCACTTGAAATAAGATTGTTATAGCTATAGAAATTGAACCAAAGTTTGAATATGATTATTACCTTGTATTAGAATGATAACCTACTGTAAGAAATAAAGATTTCTTGAGGTTGGATGATCACCATACAAGATTGGAAGTGAGCTAGCAAACTTGAAAGTATTCTTGATTTTATGTAACTAGAACTTGTAGAATTTATGAAGAACACTTAGAACTTGAAGATAGAACTTGAGAGAGATCAATTAGATGAAGAAAATTGAAGAATGAAAGTGTTTGTAGGTGTTTTTGGTCGTTGGTGTATGGATTAGATATAAAGGATATGTAATTTTGTTTTCATGTAAATAAGTCATGAATGATTACTCATATTTTTGTAATTTTATGAGATATTTCATGCTAGTTGCCAAATGATGGTTCCCACATGTGTTAGGTGATCATGGGCTGCTAAGAGCTAATCATTAGAGTGTATATACCAATAGTACATACATCTAAACGCTGTGTATTGTACGAGTACGAATACGGGTGCATACGAGTAGAATTGTTGATGAAACTGAACGAGGATGTAATTGTAAGCATTTTTGTTAAGTAGAAGTATTTTGATAAGTGTATTGAAGTCTTTCAAAAGTGTATAAATACATATTAAAACACTACATGTATATACATTTTAACTGAGTCGTTAAGTCATCGTTAGTCGTTACATGTAAGTGTTGTTTTGAAACCTTTAGGTTAACGATCTTGTTAAATGTTGTTAACCCAATGTTTATAATATCAAATGAGATTTTAAATTATTATATTATCATAATATTATCATGTATTAATATCTCTTAATATGATATATATACATTAAATGTCTTTACAACGATAATCGTTACATATATGTCTCGTTTAAAAATCATTAAGTTAGTAGTCTTGTTTTTACATATGTAGTTCATTGTTAATATACTTAATGATATGTTTACTTATCATAGTATCATGTTAACTATATATATATCCATATATATGTCATCATATAGTTTTTACAAGTTTTAACATTCGTGAATCACCGGTCAACTTGGGTGGTCAATTGTCTATATGAAACATATTTCAATTAATCAAGTCTTAACAAGTTTGATTGCTTAACATGTTGGAAACATTTAATCATGTAAATATCAATCTCAATTAATATATATAAACATGGAAAAGTTCGGTTCACTACATTTATTGACCAACCTATATACGTATACTTAGGTTGCATTACTCGGCTATAAACCGTACAAGTAAATTGTCCACTTTTCATTCCGAGCTTTATTCAAGGTGAGTCTACAGTCCCGCTTTTTACACGTTTTCAGGGATGACAATACACGCTGTTATACTTACATTATCAAATGCTTTTTGTATTGACACGAGTACTATATCTGCATATTGAGTTTGTACACAAAGCCTCTAGCTTGAATACTTTAAATACCATCGGTGTAGGCACAATTTAGATGGACGGATCCGTTAGGTTGACAACCTCACCCACTATAAAAACTGTGGTGCATTTACTTTGAACATAATACATTCGTATAAGTGTATAACATTTTTATGAGGTAAAGGCGGGTATAGTGGATTCTATACTCGGGTCATTGCTAGTATTCAGGTGCTCATAGATTATGCAAACGTTTCGCAACTTGGAGTTGTACTTGTAAAATCTCGTGGTCAAGGAACTTAAACTATTTTCTGATAACTGTTTTTAGATACTATACAACGTTATTTAAAATTGTGTTTTACGAACAAATGAAATAAAACTTGACATGGTATTGTCTACGAATATTTGAAACTTGACATGGTATTGTCTACAAATGATTGAAACTTGACATGGTAGTGTCAACAAACTTTTGAAATGGGACACAGAGTTGTCTACAAACTTTTAACATTGAACCTTGGTGGTCTTTGAAATGTCCCGTTCTTATTGATAAAAAACGTTCCATATTAATTGATTTCGTTGCGAGGTTTTGACCTCTATATGAGACGTTTTTCAAAGACTGCATTCATTTTTAAAACAAACCATAACCTTTATTTCATAGATAAAGGTTTTAAAAAGCTTTACGTAGATTATCAAATAATGATAATCTAAAATATCCTGTTTACACACGACCATTACATAATGGTTTACAATACAAATATGTTACAACAAAATAAGTTTCTTGAATGCAGTTTTTACACAATATCATACAAGCATGGACTCCAAATCTCGTCCTTATTTAAGTATGCGACAGCGGAAGCTCTTAATAATCACCTGAGAATAAACATGCTTAAAACGTCAACAAAAATGTTGGTGAGTTATAGGTTTAACCTATGTATATCAAATCATAATAATAGACCACAAGATTTCATATTTCAATACACATCCCATACATAGAGATAAAAATCATTCATATGGTGAACAACTGGTAACCGACATTAACAAGATGCATATATAAGAATATCCCCATCATTCCGGGACACCCTTCGGATATGATATAAATTTCGAAGTACTAAAGCATCCGGTACTTTGGATGGGGTTTGTTAGGCCCAATAGATCTATCTTTAGGATTCGCGTCAATTAGGGTGTCTGTTCCCTAATTCTTAGATTACCAGACTTAATAAAAAGGGGCATATTCGATTTCGATAATTCAACCATAGAATTTAGTTTCACGTACTTGTGTCTATTTTGTAAATCATTTATAAAACCTGCATGTATTCTCATCCCAAAAATATTAGATTTTAAAAGTGGGACTATAACTCACTTTCACAGATTTTTACTTCGTCGGGAAGTAAGACTTGGCCACTGGTTGATTCACGAACCTATAACAATATATACATATATATCAAAGTATGTTCAAAATATATTTACAACATTTTAATATATTTTGATGTTTTAAGTTTATTAAGTCAGCTGTCCTCGTTAGTAACCTACAACTAGTTGTCCACAGTTAGATGTACAGAAATAAATCGATAAATATTATCTTGAATCAATCCACGACCCAGTGTATACGTATCTCAGTATTGATCACAACTCAAACTATATATATTTTGGAATCAACCTCAACCCTGTATAGCTAACTCCAACATTCACATATAGAGTGTCTATGGTTGTTCCGAAATATATATAGATGTGTCGACATGATAGGTCGAAACATTGTATACGTGTCTATGGTATCTCAAGATTACATAATATACAATACAAGTTGATTAAGTTGTGGTTGGAATAGATTTGTTACCAATTTTCACGTAGCTAAAATGAGAAAAATTATCCAATCTTGTTTTACCCATAACTTCTTCATTTTAAATCCGTTTTGAGTGAATCAAATTGCTATGGTTTCATATTGAACTCTATTTTATGAATCTAAACAGAAAATGTATAGGTTTATAGTCGGAAAAATAAGTTACAAGTCGTTTTTGTAAAGGTAGTCATTTCAGTCGAAAGAACGACGTCTAGATGACCATTTTAGAAAACATACTTCCACTTTGAGTTTAACCATAATTTTTGGATATAGTTTCATGTTCATAATAAAAATCATTTTCTCAGAATAACAACTTTTAAATCAAAGTTTATCATAGTTTTTAATTAACTAACCCAAAACAGCCCGCGGTGTTACTACGACGGCGTAAATCCGGTTTTACGGTGTTTTTCGTGTTTCCAGGTTTTAAATCATTAAGTTAGCATATCATATAGATATAGAACATGTGTTTAGTTGATTTTAAAAGTAAAGTTAGAAGGATTAACTTTTGTTTGCGAACAAGTTTAGAATTAACTAAACTATGTTTTAGTGATTACAAGTTTAAACCTTCGAATAAGATAGCTTTATATGTATGAATCGAATGATGTTATGAACATCATTACTACCTTAAGTTCCTTGGATAAACCTACTGGAAAAGAGAAAAATGGATCTAGCTTCAATGGATCCTTGGATGGCTCGAAGTTCTTGAAGCAGAATCATGACACGAAAACAAGTTCAAGTAAGATCATCACTTGAAATAAGATTGTTATAGTTATAGAAATTGAATCAAAGTTTAAATATGATTATTACCTTGTATTAGAATGATAACCTACTGTAAGAAACAAAGATTTCTTGAGGTTGGATGATCACCTTACAAGATTGGAAGTGAGCTTGCAAACTTGAAAGTATTCTTGATTTTATGAAACTAGAACTTTTGGAATTTATGAAGAACACTTAGAACTTGAAGATAGAACTTGAGAGAGATCAATTAGATGAAGAAAATTGAAGAATGAAAGTGTTTGTAGGTGTTTTTGGTCGTTGGTGTATGGATTAGATATAAAGGATATGTAATTTTGTTTTCATGTAAATAAGTCATGAATGATTACTCATATTTTTGTAATTTTATGAGATATTTCATGCTAGTTTCCAAATGATGGTTCCCACATGTGTTAGGTGACTCACATGGGCTGCTAAGAGCTGATAATTGGAGTGTATATACCAATAGTACATACATCTAAAAGCTGTGTATTGTACGAGTACGAATACGGGTTCATACGAGTAGAATTGTTGATGAAACTGAACGAGGATGTAATTGTAAGCATTTTTGTTAAGTAGAAGTATTTTGATAAGTGTATTGAAGTATTTCAAAAGTGTATAAATACATATTAAAAAACTACATGTATATACATTTTAACTGAGTCGTTAAGTCATCGTTAGTCGTTACATGTAAGTGTTGTTTTGAAACCATTAAGTTAACGATCTCAATTAATGTTGTTAACCCATTGTTTATTATATCTAATGAGATGTTAAATTATTATATTATCATGATATTATGATATATTAATATATCTTAATATGATATATATATACATTTAAATGTCGTTACAACGATAATCGTTACATATATGTCTCGTTTCGAAATCCTTAAGTTAGTAGTCTTGTTTATATGTATATAACTCATTGTTAATATACTTATGGAGATACTTACTTATCA
Organism: Rutidosis leptorrhynchoides; assembly: GCF_046630445.1. Classification (NCBI taxonomy): domain Eukaryota; kingdom Viridiplantae; phylum Streptophyta; class Magnoliopsida; order Asterales; family Asteraceae; genus Rutidosis; species Rutidosis leptorrhynchoides. The sequence goes on from NC_092335.1 coordinate 652,960,154, forward strand.
TAATCTCATGTTAACCATATGTATATCCATATATATATATCGTCATGTCGTTTTTACAAGTTTTAACGTTCGTGAATCGCCGGTTGAGACGACCCGACCCAATCCATCTGGACAAAGTCATCAACATCTGGTTCCATTGCGATGATCAACTCCAAGTAATGTCTTTAGTATAAGCTAATGCACAGCGGAAGACTTAATTCGTACCTGAGAATAAACATGCTTTAAAACGTCAACATAAAGTTGGTGAGATATATAGGTTTGATGCTAGCAGCGTTATAACAATGGACCACAAGATTTCATAAATAAAAATATAATGCACTCGCAAGTGTATGAAAAGCATTCCAAGCAGTGGGCACCCGGTAACTAGCCTTAACAAGAGTGTGTACCCCTGAGTTATAATAATATGTGCACCGAATCAAGTGCGTTCCGTTAACCTCGAAGTACTAAACACCCGTTCTTCTAGTTTAGTAGTGACTAGAACAACATCTGGGTGGGGGTGTAAAACCCGATAGATCTATCTTTAGGATTCGCGCCTACCAGTTCATAAACCAATAGTTAAAGTTACCAAGCTAGGGGATTTTTGATTCAAACCCATGTAGAATGTAATTTTAGTCACTTGTGTCCATAACGTAAATCATTTATAAAAATTAGCGCATGTATTCTCAGCCCAAAAATATTTAAAGTTTAAAAGGGACTATATACTCACCGTACTGTATTTTGTAGTAAAAATACATATAACATCTTTGAACAAGTATAGGGTTAGCCTCAGATTCACGAACCTATATCATTTATATATATATTAACACACATAATTGTAATCAAATAAATTTATATCTACGTAAATTTTTGTTAGTTAATTCATTTTTATGTTAATAGTCTGCTTGTTTCTTATATTCATTTTATTCAAGTAAAAAAAAATAATATAAATTTTGTTATGTTATATGCATTAAATATATTTTCGTATATATTTATATATCGTTTGTTTTGTAAAAAAAATTCTAATAATACTAACATGATATTAGTAATGATCAAAATAATAATAATAATAATGATAAAATTGATAACTTAAATAAAATGATACTTTGTAATAAAAAAAAATGTTAATTTTTATAATAATGTTTATTAATAATAATAATTATAAAAATAATGATTTTTACTAATAATGATGATGATACGAATTTTTATATTAATAAATATAATGATAATAATACTAATACTTTTGATAATAATAATAATAATCATAATTTTAGTATTTAATGTTGGTTTAATAATAATAATAATAATAATAACAATAATGATAACAATAATTAATAATATGCTAGTAAACTACCTTGTAATTAAGTTCTAAAAAGATTAACCCATTGTAGGGCTCGAACCCGTGACCTTCTGCTTAAACCAAACGTGACTAACCATCTGATCTACTTCTGTTTTCGTGTTTTATATCCTACCTTAAATCTAAATAATCCCACTAATCTGTTCCTTCTTTCTAAACCCATTTCATGAACATCATCATCATCAATATCATTATCTTTATAATACGGATCAATATCATTATCAAACACATTGTATCTCATCACCATAATTATATCTTCTCGTTCTCATCACATCATCATCAATAATTTCGGTCTCTCTACCCAAACATTATGGCCCAATAATTGAATTAGACCTCGGCCCAACTAGATGTCCAATAATCAAATTAAAATACGGCCCAAATAAAATCAGTGTAATACATCGGTTTCTTGGTCTGGTAACGTGGGTTCAAAAGCCAGATACACACAAGAAGAAAAACACGCATATACTCGTCATAATTTCATCATCATCGCTTCAGCATCCAATACCCATTAACATAATTATTTTAAACAGATTACCGACAAACTTTGCTAATACTTTGTAAGTATTATTGACTTACAGCTCCTCACCTTTTCATCATCTATTAATATTATATAGATACAGGAACTGAATAGCGAAGTAGCAGAAAAAATAAAATAGTCGACAGAAGCCACACGATAGCCGAAGTTTTGTGTTGGTGTTCGAAGACCCAGAATCCGAAACAGAAGTAAATAAAAACATAAGGTGGTTCAAGGGTTTTGAAGTGGGTTGTGGAGAGTTGGTTCTTGAGTTTGGTTTGGTGTTTAAAAAAAATAATAGAAACAGAAGAACGGAGATAGCGGCATGGGTGTTTGGTTTGGTTAATTACGGTTAAACAGAAAGGATAAATGATGATGGGATGGTGGCTGTAATAGTAGATCGATCTAGTTGTGTTAAACATAATAATAGTGAAAGGTAATCGATCTGTTTTAAACTTTTGGCGTTTTAATTAAACAGGAACCGAAAATAATAGCAGTAGCCTGGTTCTCAGTTTAAACAGGTGGTTTTCGAACAACATGAGTGGTGTTTCCGGTGAAGATTTCATAGAGAATGGTAGCTGCAGCAATTTAGTTTCAATGGTTGTATTGGTGATTTGAAATAGCATATAAAACAGAAGGATAGAGGGGTGTGTGTGTGGGTTTGATTTGGGTTTGAGATGGGACTCGATTTAAAACAAAGAAAGGAGATAGGTGCAGTTCATGGGTGTGATTCAAGGTGGTTTCATGGTGATTAGGGTGGTTTGAGGGTGGCGTATGGTGGTTAGACAGGATTCGATCAAGGTTGTAGTAGAATTTATAAGATGATAGATGTGTTGTTCTCGGTTTCGGTTGTGGCTCGATAAAAAAAATATATATATATATACCGCATCAATTGTAGACTTGTTGAGGTGGTTCATGGATTGTTCGAGTACACCGAAACAGGAAACGAGGATACAAGATTTAGTAATGGTCTATGGTAGTTTCAACTAGATCGAACTAGGAGAAAGAGAGGAGAGAGAGTGGGAAGAGAGTGTAGTGACCCGATGGAGGTGTTTAGTTGGTGACGGTTCACGATGGTTGTTCTTGCCGGTGAGGTTATGTTGTGGTTTGTCGATGGTGGCGGCTGTTTGAGCAGTTTAGGGTGGCGAGTGAGTGGTGATTCTTGGTCACAACTAATAGAGCGAGGGACAAGAGAGAGATAAATAGAAATGTGATTGAGTTGGTTTGTGGTTTTCTATCACAAGCATGTGTATAATATATATTGAGATAGTGCAAAAGAATCAAACACATAAACACAAACACAGTATCATAATGATAATACACAAATCACGGATGTAATTTAACAAGTTAAAGTAATAATATAATATTAATAATAATTAATAATAATAATAATACAAATAGTAATAATTCTAATATAGACATTAATATTAGTAGTAATAATAAAAATAATAATAATATTACAACAATTATATTTTAAAATTAAAATTTTAATTTCAACTGATTAAAGTGCGTTTTTATTAGTCAAAATATTATATATACACTTATTTTCATATATATATCTATATTTATTTATTTACATATTTATTTACACGCAATGGTTCGTGAATCGTCGGATATGGTCGAAGTAAAAGGGTAATTGATTACATTAATAAAGATTCCAACACTTTTGAGACTTAACATTATAAATATTGCTTATCGTGTCGGAAACCTATAAAGATTAAGGTTTAAATTTGGTCGGAAATTTCCGGGTCGTTACATTACCCACCCGTTAAAAAAAAATTTCGTCCCCGAAATTTGAGTGAGGTCGTCATGGCTAACAATAAAAATATTTTCATGACGAATATGAGTTGATAAATGGTATTTTATCATTATAGATAAAACGATTAGATTACTCGAGGCGTACGAATGAAGCTATCACAAAATAGTGAAATGAAGTGATTAGAGGTTCGTCTTAACTTCTGACGTAGTCACGGTTGATTTTCAGAATTCAAGGAATTTAAATAAATCTTCGAATTAGAAATTAAATGTAATCGTACGATTTATTAGCAAATTGTCGGAATTACGGAAGAACAGAAATATCAAGGAAATATTTCCATGATATGATTAGAGATGAAGTAGAATGAAAGAGTTGTGTAACATGGCACATGATGACGGTACTGTGAATCATCACATTCCATTAGAAACTCAACATGACCTACTGTAATATAATGAAGTTGATCAAGTTTGATTATATTATACTAATTCATGCATCAGTTCCCAATACTACTTCAAAACATTCATATTTTAAACTCGGAGGTTTCAGAATTTAAAAACTAACACATTTTCTTTCATGTTATAACGCAGATATTACGGAGAGATACATGATCTTAGATAAGAATAGTTGTGAAAATATCTCCAGATATATGAAGAATACGTATAACGGAAGATATGAAGATATCTTATAATATCTAAGATAAGATAATGATGTAGAATATCATCTGGAATGGTTTAGAATAAGGAATAGGGTTCTTACTAACGGTTTCAGCAAGCACTGAATCATTTGGATTCTTTGTAGTCAAACTTATTCTGTGTGATTTGTTCACGGTTTTCCTCATACTTTGCTCAATCCGGTTTCTGGTTCCAAACCTTCTCTTTTTCTGTGCTTCACCATCAAACTTTTGACTGTTAAGGTCGTTTACGGTTTTTGCTGCTTCATCAGCATTTCAAGAACTACTTCACAGTTCAGGGTGTTTTTCAGAAACTTCACATTCGAAGTATGTAATTCTTAGGAATAGACGTTATAGATATAACTGGAGAAGTTCTGCGAGGTTTTCAAAATACTGATTGCGGATTCTGCCGATAGGATGACAAGCTGATGGTACATCTGCTGATGATGTCGTGGAATATAAGAGGTTCTCTGGTAACGACGGCAAAAGGACAACGTATTTGTATCGAGGTGATAATAAGACTAGTTTTACTAAGAAGTTAAAGTGGAGCTGTGACAAAAGTAGCTTCTTGAAAAGGGATCGTATGGTTGTTTTTGCTAATGAATGATAAGGAATTCGACGTGGATAAGTTTTAACTATATCTTCGGTTTCGAAAGTTTTTCAGGTGCATAACCGTATGCATGAATCTTTCTTCCGTAAACGAGGTGCGGCGGGTTCAACTTTTCGATCGAGGTGTTCTCAAGTATCAGGAAAGATTTGAACGCGGATTGTAACTATCGAGGTACAAATGAGATTTGAGATAAAATCAAGTGGCAAACTTGAAGAATTATTTAGTTTCATATGTTATATTCAACATTTTAATTCATTTTAATTGTCCAGAGTTAGCAGTCCAATAATCCGATTGTCCAATGATTCATATATAATTTAATATATAATATTCGAATTAAATAATACGTATCGTGACCCGTGTACCGGTCTCGGTGTCGATCACAACTCAAAGTATATATATATTTTGGAATCAACTCCAACCCTGTATAGCCAACTCCCACCTTCACATATAGAGTGTCTACGGTTGTTCCGAAATATATATATAGATGGGTCGATATGATAAGTCGAAACCTTGCATACGTGTCCCGTTATTTATAGTGCGTAAAAGTAAATAACAGAAATTAAATGACGATAAATAAAATTGCGAGAATGTAAATTGCGATAAATTAAATGTTAATCAGTTAGCTGGGAACAGTTAGCCGGAACAGTTAGCGTGAAATCCTATCACAATTCCAATTAATTAATTCATTTGTTTCTAACACTTTTTATTTTTGTCCAATGTTTTCTTCGTTATGCCACTTGATGGATTATGATAAGTCAAAATTCAAATATGAAATTTGAATTGAAATGGTTATTCTGTGGTGAACGAATACGTATATCGGTAGTTGTAAGTAGGATAGTAAATGATCGTTGAATCAGATTCGAAGAATGTACAGTGTAACTTATTAATGTGAATTCTAAATATTCCTCGGGTACTACCCACCCGTTAAAATATTATCATCATTAACAGTTTGTACAAAAGAATTTTTAATTACAATCTTTATGAAAATATACTTGCATATATATTTTCATCGGATGTAACCATGGATTTAATGAGTCAAAAACTCATCTGATCTATCGTTAATACTAAATTACATAATTTCTAAAACTTTAGAAATTACATAATCACCATGTCGAACGAGGAAATATGGGGTAAAATGATACGTAAAGCGAAGATAGTCGATGTAGATCGATGTGTAGAACGAAGTTCATACTCAAAGTACAGATGGTGATATTGAGGCGTTTAATATTGATATTCGAGGTACAAGCTATGATGTTGAGAGTTACGGCGCGGTTATGGTTTAGGGATAATAAGGGTACTGTCGACGTCGATAATGGTGGCACTGATTATGTTGCTGGTGTTGCTACTGGTTTTCGTAACCTTCGCACCAGGTTCTCCAAAGTCATCACACGAGTGCGTAGTTCGTTAATTTCTTCTAATACTACGGAATGATTGACGGTTGAGACGAGCGGTTGAGTAAGATTCGAAATATAGGATAATATATAATCGTGACGGGATACTCTAGAAATGAGAGGGTAAATGGTTTCTCGAACAGGTTTGCCGGTAAGTACTTTCAGGTTCATCACCAGAAGGACAATTTGAGAAGAATCTTTAACGTGAAATGATTTTTGAATATAGAATGATATTCTAACTTCATAGAATATCTATAATAATAAAGATTTCGTAGCCTACAGAGGATCTTACGGCATATGACAAGCAAGTCTACGGATGCGCTAAGATATGAATTATCAGATACGCTAAGATATGAATTTCGTCCATACACTATCGATGCACTAAATGCAGTAGGACGTGTCTAGACTTGAGAATGATAGGCAGGCAATTTCCTAAGGATGATAAGCAGATGATTTCCGACTAGAAATGATAAGCAAAACTTTTGACAGGCAGACACGGTCAAAGTCCAGACTCACTAACGTATCCTAACAACTATCAGTTAGACACATTAATGGGAGACCTGGTTCACTAAGACCAACGCTCTGATACCACATGAGACGACCCGACCCGACCCAATCCATCTGGACAAAGTCATCAACATCTGGTTCCATTGCGATGATCAACTCCAAGTAATGTCTTTAGTATAAGCTAATGCACAGCGGAAGACTTAATTCGTACCTGAGAATAAACATGCTTTAAAACATCAACATAAAGTTGGTGAGATATATAGGTTTGATGCTAGCAGCGTTATAACAATGGACCACAAGATTTCATAAATAAAAATATAATACACTCGCAAGTGTATGAAAAGCATTCCAAGCAGTGGGCACCCGGTAACTAGCCTTAACAAGAGTGTGTACCCCTGAGTTATAATAATATGTGCACCGAATCAAGTGCGTTCCGTTAACCTCGAAGTACTAAACACCCGTTCTTCTAGTTTAGTAGTGACTAGAACAACATCTGGGTGGGGGTGTAAAACCCGATAGATCTATCTTTAGGATTCGCGCCTACCAGTTCATAAACCAATAGTTAAAGTTACCAAGCTAGGGGATTTTTGATTCAAACCCATGTAGAATGTAATTTTAGTCACTTGTGTCCATAACGTAAATCATTTATAAAAATTAGCGCATGTATTCTCAGCCCAAAAATATTTAAAGTTTAAAAGGGACTATATACTCACCGTACTGTATTTTGTAGTAAAAATACATATAACATCTTTGAACAAGTATAGGGTTGGCCTCAGATTCACGAACCTATATCATTTATATATATATTAACACACATAATTGTAATCAAATAAATTTATATCTATGTAAATTTTTTGTTAGTTAATTCATTTTTATGTTAATAGTCTGCTTGTTTCTTATATTCATTTTATTCAAGTAAAAAAAAAAATATAAATTTTGTTATGTTATATGCATTAAATATATTTTCGTATATATTTATATATCGTTTGTTTTGTAAAAAAAATTCTAATAATACTAACATGATATTAGTAATGATCAAAATAATAATAATAATAATGATAAAATTGATAACTTAAATAAAATGATACTTTGTAATAAAAAAAATGTTAATTTTTATAATAATGTTTATTAATAATAATAATTATAAAAATAATGATTTTTACTAATAATGATGATGATACGAATTTTTATATTAATAACTATAATGATAATAATACTAATAATAATACTAATACTTTTGATAATAATAATAATCATAATTTTAGTATTTAATGTTGGTTTAATAATAATAATAATAATAATAACAATAATGATAATAATAATTAATAATATGCTAGTAAACTACCTTGTAATTAAGTTCTAAAAAGATTAACCCATTGTAGGGCTCGAACCCGTGACCTTCTGCTTAAACCAAACGTGACTAACCATCTGATCTACTTCTGTTTTCGTGTTTTATATCCTACCTTAAATCTAAATAATCCCACTAATCTGTTCCTTCTTTCTAAACCCATTTCATGAACATCATCATCATCATCAATATCATTATCTTTATAATACGGATCAATATCATTATCAAACACATTGTATCTCATCACCATAATTATATCTTCTCGTTCTCATCACATCATCATCAATAATTTCGGTCTCTCTACCCAAACATTATGGCCCAATAATTGAATTAGACCTCGGCCCAACTAGATGTCCAATAATCAAATTAAAATACGGCCCAAATAAAATCAGTGTAATACATCGGTTTCTTGGTCTGGTAACGTGGGTTCAAAAGCCAGATACACACAAGAAGAAAAACACGCATATACTCGTCATAATTTCATCATCATCGCTTCAGCATCCAATACCCATTAACATAATTATTTTAAACAGATTACCGACAAACTTTGCTAATACTTTGTAAGTATTATTGACTTACAGCTCCTCACCTTTTCATCATCTATTAATATTATATAGATACAGGAACTGAATAGCGAAGTAGCAGAAAAAATAAAATAGTCGACAGAAGCCACACGATAGCCGAAGTTTTGTGTTGGTGTTCGAAGACCCAGAATCCGAAACAGAAGTAAATAAAAACATAAGGTGGTTCAAGGGTTTTGAAGTGGGTTGTGGAGAGTTGGTTCTTGAGTTTGGTTTGGTGTTTAAAAAAAATAATAGAAACAGAAGAACGGAGATAGCGGCATGGGTGTTTGGTTTGGTTAATTACGGTTAAACAGAAAGGATAAATGATGATGGGATGGTGGCTGTAATAGTAGATCGATCTAGTTGTGTTAAACATAATAATAGTGAAAGGTAATCGATCTGTTTTAAACTTTTGGCGTTTTAATTAAACAGGAACCGAAAATAATAGCAGTAGCCTGGTTCTCAGTTTAAACAGGTGGTTTTCGAACAACATGAGTGGTGTTTCCGGTGAAGATTTCATAGAGAAGGGTAGCTGCAGCAATTTAGTTTCAATGGTTGTATTGGTGATTTGAAATAGCATATAAAACAGAAGGATAGAGGGGTGTGTGTGTGGGTTTGATTTGGGTTTGAGATGGGACTCGATTTAAAACAAAGAAAGGAGATAGGTGCAGTTCATGGGTGTGATTCAAGGTGGTTTCATGGTGATTAGGGTGGTTTGAGGGTGGCGTATGGTGGTTAGACAGGATTCGATCAAGGTTGTAGTAGAATTTATAAGATGATAGATGTGTTGTTCTCGGTTTCGGTTGTGGCTCGATAAAAAAATATATATATATATATACCGCATCAATTGTAGACTTGTTGAGGTGGTTCATGGATTGTTCGAGTACACCGAAACAGGAAACGAGGATACAAGATTTAGTAATGGTCTATGGTAGTTTCAACTAGATCGAACTAGGAGAAAGAGAGGAGAGAGAGTGGGAAGAGAGTGTAGTGACCCGATGGAGGTGTTTAGTTGGTGACGGTTCACGATGGTTGTTCTTGCCGGTGAGGTTATGTTGTGGTTTGTCGATGGTGGCGGCTGTTTGAGCAGTTTAGGGTGGCGAGTGAGTGGTGATTCTTGGTCACAACTAATAGAGCGAGGGACAAGAGAGAGATAAATAGAAATGTGATTGAGTTAGTTTGTGGTTTTCTATCACAAGCATGTGTATAATATATATTGAAATAGTGCAAAAGAATCAAACACATAAACACAAACACAGTATCATAATGATAATACACAAATCACGGATGTAATTTAACAAGTTAAAGTAATAATATAATATTAATAATAATTAATAATAATAATAATACAAATAGTAATAATTCTAATATAGACATTAATATTAGTAGTAATAATAAAAATAATAATAATATTACAACAATTATATTTTAAAATTAAAATTTTAATTTCAACTGATTAAAGTGCGTTTTTATTAGTCAAAATATTATATATACACTTATTTTCATATATATTTCTATATTTATTTATTTACATATTTATTTACACGCAATGGTTCGTGAATCGTCGGATATGGTCGAAGTAAAAGGGTAATTGATTACATTAATAAAGATTCCAACACTTTTGAGACTTAACATTATAAATATTGCTTATCGTGTCGGAAACCTATAAAGATTAAGGTTTAAATTTGGTCGGAAATTTCCGGGTCGTTACACCGGTCAACTTGGGTGGTCAATTGTCTATATGAAACCTATTTCAATTAATCAAGTCTTAACAAGTTTGATTGCTTAACATGTTGGAAACATTTAATCATGTAAATATCAATCTCAATTAATATATATAAACATGGAAAAGTTCGGGTCACTACAGTACCTACCCGTTAAATAAATTTCGTCCCGAAATTTTAAGCTGTTGAAGGTGTTGACGAATCTTCTGGAAATAGATGCGGGTATTTCTTCTTCATCTGATCTTCACGCTCCCAGGTGAACTCAGGTCCTCTACGAGCATTCCATCGAACCTTAACAATTGGTATCTTGTTTTGCTTAAGTCTTTTAACCTCACGATCCATTATTTCGACGGGTTCTTCGATGAATTGAAGTTTTTCGTTGATTTGGATTTCATCTAACGGAATAGTGAGATCTTCTTTAGCAAAACATTTCTTCAAATTTGAGACGTGGAAAGTGTTATGTACAGCCGCGAGTCGTTGAGGTAACTCAAGTCGGTAAGCTACTGGTCCGACACGATCAATAATCTTGAATGGTCCAATATACCTTGGATTTAATTTCCCTCGTTTACCAAATCGAACAACACCTTTCCAAGGTGAAACTTTAAGCATGACCATCTCTCCAATTTCAAATTCTATATCTTTTCTTTTAATGTCAGCGTAGCTCTTTTGTCGACTTTGGGCGGTTTTCAACCGTTGTTGAATTTGGATGATCTTCTCGGTAGTTTCTTGTATAATCTCCGGACCCGTAATCTGTCTATCCCCCACTTCACTCCAACAAATCGGAGACCTGCACTTTCTACCATAAAGTCCTTCAAACGGCGCCATCTCAATGCTTGAATGGTAGCTGTTGTTGTAGGAAAATTCTGCTAACGGTAGATGTCGATCCCAACTGTTTCCGAAATCAATAACACATGCTCGTAGCATGTCTTCAAGCGTTTGTATCGTCCTTTCGCTCTGCCCATCAGTTTGTGGATGATAGGCAGTACTCATGTCTAGACGAGTTCCTAATGCTTGCTGTAATGTCTGCCAGAATCTTGAAATAAATCTGCCATCCCTATCAGAGATAATAGAGATTGGTATTCCATGTCTGGAGACGACTTCCTTCAAATATAGTCGTGCTAACTTCTCCATCTTGTCATCTTCTCTTATTAGCAGGAAGTGTGCTGATTTGGTGAGACGATCAACTATTACCGAAATAGTATCAAAACCACTTGCAGTCCTTGGCAATTTAGTGATGAAATCCATGGTAATGTTTTCCCATTTCCATTCCGGGATTTCAGGTTGTTGTAGTAGACCTGATGGTTTCTGATGTTCAACTTTGACCTTAGAACACGTCAAACATTCTCCTATATATTTAGCAATATCGGCTTTCATACCTGGCCACCAAAAATGTTTCTTAAGATCCTTGTACATCTTCCCCGTTCCAGGATGTATTGAGTATCTGGTTTTATGAGCTTCTCTAAGTACCATTTCTCTCATATCTCCAAATTTTGGTACCCAAATTCGTTCAGCCCTATACCGGGTTCCGTCTTCTCGAATATTAAGATGCTTCTCCGATCCTTTGGGTATTTCATCCTTTAAATTTCCCTCTTTTAAAACTCCTTGTTGCGCCTCCTTTATTTGAGTAGTAAGGTTAGTGTGAATCATTATATTCATAGATTTTACTCGAATGGGTTCTCTGTCCTTTCTGCTCAAGGCGTCGGCTACCACATTTGCCTTTCCCGGGTGGTAACGAATCTCAAAGTCGTAATCATTCAACAATTCAATCCACCTACGCTGCCTCATATTCAGTTGTTTCTGATTAAATATGTGTTGAAGACTTTTGTGGTCGGTATATATAATACTTTTGACCCCATATAAGTAGTGCCTCCAAGTCTTTAATGCAAAAACAACCGCGCCTAATTCCAAATCATGCGTCGTATAATTTTGCTCGTGAATCTTCAATTGTCTAGACGCATAAGCAATCACCTTCGTTCGTTGCATTAATACACAACCGAGACCTTGCTTTGTTGCGTCACAATAAATCACAAAATCATCATTCCCTTCAGGCAATGACAATATAGGTGCCGTAGTTAGCTTTTTCTTCAATAATTGAAACGCCTTCTCTTGTTCATCCTTCCATTCAAATTTCTTCCCTTTATGCGTTAATGCAGTCAAGGGTTTTGCTATTTTGGAGAAATCTTGGATGAATCTTCTGTAGTAACCAGCCAATCCTAAAAATTGACGTATATGCTTCGGAGTTTTTGGGGTTTCCCACTTTTCAACGGTTTCGATCTTTGCCGGGTCCACCTGGATACCTTCTTTGTTCACTATGTGACCGAGGAATTGAACTTCTTCCAACCAAAATGCACACTTTGAAAACTTAGCGTACAGTTTTTCTTTCCTCAATACTTCTAGCACTTTTCTCAAATGTTCTTCGTGCTCTTGATCATTCTTTGAGTAAATAAGTATGTCATCGATGAAAACAATGACAAACTTGTCAAGATATGGCCCACACACTCGGTTCATAAGGTCCATGAACACAGCTGGTGCATTAGTTAAACCAAACGGCATGACCATAAACTCGTAATGACCGTAACGTGTTCTGAAAGCAGTCTTTGGAATATCATCTTCTTTCACCCGCAATTGATGATACCCGGAACGTAAGTCAATCTTTGAATAAATAGACGAGCCTTGTAGTTGATCAAATAAGTCGTCGATTCTCGGTAGTGGGTAGCGGTTCTTGATGGTAAGTTTGTTCAACTCTCGGTAGTCGATACACAACCTGAATGTACCATCTTTCTTCTTGACAAACAAAACAGGAGCTCCCCACGGTGATGTGCTTGGTCGAATGAAACCACGTTCTAATAGTTCTTGCAGTTGGCTTTGAAGTTCTTTCATCTCGCTGGGTGCGAGTCTATAAGGAGCACGAGCTATTGGTGCAGCTCCTGGTACAAGATCTATTTGAAATTCAACAGATCGATGTGGAGGTAGTCCCGGTAATTCTTTCGGAAATACATCGGGAAATTCTTTTGCGACGGGAACATCATTGATGCTCTTTTCTTCAGTTTGTACTTTCTCGACGTGTGCTAGAACAGCATAGCAACCTTTTCTTATTAGTTTTTGTGCCTTCAAATTACTAATAAGATGTAGCTTCGTGTTGCCCTTTTCTCCGTACACCATTAAGGGTTTTCCTTTTTCTCGTATAATGCGAATTGCATTTTTGTAACAAACGATCTCTGCTTTCACTTCTTTCAACCAGTCCATACCGATTATCACATCAAAACTCCCTAACTCTACTGGTATCAAGTCAATCTTAAATGTTTCGCTAACCAGTTTAATTTCTCGATTCCGACATATATTATCTGCTGAAATTAATTTACCATTTGCTAATTCGAGTAAAAATTTACTATCCAAAGGCGTCAATGGACAACTTAATTTAGCACAAAAATCTCTACTCATATAGCTTCTATCCTCACCCGAATCAAATAAAATGTAAGCAGATTTATTGTCAATAAGAAACGTACCCGTAACAAGCTCCGGGTCTTCCTGTGCCTCTACCGCATTAATATTGAAAACTCTTCCACGGCCTTGTCCATTCGTGTTCTCCTGGTTCGGGCAATTTCTAATAATGTGGCCCGGTTTTCCACATTTATAACAAACTACATTGGCATAACTTGCTCCGACACTACTTGCTCCGCCATTACTCGTTCCGACACCATTTGTTCCTTTCGTTCTATTAACCCCTGGTCCGTAGACCTCACACTTCGCCGTGCTATGACCATTTCTTTTACACTTGTTGCAAAATTTGGTGCAGAACCCCGAGTGATACTTTTCACACCTTTGGCATAGCTGCTTCTGATTGTTGTTGTTGTTGCGGTTATTATTGTTGTTGGGATGATTGTTGTAGTTGCTGTTGTTGTTGTTGTTGTTGTTGTTGTTGGGCCGTTTGTTGTAGTTGCGATTGATGTTGCGATTGTTGGGATAATTGTTGCGATTATTATTGTAATTGCTGCTGTTGTTGTATTGGTGATTCTTATCACCGTTTTCCTCCCACTTTCTTTTGACTTGCTTCACATTGGCCTCTTCAGCCGTCTGTTCTTTAATTCTTTCCTCAATCTGGTTCACTAGTTTGTGAGCCATTCTACATGCCTGTTGTATGGAGGCGGGCTCGTGTGAACTTATATCTTTTTGGATTATTTCCGGTAATCCTTTCACAAACGCGTCGATCTTCTCTTCCTCATCTTCGAATGCTCCCGGACACAATAGGCACAATTCTTTGAATCGTCTTTCGTACGTGGTAATATCAAATCCTTGGGTTCGTAGCCCTCTAAGTTCTGTCTTGAGCTTATTGACCTCTGTTCTGGGACGGTACTTCTCGTTCATCAAGTGCTTGAATGCTGACCACGGTAGTGCGTACGCATCGTCTTGTCCCACTTGCTCTAGATAGGTATTCCACCATGTTAACGCAGAACCTGTGAAGGTATGCGTAGCGTACTTCACTTTGTCCTGTTCAGTACACTTACTTATGGCAAACACCGATTCGACCTTCTCGGTCCACCGTTTCAATCCGATCGGTCCTTCGGTTCCATCAAATTCCAAAGGTTTGCAGGCAGTGAATTCTTTGTAGGTGCATCCTACACGATTTCCTGTACTGCTAGATCCAAGGTTATTGTTGGTATGTAGCGCAGCCTGTACTGCGGCTATGTTTGAAGCTAGAAAAGTACGGAATTCCTCTTCATTCATATTCACGGTGTGTCGAGTAGTCGGTGCCATTTCCTTCAAAATAGTCAAATGGAACAAGTTAATCATACAGAATATTAAGAGTAGTTAATAGTATTTCGTAGCATAATATGAACTCATTTATAAAAGCTTTTTCTTCATATTAGCGTTTTATAAGTTTAAATTCGGGTAGTACCTACCCGTTAAGTTCATACTTAGTAGCTAATATACAATTCAACTACTACAATTCTATATGAAAAACTGATTATAATAATATTTCGCGTTCAAACTTTTACACAATATTTTACAAACTTACAATACCGCTTATTTTACATATAGCATGAAATATAGCACACAATAAATTTGATACAAGATGGTTGTGAAGATAATTCTAGCTAGTACACAAGTCGTTCAGCAAAGGCAATAAAGACACGTAATTCATACGTCCAGAAACAAGTCATGCTTTCTGGTTTTACTAGGATTACTTCCCATCCTTGGTCTTATGGAACATAACCGTTATGGCCATTGATAAGACAGCGTGTTGTAACGTCGTCAAAGGGACGAGGGTTACGTAATGTCCAACAGTCCCGTAACAATCTAAAAACCTCATTTCTTACCCCAATTACCGACTCCGTCACTTGTGGGAACGTTTTGTTTAATAGTTGTAGGCCGATGTTCTTGTTCTCACTTTGGTGAGAAGCGAACATTACTAATCCGTAAGCATAACATGCTTCTTTATGTTGCATGTTAGCCACTTTTTCTATATCACGAAGTCCAATATTCGGATATATTGAGTCAAAATAATTTCTTAACCCATTGCGTAAAATAGCATTTGGGTTCCCCGCAATATATGCGTCAAAGTAAACACATCGTAACTTATGGATTTCCCAATGTGATATCCCCCATCTTTCGAACGAAAGCCTTTTATAAACCAAGGCATTCTTGGAACGTTCTTCGAATGTCTTACAAACTGATCTCGCCTTAAATAGTTGTGCCGAAGAATTCTGACCGACTCTAGACAAGATTTCATCAATCATGTCTCCGGGTAGGTCTCTTAAAGTATTGGGTTGTCTATCCATTTTGTGTTCTTATACTGTAAAATAGACAAGAGTTAGATTCATAAAAAAAAATACTTATTAATACAAGCAATTTTTACATATATCATAAAGCATAAGCACACTATATTACATATATTACACCACACGAATACGACTATCTTATTCCGACTCGCTTGTTTCTTCTTCTTCTTCGGTTTTGGTTCGTTTTGCCAAGTTTCTAGGGATATATGATGTTCCCCTAATACGAGCCGTAATTTTCCACATTGGTTTAGAAAAACCTGGTGGTTTAGAGGTTCCCGGGTCATTGTTACAACTTAAGGACTTCGGGGGTTGACGATACATATAAAGTTCATCGGGGTTGGAATTAGATTTCTCTATTTTTATGCCCTTTCCCTTATTATTTTCTTTTGCCTTTTTAAATTCAGTTGGGGTAATTTCTATAACATCATCGGAATTCTCGTCGGAATCCGATTCATCGGAGAATTGGTAATCCTCCCAATATTTTGCTTCCTTGGCGGAAACACCATTGACCATAATTAACCTTGGTTGGTTGGTTGAGGATTTTCTTTTACTTAACCGTTTTATTATTTCCCCCACCGGTTCTATTTCTTCATCCGGTTCCGATTCTTCTTCCGGTTCCGATTCTTCTTCCGGTTCCGACTCTTCTTTCGGTTCCTCTTCGGGAACTTGTGAATCAGTCCACGAATCATTCCAATTTACATTTGACTCTTCATTATTATTAGGTGAGTTAATGGGACTTGTTCTAGAGGTAGACATCTATCACATAATATCAAACGCGTTAAGAGATTAATATATCACATAATATTCACATGTTAAAAATATATAGTTTCCAACAAAATTTGTTAAGCAATCATTTTTTAAGTAAACACGGTCGAAGTCCAGACTCACTAATGCATCCTAACAAACTCGATAAGACACACTAATGCAAAATTCTGGTTCTCTAAGACCAACGCTTGGATACCAACTGAAATGTCCCGTTCTTATTGATTAAAAACGTTCCATATTAATTGATTTCGTTGCGAGGTTTTGACCTCTATATGAGACGTTTTTCAAAGACTGCATTCATTTTTAAAACAAACCATAACCTTTATTTCATAGATAAAGGTTTTAAAAAGCTTTACGTAGATTATCAAATAATGATAATCTAAAATATCCTGTTTACACACGACCATTACATAATGGTTTACAATACAAATATGTTACAACAAAATAAGTTTCTTGAATTCAGTTTTTACACAATATCATACAAGCATGGACTCCAAATCTCGTCCTTATTTAAGTATGCGACAGCGGAAGCTCTTAATAATCACCTGAGAATAAACATGCTTAAAACGTCAACAAAAATGTTGGTGAGTTATAGGTTTAACCTATATATATCAAATCATAATAATAGACCACAAGATTTCATATTTCAATACACATCCCATACATAGAGATAAAAATCATTCATATGGTGAACACCTGGTAACCGACATTAACAAGATGCATATATAAGAATATCCCCATCATTCCGGGACACCCTTCGGATATGATATAAATTTCGAAGTACTAAAGCATCCGGTACTTTGGATGGGGTTTGTTAGGCCCAATAGATCTATCTTTAGGATTCGCGTCAATTAGGGTGTATGTTCCCTAATTCTTAGATTACCAGACTTAATAAAAAGGGGCATATTCGATTTCGATAATTCAACCATAGAATGTAGTTTCACGTACTTGTGTCTATTTTGTAAATCATTTATAAAACCTGCATGTATTCTCATCCCAAAAATATTAGATTTTAAAAGATGGACTATAACTCACTTTCACAGATTTTTACTTCGTCGGGAAGTAAGACTTGGCCACTGGTTGATTCACGAACCTATAACAATATATACATATATATCAAAGTATGTTCAAAATATATTTACAACACTTTTAATATATTTTGATATTTTAAGTTTATTAAGTCAGCTGTCCTCGTTAGTAACCTACAACTAGTTGTCCACAGTTAGATGTACAGAAATAAATCGATAAATATTATCTTGAATCAATCCACAACCCAGTGTATACGTATCTCAGTATTGATCACAACTCAAACTATATATATTTTGGAATCAACCTCAACCCTGTATAGCTAACTCCAACATTCACATATAGAGTGTCTATGGTTGTTCCGAAATATATATAGATGTGTCGACATGATAGGTCGAAACATTGTATACGTGTCTATGGTATCTCAAGATTACATAATATACAATACAAGTTGATTAAGTTATGGTTGGAATAGATTTGTTACCAATTTTCACGTAGCTAAAATGAGAAAAATTATCCAATCTTGTTTTACCCATAACTTCTTCATTTTAAATCCGTTTTGAGTGAATCAAATTGCTATGGTTTCATACTGAACTCTATTTTATGAATCTAAACAGAAAATGTATAGGTTTATAGTTGGAAAAATAAGTTACAAGTCGGTTTTGTAAAGGTAGTCATTTCAGTCGAAAGAACGACGTCTAGATGACCATTTTAGAAAACATACTTTCACTTTGAGTTTAACCATAATTTTTGGATATAGTTTCATGTTCATAATAAAAATCATTTTCTCAGAATAACAACTTTTAAATCAAAGTTTATCATAGTTTTTAATTAACTAACCCAAAACAGCCCGCGGTGTTACTACGACGACGTAAATCCGGTTTTACGGTGTTTTTCGTGTTTCCAGATTTTAAATCATTAAGTTAGCATATCATATAGATATAGAACATGTGTTTAGTTGATTTTAAAAGTAAAGTTAGAAGGATTAACTTTTGTTTGCGAATAAGTTTAGAATTAACTAAACTATGTTCTAGTGATTACAAGTTTAAACCTTCGAATAAGATAGCTTTATATGTATGAATCGAATGATGTTATGAACATCATTACTACCTTAAGTTCCTTGGATAAACCTACTGGAAAAGAGAAAAATGGATCTAGCTTCAATGGATCCTTGGATGGCTCGAAGTTCTTGAAGCAGAATCATGACACGAAAACAAGTTCAAGTAAGATCATCACTTGAAATAAGATTGTTATAGTTATAGAAATTGAATAAAAGTTTGAATATGATTATTAACTTGTATTAGAATGATAACCTACTATAAAAAAAAAAGATTTCTTGAGGTTGGATGATCACCTTACAAGATTGGAAGTGAGCTAGCAAACTTGAAAGTATTCTTGATTTTATGAAACTAGAACTTTTGGAATTTATGAAGAACACTTAGAACTTGAAGATAGAACTTGAGAGAGATCAATTAGATGAAGAAAATTGAAGAATGAAAGTGTTTGTAGGTGTTTTTGGTCGTTGGTGTATGGATTAGATATAAAGGATATGTAATTTTGTTTTCATGTAAATAAGTCATGAATGATTACTCATATTTTTGTAATTTTATGAGATATTTCATGCTAGTTGCCAAATGATGGTTCCCACATGTGTTAGGTGACTCACATGGGCTGCTAAGAGCTGATCATTGGAGTGTATATACCAATAGTACATACATATAAAAGCTGTGTATTGTACGAGTACGAATACGGGTGCATACGAGTAGAATTGTTGATGAAACTGAACGAGGATGTAATTGTAAGCATTTTTGTTAAGTAGAAGTATTTTGATAAGTGTATTGAAGTCTTTCAAAAGTGTATAAATACATATTAAAACACTACATGTATATACATTTTAACTGAGTCGTTAAGTCATCGTTAGTCGTTACATGTAAGTGTTGTTTTGAAACCTTTAAGTTAACGATCTCAATTAATGTTGTTAACCCATTGTTTATTATATCTAATGAGATGTTAAATTATTATATTATCATGATATTATGATATATTAATATATCTTAATATGATATATATACATTTAAATGTCGTTACAACGATAATCGTTACATATATGTCTCGTTTCGAAATCCTTAAGTTAGTAGTCTTGTTTATATGTATATAACTCATTGTTAATATACTTATGGAGATACTTACTTATCATAATCTCATGTTAACCATATGTATATCCATATATATATATATATATATCGTCATGTCATTTTTACAAGTTTTAACTTTCGTGAATCGCCGGTCAACTTGGGTGGTCAATTGTCTATATGAAACCTATTTCAATTAATAAAGTCTTAACAAGTTTGATTGCTTAACATGTTGGAAACATTTAATCATGTAAATATCAATCTCAATTAATATATATAAACATGGAAAAGTTCGGGTCACTACAGTCTTCCACTAATAACCGTTTTCGAAATGTATTTCTTAAACATACTGTATTGTTTACCTAAAACCTGTAGATTCACTCAACATTGTTGTTGATCCATTTTGTGTGTTTTATTCTCAGGTATTAATTGCTTCCGCTGTAGAATATTGCTGTCACGTAGAAGTCAAGCCAAGCACTGGGACCAGAGTTAACATTTCGTTAAAGGGATTTTTGACGAGGTGTTACAGTCGACATGATAGATCGAAACATTGTATACGTGTCTATAGTATCTCAAGATTACATAATATACAATATAAGTTGATTAGGTTATGGTTGGAATAGATTTATTACAAACTTTCACGTAGGTAAAATGAGTAGTTTTTATCAATCTTGTTTTACTCGTCATTTCTTCGTTTCTAATCCGTTTTGAGTGATTCCAGTTGCCACGATTTCGTATTGAACTTAACTTTATGAATCCAAATAGAAAAAGTATAAGTTTATAGTCAGAAATACAAGTTACAAGTCGTTTTTGAAAGAGGTAGTCATTTCCATCGAAAGAACGACATCTTGATGACCATTTTCAAAAACATACTTTCAATTTTAGTTTAACCATGATTTTTGGATATAGTTTCATGTTCATAAGAAAAATCATTTTTCCAGAAGTATAGCTTTTAAATCAAAGTTCTTCTTAGCTTTTAATTATCCCAACCAAAACAGCCCCCGGTTTTACTACGACGGCGTATATCCAGTTTTATGGTGTTTATCGTGTTTCCGGATTTTAAATCATTAAGTTAGCATATCATATAGATATAGAACATGGGTTTAGTTGATTTTAAAAGTCTAGTTAGAAGGATTAACTTTATTTGCGAACAAGTTTAGAATTAACTAAACTATGTTCTAGTGATTACAAGTTTATAACGTTGAATAAGACAGCTTTTTATGTATGAATCGAATGATGTTATGAACATCATTACTACCTCAAGTTCCTTGGATAAACCTACTGGAAATGAGAAAAATGGATCTAGCTTCAAAGGATCCTTGAATGGCTTGAAAGTTCTTGAAGCAGAATCATGACACGAAAACAATTTTCAAGTAAGATTTCCACTCGAAATAAGATTGTTATAGTTATAGAAATTGAATTAAAGTTTGAATATGATTATTACCTCGTATTAGAAAGATAACCTATTGTAAGTAACAAAGGTTTCTTGATCTTGGATGATTACTTGGAATGGATTTAGAAAACTTGGAAGTAAACTTGCAATCTTGTAAGTATTCTTGATTTTATGAAACTAGAACTTTTGGAATTTATGAAGAACACTTAGAACTTGAAGATAGAACTTGAAGATAGAACTTGAGAGAGATCAATTAGATGAAGAAAATTGAAGAATGAAAGTGTTTGTAGGTGTTTTTGGTCGTTGGTGTATGGATTAGATATAAAGGATATGTAATTTTGTTTTCATGTAAATAAGTCATGAATGATTACTCATATTTTTATAATTTTATGAGATATTTCATGCTAGTTACCAAATTATGGTTCCCACATATGTTAGGTGACTCACATGGGCTGCTAAGAGCTGATCATTGAAGTGTATATACCAATAGTACATACATCTAAAAGCTGTGTATTGTACGAGTACGAATACGGGTGCATACGAGTAGAATTGTTGATGAAACTGAACGAGGATGTAATTGTAAGCATTTTTGTTAAGTAGAAGTATTTTGATAAGTGTCTTGAAGTCTTTCAAAAGTGTATGAATACATATTAAAACACTACATGTATATACATTTTAACTGAGTCGTTAAGTCATCGTTAGTCGTTACATGTAAGTGTTGTTTTGAAACCTTTAGGTTAACGATCTTGTTAAATGTTGTTAACCCAATGTTTATAATATCAAAATAGATTTTAAATTATTATATTATCATGATATTATGATGTACGAATATCTTTTAATATGATATATATACATTAAATGTCGTTACAACGATAATCGTTACATATATGTCTCGTTTCAAAATCATTAAGTTAGTAGTCTTGTTTTTGCATATGTAGTTCATTGTTAATATACTTAATGATATGTTTACTTATCATAATATCATGTTAACTATATATATAACCATATATATGTCATCATATAGTTTTTACAAGTTTTAACGTTCGTGAATCACCGGTTAACTTGGGTGGTCAATTGTCTATATGAAACCTATTTCAATTAATCAAGTCTTAACAAGTTTGATTGCTTAATATGTTGGAAACACTTAATCATGTAAATAACAATTTCATTTAATATATATATAAACATGGAAAAGTTCGGGTCACTACAGTACCTACCAGTTAAATAAATTTCGTCCCGAAATTTTAAGCAGTTGGAGGTGTTGACGTATCTTCTGGAAATTAATGCGGGTATTTCTTCTTCATCTGATCTTCTCATTCCCAGGTGAACTCGGGTCCTCTACGAGCATTCCATCGAACCTTAACAATTGGTATCTTGTTTTGCTTAAGTCTTTTAACCTCACGATCCATTATTTCGACGGGTTCTTCGATGAATTGAAGTTTTTCGTTGATTTGGATTTCATCTAATGGAATAGTGAGATCTTCTTTAGCAAAACATTTCTTCAAATTCGAGACGTGGAAAGTGTTATCTACAGCCGCGAGTTGTTGAGGTAACTCAAGTCGGTAAGCTACTGGTCCGACACGATCAATAATCTTGAATGGTCCAATATACCTTGGATTTAATTTCCCTCGTTTACCAAATCGAACAACGCCTTTCCAAGGTGCAACTTTAAGCATGACCATCTCTCCAATTTCAAATTCTATATCTTTTCTTTTAATGTCAGCGTAGCACTTTTTTCGACTTTGGGCGGTTTTCAACCGTTGTTGAATTTGGATGATCTTCTCGGTAGTTTCTTGTATTATCTCCAGACCCGTAATCTGTCTATCCCCCACTTCACTCCAACAAATCGGAGACCTGCACTTTCTACCATAAAGTGCTTCAAACGGCGCCATATCAATGCTTGAATGGTAGCTGTTGTTGTAGGAAAATTCTTCTAACCTTAGATGTCGATCCCAACTGTTTCTGAAATCAATAACACATGCTCGTAGCATGTATTCAAGCGTTTGTATCGTCCTTTCGCTCTGCCCATCAGTTTGTGGATGATAGGCAGTACTCATGTCTAGACGAGTTCCTAATGCTTGCTGTAATGTCTGCCAGAATCTTGAAATAAATCTGCCATCCCTATCAGAGATAATAGAGATTGGTATTCCATGTCTAGAGACAACTTCCTTCAAATACAGTCGTGCTAACTTCTCCATCTTGTCATCTTCTCTTATTGGCAGGAAGTGTGCTGATTTGGTGAGACGATCAACTATTACCCAAATAGTATCAAAACCACTTGCAGTCCTTGGCAATTTAGGGATGAAATCCATGGTAATGTTTTCCCATTTCCATTTCGGGATTTCGGGTTGTTGAAGTAGACCTGATGGTTTCTGATGCTCAGCTTTGACCTTAGAACACGTCAAACATTCTCCTACGTATTTAGCAACATCGGCTTTCATACCCGGCCACCAAAAATGTTTCTTGAGATCCTTGTACATCTTCCCCGTTCCAGGATGTATTGAGTATCTGGTTTTATGAGCTTCTCTAAGTACCATTTCTCTCATATCTCCAAATTTTGGTACCCAAATCCTTTCAGCCCTATACCGGGTTCCGTCTTCCCGATTATTAAGATGCTTCTCCGATCCTTTGGGTGTTTCATCCTTTAAATTTCCCTCTTTTAAAACTCCTTGTTGCGCCTCCTTTATTTGAGTAGTAAGGTTATTGTGAATCATTATATTCATAGATTTTACTCGAATGGGTTCTCTGTCCTTCCTGCTCAAAGCGTCGGCTACCACATTTGCCTTCCCCGGGTGGTAATGAATCTCAAAGTCGTAATCATTCAACAATTCAATCCACCTACGCTGCCTCATATTCAGTTGTTTCTGATTAAATATGTGTTGAAGACTTTTGTGGTCGGTATATATAATACTTTTGACCCCATATATGTAGTGCCTCCAAGTCTTTAATGCAAAAACAACCGCGCCTAATTCCAAATCATGCGTCGTATAATTTTGTTCGTGAATCTTCAATTGTCTAGACGCATAAGCAATCACCTTCGTTCTTTGCATTAATACACAACCGAGACCTTGCTTTGATGCGTCACAATAAATCACAAAATCATCATTCCCTTCAGGCAAGGACAATATAGGTGCCGTAGTTAGCTTTTTCTTCAATAACTGAAACGTTTTCTCTTGTTCATCCTTCCATTCAAATTTCTTCCCTTTATGCGTTAATGCAGTTAAGGGTTTTGCTATTTTGGAGAAATCTTGGATGAATCTTCTGTAGTAACCAGCCAATCCTAAAAATTGACGTATATGCTTCGGAGTTTTTGGGGTTTCCCACTTTTCAACGGTTTCGATCTTTGCCGGGTCCACCTGGATACCTTCTTTGTTCACTATGTGACCGAGGAATTGAACTTCTTCCAACCAAAATGCACACTTTGAAAACTTAGCGTACAGTTTTTCTTTCATCAATACTTCTAGCACTTTTTTCAAATGTTCTTCGTGCTCTTGATCATTCTTTGAGTAAATAAGTATGTCATCGATGAAAACAATGACAAACTTGTCAAGATATGGCCCACACACTCGGTTCATAAGGTCCATGAACACAGCTGGTGCGTTAGTCAATGCAAACCGCATAACCATAAACTCGTAATGACCATAACGCGTCCTAAAAGCAGTTTTTGGAATATCATCCTCCTTTACTCGCATTTGATGATATCCAGAACGTAAATCGATCTTCGAATAAACTGACGAGCCTTGTAGTTGATCAAATAAGTCGTCAATTCTCGGTAGTGGATAACGGTTTTTGATGGTAAGTTTGTTCAACTCTCTGTAGTCAATACACAACCTAAATGTACCATCCTTCTTCTTGACAAACAAATCAGGAGCTCCCGTGGTGATGTGCTTGGTCGAATGAAACCACGTTCTAATAGTTCTTGCAGTTGGCTTTGCAGTTCTTTCATCTCGCTGGGTGTGAGTCTATAAGGAGCACGAGCTATTGGTGCAGCTCCTGGTACAAGATCTATTTGAAATTCAACAGATCGATGTGGGGGTAATCCCGGTAATTCTTTCGGAAATACATCGGGAAATTCTTTTGCGACTGGAACCTCATTGATGCTCTTTTCTTCAGTTTGTACTTTTTTGACGTGTGCTAGAACAGCATAGCAACCTTTTCTTATTAGTTTTTGTGCCTTCAAATTACTAATAAGATGTAGCTTCGTGTTGCCCCTTTCTCCGTACACCATTAAGGGTTTTCCTTTTTCTCGTATAATGCGAATTGCATTTTTGTAACAAACGATCTCTGCTTTCACTTCTTTCAACCAGTCCATACCGATTATCACATCAAAACTCCCTAACTCTACTGGTATCAAGTCAATCTTAAATGTTTCGCTAACCAGTTTAATTTCTCGATTCCGACATATATTATCTGCTGAAATTAATTTACCTTTTGCTAATTCGAGTAAAAATTTACTATCCAAATGAAATGTCCCGTTCTTATTGATTAAAAACGTTCCATATTAATTGATTTCGTTGCGAGGTTTTGACCTCTATATGAGACGTTTTTCAAAGACTGCATTCATTTTTAAACAAACCATAACCTTTATTTCATCAATAAAGGTTTAAAAAGCTTTACGTAGATTATCAAATAATGATAATCTAAAATATCCTGTTTATACACGACCATTACATAATGGTTTACAATACAAATATGTTACAACAAAATAAGTTTCTTGAATGCAGTTTTTACACAATATCATACAAGCATGGACTCCAAATCTTGTCCTTATTTAAGTATGCGACAGCGGAAGCTCTTAATAATCACCTGAGAATAAACATGCTTAAAACGTCAACAAAAATGTTGGTGAGTTATAGGTTTAACCTATATATATCCAATCGTAACAATAGACCACAAGATTTCATATTTCAATACACATCCCATACATAGAGATAAAAATCATTCATATGGTGAACACCTGGTAACCGACAATAACAAGATGCATATATAAGAATATCCCCATCATTCCGGGACACCCTTCGGATATGATATAAATTTCGAAGTACTAAAGCATCCGGTACTTTGGATGGGGTTTGTTAGGCCCAATAGATCTATCTTTAGGATTCGCGTCAATTAGGGTGTCTGTTCCCTAATTCTTAGATTACCAGACTTAATAAAAAGGGGCATATTCGATTTCGATAATTCAACCATAGAATGTAGTTTCACGTACTTGTGTCTATTTTGTAAATCATTTATAAAACCTGCATGTATTCTCATCCCAAAAATATTAGATTTTAAAAGTGGGACTATAACTCACTTTCACAGATTTTTACTTCGTCGGGAAGTAAGACTTGGCCACTGGTTGATTCACGAACCTATAACAATATATACATATATATTAAAGTATGTTCAAAATATATTTACAACACTTTTAATATATTTTGATGTTTTAAGTTTATTAAGTCAGCTGTCCTCGTTAGTAACCTACAACTAGTTGTCCACAGTTAGATGTACAGAAATAAATCGATAAATATTATCTTGAATCAATCCACGACCCAGTGTATACGTATCTCAGTATTGATCACAACTCAAACTATATATATTTTGGAATCAACCTCAACCCTGTATAGCTAACTCCAACATTCACATATAGAGTGTCTATGGTTGTTCCGAAATATATATAGATGTGTCGACATGATAGGTCGAAACATTGTATACGTGTCTATGGTATCTCAAGATTACATAATATATAATACAAGTTGATTAAGTTATGGTTGGAATAGATTTGTTACCAATTTTCACGTAGCTAAAATGAGAAAAATTATCCAATCTTGTTTTACCCATAACTTCTTCATTTTAAATCCGTTTTGAGTGAATCAAATTGCTATGGTTTCATATTGAACTCTATTTTATGAATCTAAACAAAAAAAGTATAGGTTTCTAGTCGGAAAAATAAGTTACAAGTCGTTTTTGTAAAGGTAGTCATTTCAGTCGAAAGAACGACGTCTAGATGACCATTTTAGAAAACATACTTCCACTTTGAGTTTAACCATAATTTTTGGATATAGTTTCATGTTCATAATAAAAATCATTTTCTCAGAATAACAACTTTTAAATCAAAGTTTATCATAGTTTTTAATTAACTAACCCAAAACAGCCCGCGGTGTTACTACGACGGCGTAAATCCGGTTTTACGGTGTTTTTCGTGTTTCCAGGTTTTAAATCATTAAGTTAGCATATCATATAGATATAGAACATGTGTTTAGTTGATTTTAAAAGTCAAGTTAGAAGGATTAACTTTTGTTTGCGAACAAGTTTAGAATTAACTAAACTATGTTCTAGTGATTACAAGTTTAAACCTTCGAATAAGATAGCTTTATATGTATGAATCGAATGATGTTATGAACATCATTACTACCTTAAGTTCCTTGGATGAACCTACTGGAAAAGAGAAAAATGGATCTAGCTTCAATGGATCCTTGGATGGCTCAAAGTTCTTGAAGCAAAATCATGACACGAAAACAAGTTCAAGTAAGATCATCACTTGAAATAAGATTGTTATAGTTATAGAAATTGAACCAAAGTTTGAATATGATTATTACCTTGTATTAGAATGATAACCTACTGTAAGAAACAAAGATTTCTTGAGGTTGGATGATCACCTTACAAGATTGGAAGTGAGCTAGCAAACTTGAAAGTATTCTTGATTTTATGAAACTAGAACTTTTGGAATTTATGAAGAACACTTAGAACTTGAAGATAGAACTTGAGAGAGTTCAATTAGATGAAGAAAATTGAAGAATGAAAGTGTTTGTAGGTGTTTTTGGTCGTTGGTGTATGGATTAGATATAAAGGATATGTAATTTTGTTTTCATGTAAATAAGTCATGAATGATTACTCATATTTTTGTAATCTTATGAGATATTTCATGCTAGTTGCCAAATGATGGTTCCCACATATGTTAGGTGACTCACATGGGCTGCTAAGAGCTGATCATTGGAGTGTATATACCAATAGTACATACATCTAAAAGCTGTGTATTGTACGAGTACGAATACGGGTGCATACGAGTAGAATTGTTGATGAAACTGAACGAGAATGTAATTGTAAGCATTTTTGTTAAGTAGAAGTATTTTGATAAGTGTATTGAAGTCTTTCAAAAGTGTATAAATACATATTAAAACACTACATGTATATACATTTTAACTGAGTCGTTAAGTCATCGTTAGTCGTTACATGTAAGTGTTGTTTTGAAACCTTTAGGTTAACGATCTTGTTAAATGTTGTTAACCCAATGTTTATAATATCAAAAGAGATTTTAAATTATTATATTATCATGATATTATGATGTACGAATATCTCTTAATATGATATATATACATTAAATGTCGTTACAACGATAAACGTTACATATATGTCTCGTTTCAAAATCATTAAGTTAGTAGTCTTGTTTTTACATATGTAGTTCATTGTTAATATAATTAATGATATGTTTACTTATCATAATATCATGTTAACTATATATATAACCATATATATGTCATCATATAGTTTTTTTACAAGTTTTAACGTTCGTGAATCACCGGTCAACTTGGGTGGTCAATTGTCTATATGAAACCTATTTCAATTAATCAAGTCTTAACAAGTTTGATTGCTTAACATGTTGGAAACATTTAATCATGTAAACATCAATCTCAATTAATATATATAAACATGGAAAAGTTCGGGTCACTACAGTACCTACCCGTTAAATAAATTTCGTCCCGAAATTTTAAGCTGTTGAAGGTGTTGACGAATCTTCTGGAAATAGATGCGGGTATTTCTTCTTCATCTGATCTTCACGCTCCCAGGTGAACTCGGGTCCTCTACGAGCATTCCATCGAACCTTAACAATTGGTATCTTGTTTTGCTTAAGTCTTTTAACCTCACGATCCATTATTTCGACGGGTTCTTCGATGAATTGGAGTTTTTCGTTGATTTGGATTTCATCTAACGGAATAGTGAGATCTTCTTTAGCAAAACATTTCTTCAAATTCGAGACGTGGAAAGTGTTATGTACAGCCGCGAGTTGTTGAGGTAACTCAAGTCGGTAAGCTACTGGTCCGACACGATCAATAATCTTAAATGGTCCAATATACCTTGGATTTAATTTCCCTCGTTTACCAAATCGAACAACGCCTTTCCAAGGTGAAACTTTAAGCATGACCATCTCTCCAATTTCAAATTCTATATCTTTTCTTTTAATGTCAGCGTAGCTCTTTTGTCGACTTTGGGCGGTTTTCAACCGTTGTTGAATTTGGATGATCTTCTCGGTAGTTTCTTGTATAATCTCCGGACCCGTAATCTGTCTATCCCCCACCTCACTCCAACAAATCGGAGACCTGCACTTTCTACCATAAAGTGCTTCAAACGGCGCCATCTCAATGCTTGAATGGTAGCTGTTGTTGTAGGAAAATTCTGCTAACGGTAGATGTCGATCCCAACTGTTTCCGAAATCAATAACACATGCTCGTAGCATGTCTTCAAGCGTTTGTATCGTCCTTTCGCTCTGCCCATCAGTTTGTGGATGATAGGCAGTACTCATGTCTAGACGAGTTCCTAATGCTTGCTGTAATGTCTGCCAGAATCTTGAAATAAATCTGCCATCCCTATCAGAGATAATAGAGATTGGTATTCCATGTCTGGAGACGACTTCCTTCAAATACAGTCGTGCTAACTTCTCCATCTTGTCATCTTCTCTTATTGGTAGGAAGTGTGCTGATTTGGTGAGACGATCAACTATTACCCAAATAGTATCAAAACCACTTGCAGTCCTTGGCAATTTAGTGATGAAATCCATGGTAATGTTTTCCCATTTCCATTCCGGGATTTCGGGTTGTTGAAGTAGACCTGATGGTTTCTGATGCTCAGCTTTGACCTTAGAACACGTCAAACATTCTCCTACGTATTTAGCAACATCGGCTTTCATACCCGGCCACCAAAAATGTTTCTTGAGATCCTTGTACATCTTCCCCGTTCCAGGATGTATTGAGTATCTGGTTTTATGAGCTTCTCTAAGTACCATTTCTCTCATATCTCCAAATTTTGGTACCCAAATCCTTTCAGCCCTATACCGGGTTCCGTCTTCCCGAATATTAAGATGCTTCTCCGATCCTTTGGGTATTTCATCCTTTAAATTTCCCTCTTTTAAAACTCCTTGTTGCGCCTCCTTTATTTGAGTAGTAATGTTATTATGAATCATTATATTCATAGATTTTACTCGAATGGGTTCTCTATCCTTCCTGCTCAAGGCATCGGCTACCACATTTGCCTTCCCCGGGTGGTAACGAATCTCAAAATCGTAATCATTCAATAATTCAATCCACCTACGCTGCCTCATATTCAGTTGTTTCTGATTAAATATGTGTTGAAGACTTTTGTGGTCGGTATATATAATACTTTTGACCCCATATAAGTAGTGCCTCCAAGTCTTTAATGCAAAAACAACCGCGCCTAATTCCAAATCATGCGTCGTATAATTTTGTTCGTGAATCTTCAATTGTCTAGACGCATAAGCAATCACCTTCGTTCGTTGCATTAATACACAACCGAGACCTTGCTTAGATGCGTCACAATAAATCACAAAATCATCATTCCCTTCAGGCAATGACAATATAGGTGCCGTAGTTAGCTTTTTCTTCAATAACTGAAACGCTTTCTCTTGTTCATCATTCCATTCAAATTTCTTCCCTTTATGCGTTAATGCAGTCAAGGGTTTTGCTATTCTGGAAAAGTCTTGGATGAACCTTCTGTAGTAACCAGCTAGTCCTAAAAACTGGCGTATGTGTTTCGGAGTTTTCGGGGTTTCCCACTTTTCAACAGTTTCTATCTTTGCCGGATCCACCTTAATACCTTCTTTGTTCACTATATGACCGAGGAATTGAACTTCTTCCAACCAAAATGCACACTTTGAAAACTTAGCGTACAATTCTTCCTTCCTCAATACTTCTAACACCTTTCTCAAATGTTCACCGTGTTCTTGGTCATTCTTTGAGTAAATAAGTATGTCATCAATGAAAACAATGACAAACTTGTCAAGGTATGGTCCACACACTCGGTTCATAAGGTCCATGAACACAGCTGGTGCATTAGTTAAACCAAACGGCATGACCATAAACTCGTAATGACCGTAACGTGTTCTGAAAGCAGTCTTTGGAATATCATCTTCTTTCACCCGCATTTGATGATACCCGGAACGTAAGTCAATCTTTGAATAAACAGACGAGCCTTGTAGTTGATCAAATAAGTCGTCGATTCTCGGTAGTGGGTAGCGGTTCTTGATGGTAAGTTTGTTCAACTCTCGGTAGTCGATACACAACCTGAATGTACCATCTTTCTTCTTGACAAACAAAACAGGAGCTCCCCACGGTGATGTGCTTGGTCGAATGAAACCACGCTCTAAAAGTTCTTGTAATTGGCTTTGCAGTTCTTTCATCTCGCTGGGTGCGAGTCTGTAAGGAGCACGAGCTATTGGTGCAGCTCCTGGTACAAGATCTATTTGAAATTCAACGGATCGATGTGGGGGTAATCCCGGTAATTCTTTCAGAAATACATCGGGAAATTCTTTTGCAATGGGAACATCATTGATGCTCTTTTCTTCAGTTTGTACTTTCTCGACGTGTGCTAGAACAGCATAGCACCCTTTTCTTATTAGTTTTTGTGCCTTCAAATTACTAATAAGATGTAGCTTCGTGTTGCCCTTTTCTCCGTACACCATTAAGGGTTTTCCTTTTTCTCGTATAATGCGAATTGCATTTTTGTAACAAACGATCTCCGCTTTCACTTCTTTCAACCAGTCCATACCGATTATCACATCAAAACTCCCTAACTCTACTGGTATCAAATCAATCTTAAATGTTTCGCTAACCAGTTTAATTTCTCGATTCCGACATATATTATCTGCTGAAATTAATTTACCATTTGCTAATTCGAGTAAAAATTTACTATCCAAAGGCGTCAATGGACAACTTAATTTAGCACAAAAATCTCTACTCATATAGCTTCTATCCGCACCCGAATCAAATAAAACGTAAGCAGATTTATTGTCAATAAGAAACGTACCCGTAACAAGCTCCGGGTCTTCCTGTGCCTCTACCGCATTAATATTGAAAACTCTTCCACGGCCTTGTCCATTCGTGTTCTCCTGGTTCGGGCAATTTCTAATAATGTGGCCTGGTTTTCCACATTTATAACAAACTACATTGGCATAACTTGCTCCGACACTACTTGCTCCGCCATTACTCGTTCCGACACCATTTGTTCCTTTCGTTCTATTAACCCCTGGTCCGTAGACCTCACACTTCGCCGCGCTATGACCATTTCTTTTACACTTGTTGCAAAATTTGGTGCAGAACCCCGAGTGATTCTTTTCACACCTTTGGCATAGTTGCTTCTGATTGTTGTTGTTGTTGCGGTTATTATTGTTGTTGGGATGATTGTTGTAGTTGCTGTTGTTGTTGTTGTTGTTGTTGTTGTTGGTCCGTTTGTTGTAGTTGCGATTGATGTTGCGATTGTTGGGATAATTGTTGCGATTATTGTTGTAATTGCTGTTGTTGTTGTATTGGTGATTCTTATCACCGTTTTCCTCCCACTTTCTTTTGACTTGCTTCACATTGGCCTCTTCAGCAGTCTGTTCTTTAATTCTTTCTTCAATCTGGTTCACTAGTTTGTGAGCCATTCTACATGCCTGTTGTATGGAGGCGGGCTCGTGTGAACTTATATCTTCTTGGATTCTTTCCGGTAATCCTTTCACAAACGCGTCGATCTTCTCTTCCTCATCTTCGAATGCTCCCGGACACAATAGGCACAATTCTGTGAATCGTCTTTCGTACGTGGTAATATCGAATCCTTGGGTTCGTAACCCTCTAAGTTCTGTCTTGAGCTTATTGACCTCGGTTCTGGGACGGTACTTCTCGTTCATCAAGTGCTTGAATGCTGACCACGGTAGTGCGTACGCATCATCTTGTCCCACTTGCTCTAGATAGGTATTCCACCATGTTAACGCAGAACCTGTGAAGGTATGCGTAGCGTACTTCACTTTGTCCTCTTCAGTACACTTACTTATGGCAAACACCGATTCAACCTTCTCGGTCCACCGTTTCAATCCGATAGGTCCTTCGGTTCCATCAAATTCCAAAGGTTTGCAGGCAGTGAATTCTTTGTAGGTGCATCCTACACGATTTCCTGTACTGCTAGATCCAAGGTTATTGTTGGTATGTAGCGCAGCCTGTACTGCGGCTATGTTTGAAGCTAGAAAAGTACGGAATTCCTCTTCATTCATATTCACGGTGTGTCGAGTAGTCGGTGCCATTTCCTTCAAAATAGTTAAATGGAACAAGTTAATCATAGAGAATATTAAGAGTAGTTAATAGTATTTCGTAGCATAATATGAACTCATTTATAAAAGCTTTTTCTTCATATTAGCGTTTTATAAGTTTAAATTCGGGTAGTACCTACCCGTTAAGTTCATACTTAGTAGCTAATATACAATTCAACTACTACAATTCTATATGAAAAACTGATTATAATAATATTTCGCGTTCAAACTTTTATACAATATTTTACAAACTTACAATACCGCTTATTTTACATAAAGCATGAAATATAGCACACAATAACTTTGATACAAGATAGTTGTGAAGACAATTCTAGCTAGTACACAAGTCGTTCAGCAAAGGCAATAAAGACACGTAATTCATACGTCCAGAAACAAGTCATGCATTCTGGTTTTACTAGGACTACTTCCCATCCTTGGTCTTGTGCAACATAACCGTTATGGCCGTTGATAAGACAGCGTGTTGTAACGTCATCAAAGGGACGAGGGTTACGTAATGTCCAACAGTCCCGTAATAATCTAAAAACCTCATTTCTTACCCCAATTACCGACTCCGTCACTTGTGGAAACGTTTTGTTTAATAGTTGTAGCCCGATGTTCTTGTTCTCACTTTGGTGAGAAGCGAACATTACTAATCCGTAAGCATAACATGCTTCTTTATGTTGCATGTTAGCCGCTTTTTCTAAATCACGAAGTCCAATATTCGGATATATTGAGTCAAAATAATTTCTTAACCCGTTGCGTAAAATAGCATTTGGGTTCCCCGCAATATATGCGTCAAAGTAAACACATCGTAACTTATGGGTTTCCCAATGTGATATCCCCCATCTTTCAAACGAAAGTCTCTTATAAACCAAGACATTCTTGGAACGTTCTTCGAATGTCTTACAAACTGATCTCGCCTTAAATAGTTGTGCCGAAGAATTCTGGCCGACTCTAGACAAGATTTCATCAATCATGTCTCCGGGTAGGTCTCTTAAAATATTGGGTTGTCTATCCATTTTGTGTTTTTAAACTGTAAAATAGACAAGAGTTAGATTCATAAAAAAAATACTTATTAATACAAGCAATTTTTACATATATCATAAAGCATAAGAACACTATATTCCATATATTACACCACACGAATACAACTATCTTATTCCGACTCGCTCGTTTCTTCTTCTTCGGTTTTGGTTCGTTTTGCCAAGTTTCTAGGGATATATGATGTTCCCCTAATACGAGCCGTCGTTGTCCACATTGGTTTAGAAAAACCTGGTGGTTTAGAGGTTCCCGGGTCATTGTTACAACTTAAGGACTTCGGGGGTTGACGATACATATAAAGTTCATCGGGGTTGGAATTAGATTTCTCTATTTTTATGCCCTTTCCCTTATTATTTTCTTTTGCCTTTTTAAATTCAGTTGGGGTAATTTCTATAACATCATCGGAATTCTCGTCGGAATCCGATTCATCGGAGAATTGGTAATCCTCCCAATATTTTGCTTCCTTGGCGGAAACACCATTGACCATAATTAACTTTGGTCGGTTGGTTGAGGATTTTCTTTTACTTAACCGTTTTATTATTTCCCCCACCGGTTCTATTTCTTCATCCGGTTCCGATTCTTCTTCCGGTTCCGATTCTTCTTCCGGTTCCGACTCTTCTTCCGGTTCCTCTTCGGGAACTTGTGAATCAGTCCACAAATCATTCCAATTTACATTTGACTCTTCATTATTATTAGGTGAGTCAATGGGACTTGTTCTAGAGGTAGACATCTATCACATAATATCAAACACGTTAAGAGATTAATATATCACATAATATTCATATGTTAAAAATATATAGTTTCCAACAAAAATGTTAAGCAATCATTTTTAAAGAAAACACGGTCGAAGTCCAGACTCACTAATGCATCCTAACAAACTAGATAAGACACACTAATGCAAATTTTCTGGTTCTCTAAGACCAACGCTCGGATACCAACTGAAATGTCCCGTTCTTATTGATTAAAAACGTTCCATATTAATTGATTTCGTTGCGAGGTTTTGACCTCTATATGAGACGTTTTTCAAAGACTGCATTCATTTTTAAACAAACCATAACCTTTATTTCATCAATAAAGGTTTAAAAAGCTTTACGTAGATTATCAAATAATGATAATCTAAAATATCCTGTTTATACACGACCATTACATAATGGTTTACAATACAAATATGTTACAACAAAATAAGTTTCTTGAATGCAGTTTTTACACAATATCATACAAGCATGGACTCCAAATCTTGTCCTTATTTAAGTATGCGACAGCGGAAGCTCTTAATAATCACCTGAGAATAAACATGCTTAAAACGTCAACAAAAATGTTGGTGAGTTATAGGTTTAACCTATATATATCCAATCGTAACAATAGACCACAAGATTTCATATTTCAATACACATCCCATACATAGAGATAAAAATCATTCATATGGTGAACACCTGGTAACCGACAATAACAAGATGCATATATAAGAATATCCCCATCATTCCGGGACACCCTTCGGATATGATATAAATTTCGAAGTACTAAAGCATCCGGTACTTTGGATGGGGTTTGTTAGGCCCAATAGATCTATCTTTAGGATTCGCGTCAATTAGGGTGTCTGTTCCCTAATTCTTAGATTACCAGACTTAATAAAAAGGGGCATATTCGATTTCGATAATTCAACCATAGAATGTAGTTTCACGTACTTGTGTCTATTTTGTAAATCATTTATAAAACCTGCATGTATTCTCATCCCAAAAATATTAGATTTTAAAAGTGGGACTATAACTCACTTTCACAGATTTTTACTTCGTCGGGAAGTAAGACTTGGCCACTGGTTGATTCACGAACCTATAACAATATATACATATATATTAAAGTATGTTCAAAATATATTTACAACACTTTTAATATATTTTGATGTTTTAAGTTTATTAAGTCAGCTGTCCTCGTTAGTAACCTACAACTAGTTGTCCACAGTTAGATGTACAGAAATAAATCGATAAATATTATCTTGAATCAATCCACGACCCAGTGTATACGTATCTCAGTATTGATCACAACTCAAACTATATATATTTTGGAATCAACCTCAACCCTGTATAGCTAACTCCAACATTCACATATAGAGTGTCTATGGTTGTTCCGAAATATATATAGATGTGTCGACATGATAGGTCGAAACATTGTATACGTGTCTATGGTATCTCAAGATTACATAATATATAATACAAGTTGATTAAGTTATGGTTGGAATAGATTTGTTACCAATTTTCACGTAGCTAAAATGAGAAAAATTATCCAATCTTGTTTTACCCATAACTTCTTCATTTTAAATCCGTTTTGAGTGAATCAAATTGCTATGGTTTCATATTGAACTCTATTTTATGAATCTAAACAAAAAAAGTATAGGTTTCTAGTCGGAAAAATAAGTTACAAGTCGTTTTTGTAAAGGTAGTCATTTCAGTCGAAAGAACGACGTCTAGATGACCATTTTAGAAAACATACTTCCACTTTGAGTTTAACCATAATTTTTGGATATAGTTTCATGTTCATAATAAAAATCATTTTCTCAGAATAACAACTTTTAAATCAAAGTTTATCATAGTTTTTAATTAACTAACCCAAAACAGCCCGCGGTGTTACTACGACGGCGTAAATCCGGTTTTACGGTGTTTTTCGTGTTTCCAGGTTTTAAATCATTAAGTTAGCATATCATATAGATATAGAACATGTGTTTAGTTGATTTTAAAAGTCAAGTTAGAAGGATTAACTTTTGTTTGCGAACAAGTTTAGAATTAACTAAACTATGTTCTAGTGATTACAAGTTTAAACCTTCGAATAAGATAGCTTTATATGTATGAATCGAATGATGTTATGAACATCATTACTACCTTAAGTTCCTTGGATGAACCTACTGGAAAAGAGAAAAATGGATCTAGCTTCAATGGATCCTTGGATGGCTCAAAGTTCTTGAAGCAAAATCATGACACGAAAACAAGTTCAAGTAAGATCATCACTTGAAATAAGATTGTTATAGTTATAGAATTGAACCAAAGTTTGAATATGATTATTACCTTGTATTAGAATGATAACCTACTGTAAGAAACAAAGATTTCTTGAGGTTGGATGATCACCTTACAAGATTGGAAGTGAGCTAGCAAACTTGAAAGTATTCTTGATTTTATGAAACTAGAACTTTTGGAATTTATGAAGAACACTTAGAACTTGAAGATAGAACTTGAGAGAGTTCAATTAGATGAAGAAAATTGAAGAATGAAAGTGTTTGTAGGTGTTTTTGGTCATTGGTGTATGGATTAGATATAAAGGATATGTAATTTTGTTTTCATGTAAATAAGTCATGAATGATTACTCATATTTTTGTAATCTTATGAGATATTTCATGCTAGTTGCCAAATGATGGTTCCCACATATGTTAGGTGACTCACATGGGCTGCTAAGAGCTGATCATTGGAGTGTATATACCAATAGTACATACATCTAAAAGCTGTGTATTGTACGAGTACGAATACGGGTGCATACGAGTAGAATTGTTGATGAAACTGAACGAGAATGTAATTGTAAGCATTTTTGTTAAGTAGAAGTATTTTGATAAGTGTATTGAAGTCTTTCAAAAGTGTATAAATACATATTAAAACACTACATGTATATACATTTTAACTGAGTCGTTAAGTCATCGTTAGTCGTTACATGTAAGTGTTGTTTTGAAACCTTTAGGTTAACGATCTTGTTAAATGTTGTTAACCCAATGTTTATAATATCAAAAGAGATTTTAAATTATTATATTATCATGATATTATGATGTACGAATATCTCTTAATATGATATATATACATTAAATGTCGTTACAATGATAAACGTTACATATATGTCTCGTTTCAAAATCATTAAGTTAGTAGTCTTGTTTTTACATATGTAGTTCATTGTTAATATAATTAATGATATGTTTACTTATCATAATATCATGTTAACTATATATATAACCATATATATGTCATCATATAGTTTTTTTACAAGTTTTAACGTTCGTGAATCACCGGTCAACTTGGGTGGTCAATTGTCTATATGAAACCTATTTCAATTAATCAAGTCTTAACAAGTTTGATTGCTTAACATGTTGGAAACATTTAATCATGTAAACATCAATCTCAATTAATATATATAAACATGGAAAAGTTCGGGTCACTACACCAAAGGCGTCAATGGACAACTTAATTTAGCACAAAAATCT
The DNA here is from genome assembly GCF_046630445.1 of Rutidosis leptorrhynchoides. NCBI lineage: Eukaryota > Viridiplantae > Streptophyta > Magnoliopsida > Asterales > Asteraceae > Rutidosis > Rutidosis leptorrhynchoides. Next base: position 652,999,272 of record NC_092335.1, read on the forward strand.
CTACTCATATAGCTTCTATCCGCACCCGAATCAAATAAAACGTAAGCAGATTTATTTTCAATAAGAAACGTACACGTAATAAGCTCCGGGTCTTCCTGTGCCTCTGCCGCATTAATATTGAAAACTCTTCCGCGGACTTGTCCATTCGTGTTCTCCTGGTTCGGGAAATTTCTAATAATGTGGCCCGGTTTTCCACATTTATAACAAACTATGTAGTGACCCGAACTTTTCCATGTTTATATATATTAATTGAGATTGATATTTACATGATTAAATGTTTCCAACATGTTAAGCAATCAAACTTGTTAAGACTTGATTAATTGAAATATGTTTCATATAGACAATTGACCACCCAAGTTGACCGGTGATTCACGAACGTTAAAACTTGTAAAAACTATATGATGACATATATATGGATATATATATATATATAGTTAACATGATACTATGATAAGTAAACATATCATTAAGTATATTAACAATGAACTACATATGTAAAAACAAGACTACTAACTTAATGATTTTTAAACGAGACATATATGTAACGATTATCGTTGTAAAGACATTTAATGTATATATATCATATTAAGAGATATTCATACATGATAATATCATGATAATATAATAATTTAAAATCTCATTTGATATTATAAACATTGGGTTAACAACATTTAACAAGATCGTTAACCTAAAGGTTTCAAAACAACACTTACATGTAACGACTAACGATGACTTAACGACTCAGTTAAAATGTATATACATGTAGTGTTTTAATATGTATTTATACACTTTTGAAAGACTTCAATACACTTATCAAAATACTTCTACTTAACAAAAATGCTTACAATTACATCCTCGTTCAGTTTCATCAACAATTCTACTCGAATGCACCCGTATTCGTACTCGTACAATACACAGCTTTTAGATGTATGTACTATTGGTATATACACTCCAATGATCAGCTCTTAGCAGCCCATGTGAGTCACCTAACACATGTGGGAACCATCATTTGGCAACTAGCATGAAATATCTCATAAAATTACAAAAATATGAGTAATCATTCATGACTTATTTACATGAAAACAAAATTACATATCCTTTATATCTAATCCATACACCAACGACCAAAAACACCTACAAACACTTTCATTCTTCAATTTTCTTCATCTAATTGATCTCTCTCAAGTTCTATCTTCAAGTTCTAAGTGTTCTTCATAAATTCTAAAAGTTCTAGTTTCATAAAATCAAGAATACTTTCAAGTTTGCTAGCTCACTTCCAATCTTGTAAGGTGATCATCCAACCTCAAGAAATCTTTGTTTCTTACAGTAGGTTATCATTCTAATACAAGGTAATAATCATATTCAAACTTTAGTTCAATTTCTATAACTATAACAATCTTATTTCAAGTGATGATCTTACTTGAACTTGTTTTCGTGTCATGATTCTGCTTCAAGAACTTCGAGCCATCCAAGGATCCATTGAAGCTAGATCCATTTTTCTCTTTTCCAGTAGGTTTATCCAAGGAACTTAAGGTAGTAATGATGTTCATAACATCATTCGATTCATACATATAAAGCTATCTTATTCGAAGGTTTAAACTTGTAATCACTAGAACATAGTTTAGTTAATTCTAAACTTGTTCGCAAACAAAAGTTAATCCTTCTAACTTGACTTTTAAAATCAACTAAACACATGTTCTATATCTATATGATATGCTAACTTAATGATTTAAAACCTGGAAACACGAAAAACACCGTAAAACCGGATTTACGCCGTCGTAGTAACACCGCGGGCTGTTTTGGGTTAGTTAATTAAAAACTATGATAAACTTTGATTTTAAAGTTGTTATTCTGAGAAAATGATTTTTATTATGAACATGAAACTATATCCAAAAATTATGATTAAACTCAAAGTGGAAGTATGTTTTCTAAAATGGTCATCTAGACGTCGTTCTTTCGACTGAAATGACTACCTTTACAAAAACGACTTGTAACTTATTTTTCCAACTATAAACATATACTTTTCTGTTTAGATTCATAAAATAGAGTTCAATATGAAACCATAGCAATTTGATTCACTCAAAACGGATTTAAAATGAAGAAGTTATGGGTAAAACAAGATTGGAGAATTTTTCTCATTTTATCTACGTGAAAATTGGTAACAAATCTATTCCAACCATAACTTAATCAACTTGTATTGTATAATATGTAATCTTGAGATACCATAGACACGTATACAATGTTTCGACCTATCATGTCGACACATCTATATATATTTCGGAACAACCATAGACACTCTATATGTGAATGTTGGAGTTAGCTATACAGGGTTGAGGTTGATTCAAAAATATATATAGTTTGAGTTGTGATCAATACTGAGATACGTATACACTGGGTCGTGGATTGATTCAAGATAATATTTATCGATTTATTTCTGTACATCTAACTGTGGACAACTAGTTGTAGGTTACTAACGAGGACAGCTGACTTAATAAACTTAAAACATCAAAATATATTAAAAGTGTTGTAAATATATTTTGAACATACTTTGATATATATGTATATATTGTTATAGGTTCGTGAATCAACCAGTGGCCAAGTCTTACTTCCCGACGAAGTAAAAATCTGTGAAAGTGAGTTATAGTCCCACTTTTAAAATCTAATATTTTTGGGATGAGAATACATGCAGGTTTTATAAATGATTTACAAAATAGACACAAGTACGTGAAACTACATTCTATGGTTGAATTATCGAAATCGAATATGCCCCTTTTTATTATGTCTGGTAATCTAAGAATTAGGGAACAGACACCCTAATTGACGCGAATCCTAAAGATAGATCTATTGGGCCTAACAAACCCCATCCAAAGTACCGGATGCTTTAGTACTTCGAAATTTATATCATATCCGAAGGGTGTCCCGGAATGATGGGGATATTCTTATATATGCATCTTGTTAATGTCGGTTACCAGGTGTTCACCATATGAATGATTTTTATCTCTATGTATGGGATGTGTATTGAAATATGAAATCTTGTGGTCTATTGTTACGATTTGATATATATAGGTTAAACCTATAACTCACCAACATTTTTGTTGACGTTTAAAGCATGTTTATTCTCAGGTGAATATTAAGAGCTTCCGCTGTTGCATACTAAAATAAGGACAAGATTTGGAGTCCATGTTTGTATGATATTGTGTAAAAACTGCATTCAAGAAACTAATTTCGATGTAACATATTTGTATTGTAAACCATTATGTAATGGTCGTGTGTAAACAGGATATTTTAGATTATCATTATTTGATAATCTACGTAAAGCTTTTTAAACCTTTATTTATGAAATAAAGGTTGTGGTTTGTTTTAAAAATGAATGCAGTCTTTGAAAAACGTCTCATATAGAGGTCAAAACCTCGCAACGAAATCAATTAATATGGAACGTTTTTAATCAATAAGAACGGGACATTTCAGTTGGTATCCGAGCGTTGGTCTTAGAGAACCAGAATTTTTCATTAGTGTGTCTTATCGAGTTTGTTAGGATGCATTAGTGAGTCTGGACTTCGACCGTGTTTACTTGAAAAATGATTGCTTAACAAATTTTGTTGGAAACTATATATTTTTAACATGTGAATATTATGTGATATATTAATCTCTTAACGCGTTTGATATTATGTGATAGATGTCTACCTCTAGAACAAGTCCCATTGACTCACCTAATAATAATGAAGAGTCAAATGTAAATTGGAATGATTCGTGGACTGATTCACAAGTTCCCGAAGAGGAACCGGAAGAAGAGTCGGAACCGGGAGAAGAATCGGAACCGGAAGAAGAATCGGAACCAGATGAAGAAATAGAACCAGTGGGGGAAATAATAAAACGGTTAAGTAAAATAAAATCCTCAACCAACCGACCAAGGTTAATTATGGTCAATGGTGTTTCCGCCAAGGAAGCAAAATATTGGGAGGATTACCAATTCTCCGATGAATCGGATTCCGACGAGAATTCCGATGATGTTATAGAAATTACCCCAACTGAATTTAAAAAGGCAAAAGAAAATAATAAGGGAAAGGGCATAAAAATAGAGAAATCTAATTCCAACCCCGATGAACTTTATATGTATCGTCAACGCCCGAAGTCCTTAAGTTGTAACAATGACCCGGGAACCTCTAAACCACCAGGTTTTTCTAAACCAATGTGGATAACGACGGCTCGTATTAGGGGAACATCATATATCCCTAGAAACTTGGCAAAACGAACCAAAACTGAAGAAGAAGAAACGAGTGAGTCAGAATAAGATAGTTGTATTCGTGTGGTGTAATATATGTAATATAGTGTGCTTATGCTTTATGATATATCTAAAAATTGCTTGTATTAATAAGTATTTTTTTATGAATCTAACTCTTGTCTATTTTACAGTTTAAAAACACAAAATGGATAGACAACCCAATATTTTAAGAGACCTACCCGGAGACATGATTGATGAAATCTTGTCTAGAGTCGGTCAGAATTCCTCGGCACAACTATTTAAGGCGAGATCAGTTTGTAAGACATTCGAAGAACGTTCCAAGAATGTCTTGGTTTATAAGAGACTTTCGTTTGAAAGATGGGGGATATCACATTAGGAAACCCATAAGTTACGATGTGTTTACTTTGACGCATATATTGCGGGGAACCCAAATGCTATTTTACGCAACGGGTTAAGAAATTATTTTGACTCAATATATCCGAATATTGGACTTCGTGATTTAGAAAAAGCGGCTAACATGCAACATAAAGAAGCATGTTATGCTTATGGATTAGTAATGTTTGCTTCTCACCAAAGTGAGAACAAGAACATCGGGCTACAACTATTAAACAAAACGTTTCCACAAGTGACGGAGTCTGTAATTGGGGTAAGAAATGAGGTTTTTAGATTATTACGGGACTGTTGGACATTACGTAACCCTCGTCCCTTTGACGACGTTACAACACGCTGTCTTATGAACGGCCATAACGGTTATGTTGCACAAGACCAAGGATGGGAAGTAGTCCTAGTAAAACCAGAATGCATGACTTGTTTCTGGACGTATGAATTACGTGTCTTTATTGCCTTTGCTGAATGACTTGTGTACTAGCTAGAATTATCTTCACAACTATCTTGTATCAAAGTTATTGTGTGCTATATTTCATGCTTTATGTAAAATAAGCGGTATTGTAAGTTTGTAAAATATTGTATAAAAGTTTGAACGCGAAATATTATTATAATCAGTTTTTCATATAGAATTGTAGTAGTTGAATTGTATATTAGCTACTAAGTATGAACTTAACGGGTAGGTACTACCCGAATTTAAACTTATAAAACGCTAATATGAAGAAAAAGCTTTTATAAATGAGTTCATATTATGCTACGAAATACTATTAACTACTCTTAATATTCTGTATGATTAACTTGTTCCATTTGACTATTTTGAAGGAAATGGCACCGACTACTCGACACACCGTGAATATGAATGAAGAGGAATTCCGTACTTTTCTAGCTTCAAACATAGCCGCAGTACAGGCTGCGCTACATACCAACAATAACCTTGGATCTAGCAGTACAGGAAATCGTGTAGGATGCACCTACAAAGAATTCACTGCCTACAAACCTTTGGAATTTGATGGAACCGAAGGACCGATCGGATTGAAACGGTGGACCGAGAAGGTCGAATCGGTGTTTGCCATAAGTAAGTGTACTGAAGAGGACAAAGTGAAGTACGCTACGCATACCTTCACAGGTTCTGCGTTAACATGGTGGAATACCTATCTAGAGCAAGTGGGACAAGACGATGCGTACGCACTACCGTGGTCAGCATTCAAGCACTTGATGAACGAGAAGTACCGTCCCAGAACCGAGGTCAATAAGCTCAAGACAGAACTTAGAGGGTTACGAACCAAGAAGATATAAGTTCACACGAGCCCGCCTCCATACAACAGGCATGTAGAATGGCTCACAAACTCGTGAACCAAATTGGAGAAAGAATTAAAGAATAGACTGCTGAAGAGGCCAATGTGAAGCAAGTCAAAAGAAAGTGGGAGGAAAACGGTGATAAGAATCACCAATACAACAACAACAGCAATTACAACAATAATCGCAACAATTATCCCAACAATCGCAACATCAATCGCAACTACAACAAACGGCCCAACAACAACAACAACAACAACAACAACAGCAACTACAACAATCATCCCAACAACAATAATAACCGCAACAACAACAACAATCAGAAGCAGCTATGCCAAAGGTGTAAAAAGAATCACTCGGGGTTCTGCACCAAATTTTGCAACAAGTGTAAAAGAAATGGTCATAGCGCGGCGAAGTGTGAGGTATACGGACCAGGGGTTAATAGAACGAAAGGAACAAATGGTGTCGGAACGAGTAATGGCGGAGCAAGTAGTGTCAGAGCAAGTTATGCCAATGTAGTTTGTTATAAATGAGGAAAACCGGGCCACATTATTAGAAATTGCCCGAACCAGGAGAACACGAATGGACAAGGCCGTGGAAGAGTTTTCAATATTAATGCGGCAGAGGCACAGGAAGACCCGGAGCTTGTTACGGGTACGTTTCTTATTGACAATAAATCTGCTTACGTTTTATTTGATTCGGGTGCGGATAGAAGCTATATGAGGAGAGATTTTTGTGCTAAATTAAGTTGTCCATTGACGCCTTTGGATAGTAAATTTTTACTCGAATTAGCAAATGGTAAATTAATTTCAGCAGATAATATATGTCGGAATCGAGAAATTAAACTGGTTAGCGAAACATTTAAGATTGATTTGATACCAGTAGAGTTAGGGAGTTTTGATGTGATAATCGGTATGGACTGGTTGAAAGAAGTGAAAGCAGAGATCATTTGTTACAAAAATGCAATTCGCATTATACGAGAAAAAGGAAAACCCTTAATGGTGTACGGAGAAAAGGGCAACACGAAGCTACATCTTATTAGTAATTTGAAGGCACAAAAACTAATAAGAAAAGGTTGCTATGCTGTTCTAGCACACGTCGAGAAAGTACAAACTGAAGAAAAGAGCATCAATGATGTTCCCGTCGCAAAAGAATTTCCTGATGTATTTCCGAAAGAATTACCGGGATTACCCCCACATCGATCCGTTGAATTTCAAATAGATCTTGTACCAGGAGCTGCACCAATAGCTCATGCTCCTTACAGACTCGCACCCAGCGAAATGAAAGAACTACAAAGCCAATTACAAGAACTTTTAGAGCGTGGTTTCATTCGACCAAGCACATCACCGTGGGGAGCTCCTGTTTTGTTTGTCAAGAAGAAAGATGGTACATTCAGGTTGTGTATCGACTACCGAGAGTTGAACAAACTTACCATCAAGAACCGCTACCCACTACCGAGAATCGATGACTTATTTGATCAACTACAAGGCTCGTCTGTTTATTCAAAGATTGACTTACGTTCCGGGTATCATCAAATGCGGGTGAAAGAAGATGATATTCCAAAGACTGCTTTCAGAACACGTTACGGTCATTACGAGTTTATGGTCATGCCGTTTGGTTTAACTAATGCACCAGCTGTGTTCATGGAGCTTATGAACCGAGTGTGTGGACCATACCTTGACAAGTTTGTCACTGTTTTCATTGATGACATACTTATTTACTCAAAGAATGACCAAGAACACGGTGAACATTTGAGAAAGGTGTTAGAAGTATTGAGGAAGGAAGAATTGTACGCTAAGTTTTCAAAGTGTGCATTTTGGTTGGAAGAAGTTCAATTCCTCGGTCACATAGTGAACAAAGAAGGTATTAAGGTGGATCCGGCAAAGATAGAAACTGTTGAAAAGTGGGAAACCCCGAAAACTCCGAAACACATACGCCAGTTTTTAGGACTAGCTGGTTACTACAGAAGGTTCATCCAAGACTTTTCCAGAATAGCAAAACCCTTGACTGCATTAACGCATAAAGGGAAGAAATTTGAATGGAATGATGAACAAGAGAAAGCGTTTCAGTTATTGAAGAAAAAGCTAACTACGGCACCTATATTGTCATTGCCTGAAGGGAATGATGATTTTGTGATTTATTGTGATGCATCAAAGCAAGGTCTCGGTTGTGTATTAATGCAACGAACGAAGGTGATTGCTTATGCGTCTAGACAATTGAAGATTCACGAACAAAATTATACGACGCATGATTTGGAATTAGGCGCGGTTGTTTTTGCATTAAAGACTTGGAGGCACTACTTATATGGGGTCAAAAGTATTATATATACCGACCACAAAAGTCTTCAACACATATTTAATCAGAAACAACTGAATATGAGGCAGCGTAGGTGGATTGAATTATTCAATGATTACGACTTTGAGATTCGTTACCACCCAGGGAAGGCAAATATGGTAGCCGATGCCTTGAGCAGGAAGGACAGAGAACCCATTCGAGTAAAATCTATGAATATAATGATTTATAATAACATTACTACTCAAATAAAGGTGGCGCAACAAGGAGTTTTAAAAGAGGGAAATTTAAAGGATGAAATACCCAAAGGATCGGAGAAGCATCTTAATATTCGGGAAGACGGAACCCGGTATAGGGCTGAAAGGATTTGGGTACCAAAATTTGGAGATATGAGAGAAATGGTACTTAGAGAAGCTCATAAAACCAGATACTCAATACATCCTGGAACGGGGAAGATGTACAAGGATCTCAAGAAACATTTTTGGTGGCCGGGTATGAAAGCCGATGTTGCTAAATACGTTGGAGAATGTTTGACGTGTTCTAAGGTCAAAGCTGAGCATCAGAAACCATCAGGTCTACTTCAACAACCCGAAATCCCGGAATGGAAATGGGAAAACATTACCATGGATTTCATCACTAAATTGCCAAGGACTGCAAGTGGTTTTGATACTATTTGGGTAATAGTTGACCGTCTCACCAAATCAGCACACTTCTTGCCAATAAGAGAAGATGACAAGATGGAGAAGTTAGCACGACTGTATTTGAAGGAAGTCATCTCCAGACATGGAATACCAATCTCTATTATCTCTGATAGGGATGGCAGATTTATTTCAAGATTCTGGCAGACATTACAGCAAGCATTAGGAACTCGTCTAGACATGAGTACTGCCTATCATCCACAAACTGATGGGCAGAGCGAAAGGACGATACAAACGCTTGAAGACATGCTACGAGCTTGTGTTATTGATTTCGGAAACAGTTGGGATCGACGTCTACCATTAGCAGAATTTTCCTACAACAACAGCTACCATTCAAGCATTGAGATGGCGCCGTTTGAAGCACTTTATGGTAGAAAGTGCAGGTCTCCGATTTGTTGGAGTGAAGTGGGGGATAGACAGATTATGGGTCCGGAGATTATACAAGAAACTACCGAGAAGATCATCCAAATTCAACAACGGTTGAAAACCGCCCAAAGTCGACAAAAGAGCTACGCTGACATTAAAAGAAAAGATATAGAATTTGAAATTGGAGAGATGGTCATGCTTAAAGTTGCACCTTGGAAAGGCGTTGTTCGATTTGGTAAACGAGGGAAATTAAATCCAAGGTATATTGGACCATTCAAGATTATTGATCGTATCGGACCAGTAGCTTACCGACTAGAGTTACCTCAACAACTCGCGGCTGTACATAACACTTTCCACATCTCGAATTTAAAGAAATGTTTTGCTAAAGAAGATCTCACTATTCCGTTAGATGAAATCCAAATCAACGAAAAACTTCAATTCATCGAAGAACCCGTCGAAATAATGGATCGTGAGGTTAAAAGACTTAAGCAAAACAAGATACCAATTGTTAAGGTTCGATGGAATGCTCGTAGAGGACCCGAGTTCACCTGGGAGCGTGAAGATCAGATGAAGAAGAAATACCCGCATCTATTTCCAGAAGATTCGTCAACACCTTCAACAGCTTAAAATTTCGGGACGAAATTTATTTAACGGGTAGGTACTGTAGTGACCCGAACTTTTCCATGTTTATATATATTAATTGAGATTGATATTTACATGATTAAATGTTTCCAACATGTTAAGCAATCAAACTTGTTAAGACTTGATTAATTGAAATATGTTTCATATAGACAATTGACCACCCAAGTTGACCGGTGATTCACGAACGTTAAAACTTTTAAAAACTATATGATGACATATATATGGATATATATATATAGTTAACATGATACTATGATAAGTAAACATATCATTAAGTATATTAACAATGAACTACATATGTAAAAACAAGACTACTAACTTAATGATTTTTAAACGAGACATATATGTAACGATTATCGTTGTAAAGACATTTAATGTATATATATCATATTAAGAGATATTCATACATGATAATATCATGATAATATAATAATTTAAAATCTCATTTGATATTATAAACATTGGGTTAACAACATTTAACAAGATCGTTAACCTAAAGGTTTCAAAACAACACTTACATGTAACGACTAACGATGACTTAACGACTCAGTTAAAATGTATATACATGTAGTGTTTTAATATGTATTTATACACTTTCGAAAGACTTCAATACACTTATCACAATACTTCTACTTAACAAAAATGCTTACAATTACATCCTCGTTCAGTTTCATCAACAATTCTACTCGTATGCACCCGTATTCGTACTCGTACAATACACAGCTTTTAGATGTATGTACTATTGGTATATACACTCCAATGATCAGCTCTTAGCAGCCCATGTGAGTCACCTAACACATGTGGGAACCATCATTTGGCAACTAGCATGAAATATCTCATAAAATTACAAAAATATGAGTAATCATTCATGACTTATTTACATGAAAACAAAATTACATATCCTTTATATCTAATCCATACACCAACGACCAAAAACACCTACAAACACTTTCATTCTTCAATTTTCTTCATCTAATTGATCTCTCTCAAGTTCTATCTTCAAGTTCTAAGTGTTCTTCATAAATTCCAAAAGTTCTAGTTTCATAAAATCAAGAATACTTTCAAGTTTGCTAGCTCACTTCCAATCTTGTAAGGTGATCATCCAACCTCAAGAAATCTTTGTTTATTACAGTAGGTTATCATTCTAATACAAGGTAATAATCATATTCAAACTTTAGTTCAATTTCTATAACTATAACAATCTTATTTCAAGTGATGATCTTACTTGAACTTGTTTTCGTGTCATGATTCTGCTTCAAGAACTTCGAGCCATCCAAGGATCCATTGAAGCTAGATCCATTTTTCTCTTTTCCAGTAGGTTTATCCAAGGAACTTAAGGTAGTAATGATGTTCATAACATCATTCAATTCATACATATAAAGCTATCTTATTCGAAGGTTTAAACTTGTAATCACTAGAACATAGTTTAGTTAATTCTAAACTTGTTCGCAAACAAAAGTTAATCCTTCTAACTTGACTTTTAAAATCAACTAAACACATGTTCTATATCTATATGATATGCTAACTTAATGATTTAAAACCTGGAAACACGAAAAACACCGTAAAACCGGATTTACGCCGTCGTAGTAACACCGCGGGCTGTTTTGGGTTAGTTAATTAAAAACTATGATAAACTTTGATTTTAAAGTTGTTATTCTGAGAAAATGATTTTTATTATGAACATGAAACTATATCCAAAAATTATGATTAAACTCAAAGTGGAAGTATGTTTTCTAAAATGGTCATCTAGACGTCGTTCTTTCGACTGAAATGACTACCTTTACAAAAATGACTTGTAAATTATTTTTCCGACTATAAACCTATACTTTTCTGTTTAGATTCATAAAATAGAGTTCAATATGAAACCATAGCAATTTGATTCACTCAAAACGGATTTAAAATGAAGAAGTTATGGGTAAAACAAGATTGGAGAATTTTTCTCATTTTAGCTACGTGAAAATTGGTAACAAATCTATTCCAACCATAAATTAATCAACTTGTATTGTATATTATGTAATCTTGAGATACCATAGACACGTATACAATGTTTCGACCTATCATGTCGACACATCTATATATATTTCGGAACAACCATAGACACTCTATATGTGAATGTTGGAGTTAGCTATACAGGGTTGAGGTTGATTCCAAAATATATATAGTTTGAGTTGTGATCAATACTGAGATACGTATACACTGGGTCGTGGATTGATTCAAGATAATATTTATCGATTTATTTCTGTACATCTAACTGTGGACAACTAGTTGTAGGTTACTAACGAGGACAGCTGACTTAATAAACTTAAAACATCAAAATATATTAAAAGTGTTGTAAATATATTTTGAACATACTTTGATATATATGTATATATTGTTATAGGTTCGTGAATCAACCAGTGGCCAAGTCTTACTTCCCGACGAAGTAAAAATCTGTGAAAGTGAGTTATAGTCCCACTTTTAAAATCTAATATTTTTGGGATGAGAATACATGCAGGTTTTATAAATGATTTACAAAATAGACACAAGTACGTGAAACTACATTCTATGGTTGAATTATCGAAATCGAATATGCCCCTTTTTATTAAGTCTGGTAATCTAAGAATTAGGGAACAGACACCCTAATTGACGCGAATCCTAAAGATAGATCTATTGGGCCTAACAAACCCCATCCAAAGTACCGGATGCTTTAGTACTTCGAAATTTATATCATATCCGAAGGGTGTCCCGGAATGATGGGGATATTCTTATATATGCATCTTGTTAATGTCGGTTACCAGGTGTTCACCATATGAATGATTTTTATCTCTATGTATGGGATGTGTATTGAAATATGAAATCTTGTGGTCTATTGTTACGATTTGATATATATAGGTTAAACCTATAACTCACCAACATTTTTGTTGACGTTTAAAGCATGTTTATTCTCAGGTGAATATTAAGAGCTTCCGCTGTTGCATACTAAAATAAGGACAAGATTTGGAGTCCATGTTTGTATGATATTGTGTAAAAACTGCATTCAAGAAACTAATTTCGATGTAACATATTTGTATTGTAAACCATTATGTAATGGTCGTGTGTAAACAGGATATTTTAGATTATCATTATTTGATAATCTACGTAAAGCTTTTTAAACCTTTATTTATGAAATAAAGGTTATGGTTTGTTTTAAAAATGAATGCAGTCTTTGAAAAACGTCTCATATAGAGGTCAAAACCTCGCAACGAAATCAATTAATGTGGAACGTTTTTAATCAATAAGAACGGGACATTTCAAACTACACTGGCATAACTTGCTCCGACACTACTTGCTCTGCCATTACTCGTTCCGACACCATTTGTTCCTTTCGTTCTGTTAACCCCTGGTCCGTAGACCTCACACTTCACCGCGCTATGACCATTTCTTTTACACTTGTTGCAAAATTTGGTGCAGAACCCCGAGTGATACTTTTCACACCTTTGGCATAGCTGCTTCTGATTGTTGTTATTGTTGTTGTTGCTGCGGTTGTTATTCTTATTGAGATGATTATTGTAGTTGTTGTTGTTGTTGTTGTTGTTGTTGTTGTTGTTGTTGGGCCGTTTATTGTAGTTGCGATTGATGTTGCGATTGTTGGGATAGTTGTTGCGATTATTGTTGTAATTGCTGTTGTTGTTGTATTGGTGATTCTTATCACCGTTTTCCTCCCATTTTCTTTTGACTTGCTTCACATTGGCCTCTTCAGCCGTCTGTTCTTTAATTCTTTCCTCAATCTGGTTCACTAGTTTGTGAGCCATTCTACATGCCTGTTGTATGGAGGGCGCTCGTGTGAACTTATATCTTCTTGGATTCTTTCCGGTAATCCTGTCACAAACACTTCGATCTTTTCTTCCTCATCTTCGAACGCTCCCGGACACAATAGGCACAATTCTGTGAATCGTCTTTTGTACGTGGTAATATCAAATCCTTGGGTTCGTAACCCTCTAAGTTCTGTCTTGAGCTTATTGACCTCGGTTCTGGGACGGTACTTCTCGTTCATCAAGTGCTTGAATGCTGACCACGGTAGTGCGTAAGCATCATCTTGTCCCACTTGCTCTAGATAGGTATTCCACCATGTTAATGCAAAACCTGTGAAGGTATGCGTAGCGTACTTCATTTTGTCCTCTTCAGTACACTTACATATGGCAAACACCGATTTGACCTTCTCGGTCCACCGTTTCAATCCGATCGGTCCTTTGGTTCCATCAAATTCCAAAGGTTTGCAGGCAGTGAATTCTTTGTAGGTGCATCCTACATGATTTTCTGTACTGCTAGATCCAAGGTTATTGTTGGAATGTAGCGCAGCCTGTACTGCGGCTATGTTTGAAGCAAGAAAGGCACGAAATTCCTCTTCGCTCATATTCAAGGTGTGTCGAGTAGTCGGTGCCATTTCCTTCAAAATAGTCAAATGAATTTAGTTAATCATATAGAATATCAAGAGTAGTCAATAGTATTTCGTAGCGTAATATGAACTTATTTATAAAAGCTCTTTCTTCATATTAGCGTTTTATACTCTTTAATTCGGGTAGTACCTACCCGTTAAGTTCATACTTAGTAGCTAACATACTATTTCAATTACTACAATTCTATATGAAAAACTAATCACAAAAAAAAATATCATATTCAAACCTTTATACAATAACTTGCAAACTTACAATACCGCTATTTTACATATAGCATGAAATATAGCACATAAAACTTTGATACAAAGTAGTTGCGAAGATAATTCTAGTTAATAAATAAGGCGTTCAGCAAAGGCAACAAAGACACGTAATTCATACGTCCAGAAACAAGTCATGCATTCTGGTTTTACTAATACCACTTCTCATCCTTGGTCTTGTGGAACGTAACCGTTGTGACCGATAGTATGACAACGTGTTGTAACGTCATCAAAAGGATGAAGGTTACGTAATGACCAACAGTTTAGTAATAACCTAAAAACCTCATTTCTTACCCCAATTACCGACTCCGTCACTTGTGGGAATGTTTTGTTTAATAGTTGTAGCCCGATGTTCTTGTTCTCACTTTGGTGAGAAGCGAACATTACTAAACCGTAAGCATAACATGCTTCTTTATGTTGCATGTTAGCCGCTTTTTCTAAATCACGAAGTCCTATATTCGGATATATTGAGTCAAAATAATTTCTTAACCCGTTGCGTAAAATAGCATTTGGGTTCCCCGCAATATATGCGTCAAAGTAAACACATCGTAACTTATGGGTTTCCCAATGTGATATCCCCCATCTTTCAAATGAAAGTCTTTTATAAACCAAGACATTCTTGGAACGTTCTTCGAATGTCTTACAAACTGATTTTGCCATAAATAGTTGTGCCGAGGAATTCTGACCGACTCTAGACAATATTTCATCAATCATGTCTCCGGGTAAGTCTTCTAAAATTTTGGGTTGTCTATCCATTTTGTGTTTTTATACTGTAAAATAGACAAGAGTTAGATTCATAAAAGATACTTATTAATACAAGCAATTTTTACATATATCGTAAAGCATAAGCACACTATATTACATATAACTATCTTATTCCGGCTCACTCGTTTCTTCTTTTTCGAACTTGGTTCTTTTTGCTAAGTTTTTAGGGATATATGATGTTCCCCTAATACGAGCCGTCGTTTTCCACATTGGTCTAGAAAAACCTGGTGGTTTAGAGGTTCCCGGGTTATTGTTACAACTTAAGAAATACGGGTGTTGACGATACATATAAAGTTCATCGGGGTTAGAATCAGATTTCTCTATTTTTATGCCCTTTCCCTTATTGTTCTCTTTTGCCTTTTTAAATTCAGTTGGGGTAATTTCTATAACGTCATCGGAATTCTCGTCGGAATCCGATTCATCGAAGAATTGGTAATCCTCCCAATATTTTGCTTCCTTGGCGGAAACACCATTGACCATAATTAACCTTGGTCGGTTGGTTGAGGATTTTCTTTTACTTAACCGTTTTATTATTTCCCCCACCAGTTCTATTTCCTCCTCCGGTTCCTCCTCTTCCGGTTCTGATTCTTCTTCCGGTTCTGATTCTTCTTCCGGTTCTTCTTCGGGAACTTGTGAATCAGTCCAATATATATTCGACTCTTCGTTATTATTAGGTGAGTCAATGGGATTTGTGCTAGAGGTAGACATCTATCACAAAATATCAAACATGTTAAGAGATTAATATATCACATAATATATACATGTTAATAATATATTGTTTCCAACAAAAATGTTAAGCAATCATTTTTAAAGAAAACACGGTCGAAGTCCAGACTCACTAATGCATCCTAACAAACTTGATAAGACACACTAATGTAAATTTTCTGGTTCTCTAAGACCAATGCTCGGATACCAACTGAAATGTCCCGTTCTTATTGATTAAAAACGTTCCATATTAATTGATTTCGTTGCGAGGTTTTGACCTCTATATGAGACGTTTTTTCAAAGACTGCATTCATTTTTAAAACAAACCATAACCTTTATTTCCTAAATAAAGGTTTAAAAAGCTTTAGGTAGATTATCAAATAATGATAATCTAAAATATCCTGTTTACACACGACCATTACATAATGGTTTACAATACAAATATGTTACATCGAAATCCGTTTCTTGAATGCAGTTTTTACACAATATCATACAAACATGGACTCCAAATCTTGTCCTTATTTTAGTATTCAACAGCGGAAGCTCTTAGTATTCACCTGAGAATAAACATGCTTTAAACGTCAATAAAAATGTTGGTGAGTTATAAGTTTAACCTATATATATCAAATCGTAACAATAGACCACAAGATTTCATATTTCAATACACATCCCATACATAGAGATAAAAATCATTCATATGGTGCACACCTGGTAACCGACATTAACAAGATGCATATATAAGAATATCCCCATCATTCCGGGACACCCTTCGGATATGATATAAATTTCGAAGTACTAAAGTATCCGGTACTTTGGATGGGGTTTGTTAGGCCTAATAGATCTATCTTTAGGACAATTAGGGTGTCTGTTCCCTAATTCTTAGATTACCAGACTTAATAAAAAGGGGCATATTCGATTTTGATAATTCAACCATAGAATGTAGTTTCACGTACTTGTGTCTATTTTGTAAATCATTTATAAAACCTGCATGTATTCTCATCCCAAAAATATTAGATTTTAAAAGTGGGACTATAACTCACTTTCACAGATTTTTACTTCGTCGGGAAGTAAGACTTGGCCACTGGTTGATTCACGAACCTATAACAATATATACATATATATCAAAGTATGTTCAAAATATATTTACAATACTTTTAATACATTTTGATGTTTTAAGTTTATTAAGTCAGCTGTCCTCATTAGTAACCTACAACTAGTTGTCCACAGTTAGATGTACAGAAATAAATCAATAAATATTATCTTGAATCAATCCACGACCCAGTGTATACGTATCTCAGTATTGATCGCAACTCAAACTATATATATATTTTGGAATCAACCTCAACCCTGTATAGCTAACTCCAACATTCACATATAGAGTGCCTATGGTTGTTCCGCAATATATATATAGATGGGTCGACATGATAGATCAAAACATTGTATACGTGTCTATGGTATCTCAAGATTACATAATATACAATATAAGTTGATTAGGTTATGGTTGGAATAGATTTATTACTAACTTTCAAGTAGGTAAAATGAGTAGTTTTTATCAATTTTGTTTTACTCGCCATTTCTTCGTTTCTAATACGTTTTGAGTGATTCCAGTGGCCACGATTTCGTATTGAACTTAAATTTATGAATCTAAATATAAAAAGTATAAGTTTATAGTCAGAAATACAAGTTACAAGTCATTTTTGAAAGAGGTAGTCATTTCCGTCGAAAGAACGACATCTTGATGACCATTTTGAAAAACATACTTTCACTTTGAGTTTAACCATGATTTTTGGATATAGTTTCATGTTCATAAGAAAAATCATTTTTCCAGAAGTATAGCTTTTAAATCAAAGTTCTTCTTAGCTTTTAATTATCCCAACCAAACCAGCCCCCGGTTTTACTATGACGGCGTATATCCAGTTTTATGGTGTTTATCATGTTTCTGGATTTTAAATCATTAAGTTAGCATATCATATAGATATAGAACATGTGTTTAGTTGATTTTAAAAGTCTATTTAGAAGGATTAACTTTATTTGCGAACAAGTTTAGAATTAACTAAACTATGTTCTAGTGATTACAAGTTTATAACGTTGTATAAGACAGCTTTTTATGTATGAATTGAATGATGTTATGAACATCATTACTACCTCAAGTTCCTTGGATAAAACTACTGGAAATGAGGAAAATGGATCTAGCTTCAAAGGATCCTTGGATGGCTTGAAAGTTCTTGAAGCAGAATCATGACACGAAAACAATTTTCAAGTAAGATTTCCACTCGAAATAAGACTGTTATAGTTATAGAAATTGAATTAAAGTTTGAATATGATTATTACCTTGTATTATAAAGATAACCTACTGTAAGTAACAAAGGTTTCTTGATCTTGGATGATTACTTGGAATTGATTTAGAAAACTTGGAAGTAAACTTGCAATCTTGTAAGTATTCTTGATTTTATGAAACTAGAACTTTTGGAATTTATGAAGAACACTTAGAACTTGAAGATAGAACTTGAGAGAGATCAATTAGATGAAGAAAATTGAAGAATAAAAGTGTTTGTAGGTGTTTTTGGTCGTTGATGTATGGATTAGATATAAAGGATATGTAATTTTGTTTTCATGTAAATAAGTCATGAATGATTACTCATATTTTTGTAATTTTATGAGATATTTCATGCTAATTGCCAAATGATAGTTCTCACATGTGTTAGGTGACTCACATGGGCTGCTAAGATCTGATCATTGGAGTGTATATACCAATAGTACATACATCTAAAAGCTGTGTATTGTACGAGTACGAATACGGGTGCATACGAGTAGAATTGTTGATGAAACTGAACGAGGATGTAATTGTAAGCATTTTTGTTAAGTAGAAGTATTTTGATAAGTGACTTGAAGTCTTTCAAAAGTGTATGAATACATATTAAAACACTACATGTATATACATTTTAACTGAGTCGTTAAGTCATCGTTAGTCGTTACATGTAAGTGTTGTTTTGAAACCTTTAGGTTAACGATCTTGTTAAATGTTGTTAACCCAATGTTTATAATATCAAAAGAGATTTTAAATTATTATATTATCATGATATTATGATGTACGAATATCTCTTAATATGATATATATACATTAAATGTCGTTACAATGATAATCGTTACATATATGTCTCGTTTCAAAATCATTAAGTTAGTAGTCTTGTTTTTACATATGTAGTTCATTGTTAATATACTTAATGATATGTTTACTTATCATAATATCATGTTAACTATTTATATAACCATATATATGTCATCATATAGTTTTTGCAAGTTTTAACGTTCGTGAATCACCGGTCAACTTGGGTGGTCAATTGTCTATAGGAAACCTATTTCAATTAATCAAGTCTTAACAAGTTTGATTGCTTAATATGTTGGAAACACTTAATCATGTAAATAACAATTTCATTTAATATATATATAAACATGGAAAAGTTCGGGTCACTACAGGGGTGATACCATTCTTAATTATACCGTGTCTTTATATTGCTATTAGTATTAATATCCACGGTTTGTAACTTCCGTGTTGTTATCGGGCTTTATATTTTCTCTTATATTTCAATGTTCCTATTCCTGTCTCCTATAATCACTGTCATCCACCATTAATACTCCCTCCTATTTGCTGCAATTTATACTCCAGTTTCTATTTCGGAGCTTTGTCCCTTCGTTTCTTCTTCTTGCGATTGGGCATCTCTTGTAATGGTCCAGAATTCACAGATATAAGTTTCAGAATGAACATTGTTAATGTCCTAAGAAAGAAACGGTAATAGCACAATTTGACTTGTCAAATTACCAGAATTCAAAGAAAGATAGGACTATCAAGAAAAATATGTTCTTGATATGTTTATAGATTAGACAGAACGTAAGAGTCGTGTAACATGTGAAAGGACCCGTTCATATACATTATAAACAATTCACAATAATTGATTACATTGCGAGGTATTTGACCTCTATATGATACATTTTACAAACATTGCATTCGTTTTTAAAAGACAAACTTTCTTTACATCGAAAATTGACAGGCATGCATACCATTTCATAATATCCACTATCCAACTATAAATTGATTTAATAATAATCTTTGATGAACTCAATGACTCGAATGCAACGTTCTTCGAAATATGCTATGAAAGACTCCAAGTAATATCTTTAAAATGAGCAAATGCACAGCGGAAGATTTCTTTTACACCTAAGAATAAACATGCTTTAAAGTGTCAACCAAAAGGTTGGTGAGTTCATTAGTTTATCATAATCATTTATTTCCATCATTTTAATAGACCACAAGAATTTCATTTCTAGTTCTCATAAATATACGTCCCATGCATAAAGACAAAAATAATCATTCATATGGTGAACACCTGGTAACCGACATTAACTAGATACATATAAGAATATCCCTATCATTCCAGGATCCTCCTTCGGACATGATATAAATTTCGAAGTACTAAAGCATCTGGTACTTTGGATGGGATTTGTTAGGCCCAATAGATCTATCTTTAGGATTCGCGTCAATTAGGGTGTCTGTTCCCTAATTCTTAGATTACCAGACTTTAATAAAAAAGGGCATATTCGATTTCGATAATTCAACCATAGAATGTAGTTTCAATTAATTGTGTCTATTTCGTCAAACATTTATAAAAGCGCATGTATTCTCAGTCCCAAAAATATAAAGGGTAAAAAGGAAAATGAAACTCACCATACTGTATTTCGTAGTAAAAATACATATAACGTCATTGAACAAGTGCAAGGTTGGCCTCGGATTCACGAACCTAAATTAATTATATATATTTATGTGTTGGTCAATATTTGTCTAATAAATTAGGTCAAGTCATAGTGTACCACAATCCTAATGCTCGAGACTAATATGCAAAAGTCAACAAAAGTAATTTGACTCAAAATAATTTCCAAAAATCTATACATGATTAATGTATAGTTTAAATATCGTCGTTTTATATTTTTAAATATTTTTTTAAAAGATTTATTAGAGTAAATAATATAATTTATTTATTAATAAATAAAATTTTATATTAAATTTATATAATAAAATATACTTTTATATATATTAAGTAATAAAATTTATGGGGTTCATTTAATATCATAAAGATAATATGATAGGTATTATTAAAGTAAGTTATTACACGTAGTAAATTATGTTTGTATCACATATTTATTTGATAAAATAATATCTATAATGATAGTAAGTAAAAGTTGTATTATTTTGTAATAATAATTATTATTATAAAAATATCAATATTTATAATTACTAAGATGACATTATGATAAAACGATAATTCTAATTATGATAACTTTAATATTTACGATAATTTTTAATATTATATTTAAAATAATGATTCTATTTAAAATAATAATAATAATGATATTTTATAGTAACAATGACATTTCTATTAAAATGATAATTTTTGTTAAAATGACAGTTTTAATACTAACGATACTTTTAATAATAATAGTAATGATAAAAATAATAAGAACGATAATTTTATCTAAATCAATATCTTATAATATTTTAATTTCATCATGATACTCTTACTCATTATTTCCTAATCGTTTCGTTTAATAGTTTTTAATCGTCTTTTATATCGTGTTCATAATAATGATAATAATAGTAATCAAAATAATTAGGTGTTACAAATATTTGTTTTAATTACACTAATATTAATAATGATAGTTACTATAACATTATTAACGATAATACTAATAATTATCTTAATGATAATATAGTAATAGTAATAATAATAATAACAATAACAATAACAATAACAATAACCATTTTTAAATAATGATATATATATTAATAATGATAATAATAATAATACTAATAATAATAATAATAATAATAATAATAATAATAATAATAATAATAATTGGATAATAATAATACTAATTATAACTTTAACGATAATAACGATATTAATAATAAAAAAAATAACAATTTTTAATGATAAATCCCTTTTATTGATAAAGATAATAATAATCATAATAATAAGATAAAACTAGAACGACGATAAAAACGATGATAATAATAATCATTTTTAATAAAAATATCGAAAATTCAATTGATTATAACTTCTAATCCGTTCATCGAAACCATTCGATATCTAAAGGAAAAGTTATTAATTTTTCGCTAGCTTTCCAAGGACATGCATATCTTATACCTTATCTCAACCGAAAGTGTAACTAATTCAAGATTCAACCTAACCTGTCTAAGGGCAATATCAAAAGTACAAGCATGCATAATCCTAAATACTCGAGCACTAGTCAGGGATACACTATTAGTATGTAAAAGTTAAATTATGAGTACTCACGTATCAATATTGAGATTCAATATTGCAGGAAAGGTACGTAGACGCAACGGAAATGATAAACACTATATTGACCTCACGAGCATATCCATGAACCATACTCAATCACCTCCATAGCTATAACCCATAATTTCCTTAATCCTATCCTACTCGAAAAACAATTTCGAAACCACTCGGACAGCACTCTGTCGTAATATTTTATGTATACTAATAATATCTTGAAATAATACGGAGTGAATATATATATGTAAATCGTTTGAGAGAGTTTAGAGAAAAATATTTTCAATTTTCTATGAAATAATGAAACCTATTGAATTCTATTTATAATAGATTTTCGAATTATTAAAGTGAATTATTAAAGTATGAATTATTAAAGTGAATTATTAAAGTATGAATTATTAAAGTGAATTATTAAAGTATGAATTATTAAAGTATGATATTAAAGTATGAATTATTAAAGTGAATTATTAAAGTTAAAGTAAAGTAAAAATAAAGTAAAGGTAAAGTTTAAGTATAGTAAAAGTATAAAACTATGTACGTATAATACGCGTATAAATATATATAATATTAATTTAAATTGTTATATATATTTAATAAAATAAAATATAAATATCATTATCTTTATCTTTATCATACTAGTTAAGTAATGAGTTGTCAAAAGTGGTTCTAGATATTTATAAAAATTATATACGTTTTAATAATAAATTTCTTTTTAAACTGAAAACGTTTTTGTACATTTGAAACTAAATAGATCAATCGTGTCTTTATGAGATTCAATCTTCCACTATCCTTTGTCTAGTTCTCAATGATTGACAATTTGTTCTTATTTATAAATCACTTTACCATTTTCCGAATATTGTTAAAATGGAAAGATTTCTCAAATCAACGTGGGCCTTTCAACAGAGACTTGTAATCATAATTCAATATATCTGATAATTCAATCATCTGATCTTATCTTCTAATTCCATTGATAAATATTTTGAAACAGATACAATCATATAAAGTATTTAATCTAATATTTTGTTTACGTTTCAAGTTATAATATATATACACATATACATATATAATCATATTCGTTTAATGGTTCGTGAATCGTTGGAACTTGGTCGAGGTTGAATGAATGTATGAACATAGTTTAAAATTCTTGAAATTTAACTTAACAAATATTGCTTATCGTGTCAGAAACATATAAAGATTAAAGTTTAAATTTGGTTGGAAATTTCCGGGTTGTCACAGTACCTACCTGTTAAAGAAATTTCGTCCTGAAATTTGAGTGGAAAGGTCGTGAATGATAATAAGTATGTTTTCATGATGCATACGGACTGAAAATTAGAGTTTTACCATCAGCGAATAATTTGGATAAATAATCCATTTATATGAAGAGTACGAATGAAGCTAACATTGAAGAGTGAAATGAGTAAGTGTAGATTCATCTTATCATTTGACGTAGATATGATTGATTCCCAGATTTCAAGGGATTTGAAGAAAATCTTCTTAATAAGATTTGACTCTCCGGTAATCAAGGGAATTAGGATCCGCTTTAAATGCGATCGTTCATTTTAATTATTCTGTCGGAGATTTTCTTATAAATTCACCTCCTTCGTTTCCTTACAACTCACACCTTCTGTTGATGCATTTTATGCAAGTCCCTAGACATCTATCCACGTCCATTGCAGGTACAACAATTTACAGGCCACCATGATTGATCGTTTTTATGTTATCCGTGTTTTTATGTGGTTACAGGAACTGCAGGAACAAGATTTAGATGTTTGACTATTTTAGACTTAGTCAGACGTACGAGTGAAGCCTCACTAGTACGGCTGACAGGCTCATACGCACGGTTGATGCTGAGCTAAGTCACAATTACAACCTAAATGAGAAGACACGAGTGAGTGATCACCCGTACGGCGGATGAAGCTAACTCGTACTTGTGATGAATGAATCGTAAGGGCGAGTCAACAGCAGGGGTATATAAAGTCTTATGTTCTTCATTTTAGGTTAAGCCTCTCATTTGTTACACACACTCAGATCTAGTGAGCTCCTCCGATTCTCTCTCAGTCCAAATCACCCAGGTGGTGAATAATAGATCTAGGTGTTGATCTAATCACACTTGATTTAGTTGTGGTTTGACTAAATTAATCAAAAAAAAAATTAACCTATTCACTAGAGGGTTTGATTCACTTATTCCGCCATTGTGTAAGTTAAATCTGTTGATTTCTAAGTTCCTAGTCATGTTTCATCACCTTCTATTCTTTCCCCCTCAACTCATATTTTAAAGTATTCATCAATATGCTCCATCCAGTTCTGATTCTCGATATACTTCTAACTTTCATATCGGTCATTCTTCTTTTTCATCTACCGCCGGAAGAATCTAGTTACTTCTACTATACTCTTGGGTTTATAGTGTTTCTAGTTCTCCCGTGTCTTTAAATTGCTATATGCATCGATATATATGGTTTATAATTTCTGGTTTGTCGTTGGGCTTTATATGTTCCCTTATATTTCAAAGTCTCTGTTTCTGTCTTCTATAATCATTATCATTCACAGTTAATGCTCTCTTTTATTTTCTGCAATTTATACCCCAATTTCTATTTCGGAGTTTTGTCCTTTTGTTTCTTCTTCTTGCGATTAAGCACCGCTTGTAATGGTCCAGAATTCACAGATATGAATTTCGGAATGAACATTGTTAATATTCTAGGAAGGAAATTGTGATGGCACGATCTTGACTTGTCAAATTACTAGAATACCTTAGAAAAGGCTGAATCATCAAGAAATATTTTCTTGATATTTTAGAGGTTAAATAGAATACAAGAGTCGTATAACATGGCACATGATGATGTTATGATCTGTGAATCATCACGTTCCATTTAGAAACTCAGCATGACTTACTGTAATATAATCACATTGACCAAGTGTCATTATATTATACTAATTCATGCTTCAGTTCTCAACACTACTTCAAAATATTCTTATTTTAAACTTGAATGTTTCAGAATTTAGAAACTAAATTAGTTTCTTTTATGATGTAATACAGATAGCGCGAAGAGGTAAATGATTTCAAATAAGAAAAATTAAGAAAATATCTTCAGAAATATGGAGGATATTTATAATGAAAGATATGATGATATTTTAGAATTTCTAATATCAGAGGATGATGAAGAATATTGTCCGCAGAGGTTTAGAGTCAGGAGCAAGGTATTCGTTAATGACTTCAGCAGGTACTGAATCATTTGGATCCTTTGAAGTCAGGTTCAGTCTTTGTAATTTGTCCACAGCCTCCTTCCTACTTTGCTCAATCCGTTTTCCAGTTCCAAAACTTCTCTTTTTCTGCGCTTTGCCAGCACACTTCATCATTATCATCCAGCTTTTACCGTTTAAAGTCGTTTATAGTTTTTGCTGCTTCATCAGCATTTTTTTCTTCGGAGAACCAATTCGTAGTTCGGAGTGTTTTTCAGAAACTTCACATTCAAATTAAGTCCAGAAGATAGACGTTATATATACACATATAACTATTGGCGTAGACATGCAGCGAGATTTCAAAATACTGATTGCTAATTCCCAATGATTCGTATGGCAATTCTCATTACAAGATGCGAATGAGTAAATGATGGGGTTTCAATGAATAATTATAATGACTTTTTGGAGAGGCTAAAGTCAAAGGGTAATGAATTTGTTGGTACATCTGCTAATAATGTGGTGGAATGTAAAAGGTTCCCTGGTAACGATGGTGTATATCTCAAAGTTATAATAAGGTTAGTCTGACTGAAAAGTCAAAGTTGACTTGCTGGAGCTGTGACAAAACTGGCTACTTTGAATAGGAGTCGCAAAGTTATTTTTGCTAATAAATGCCAAAAAATCTGACGCGGATACGTTGTTTAAACTTTTACTTTGGTTTCAAGAGTTTTTCGGGTACATAACTGTGGGTAACATGTGGTTGGATCATCATCTTGATTGCTCATCATTCGAAGTGTCTTCAAAAATTTTTGAAGGGTTTGAACACAGATTGTAATCATTAACATACATTTGATGTTCTAACACAGTTTTGAAGTCAAAATATAGCTTGTGAAAGATGTAAGGATCTAAGAGTGATGATTTTGGTCATATCTCAAGTTGAATTTTGAGATTTCAAAATCAGAATATGTAATTAAATTTTGAATGAGTATGGTTGTTTTGATTTCTATAAAAGAATGTATATTGTTGTGAAAGTAGGGAGTATAATGGATGATTTGCTGAGTCAGATTTGAAGAATGTAACATATTAATTGTGAATTTATATATCTCTCGGGTATTACCTACCCATTAAAAAAAATTTCACAATTAATATTTTGTACAAAAGAATTTTATTACAGTCTTTATGAAAATATATATATGTATATTTTCTTCAGATGTAACATAGATTTAATGAGTTAATGTTAAATTAAACTCATTTGATTTACGGTTGAAACTAGAATTGAATAATCCCTAAAGGCTTTAAAAAGTACATAACTTTTACGCATTATTTCTGTGACGACCCGGAAATTTCCGACTAAATTTAAACTTTATCTTTATATTATTCTGACACGATAAGCAATGTTTGTTAAGTTAAATCTCAAGGATTTTAAACTATGTTTATACATTCATTTAAACCTCGACCAAATTCCAATGATTCACGAACCATTAAATGAACATATATGAATATGTATGTATATGTGTATATGTTATAAATTGAAAATGTCAACAAAGTATTTAAAAGTATAATGCTTTATATGAACATATTTGTTTCAATATGATTATCGACGAAATTAAAAAAATATATATTAAATGATTGAATTATCAGAAACATTGAATTATGATTACAAGCCTCTGTTGAGAGGTCCACTATGATTTGAGAAATCTATTCCTCTTAACGATATTCGGAATAATTTGTAAAGCTATTTATAAATAAAAATAAAAAGTGTCATTTACGAAAGTTAGACAAAAGCTAGTGGAGAATTGGTTTCCATAATATTCTATTAATCTATTTTCAAACGTACAAAAACGTTTTCAGTTTAAAAAAAAACTTTATTATTAAACTTTTATAAATATCTAGAATCACTTTTGACAACTTATTACTTAACCAGTATAATAAATATAACGATATTTATATTTTATTTCATTAAATATATATAATAATTTAAATTAATATTATATATATTTATACGCGTATTATACATACATATTTTTTATACTTTTACTATACTTTAACTTTACCTTTACTTTACTTTAACTTTACTTTAACTTTAATAATTCACTTTAATAATTCATACTTTAATAATTCATACTTTAATAATTCACTTTAATAATTCATACTTTAATAATTCACTTTAATAATTCATACTTTAATAATTCACTTTAATAATTCATACTTTAATAATTCACTTTAATAATTCATAATTTAATAATTCACTTTAATAATTCAAAAATCTATTATAAATAGAATTCAATAGGTTTCATTATTTCATAGAAACTTGAAAATATATTTCTCTAAACTCTCTCAATCGATTTACATATATATATATATATTTGCTTTGTATTATTTTAAGATATTATTAGTATACATAAAATATTACGACGGAGTGATGTCCGAGTGATTTCAAAATAGTTTTTTGAATGAGTCGAAGCTAAGGAAATTATGGGTTATAGCTATGGAAGTGATGGATATGGTTCATGGGTATGCTCGTGAGGTCAATCTAGTGTTTATCATCTCCGTTGCGTCTACGTACTTTCCTGCAATATTGAATCTCAATATTGATACGTGAGCACTCATAACTTAACTTTTATATATCAATAGTGTATCCCTGACTAGTGCTCGAGTATATAGGATTATGCATGCTTGTACATTCGATATTGTCCTTAGATAGGTTTGTTGAATCCTGAATTAGATACATATGCTACTGAGATAGGGTATATGATATGCATGTCATTGGAAAGCTAGCGAAAAATTAAGAACTTTTCATTTAGATATCGAATGGTTTCGATGAACGGATTTGAAGTTATAGTCAACTGAATTTTAGTATTATTGTTAAAATGATTATTATTACTATCGTCGTTATTATTTTAATAGAAATATCATTGTTATTATAAAATATCATTATTACTATTATGTTAGTATTATCATTTTATTATAATAACATTTTTAGTAAATATAAATATTGTTATTTTTTATAGAATAATAATAATTATTATTACAAAATAATACAACTTTTACTTATTATTATTATGATCAATATTATTTTATCAAATAAATAGGGGATACAAAGATATTTTTCACCACGCGTAATATAATTACATTAATAATACTTACCACTATAGTTTTAAGATATTAAGTGAACTTTATAAATTTTACTACTTAAGATATATAAAAGTATATTTTATCATATATAAACGTTAATATAAATTTTTATTAATAAATGACTTTTATTATTATAAAATCTAATAAATATATTTAAATATATAAAACGACTATAGTTAAGTTATATAATAAACACGTATAAATTTTAGAAGTCATTTTGGGTCAAGTTGACTTTTGCATATTAGTCTCGAGCATTAGGATTGTGGTACACTATGACTTGATCAAAAATTGTTAGACAAATATTGACCAACATATAAATATATATAATTAATATAGGTTCGTGAATCCGAGGCCAACCTTGCACTTGTTAAATGACGTTATATGTATTTTTACTACGAAATACAGTATGGTGAGTTTCATTTGCTCCCTTTTATATATATTTTTGGGACTGAGAATACATGCGCTGTTTTTATAAATGTTTTACGAAATAGGCACAAGTACTAAAACTAATTCTATGTGGGTTTAAACCAGAAATATACCCTTAGCTTGGTAACATTAAACTACTTGTCTATGTACGGTAGGCGCGAATCCTAAAGATAGATCTATTGGGCCTGACAAACCCCATCCTGACTATGGGATGCTTTAGTACTTCGAGGTTATTTTAAACACACCTGATCTGGTGTACTTCAGAGGGTAAAACATGAACGTTAAGGCTTGTTACCGGGTGCCTACAACTTATAGAATAATTTTATACACTTGCGAGTGTACATATATTTATAAACGGAAATCTTGTGGTCTAATAATATATTGAAATGATTGTTATGATAAACCTATGAACTCACCAACCTTTTGGTTGACACTTTAAAGCATGTTTATTCTCAGGTATTAAAGAAATCTTCCGCTGTGCATTAACTCATTTTAAGGATATTACTTGGAGTCATTCATGGCATATTTTGAAAGACGTTGCATTCAAGTCATTGAGTTCATCAAGATTATTATTAAGTCAATTATAGTTGGATGTATTATGAAATGGTGTGCATACCGTCAATTTTTGTTGTAAAGAAAATTTGTCTTTTAAAAACGAATGCAATTTTTGTAAAATGTATCATATAGAGGTCAAATACCTCGCGATGTAATCAACTATTGTGAATCGTTTATAACGTATATGAACGGGTCCTTTCAGTTGGTATCAGAGCGGTGGTCTTAGCGAACCAGGTCTGCATTAGTGTGTCTAACTGATAGTCGTTAGGATGCATTAGTGAGTCTGGACTTCGACCGTGTCTGCATTTCAAAAGTTTTGCTCATCATTCTTGTCGGAAATTACCTGCTTATCATTCTTAGTCTAGACACATCTTATTGCATTGATTGCATGAATAGTGTATAGACAAAATTCATATCTTAGCGTATCTGCTAATTCATATCTTAGCGTATCTGTTACTGTAAACTTTGCCTGACATATTCCGTAAATTCCTCCGTAATCTACGAAACCTTTTGCTCTATATAATTAGAATACCACCCGATAGCCGGAAAATCATTTCATATCCAAAAATTCTTTATTCAATCGTACGAAATGGAATTCGTCATTAGTTCAAGTCCCTCGGATTCCGAAATGAAATCCCACTCAAGTTCCGAAAGCAGTGTGACCGGAATGGATCAACCAATTAGTCATCATCTATTCTGGATGAATTGGGAATGGGTTCGTAGCCTCCTTAATCATTGGAGACAAGAAGAAGGTGATCCCTTCCATCCACCACATTGCCCTCTTGGCGAAGAACCTGAAGCACTTACCGGCGAACCTATCCGAAACACCATTTTCTCTCTTATTTCTAGAGTATCTC
The DNA here is from genome assembly GCF_046630445.1 of Rutidosis leptorrhynchoides. Taxonomy (NCBI): domain Eukaryota; kingdom Viridiplantae; phylum Streptophyta; class Magnoliopsida; order Asterales; family Asteraceae; genus Rutidosis; species Rutidosis leptorrhynchoides. Next base: position 653,029,829 of record NC_092335.1, read on the forward strand.
GTCACGATTACATACTACACCAAATTCTAGATTTTATTTATCCGCTCGTCCGAACCGAAAATCACCCCGGTGTAATAGAAGAAGTCAACGAGCTTCGCGCTCGGGTAGTGGCTTTGGAGAATATGGTGCAAAGGTTACAAACACCAGCAGCAGCACCAGCAGCATAAACAGTACCACCATCAGCAACACCAACAGTACCATTACCACCACCAACAACAACCGCATCGCAAACCTCAACTTCACAATCTGTCCCATGAGCATCGACGTCATACGCCCTGTAGATACTAAGGATTACCACAACGATGAAGTATTGATTCATAACTTCATTGGGAAAATATTCTACGACGATTATGTAATTTCTAAAGTTTAGAAATTATCTATCCTAGCCTTAACCATAAATCAAGTCGTTATATATATTTAATGAAATAAAATATAAATATCGTTATATTTATTATACTGGTTAAGTAATAAGTTGTCAAAAGTGATTCTAGATATTTATAAAAGTTTAATAATAAAGTTTTTTTTTTAAACTGAAAACGTTTTTGTACGTTTGAAAATAGATTAATAGAATATTATGGAAACCAATTCTCCACTAGCTTTTGTCTAACTTTCGTAAATGACACTTTTTATTTTTATTTATAAATAGCTTTACAAATTATTCCGAATATCGTTAAGAGGAATAGATTTCTCAAATCATAGTGGACCTCTCAACAGAGGCTTGTAATCATAATTCAATGTTTCGGATAATTCAATCATTTAATATATTTTTTTTAATTTCGTCGGTAATCATATTGAAACAAATATGTTCATATAAAGCATTATACTTTTAAATACTTTGTTGACATTTTCAATTTATAACATATACACATATACATACATATTCATATATGTTCATTTAATGGTTCGTGAATCATTGGAATTTGGTCGAGGTTTAAATGAATGTATAAACATAGTTTAAAATCCTTGAGATTTAACTTAACAAACATTGCTTATCGTGTCAGAATAATATAAAGATAAAGTTTAAATTTAGTCGGAAATTTCCGGGTCGTCACAGTACCTACCCGTTAAAAAAATTTCGTCCCCGAAATTTGACAGAGGTCGTTATGGCTAACAATGAGAATGTTATTATGACGATTATGAAGTTTTATCATGTCTAAGAAGTATGGATAAAATAATTCGATTACTCAAAGCGTATGAGGGAAGTTATCGTAAATGAAGGAAATAAGATTATAGTGATTCGTCATATCTTTTGACGTCATCACAATTGATCTCCGAATTTAAAGAAAATCTTTGTAATCTATGTTGGATTTGATGCTTCGGTGATTAAGGAGATTATGATTCTCTTCGAATTAATACGATAATCCATCTTGATTTCTCTGTCGGGTATTTCACTATAAATCTACCTCCTTCGTTTCCTTATGTCATAACCCGTCCTTAACCATAAGAACGTGTTAGATAACGTATGATTTCATTGCGAGGTATTGACCTCTATATGCGACATTTTTAAAAGAAAAACTGCATATATTATACATTACAAACCATGATCCTTATTTTTGATACAAGCTTTGGACAAAATAAAGATGATTATCGTTTAGCGATAATCTTCGACTTACAAACTTTACAAATGATAATAACAACCCGATTTCTAGCATATTTTACAACACAAGTTCTTGGATATGCAGTTTTGTTTTTGACACATATATGCGTACGCAAGATCTTGCTCAAATTCAACATAATGCAGCGGAAGCTTTAGTAATCACCTGAGAATAGACATGTTTTAAAAGGTCAACATAAAGTTGGTGAGATATAGGTTTAATGCCGGCAGCAATATATATATATATATAGACCACAAGATTTCGTATATAAACAGTTTAATAAAAATATTCTAAGTGGTTGAGCACTTGGTAACCATACTTAACATTTAATCACGTCGCATATTCCCTTTATTATGAAATCTTACTACACCGTACCAAGTGTAGTCACGAAACGAAGTACTGTGCAACCGTTGAATACTGGTCGTCCAGTCCGGTTGGGGTTGTCAGGCCCGATAGATCTATCAACAGGATTCGCGTTTACAATACCGCTGTAAATAACAGTTACCAAGCTACAGGGAAGTATGCCAGTGGTACAACTCAACGTAGAATATATTTTTCAGTTACTTGTGTCCATAACGTAAAACATAAAATACAGGTATTCTCATCCCGAAATATTTAGAGTTTAAAAGTGGGACTATATACTCACTTTCGTCTTGAAGATATATATATAATTTGACTTGGTCTCCGGTTGATATCACGAACCTATCCATATATAATATATCAATACCTTTTCTTTTTAAACAAACGTCACATATATATACTTGTTATACTTTTAATACTTTGAATAATTCCTTAGTCCGTAGTTAGCAGTTCGTTGTTAGTAATTCAATTTTAATGGTTCATTTTTAGATGTTTAATATACCCGCAATGAAATAAATAAAACCCCCAACGAAATAAATAAAACCCCATCGTATATGTAATGGTCGAGATTAATCTTGACCCATGGTACCGGTGTTGTCAAATGACGTGTTGCGTACATAAAGTACCGGTGTTGTCAAATGACGTGTTGCGTACAATCATGGGATCTTATGATTAATCTTCTCGTGTTGTTTACGGGTGATCCTGAACCATATAAAATTGAATTATAAGTACATATATATAAAATATCATGTTAACTTAAAAAGATGTGATTTATTTAATTTTTTCCCAATTATTTTCGTGGCTAAACTAGTCTTGGATATCCGATTTTGTTTCGGTCATAGTTTCTTCGTTACAACTCCGTTTTCGTTGATTCAACTTGCCATCTCCTTGGATCGAGTCCCTCTTTAAGACTATGATCTGTAAATACCTTAGTTTGTATTCAAAATCACAAGGCATAGGTCAAACTTTAGTGAAACTTATGAAGTTAATCATTTTCCATCATGTAAACAACCTCAAATGATTATTTTTCTAAAAATACTTATACTTTGAGTTAAATCATGAAATTTTTATGTGTTATCATATTCATAGTAAAAATCATTTTTCCAGAAAATAAACCTCCAATTCAAAGTTTAAGATGGTTTTTAATTATCCAACCTAAAACAGCCCCCGGTTGCACTCCGACGTCGTAAATTCAGTTTTTAAGGTGTTCTTTGAAAAACCAAGTTATACCTTATTAAATTAGCATATATTTAAGATATATTACAGGTCTTGAAGTATTTTAAAAGTTAAGTTAGAAGGATCTATTTAGTTTGCAAACAAGTTTGAAAACTTTCAAACTATGTTCTTGTTGTTAAACTTTTATACCACAAAATAAGATAGCTATATATATATGAATCGAATAAGGTTATGAACATAGATTCTACCTCAAGTTCCTTGGACAAGGTTGCTGTAAAATAGGAGTAAGAACCTAGAACCAAAAGGGTGATGTAAGTGGATGAAAGATTGGAAGTAAGTTGGTGTTCTTGGAAGGATTTCTTGAAGTGTTTTTGTAAGGTTTTCTTATGAGGTTTAAGTGTTGTTTTTGAAGCTAAATGATGGGGAAAATGCTTGGAGATGATCAAGTATGAAGTTAAGAGTATTTTGAGAGAGAAATGGAAGTGTAAGTATGATAAAATGGGGTGAAGAAATGGTGTGCATGCATAAAAACGTTTTTAGGTTATAAAGGAAAAAAAAGATACCTAACTTTGTTTTCTTGCTAAATAATTCATGCTACTTGACAAATGGTTGGTTCCACATGTTTCTTAATCATTTAAGGCTGCTAAGGAGCAGATTTTTATTGGTATATACCAATAGTAAATACATCTAGAAGCTGCGTATGATACGGGTACATATACCCTAGGTATACGTATAGAAATCTTTGAGAAAACAGAACGAGGATTCAAATATAGCTATCTTTTGTAAATATACTTATATTGTTTTATGTATGTAAGCCCTTTAAAAGTGATTAAATACATTACTTATACGATATATGTATAAACATTATAGGTTATAAGTATTTAAGTCAAATAACGTTACGTATGGTTATCGTTTTGAAAACTTAAGTTAGTAGTTTCAAAATATACTTATAACTTATTGTTATTAATACAAAATGAGATATTAAAACATTCTTAGATCATGTTAAATATGTATATATACATATATATACACAAACGTATAATTATCATATATTGTATAGTTCGTGATATCATCGGTCAAACTAGACGGTCAAACGTTGTGTAAAACTCTTTTCGAAAACATAAGTCTCAACAATTTGGATTGCTTATCATGTTGGTAAGGTTTAATTTATGTAAATATTAATCTCATAAGTATAGAACGATCGGAAAAGTGCGGGTCGTTACAGTACCTACCCGTTAAATAAATTTCGTCCCGAAATTTTAAAATTGTACCTATTTTGCGTCATCGAGAAACAAGTGTGGATACTTTTGTTTCATCTGATCCTCTCGTTCCCAAGTAAACTCAGGACCTCTTCGAGCATTCCAACGAACCTTAACGATCGGTATGTTGCTCTGCTTGAGCTGTTTAACTTCACGGTCCATGATTTCGATTGGTTCTTCGATGAATTGTAGTTTCTCATCGACATGGATTTCTTCAAGAGGAATGGTGAGATCTTCCTTTGCAAGACACTTCTTAAGGTTCGAGACGTGAAAGGTATTATGTACTCCGGCGAGTTGTTGCGGTAACTCGAGTCGATAAGCTACCGGTCCAATGCGTTCAATAATCTTGAACGGGCCTACGTACCTTGGGTTCAGTTTACCCCTTTTGCCGAAATGTATTACACCTTTCCATGGTGACACTTTTAACATAACCATGTCACCGATCTGAAACTCTAATGGTTTCCTTCGAACATCGGCGTAGCTCTTTTGGCGACTACGGGCTGTTTTCAATCTCTCCTTGATTTGTACAATCTTCTCAGTCGTTTCGTGTATGATCTCGGGACCAGTTAATTGTCGATCTCCTACTTCATTCCAACAGATAGGAGATCTACACTTCCTTCCATACAATGCTTCGAATGGTGCAGCTTTAATGCTTGCATGATAACTATTATTATACGAAAATTCTGCTAACGGTAGATACTTATCCCATCCGTTTCCAAAATCGATCACACATGCCCTGAGCATGTCTTCTAGAGTCTGAATCGTTCTTTCACTCTGCCCGTCGGTTTGCGAATGATATGCGGTACTCATATCTAAACGAGTTCCTAGTGCCTCCTGCAGTGATTGCCAGAACTTTGAGGTAAATCTACTATCACGATCAGATATAATGGAAATAGGTATTCCATGCCTTGAAACTATTTCCTTTATATATAATCGTAATAATTTCTCCATTCTATCCGTTTCCTTTATAGGCAAGAAATGTGCAGATTTGGTAAGACGATCAACAATTACCCAAATAGTGTCGTATCCCCAGGCAGTCTTTGGTAACTTCGTGATGAAATCCATGGTAGTACCGTCCCATTTCCATTCTGGGATTTCTGGTTGTTGAAGTAACCCTGATGGTTTCTGGTGTTCTGCCTTGACCTTGGAACAAGTTAAACACTCCCCAACATATGTTGCAACGTCTGTCTTTAAGTTAGGCCACCAATAATGTGTCTTAAGATCTTGATACATCTTTCCAACTCCAGGATGTATCGAGTATCTTGTCTTATGTGCCTCGTTCAATATCAACTTCCTTAATCCACCCAACTTCGGTACCCAAATACGGTTTGCAAAATATCGAATTCCATCTTCCCGTATAACGAGTTGCTTCTCATACTTCTTCATTATTTCATTTCCTATATTTTCTTTAGTAAGTGCTTCTCGTTGAACTTCTTTGATTTGTGAGTTGAGATTCATGCGAATTTTTATGTTCATCGCTCGTACTCGAATTGGTTCTCGTTCCTTTCTGCTTAGTGCGTCAGCCACCACATTCGCTTTCCCGGGATGATAACGAATTTCACAATCATAGTCGTTTATTAACTCGACCCACCTACGTTGCCTCATGTTCAGCTGTTTCTGATCAAAAATATGTTGAAGACTTTTATGATCAGTAAACACAGTGCATCTAACCCCATATAAGTAGTGTCTCCATATCTTTAACGCAAACACGACTGCTCCCAGTTCTAGATCATGCGTCGTATAATTCCGCTCGTGAATCTTCAATTGTCGAGATGCGTATGCAATAACTTTCTTTCGTTGCATAAGAACACAACCAAAACCTTGTCGCGAAGCGTCACAATATATTTCAAAATCATCGTTCCCTTCAGGTAACGATAAAATAGGCGCCGTAGTTAACTTCTTCTTCAGTAATTGAAATGCGTTCTCCTGCTCCGAGGTCCATTCGTATTTCTTCCCTTTTTGCGTTAATGCTGTCAACGGCTTAGCTATTCGGGAAAAATCTTGAATAAACCTTCTATAATAACCGGCTAAACCTAAAAATTGGCGTATCTGCATTGGTATTTTAGGAGTCTCCCATTTTTCAATGGCTTCAATTTTTGCTGGATCAACCTGAATTCCTTTGCTACTAACAACGTGGCCAAGAAATTGCACTTCTTTCAACCAGAAAGCACACTTAGAAAATTTAGCGTATAGCTGTTCTTTTCTCAACAACTCTAATATCAACCTTAAATGCTGCTCAAGCTCTTGCTCACTCTTGGAATAGATAAGAATGTCATCAATGAAAACGATAACAAACTTATCTAAATACGGACTACAAACTCGATTCATGAGGTCCATGAATACAGCTGGCGCATTCGTCAATCCAAACGGCATGACCAAAAATTCATAATGACCATAACGTGTCCGAAAAGCAGTTTTCGGAATGTCCTCTTCTTTGACACGTAGTTGATGATAGCCCGATCTTAGGTCGATTTTCGAATAAACACATGATCCCTGGAGTTGATCAAATAAGTCGTCAATTCTCGGTAGTGGATACCGATTTTTGATAGTTAACTTATTTAATTCACGATAATCTATACACATCCTAAAAGATCCATCTTTCTTTTTAACAAATAGAATCGGAGCTCCCCACGGTGAAGTACTTGGTCGTATGAATCCATGATCCAGTAATTCTTTTAACTGACTCTGAAGTTCTTTTAACTCGGACGGTGCAAGTCTATATGGAGCACGAGCCACTGGTGCGGCTCCTGGTACTAAATCTATTTGAAATTCTACAGATCTAAATGGAGGTAATCCCGGCAACTCTTCCGGAAAAACTTCAGGAAAATCTCTTGCCACAGGCACGTCGTTGATGCACTTCTCTTTTTCTTTCTTTTCGACTTTATTAACATGTGCTAAGATAGCATAGCACCCTTTCTTCAAGCACTTTTGAGCTTTCAAATAACTAATGAGTTTTAGCTTTGAGTTACCCTTCTCTCCATAAATCATCACCGGCATTCTATCCTTACAAGGAATGCGAATTGCCTTCTTGGCACACACAACTTCAGCTCCTACTTTGGACATCCAGTCCATGCCGACTATTACATCAAAACTTCCTAATTCTACGGGTATTAAGTCAATTTTAAATGTTTCTCCGGCTAAATTTATTTTACAATCACGGCAAATTTTATCGGCTTTAATTAGTTTACCATTAGCTAACTCAATCATGTACTTAGCATCTAGAGGTAATGATGAACAATTCAATTTAGCGTAAAAGCCTCTACTCACGTAACTTCTATCGGCACCAGTATCAAATATAATAGATGCGGATAAGTTATTAATGGTAAACGTACCCGTAACAAGCTCCGGGTCTTCACACGCCTCTCTAGCATTAATAACAAATGCTCTTCCACGTGCAGATCCATTATTCTTCTCTGGATTCGGACACTGGCTCTTATAGTGACCTTGTTTTCCACACCCATAACAAGTAATGGTAGCCAAAGCAGTTCTATTTGCATTGGTGGCAGGAGTCTTGGTACCATTTGTATTTGTAACGAGAGCCCTACAATCTTCAGCAAGATGACCCTTTCGATTACATTTGTTGCATACCACATTACAGTAACCAGAGTGATGTTTGTGGCATCGGTTGCATAAAGGATTTTGTCCTTTATAACCAAAGCTTAAACCACTACCCGCACCTTGCGTGTTTTCTTGTTTCTTAAAAGATTGTTGTTGGTTACCTCGATCATAATTTCCATTCCACTTTCTTTTGTTACCTGATACCTTCACATCAGTATTGGATACTTTCTTATCCATGATGACCTGATCCATTAGCTCATTTGCCATGGTTATAGCTTCATGAATTGTCTTAGGTTTCGATGCTGTAACATTTGCCTTGACCTTTTTGGGCAACCCATCTTTGTACATTTCAATTTTCCGTTCTTCGGTTGGAACCAATTCAGGACATAGCAAAACTAATTCCATGAATCGCTGATTGTAGTTGGTGATTTCAGTACCAATAACCTTCAGACTTCGTAATTCATCTTCCAACTTCCTAACCTCGTTCCTTGGACAATATTCGTTAATTAACATTGTTTTGAATTCTTCCCACGGAGTATCATAAGCTACATCTCCTCCTACAGCCTTCACATAATTTTTCCACCACGTGAGTGCACTATCTTGTAAAGTGCACGATGCATACTTGGTCATGTCCTTTTCAACACAACCACTGATTTTAAACACAGTCTCCATCTTTTCTATCCACCGGGTTAAACCGATCGGTCCTTCTGTTCCACTGAATGATGAGGGCTTGCAAGCTTGAAAAGTTTTGTAAGTGCACCCCACACGAGGATTTGGGTTAACTGCAGCACCTCTTGCAGCCTCGACCCATAACATTCTGTCGTTCACTCGCTGATTGATGAGTTCCTGGATTTCTTGTTCCGTCATTCGGTTCAATCGCGCCATATTCTTCTATAAGAATGAAAAGAAAATAATTATTCACATTGAATATTATAGATGTAGTGTATATTTACAGTACATTATAGCTTATTAATAATATGAACCAGGTATTATTATAAAAGCCTTTTCTTCTTATTAGCGTTTTATAATTATATCTAGGGTAGTACCTACCCGTTAATGTCCATACTTAATAGCTTAGTACAGAATCAATTACTACCATCTAAATAATACTTAACCATGGAAAATTATTGCATTTCACACTTCACTATTTTACATATGCTTATCTTACATCGAACTTTAAACAAACCACACTAATAATATTATACAAAACATTATATGATCCCATGGTTTAATACGGCAGCGCATCGTTTGGTCTATTTTCTAGGACGTTTAGGTTCAAAGAATCGCTTAACGCTTATCCTGGCTGTCTGCCTATATTTTGGCTGTGGGACTGAAGAACTGGATGCCGGGATAGAACGAATAGGAATAGCGGGAATAGGGGTGGTAGTGTCTAGTGGAGTTGGTGCCACATCATCCTTATTAAACTCAGGATTTGAATTTTCTAATTCATTAGCCTTTCGTTTCTTTCCTAGTTCGAACTCTTCTTTTGTAATTTCCTGTATTTCTTCCTCGGGTTCACTTTCCTCCTCGGGTTCACTTTCCTCCTCGGGTTCACTTTCCTCCTCGGGTTCACTTTCCTCCTCGGGTTCACTTTCCGGGTTCTCTATAGTCGGTTCATCCGGAATTTGTGAGTCTTCCCCAAAGATATTATTTTCGTCATCGGATAGGTTAATGACTGGAACATCATCTGAAGATTCTGGTTCGGAGTCGCTGAATGTGATAACAAGTTTTGAGCCCGACATCTATCACACAACAACTAACCCATTAGTACTACATAATATTTACATATAAATTTTAACCAACGATGATAAGCAATGGTTTTTAAATAAGACCCGGTCAAAGTCCAGACTTACTAATGTATCCTAACGACTTATCAGTTAGACACACTAATGCAAACCTGGTTCGCTAAGACCACCGCTCTGATACCACATGTCATAACCCGTCCTTAACCATAAGAACGTGTTAGATAACGTATGATTTCATTGCGAGGTATTGACCTCTATATGCGACATTTTTAAAAGAAAAACTGCATATATTATACATTACAAACCATGATCCTTATTTTTGATACAAGCTTTGGACAAAATAAAGATGATTATCGTTTAGCGATAATCTTCGACTTACAAACTTTAAAAATGATAATAACAACCCGATTTCTAGCATATTTTACAACACAAGTTCTTGGATATGCAGTTTTGTTTTTGACACATATATGCGTACGCAAGATCTTGCTCAAATTCAACATAATGCAGCGGAAGCTTTAGTAATCACCTGAGAATAGACATGTTTTAAAAGGTCAACATAAAGTTGGTGAGATATAGGTTTAATGCCGGCAGCAATATATATATATATAGACCACAAGATTTCGTATATAAACAGTTTAATAAAAATATTCTAAGTGGTTGAGCACTTGGTAACCATACTTAACATTTAATCACGTCGCATATTCCCTTTATTATGAAATCTTACTACACCGTACCAAGTGTAGTCACGAAACGAAGTACTGTGCAACCGTTGAATACTGGTCGTCCAGTCCGGTTGGGGTTGTCAGGCCCGATAGATCTATCAACAGGATTCGCGTTTACAATACCGCTGTAAATAACAGTTACCAAGCTACAGGGAAGTATGCCAGTGGTACAACTCAACGTAGAATATATTTTTCAGTTACTTGTGTCCATAACGTAAAACATAAAATACAGGTATTCTCATCCCGAAATATTTAGAGTTTAAAAGTGGGACTATATACTCACTTTCGTCTTGAAGATATATATATAATTTGACTTGGTCTCCGGTTGATATCACGAACCTATCCATATATAATATATCAATACCTTTTCTTTTTAAACAAACGTCACATATATATACTTGTTATACTTTTAATACTTTGAATAATTCCTTAGTCCGTAGTTAGCAGTTCGTTGTTAGTAATTCAATTTTAATGGTTCATTTTTAGATGTTTAATATACCCGCAATGAAATAAATAAAACCCCCAACGAAATAAATAAAACCCCATCGTATATGTAATGGTCGAGATTAATCTTGACCCATGGTACCGGTGTTGTCAAATGACGTGTTGCGTACATAAAGTACCGGTGTTGTCAAATGACGTGTTGCGTACAATCATGGGATCTTATGATTAATCTTCTCGTGTTGTTTACGGGTGATCCTGAACCATATAAAATTGAATTATAAGTACATATATATAAAATATCATGTTAACTTAAAAAGATGTGATTTATTTAATTTTTTCCCAATTATTTTCGTGGCTAAACTAGTCTTGGATATCCGATTTTGTTTCGGTCATAGTTTCTTCGTTACAACTCCGTTTTCGTTGATTCAACTTGCCATCTCCTTGGATCGAGTCCCTCTTTAAGACTATGAACTGTAAATACCTTAGTTTGTATTCAAAATCACACGGCATAGGTCAAACTTTAGTGAAACTTATGAAGTTAATCATTTTCCATCATGTAAACAACCTCAAATGATTATTTTTCTAAAAATACTTATACTTTGAGTTAAATCATGAAATTTTTATGTGTTATCATATTCATAGTAAAAATCATTTTTCCAGAAAATAAACCTCCAATTCAAAGTTTAAGATGGTTTTTAATTATCCAACCTAAAACAGCCCCCGGTTGCACTCTGACGTCGTAAATTCAGTTTTTAAGGTGTTCTTTGAAAAACCAAGTTATACCTTATTAAATTAGCATATATTTAAGATATATTACAGGTCTTGAAGTATTTTAAAAGTTAAGTTAGAAGGATCTATTTAGTTTGCAAACAAGTTTGAAAACTTTCAAACTATGTTCTTGTTGTTAAACTTTTATACCACAAAATAAGATAGCTATATATATATGAATCGAATAAGGTTATGAACATAGATTCTACCTCAAGTTCCTTGGACAAGGTTGCTGTAAAATAGGAGTAAGAACCTAGAACCAAAAGGGTGATGTAAGTGGATGAAAGATTGGAAGTAAGTTGGTGTTCTTGGAAGGATTTCTTGAAGTGTTTTTGTAAGGTTTTCTTATGAGGTTTAAGTGTTGTTTTTGAAGCTAAATGATGGGGAAAATGCTTGGAGATGATCAAGTATGAAGTTAAGAGTATTTTGAGAGAGAAATGGAAGTGTAAGTATGATAAAATGGGGTGAAGAAATGGTGTGCATGCATAAAAACGTTTTTAGGTTATAAAGGAAAAAAAAGATACCTAACTTTGTTTTCTTGCTAAATAATTCATGCTACTTGACAAATGGTTGGTTCCACATGTTTCTTAATCATTTAAGGCTGCTAAGGAGCAGATTTTTATTGGTATATACCAATAGTAAATACATCTAGAAGCTGCGTATGATACGGGTACATATACCCTAGGTATACGTATAGAAATCTTTGAGAAAACAGAACGAGGATTCAAATATAGCTATCTTTTGTAAATATACTTATATTGTTTTATGTATGTAAGCCCTTTAAAAGTGATTAAATACATTACTTATACGATATATGTATAAACATTATAGGTTATAAGTATTTAAGTCAAATAACGTTACGTATGGTTATCGTTTTGAAAACTTAAGTTAGTAGTTTCAAAATATACTTATAACTTATTGTTATTAATACAAAATGAGATATTAAAACATTCTTAGATCATGTTAAATATGTATATATACATATATATACACAAACGTATAATTATCATATATTGTATAGTTCGTGATATCATCGGTCAAACTAGACGGTCAAACGTTGTGTAAAACTCTTTTCGAAAACATAAGTCTCAACAATTTGGATTGCTTATCATGTTGGTAAGGTTTAATTTATGTAAATATTAATCTCATAAGTATAGAACGATCGGAAAAGTGCGGGTCGTTACACCTTACAACTCACACCTTCTATTCTTTCTCCCTCAACTCATATTTTAAAGTATTTGTCAATATGCTTCATCCAGTACTGATTCTCGATATACTCCTCACTTTCATATCTGTCGTTCTTCTTTTTCATCTGCCTCCGGAAGAATCTATTTACTTCTACTATACTCTCGGTTTTATAGTGTTTTTAGTTCTTCCGTGTCTTTATATTGCTATATGCATCGATATATATGGTTTATAATTTTTGGGTGGTTGTTGGGTTTTATATCTTCCCTTATATTTCAAAGCCCCTGCTTTTGTCTTCTATAATCATTGACATCCACAGTTAATGCTCCCTTCTATTTGATGCGATTTATACTCCAATTTCTATTTTGGAGTTTTGTCCTTTCGTTTCTTCTTCTTGCAATTAAGCAACGTTTGTAATGGTCCAGTATTCGCAGATATGAATTTCAGAATGAACATAGTTAATGTTCTAAGAAGGAAATGGTAATGGCACGATCTTGATTTGTTAATTTACCAGAATACCCTGAAAAGACCGAATCATCAAGAAAATATATTCTTGATATTTTTAGAGATTAAATAGAATACAAGAGTCGTGTAACATGGAACATGATGATGGCATGGTCTGTGAATCGTCATGTCCCATTAGAAACTCAGCATGACTTACTGTAATATAATCACGTTGATCAAGTGTCATTATATTATACTAACTCATGCTTCAGTTCCCAACACTACTTCAAAACATTCATAATTTAAACTCGAAAGTTTATAGAATATAGAAACTAATAGTTTCTTATATGATGTAACACTGATAGCGCAAAGAGATAAATGACTTCAGATAAGATTAGTTGTGAAAATATCTTCAGAAATATCGCGGATATTTATAATGAAAGATATGATAATATCTTAGAATTTCTAATATTGATGGATGATGATGAAGATTTGTCTGTAAAGGTTTAGAATAAAGAGTAAGGTATTCGTTAATGACTTTAGCAGGCACTGAATCATTTGGATTCGTTGAAGGCAGATTTAGTCTTTGTGATTTGTCCACAGCCTCCTTCATAGTCTGTTCAATCCGTTTTCCAGTTCCAAACCTTCTCTTTTTCTCAGCTTTTCCACCTTACTATTCTTTGTCATCAAACTTTTTACTGTTAAGATCGTTTACAGTTTTTGATGCTTCATCAGTATTTCGAGAACTAGTTCGCAGTTTAAGGTGTTTTTCAGAAACTTCACATTCAAAGTATATAAGTCCAGAAGATAGACACATATAATTGTTGGCGTAGACATGCTGCGAGATTTCAAAATACTGATTGCAAATTTCTGATGATTCATATGGCAATTCTCGTTACAAGATGCAGATGAGTAAATGATGGGATTTTGATAAATATAAAGATTTTTCGGAAAGTCAAAGATCAATGAAGTTGTTAATAAGTTTACTGCTTATGTGGCGAGATATGAAAGGTTCCTCGGTAATAATGATGAAGGGGTAATCATTATAATAAGGCTTATTCGAATGAACAATTGAAGTTGGTTTGCTGGAGTTGTGACAAAATCGTCTATTTTTAGAAGGGATTGAAAAGTTATTTTAGCTAGTAAATGCCAAAAGGTCTGACATGGATACATGTTAAATTATGACTTTGGTTTCAAGAGTTTTTCAGGTACGTAACTGTGGATAACATGTGGTTGGATCATCATCTCGATTGTTCATTATTTGAAGTGTCTTCAGGTATTTCGAAGGGCTTGAACACAGATTATAATCGTTAATATACATACAATGTTCTAACACAGTTTTGAAGTTAAAGTATAGCTTTGAAAGATGTAAGAATCTAAGAGTGATGATATCGTTTATAACTTGAATTGAATTCGGCGATTTCAAAATCAGAATATGTAATTAGATTTTTGAATGAGTATGGTTGTTTTGATTTCTATAAAAGAATGTATATTGTTGTGAAAGTAGGGAGTATAATGGATGATTTGCTGAATCAGATTCGAAGAATGTAACATATTAATTGTGAATTTATATATCTCTCGGGTATTAACTACCCGTTAAAAAAAAATGTCACAATTAATATTTTGTACAAAAGAATTTTATTACAGTCTTTATGGAAATATATGTGTATATTTCTTCAGATGTAATATAGATTTAATGAGTTAATACTTTAACTTTACCTTTACTTTACTTTAACTTTACTTTAACTTTAATAATTCACTTTAATAATTCATACTTTAATAATTCATACTTTAATAATTCACTTTAATAATTCATACTTTAATAATTCACTTTAATAATTCATACTTTAATAATTCACTTTAATAATTCATACTTTAATAATTCACTTTAATAATTCAAAAATCTATTATAAATAGAATTCAATAGGTTTCATTATTTCATAGAAACTTGAAAATATATTTCTCTAAACTCTCTCAATCGATTTACATATATATATATATATATATTTGCTCTGTATTATTTCAAGATATTATTAGTATACATAAAATATTACGACGGAGTGATGTCCGAGTGATTTCAAAATAGTTTTTTGAATGAGTCGAAGCTAAGAAAATTATGGGTTATAGCTATGGAAGTGATGGATATGGTTCATGGGTATGCTTGTGAGGACAATCTAGTGTTTATCATCTCCGTTGCGTCTACGTACTTTCCTGCAATATTGAATCTCAATATTGATACGTGAGCACTCATAACTTAACTTTTGTATATCAATAGTGTATCCCTGACTAGTGCTCGAGTATATAGGATTATGCATGCTTGTACATTCGATATTGTCCTTAGATAGGTTTGTTGAATCCTGAATTAGATACATATGCTACTGAGATAGGGTATATGATATGCATGTCATTGGAAAGCTAGCGAAAAATTAAGAACTTTTCATTTAGATATCGAATGGTTTCGATGAACGGATTTGAAGTTATAGTCAACTGAATTTTAGTATTATTGTTAAAATGATTATTATTACTATCGTCGTTATTATTTTAATAGAAATATCATTGTTATTATAAAATATCATTATTACTATTATGTTAGTATTATCATTTTATTATAATAACATTTTTAGTAAATATAAATATTGTTATTTTTTATAGAATAATAATAATTATTATTACAAAATAATACAACTTTTACTTATTATTATTATGATCAATATTATTTTATCAAATAAATAGGGGATACAAAGATATTTTTCACCACGCGTAATATAATTACATTAATAATACTTACCACTATAGTTTTAAGATATTAAGTGAACTTTATAAATTTTACTACTTAAGATATATAAAAGTATATTTTATCATATATAAACGTTAATATAAATTTTTATTAATAAATGACTTTTATTATTATAAAATCTAATAAATATATTTAAATATATAAAACGACTATAGTTAAGTTATATAATAAACACGTATAAATTTTAGAAGTCATTTTGGGTCAAGTTGACTTTTGCATATTAGTCTCGAGCATTAGGATTGTGGTACACTATGACTTGATCAAAAATTGTTAGACAAATATTGACCAACATATAAATATATATAATTAATATAGGTTCGTGAATCCGAGGCCAACCTTGCACTTGTTAAATGACGTTATATGTATTTTTACTACGAAATACAGTATGGTGAGTTTCATTTGCTCCCTTTTATATATATTTTTGGGACTGAGAATACATGCGCTGTTTTTATAAATGTTTTACGAAATAGGCACAAGTACTAAAACTAATTCTATGTGGGTTTAAACCAGAAATATACCCTTAGCTTGGTAACATTAAACTACTTGTCTATGTACGGTAGGCGCGAATCCTAAAGATAGATCTATTGGGCCTGACAAACCCCATCCTGACTATGGGATGCTTTAGTACTTCGAGGTTATTTTAAACACACCTGATCTGGTGTACTTCAGAGGGTAAAACATGAACGTTAAGGCTTGTTACCGGGTGCCTACAACTTATAGAATAATTTTATACACTTGTGAGTGTACATATATTTATAAACGGAAATCTTGTGGTCTATTAATATATTGAAATGATTGTTATGATAAACCTATGAACTCACCAACCTTTTGGTTGACACTTTAAAGCATGTTTATTCTCAGGTATTAAAGAAATCTTCCGCTGTGCATTAACTCATTTTAAGGATATTACTTGGAGTCATTCATGGCATATTTTGAAAGACGTTGCATTCAAGTCATTGAGTTCATCAAGATTATTATTAAGTCAATTATAGTTGGATGTATTATGAAATGGTGTGCATACCGTCAATTTTTGTTGTAAAGAAAATTTGTCTTTTAAAAATGAATGCAATTTTTGTAAAATGTATCATATAGAGGTCAAATACCTCGCGATGTAATCAACTATTGTGAATCGTTTATAACGTATATGAACGGGTCCTTTCAATTTCTTTAATGACATTGAAATTATGAATCAATACTTCGTTATTTGTTGATGTATGATGTTCGGTTCATGGAATTCTTGTGAATTTTGCAAAGTACGAATGATGTTATCTGAAAAGTTTCGGGTACATCGATGATGAAAGTGTAAAATAAAATATATACTTGATTTATTATGAATTGGAATTTGTTGAATTGCGACAGAGATTGTAGTTAACGCTGGTTAAGTTGCGGCCGAAGGACGTACATTATTGCATATTTGTAATATGAATTAACCGAGTAGTTAAGATTCACACACAATAGCTTAGCACGGAAAGATTTATTTCAATATATATATATATATATATATATATATATATATATATATATATATATATATATATATATATATATATATAATATACATATAATTTCTTCAGAGGGAATGAGTTAATTCTTCATAACTCGTTGATACAATATACACGTTATTGATTCGTAATGATGTCCACAGTGATTCTTGAACTGACAGAGTTTGTGATGTTATCTGTGTTGTTGATTCGGATGTTGACTGTACTGACGATGCTGGTAACGCTTTTGGTACTGTTGATGCTGTTGGTAAAGCAAGTTTAGCTTGTTAATCACACACCATTTTTGTCAGGGTTTCTACTCTTTCTTCTATCATTTTGATTCGCTTAACTGATTTATGGTTAGGGCTAGATTAGATAATCTCTAAGAATTTAGAGATTACATAATCGCCGCAAAATGTTTCTCCAATGAAGTTATGAATTAATACTTCGTCAGTTATTTTTGTTGGTAGTCCTTGGTATCTATGGTGCGTATGACGTTGATGCTCGTGGGACAGATTATGAAGTTGAGGTTTACAACGCGGTTGTGGTTGGAGGTGGTAATGGTACTGTTGGCATTGATGATGGTGGTACTGGTTATGCTGCTGATGCTGCTGCTGGTGTTTGTAATCTCTGCACCATATTCTCCAAAGCCACTACCCGAGCGCGAAGCTCGTTGACTTCTTCTATTACACCGGGGTGATTGTCGGTTCAGACGAGTGGATAAATAAAATCTAAAATTTGATGTAATATATAATCGTGACGAGATACTCTGGAAATGAGTGAGAAAATGGTGTTTCGGACAGGTTCGCCGGTAAGTGCTTCAGGTTCTTCGTCAAGAGGGCAATGTGGTGGATGGAAGGGATCACCTTCTTCTTGTCTCCAATGATTGAGGAGGCTACGAACCCATCCTCAATTCATCCAGAATAGGTGATGACTGATTGGTTGATCTATTCCGGTCACACTGCTTTCGGAGCTTGAATGGGATTCCATTTTGGAATCTGAGTGACTTGAACTGATGAAGAATTCCATTTCGTACGATTAGATAAAGGATTTTTTTTTTTTCGATATGAAATGATTTTGGCTAACGGATGGTATTCTAATTACATAGAATATATATATATATATATATATATATATATATATATATATATATATATATATATATATATATATATATATATATATATATGTATATATATATAGATCAAAAGATTTCGTAGATTACGGAGGACTTTGCGGGATTCTGATAAATCAAAATCCCAATATGAAATTGGATGAATATGGTTATTCTGTGGTGAACGGATTTGTATATCGGTGGATGTAAGTAGGATAGTAAATGACTGATGAATCAGCTTCGAAGAATGTACAGTGTAATTTATTAATGTGAGATCTGAATATTCCTCGGGTATTACCTACCCGTTAAAATATCTTCATCATTAACAGTTTGTACAAAAGAATTTTTAATTACAATCTTTATGAAAACATATATACATATATATTTTCTTCAGATGTAATCATAGATTTAATGAGTTAATATGATATTAAACTCATTTGATTTACCGTTAGAACAAGAATCTATAATCTCTAAAACATTAGATATTACATAATCGCCATGTCGTACGAAGATAAATGATGTAGAACATCATGTAGAACGAAGATAATTGAGGTAGGACATCATGTAGTATGATGATTTTGCTGGAGGTACAGACTGAGAGTTTGAGACGTGTAGTGTTGAGGCTTGTGCTGTGGATGTTGTTGTTGTTGGTGGTATTGGTGTTGCCGATTGTAGTGACCCGAACTTTTCCATGTTTATATATATTAAATGAAATTGTTATTTACATGATTAAGTCTTTCCAACATGTTAAGCAATCAAATTTGTTAAGATTTGATTAATTGAAATAGGTTTCATATAGACAATTGACCACCCAAGTTGACCGGTGATTCACGAACGCTAAAACTTGTAAAAACTATATGATGACATATATATGATTATATATATAGTTAACATGATATTATGATAAGTAAGTATCTCATTAGGTATTTTAACAATGAGTTATATGCATAAAATTGAGTTTATTGAATTAAGAAACTCGAAACGATATATGTAACGATTATCGTTATAAAAACGTATTACTAAATACATATGAATCATATTAAGATATTGATACACTATGTTTAATCATGATAAATGATAAGTAAACATGTCATTAAGTGTATTAACAATGAACTACATATGTAAAAACAAGACTACTAACTTAATGATTTCGAAACGAGACATATATGTAACTATTATCGTTGTAACGACATTTAAATGTATATATATCATATTAAGATATATTAATATATCATAATATCATTATAATATAATAATTTAACATCTCATTAGATATAATAAACATTGGGTTAACAAAATTTAACAAGATCGTTAACTTAAAGGTTTCAAATCAACATTTACATGTAACGACTAACGATGACTTAACGACTCAGTTAAAATTTATATACATGTAGTGTTTTAATATGTATTCATACACTTTTGAAAGACTTTAAGAAACTTATCAAAATACTTCTACTTAACAAAAATTCTTACAATTACATTCTCGTTTAGTTTCATCAACAATTCTACTCGTATGCACCCGTATTCGTACTCGTACAATACACAGCTTTTAGATGTATGTACTATTGGTATATACACTCCAATTATCAGCTCTTAGCAGCCCATGTTAGTCACCTAATACATGTGGGAACCATCATTTGGCAACTAGCATGAAATATCTCATAAAATTACAAAAATATTAGTAATCATTCATGACTTATTTACATGAAAACAAAATTACATATCCTTTATATCTAATCCATATACCAACGACCAAAAAAACCTACAAATACTTTCATTATTCAATTTTCTTCATCTAATTGATCTCTCTCAAGTTTCATCTTCAAGTTCTAAGTGTTCTTCATAAATTCTACAAGTTCTATTTTCATAAAATCAAGAATACTTCCAAGTTTACTAGCTCACTTCCAATCTTGAAAAGTGATCATCCCACCTCAAGAAATCCTTGTTGTTTACAGTAATATATCATTCTAAATCAAGGTAATACTCATATACAAACTTTGATTCAATTCCTATAACTATAACTATCTTAATTCGAGTGATAATCTTACTTGAACTTGTTTTCGTGTCATGATTCTACTTCAAGAACTTTCAAGCCATCCAAGATCCTTTGTAGCTAGATCATTTCTTGTCACTTCCAGTAGGTTCACCTACTAAACTTGAGGTAGTAATGATGTTCATAACATCATTCGATTCATACATATGAAACTATCTTATTCGAAGATTTGAACATGTAATCACTAGAACATAGTTTAGTTAATTCTAAACTTGTTCGCAAACAAAAGTTAATCCTTCTAACTTGACTTTTAAAATCAACTAAACACATGTTCTATATCTATATGATGTGCTAACTTAATGATTTAAAACCGGAAAACACGAAAAAAACCGTAAAACCGGATATACGCCGTCGTAGTAACACCTCGGGCTGTTTTGGGTTAGTTAATTAAAAACTATGATAAACTATGATTTAAAAGTTGTTCTTCTGGGAAAATGATTTTTCTTATGAACATGAAACTATATCCAAAAATCATGGTTAAACTCAAAGTGAAAGTATGTTTTCCAAAATGGTCATCTAGACGTCGTTCTTTCGACTGAAATGACTACCTTTACAAAAATGAATTGTAACCTGTATTTCTGACTATAAAATTATACTTTTTATGTTTAGATTCATAAACTTAAGTTCAATATGAAACCATAGCAACTTGAAACACTCAAAACGGATTTAAAACGAATAAGTTATGGGTAAAACAAGATTGGATATTTTTGCTTGTTGTAGCTACGTGAAAATTGGTAACAAATCTATATTAATCATATCCTAGCTAAATTATAATGTATTATACATGTATTCTAATATATTATGTAATCTTGGGATACCATAGACACATATGCAAATGTTTTGACATATCATATCGAGCCATGTATATATATTATTTGGAACAACCATAGACACTCTATATGCAGTAATGTTAGAGTTAGCTATACAGGGTTGAGGTTGATTTCAAAAATATATATGCTTTGAGTTGTGATCTAGCCTGAGACGTGTATACACTGGGTCGTGGATTGATTCAAGATAATATATATCAATTTATTTCTGTACATTTAACTGTGGACAACTAGTTGTAGGTTACTAACGAGGACAGCTGACTTAATAAACTTAAAACATCAAAATGTATTAAAAGTGTTGTAAATATATTTTGAACATACTTTGATATATATGTAAATATTTGTTATAGGTTCGTGAATCGACCAGTGGCCAAGTCTTATGTAGTGACCCAAACTTTTCCATGTTTATACATATATTAAATGAAATTGTTATTTACATGATTAAGTGTTTCCAACATGTTAAGCAATCAAACTTTTTAAGACTTGATTAATTGAACTAGGTTTCATATAGACAATTGACCACCCAAGTTGACCGGTGATTCACGAACGTTAAAACTTGTAAAAACTATATGATGACATATATATGGTTATATATATTGTTAACATGATATTATGATAAGTAAACATATCATTAAGTATATTAATAATGAACTACATATGTAAAAACAAGACTACTAACTTAATGATTTTGAAACGAGACATATATGTAACGATTATCGTTGTAACGACATTTAATGTATATATATCATATTAAGAGATATTCGTACATCATAATATCATGATAATATAATAATTTAAAATCTCATTTGATATTATAAACATTGGGTTAACAACATTTAACAAGATCGTTAACCTAAAAGTTTCAAAACAACACTTACATGTAACGACTAACGATGACTTAACGACTCAGTTAAAATGTATATACATGTAGTGTTTTAATATGTATTCTTACACTTTTGAAAGACTTCAAGTCACTTATCAAAATACTTCTACTTAACAAAAATGCTTACAATTACATCCTCGTTCAGTTTCTTCAACAATTCTACTCGTATGCACCCGTATTCGTACTCGTACAATACACAACTTTTAGATGTATGTACTATTAGTATAAACACTCCAATGATCAGCTCTTAGCAGCCCATGTGAGTCACCTAACTTCAATGATCAGCTCTTAGCAGCCCATGTGAGTCACCTAACACATGTGGGAACCATCATTTGGCAACTAGCATGAAATATCACATAAAATTATAAAAATATGAGTAATCATTCATGACTTATTTACATGAAAACAAAATTACATATCCTTTATATCTAATCCATACACCAACGACCAAAAACACCTACAAACACTTTCATTCTTCAATTTTCTTCATCTAATTGATCTCTCTCAAGTTCTATGTTCAATTTCTAAGTGTTCTTCATAAATTCTACAAGTTCTAGTTTCATAAAATCAAGAATACTTCCAAGTTTGCTAGCTTACTTCCAATCTTGTAGAGTGATCATCCAACCTCAAGAAATCTTTCTTATTTACAGTAAGATATCTTTCTAATACAAGGTAATACTCATATTCAAACTTTGATTCAATTTCTATAACTATAACAATCTTATTTTGAGTGAAAATCTTACTTGAACTGTTTTCGTGTCATGATTCTGCTTCAAGAACTTTCAAGCCATCCAAGGATCCTTTGAAGCTAGATCTATTTTTCTCATTTCCAGTAGCTTTATCCATAAAACTTGAGGTAGTAATGATGTTCATAACATCATTCGATTCATACATATAAAGCTATCTTATTCGAAGGTTTAAACTTGTAATCACTAGAACATAGTTTAGTTAATTCTAAACTTGTTCGCAAACAAAAGTTAATCCTTCTAACTTGACTTTTAAAATCAACTAAACACATGTTCTATATCTATATGATATGCTAACTTAATGATTTAAAACCTGAAAACACGAAAAACACCGTAAAACCGGATTTACGCCGTCGTAGTAACACCGCGGGCTGTTTTGGGTTAGTTAATTAAAAACTATGATAAACTTTGATTTAAAAGTTTTTCTTCTGGGAAAATAATTTTTCTTATGAACATGAAACTATATCCAAAAATCATGATTAAACTCAAAGTGGAAATATGTTTTCTAAAATGGTCATTTAGACGTCGTTCTTTCGACTGAAATGACTACCTTTACAAAAATGACCTGTAACTTATATTTCCAACTATAAACCTATACTCTTTCTGTTTAGATTCATAAAATAGAGTTCAATATGAAACCATAGCAATTTTATTCACTCAAAACGGATTTAAAATGAAGAAGTTATGGATAAAACAAGATTGGATAATTTTTCTTGTTGTAGCAACGTGAAAATTGGTAACAAATCTATATTAATCATATCCTAGCTAACTTATATTGTATTATACATGTATTCTAATATATTATGTAATCTTGGGATACCATAGACGCGTATGCAAATGTTTTGACATATCATATCGACCCATGTGTATATATTATTTGGAACAACCATAGACACTCTATATGCAGTAATGTGGGAGTTAGCTATACAGGGTTGAGGTTGATTCCAAAAATATATATACTTTGAGTTGTGATCTAGCCTGAGATGTATATTGAAATGTCCCGTTCTTATTGATTAAAAACGTTCCATATTAATTGATTTCGTTGCGAGGTTTTGACCTCTATATGAGACGTTTTTCAAAGACTGCATTCATTTTAAAACAAACCATAACCTTTATTTCATCAATAAAGGTTTAAAAAGATTTACGTAGATTATCAAATAATGATAATCTAAAATATCCTGTTTACACGCGACCATTACATAATGGTTTACAATACAAATATGTTACAACGAAATAAGTTTCTTGAATGCAGTTTTTACACAATATCATACAAGCATGGACTCCAAATCTCGTCCTTATTTATGTATGCGACAGCGAAAGCTCTTAATATTCACCTGAGAATAAACATGCTTTAAACGTCAACAAAAATGTTGGTGAGTTATATGTTTAACCTATATATATCAAATCGTAACAATAGACCACAAGATTACATATTTCAATATACATCCCATACATAGAGATAAAAATCATTCATATGGTGAACACCTGGTTACCGACATTAACAAGATGCATATATATAAGAATATCCCTATCATTCCGGGACACCCTTCGGATATGATATAAATTTCGAAGTACTAAAGCATCCGGTACTTTGGATGTCGTTTGTTAGGCCCAATAGATCTATCTTTAGGATTCGCGTCAATTAGGGTGTCTGTTCCCTAATTCTTAGATTACCAGACTTAATAAAAAGGGGTGTAGCGACCCGACAAAATCGTCATTGACGGCGCCGTCTACTTAGGTCCCGTTACGTGGTCATAAGTCTTTAAAACAACGTTTAACCAAAATATATGTCGCATTCATTTCAAATGTAAAGATTGTTCAAAGTTTACAAGAATAGTTCCACCACAAGTTACGTTACAAAGTTATAAGTACAAATGAAACTTATGCGACACAATTTAAAAGTAGCCAAAAGACGCTCCATGTATGCATATATACTCGACATCCAATGCAAGTATCAAAATAATGAGCGGAAGCATGTATCATGTATCGTTCAAGGACCTGAGAAAAATATAGAAATCTGTCAACGAAAACGTTGGTGAAATCATAGGTTTAAGTAAGTAAGTACAAATGAACCACAAGATTTATAACATTTCAATAATAGTTAACTATCACCTTAGTGCTAGAACATACACTGTTTCTCGAAAATATATTTCATTCGTAAACGGTAGCGAACCGTTTGAATGAGGGTTTGTCAAACCCATATGGCCATATAACATAAGTTCTCGCTTACACCCGGCAAGTGTAACTAATGATAATCGAATTGAGGATTTTTTTTGTTCTAAACTCGTATGTAGAATGTTTGTTTTCCTGTACTTGTGTTCACTTAGTTAAAAAGGAACGTTTATGTTTTCTCATCCCAAATGTAAGTTTCAAAAGAGTAAAAGTAGGACTATGATCTCACCTTGAGTGCACGAGTAGTAAAGTACTTCAACAAGTAAACGTGTGCAAAGAACAATGCTAGTTTTGACCTAAACAATAGGTTGTATCAATAACGGTAAACACGATAGGTCAAAGATGTTCAATTAGTCCTATGGCTCGTTACGACTCGAATACTACAACATGTGAGTCAAATTGTCATGTTTCAAGAAAGATACGAGTATAAAAGCATGTTAGAACGATTTGCACAAACATTTGGTTAAGTTTGATTAAAAGTCAACTTGGTCGGGTCAAAGTCAACGAAAAAGTCAACACGTTCGGGTCGGGTCCCGAACTATTTCTCTGAGGTTTTTAATCATATATGAGCACATTAGAACAAGTTACATGTGAATCGGAGGTGCGTAGCATAGTAAAAAATTTTCGAAAAATGGTAAAACGAAACAGAAACTTCAAGTGTAACTGGACGGCGTCCAGATTTTCTGGACGGCGTCCAGTATTAAAGGACTGGACGGTGTCCCAAAATCTGGACGGCGTCCAGTATCGAAGAACTGGACGGCGTCCTAATATCTGGACGGCGTCCAGATTAGTATTCAGGTTCTGTTTGCTGAAAGTCTCAAGTGCACGAACCAAAATCCAAACAAACACAATTTATGATCCGCAAACAATCAAGACAAGTATCTTATACCGTTGGGAAGGTAATTTGACGAGGAAAACAACTAAACACATTTCATCAATCAATCTACCTATTACAACAACTAAAACCGCATCTAATGCTTAACATTAACCGCATACAAGTTCATAAATGCAATTCAATGATTCGGGCAACCAATTTACATGAATGATATGCCGTTTCGAAGGTAATCAAGCATACAATCCAACTAAACACTTACCAATAATAATCCATGGCATTCAATGCATCAAAAGTCCATTTCAAGTTCATCAAACCCTAACCCAAATTCACCAAAATCATAAATCAAGTTCATGAACTTTTCTAAAGCAACCTACACATCAAATTGAAGCTAGTGATACTAGGAACACAATTAGAACATGAAATTTTAACATCTAACAACATATGATCATCCAAAACTCAAGAACAACACACCAAAATTCAAGTTCATGCTAGTTACTTCAAAACAACAAGATCGAGCATACAATTCATATATTCATGTTAGACTTGAGCCATAGACACTAATTAACACTTTTATAAGTTAAAAACATCAAGAACACAAAATCTAGTGATTTTAGAAAGTTACCCAAATGTAATGAAATCGGTATGGAATCGAAGAGGAAGATGCAAGGATCAAGAATTTGTAATTTGTTTTGTTGCTAACTTCCTAATCCGAATTTAGATGATGAATTCCTGTTGGTGTTTTTGAGAGAAAAAGAAGAAGAAGAAAGATGGAGAAGATGAAATGAATGGATGAGAGGAGTTTGACTCCTTTGACCTAGTCACCATTTTGGAATTTTGGCAAGTTTAGTCCCTCAAGTTTGAATCGGTGCGTGAATTACCTAATCGAGATAATTTAAAACGCGTATTAACGAAAGATGTTATAAATATATAACGGACTTTAAAATAGTTAAACGAAAAGTAACCGGAAAAAGGCGGGATGTTACATTACCTACTCCTTAAAAGAAATTTCGTCCCGAAATTTAAGTAGGCGTAGTAGTCGTTGTTTCTTCCTCGAGATCTTGCGTTTCCGAATTCACGAATAGATGAGGATACTTCCTTTGCATTTGATCTTGTCTTTCCCAAGTAAACTCGGGTCCCCTTTTGGCATTCCAACGGACCTTGACAATTAGAATTCAGCTTTGTTTTAACGTTTTGACGGAGGTGTCCACAATTTCAACCGGTTCCTCCACAAAATGAAGTTTGTCATCGATAGTAAGCTCCTCGAGAGGGATGACGAGTTCGGGTTCGGCTAAACACTTTTTCAAGTTAGATACATGGAAAGTAGGATGAACGGAACTCAGTTGAGGCGGAAGATCTAAACGATAAGCAACGGTTCCAACACGCTCCAAGATTTCGAAAGGACCAATATACCGCGGATTTAGCTTCCCACGTTTCCCGAAACGAATTACACCTTTCCAAGGTGCGACTTTTAACATTACACGATCACCGGCTTGGAATTCGAGGTTGTTGCGTCTAGTATCGGTATAGCTCTTTTGATGACTACGGGCCGCCCTAAGCCTACCTCGGATTTGAACGATCTTCTCGGTTGTTTCATGAATAAGTTCGGGACCGGTGATTTGTTTGTCGCCTACTTCGGCCCAACAAAGAGGAGAACGACATTTTTGGCCATATAATGCTTCGAATGGTGCGGCGTTAATACTCGCGTGATAACTATTGTTGTAGGAGAATTCGGCTAGAGGCAATTGCTTATCCCAAGCTTTTCTAAAGTCGACAACGCAAGCTCGTAGCATGTCTTCCAAGGTTTGATTTGTGCGTTCGCTTTATCCGTCGGTTTGTGGATGATATGCGGTGCTCATGTCTAAACGCGTTCCCAATGCTTCTTGCAAAGTACACCAAAATCTAGAAACAAAACGGCCATCTCGGTCGGAGATAATCGATAAGGGTACACCGTGTCGGGCTACGATTTCTTTGATGTAGAGTTGTGCGAGTTTCTCCATGTTGTCGGTTTCCTTCATGGCTAGGAAGTGCGCGGATTTGGTGAGTCGGTCAACAATGACCCAAATAGTATCATAACCGCCAACCGTCTTTGGTAGTTTGGTGATAAAATCCATCGTTATCCTTTCCCATTTCCATTGCGGGATTTCGGGTTGTTGAAGTAGTCCGGACGGTCTTTGATGTTTGGCTTTGACTTTGGAGCAAGTTAGGCACTTTCCAACATAAGTAGCGACGTCCCTTTTAATGTTCGGCCACCAATATTGTTCTTTGAGGTCGTGGTACATCTTATTGGCACCGGGGTGAATCGAATATCTTGACTTATGGGCTTCATCCAAAATAAGACTTTGCAAGTCCCCATAACTAGGTACCTAAATTCTTCCGGAGAAATATCGGAGTCCTGTTTCTTTAACTTTGAATCGAGAGGTGAGGACGTTCAAGTGTTCGAGAGAGATGTTTTCATCCTTGAGAGCTTCGTCTTGGGCTACACGAATTTGACTATTGAGGTTGGTGTGAATGGTGATGTTTAAAGCTCGGACACGAAGAGGCACCGCTCTTTCTTTTCGACTTAAGGCATCGGATACTACGTTTGCCTTCCTGGGATGGTAACGAAGCTCGCAATCGTAATCGTTCAAAGTTTCAATCCACCGTCGTTGTCTCATGTTTAGTTGCTTTTGATCGAAGATGTGTTGAAGGCTTTTGTGATCGGTGAAGATAGTACTCTTGGTTCCATAAAGATAGTGTCTCCACATTTTAAGTGCAAAGACAACGGCTCCGAGTTCGAGATCATGAGTCGTGTAATTCCGTTCATGAATTTTTAGTTGTCGAGAGGCATAAGCAATGACTTTCTTCCGTTGCATCAATACACACCCAAAACCATGTTTCGAGGCATCGCAATATACAACAAAATCATCATTGCCTTTGGGAAGTGACAAGATAGGAGCGGTGGTTAGCTTTGTCTTCAAGATTTGAAACGCGGATTTTTGCTCGGTCGCCCAAATGAATTTCTATCCCTTGTGAGTTAATGCGGTTAGAGGATGTGCAACCAAAGAGAAGTTTTCGATGAATCTATGATAGTTCCCGGCGAGACCCAAGAATTGACGAATGTGAGTAGGAGTAGTAGGAGTCTCCCATTTACTAATGGCTTCGATTTTCGTGGGATCGACTTTAATACCTTGATCACTTACAACATGTCCAAGAAATTGAACTTCCTTCAACCAAAATTCACACTTGGAGAATTTGGCATAAAGTCGTTCTTGTCTCAAGAGTTCAAGCACAAGTCGGAGATGTTGTTCGTGCTCTTCTTCATTTTTAGAATAGATCAATATGTCATCGATGAACACAATAACGAATTTATCGAGATACGGTTTGCACACGCGGTTCATAAGATCCATGAATACCGCCGGTGCGTTAGTGAGACCAAATGGCATGACAAGGAATTCATAACTACCATAACGAGTCCGGAAAGCGGTTTTGGAGACATCTTCCCCCTTAACCCTTAATTGATGATAACCCGAGCGGAGATCAATTTTTGAATATACACAAGACCCTTGTAGTTGATCAAAGAGGTCATCGATGCGAGGAACAGGATATCGGTTCTTAACCGTCAATTTATTTAGTTCACGATAATCAATGCACATTCGTAGGGATCCGTCTTTCTTTTTAACAAACAAAATCGGAGCGCCCCATGGTGAATGGCTAGGTTGGATAAAACCACGGTCAAGTAGTTCTTGGATTTGACTTTGCAATTCTTGCATTTCGGATGGAGCAAGTCTATATGGTGCACGTGCTACGGGTGCGGCTCCCGGAATAAGATCGATTTGGAATTCTACCGGTCGATGAGGTGGAAGACCCGGCAATTCGTCGGGAAATACATCGGAAAAGTCACTAACAATTGGCACATCATCGATATGCTTCTCATCGGACTCGACTTTCTTAACGTGGGCAAGGATCACAAAACAACCCTTACGGAGTAGTTTTCTAACTTTAAGGCACGAAACGAGGTTGAGTCTGGTGCAACTCTTATCGCCATAAACAATCAAAGGTTCACCATTCTCGATAGGAATTCGGATTGCGTTTTGATCACAAAGGATGTGAGATTTCGTTTTGACTAACCAATTCATACCGATTATTACATCAAAGCTTCCTAGTTCCATGGGTATCAAGTCAATTTCAAATTCCTTACCCAAAATGTTTAACGTACACCCCCGGTAATATGTGTCGGCACTTAATAGTTTCCCGTTAGCCACTTCAATGGTATAAGTGGTATCTAATGGAAGAGGTGGAGTGCTAAAAGAATGAGTCAAAGTCTTGGATACAAAGCATTTATCGGCACCCGAATCGAATAAGCAAGAGACATAAGAATTGTTGAGAAGAAACGTACCCGTGACTAGTTCAGTGTCATCCCGGGCTTCCTCGGTGTTGATGTTGAAAGCTCGGCCGCGCGTGTTGGGGTTATCTTTCTTCTTTGGGCATGCATTTCTATAATGACCCGTTTGGCCACATTCGTAACAAGTGCCCGTCTTTGGTGCATTGGGCCACTTTCGAGCGACGGGAGTGGCACTTTTACAATCGTTGGCCTTATGACCAATTCCTTGGCACCGATGGCAAATTAGCTTACTACATTCGCCAAAGTGATGTTTGTTGCATTTGTTGCAAAGAGGTAGATTTCCGGCATAACCCTTCTTGCCGTCGGAGGTGAAAGATTTCTTGGCAAATTTGTTGTTGCTTGATTGGGGAGCTTCCCATTTTCTTTTGTTGTTACCTGACTTGTCCTCGGCTTTAGGTGCCGGTACTACGATTTCGTCCACCGTCTCTATCAATTTGCGGGCCATGTTCAAAGCTTCTTGATGATTAGGGGGTTTGGATGACATTACTCCGTGTTTGATGCTCTTTGGAAGACCATCCATGTAAAGTTCAACCCTTAAAGACTCGGGGTTCACAAGGTTTGGGCACATCAAGGCTAGTTCAGAAAATCGTTGATTATAGGCCTTGAGATCGTTTCCGACCGCTTTTAGAGTTCTTAGCTCTTGTTCGAGCTTTCGGGTTTCCTTGTGCGGAAAGTATTCGGTGATCATCTTTCCTTTCAAATTGGACCAAGAGAGAGCGTGGGCTTCATCGGTACCCACCGATTGTACATAGGTGTTCCACCAAGTGAGAGTGACGCCGAAGAAAGTGTGAGTGGAGTACTTGACCTTGTCTTGGTCCCGACAACCGCTTATGCTAAAAACGGCTTCCGTTTGCTCAAACCATCGAGTGAGAGCAACCGGTCCTCCGGTTCCATCGAAAGTGTGAGGTTTGCACCCCATGAAAGCTTTATAGGAGCATCCATCGTTTGAGTTACCGGCTCCATTGTTGTTGTTGTTGTTGTTGTTGTTGTTGTTGTTGTGGTTGTTATTATTATTGTTGTTGGATGAGTGACCGGCCATGGCCGCATCTACGGCGGTGGCTATCATGCGTTGTAGAGCTTGTTCGGGAGTTTCACGGCGTGGCGCACGGCGAGGAGGCATTGTTCCTTCAAAACAAAAGAATACCGTTGGTTAGTATTCTAAATAATACTAACCGTGATATGGAATAAAGATAGAGAGAAAATTTTCCTTGACTCGCCTTAAATTCTTTATGCCATAATGTCGGAACGTTCATATGAGTCACCGTAATATAATCCCGGAAATTATATTACCCTGATTCATATGTGCATTCAACATCATTTCATATAGTCAAGGTGGCGTGTCAATCAAATTAAACAACGTGAGATTAAGATGAACTAAGAGTAGATATGAGTAAAAGCGTTCGAGTATAAATGCACAAGTAGTCAAGTAATTCCTACTTCAAGTCTATATGCCAATTGTAGTCTAGACTCACCAATGTACCCTATGACTCGAGGTTGACACCAATGAACTCTAAATCCCTACAACCAACGCTCTGATACCATCTGTAGCGACCCGACAAAATCGTCATTGACGGCGCCGTCTACTTAGGTCCCGTTACGTGGTCATAAGTCTTTAAAACAACGTTTGACCAAAAGATATGTCGTATTCATTTCAAATGTAAAGATTGTTCAAAGTTTACAAGAATAGTTCCACCACAAGTTACGTTACAAAGTTATAAGTACAAATGAAACTTATGCGACACAATTTAAAAGTAGCCAAAAGATGCTCCATGTATGCATATATACTCGACATCCAATGCAAGTATCAAAATAATGAGCAGAAGCATGTATCATGTATCGTTCAAGGACCTGAGAAAAACATAGAAATCTGTCAACGAAAACGTTGGTGAAATCATAGGTTTAAGTAAGTAAGTACAAATGAACCACAAGATTTATAACATTTCAATAATAGTTAACCATTCCAAAAATTTGTTATCACGAGCACCCAATTATCAATGCTTAACATTCCTTCCATAGAACCCCATTACCTTAGTGCTAGAACATACACTGTTTCTCGAAAATATATTTCATTCGTAAACGGTAGCGAACCGTTTGAATGAGGGTTTGTCAAACCCATATTGAAAGGACCCGTTCATATACATTATAAACGATTCACAATAGTTGATTACATCGCGAGGTATTTGACCTCTATATGATACATTTTACAAACATTGCATTCGTTTTTAAAAGACAAACTTTCTTTACAACGAAAGTTGACGGCATGCACACCATTTCATAATACATCCAACTATAATTGGCTTAATAATAATCTTGATGAACTCAATGACTCGAATGCAACGTCTTTCAAAATATGCCATGAATGACTCCAAGTAATATCCTTAAAATGAGCTAATGCACAGCGGAAGATTTCTTTAATACCTGAGAATAAACATGCTTTAAAGTGTCAACCAAAAGGTTGGTGAGTTCATAGGTTTATCATAACAATCATTTCAACATATTAATAGACCCCAAGATTTCTGTTTATAAATATATGTACACTCGCAAGTGTATAAAAGTATTCTATAAGTTGTAGGCACCCGGTAACAAGCCTTAACGTTCATGTTTTACCCTCTGAAGTACACCAGATCAGGTGTGTTTAATATAACCTCGAAGTACTAAAGCATCCCATAGTCAGGATGAGGTTTGTCAGGCCCAATAGATCTATCTTTAGGATTCACGCCTACCGTACATAGACAAGTAGTTTAATGTTACCAAGCTAAGGGTATATTTCTGGTTTAATCCCACGTAGTTCGTAAAACATTTATAAAACAGCGCATGTATTCTCAGCCCAAAAATATATATTGCAATAGCAATTAAAAAGGGAGCAAATGAAACTCACAATACTGTATTTCGTAGTAAAAATACTTATAACGTCATTTAATAAGTGCAAGGTTGGCCTCGGTTTCACGAACGTATCAATATTGAGATTCAATATTGCAGGAAAGTACGTAGACGCAACGGAGATGATAAACACTAGATTGACCTCACGAGCATACCCATGAACCATACCCATCACCTCCATAGCTATAACCCATAATTTCCTTAGCTTCGACTCATTCAAAAAAACTATTTTGAAATCACTCGGACAGCACTCCGTCGTAATATTTTATGTATACTAATAATATCTTGAAATAATACAGAGCAAATATATATTATATATATATATATATATATATATATATATATATATATATATATATATATATATATATATATATATATATATATATATATATATATATATATATATCAATTGAGAGAGTTTAGAGAAATATATTTTCAAGTTTCTATGAAATAATGAAACCTATTGAATTCTATTTATAATAGATTTTTGAATTATAAAAGTGAATTATTAAAGTATGAATTATTAAAGTGAATTATTAAAGTATGAATTATTAAAGTATGAATTATTAAAGTGAATTATTAAAGTATGAATTATTAAAGTGAATTATTAAAGTATGAATTATTAAAGTGAATTATTAAAGTATGAATTATTAAAGTGAATTATTAAAGTATGAATTATTAAAGTTAAAGTAAAGTAAAAGTAAAGTAAAGGTAAAGTTAAAGTATAGTAAAAGTATAAAAAACTATGTATGTATAATACGCGTATAAATATATATAATATTAATTTAAATCGTTATATATATTTAATGAAATAAAATATAAATATCGCTATATTTATTATACTGGTTAAGTAATGAGTTGTCAAAAGTGATTCTAGATATTTATAAAAGTTATATACGTTTTAATAATAAAGTTTTTTTTTAAACTGAAAACGTCTTTGTACATTTGAAAATAGATTAATAGAATATTATGGAAACCAATTCTCCACTAACTTTTGTCTAACTTTCATAAATGACACTTTTTGTTTTTATTTATAAATAGCTTTACAAATTATTCTGAATATCGTTAAGAGGAATAGATTTTCTCAAATCATAGTGGACCTCTCAACAGAGACTTGTAATCATAATTCAATGTTTCTGATAATTCAATCATTTAATATATTATTTTTTCGTCGAAAATCATATTGAAACAAATACGTTCGTGTAAAGTATTATACGTTTAATACTTTATTAATATTCTCAAGTTATAATATATATATACATATACATATCTATTTATATATAACGGTTCGTGAATCGTCGAAATTTGGTCGAGGTTATAAAGAATGTATGAACACAGTTTAAAATTCTTGAGATTTAACTTAACAAACTTTGCTTATCGTGTCGGAATAATATAAAGATTAAAGTTTGAATTTGGTCGGAAATTTCCGGGTCTTCACACATATGGCCATATAACATAAGTTCTCGCTTACACCCGGCAAGTGTAACTAATGATAATCGAATTGAGGATTTTTTGTTCTAAACTCGTATGTAGAATGTTTGTTTTCCTGTACTTGTGTTCACTTAGTTAAAAAGGAACGTTTATGTTTTCTCATCCCAAATGTAAGTTTCAAAAGAGTAAAAGTGGGACTATGATCTCACCTTGAGTGCACGAGTAGTAAAGTACTTCAACAAGTAAACGTATGCAAAGAACAATGCTAGTCTTGACCTAAACAATAGGTTGTATCAATAACGGTAAACACGATAGGTCAAAGATGTTCAATTAGTCCTATGGCTCGTTACGACTCGAATACTACAACATGTGAGTCAAATCGTCATGTTTCATGCAAGATACGAGTATAAAAGCATGTTAGAACGATTTGCACAAACATTTGGTTAAGTTTGATTAAAAGTCAACTTGGTCGGGTCAAAGTCAACGAAAAAGTCAACACGTTCGGGTCGGGTCCCGAACTATTTCTCTGAGGTTTTTAATCATATATGAGCACGTTAGAACAAGTTACATGTGAATCAGAGGTGCGTAGCATAGTAAACATTTTTCGAAAAATGGTAAAACGAAACAGAAACTTCAAGTGTAACTGGACGGCGTCCAGATTTTCTTGACGGCGTCCAGTATTAAAGGACTGGATGGCGTCCCAAAATCTGGACAGCGTCCAGTATTGAAGAACTGGACGGTGTCCTAATATCTGGACGGCGTCCAGATTAGTATTCAGGTTCTGTTTGCTGAAAGTCTCAAGTGCACGAACCAAAATCCAAACAAACACAATTTATGATCCGCAAACAATCAAGACAAGTATCTTATACCGTTGGGAAGGTAATTTGATGAGAAAAACAACTAAACACATTTCATCAATCAATATACCTATTACAACAACCAAAACCGCATCTAATGCTTAGCATTAACCGCATACAAGTTTATAAATGCAATTCAATGATTCGGGCAACCAATTTACATGAATGATATGCCGTTTCGAAGGTAATCAAGCATACAATCCAACTAAACACTTACCAATAATAATCCATGGAATTCAATGCATCAAAAGTCCATTTCAAGTTCATCAAACCCTAACCCAAATTCACCAAAATCATAAATCAAGTTCATGAACTTTTCTAAAGCAACCTACACATCAAATTGAAGCTAGTAATACAAGGAACACAATTAGAACATGAACTTTTAACATCTAACAACATATGATCATCCAAAACTCAAGAACAACACACCAAAATTCATGTAACGACCCGGAAATTTCCGACCAAATTTAAACCTTATCTTCTATATGTCTTCGACACGATAAGCAAAAACCTTAATATTGAGTCTAGAAAGTTTGAAATCTATATTTGGATGATTAGTTACCCTCTTGACCAAGCCTGACTATTCACGAACATTTTGTGCGTATACGATATATACTTATTATTTAACAAAGTATTAGATATACAATATTAGGTTTCGAAATAAGATTATTATATTTATCGGCAAATGTAAAAGATAATATGATTTTATAAATATCTGAAACTGTCTTTGCCAAACTATTAATGAGTCATTAAAAGATTTAACGATATTTTAAAAGTTAAAAGTTTTCTAGAAACCTTTTTGTCAAACGATAAATGTTAACGGACCAGGATTTTTATAAAAATAAATATTTAAATAAAACGTGTTCATTAAATATATTTTTGTATTCTATAAAATGATTAAATATAATATTTAACTAAATACAAAACGTTTTGGATATAAACGTACTTTAGAAAAACAGCTAGACTTTGACTTAAACGAGTAAATGACCACAATGCTCAAAAGGTTAAGTTACATTTTTAATGAGATTATTTTTATAATTTAAAACCCATAATTTTGATAAAGGTACGTGTCACGAACCATAAAATGTTAATTTTTCTAGTGTACGAAACTTTATTTGGAAAACCGGACCTGGGACATTAGTTGAATGACAATGTAAAAGTAATTTTTGTAAAAATTATATTTTTACCATTAATGTAAATATAATATAATATTTAATTAATTATATAAATAAAATATATTATAATATAAATTATAATTATCGGCAGATTAAATTTTTGGGGGAAACAGCTGTCACCAAATGTGCTCATGCAACTTGCATGACAATCACACACACTCCTCATGCGACTTGCATGAGGAGAGAGAGTTGGAAAAGTTCTTTAAATTTGCAAACGAGTTCGGTTGTTTGTGAATCATTTTTACTTCAAACATAACACACACTTACACAACACATAAATATTACTCCCTCTGTATAATATTATTATTATATATATATCATTATTATCATTATTAAAAATCAAGATTTTTAAGATTATGAATCTTAATCCTATTATGACTAGTACTAGTATTATTTTGGGTAGTATTATTGGTATTTATACTTAAAATTCTATGACGGGGTTCTGCCCAAGTGTACTAAAACTGAATTCATGAATGGGATAGAATTAAGGAGATTATGGGTCATAACTATGGAAGTTATGGGTATGGATTGGGGGTTTTGCTCGTGGGACAAACTAGTGTTATTATCTTTGTGGCGTTTATATACCTTTCCTGCAATATTGAATCTCAATATTGATACGTGAGCACTCTAAACTTAACTTTTATTTACTTTTAGTGTATCCCTGACTAGAGCTCGAGAATTTAGGATCAAGCATGTTTATTTATTTATTTTGTCAAAATATACATTAGGATAGAATCTGAATTAGTTACTTCTGTGGTTAAAATAAAATATATGATATATATGTTTTTGGAAAGGTGGTGAAAAACTATAAACTTTTCATTTAGATGTCGAACGGATTCGACGGACGGATTTGAAGTTATAGTCAATTGAACTTTTTGTACAAATTTTTAAAAAATGAATATTTTTATTACGTCGTCGTTAAAATCATTATTATTATTAGATTGTTATCATAATTATTATTATTATCAAAATATTATTATAATTGTTATTATGAATATTTAAAGATAATTAATATTTTTATCAAAAACTATTAAACTATCATTTTGATCATTATTATTAATAAAACTATCAATTCATTTTCATTAACACTAAAATTATTATTAGAAGTAATATTTTAAAAAAAAAATATTGTATTTCTAAAATATTAACCTATCATTTGGTATATTTTATATAAAAATTTAGTTATAAATTATATAATTTATCCTAAAGGATTTTATAAAATATTTAAAAATATATAACAACGATATTTAATTATATTTAATCATGTATAATCTTTGGAAATCTTTTTAAGTCAAATGATTTTTTTTTTTTTTGTTAACTTTTGCATTTTAGTCTCGAGCATTAGGATTGAGGTACACTGTAAATTGACTTTATTTGTTAATTAGATGTTAACCAATATATAAAAATATAATTAAATAGGTTCGTGAATCGAAGGCCAACCATATAAGTTATCAATGGTGTTATATGTATTTTTACTACAAAATACATTAGGTGAGTATATAGTCCCCTTTTAAACTCTAGATATTTTTGGGCTGAGAATACATGCGCTGTTTTTATAAATGATTTACGTTATGGACACAAGTGATCAAAAATAAATTCTACATTGAGTTGTACCATGGCATATCTCTTTATACTTGGTAGCTAATATTTACGTGAGGAGCGTAAACGTGAATCCTGTTGATAGATCTATCGGGCCTGACAACCCCAACCGGGCTGGACGACCAGCATTTAACGGTTGCACA
This sequence comes from Rutidosis leptorrhynchoides, assembly GCF_046630445.1. Taxonomy (NCBI): domain Eukaryota; kingdom Viridiplantae; phylum Streptophyta; class Magnoliopsida; order Asterales; family Asteraceae; genus Rutidosis; species Rutidosis leptorrhynchoides. The sequence continues at coordinate 653,068,462 of NC_092335.1, forward strand.
GTACTTCGTTTCGTTACTACACTTGGTACGGTGTAGGGTTTATTTAAGAGTATGCTGCTGTGATTTAAATGTTAAGTATGGTTACCAAGTGCTCAACGTCTTTTCTATACACGAGGAGTGTATTATGTATAACTATGAAATCTTGTGGTCCATGGTTGTTATAACGCTGCTAGCATCAAACCTATATAACTCACCAACTTTATGTTGACGTTTTAAAGCATGTTATTCTCAGGTATGAATTAAGTCTTCCGCTGTGCATTAGCTCATATTAAGGATATTGTTTGGGACCATTTAAGCTATGATTCAAAGACGTTGCATTCAAGTTATTGAAGTTCACTAGAGACTATTATTAAATAAATGATAGATTTGGTCATCTGAGTATTATGAAATGTTAGGTGAACATGTCAAATCTTGATGTAAAGATAGATTGCCTTTTAAGAATAAATGCAACGTTTGTAAAATGTATCATATAGAGGTCAGGTACCTCGCGATGTTATCAACTATTGTAATTCTTTTATAATCAATATGGATGTTGTCCGGATGGATTAGTTCGGGTTTTCACAGTTGGTATCAGAGCGTTGGTCTTAGCGAACCAGGTCTGCATTAGTGTGTCTAACTAGTAAGTTGTTAGGATACATTAGTGAGTCTGGACTTCGACCGTGTCTGCATGTCAAAAAGTTTTGCTTATCGTGCTAGTCGGAAATCGTCTGCTTATCATCCTTAGGAAATTTCCTGCTCATCATTCTTAAGTCTAGACACGTCTTACTGCATTTACAGCATTGATAGTGTATAGACAAAATTCATATCTTAGCGCATCTGTAGACTTGCCTGACATATGCCGTAAATTCCTCTGTAGTCTACGAAATCTTTAGTGTTATATATATATATATAGATATTCTATATGGTTAGAATATCATCCGATATCCGAAAAATCGTTTCACATCGAAGATCTCTTCCATCCACCAAATTGCCCTTTTCAACCTGAAGCGCTTACCGACGAACCTGTTCGAGAAACCATTTTCTCTCCCCTTTGTCCGAATATCTCATCACGATTACATACTATCCCATATTTCGAATCCTATTCATTCGCTTGCTTCAACCGTCAATCATCCCGTAGTACTAGAAGAAGTTAACGAACTACGCGCTCGTGTGACGATTATGGAGAACCTGGTGCGAAGGTTACTAACACCAGCAGCAGCACCGGTAGCATAATCAGTACCACCATCATCGACGTCGACAGTACCTTTATCATCCCTAAACCATAACCGCGCCGTAACTCTCAACATCACAATCTGTACCTCGAATATCATCATTACACGTCTCAATATCACCATCTGTACTTCGAGTATGAACTTCGTTCTACACATCGATCTACATCGATTATCTTCGCTTTACGTATCATTCCACCTCATTTTACCTTCGTCCGACATGGCAATTATGTAATCTCTAAAGTTTTAGAGATCATGTAATCAAGTGCTAACAATAAATCAAATGAGTATAAAATCTTATTGACTCATTAAATCTATAATTACATCTTAAGAAAATATATATGCAAGTATATTTTCATAAAGATCGCAATTAAAAATTCTTTTGTACAAACTGTTAATGATGAAAATATTTTAACGGGTGGGTAGTACCCAAGGAATATTTAAAATTCACATTAACAAGTTACACTGTACATTCTTCGAATCTGATTCAACGGTCATTTATTATCCTACTTACAACCACCGATATTCATATCCGCTCACCCCGGAATAACCATTTTTATTCAAATTTCATATTCGGATTTTGACCTATCGGAATCCAACAAGTGGCATAAAGAAGAAAACATTGGACAAAATAAAAGTTGTTAGAAACAAACGGATTAACTAATTGAAATTTGGTTAGGATTCCACGCTAACTGTTCCTAGCTAACTGTTCCCGGCTAACATTTAATTTATTGCAATTTACATTCTCGCAATTTTATTTATTGTTATTTAATTTCTGCACTTTACATACCGTCGGGACACATGTACAACAATACGTCGGATTAATTTTGAGACAACACGTTGTATAATGGGTCATGATATATATTTATTTATTTTACGCACTTTAAATAACGGGACACGTATACAAGGTTTCGACTTATCATATTGACCCATCTATATATATATTTCGGAACAACCGTAGACACTCTATATGTGAATGTGGGAGGTGGCTATACAGGGTCGAAGTTGATTCCAAAATATATATATACTTTGAGTTGTGATCGACACCGAGACCGGTACACGGGTCACGATACGTATTAAGTAATTCGATTATTATATATATAATTTATATATGAATTTATTGGACCATTGGACAATCGGACTATTGGACTGCTAACTTTGGACAATTAAAATGAATTAAAATGCTGATTATAACATATGAAACTAAACAATTCTTCAAGCTTGCCACTTGATTTTATCTCAAACCTCATTCGTATCTTGACGGTTACAATTCGCATTCAAATGTTTTCATGATTCTTAAAAACACCTCGATCGAGAAGTTGAAACCGCTGCACCTCGTCTACGGAAGAAAGATTTATGTATACGGTTATGCACCTAAAAAACTTTCGAAATCGAAGTTATAGTTAAATCGTATCCGCGTCGAATTCCTTATCATTCATTAAGCAAAAACAATCATACGATTCCTTTTCAAGTAGCAAATTTTGTCACATCTTCACTTCGACTTCCCAGAAAGACTACTCTTACTATAACCTCGATATTTATACCTTGTCCCTTCGCCGTTACTACTGGAGAACCTTTTATATTCCACAACATCATCAGCAGATGTACCAGCAGCACGTTATTTTTTCGGCGGAATCCGCAATTAGAATTTTGAAAATCTCGTAGCACTTCTCTAGCTATACCTATAACGTTTATCCCTAAGAAATTCATACTTCGAATGTGAAGTTTCTGAAAAACACCCTGAACTATGAAGTAGTTCTTGAAAAGCTGATGAAGCAGCAAAAACTGTAAATGACTTTAACGGTCAAAAGTTTGATGATACAGTACAGTGTATTGGTAAAGCTCCGAAAAGAGAAGGTTGAGAACTGGGAAAAGGTTTGAGCAAAGTATAAAGGAGGCCGTGAACAAATCGTGAAAACTAAATCTGACTTCAAAGGATTCAAAAGATTCCGTACCTGTTGAAATCATTAGCAACACCTTACTCCTCATTCTAACCCTTCGCAGACAAATTTTCCTCATTATCCATTAATGATAGAAGATTTACGATATCATCGTGCCTTTCATTATAAATATCCTCAATATTTCTGAAGATATTTTCATAAGTATTCTTATCTGAGAATATTTATTTCTCCGTAATATCTACGTTACAATATAAAAGAAACTGTGATAGTTTCTAAATTCTGAAACCTCCAAGTTTAAAATATGAATGTTTTTGAAGTAGTGTTGGAAACTGATACATGAATTAGTATAGTATAATGAAACTTGATCAACTTCATTATATTACAGTAAGTCATGTTGAGTTTCTAATGGAATGTGATAATTCACAGTACCGTCATCATGTGCCATGTTACACGGCTCTTACATTCTATCCAATTCCGAAACGTATTAAGAACGAATCATCTTGATAGTTCTATTTTCCTGGATATTCTGGTAATTTGACAAATCAAAATCGTGCTATTACCATTCCTTGCTGAGAACATTAGCCATGTTCATTCCAAATCTCGTACTTACGAATTCCGGACTATTGCTCGCTTGACTCAAGGACGGGAAGAAGAAGCGAAGGGAGTAGTTTCATAGTGAAATATCCGATAAAGAAATCGAAACAGATTACCGCATTAAATCAAATGAGATCCTGTTTTCCAAATCACCGAAGAACCAAATCTTATTACGTAAGATTTTCTTTAATCCCTTAAATTCTGGAAATCAATCCTAATCATGTCATCGGTTAAGACAATTCCATATTCACTTATTTCATTCTTTTGTGATAGCTTCACTCGTGCGCTTCACATGATCGAATCATTGTATCCATATCTTTCAAAAAATGATAAAACTCTATCATTACCTCATATTCGTCATGAAAACATTTCTATTGTTATTTATGACAACCTCTACCAAATTTCGGGGACGAAATTTTTTTAACGGGTGGGTACTGTAACGACCCGGAAATTTCCGACCAAATTTAAACCTTATCTTCTATATGTCTTCGACACGATAAGCAAAAACCTTAATATTGAGTCTAGAAAGTTTGAAATCTATATTTGGATGATTAGTTACCCTCTTGACCAAGCCTGACTATTCACGAACATTTTGTGCGTATACGATATATACTTATTATTTAACAAAGTATTAGATATACAATATTAGGTTTCGAAATAAGATTATTATATTTATCGGCAAGTGTAAAAGATAATATGATTTTATAAATATCTGAAACTGTCTTTGCCAAACTATTAACGAGTCATTAAAAGATTTAACGATATTTTAAAAGTTAAAAGTTTCCTAGAAACCTTTTTGTCAAAAGATAAATGTTAACGGACCAGGATTTTTATAAAAATAAATATTTAAATAAGTGTTCATTAAATATATTTTTGTATTCTATAAAATGATTAAATATAATATTTAACTAAATACAAAACGTTTTGGATATAAACGTACTTTAGAAAAACAGCTAGACTTTGACTTAAACGAGTAAATGACCACAATGCTCAAAAGGTTAAGTTACATTTTTAATGAGATTATTTTTATAATTTAAAACCCATAATTTTGATAAAGGTACGTGTCACGAACCATAAAATGTTAATTTTTCTAGTGTACGAAACTTTATTTGGAAAACCGGACCTGGGACATTAGTTGAATGACAATGTAAAAGTAATTTTTGTAAAAATTATATTTTTACCATTAATGTAAATATAATATAATATTTAATTAATTATATAAATAAAATATATTATAATATAAAGTATAAATATCGGCAGATTAAATTTTTGGGGGAAACAGCTGTCACCAAATGTGCTCATGCAACTTGCATGACAATCACACACACTCCTCATGCGACTTGCATGAGGAGAGAGAGTTGGAAAAGTTCTTTAAATTTGCAAACGAGTTCGGTTATTTGTGAATCATTTTTACTTCAAACATAACACACACTTACACAACACATAAATATTACTCCCTCTGTATAATATTATTATTATATATATATCATTATTATCATTATTAAAAATCAAGATTTTTAAGATTATGAATCTTAATCCTATTATGACTAGTACTAGTATTATTTTGGGTAGTATTATTGGTATTTATACTTAAAATTCTATGACGGGGTTCTGCCCAAGTGTACCAAAACTGGATTCATGAATGGGATAGAATTAAGGAGATTATGGGTCATAACTATGGAAGTTATGGGTATGGATTGGGGGTTTTGCTCGTGGGACAAACTAGTGTTATTATCTTTGTGGCGTTTATATACCTTTCCTGCAATATTGAATCTCAATATTGATACGTGAGCACTCTAAACTTAACTTTTATTTACTTTTAGTGTATCCCTGACTAGAGCTCGAGAATTTAGGATCAAGCATGTTTATTTATTTATTTTGTCAAAATATACATTAGGATAGAATCTGAATTAGTTACTTCTGTGGTTAAAATAAAATATATGATATATATGTTTTTGGAAAGGTGGTGAAAAACTATAAACTTTTCATTTAGATGTCGAACGGATTCGACGGACGGATTTGAAGTTATAGTCAATTGAACTTTTTGTACAAATTTTTAAAAAATGAATATTTTTATTACGTCGTTGTTAAAATCATTATTATTATTAGATTGTTATCATAATTATTATTATTATCAAAATATTATTATAATTGTTATTATGAATATTTAAAGATAATTAATATTTTTATCAAAAACTATTAAACTATCATTTTGATCATTATTATTAATAAAACTATCAATTCATTTTCATTAACACTAAAATTATTATTAGAAGTAATATTTTAAAAAAAAATATTGTATTTCTAAAATATTAACCTATCATTTGGTATATTTTATATAAAAATTTAGTTATAAATTATATAATTTATCCTAAAGGATTTTATAAAATATTTAAAAATATATAACAACGATATTTAATTATATTTAATCATGTATAATCTTTGGAAATCTTTTTAAGTCAAATGATTTTTTTTTTTTGTTAACTTTTGCATTTTAGTCTCGAGCATTAGGATTGAGGTACACTGTAAATTGACTTTATTTGTTAATTAGATGTTAACCAATATATAAAAATATAATTAAATAGGTTCGTGAATCGAAGGCCAACCATATAAGTTATCAATGGTGTTATATGTATTTTTACTACAAAATACATTAGGTGAGTATATAGTCCCCTTTTAAACTCTAGATATTTTTGGGCTGAGAATACATGCGCTGTTTTTATAAATGATTTACGTTATGGACACAAGTGATCAAAAATAAATTCTACGTTGAGTTGTACCATGGCATATCTCTTTATACTTGGTAGCTAATATTTACGTGAGGAGCGTAAACGCGAATCCTGTTGATAGATCTATCGGGCCTGACAACCCCAACCGGGCTGGACGACCAGCATTTAACGGTTGCACAGTACTTCGTTTCGTTACTACACTTGGTACGGTGTAGGGTTTATTTAAGAGTATGCTGCTGTGATTTAAATGTTAAGTATGGTTACCAAGTGCTCAACGTCTTTTCTATACACGAGGAGTGTATTATGTATAACTATGAAATCTTGTGGTCCATGGTTGTTATAACGCTGCTAGCATCAAACCTATATAACTCACCAACTTTATGTTGACGTTTTAAAGCATGTTATTCTCAGGTATGAATTAAGTCTTCCGCTGTGCATTAGCTCATATTAAGGATATTGTTTGGGACCATTTAAGCTATGATTCAAAGACGTTACATTCAAGTTATTGAAGTTCACTAGAGACTATTATTAAATAAATGACAGATTTGGTCATCTGAGTATTATGAAATGTTAGGTGAACATGTCAAATCTTGATGTAAAGATAGATTGCCTTTTAAGAATAAATGCAACGTTTGTAAAATGTATCATATAGAGGTCAGGTACCTCGCGATGTTATCAACTATTGTAATTCTTTTATAATCAATATGGATGTTGTCCGGATGGATTAGTTCGGGTTTTCACAATTCAAGTTCATGCTAGTTACTTCAAAACAACAAGATCGAGCATACAATTCATATATTAATGTTAGACTTGAGCCATAGACACTAATTAACACTTTTATAAGTTAAAAACATCAAGAACACAAAATCTAGTGATTTTAGAAAGTTACCCAAATGTAATGAAATCGGTATGGAATCGAAGAGGAAGATGCAAGGATCACGAATTTGTAATTTGTTTTGTTGCTAACTTCCTAATCCGAATTTAGATGATGAATTCTTGTTGGTGTTTTTGAGAGAAAAAGAAGAAGAAGAAAGATGGAGAAGATGAAATGAATGGATGAGAGGAGTTTGAATCCTTTGACCTAGTCACCATTTTGGAATTTTGGCAAGTTTAGTCCCTCAATTTTGAATCGGGTGCGTGAATTACCTAATCGAGATAATTTAAAACGCGTATTAACGAAAGATGTTATAAATATATAACGGACTTTAAAATAGTTAAACGGAAAGTAACCGGAAAAAGGCGGGATGTTACAAGGGGCATATTCGATTTTGATAATTCAACCATAGAATGTAGTTTCACGTACTTGTGTCTATTTTGTAAATCATTTATAAAACCTGCATGTATTCTCATCCCAAAAATATTAGATTTTAAAAGTGGGACTATAACTCACTTTCACAGATTTTTACTTCGTCGGGAAGTAAGACTTGGCCACTGGTTGATTTACGAACCTATAACAATATATACATATATATCAATGTATGTTCAAAATATATTTACAACACTTTTAATATATTTTGATGTTTTAAGTTTATTAAGTCAGCTGTCCTCATTAGTAACCTACAACTAGTTGTCCACAGTTAGATGTACAGAAATAAATCGATAAATATTATCTTGAATCGATCCACGACCCAGTGTATACGTTTCTCAGTATTGATCACAACTCAAACTATATATATTTTGGAATCAACCTCAACCCTGTATAGCTAACTCCAACATTCACATATAGAGTGTCTATGGTTGTTCCGAAATATATATAGATGTGTCGACATGATAGGTCAAAACATTGTATACGTGTCTATGGTATCTCAAGATTACATAATATACAATACAAGTTGATTAAGTTATGGTTGGAATAGATTTGTTACCAATTTTCACGTAGCTAAAATGAGAAAAATTATCCAATCTTGTTTTACCCATAACTTCTTCATTTTAAATCCGTTTTGAGTGAATCAAATTGATATGGTTTCATATTGAACTCTATTTTATGAATCTAAATAGAAAAAGTATAGGTTTATAGTCGGAAAAATAAGTTACAAGTCGTTTTTGTAAAGGTAATCATTTCAGTCGAAAGAACGACGTCTAGATGACCATTTTAGAAAACATACTTCCACTTTGATTTTAATCATAATTTTTGGATATAGTTTCATGTTCATAATAAAAATCATTTTCTCAGAATAACAACTTTTAAATCAAAGTTTATCATAGTTTTTAATTAACTAACCCAAAACAGCCCGCGGTGTTACTACGACGGCGTAAATCCGGTTTTACGGTGTTTTTCGTGTTTCCAGGTTTTAAATCATTAAGTTAGCATATCATATAGATATATAACATGTGTTTAGTTGATTTTAAAATTCAAGTTAGAAGGATTAACATTTATTTACGAACAAGTTTAGAATTAACTAAACTATGTTCTAGTGATTACAAGTTTAAACCTTCGAATAAGATAGCTTTATATGTATGAATCGAATGATGTTATGAACATCATTACTACCTCAAGTTCCTTGGATAAACCTACTGGAAATGAAAAAAATAGATCTAGCTTCAAAGGATCCTTGAATGGCTTGAAAGTTCTTGAAGCAGAATCATGACACGAAAACAATTTCAAGTAAGATTTCCACTCGAAATAAGATTGTTATAGTTATAGAAATTGAATTAAAGTTTGAATATGATTATTACCTTGTATTAGAAAGATAACCTACTATAAGTAACAAATGTTTCTTGATCTTGGATGATTACTTGGAATGGATTTAGAAAACTTGGAAGTAAACTTGCAATCTTGGAAGTATTCTTGATTTTATGAAACTAGAACTTTTGGAATTTATGAAGAACACTTAGAACTTGAAGATAGAACTTGAGAGAGATCAATTAGATGAAGAAAATTGAAGAATGAAAGTGTTTTTAGGTGTTTTTGGTCGTTGGTGTATGGATTAGATATAAAGGATATGTAATTTTGTTTTCATGTAAATAAGTCATGAATGATTACTCATATTTTTGTATTTTTATGAGATATTTCATGCTAGTTGCCAAATGATGGTTCCCACATGTGTTAGGTAACTCACATGGGCTGCTAAGAGCTGATCATTAGAGTGTATATACTAATAGTACATACATCTAAAAGCTGTGTATTGTACGAGTACGAATACGGGTGCATACGAGTAGAATTGTTGATGAAACTGAATGAGGATGTAATTGTAAGCATTTTTGTTAAGTAGAAGTATTTTGATAAGTGTCTTGAGGTCTTTCAAAAGTGTATGAATACATATTAAAACACTACATGTATATACATTTTAACTGAGTCGTTAAGTCATCGTTAGTCGTTACATGTAAATGTGGTTTTGAAACCTTTAGGTTAACGATCTTGTTGAATGTTGTTAACCCATTGTTTATTATAACAAATGAGATGTTAAATTGTTATATTATCATGATATTATGACATATAATATATCTTAGTATGATATATATACAGTTAAATGTCGTTACAACGATAATCGTTACATATATGTCTCGTTTCGAAATCATTAAGTTAGTAGTCTTATTTTTACATATGTATTTCATTGTTAATACACTTAATAATATATTTAATTATCATTTAACATAATTAACCAAGTGTATCAATATCTTAATATGATTCATATGTACCTAGTAAGACGTTGTTATAACGATAATCGTTATATATATCGTTTTCGAGTTTCTTAAATTAATAGTCTCATTTTTATGTATATAACCATATATATAAAATCATTAACTATCTATATAACCATATATATGTCATCATATAGTTTTTACAAGTTTTAACGTTCGTGAATCACCGGTCAACTTGGGTGGTCAATTGTCTATATGAAACCTATTTCAATTAATCAAGTCTTAACAAGTTTGATTGCTTAACATGTTGGAAACACTTAATCATGTAAATAACAATTTCATTTAATATATATATAAACATGGAAAAGTTCGGGTCACTACAGTACCTACCCGTTAAATAAATTTCATCCCGAAATTTTAAGCAGTTGGAGGTGTTGACGTATCTTCTGGAAATAAATGCGGGTATTTCTTCTTCATCTGATCTTCTCATTCCCAGGTGAACTCGGGTCCTCTACGAGCATTCCATCGAACCTTAACAATCGGTATCTTGTTTTGTTTAAGTCTCTTAACCTCACGATCCATTATTTCGACGGGTTCTTCAATGAATTGAAGTTTTTCATTGATTTGGATTTCGTCCAATGGAATAGTAAGATCTTCTTTAGCAAAACATTTCTTCAAATTTGAGACGTGGAAAGTGTTATGTACAGCCGCGAGTTGTTGAGGTAGCTCCAGTTGGTAAGCTACTGGTCCGACACGATCTATAATCTTGAATGGTCCAATGTACCTTGGATTTAGTTTCCCCCGTTTACCAAATCGAACAACGCCTTTCCAAGGTGAAACCTTAAGCATGACCATTTCTCCAATTTTAAACTCTATATCTTTTCTTTTACTGTCCGCGTAGCTCTTTTGTCGACTCTGGGCGGTTTTCAATCTTTGTTGAATTTGGATGATTTTCTCGGTAGTTTCTTGTATTTTCTCCGGACCCGTAATCTGTCTATCCCCCACTTCACTCCAACAAATCAGAGACCTGCACTTTCTACCATAAAGTACTTCAAACGGCGCCATCTCAATGCTTGAATGGTAGCTGTTGTTGTAGGAAAATTCTGCTAACGGTAGATGTCGATCCCAACTGTTTCTGAAATCAATAACACAAGCTCGTAGCATGTCTTCAAGCGTTTGCATCGTCCTTTCGCTCTGCCCATCAGTTTGTGGATGATAGGCAGTACTCATGTCTAGACGAGTTCCTAATGCTTGCTGTAATGTCTGCCAGAATCTTGAAATAAATCTGCCATTCTATCAGAGATAATAGAGATTGGTATTCCATGTCTGGAGATGACTTCCTTCAAATACAGTCATGCTAACTTCTCCATCTTGTCATCTTCTCTTATTGGCAGGAAGTGTGCTGATTTGGTGAGACGATCAACTATTACCCAAATAGTATTAAAACCACTTGCAGTCCTTGGCAATTTAGTGATGAAATCCATGGTAATATTTTCCCATTTTCATTCCGAGATTTCGGGTTGTTGAAGTAGACCTGATGGTTTCTGATGCTCAGCTTTGACCTTAGAACACGTAAAACATTCTCCTACGTATTTAGCAACATCGGCTTTCATACCCAGCCACCAAAAATGTTTCTTGAGATCCTTGTACATCTTGCCCGTTCCAGGATGTATTGAGTATCTGGTTTTATGAGCTTCTCTAAGTACCGTTTCTCTCATATCTCCAAATTTTGGTACCCAAATTCTTTCAGCCCTATACCGGGTTCCGTCTTCCCGAATATTAAGATGCTTCTCCGATCCTTTAGGTATTTCATCCTTTAAATTTCCCTCTTTTAAAACTCCTTGTTGCGCCTCCTTTATTTGAGTAGTAAGGTTAGTGTGAATCATTATATTCATAGATTTTACTCGAATGGGTTCTCTGTCCTTTCTGCTCAAGGCGTCGGCTACCACATTTGCCTTCCCCGGGTGGTAATGAATCTCAAAGTCGTAATCATTCAACAATTCAATCCACCTACGCTGCCTCATATTCAGTTGTTTCTGATTAAATATGTGTTGAAGACTTTTGTGGTCGGTATATATAATACTTTTGACCCCATATATGTAATGCCTCCAAGTCTTTAATGCAAAAACAACCGCGCCTAATTCCAAATCATGCGTCGTATAATTTTGCTCGTTAATCTTCAATTGTCTAGAAGCATAAGCAATCACCTTCGTTCGTTGCATTAATACACAACAGAGACCTTGCTTTGATGCGTCACAATAAATCACAAAATCATCATTCCCTTCAGGCAATGACAATATAGGTGTCGTAGTTAGCTTTTTCTTCAATAACTGAAACGCTTTCTCTTGTTCATCCTTCCATTCAAATTTCTTCCCTTTATGCGTTAATGCAGTCAAGGGTTTTGCTATTCTGGAAAAGTCTTGGATGAACCTTCTGTAGTAACCAGCTAGTCCTAAAAACTGGCGTATGTGTTTCGGAGTTTTCGGGGTTTCCTACTTTTCAACAGTTTCTATCTTTGCCGGATCCACCTTAATACCTTTTTTGTTCACTATGTGACCGAGGAATTGAACTTCTTCCAACCAAAATGCACACTTTAAAAATTTATCGTACAATTCTTCCTTCCTCAATACTTCTAACACCTTTCTCAAATGTTCACCGTGTTCTTAGTCATTCTTTGAGTAAATAAGTATGTCATCAATGAAAACAATAACAAACTTGTCAAGGTATGCTCCACACACTCGGTTCATAAGGTCCATGAACACAGCTGGTGCATTAGTTAAACCAAACGGCATGACCATAAACTCGTAATGACCGTAACGTGTTCTGAAAGCAGTCTTTTGGAATATCATCCTCCTTTACTCGCATTTGATGATATCCAAAACGTAAATCGATCTTTGAATAAACCGACGAGCCTTGTAGTTGATCAAATAAGTCGTCAATTCTCGGCAGTGGATAACGGTTTTTGATGGTAAGTTTGTTCAACTCTCTGTAGTCAATACACAACCTAAATGTACCATCCTTCTTCTTGACAAACAAAACAGGAGCTCCCCACGGTGATGTGCTTGGTCGAATGAAACCACGCTCTAAAAGTTCTTGTAATTGGCTTTGCAGTTCTTTCATCTCGATGGGTGCGAGTCTGTAAGGAGCACGAGCTACTGGTGCAGCTCCTGGTATGTAACGACCCGCACTTTTTCGATCATACTATACTTATAAGATTAATATTTACATAAATTAAACCTTGCCAACATGATAAGCAATCCAAATTGTTGAGACTTATGTTTCCGAAAAGAGTTTTACACAACGTTTGACCGTCTAGTTTGACCGATGACATCACGAACTATACAATATATGATAATTATACGTTTGTGTATATATATGTATATATACATATTTAACATGATTAATAAATGTTTTAATATCTCATTTTGTATTAATAACAACAAGTTATAAGTATATTTTGAAACTACTAACTTAAGTTTTCAAAATGATAACAATACGTAACGTTAATTGACATAAATACTTAAGACTTATAATGTTTATACATATATTGTATAAGTAATGTATTTAATCACTTTTAAAGACTTAAATACATAAAACCATATAAGTGTATTCACAAAAGATAGCTATATTTGAATTCTCATTCCATTTTTCACAAAATTTCTATACGTATACCTAGAGTATTTATACTCGTATCATACCTAGCTTTTATACGTATTTACTAATAGTAAATACACATCAAATCACCACCAAACCTACTCTTGTTACTGCCCTTAGAGCTAGGTAATTGAACTTGGATGCAAATAAGGCTAGGTACATGAAATCATAACTTGAAATTTTGTCCATAACCTCCCATGTATCACGTTTTTATGGCCTTTAAATATAACATCATCTTCATTCATTTTACTTCAACATTTTAGCCAAAACACACACATACTTTGAAGCCTTAAAACCCTTAATCAATTCAGCAAAGTTTCCAAGAAGATCTAGCTTCAAAAACCATACTAAAACACCATAAGAAAACCATACAAAAACACTTCAAGAAAACCCTCCAAGAACACCAACTTACTTCCAATCTTTCATCCACTTCTATCACCCTTTTGATTCTAGCTTCTTACTTCTCTTTTACAGCAACTTCATCCAAGGAACTTGAGGTAGAATCTATGTTCATAACCTTATTCGATTCATATATATATAGCTATCATATTTTGTGGTATACAAGTTTAACAACAAGAACATAGTTTGAATGTTTTCAAACTTGTTTGCAAACTAAATAGATCCTTCTAATTTAACTTTTAAAATACTTCAAGACATGTAACATAACTTATTTATATGTTGATTTAACAAGGTAAAACTTGGTTTTTCAAAGTATAAGTATTTTTGGAAAATGGTCATTAAATGATTTTGTTATAACAAAAATGTTTAACTTCATATGTTTCACTAAACTTTCACCTATGCCGTATGATTTTGAATACAAACCAAGGTATTTACAGTTCATAGTCTTAAAGAAGAACTCGATCCAAGAAGATGGCAATTTGAATCAACGAAAACGGACTTGTAACGAAGAAACTATGACCGAAACAAAATTGGTTATCCAAGACTTAATTGACTTCGGGATTCATTGGAAAAATTTACATAAAATCACATCTTTATAAGATAACATGATATTTTATATATATGTACTCATAATTCAATTTCATATGGTTCAGGATCACCCGTAAGCAACACGAGAAGATTAATCATAAGATCCCATGATTGTACGCAACACGTCATTTGACAACACCGGTACTTTATGTACGCAACACGTCATTTGACAACACCGGTACCATGGGTCAAGATTAATCTCGACCAATACATATACGATGGGGTTTTATTTATTTCGTTGGGGGTTTTGTTTATTGCGGGTATATTAAACATCTAAAAATGAACCATTAAAAATTGAATTGCTAACCTCGGACAGCTAACTACGGACTAAGGAAATATTCAAAGTATTAAAAGTATAACAAGTATATATATATATAACGTTTGTTTTAAAATGAAAACATATTGATATATTATATATGGATAGGTTCGTGATATCAACCGGAAGATCAAGTCAAAAATATATATATCATCAAGACAAAAGTGAGTATATAGTCCCACTTTTAAACTCTAAATATTTCGGGATGAGAATACATGTATTTTATGTTTTACGATATGGACACAAGTAACTGAAAAATATGTTCTACGTTGAGTTGTACCACTGGCATACTTCCCTGTAGCTTGGTAACTAATATTTACAGCGGTATTGTATACGCGAATCCTGTTGATAGATCTATCGGGCCTGACAACCCCAACCGGACTGGACGACCAGTATTCAACGGTTGCACAGTACTTCGTTTTGTGACTACACTTGGTACGGTGTAGTAAGATTTCATATTAAAGGGAATATGCGACGTGAAAATGTTAAGTATGGTTACCAAGTGCTCAACCACTTAGAATACTTTTATTAAACTGTTTATATACGAAATCTTGTGGTCTATATATATATTGCTGCCGGCATTAAACCTATATCTCACCAACTTTATGTTGACCTTTTAAAACATGTCTATTCTCAGGTGATTTCTAAAGCTTCCGCTGCATCATGTTGGATCTAACCAGGATCTTGCGTACGCATGTTTGTGTCAAAAATAAAACTGCATATCCGAGATGTTGTATTGTAAAATATGCTAGAAACCGTGTTGTTGTCATCATTTGTAAAGTTTGTAAGTCGAAGATTATCGCTAAACGTTAATCTCCTTTTTATTGTCTTAAGCTTGTAACAAAAATAATGGTTATGGTTTGTAATGTATAATATATGCAGTTTTCTTTCAAAAATGTCTCATATAGAGGTCAATACCTCGCAATGAAATCATACGTTATCTAACGCGTTCTTATGGTTAAGGACGGGTTATGACATGGTACAAGATCTATTTGAAATTCAACGGATCGATGTGGAGGTAGTCCCGGTAATTCTTTCGGAAATACATCGGGAAATTCTTTTGCGACGGGAACATCATTGATGCTCTTTTCTTCAGTTTGTACTTTCTCGACATGTGCTAGAACAGCATAGCAACCTTTTCTTATTAGTTTTTGTGCCATCAAATTACTAATAAGATGTAGCTTCATGTTGCCCTTTTCTCCGTACACCATTAAGGGTTCTCCTTCTTCTCGTACAATGCGAATTGCATTTTTATAACATACGATCTCTGCTTTCACCTTCTTCAGCCAGTCCATGCCAACTATTACATCAAAACTCCCTAACTCTACTGGTATCAAATCAATCTTAAATATTTCGCTACCCAGTTTAATTTCTCGATTCCGACATATATTATCTGCTGAAATTAATTTACCATTTGCTAATTCGAGTAAAAATTTACTATCCAACGGCGTCTATGGACAACTTAATTTAGCACAAAAATCTCTACTCATATAGCTTCTATCCGTACCCGAATCAAATAAAACGTAAGCAGATTTATTGTCAATAAGAAACGTACCCGTAACAAGCTCCGGGTCTTCCTGTACCTCTGCCGCATTAATATTGAAAACTCTTCCGCGGCCTTGTCCATTCGTGTTCTCCTGGTTCGGGCAATTTCTAATAATGTGGCCCGGTTTTCCACATTTATAACAAACTACATTGGCATAACTTGCTCCGACACTACTTGCTCCGCCATTACTCGTTCTGACACCATTTGTTCCTTTCGTTCTGTTAACCCCTGGTCCGTAGACCTCACACTTCGCCGCGCTATGACCATTTCTTTTACACTTGTTGCAAAATTTGGTGCAGAACCCCGAGTGATACTTTTCACACCTTTGGCATAGCTGCTTCTGATTGTTGTTGTTGTTGCAATTGTTATTGTTGTTGGGACGATTGTTGTAGTTGCTGTTGTTGTTGTTGTTGTTGTTGTTGTTGGGCCATTTGTTGTAGTTGCGATTGATGTTGCGATTGTTGGGATAATTGTTGCGATTATTATTGTAATTGCTGTTGTTGTTGTATTGGCGATTCTTATCACCGTTTTCCTCCCACTTTCTTTTGACTTGCTTTACATTGGCCTCTTCAGCCGTCTGTTCTTTAATTCTTTCCTCAATCTGGTTCACTAGTTTGTGAGCCATTCTACATGCCTGTTGTATGGAGGCGGGCTCGTGTGAACTTATATCTTCTTGGATTCTTTCCGGTAATCCTTTCACAAACGCGTCGATCTTCTCTTCCTCATCTTCGAACGCTCCCGGACACAATAGGCACAATTCTGTGAATCGTCTTTCGTACGTGGTAATATCAAATCCTCGGGTTCGTAACCCTCTAAGTTCTGTCTTGAGCTTATTGACCTCGGTTCTGGGACGGTACTTCTCGTTCATCAATTGGTTGAATGCTGACCACGGTAGTGCGTATGCATCATCTTGTCCCACTTGCTCTAGATAGGTATTCCACCATGTTAACGCAGAACATGTGAAGGTATGCGTAGCGTACTTCACTTTGTCCTCTTCAGTACACTTACTTATGGCAAACACCGATTCGACCTTCTCGGTCCACCGTTTCAATCCGATTGGTCCTTCGGTTCCATCAAATTCCAAAGGTTTGCAGGCAGTGAATTCTTTGTAGGTGCATCCTACACGATTTCATGTACTGCTAGATCCAAGGTTATTGTTGGTATGTAGCGCAGCCTGTACTGCGGCTATGTTTGAAGCTAGAAAAGTACGGAATTCCACTTCATTCATATTCACTGTGTGTCGAGTAGTCGGTGCCATTTCCTTCAAAATAGTCAAATGGAACAAGTTAACCATATAGAATATCAAGAGTAGTCAATAGTATTTCGTAGCATAATTTGAACTTATTTATAAAAGCTTTTTCTTCATATTAGCGTTTTATAAGTTTAAATTCGGGTAGTACCTACCCGTTAAGTTCATACTTAGTAGCTAATATACAATTCAACTACTACAATTCTATATGAAAAACTGATTATAATAATATTTCGCGTTCAAACTTTTATACAATATTTTACAAACTTACAATACCGCTTATTTTACATAAAGCATGAAATATAGCACACAATAACTTTGATACAAGATAGTTGTGAAGATAATTCTAGCTAGTACACAAGTCGTTCAGCAAAGGCAATAAAGACACGTAATTCATATGTCCAGAAACAAGTCATGCATTCTGGTTTTAATAGGACTACTTCCCATCCTTGGTCTTGTGGAACATAACCGTTATGGCCGTTGATAAGACAGCGTGTTGTAACGTCGTCAAAGGGACGAGGGTTACGTAATGACCAACAGTCTCGTAATAACCTAAAAAACCTCATTTCTTACCCCAATTACCGACTCCGTCACTTGTGGGAACGTTTTGTTTAATAGTTGTAGCCCGATGTTCTTTTTCTCACTTTGGTGAGAAGCGAACATTACTAACCCGTAAGCATAGCATGCTTCTTTATGTTGCATGTTAGCCGCTTTTTCTAAATCATGAAGTCCTATATTCGGATACATTGAGTCAAAATAATTTCTTAACCCGTTGCGTAAAATAGCATTTGGGTTCCCCGCAATATATACGTCAAAGTAAATACATCGTAACTTATGGGTTTCCCAATGTGATATCCCCCATATTTCAAACGAAAGTCTCTTATAAACCAAGACATTCTTGGAACGTTCTACGAATGTCTTACAAACTGATCTCTCCTTAAATAGTTGTGCCAAGGAATTCTGACCGACTCTAGACAGGATTTCATCAATCATGTCTCCGGGTAGGTCTCTTAAAATATTGGATTGTCTATCCATTTTGTGTTTTTAAACTGTAAAATAGACAAGAGTTAGATTCATAAAAAAATACTTATTAATACAAGCAATTTTTACATATATCATAAAGCATAAGCACACTATATTACATATATTACACCACACGAATACAACTATCTTATTCCGACTTGCTCGTTTCTTCTTCTTCGGTTTTGGTTCGTTTTGCCAAGTTTCTAGGGATATATGATGTTCCCCTAATACTAGCTGTCATTTTCCACAACGGTTTAGAAAAACCTAGTGGTTTAGAGGTTCCCGGGTCATTGTTACAACTTAAGGACTTCGGGGGTTGACGATACATATAAAGTTCATCGAGGTTGGAATTAGATTTCTCTATTTTTATGCCCTTTCCCTTATTATTTTCTTTTGCTTTTTTAAATTCAGTTGGGGTAATTTCTATAACATCATCGGAATTCTCGTCGGAATCCGATTCATCGGAGAATTGGTAATCCTCCCAATATTTTGCTTTCTTGGTGGAAACACCATTGACCATAATTAACCTTGGTCGGTTGGTTGAGGATTTTCTTTTACTTAACCGTTTTATTATTTTCCCCACCGGTTCTATTTCCTCCTCCGGTTCCTCCTCTTTCGGTTCTGATTCTTCTTTCGGTTCTGATTCTTCTTCCGGTTCCTCTTCGGGAACTTGTGAATCGGTCCAATATATATTCGACTCTTCGTTATTATTAGGTGAGTCAATGGAATTTGTGCTAGAGGTAGACATCTATCACACAATATCAAACATGTTAAGAGATTAATATATCACATAATATATACATGTTAATAATATATAGTTTCCAACAAAAATGTTAAGCAATCATTTTTAAAGAAAACACGGTCGAAGTCCAGACTCACTAATGCATCCTAACAAACTCGATAAGACACACTAATGCAAATTTTCTGGTTCTCTAAGACCAACACTCGGATACCAACTGAAATGTCCCGTTCTTATTGATTAAAAACGTTCCATATTAATTGATTTCGTTGCGAGGTTTTGACCTCTATATGAGATGTTTTTCAAAGACTGCATTCATTTTAA
Source organism: Rutidosis leptorrhynchoides (assembly GCF_046630445.1). Taxonomy (NCBI): domain Eukaryota; kingdom Viridiplantae; phylum Streptophyta; class Magnoliopsida; order Asterales; family Asteraceae; genus Rutidosis; species Rutidosis leptorrhynchoides. The sequence goes on from NC_092335.1 coordinate 653,088,314, forward strand.
AACAAACCATAACCTTTATTTCATCAATAAAGGTTTTAAAAGATTTACGTAGATTATCAAATAATGATAATCTAAAATATCATGTTTGCATGCGACCATTACATAATGGTTTACAATACAAATATGTTACAACGAAATAAGTTTCTTGAATGCAGTTTTTACACAATATCATACAAGCATGGACTCCAAATCTCGTCCTTATTTAAGTATGCGACAGCGAAAGCTCTTAATATTCACCTGAGAATAAACATGCTTTAAACATCAACAAAAATGTTGGTGAGTTATAGGTTTAACCTATATATATCAAATCGTAACAATAGACCACAAGATTTCATATTTCAATATACATCCCATACATAGAGATAAAAATCATTCATATGGTGAACACCTGGTAACCAACATTAACAAGATGCATTTATATAAGAATATCCCCATCATTCCGGGACACCCTTCGGATATGATATAAATTTCCAAGTACTAAAGCATCCGGTACTTTGGATGGGGTTTGTTAGGCCCAATAGATCTATCTTTAGGATTCGCGTCAATTAGGGTGTCTGTTCCCTAATTCTTAGATTACCAGACTTAATAAAAAGGGGCATATTCGATTTCGATAATTCAACCATAGAATGTAGTTTCACGTACTTGTGTCTATTTTGTAAATCATTTATAAAACCTGCATGTATTCTCATCCCAAAAATATTAGATTTTAAAAGTGGGACTATAACTCACTTTCACAGATTTTTACTTCGTCGGGAAGTAAGACTTGGCCACTGGTTGATTTACGAACCTATAACAATATATACAAATATATCAAAGTATGTTCAAAATATATTTACAACACTTTTAATATATTTTGATGTTTTAAGTTTATTAAGTCAGCTGTCCTCGTTAGTAACCTACAACTAGTTGTCCACAGTTAGATGTACAGAAATAAATCGATAAATATTATCTTGAATCAATCCACGACCCAGTGTATACGTATCTCAGTATTGATCACAACTCAAACTATATATATTTTGGAATCAACCTCAACCCTGTATAGCTAACTCCAACATTCACATATAGAGTGTCTATGGTTGTTCTGAAATATAAATAGATGTGTCGACATGATAGGTCGAAACATTGTATACGTGTCTATGGTATCTCAAGATTACATAATATACAATACAAGTTGATTAAGTTATGGTTGGAATAGATTTGTTACCAATTTTCACGCAGCTAAAATGAGAAAAATTATCCAATCTTGTTTTACCCATAACTTCTTCATTTTAAATCCGTTTTGAGTGAATCAAATTGATATGGTTTCATATTGAACTCTATTTTATGAATCTAAATATAAAAAGTATAGGTTTATAGTCGGAAAAATAAGTTACAAGTCGTTTTTGTAAAGGTAGTCATTTCAGTCGAAAGAACGACGTCTAGATGACCATTTTAGAAAACATACTTCCACTTTGAGTTTAACCATAATTTTTGGATATAGTTTCATGTTCATAATAAAAATCATTTTCTCAGAATAACAACTTTTAAATTAAAGTTTATCATAGTTTTTAATTAACTAACCCAAAACAGCCCGCGGTGTTACTACGACGGCGTAAATCCGGTTTTACGGTGTTTTTCGTGTTTCCAGGTTTTAAATCATTAAGTTAGCATATCATATAGATATAGAACATGTGTTTAGTTGATTTTAAAAGTCAAGTTAGAAGGATTAACTTTTATTTGCGAACAAGTTTAGAATTAACTAAACTATGTTCTAGTGATTACAAGTTTAAACCTTCGAATAAGATAGCTTTATATGTATGAATCGAATGATGTTATGAACATCATTACTACCTCAAGTTCCTTGGATAAACCTACTGGAAATGAGAAAAATAGATCTAGCTTCAAAGGATCCTTGGATGGCTTGAAAGTTCTTGAAGCAGAATCATGACACGAAAACAATTTCAAGTAAGATTTCCACTCGAAATAAGATTGTTATAGTTATAGAAATTGAATTAAAGTTTGAATATGATTATTACCTTGTATTAGAAAGATAACCTACTGTAAGTAACAAAGGTTTCTTGATCTTGGATGATTACTTGGAATGGATTTAGAAAACTTGGAAGTAAACTTGCAATCTTGGAAGTATTCTTGATTTTATGAAACTAGAACTTTTGGAATTTATGAAGAACACTTAGAACTTGAAGATAGAACTTGAGAGAGATCAATTAGATGAATAAAATTGAAGAATGAAAGTGTTTTTAAGTGTTTTTGGTCGTTGGTGTATGGATTAGATATAAAGGATATGTAATTTTGTTTTCATGTAAATAAGTCATGAATGATTACTCATATTTTTGTATTTTTATGAGATATTTCATGCTAGTTGCCAAATGATGGTTCCCACATGTGTTAGGTAACTCACATGGGCTGCTAAGAGCTGATCATTGGAGTGTATATACCAATAGTACATACATCTAAAAGCTGTGTATTGTACGAGTATGAATACGGGTGCATACGAGTTGAATTGTTGATGAAACTGAACGAGGATGTAATTGTAAGACTTTTTGTTAAGTAGAAGTATTTTGATAAGTGTCTTGAGGTCTTTCAAAAGTGTATGAATACATATTAAAACACTACATGTATATACATTTTAACTGAGTCGTTAAGTCATCGTTAGTCGTACATGTAAATGTGGTTTTGAAACCTTTAGGTTAACGATCTTGTTGAATGTTGCTAACCCATTGTTTATTATAACAAATGAGATGTTAAATTGTTATATTATCATGATACTATGATATATAATATATCTTAGTATGATATATATATACAGTTAAATGTCGTTACAACGATAATCGTTACATATATGTCTCGTTTCGAAATCATTAAGTTAGTAGTCTTATTTTTACATATGTATTTCATTGTTAATATATTTACTTATCATTTAACATAATTAACCAAGTGTATCAATATCTTAATATGATTCATATGTACCTAGTAAGACGTTGTTATAAAGATAATCGTTATATATATCATTTTCGAGTTTCTTAAATTAATAGTCTCATTTTTATGTATATAACTCACTGTTAAAATACCTAATGAGATACATACTTATAATAAAATCATGTTAACTATCTATATAACCATATATATGTCATCGTATAGTTTTTACAAGTTTTAACGTTCGTGAATCACCGGTCAACTTGGGTGGTCAATTGTCTATATGAAACCTATTTCAATTAATCAAGTCTTAACAAGTTTGATTGCTTAACATGTTGGAAACACTTAATCATGTAAATAACAATTTCATTTAATATATATATAAACATGGAAAAGTTCGGGTCACTACATGTATACACTGGGTCGTGGATTGATTCAAGATAATATATATCAATTTTTTCTGTACATCTAACGTTGGATAACTAGTTGTAGGTTACTAACGAGGACAGCTGACTTAATAAACTTAAAACATCAAAATGTATTAAAAGTGTTGTAAATATATTTTGAACATACTTTGATATATATGTACATATTTGTTATAGGTTCGTGAATCGACCAGTGGCCAAGTCTTACTTCCCGACGAAGTAAAAATATGTGAAAGTGAATTATAGTCCCACTTTTAAAATCTAATATTTTTGGGATGAGAATACATGCAGGTTTTATAAATGATTTACAAAATAGACACAAGTACGTGAAACTACATTCTAAGGTTGAATTATCGAAATCGAATATGCCCCTTTTTATTAAGTCTGGTAATCTAAGAATTAGGGAACAGACACCCGATTTGACGTAAATCCTAAAGATAGATCTATCGGGCCCAACAAGCCCCATCCAAAGTACCGGATGCTTTAGTACTTCGAAATTTATATCATGTTCGAAGGAGGATCCCGGAATGATGGGGATATTCTTATATATGCATCTTGTTAATGTCGGTTACCAGGTGTTCACCATATGAATGATTTTTATCTCTATGTATGGGATGTATATTGAAATATGAAATATTGTGGTCTATTGTTACGATTTGATATATATATGTTAAACCTATAACTCACCAAAATTTTTTGTTGACGTTTTAAGCATGTTTATTCTCCGGTGATTATTAAGAGCTTCCACTGTCGCATACTTAAATAAGGACAAGATTTGGAGTCCATGCTTGTATGATATTGTGTAAAAACTGCATTCAAGAAACTTATTTCGTTGTAACATATTTGTATTGTAAACCATTATGTAATAGTCGTGTGTAAACAGATATTTTAGATTATCATTATTTGATAATCTACGTAAAGCTTTTTAAACCTTTAATGATGAAATAAAGGTTATGGTTTGTTTTAAAATGAATGCAGTCTTTGAAAAAACGTCTCATATAGAGGTCAAAACCTCGCAACGAAATCAATTAATATGGAACATTTTTAATCAATAAGAACGGGACATTTCAGTTGGTATCCGAGCGTTGGTCTTAGAGAACCGAAATTTTGCATTAGTGTGTCTTATCGAGTTTGTTAGGATGCATTAGTGAGTCTGGACTTCGACCGTGTTCACTTGAAAAATGATTGCTTAACAAATTTTGTTGGAAACTATATATTTTTAACATGTGAATATTATGTGATATATTAATCTCTTAACGCGTTTGATATTATGTGATAGATGTCTACCTCTAGAACAAGTCCCATTGACTCACCTAATAATAATGAAGAGTCAAATGTAAATTGGAATGATTCGTGGACTGATTCACAAGTTCCCGAAGAGGAACCGGAAGAAGAGTCGGAACCGGAAGAAGAATCGGAACCGGAAGAAGAATCGGAACCGGAGGAAGAAATAGAACCCGTGGGGGAAATAATAAAATGGTTAAGTAGAAGAAAATCCTCAACCAACCGACCAAAGTTAAATATGGTCAATGGTGTTTCCGCCAAGGAAGCAAAGTATTGGGAGGATTACCAATCCGATGAATCGGATCCCGACAAGGATTCCGATGATGTTATAGAAATTACCCCAACACAATTTAATAAGTCAAAAGAGAACAATAAGGGAAAGGGCATAAAAATAGAGAAATTTGATTCCAAACCCGATGAAGTTTATATGTATCGTCAACACCCGTATTTCTTAAGTTGTGACAATAACCCGGGAACCTCTAAACCACCAGGTTTTTCTAAACCAATGTGGAAAACGACAGCTCGTATTAGGGGAACATCATATATCCATAGAAACTTGGCAAAACGAACCAAAACCAAAGAAGAAGAAACGAGCAAGTCGGAATAAGATAGTTGTATTAGTGTGGTGTAATATATGTAATATAGTGTGCTTATGCTTTATGATATATGTAAAAATTTCTTGTATTAATAAGTATTTTTTTTATGAATCTAACTCTTGTCTATTTTACAGTATAAAAACACAAAATGGATAGACAACCCAATATTTTAAGAGACCTACCCGAAGACATGATTGAAGAAATCTTGTCTAGAGTCGGTCAGAATTCCTCGGCATAACTATTTAAGGCGAGATCAGTTTGTAAGACATTCGAAGAACGTTCCAAGAATGCCTTGGTTTATAAAAGGCTTTCGTTCGAAAGATGGGGGATATCACATTGGGAAATCCATAAGTTACGATGTGTTTACTTTGACGCATATATTGCGGGGAACCCAAATGCTATTTTATGGAACGGGTTAAGAAATTATTTTGACTCAATATATCCGAATATAGGACTTCGTGATTTAGAAAAAGCGGATAACATGCAACATAAAGAAGCATGTTATGCTTACGGGTTAGTAATGTTCGCTTCTCACCAAAGTGAGAACAAGAACATCGGGCTACAACTATTAAACAAAATGTTCCCACAAGTGACGGAGTCTGTAATTGGGGTAAGAAATGAGGTTTTTAGGTTATTACGAGACTGTTGATCATTACGTAACCTTCATCCTTTTGACGAGGAGAACACGAATGGACAAGTCCGCAGAAGAGTTTTCAATATTAATGCGGCAGAGGCACAGGAAGACCCAGAGCTTGTTACGGGTACGTTTCTTATTGACAATAAATCTGCTTACGTTTTATTTGATTCGGGTGCGGATAGAAGCTATATGAGTAGAGATTTTTGTGCTAAATTAAGTTGTCCATTGACGCCTTTGGATAGTAAATTTTTACTCGAATTAGCAAATGGTAAATTAATTTCAGCAGATAATATATGTCGGAATCGAGAAATTAAACTGGTTAGCGAAACATTTAAGATTGACTTGATACCAGTAGAGTTAGGGAGTTTTGATGTGATAATCGGTATGGACTGGTTGAAAGAAGTGAAAGCAGAGATCGTTTGTTACAAAAATGCAATTCGCATTATACGAGAAAAAGGAAAACCCTTAATGGTGTACGGAGAAAAGGGAAACACGAAGCTACATCTTATTAGTAATTTGAAGTCACAAAATCTAATAAGAAAAGGTTGCTATGCTGTTCTAGCACACGTCGAGAAAGTACAAACTAAAGAAAAGAGCATCAATGATGTTCCCGTCGCAAAAGAATTTCCCGATGTATTTCCGAAAGAATTACTGGGATTACCCCCACATCGATCCGTTGAATTTCAAATAGATCTTGTACCAGGAGCTGCACCAATAGCTCGTGCTCCTTACAGACTCGCACCCAGCGAGATGAAAGAACTGCAAAGCCAATTACAACAACTTTTAGAGCATGGTTTCATTCGACCAAGCACATCACCGTGGGGAGCTCCTGTTTTGTTTGTCAAGAAGAAAGATGGTACATTCAGGTTGTGTATCGACTACCGAGAGTTGAATAAACTTACCATCAAGAACCACTACCCACTACCAAGAATCGACGACTTATTTGATCAACTACAAGGCTCGTCTGTTTACTCAAAGATTGACTTACATTCCGGGTATCATCAAATGCGGGTAAAAGAAGATGATATTCCAAAGACTGCTTTCAGAACACGTTACGGTCATTATGAGTTTATGGTCATGCCGTTTGGTTTAACTAATGCACCAGCTGTGTTCATGGACCTTATAAACCGAGTGTGTGGACCACACCTTGACAAGTTTGTCATTGTTTTCATTGATGACATACTTATTTACTCAAAGAATGACCAAGAACACGGTGAACATTTGAGAAAGGTGTTAGAAGTATTGAGGAAGGAAGAATTGTACGCTAAGTTTTCAGAGTGTGCATTTTGGTTGGAAGAAGTTCAATTCCTCGGTCACATAGTGAACAAAGAAGGTATTAAGGTGAATCCGGCAAAGATAGAAACTGTTGAAAAGTGGAAAACCCCGAAAACTCCGAAACACATATGCCAGTTTTTAGGACTAGCTGGTTACTACAGAAGGTTCATCCAAGACTTTTCCAGAATAGCAAAACCCTTGACTGCATTAACGCATAAAGGGAAGAAATTTGAATGGAAGGATGAACAAGAGAAAGCGTTTCAGTTATTGAAGAAAAAGCTAACTACGGCACCTATATTGTCATTGCCTGAAGGGAATGATGATTTTGTGATTTATTGTGACGCATCAAAGCAAGGTCTCGGTTGTGTATTAATGCAACGAATGAAGGTGATTGCTTATGCATCTAGACAATTGAAGATTCACGAACAAAATTATATGACGCATGATTTGGAATTAGGAGCGGTTGTTTTTGCAATAAAGACTTGGAGGCACTACTTATATGGGGTCAAAAGTATTATATATACTGACCACAAAAGTCTTCAACACATATTTGATCAGAAACAACTGAATATGAGGCAGCGTAGGTGGATTGAATTGTTGAATGATTACGACTTTGAGATTCGTTACCACCCGGGGAAGGCAAATGTGGTAGCCGACGCCTTGAGCAGGAAGGACAGAGAACCCATTCGAGTAAAATCTATGAATATAATGATTCACAATAACCATACTACTCAAATAAAGGAGGCGCAACAAGGAGTTTTAAAAGAGGGAAATTTAAAGGATGAAATACCCAAAGGATCGGAGAAGCATCTTAATATTCCGGAAGACGGAACCCGGTATAGGGCTGAAAGGATTTGGGTACCAAAATTTGGAGATATGAGAGAAATGGTACTTAGAGAAGCTCATAAAACCAGATACTCAATACATCCTGGAACGGGGAAGATGTACTAGGATCTCAACAAACATTTTTGGTAGCCGGGTATGAAAGCCGATGTTGCTAGATACGTAGGAGAATGTTTGACGTGTTCTAAGGTCAAAGCTGAGCATCAGAAACCATCAGGTCTACTTCAACAACCCGAAATCTCGGAATGGAAATGGGAAAACATTACCATGGATTTCATCACTAAATTGCCAAGGACTGCAAGTGGTTTTGATACTATTTGGGTAATAGTTGATCGTCTCACCAAATCAGCACACTTCCTGCCAATAAGAGAAGATGACAAGATGGAGAAGTTAGCATGACTGTATTTGAAGGAAGTCATCTCTAGACATGGAATACCAATCTCTATTATCTCTGATAGGGATGGTAGATTTATTTCAAGATTCTAGCAGACATTACAGCAAGCATTAGGAACTCGTCTAGACATGAGTACTGCCTATCATCCACAAACTGATGGGCAGAACGAAAGGACGATACAAACGCTTGAAGACATGCTACGAGCATGTGTTATTGATTTCAGAAACAGTTGGGATCGACATCTACCGTTAGCAGAATTTTCCTACAACAACAGCTACCATTCAAGCATTGAGATGGCACCGTTTGAAGCACTTTATGGTAGAAAGTGCAGGTCTCTAATTTGTTGGAGTGAAGTGGGGGATAGACAGATTACGGGTCGAGATAATACAAGAAACTACCGAGAAGATCATCCAAATTCAACAACGGTTGAAAACCGCCCAAAGTCGACAAAAGAGCTACGCTGACATTAAAAGAAAAGATATAGAATTTGAAATTGGAGAGATGGTCATGCTTAAAGTTGCACCTTGGAAAGGCGTTGTTCGATTTGGTAAACGAGAGAAATTAAATCCAAGGTATATCGGACCATTCAAGATTATTGATCGTGTCGGACCAGTAGCTTATCGACTTGAGTTACCTCAACAACTCGCGGCTGTACATAACACTTTCCACGTCTCGAATTTGAAGAAATGTTTTGCTAAAGAAGATCTCACTATTCCGTTAGATGAAATCTAAATCAACGAAAAACTTCAATTCATCGAAGAACCCGTCGAAATAATGGATCGTGAGGTTAAAAGACTTAAGCAAAACAAGATACCAATTGTTAAGGTTCGATGGAATGCTCGTAGAGGACCCGAGTTCACCTGGGAATGAGAAGATCAGATGAAGAAGAAATACCCGCATTTATTTCTAGAAGATACGTCAACACCTCCAACTGCTTAAAATTTCGGGATGAAATTTATTTAACTGGTAGGTACTGTAGTGACCCGAACTTTTCCATGTTTATACATATATTAAATGAAATTGTTATTTACATGATTAAGTGTTTCTAACATGTTAAGCAATCAAACTTGTTAAGACTTGATTAATTGAACTAGGTTTCATATAGACAATTGACCACCCAAGTTGACCGGTGATTCACGAACGTTAAAACTTGTAAAAACTATATGATGACATATATATGGTTATATATATTGTTAACATGATATTATGATAAGTAAACATATTATTAAGTATATTAATAATGAACTACATATGTAAAAACAAGACTACTAACTTAATGATTTTGAAACGAGACATATATGTAATGATTATCGTTGTAACGACATTTAATGTATATATATCATATTAAGAGATATTCGTACATCATAATATCATGATAATATAATAATTTAAAATCTCATTTGATATTATAAACATTGGGTTAACAACACTTAACAAGATCGTTAACCTAAAGATTTCAAAACACCACTTACATGTAACGACTAACGATGACTTAACGACTCAGTTAAAATGTATATACATGTAGTGTTTTAATATGTATTCTTACACTTTTGAAAGACTTTAAGACACTTATCAAAATACTTCTACTTAACAAAAATGCTTACAATTACATCCTCGTTCAATTTCATCAACAATTCTACTCGTATGCACCTGTATTCGTACGCGTACAATACACAAATTTTAGATGTATGTACTATTGGTATATACACTTCAATGATCAGCTATTAGTAGCCCATGTGAGTTACCTAAAACATGTGGGAACCATCATTTGGCAACTAGCATGAAATATCTCATAAAATTACAAAAATATGAGTAATCATTCATGACTTATTTACATGAAAACAAAATTACATATCCTTTATATCTAATCCATACACCAACGACCAAAAACACCTAAAAACACTTTCATTCTTTAATTTTATTCATCTAATTGATCTCTCTCAAGTTCTATCTTCAAGTTCTAAGTGTTCTTCATAAATTCTACAAGTTCTAGTTTCATAAAATCAAGAATACTTCCAAGTTTGCTAGCTTACTTCCAATCTTGTAGAATGATCATCCAACCTCAAGAAATCTTTCTTATTTATAGTAAGATATCTTTCTAATACAAGGTAATACTCATATTCAAACTTTGATTCAATTTCTATAACTATAACAATCTTATTTTGAGTGAAAATCTTACTTGAACTGTTTTCGTGTCATGATTCTGCTTCAAGAACTTTCAAGCCATCCAAGGATCCTTTGAAGCTAGATCCATTTTTCTCATTTCCAGTAGCTTTATCCAGAAAACTTGAGGTAGTAATGATGTTCATAACATCATTCGATTCATACATATAAAGCTATCTTATTCGAAGGTTTAAACTTGTAATCACTAGAACATAGTTTAGTTAATTCTAAACTTGTTCGCAAAAAAACATTAATCCTTCTAACTTGACTTCTAAAATCAACTAAACACATGTTCTATATCTATATGATATGCTAACTTAATGATTTAAAACCTGAAAACACGAAAAACACCGTAAAACCGGATTTACGCCATCGTAGTAACACCGCGGGCTGTTTTGGGTTAGTTAATTAAAAACTATGATAAACTTTTATTTAAAAGTTTTTCTTCTGGGAAAATGATTTTTCTTATGAACATGAACCTATATCCAAAAATCATGATTAAACTCAAAGTGGAAGTATGTTTTGTAAAATGGTCATCTAGACGTCGTTCTTTCGACTGAAATGACTACCTTTACAAAAACGACTTGTAACTTATATTTCTGACTATAAAACTATACACTTTCTGTTTAGATTCATAAAATAGAGTTCAATATGAAACCATAGCAATTTGATTCACTCAAAACGGATTTAAAATGAATAAGTTATGGGTAAAACAAGATTGGATAATTTTTCATGTTGTAGCAACGTGAAAATTGGTAACAAATCTATATTAATCATATCCTAGCTAACTTATATTGTATTATACATGTATTCTAATATATTATGTAATCTTGGGATACCATAGACACGTATGCAAATGTTTTGACATATCATATCGACCCATATGTATATATTATTTGGAACAACCGTAGACACTCTATATGCAGTAATGTGGGAGTTAGCTATACAGGGTTGAGGTTGATTCCAAAAATATGTATACTTTGAGTTGTGATCTAGCCTAAGACGTGTATACACTGGGTCGTGGATTGATTCAAGATAATATATATCAATTTTTTTCTGTACGTCTATCGTTGGACAACTAGTTGTAGGTTACTAACGAGGACAGCTGACTTAATAAACTTAAAACATCAAAATGTATTAAAAGTGTTGTAAATATATTTTGAACATACTTTGATATATATGTACATATTTGTTATAGGTTCGTGAATCGACCAGTGGCCAAGTCTTACTTCCCGACGAAGTAAAAATCTGTGAAAGTAAGTTATAGTCCCACTTTTAAAATCTAATATTTTTGGGATGAGAATACATGCAGGTTTTATAAATGATTTACAAAATAGACACAAGTACGTGAAACAACATTCTATGGTTGAATTATCGAAATCGAATATGCCCCTTTTTATTAAGTCTGGTAATCTAAGAATTAGGGAACAGACACCCTAATTGACGCGAATCCTAAAGATAGATCTATCGGGCCCAACAAGCCCCATCCAAAGTACCGGATGCTTTAGTACTTCGAAATTTATATCATGTCCGAAGGAGGATCCCGGAATGATGGGGATATTCTTATATATGCATCTTGTTAATGTCGGTTACCAGGTGTTCACCATATGAATGATTTTTTTCTCTATGTATGGGATGTATATTGAAATATGAAATCTTGTGGTCTATTGTTACGATTTTATATATATAGGTTAAACCTATAACTCACCAACATTTTTTGTTGACGTTTTAAGCATGTTTATTCTCAGGTGATTATTAAGAGCTTCCGCTGTCGCATACTTAAATAAGGACAAGATTTGGAGTCCATGCTTGTATGATATTGTGTAAAAACTGCATTCAAGAAACTTATTTCGTTGTAACATATTTGTATTGTAAACCATTATGTAATAGTCGTGTGTAAACAGGATATTTTAGATTATCATTATTTGATAATCTACGTAAAGCTTTTTAAACCTTTATTGATGAAATAAAGGTTATGGTTTGTTTTAAAATGAATGCAGTCTTTGAAAAAACGTCTCATATAGAGGTCAAAACCTCGCAACGAAATCAATTAATATGGAACGTTTTTAATCAATAAGAACGGGACATTTCATCTTACTTCCTGATGACGTAAAAATCTGTGAAAGTGAGTTATAGTCCCCCTTTTAAAATCTAATATTTTTGGGATGAGAATACATGCAGCTTTATAAATGTTTTACAAAAGAGACACAAGTACATGAAACTACTTTCTATGGTTGAATGATCGAAGCCGAATATGCCCCTTTTCTAGCCTAAGAATTAGGGAACATCACTAATTTTGAGAATTAGTGCACGCCTAATTGACGTGAATCCTAAAGATAGATCTATTGGGCCTAACGAACCCCATCCAAAGTACCGGATGATTTAGTACTTCGAATTCGTTTTTATCATGTCTGAAGGACTTCCGGGAATGATAGGGGATATTCTTATATGCATCTTGTTAATGTCGGTTACCAGATATTCACCATATGAATGATTTTTATCTCTATGTATGGGATGTATATTGAAATATGAAATCTTGTGGTCTATTATTATGATTTGATAATATATAGGTTAAACCTATAACTCACCAACATTTTTGTTGACGTTTTAAGCATGTTTATTCTCAGGTAATTATTAAGAGCTTCCGCTGTTGCATACTAAAATAAGGACAAGATTTGGAGTCCATGCTTGTATGATATTGTGTAAAAACTGCATTCAAGAAACTTATTTTTGATGTAATATATTCTTATTATAAACCATTATGTAATGGTCGTGTGTAAACGGTATATTTTAGATTATCATTACTTGATAATCTACGTAATGGGTTTTAAACCTTTATTTATAAAATAAAGGTTATGGCTGTTTTAAAAATGAATGCAGTCTTTGAAAAACGTCTCATATAGAGGTCAAAACCTCACGACGAAATCAATTAATATGAAATGTTTATAATCAATATGAACGGGACATTTCACCAGTGCTGTTGCTGATGGTACTGTTGGTACCGATGATGTTGTTGAAGCTGGTAAATTTTGCACCATATTTTCCACATTGATCATTCGAGCGCGAAGCTCGTTGACTTCTTCTATTACATCGGGGTGATTGTCGGTAAGAACGAGCGAATGAATAAGGTTTAGAATCTGAGATAGTATGTAATCATGATGAGATATTTGGGGAATGAGGGTGAAAATGGTGTTTCAGACTAGTTCACCGGTAAGTGTTTCAGGTTCTTCGTCAAAACGTGAATTTGGTTGATGGAAAGGATTGCCTTCTTTTCATCTCCATTGATTTAGTAGGCTACGAACCCATCAAATGAATTGGTTGATTCATTCTAGGACACTGCTTTCGAAGCTTAGGTGAATATCCATGTCGGAATAGCTGTCGGAACAACTATCGGAATAGCTATCGGAATCTGAGGGACTCGAACTGGTTGAGGGATTCATCTCGTATGATCAGATGAAAGATTTTCGATAAGAAATAGATTATAGGATGTAGATTAGTACCCCGCAATACATAGTTTACATATGCATATATAATACTAAAATCCCATAAGTTACAGAGGAATCTACGGAAGCTGTCAGGCAAAGGTAACAATAACGATTACGCTAAGATATGAATTTATCTATACACTGTCTATGCAATAGAGGCAGTAAGATGTGTCTAGACTTTAAGAATGATAATCAAATAATTTTTGACACTAAATGATAAGCAAAACTTTTGACATGCAGACACGGTCGAAGTCCAGACTCACTAATGCATCCTAACGACTTATCAGTTAGACACACTAATGCAGACCTGGTTCGCTAAGACGACCGCTCTGATACCAACTTTCATAACCCGTCCTAATAAATTCGGATGAAGTCCATATCGATTATAAACGATTCATAATAGTTGATTATATCGCGAGGTACTTGACCTCTATATGATACATTTTACAAACATTGCATTCGTTTTTAAAAGACAAACTTGTTTTACATCGAAAGTTGACGGCATGCATATCATTTCATAATATATCCAACTATAATTGACTTAATAATAATCTTGATGAACTCAATGACTCGAATGCAACGTCTTTTGAAATATGTCATGAATGACTCCAAGTAATATCTCTAAGATGAACAAATGCACAGCGGAAGATTTCTTTCGTACCTGAGAATAAACATGCTTTAAAGTGTCATCCAAAAGGTTGGTGAGTTTATTAGTTTAACATAAATAATCATTTCCATCATTTTAATAGACCACAAGATTTTCATTTTCAGTTCTCATAAATATACTTCCCTTGCATAGAGACAAAAATATCATTCATATGGATTGAACACCTGGTAACCGACATTAACAAGATGCATATAAGAATATCCCCTATCATTTCGGGAAATCCTTCGGACATGATAAAAATGATTTCGAAGTACTAAAGCATCTGGTACTTTGGATGGGGTTCGTTAGGCCCAATAGATCTATCTTTAGAATTCGCGTCAATTAGTAGATCGGTTTACTAATTCTTAGGTTACCAAGCAAAAAGGGGCATATTCGGCTTCGATCATTCAACCATATAATGTAGTTTCGATTACTTGTGTCTATTTCGTAAAACATTTATAAAAGCAGCGCATGTATTCTCAGTCCCAAAAATATATATTGCAAAAGCATTTAAAAAGGGAGTAATGAAACTCACCTAATGTATTTTGTAGTAAAAATACATATAACGACATTGAACAAATGTAGGGTTGGCCTCGGATTTACGAACCTATATTATTCATATATATATTAAAATAAATAATCATAATTAAACAAATGTATACGTATTATTTTATGTATGAAGATTAATATTCTTATATATATATATATATATATATATATATATATATATATATATATATATATATATATATATATATATATATATATATATATATATATATATATATATATATATATGATTTTATTAATACTTATATTACATTATGATACTTATTTAATTTTTAATTAATGTTATTAGTTAAAAAACGAAATTTTAAGTAGTATTAGTATACTTTATGTATAATAAATATATTTATACTTATACTTATATATATATATATATATATATATATATATATATATATATATATATATATATATATATATATATATCTTTTGTTTTGTAAAAATTATTACTTGTAATAATACTAGTTTAAAGATAATAATAATACTGATAGTAGTAATTTTAATAAAAAGGTAATTTAACTAATAATGATAAAGTAAAATAATACTTTTAGCAACATTAATTGTAATGGTAAGTTTAATAATAATTATCATTTTAATAGAAATTTTAATGATCATATAATTAATAATACTAAAATTAATGTTAAATGGTACCTATAATACTAATATTTATGATAATGATACTTAATGATAATAATGACAATAATAATTATACATGTGATAATAACGCTAATATTAATGATAATAATAACAATAATACTAATACTGATAACAATAATAACTTTAATAATTTTACTGCTAATGATAATAATGATAATGATAATAATATTAGTGATAATAATATCAATTTAGTCTTAGTATATATAATAATAATAATAATTACTAATAATAACAATAACAATAACAATAATAATAATGATAATTATAACAATAATAATTATAATCATAATAAAAACATTAATCATAATAATAATAATAATAATAATAATAATAATAATAATAATAATAATAATAATAATAATAATAATAATAATAATAATAATAATAATAATAATAATAATAATAATAATAATAATAATAATAATAATAATAGGTACAACCTTTGAAGATATGCTTAAAAAGTATATGCCCCTGCCGGGACTCGAACCCGAGACCTCTCGATCACCCATCAAACACCCAACCATCCATCTGCCTTGTGTTTTTCTAATTTATATTAATCCTAAAACTATATATCACATATCTAATTATTTCTCTATTTCATCTTCTTCAATCTCACAGACCAAACAACCAAGAAACGAATCCATTCAATGAAAATTAATCTTGATTCAAAACTGGCTAATGAATTAAAATCAGTCTTTAATGAATACAGCTTCTTTTAAAAAAAAATTAAGAAAAAAGACCTGCTGTTTTTCGACGCTGTACAGCAAAAAAAAAAAAATTGATTTCTCAAACAAGAACGTTTTGGGTAAAAGTTTCAACACAAAATAAGTTTTATATCATTCATATAAACTTCCCAAATAATTAATTGGACTTAAAATTCAACAGATAACTTTAATTTGGTCGATGAACACTGTTTTGACTTTTAAAATTAAAAACTTTGACTCTTAAATTTGAATTCAATTCGATGAAATGGAACCTGAAATTTTTCAAAAAGATTGATTAAATCATTCCTAACAACTTTGCATTTATAGATTTTGAAAAATAAAATGAATTCGAACTGTTTGAAAATGGAACCAAGAACAGAGAAGAAAAGCTGCGTTTTTCAAATAAAACTTTGATTTTTCTGTTTTTAATCTCTAATTGTATAAGAAGAGTTTTACATAAAGGTTGAGTGATAATATTACCACTGAATTCGGTCAACTGTGATTTGTTTTGTAGCCTATTTGACTCAACAGGAAGCTCAATCAGAAACAGAATACGAATAAAAATAATTAACACAGATATAGATGGATAACTGAATTAGGCTGTATCTGTGTTGGATCTTGATTCCTATAATAAAGCTATAGGCTAGAAACAAATTCGTATATAGTTGATAGTTACTTCTACAAGATGGTACGATTATTTTATATATTATAGCTTATTTAATAAATAAGTAATTAATAATTTATAAATGTATTATTAATAATAATAATTATATTATTATTAATAATAAATTATAATGATTCTAATAAAATGATGATAATTAGATTATTAATATTAATAATAATAACATGTATTATTTTCTAAAATAATATTGATAATAATAACACTGATTAATCATAATACTAATAGATAACAATTATAATAATAATAGCTTTAAAAATAATATTAATAATACTAATAATAATACTAATTATAATAGTATTAATATGATAATAATATTTATAATAATACTATACTAGTTTGCACATATCAACTTTCATATTTGTATCATAATATTATTAATATTGATATTTATTTTAATAATAATGAAAGTAAGGATATTTAATAATCATAATAATAACTTTTATTAAATTTTTATTATTTATACATTATATATATATATATATATATATATATATATATATATATATATATATATATATATATATATTACAAAAATTAGGAATCATATACAGTCATCATAATATTATACATATATTTATTTTAATAGTAACTTAGTTATTCTAATTATTATTTTACATTTTAATTCAAATTGGTTAAATGTACTTTATTAATTCAATATTTTATATATACAATTATATTTTTATTTATATTTATATTTAGTTACAAATGGTTGTTCATGAATCGTCGGGAATAGTCAAAGGTAATTGCATATATGAAAACAGTTCAAAATTTTTAAGACTTAACAATACAAACTTTGCTTATCGTATAGAAATCATATAAAGATTAAGTTTACATTTAGTCGGAAATTCCCGGGTCGTCACACTTAGCAGCCCATGTGAGTCACCTAACACATGTGGGAACCATCATTTGGCAACTAGCATAAAATATCTCATAAAATTACAAAAATATTAGTAATCATTCATGACTTATTTACATGTAAACAAAATTACACATCTTTTATATCTAATCCATATACCAACGACCAAAAACACCTACAAACACTTTCATTCTTCAATTTTATTCATCTAATTGATCTCTCTCAAGTTCTATCTTCAAGTTCTAAGTGTTCTTCATAAATTCTATAAGTTCTAGTTTCATAAAATCAAGAATACTTCCAAGTTTGCTAGCTTACTTCTAATCTTGTAAAGTGATCATCCAACCTCAAGAAATCTCACTTATTTACAGTAAGATATCTTTCTAATACAAGGTAATACTAATATTCAAACTTTGATTCAATTTCTATAACTATAACAATCTTATTTCGAGTGAAAATCTTACTTGAACTTGTTTTCGTGTCATGATTCTGCTTCAAGAACTTTCAAGCCATCCAAGAATCCTTTGAAGCTAGATCTATTTTTCTCATTTCTAGCAGGTTTATCCACAAAACCTGAGGTAGTAATGATGTTCATAACATCATTCGATTCATATATATATATAACTACCTTATTCGATGGTTTAAACTTGAAATCACTAGAACATAGTTTAGTTAATTCTAAACTTGTTCGCAAACAAAAGTTAATCCTTCTAACTTGACTTTTAAAATCAACTAAACACATGTTCTATACCTATATGATATGTTAACTTAATGATTTAAAACTTGGAAATACGAAAAACACCGTAAAACCGGACATACGCCGTCGTAGTAACACCGCGGGCTGTTTTGGGTTTGATAATTAAAAACTATGATAAACTTTGATTTAAAAGTTGTTCTTCTGGAAAAATAATTTTTCTTATGAACATGAAACTATATCCAAAAATCATGGTTAAACTCAAAGTGGAAGTTTGTTATTCAAAATGGTCATCAAGACGTCGTTCTTTCGACTGAAATGACTACCTCTTACAAAAATGACTTGTAACTTATATTTCCGACAATAAACCTATACTTTTTCTGTTTAGATTCATAAAATAAAGTTCAATATAAAACCATAGCAATTTTATTCACTTAAAACGGATTTAAAACGAAGAAGTAATGGGTAAAACAAGATTGGATATTTTTTTATTGTTGTAGCTACGGGAAATATTGTAACAATTCTATACAAATCATATACTAGCTAAATTATATTGTATAATACATGTATTCTAATATATTATGTAATCTTGGGATACCATAGACACGTATGCAAATGTTTTGACATATCATATCGACCCATGTATATATATTATTTGGAACAACCATAGACACTCTATATGCAGTAATGTTTGAGTTAGCTATACAGGGTTGAGGTTGATTCCAAAAATATATATACTTTGAGTTGTGATCTAGCCTGAGAAGCGTATACACTGGGTCGTGGATTGATTCAAGATAATATATATCAATTTATTTCTGTACATCTAACTATGGACAACTAGTTGTAGGTTACTAACGACGACAGCTGACTTAATAAACTTAAAACATCAAAATGTATTAAAAATATTGTAAATATATTTTGAACATACTTTGATATATATATATATATATATATATATATATATATATATATATATAGTGGCAGGATCAATGGGGAAGTAACCAATCGGGGGGAAGCGGGGGGAAGCAAAAAAAAAAATTTCGTTTTTTTTTGAATTTTTTTTTTCCGGCATCAAGATCACACGAAAATATGAACATTTAGAAGAGACACTTCGTGATGAATGTTATTATTTAGGCGGGAAAACGATCAACAAAAATAACATTCAAGATAATATTGTTCGTGAAAAATATGAACGTTTTTTTTCCATGTTTTGTGAAGTAAACTTTAGCCCGATTTAGGGTTTAGGGTTTAGGGTTTGGTGTTTTTGGTTTATTCCATAAACCCAAAACACCAAACCCTAAACCCTAAACCCTAAACTCTAAACCGTTCGTGCTAAAAACTCAATCTAAATCCTAAATCTAAACCCTAAATCTAAACCCTAAACCCTAAATTTCTAAACCCTAATATCTAAACCCTATAAACCCTAATATCTAAACCCCAATAGCTAAAACCTCAAAATACGCTCGAAAAACACGATAATTGTTATATATTACTTCTTCGAGCGTTTTCCCGCCAAAATAAAAATATTTATCACAAAGTGTCTCTACTAAATGTTCATATTTTCATCTCATCTATAATGTTCGTGAACAAAGTTTTTTCAAAAAATGAAAAAAAAAAGTTTTTGCTTCCCCCCGCTTTCCCCCGAATGGTTACTTCCCTCTTGATCCTACCACTATATATATATATATATATATATATATATATATATATATATATATATATATATATATATATATAGGGGCAGGATCAATGGAGAAGTAACCAATCGGGGGGAAGCGGGGGGAAGCAAAAAAAAAATTTCGTATTTTTTGAAATTTTTTTTTCCGGCATCAAGATCACACGAAAATATGAACATTTAGAAGAGACACTTCGTGATGAATGTTATTATTTAGGCGGGAAAACGATCGACAAAAATAACATTCAAGATAATATTGTTCGTGAAAAATATGAACGTTTTTTTTCCATGTTTTGTGAAGTAAAATTTAGCCCGATTTAGGGTTTGGTGTTTTTGGTTTATTCCATAAACCCAAAACACCAAACCCTAAACCCTAAACCCTAAACTCTAAACCGTTCGTGCTAAAAACTCAATCTAAATCCTAAATCTAAACCCTAAATCTAAACCCTAAACCCTAAATTTCTAAACCCTAATATCTAAACCCTATAAACCCTAATATCTAAACCCCAATAGCTAAAACCTCAAAATACGCTCGAAAAACACGATAATTGTTATATATTACTTCTTCGAGCGTTTTCCCGCCAAAATAAAAACATTTATCACAAAGTGTCTCTACTAAATGTTCATATTTTCATCCCATCTATAATGTTCGTGAACAAAGTTTTTTCAAAAAATGAAAAGAAAAAAAAGTTTTTGCTTCCCCCCGCTTCCCCCCGAATGGTTACTTCCCTCTTGATCCTACCACTATATATATATATATATATATATATATATATATATATATATATATATATATATATATATATATATATATATATATATATATATATATATATATATATATATATATATATTTGTTATAGGTTCGTGAATTGACCAGTGGTCAAGTCTTACTCCCGACGAAGTAAAAATCTATGAAAGTGAGTTATAGTCTCACTTTTAAAATCTAATATTTTGGGATGAGAATACATGCAGTTTTATAAGTATTTTACGAAATAGACACAAGTAAATGAAACTACATTATATGGGTGAATGATCGAAGCCGAATATACCCCTTTTGCTTGGTAGCCTAAGAATTAGTAAACCGATCTACTATTTGACGCGAATCCTAAAGATATATCTATTGAGCCTAACGAACCCCATCCAAAGTACCGGATGCTTTAGTACTTCGAATTCATTTTTATCATGTCCGAAGGATTTCCCAGAATGATAGGGGATATTCTTATATGCATCTTGTTAATGTCGGTTACCAGGTGTTCACCATATGAATGATTTTTATCTCTATGTATGAGATGTATATTGAAATATGAAATTTTGTGGGATATTATTATGATTTGATAATATATAGGTTAAACCTATAACTCACCAATATTTTTGTTGACGTTTTAAGCATGTTTATTCTCAGGTGATTATTAAGAGCTTCCGCTGTTGCATATTAAAATAAGGACAAGATTTGGAGTCCATGTTTGTATGATATTATGTAAAAACTGCATTCAAGAAACTTATTTTTGATGTAATATTTTCTTATTGTAAACCATTATGTAATGGTCGTGTGTAAACGGTATATTTTAGATTATCATTATTTGATAATCTACGTAATACTTTTTAAACCTTTATAGATAAAATAAAGGTTATGGTTGTTTTAAAAATGAATGTAGTCTTTGAAAAACGTCTCATATAGAGGTCAAAATCTCGCGACGAAATCAATTAATATGGAACGTTTATAATCAATATGAACTTGACATTTCAGTTGGTATCAAAGCGTTGGTCTTAGAGAACCAGAAATTTGAATTAGTGTGTCTTATCGAGTTTGTTAGGATACATTAGTGAGTCTGGACTTCGACCGTGTTTTCTTTAAAAATGATTGCTTAACACTTTTGTTGGAAACTATATATTATTAACATGTAAATATTATGTGATATATTAACCTCTTAATGTGTTTGATATTGTGTGATAGATGTCTACCACTAGTACAAATCCCATCGATTCACCTAATAATAATGAAGAGTCGAATATATTTTGGGAAGATTCACAAATTCCCGAAGAGGAACCGGAAGAAGAGGAACCGGAAGAGGAGGAACCGGAAGAGGAGGAACCGGAAGAGGAGGAACCGGAAGAAGAGGAATCGGAAGAGGAGGAACTGGAAGAGGAGGAACCAGAAGAGGAGGAACTGGAAGAAGAAGAGGTTCCGGAGGAAGAAATACTGATACCTATAGTAAATCGATTAAATAAAAGAAAATCCTCAACCAACGGACCAAAGTTAATAATGGTCAATGGTGTTTCCGCCGAGGAAGCAAAATATTGGGAAGATTACCAATTTTTCGATGAATCGGATCCCGATGAGGATTCCGATGATGTTATAGAAATTACCTCGACCCAATTTAATAAAGCGAAAGAAAATGATAAGGGAAAAGGTATAAAAATAGAGAAACCCGATTCCAACCCCGATGAACTTTATATGTATCGGCAACATTCGTATTTCCTAAAATGTAACAATGACCCGGGAACCTCTAAACCACCAGGTTTTTCTAAACCATTGTGGAAAATGATGGCTCGTATTAGAGGAACACCATATATTCCTAGAAAATTAGGAAAACGAACCTAGTCCGAAGAAGAAGAAACCAGTGATTCAGATTAGAGGGTTGTAATCATGTTGTGTATTATATGTATTGTAGTGTGCTTGTACTTTTATGTTCTATGTAAAAATTGTTTGTATTGTTTGTTAATTATCTTTTACGAATCTAATCCTTGTCTATTTTACAGTATAAAAACAATATGGACGTTAAGGGTAGACAACCGAATATTTTAGAAGATCTACCAGAGGATATGATTGAGGAATTCTTGTCTAGAGTCGGTCAGAATTCATCAGCATAATTAATTATGGTAAAATTAACTTGTCAAACATTTGAAAAACTTTCCAGAAATGCCTTAGTTTAAAAAAGGCTTTCCTTTGATAGGTGGGGTATATCACATTAGGGAGACCGTAAGTTACGTCGTGTTTTCTTTAAAGCGTTAAATGCGGGGAACCCAAATGCAATTTTACACTACGGGTTAAGAACCTATTTTGACTCAACATATACCAACATAGGATTTCATGAATTAGAAAGAGCTTCTAACATGCAACATAAAGAAGCATGTTATGCTTACGGGTTAGTGATGTCCGCTTCTTACCAAAGTGAGAAAAAGAACATCGGATTGCAGCTTTTATATAAAACCTTCCCACAAGTGACGAATTCGGTAGTTGGGGTGAGAAACAAGGTTTTTAGATTATTACGGGACTGTTGGACATTACGAAACCCTCGTCCTTTTGATGACATTACAACATGCTGCCTAGCCAATGGTCATAACGGTTATTTTCCACAAGACCAACGATGGGAAGTCGTCTTAGTAAAACCAGAATGCATGACTTGTTTCTGGACTTATGAATTACGTGTCTTTATTTTCTTTGCTGAACAACTTGCGTATTAACTAGATTTATCTTCAAAACTGTCCTGTATCAAAGTGTACTATATTTCATGTTATATGTAATATAGCGATTGAAATGTCCCGTTCATATCGATTATAAATGTTCCATATTAATTGATTTCGTTGCGAGGTTTTGACCTCTATATGAGACGTTTTTCAAAGACTGCATTCATTTTTAAAACAACCATAACCTTTATTTTATCAATAAAGGTTTTAAAAACATTATGTAGATTATCAAATAATGATAATCTAAAATATACTGTTTACACACGACCATTACATAATGGTTTACAATAGAAATATGTTACATCGACATATGTTTCTTGAATGCAGTTTTTACACAATATCATACAAACATGGACTCCAAATCTTGTCCTTATTTTAGTATGCAATAGCGGAAGCTCTTAGTATTCACCTGAGAATAAACATGCTTTAAACGTCAACAAAAATGTTGGTGAGTTATAGGTTTAACCTATATATATCAAATCGTAACAATAGACCACAAGATTTCATATTTCAATACACATCCCATACATAGAGATAAAAATCATTCATATGGTGAACACCTGGTAACCGACATTAACAAGATGCATATATAAGAATATCCCCATCATTCCGGGACACCCTTCGGATATGATATAAATTTCGAAGTACTAAAGCATCCGATACTTTCGATGAGGTTTGTTAGGCCCAATAGATCTTTCTTTAGGATTCGCGTCAATTATGGTGTCTGTTCCCTAATTCTTAGATTACCAGACTTAATAATAAGGGGCATATTCGATTTCGATAATTCAACCATAGAATGTAGTTTCACGTACTTGTATCTATTTTGTAAATCATTTATAAAACCTGCATGTATTCTCATCTCAAAAATATTAGATTTTAAAAGTGGGACTATAACTCACTTTCACAGATATTTCCTTCCTCGAAAATAAGACTTGGCCACGGATCGATTCACGAACCTATACAAATATGTACATATACATCAAAGTATGATCAAAATATAATTACAACCATTTTTATTATGTTTTAAAGATTTGAGTGTATTAAGTCAGCTGTCCTCGTTAGTAACCTACAACTAGTTGTCCACAGTTAGATGTACAGAAATAAATCGATATATATTATTTTGAATCAATCCACGACCCAGTGTATACACGTCTCAGGCTAAATCACAACTCAAAGTATATATATTTTTGGAATCAACCTCAACCCTGTATTGCTAACTCCAACATTACTGCATATAGAGTGTCTATGGTTGTTCCAAATAATATATATACATTGGTCGATATGATATGTCAAAACATTTGCATACGTGTCTATGGTATCCTAAGATTACATAATATATTATAATACATGTATAATACAATATAAGTTAGCTAGGATATGATTTGTATAGATTTGTTAAACATTTCCCGTAGCTAAATAGATCAAAAATATCCAATCTTGTTTTACCCATAACTTCTTCATTTTAAATCCGTCTTGAGTGAATCAAATTGCTATGGTTTCATATTGAACTCTAATTTAAGAATCCAAACAGAATACGTATAGGTTTATTGTCAGAAATTTAAGTTACATGTCAATTACTAAAGAGGTAGTCATTTCCGTCGAAAGAACGACATCTTGATGACCATTTTGAAAAAAATACTTTCACTTTGAGTTTAACCAAGATTTTTGGATATAGTTTCATGTTCATATGAAAAATCATTTTCTCAGAAGAAAAACTTTTAAATCAAAGTTTATCATAGTTTTTAATTATCCAAACCAAAACAGCTCTCGGTTTCACTACGACGGCGTATATCCGATTTTATGGTGTTCATCGTGTTTCCAGATTTTAAATCATTAAGTTAGCATATCATATAGATATAGAACATGTGTTTAGTTGATTTTAAAAGTCAAATTTGAAGGATTAACTTTTGTTTGCGAACAAATTTAGAATTAACTAAACTATGTTCTAGTGATTACAAGTTTAAACCTTCGAATAAGATAGCTTTATATGTATGAATCGAATGATGTTATGAACATCATTACTACCTTAAGTTTTCTGGATAAAACTACTGGAAATGAGAAAAATGAATCTAGCTTCAAAGGATCCTTAGATGGTTTGAAAGTTCTTGAAGCAGAATCATGACACGAAAATAAGTTCAAGTAAGATTTCCACTAGAAATAAGATTGTTATAGTTATAGAAATTGAATCAAAGTTTGAATATTAGTATTACCTTGTATTAGAAAGATATCTTACTATAAATAAGAAATATTTCTTGAAGTTGGATGATCACTTTACAAGATTGGAAGTAAGCTAGCAAACTTGGAAGTATTCTTGATTTTATGAAACTGGAACTTATAGAATTTATGAAGAACACTTAGAACTTGAAGATAGAACTTGAGAGAGATCAATTATATGAAGAAAATTGAAGAGTGAAAGTGTTTTTAGGTGTTTTTGGTCGTTGGTATATGGATTAGATATAAAGGATATGTAATTTTGTTTTCATGTAAATAAGTCATGAATGATTACTAATATTTTTGTAATTTTATGAGATATTTTATGGTAGTTGCCAAATGATGGTTCCCAAATATGTTAGGTGACTCACATGGGCTGCTAAGAGCTGATTATTGGAATATATATACCAATAGTACATACATCTAAAAACTGTGTATTGTACGAGTACGAATACGGGTGCATACGAGTAGAATTGTTGATGAAACTGAACGAGGATGTAATTTTAAGCATTTTTGTTAAGTAGAAGTACTTTGATATATGTCTTGAAGTCTTTAAAAAGTGTAAGAATACATATCAAAACACAACATGTATATACATTCTAATGGAGTCGTTAAGTCTTCGTTAGTCGTTACATGTAAGTGTTGTTTTGAAACCTTTAAGTTAACGATCTCAATTAATGTTGTTAACCCAATGTTTATTATATCAAATGAGATGTTAAATTATTATATTATCATGATATTATGATGTATGAATATCTCTTAATATGATATATACATTAAAATATCGTTACAACAATAATCGTTACTTATAAGTCTCGTTTCGTAATTCTTGAGTTAGTAGTCTTGTTTTTACATATGTAGTTCATTGTTAACACACTTAATGATATATTTAAATATCATTTTATCATGTTAAATATAGTGTATCAATATCTTAATATGATACATATATATTTAGTAGACGTTATCATAACGATAATCGTTATATATATCATTTCGAGTTTCTTAACTTAGTAATCTCATTTCTTATGTATATCACACATTGTTAATATACTTAGTGAGATACTTACTCATCATAATCTCATGTTAACCATATATATATATATATATATATATGTCTATATATACCACAACAAGTAGTTTTTACAATTTTGTAACGTTCGTGAATCGCCGGTCAACTTGGGTGATCAATTGTCTATATGAAACTTATTTCATTTAATCAAGTCTTAACAAGTTTGATTTCTTAACACATTGGAAACATTTAGTCATGTAAATATCAATCTCAATTAATATATATAAACATGGAAAAATTCGGGTCACTACAGTACCTACCCGTTAAATAAATTTCGTCCCGAAATTTTAAGCTGTTGAAGGTGTTGACGAATCTTCTTGAAATAGATGCGGGTATTTCTTCTTCATCTGATCTTCACGCTCTCAGGTGAACTCGGGTCCTCTACGAGCATTCCATCAAACCTTAACAATCGGTATCTTGTTTTGCTTAAGTCTTTTAACCTCACGATCTATTATTTCGACGGGTTCTTCAATGAATTGAAGTTTTTCATTGATTTAGATTTCGTCCAACGGAATAGTGAGATCTTATTTAGCAAAACATTTCTTCAAATTCGAGACGTGTAAAGTGTTATGTACAGCCGCGAGTTGTTGAGGTAGCTCCAGTTGGTAAGCTACTGGTCCGACACGATCTATAATCTTGAATGGTCCAATGTACCTTGGATTTAGTTTCCCCCGTTTACGAAATCGAACAACGCCTTTCCAAGGTGAAACCTTAAGCATGACCATTTCTCCAATTTCAAACTCTATATTTTTTATTTTACTGTTCGCGTTGCTCTTTTGTCGACTCTGGGCGGTTTTCAATCGTTGTTGAATTTGGATGATTTTCTCGGTAGTTTCTTGTATTATCTCCGGACCCATAATCTGTCTATCCCCCACTTCATTTCAACAAATCGGAGACCTGCACTTTCTACCATAGAGTGCCTCAAACGGCGCCATCTCAATACTACAATGATAACTGTTGTTGTAGGAAAATTCTGCTAACGGTAGGTGTCGATCCTAACTGTTTCCGAAATCATTAACACATACTCGTAGCATGACTTCAAGTGTTTGTATCGTCTTTTCGCTCTGTCCATCAGTTTGTGGATGATAAGCAGTACTCATGTCTAGACGAGTCCCTAATGCTTGTTGCAATGTCTGCCAGAACCTTGAAACAAATCTACCATCCCTATCAGAGATAATAGAGACGGGTATTCCATGTGTAGTGACCCGAACTTTTCCATATTTATATATATATATATTAAATGAAATTGTTATTTACATGATTAAGTGTTTCCAACATGTTAAGCAATCAAACTTGTTAAGACTTGATTAATTGAAATAGGTTTCATATAGACAATTGACCACCCAAGTTGACCGGTGATTCACGAACGTTAAAACTTGTAAAAACTATACGATGACATATATATGGTTATATATATAGTTAACATGATTTTATTATAAGTATGTATCTCATTAGGTATTTTAACAAGGAGTTATATACATAAAAAATGAGACTATTAATTTAAGAAACTCGAAAACGATATATATAACGATTATCGTTATAACAACGTCTTACTAGGTACAAATGAATCATATTAAGATATTGATACACTTAGTTAATTATGTTAAATGATAAGTAAATATATTATTAAGTGTATTAACAATGAAATACATATGTAAAAATAAGACTACTAACTTAATGATTTCGAAACGAGAGATATATGTAACGATTATCGTTGTAACGACATTTAACTGTATATATATCATACTAAGATATATTATATATCATAATATCATGATAATATAACAATTTAACATCTCATTTGTCATAATAAACAATGGGTTAACAACATTCAACAAGATCATTAACCTAAAGGTTTCAAAACAACATTTACATGTAACGACTAACGATGACTTAACGACTCAGTTAAAATGTATATACATGTAGTGTTTTAATATGTATTCATACACTTTTGAAAGACTTCAAGACACTTATCAAAATACTTCTACTTAACAAAAATGCTTACAATTACATCCTCGTTCAGTTTCATCAACAATTCTACTCGTATGCACCCGTATTCGTACTCGTACAATACACAGCTTTTAGATGTATGTATTATTGGTATATACACTCCAATGATCAGCTCTTAGCAGCCCATGTGAGTCACCTAACACATGTGGGAACCATCATTTGGCAATAAGCATGAAATATCTCATAAAATTACAAAAATATGAGTAATCATTCATGACTTATTTACATGAAAACAAAATTACATATCCTTTATATCTAATCCATACACCAACGACCAAAAACACCAACAAACACTTTCATTCTTCAATTTCCTTCATCTAATTGATCTCTCTCAAGTTCTATCTTCAAGTTCTAAGTGTTCTTCATAAATTCCAAAAGTTCTAGTTTCATAAAATCAAGAATACTTCCAAGATTGCAAGTTTACTTCCAAGTTTTCTAAATCCATTCCAAGTAATCATCCAAGATCAAGAAACCTTTGTTACTTACAGTAGGATATCTTTCTAATACAAGGTAATAATCATATTCAAACTTTAATTCAATTTCTATAACTATAACAATCTTATTTCGAGTGGAAATCTTACTTGAAATTGTTTTCGTGTCATGATTTTGCTTCAAGAACTTTGAGCCATCCAAGGATCCTTTGAAGCTAGATCTATTTTTCTCATTTCCAGTAGGTTTATCCAAGGAACTTGAGGTAGTAATGATGTTCATAACATTATTCGATTCATACATATAAAGCTATCTTATTCGAAGGTTTAAACTTGTAATCACTAGAACATAGTTTAGTTAATTCTAAACTTGTTCGCAAATAAAAGTTAATCTTTCTAACTTGACTTTTAAAATCAACTAAACAAATGTTCTATATCTATATGATATGCTAACTTAATGATTTAAAACCTGGAAACACGAAAAACACCGTAAAACCGGATTTACGCCGTCGTTGTAACACCGCGGGCTGTTTTGGGTTAGTTAATTAAAAACTATGATAAACTTTGATTTAAAAGTTGTTATTCTGGGAAAATGATTTTTATTATGAACATGAAACTATACCCAAAAATTATGGTTAAACTCAAAGTGGAAGTATGTTTTCTAAAATGGTCATCTAGACGTCGTTCTTTCGACTGAAATGACTACCTTTACAAAAACGACTTGTAACTTATTTTTCAGACAATATACCTATTCTTTTTCTATTTAGATTCATAAAATAGAGTTCAATATGAAACCATAGCAATTTGATTCACTCAAAACGGATTTAAAATGAAGAAGTTATGGGTAAAACAAGATTGAATAATTTTTCTCATTTTAGCTACGTGAAAATTGGTAACAAATCTATTCCAACCATAACTTAATCAACTTGTATTGTATATTATGTAATCTTGAGATACCATAGACACGTATACAATGTTTCGACCTATCATGTTGACACATCTATATATATTTCGGAACAACCATAGACACTCTATATGTAAATGTTGGAGTTAGCTATACAGGGTTGAGGTTGATTCCAAAATATATATAGTTTGAGTTGTGATCAATACTGAGATACGTATACACTGGGTCGTGGATTGATTCAAGATAATATTTATCGATTTATTTCTGTACATCTAACTGTGGACAACTAGTTGTAGGTTACTAACGAGGACAGCTGACTTAATAAACTTAAAACATCAAAATATATTATAAGTGTTGTAAATATATTTTGAACATACTTTGATATATATGTATATATTGTTATAGGTTCGTAAATCAACCAGTGGCCAAGTATTACTTCCCGACGAAGTAAAAATCTGTGAAAGTGAGTTATAGTCCCACTTTTAAAATCTAATATTTTTGGGATGAGAATACATGCAGGTTTTATAAATGATTTACAAAATAGACACAAGTACGTGAAACTACATTCTATGGTTGAATTATCGAAATCAAATATGCCCCTTTTTATTAAGTCTGGTAATCTAAGAATTAGGGAACAGACACCCTAATTGACGCGAATCCTAAAGATAGATCTATTGGGCCTAACAAACCCCATCCAAAGTACCAGATGCTTTAGTACTTCGAAATTTATATCATATCCGAAGGGTGTCCCGGAATGATGGGGATGTTCTTATATATGCATCTTGTTAATGTCAGTTACCAGGTGTTCACCATATAAATGATTTTTATCTCTATGTATGGGATGTGTATTGAAATATGAAATCTTGTGGTCTATTATTACGATTTGATATATATTGGTTAAACCTATAACTCACCAACATTTTTGTTGACGTTTAAAGCATGTTTATTCTCAGGTGAATACTAAGAGCTTCCGCTGTTGCATACTAAAATAAGGACAAGATTTGGAGTCCATGTTTGTATGATATTGTGTAAAAACTGCATTCAGGAAACTGATTTCGATGTAACATATTTGTATTGTAAACCATTATGTAATGGTCGTGTGTAAACAGGATATTTTAGATTATCATTATTTGATAATCTACGTAAAGCTTTTTAAACCTTTATTTATGAAATAAAGGTTATGGTTTGTTTTAAAAATGAATGCAGTATTTGAAAAATGTCTCATATAGAGGTCAAAACCTCGCAACGAAATCAATTAATATGGAACGTTTTTAATCAATAAGAACGGGACATTTCACCATGTCTGGAGACAACATCCTTCAAATATAATTGCACCAACTTCTCCATTTTGTCATCTTCTCTAATTGGCAGGAAGTGTGCTGACTTGGTGAGACGATCAACTATTACCCAAATAGTATCATAACCACTTGCAGTCCTTGGCAATTTAGTAATGAAATCCATGGTAATATTTTCCCATTTTCATTCCGGGATTTCAGGTTGTTGTAGTAGACCTGATGGTTTCTGATGTTCAGCTTTGACCTTAGAACACGTCAAACATTCTCCTACATATTTAGCAATATCGGCTTTCATACCCGGCCACCAAAAGTGTTTCTTGAGATCTTTATACATCTTCCCCGCTCCGGGATGTATTGAATATCTGGTTTTATATGCTTCTTTAAGTACCATTTCTCTCACATCTCCAAATCTTGGTACCCAAATTCTAGCAGCCCTATATCGGGTTCCGTCTTCCCGAATATTAATATGTTTCTCTGATCCTTTGGGTATCTCATTCCTCAACTTTCCTTCTTTTACAACCCCCTGTTGCGCCTCCTTTATTTGAGTAGTAAGGTTAGTACGAATAATTATATTCATAGCTTTTACCCGTATAGGTTCTCTGTCCTTTCTACTCAAAGCGTCAGCTACCACATTCGCCTTCCCCGGGTGGTATCGAATCTCAAAATCATAATCATTCAACAGTTCAATCCACATGCGTTGTCTCATATTCAGTTGCTTCTGATTAAATATATGTTGGAGAATTTTATGGTCGGTATATATAATACTTTTGACTCCATATAAATAATGCCTCCAGGTCTTTAATGCAAAAACAACAGCACCCAATTCCAAATCGTGAGTTGTATAATTTTGCTCGTGAATCTTCAATTGTCTAGACGCATAAGCAATCACCTTCGTTCGTTGCATTAATACATAACCGAGACCTTGCTTTGATGCGTCACAATAAATCACAAAATCATCATTCCCTTCAGGCAATGATAATATAGGTGTCGTAGTTAGCTTTTTCTTCAATAACTGAAATGCCTTCTCTTGTTCATCCTTCCATTCAAATTTTTTCCCTTTATGCGTTAAAGCAGTCAAGGGTTTTGCTATTTTGGAGAAATCTTGGATGAATCTTCTGTAGTAACCAGCCAATCCTAAAAATTAACGTATATGCTTCGGAGTTTTTGGGGCTTCCCACTTTTCAACGGTTTCGATCTTTGCCGGGTCCACCTGAATACCTTCTTTGTTCACTATGTGACCGAGGAATTGAACTTCTTCCAACCAAAATACACACTTTGAAAACTTAGCGTACAGTTTTTCTTTCCTCAATACTTCTAGAACTTTTCTCAAATGTTCTTCGTGCTCTTGATCATTCTTTGAGTAAATAAGTATGTTGATAAATATATTTCATAGCATTATCCCTCAAGAAAGACAAGCTTTTAGTTGCAATTGTTCTATTTACAAGTGATATTCGTTTAAATAATAAAATGTGAAGACAAAAGACAGATTCGACAAATTGAAGACGCAAACGACTAAAAAGCTCAAAAGTACAAAGTACAATCAAAGTGGTTCCAATTATTGATAAGAAACGTCTCAAAATTACAAGAGTACAAGACACGAAACGCAAAGTACAAGATATTAAATTATACGCAAGGACGTTCGAAAATTCGGAACCGGGACCAAAGTCAACTCTCAACGCTCGACGCAACGGACTAAAAATTACAAGTCAACTATGCACAAAAATATAATATAATATTTAAATAATTCTTATGAGTATTTATATATTATATTTATTTATTAAAACGTCGACAAGCAAAGAAACAAAAATATGTGAGCTGCTACCTACCCCCATGCGATCGCATGGCCAGAAGGCACAAAAGCCATGCGATCGCATGGCCCTGAAATCCAGGCCTGGTCCTATAAAGTTCGCGAGTTTTGGACGAATATATATATATATTATAATTTTAATTTTAATTTTAATTTTAATTTTAAATTCTAATAATAAGGGTATGTTAGCGAATGTTGTAAGGGTGTAAGTCGAAATTCTGTCCGTGTAACGCTACGCTATTTTTAATCACTGTAAGTTATGGTTAATGTTATTTTTATTTTTATGTCTCGTAGCTAAGTTATTATTATGCTTATTTAAGACGAAGTAATCATGATGTTGGGCTAAAATATTAAAATTGGGTAATTGGATTTTGTACCATAATTGGGGTTTGGACAAAAGAATGACACTTGTGGAAATTAGACTATGGGCTATTAATGGGCTTTATATTTGTTTAACTAAATGATAGTTTGTTAATTTAATATAAAGATTTACAATTGGACGTACCTATAAATAACCATATACACTCGATCGGACACGATGGGCGGGATATTTATATATACGAATAATCGTTCATTTAACCGGACACGGGAATGGATTAATAGTTAATAGATTTATTAAAACAGGGGTGAAATTATGTACAAGGACACTTGGCGTAATTGTTAACAAAGTATTAAAACTTTAGGTTACACGCAGTCGATATCCTGGTGTAATTATGAAACAAAGTATTAAGACCTTGTTACAGTTTAAGTCCCCAATTAGTTGGAATATTTGACTTCGGATATAAAGATAATTTGACGAGGACACTCGCACTTTAAATTTATGACCGATGGACTGTTATGGACAAAAACCAGACGGACATATTAAATAATCCAGGACAAAGAGCAATTAACCCATGGGAATAAACTAAAATCAACACGTCAAACATCTTGATTACGAAAGTTTAAATAAGCATAATTCCTTTATTTTCATATTTAATTGCACTTCTAATTATCGCACTTTTATTTATCGCAATTTCATTATCGCTATTTATTTTACGCTTTAAATTAAGTCTTTTATTTTACATTAGGTTTTAACCGCGACTAAAGTTTTAAAATCGACAAACCGATCATTAAACGGTAAAAACCCCCTTTTATAATAATAATATTACTTATATATATATTTGTATTTTTATAAGTTAAAACTAATATAGCGTTAAGCTTGTTTAAGTGTATCCCTGCGGAACGAACCGGACTTACTAAAAACTACACTACTGTACGATTAGGTACACTGCCTATAAGTGATATAGCAAGGTTTAGGTATATCCATTCTATAAATAAATAAATCACTTGTGTAAAATTGTATCGTATTTAATAGTATTTCCTTGTAAAAATTAATAGTATTTTATACCCCTTAGCTTTAACATCAAGTATTTTTGGCGCCGCTGCCGGGGAACACATAAACGCCAGAAGCGCAACGCTATATAAAAAAATTTATTAATTTTTAGTTTACTTTTATAAAAATACGCTTTAAATATACGAAAATATAAAAAGAAAAACAAAAATTATATAATTTTAATAGTTTGTTAAATATATATATATATAAAAAACTATAAGGTTTCTTTATTTTTATTTTTATTTTGTAAAAATATAAGTTTTATTTAATTTATATAAATATATTATATAAATATATAAAACAGAAAAAAAAAATATAAAAGACTCGGCCCAGTACTGTAGCAGCCCGTAACCTGGCCCATAACCCTAGCTCATGCGATCGCATGAGCCCGAAGGCAAAACTCCATGCGATTGCATGAAGCTGTCTGACACGCCACAGTTAACCCTAAAACTGCATTAATTATGGAGTATATATTATTATTATTATCTAAACCCTAATTAGGGTTAGATTAATTAATTAGTTAATTTAGTTTTTATTTAATTTGTATTTTAAGTTTATTTAGTTTTATTAAATTACAAAATTAATAGTTTTATAAAATAAATAATATAAAAATAATATTTTTATAAAATTGTGTTTTTACAACTTTAAGTTTAATTTTATATTTTGTACCTTTTTTTTCGTTTTAGGGTAATTTTTGTATTTTTCGCTCGTATTTAGTTTTAAGTTATAGTTTTTGCCATAGTTATTTTTATTTCTAGATTTTTAGGCTTTGCCGTAAAATCCCTTAAGTGCTTTTTCTTTATACTAAGATTTAGGTGCTTTAGAATTTTGCGACGCCGTTTTTTTATTTTAGTACCTTTTTAAGTTATTGCCATTTGGGACTTTTAAGCTTTAATATTTTTAGACGCAACTTTTAGTTTTTAGTTTTTAGTTCCTTTTTAAGTTTCGACACGCTACTTTCTTATTTTTATTTTTCGACCTTTTATTTCTCGACCTTTTTCGACGCGCTCTTTTTCTTTCTTATTTCTCGCCGCTCTAGTTTATAGGACATAGATTTTTTTTCCTATTTCTTCTCTAAAATTTCAAAACGAAAATTTATTTTAAGTGGTTAAATTGATAGACATCAAAATTTTCTGGTTCGTAGTAATAGTTGGATTTGTACGTGGACCGGGTTATTGGAGCCAAACAGTACTCAATTATATTGAGACCAAACGAATCCTGCCCCTCTGCTGCATCTTTTGGCTATTCGAAACGTGGGCAAAATCAGAAAAGTCTATTAATTTAATAACTTATATAATTTTTCTTATTTTTATAACTAATAGGATATTCAGTGAATGCACCGAGCAAAACGTTCACCACCTTTTGTACGTTCACCACCTGTAACCAGATCAAGACATCTAGCAAATATTGTCGCCGTTTATTTTTCTTTAGAATCGTCATCCAGTCGACCAAGTACTCCAATTCAAATTTCCGATAATCCATTTTTTGAACCCGACCTCACAATTGAAAATCCGGAGGATCTTCAGGGACAATTCAGAGATCATGAACCATTAATCTTTCCTCCGGAACCACCAATCATTCAAACAGAGATTGTTGAGAAACGAACCATTAAATCAGAATCCTATAGTGATTCAGATTCAACAAATTCAATCATGGAAAATCTGGAACCTCTAAGTATGGAAGACCGAATGCGAGCTAAACGTACTGGCCAAGGTCACGTAATTACTCAACCAGACATTAATGCGCCAGATTATGAAATCAAAGGACAAATTCTACACATGGTAACAAATCAATGCCAATTTAGTGGTGCGCCGAAGGAAGATCCAAATGAACATCTTCGTACATTTAATAGGATCTGTACTTTATTTAAAATTTGAGAAGTTGAGAATGAACAGATATATCTCATGTTATTTCCCTGGACTTTAAAGGGAGAAGCCAAAGATTGGTTGGAATCGTTACCTGAAGGAGCGATTGATACATGGGACGTATTAGTTGAAAATTTTCTTAAACAATTCTTTCCGGCATCTAAAGCCGTAAGACTTCAAGGAGAAATAGTTACGTTCACACAAAAGCCAAATGAAACTCTTTATGAGGCGTGAACAAGATTTGGAAAGTTATTAAGAGGATGTCCGCAACATGGTTTAGACACTTGTCAAATAGTACAAATATTCTACCAAGGATGCGACATCACTACAAGAAAAGACATCGATATAGCAGCTGGTGGTTCTATTATGAAGAAAACCGCAACTGATGCTTACAAAATTATTGATAACACTGCTTCCCACTCACATGAGTGGCATCAAGAAAAAGATATCGTTAGATCATCTAAAGCAGTTAGAGCCGATTCTAGCCATGACTTAGATTCCATTTCCGCAAAGATAGATGCTGTTGAGAGATGAATGGAAAAGGTGACTAAAGATATCCACTCAATACGAATTAGTTGTGAGCAGTGTGGAGGACCACATTTGACAAAAGATTGTCTCAGTATTGAACTAACAATGGAACAAAGAGAGAATGTTTCATACATAAACCAAAGGTCTGGAAATAATTATCAGCATAATTATCAACCGCCAAGACCGATCTACAATCAAAACCAAAATTATAACCGAAATGTTCCATACAACAACCAACAAGGTCCTAGCAATCAACAAGTATCCAACAATACTTACAATCAGCAAAGACCTAATTTTCAAAATAAACCACCACAAACTGATGATAAAAAGCCAAATTTAGAAGATATGATGTCGAAGCTAGTTGAATCTCAAACGCAGTTTTTCACATCTCAGAAACAAACCAATGAACAAAATGCTCAAGCATTTTGAAATCAGCAAGCTTCTATTCAAAATTTGGAACAAGAAGTAAGTAACCTAGCAAGGTTAATAGGTGAAAGAAAACCAGGAAGTCTACCTAGTGATACAAATGCTAACCCCCGAAATGAAACAGCTAAAGCCATTACCACAAGAAGTGGTATTACACTTAAACCACCTGAAATACCTGTAATTTCTGATGAAGCTATTCCTACTCCACAAGAACCACAATCTGATCAAGATAAGGAAAAAGAATCGGTAGTTGAAAAGGTTAATGAAGATAACACAGTTAAGGCTAAACCTTATGTTAAACCATACCAACCACCACTTCCTTACCCGAGTAAAATGAGAAAAGAGAGACTTGAAGCCGAGCAATCCAAATTCTTGGATATGTTTAAACAAATAAATGTCAATCTTCCTTTCATTGATGTGATTTCAGGAATGCCTAGATATGCTAAATTTCTGAAAGATCTAATCACAAATAGAAAGAAAAATGGAAGAACTCTCGGCTGTTACTATGAATGCTAATTGTTCTGCAGTACTATTGAATAAGATACCAGAAAAACTATCTGATCCAGGAAGTTTCACAATTTCATGTTTTCTGGGTAGTCTTAGTTCAATAAAAGCATTGGCAGACTTAGGTGCTAGTATAAATTTAATGCCGTATTCATTATACGCTAAACTTGACCTTGGAGAATTGAAACCAACACGAATAAGCATACAACTAGCCGATCGATCAGTTAAATATCCTAGATGGATAATGGAGAACATGCTAGTTAAAGTTGGTACTTTAGTATTTCCAGTAGATTTTGTTATTCTGGACATGGAAGAAGATTCTCAAGTTCCTCTCATATTAGGAAGACCATTCTTAAACACGGCTAAAGCAATGATAGACGTGTTCGATAAAAACTGACCCTAAGTATAGAGGACGAGAGTGTTACCTTTTCAGGTGATAGAGCAATGCAACAACCGCAATCTGTAGATGATACATGTTATTATATTCAAACTATAGAATCACATGCAGAATTGTTAGAAGAATTTCCAGAATTACAAGGAACAGTAGAATGTTCTTTAGGAGAAGGAACTGAACCAATTGATGAAACTGAAATGTTAGCTACACTTATGGCTAATGGATATGAACCATCAACAGAAGAAATTCAAATGCTAAAAGAAGAAGACAGATATCGATATAAATCATTGATAGAAGAACCACCGACATTAGAGTTAAAGCCACTTCCAAACCATTTGGAATATGCTTATTTACATGGTGAATCTGAATTACCTGTAATAATATCGTCTTCTCTTACTGAAAATGAAAAATCTCAACTCATTTCTGTGCTAAAAGCTCATAAACCATCTATTGCATGGAAGATTCATGATATTAATGGAATAAGTCCTTCGTATTGCACACATAAAATCCTTATGGAAGAAGGTCATAAAACGTATGTGCAACGCCAACGAAGATTAAATTCTAATATGCAAGATGTTGTTAAGAAAGAAATTATTAAACTGCTTGATGCAGGTTTAATTTATCCAATCTCTGATAGTCCATGGGTAAGCCCGGTTCAATGCGTACCTAAGAAGGGTGGCATGACTGTCATCACAAATGAAAAAAATGAGCTTATTCCTACTAGGACTGTAACAGGATGACGTGATTTTATTAATTATAGAAAATTAAATGACGCCACCAGAAAAGATCACTTTCCCCTACCTTTCATTGATCAAATGTTGGAAAGATTAGCCGGAAATAGTTACTATTGTTTTCTTGATGGTTTTTCCGGATACTTTCAAATTCCAATAGCACCCTAGGACCAAGAGAAAACCACGTTCACGTGCCCTTATGGTACTTTTGCTTATAAACGCATGCCATTTGGAATTTGCAACGCCCCTGCAACCTTTCAAAGGTGCATGATGGCGATTTTTCACGACATGATAGAAGAATGCATGGAAGTTTTCATGGATGACTTTTCAGTCTTCAGTGATACTTTTGAAACTTGTCTAGTTAATCTTGAACGAATGCTTATTAGATGCGAACAATCAAATCTAGTTCTTAATTTGGAAAAATGTCATTTCATGGTTAAAGAAGGCATCGTTCTTGGACATAAAATTTTAAAGGAAGGAATTGAAGTGGATAGAGCTAAAGTAGATGTAATTGCTAAACGTCCACATCCCACCAATGTTAGAGGAGTTAGGAGTTTTCTAGGGCATGCCGGTTTTTACCGACGTTTTATAAAAGATTTTTTTAAAATTGCCACTCCTATGAATAAACTCCTAGAAAAGGATGCTCCATTCATCTTTTCAGATGAATGTATCAAATCTTTTAATATTCTTAAAGAAAAACTCACTAATGCGCCAATCATGATAACTCTAATTTGGAATCTACCGTTTGAACTTATGTGCGATGCAAGTGATTTTGCAATGGGAGCCGTTTTAGGACAAAGGATTGAAAAACGATTTCAACCTATATATTATGCTAGTAAGACATTACATGGAGCACAAACGAATTACACAACTACTGAAAAAGAACTCCTTGCTATTGTCTTTGCTTTTGACAAATTTCGTTCATATCTCGTTCTAGCAAAAACGGTGGTCTATACAGACCATTCTGCTCTTAGATACCTATTTTCGAAACAAGATGCCAAACCAAGATTAATCCGTTGGATCTTACTCTTACAAGAGTTCGATATTAAAATCCGAGACAAAAAGGGAGCAGAAAATCTCGCCGCTGATCATCTTTCTCATCTTGAAAATCCTGAATTAGAAGTTCTAAATGAATCGGCCATACAAGACAACTTTCCTGATGAATATCTATTGAAGATAGATTATAATGAAATTCCATGGTTTGCAGACTATGCAAACTACTTAGTATGTGGATTCCTTGAAAAATGATTATCGTACCAAAAACGAAAGAAATTATTTAGTGATATAAAACACTATTTCTGGGAAGATTCACATTTGTTTAAAAGTTGTCCCGATGGGATAATACGCCGATGTGTATTCGGAGATGAAGCTAGTCAAATCTTAAACCATTGTCACACAGGACCAACAGGAGGGCATTATGGGCCTCAACTTACAGCAAGAAAAGTTTATGATGCTGGATTCTATTGGCCTACAATTTTCAAAGACGTACACCTTCTTTGCAAATCCTGTTGATGCTTGTCAAAGGGCCGGAAAAATAAGTCAACGTGATGAAATGCCACAAAATGTCATTCAAGTATGTGAAGTATTTGACGTTTGGGGTATTGACTTTAGGGGTCCATTTCCAAAATCTCATAATAATCTCTACATTCTCGTTGCCATTGATTATGTATCCAAATGGGCGGAAGCACAAGCTCTCCCAACTAACGATGCACGAGTTGTAGTCAACTTTTTAAAACGTCTTTTTGCAAGGTTTGGAACGCCGAAAGCTTTAATAAGTGATCAGGGTACTCATTTTTGTAATAATCAACTTGAGAAGATTCTCAAAAGATATGGAGTAACTCATAAAATCTCCACCGCTTATCATCCACAAACAAGTGGACAAGTTGAAAATACTAACCGATCTTTAAAACGTATTCTAGAGAAAACCGTAGGATCAAATCCGAAGGAATGGTCCATTAAATTGGAGGATGCACTCTGGGCTTTTAGAACAGCCTACAAAACTCCAATTGGAACCACACCTTTTAAACTCGTTTACGGAAAAGCGTGTCATCTTCCAGTAGAAATTGAACACAAAGCATTTTGGGCTTTGAAGACATGTAATCTTGATTTACATGAAGCTGGACGTCTACGATTAAGTCAATTAAACGAATTAGAAGAATTAAGACATGAAGCATACGAAAATTCGTTAATCTATAAAGAAAGAACGAAGAAATGGCATGATAAAAGAATCAGAAGTTCAAAAGAATTTAAAGAAGGAGACAGAGTTCTTCTTTTCAATTCACGATTCAAGCTATTTCCTGGAAAATTGAAATCAAGATGGTCTGGACCATTCATAGTCAAAAGAGTTTTTCCATACGGAACAGTAGAGTTAATAAATTCAAATGGGATTGAATTTAAAGTTAATGGTCACAGAGTTAAACATTACATACATGGTCCGATGGAAGTTGACAATGAAGTCAATCATAATTTCACCACCCAAGAAAACCATCAAAATGAAAACATAAATATGTTATCAACAACATATGAAAAATCAAAATTGGAAAATAGGGAGGATTCAAATTGGAGTGATGAAGAAGAATTCTTATACAAACCTCCCATTCCAAGAAACGAAGAAAAATATGAACAAGAAGTTCAAATAGAAGTGAAAGAACCAAGAAAAGAACACCCGAAAAAGGTTTACAAACCAACTCGACTTACTAAAGCAGGAGACCCGGGTGAATTTATCATTTCTTGCTTGCTTAATGATGGTGCTGTATATAATGGACTCGCAGATTTAGGAGCAAGTGCAAATATTATGCCTCTTTCCTTATACAAAAGATTAGGTATGGGTAAATTAAAACCAACCAAAATAGGTGTTCAATCATTTGACCTAACCATTAAACACCCGGTTGGAATAGCAAATAATTTACTTGTTAACATGGAAAGTTTGACCTTTGTTGCAAACTTCATAGTGATTAATATGGAGGAAAACCTTGATATTCCTCTAATTTTAGGTCGCCCATTTTTAGCAACCACCGAGGCATTCATTGATGTAAGAGAAGGTAGAATGACACTTAGAGATGGTGATAAATCGATCACCTTTGTGAACCAAAAGTTTAGATCTCCACCAACCAAAACTGTTAGACCAATAAAAACGCATAAGTGTGGGGAAGATGAAGAAACACTTAATGATGATCCGATCACAAAGAACCCCGTTGATGATAAGAAATTAGATGAACCCGTTTTTAACAGTTCAACGAAAAAAATTTATAAACGGATTCACGATGCTAAGATAAAGGGAAACTTTAAGTTATGTAACCGATTACTATCCAATATATCGCCAAAAGAAAAGGCGATGTTAGTTAAATTTGTGAAAGCTACGGAGGAAATCAACAAATGGATTGAAGAAAAAGTTAGAGATATACAAATTGTTGATAGTCCAATTGAAAATAACGTTAATCACAATTTCAACACCGCATCTAACTAAGTGTGGGGAGGTTCGAATCTTTTTAGGGTAATAAGTATTTCTGTTAGAGTTAGATTTTTTGTTTTCGTGTAGTTCTCGAAAATGGAACCCGAATGGTCTTTCTCTAGCAGACCCTAAAGAACTAGTCTTCTCCCCCCCATTCTGAATTTTTATTTTTTTTAGGTTTTACGAGATGAAGACTTCCTGTAAACTAAACCATGTTCTAATGCTACACGCTTTGATCACTAAACGTAATAATGACACCATTCCAAGTGAAATAGTATCATTAATCAGAGGTAAATTAGACGGAGTAAGAAAAGAATCCAGGAACGAAAATAATAAGTTACAATTTGGTAAAGGAAAATCAAAATTCGTAGCGAAAAGGAGAGCTCGACACCTTGAAAGATGTCACAAATGCAGAAAATGGTCACACGAAGGAAAATGTTCGACGAATCAGACATATTCCAATACCGAATTCGTTACTTTATGCAGAGATGGACCGTTCATATGTTTAGAATAAAAAACGTTGAATGCTCGAGGTTACGCCTATGTAGCCATTGAAAACCAATTAGTCCGACTATCTTATGAGTGGGCTAAAGCAGGTCACTATGAATTCTATTTCACAGGTAAGTATGTACAGTTTTTATTTTTATTTTTATTTTTATTTTTAACCTTTTGATAATAAACGCTAATTTGTTCGCTATAAAGTATTAAATTGGTATTCAATAAAATTAGGTTTTGTGACCAAAATTATGGAAATCATACAAAAATTTATTACATCACTGCGAAATTTACCGTTTATTCTTAAGGTATGAATATCCTTAATCAATCAACCCAAAATATTTCAAAAATTCGTCATGAGTTAAACTAGGTAAAATAGCCGAAATTACTTTACCGAAAAGAGGGGCGTATATTTTTGATAATATTTGATTGATTAAAGTGGGATAAAAGATCAAAAATATTTTTAATTTTAATTTTTACCATGTTTTTAAAATTAATATTTAAAAATAAAATTAATATTGTAAACTTTAAAAATCAATATATTTAAAATTGTAAATATTTGAAAAAAAAATTAATATTTTTAATATAAGTTTGTATGTATAAAAACAAAAATATAATAAGTTTGGTGTGAATTTTTAATATGAATTTTTAATTTTATGCATTTTAAATTTAAGTTTGGTGTGAATTTAAAAACAAAAATTTACTTTATTTCGCTAAGTTAAAAATATGATTTTTAAAATTCGTCATGAGTTCAAGACTGGGTCGTTGAACCGAAATTGCTCTACCCAAGGGAGGGACGAGAACTTTTATTATCATTATTTTTAATCTTGTTGAATTAAAGTATGCCAAAAACATTAAAAAAAACCCCAAAAATCTTTACTTTTAAAACCGCGCTTTGAAATGACAAATTTTAAAATTTTGTCGAGGGACAGACTAGGACATCGTTCCGAAAAGCCCTCATCCTAATAAGAAACAAATTTTTAAAATTTTATTAATTATATGTTTTATAAGTTATAAGGTTTTTATAAAAAAAAAAAAGTTAAAATTCACTGTATCCGGACCCCGTGCGATCGCATGGGGTTTGCACTTCAACTCCATGCGATCGCATGGAGCTGGAAATCAGGCCAGAAACAAAAGGCAGTCGAGTTCTGCTTCTGTCTCACACATTACACACACAACACATACGAGCATGCACACACATACCTCTCAATTTTCATCAAATTCAACCAAATTTCTCTCTACAATCCGCTCTAAACATGAATTTGATAAGGAGTTTATCAAAAAGGGTAACAA
The DNA here is from genome assembly GCF_046630445.1 of Rutidosis leptorrhynchoides. NCBI lineage: Eukaryota > Viridiplantae > Streptophyta > Magnoliopsida > Asterales > Asteraceae > Rutidosis > Rutidosis leptorrhynchoides. The sequence continues at coordinate 653,133,061 of NC_092335.1, forward strand.
TTTCACCCCTAAATCTATTTAAATTTGATTTTTAGTGTTCTTGAGCTATATTTTTCCTAATTTGATTTTGTTAGTTTCTAGTGTAATTAGAGTTGAATTGTTAATATTTTATGCATGTATAACCTAGATTGATGCTATTTAACATGATTTGAAGCCAAAAACTTCAAAATTTTTAGAAATCTAGAGTTTGTGTTCTTGAGCAATTTGGGGCTTTTTGATATAAACAGGTTATGGCCGATTTTTGTCATGAATTATTGCTAAATTAAGTAGTGTAACATGTTTAGGTAGTTACATGATCCAAACTTTGATCCTAAACATGATTTTTGGAGATTAAAGTAGACTTTTTAAGTCTAAAATTCATGAACTTGATTAATTTGATATAATTGCCATTTGAGACTTGTTTAATTGCTAGTAATGACTATTTTGACATGTTATTTGAGTTAAATGCTTATGAACTTTGTATACATTTTCATATGTGCTTATTTGAAAAAGTGTAGAATTGTAAAAAATTGTGAAAATGTGTATAAGTTTAATTTTGATTGAACATGTTATTGTGATTGTTTTAAGTTGTTATTTTGCTAACAATAATGCATATTTGGATGTACAAATTTTGTGTTTAATGTATTTTGCAGAGATTTACTAATACTGAAACTGGAGGTTCATCATCATCATCTAGACGACATGCTCAAGAACCCGAGCAAGAACCCGAACAAGAACCATAACAGGAACAACCACATCAGCCTGATCAACATGTACCTTATTATGATCCACTACAGTTTGTTACTGAATTCATAGTATTTCCGATCCATCGACCTGTAGAATACCCAACGATTCCTGAACACACATTGCATCCTAATCTGAGATTCGATAGACGATGGAGAGATTACCCGGCATATCAAAGTAATAAATTCAAATTAGTAACGAAAGATGTAGAGGTGCCTAGGGTAATTGATTGGGATCCTTTGGAAAGGGTCCAACTTGCTGACCGTGTTAGGGAGCATTTGATACAAAGGTATGGCAGTTCTTCTTTTACTGATTTGGAACGCTTATTCACCATTCGTAGACCTGTATATAAGGAATGGTGTGTTAAGCTGATGAGTACTATAGCGTTAAATGTAGATGTAGATAGATTAGATGATAGAAGTTTTCTTAGATTTATACTTGGCGGTAGGATGTACAGGATGTCCATGCTGGACATGGCCAGGGCATTACAGATATATACTCCCGCTGAATTACTACTACCTGATTGTATGAATTTGATTTATCGTGGTGAAAGGGTAGATAGGAATTTTGATGCAAACGCCGTCTGGAGGCATATGTCAGACTATAATGTTTTTGGGCGGGGAGGAACACATACCTACTTACATATTAACAGAGCCGAGCTTCGTATAATTCATAGATTTTTGGCTAACTCGATTACACAGAGAGGTCACAACAAAGAAAAATTGACCTTACATGATTTATTTTACCTAAAGTGTATTCGAGACCCAAGAGGCTTTGTTAATATCCCCTACTGTGTTCGTTTTTGTTTATCTAAGATGGTTGAAGGAATACAGGAAGGGGGGATAATTTGAGGAGGTATTTTTGTTACTCTCATTAGAGAATATTTAGGTGTAGATAAGGACCAAGGTTGGGTCCACTTATGGAATGTAGGGAACAGGTTGAGCTTTTAGGATTGAGGGTTTATGCGGGTGCTAAGGTATTGAAGAGTAGACGCAACCAGGAAATACCCTATGTAGGTAGTCATCCTCAGGTAGAGAGAGGATCAGACGAGGAGATGGAGGAAGCGAATGACATTAGGGATGTCATTCGGGAGGCTATGACTGATGTCTACCAGCGTGTAGAGGTGGTAGATATGATAAACGCGGAGAGATTTCGTCGGATGGAGCAGTGCCAAGCCCTGAATGATTACGAGCATTCCAGGCAACGACAGCATGATAGATGGGACTATCATCAGCGTCAGATTATGAGCCGGCTGTCACCTCAGGATCACTACGTCCCGACCCGACCCGCTTACTATCCTCCACACCAGCCCGAGATGAGACCGCCATTTATTCTCTACGACCCTAACCAGGCCTACCAGTATACCTATCATCAACCATGGAACCCGGACGATGACATGAACTGGAACCCCTATCCATGATTGATTTAGTTCCAGTTGGTAATTTATATGATTTTTAATTTTTATTATTTCTGTTTATTTATGTTTAAACACATTATATTATGATACTTTTATTGTAATGTTTAATATTTTTATTATGTTGTACTAATGTTTCATATTTGATTTGAAAGTGGGATTTTAAGTCCCATTTCAAATTAACATGCATGTTTATATTTGTATGTATGTATATTGTCGATTGTACAAAACAGGGTAAAATAGTGCATTTTCAAAGACTGGCATTAAGTTCAGCAAAAGCTAGTACTTTTGACGACAAAACGAAAAATAAATGTGATGTAACAACAAGACGGAATGAACAAATGATGTGCACCATTTATCATTCAGCAAACAAACGCCAATATGTTTGGAAACTTTGGTAAAATTTAATCATTTTTCTACGCTAATCACCCTCAATAATTTAAATTGTTACTGATTTCTTGCAAATGAGGGCATTGCAAGATCTTAAGTGTGGGAAGGGGTTAAATTCTTTCGGATTTTAAAAATTTTTAATTTAAACACTTGGTTACCATTAAAAATACTAGTAACGCAGTAGTTGTATTAGAATCTAGTGCTCTCTGATAATAAAGAACAGCCCTAGTCTTATAAACTGACTACCCAATTCTAGTAAAAATTTTCAAAATTTTCAATTAAATGAACTCAAAATCATGTTTATACATATTTATGAACGATAAAAATAGGTGTTAACACCGAAATTATTGTTACCTCAGAAAGGACATAAATTGAGAAACAACCCAAAATGTTAGAATTCATTTAAAATGGAATAGAAGACAATAAAAAGGCAAATAAAAGAAGAAAAAAAAGCCAAGTGTGGGAAAAATTACCAAGTTATTTTGAACATATATCATATATTTCTGTAACAAATAATTGAAGATACTTTTGCTTTGGACTAATCTAATCAGTTTTACCCGATTTACTGTAATATATTTAAAAGAAAAGATGGATCTACACGATGAATCAATTCCATCATTAAAAGGAAGTAAAGTCTTCCAAAAAAGAAACGCGCTTCTTGATTTAGGTCATGAAGTTGTCGTCCAGACCAGCTGTAGGTTGACGAAAAATCTAGAAAAGTCATCTCTAAAATCAGCAGGAAATCCATGGACCTCAGCATCAAACAGGGTCGCCAAGTGGTCAGACTTATCCTAACCATGAGAGGATCTGTCTTGTAAAATGGGGAGGACGCCGTGCAAATTAGCTGGATAAGACTAATGAATCAGACCCCCAGAAAAGGATAATCTCCTTAAAAGATCAAAAAATTAGCTTTTAAGACTGATATTACTCAATCCTTGAGATTGACTTTTAAAGATTGAGAATTACAAACTCATGGAATTCAATGATATCTAAACTCGAGCTTGAACTCGAAAATATTTTGATCAAAATTACAAACCGATTTGTTTTCTGAAAACCCATTTTCAATGCGTTCATTACTATTGAACGTAAAATCCTAGGAATTCACCTAGAATTCATTAGGTCACCTGAACCAAATCGGGTGTCAACCGTAAGAACGGTGGTTGCATAGCATGGTCAAAGTCAGGACCTTGTGCTAGACCGGAAAAATTATAAGGGTGAGCTTTACTATTGCTCCTACCAAGGATAGTAATTGCATCCGACACGTTATAGACCATAATTAAAAGCATGTCAGGGGACATTGCCTTAACAGTTGCTTATTCAAACGCTTTCCTTTACAACCGGACGGTAGTTTATCGAAAGGTAATATACGGAGCAAGTATACTGGACGTGTTGCTTTCCTAATATAAGGTTAGCAAGTGGGTGACACAAAACCGTAAGTTTTGAGCTAAAATTTTCAAATCTAAAACCCACCAAACCCACAAAAATAATTTGCAAACACCGGTGAAGGGTTATTCCGGAAAACTTATCTAGGGTAAAAGCTAGATTTAATTTTCAAAAGATCAAATGTTTTCATAAAGATCCAATTTCCTTAATGGATCTAAATTTTCATAGTCATGTGGGACTGTAAACCACATCGTTACTACCATTGTTTATACCGCCGTATAGAAATCACTGATGTACAAAGTGTGAAGAATAAAGAAGTGATTCTAATATTTTTATTTCAAGACTATATTGCTTGAGGACAAGCAACGCTCAAGTGTGGGAATATTTGATAATGTTAAAAACGAACATATATTTCATAGCATTATCCCTCAAGAAAGACAAGCTTTTAGTTGCAATTGTTCTATTTACAAGTGATATTCGTTTAAATAATAAAAGGTGAAGACAAAAGATAGATTCAACAAATTGAAGACGCAAACGACCAAAAAGCTCAAAAGTACAAAGTACAATCAAAGTAGTTCCAATTATTGATAAGAAACGTCTCAAAATTATAAGAGTACAAGACGCGAAACGCAAAGTACAAGATATTAAATTATACGCAAGGACGTTCGAAAATCCAGAACCGGGACCAAAGTCAACTCTCAACGCTCGACGCAACGGACTAAAAATTACAAGTCAACTATGCACATAAATATAATATAATATTTAAATAATTCTTATAACTATTTATATATTATATTTATTTATTAAAACGTCGACAAGCAAAGAAACAAAAATATGTGAGCTGCTACCTACCCCCATGCGATCGCATGGCCCTGAAATCCAGGCCTGGTCCTATAAAGTTCGCGAGTTTTGGAAGAAATTTTACATCTTTTTCTTTCCTTCTATCAACGTAAACATATATATATATATATATATATATATATATATATATATATATATATATATATATATATATATATATATATATATATATATATATATATATATATATATATATATATATATATATATATTATAATTTTAATTTTAATTTTAATTTTAAATTCTAATAATAAGGGTATGTTAGCGAATGTTGTAAGGGTGTAAGTCGAAATTCTGTCCGTGTAACGCTACGCTTTTTTAATCACTGTAAGTTATGGTTAATGTTATTTTTATTTTAATGTCTCGTAGCTAAGTTATTATTATGCTTATTTAAGATGAAGTAATCATGATGTTGGGCTAAAATACTAAAATTGGGTAATTGGATTTTGTACTATAATTGGGGTTTGGACAAAAGAACGACACTTGTGGAAATTAGACTATGGGCTATTAATGGGCTTTATATTTGTTTAACTAAATGATAGTTTGTTAATTTAATATAAAGATTTACAATTGGACGTACCTATAAATAACCATATACACTCGATCGGACACGATGGGCGGGATATTTATATATACGAATAATCGTTCATTTAACCGGACACGGGAATGGATTAATAGTTAATAGATTTATTAAAACAGAGGTGAAATTATGTACAAGGACACTTGGTGTAATTGTTAACAAAGTATTAAAACCTTGGGTTAAACGCAGTCGATATCCTGGTGTAATTATTAAACAAAGTATTAAGACCTTGTTACAGTTTAAGTCCCCAATTAGTTGAAATATTTGACTTACGATATAAAGATAATTTGACGAGGACACTCGCACTTTAGAAGTTCTAAATGAATCGGCAATGCAAGACAACTTTCCTGATGAATATCTATTGAAGATAGATTATAATGAAATTCCATGGTTTGCAGACTATGCAAACTACTTAGTATGTGGATTCCTTGAAAAATGATTATCGTACCAAAAACGAAAGAAATTATTTAGTGATATAAAACACTATTTCTGGGAAGATTCACATTTGTTTAAAAGTTGTCCCGATGGAATAATACGCCGATGTGTATTCGGAGATGAAGCTAGTCAAATCTTAAACCATTGTCACACAGGACCAACAGGAGGGCATTATGGGCCTCAACTTACAGCAAGAAAAGTTTATGATGCTGGATTCTATTGGCCTACAATTTTCAAAGATGTACACCTTCTTTGCAAATCCTGTTGATGCTTGTCAAAGGGCCAGAAAAATAAGTCAACGTGATGAAATGCCACAAAATGTCATTCAAGTATGTGAAGTATTTGACGTTTGGGGTATTGACTTTATGGGTCCATTTCCAAAATCTCATAATAATCTCTACATTCTCATTGCCATTGATTATGTATCTAAATGGACGGAAGCACAAGCTCTCCCAACTAACGATGCACGAGTTGTAGTCAACTTTTTAAAATGTCTTTTTGCAAGGTTTGGAACGCCGAAAGCTTTAATAAGTGATCAGGGTACTCATTTTTGTAATAATCAACTTGAGAAGATTCTCAAAAGATATGGAGTAACTCATAAAATCTCCACCGCTTATCATCCACAAACAAGTGGACAAGTTGAAAATACCAACCGATCTTTAAAACGTATTCTAGAGAAAACCGTAGGATCAAATCCGAAGGAATGGTCCATTAAATTGGAGGATGCACTCTGGGCTTTTAGAACAGCCTACAAAACTCCAATTGGAACCACACCTTTTAAACTCGTTTACGGAAAAGCGTGTCATCTTCCAGTAGAAATTGAACACAAAGCATTTTGGCCTTTGAAGACATGTAATCTTGATTTACATGAAGCTGGACGTCTACGATTAAGTCAATTAAACGAATTAGAAGAATTAAGACATGAAGCATACGAAAATTCGTTAATCTATAAAGAAAGAATGAAGAAATGGCATGATGAAAGAATCAGAAGTTCAAAAGAATTTAAAGAAGGAGACAGAGTTCTTCTTTTCAATTCACGATTCAAGCTATTTCCTGGAAAATTGAAATCAAGATGGTCTGGACCATTCATAGTCAAAAGAGTTTTTCCATACGGAACAGTAGAGTTAATAAATTCAAATGGGATTGAATTTAAAGTTAATGGTCACAGAGTTAAACATTACATACATGGTCCGGTGGAAGTTGACAATGAAGTCAATCATAATTTCACCACCCAAGAAAACCATCAAAATGAAAACATAAATATGTTATCAACAACATATGAAAAATCAAAATTGGAAAATAGGGAGTATTCAAATTGGAGTGATGAAGAAGAATTCTTATACAAACCTCCCATTCCAAGAAACGAAGAAAAATATGAACAAGAAGTTCAAATAGAAGTGAAAGAACCAAGAAAAGAACACCCGAAAAAGGTTTACAAACCAACTCGACTTACTAAAGCAGGAGACCCGGGTGAATTTATCATTTCTTGCTTGCTTAATGATGGTGCTGTATATAATGGACTCGCAGATTTAGGAGCAAGTGAAATATTATGCCTCTTTCCTTATACAAAAGATTAGGTATGGGTAAATTAAAACCAACCAAAATAGGTGATCAATCATTTGACCTAACCATTAAACACCCGGTTGGAATAGCAAATAATTTACTTGTTAACGTGGGAAGTTTGACCTTTGTTGCAAACTTCATAGTGATTAATATGGAGGAAAACCTTGATATTCCTCTAATTTTAGGTCGCCCATTTTTAGCAACCACCGAGGCATTCATTGATGTAAGAGAAGGTAGAATGACACTTAGAGATGGTGATAAATCGATCACCTTTGTGAACCAAAAGTTTAGATCTCCACCAACCAAAACTGTTAGACCAATAAAAACGCATAAGTGTGGGGAAGATGAAGAAACACTTAATGATGATCCGATCACAAAGAACCCCGTTGATGATAAGAAATTAGATGAACCCGTTTTTAACAGTTCAACGAAGAAAATTTATAAATGGATTCACGATGCTAAGATAAAGGGAAACTTTAAGTTATGTAACCGATTACTATCCAATTTATCGCCAAAAGAAAAGGCGATGTTAGTTGAATTTGTGAAAGCTACGGAGGAAATCAACAAATGGATTGAAGAAAAAGTCAGAGATATACAAATTGTTGATAGTCCAATTGAAAATAACGTTAATCACAATTTCAACACCGCATCTAACTAAATGTGGGGAGGTTCGAATCTTTTTAGGGTAATAAGTATTTCTGTTAGAGTTAGATTTTTTGTTTTCGTGTAGTTCTCGAAAATGGAACCCGAATGGTCTTTCCCTAGCAGACCCTAAAGAACTAGTCTTCCCCCCCCCCCATTCTGAATTTTTATTTTTTTAGGTTTTACGAGATGAAGACTTCCTGTAAACTAAACCATGGTCTAATGCTACACGCTTTGATCACTAAATGTAATAATGACACCCTTCCAAGTGAAATAGTATCATTAATCAGAGGTAAATTAGACGGAGTAAGAAAAGAATCCAGGAACGAAAATAATAAGTTACAATTTGGTAAAGGAAAATCAAAATTCGCAGCAAAAAGGAGAGCTCGGCACCTTGAAATATGTCACAAATACAGAAAATGGTCACACGAAGGAAAATGTTCGACGAATCAGACATATTCCAATACCGAATTCGTTACTTTATGCAGATATGGACCGTTCATATGTTTAGAAGAAAAAACGTTGAATGCTCAAGGTTACGCCTATGTAGCCATGGAAAACCAATTAGTCCGACTATCTTATGAGTGGGCTAAAGCAGGTCACTAAGAATTCTATTTCACAGGTAAGTATGTACAGTTTTTATTTTTTTTTTATTTTTTTTTTATTTTTAACCTTTTGATAATAAACGCTAATTTGTTCGCTATAAAGTATTAAATTGGTATTCAATAAAATTAGGTTTTGCGACCAAAATTATTGATATCATACAAAAATTTATTACATCACTGCGAAATTTACCGTTTATTCTTAAGGTATAAATATCTTTAATCAATCAACCCAAAATATTTCAAAAATTCGTCATGAGTTAAACTAGGTAAAATAGCCGAAATTACTTTACCGAAAAGAGGGGCGTATATTTTTGATAATATTTGATTGATTAAAGTGGGATAAAAGACCAAAAATATTTTTAATTTTAATTTTTACCATGTTTTTAAAATTAATATTTAAAAATTAAATTAATATTGTAAACTTTAAAAATCAATATATTTAAAATTGTAAATATTTGAAAAAAAAAATTAATATTTTTAATATAAGTTTGTATGTATGAAAACAAAAATATAATAAGTTTGGTGTGAATTTTTAATATGAATTTTTAATTTTATGCATTTTAAATTTAAGTTTGGTGTGAATTTAAAAACAAAAATTTACTTTATTTCGCTAAGTTAAAAATATGATTTTTAAAATTCGTCGTGAGTTGAAGACTGGGTCGTTGAACCGAAATTGCTCTACCCAAGGGAGGGACGAGAACTTTTATTATCATTATTTTTAATCTTGTTGAATTAAAGTATGCCAAAAACATTAAAAAAAAACCCCAAAAATCTTTACTTTTAAAACCGCGCTTTGAAATGACAAATTTTAAAATTTTGTCGAGGGACAGACTAGGACATTGTTTCGAAAAGCCCTCATCCTAATAAGAAACAAAATTTTAAAATTTTATTAATTATATGTTTTATAAGTTATAAGGTTTTTATAAAAAAAAAAAAAAAGTTAAAATTCACTGTATCCGGACCCCGTGCGATCGCATGGGGTTTGCACTTCAACTCCATGCGATCGCATGGAGCTGGAAATCAGGCCAGAAACAAAAGGCAGTCGAGTTCTGCTTCTGTCTCACTCATTACACACACAACACATACAAGCATGCACACACATACCTCTCAATTTTCATCAAATTTTCACCAAATTCAACCAAATTTCTCTCTACAATCCGCTCTAAACATGAATTTGATAAGGAGTTTATCAAAAAGGGTAACAATTTCACCCCTAAATCTCTTTAAATTTGATTTTTGGTGTTCTTGAGCTATATTTTTCCTAATTTGATTTTGTTAGTTTCTAGTGTAATTAGAGTTAAATTGTTAGTATTTTATGCATGTATAACCTAGATTGACGCTATTTAACATGATTTGAAGCCAAAAACTTCAAAATTTTTAGAAATCTAGGGTTTGTGTTCTTGAGCAATTTGGGGCTTTTTGATATAAACAGGTTATGGCCGATTTTTGTCATGAATTATTGCTAAATTAAGTAGTGTAACATGTTTAGGTAGTTACATGATCCAAACTTTGATCCTAAACATGATTTTTGGAGATTAAAGTAGACTTTTTAAGTCTAAAATTCATGAACTTGATTAATTTGATATAATTACCATTTGAGACTTGTTTAATTGCTAGTAATGACTATTTTGACATGTTATTTGAGTTAAATGCTTATAAACTTTGTATACATTTTCATATGTGCTTATTTGAAAAAGTGTAGAATTGTAAAAAATTGTGAAAATGTGTATAAGTTTAATTTTGATTGAACATGTTATTATGATTGTTTTAAGTTGTTATTTTGCTAACAATAATGCATATTTGGATGCACAAATTTTGTGTTTAATGTATTTTGCAGAGATTTACTAATACTGAAACTGGAGGTTCATCATCATCATCTAGACGACCTGCTCAAGAACCAGAGCAAGAACCCGAACAAGAACTATAACAGGAACAACAACATCAGCCTGATCAACATGTACCTTATTATGATCTGCTACAGTTTGTTACTGAATTCATAGTATTTCCGATGCATCCACCTGTAGAATACCCAACGATTCCTGAACACACATTGCATCCTAATCTGAGATTCGATAGACGATGGAGAGATTACCCGGCATATCAAAGTAATAAATTCAAATTAGTAACGAAAGATGTAGAGGTGCCTAGGGTAATTGATTGGGATCCTTTGGAAAGGGTCCAACTTGCTGACCGTGTTAGGGAGCATTTGATACAAAGGTATGGCAGTTCTTCTTTTACTGATTTGGAACGCTTATTCACCATTCGTAGACCTGTATATAAGGAATGGCGTGTTAAGCTGATGAGTACTATAGCGTTAAATGTAGATGTAGATAGATTAGATGATAGAAGTTTTCTTAGATTTATACTTGGCGGTAGGATGTACAGGATGTCCATGCTGGACATGGCCAGGGCATTACAGATATATACGCCCGCTGAATTACTAGTACCCAATTGTATGAATTTGATTTATCGTGGTGAAAAGGTAGATAGGAATTTTGATGCAAACGCCGTCAGGAGGCATATGTCAGACTATAATGTTTTTGGGCGGGGAGGAACACATACCTACTTACATATTAACAGAGCCGAACTTCGTATAATTCATAGATTTTTGGCTAACTCGATTACACAGAGAGGTCACAACAAAGAAAAATTGACCTTACATGATTTATTTTACCTAAAGTGTATTCGAGACCCAAGAGGCTTTGTTAATATCCCCTACTGTGTTCGTTTTTGTTTATCTAAGATGGTTGAAGGAATACAGGAAGGGGGGATAATTGGAGGAGGTATTTTTGTTACTCTCATTAGAGAGTATTTTGGTGTAGATAAGAGCCAAGGGGGTCCACTTATGGAATGTAGGGAACAGGTTGAGCTTTTAGGATTGAGGGTTTATGCGGGTGCTAAGGTATTGAAGAGTGGACGCAACCAGGCAATACCCTATGTAGGTAGTCATCCTCAGGTAGAGAGAGGATCAGACGAGGAGATGGAGGAAGCGGATGACATTAGGGATGTCATTCGGGAGGCTATGACTGATGTCTACCAGCGTGTAGAGGAGGTAGATATGATAAACGCGGAGAGATGGGACTATCCTCAGGATCACTACGTCCCGACCCGACCTGGATGGAGCAGTGCCAAGCCCTGAATGATTACGAGCATTCCAGGCAACGACAGCATGATAGATGGGACTATCATCAGCGTCAGATTATGAGCCGGCTGTCACCTCAGGATCACTACGTCCCGACCCGACCCGCTTACTATTCTCCACACCAGCCCGAGATGAGACCGCCATTCACTCTCTACGACCCTAACCAGGCCTACCAGTACACCTATCACCAAACATGGAACCCGGACGATGACATGAACTGGAACCCCTATCCATGATTGATTTAGTTCCAGTTGGTAATTTATATGATTTTTAATTTTTATTATTTCTGTTTATTTATGTTTAAACACATTATATTATGATACTTTTATTGTAATGTTTAATATTTTTATTACGTTGTACTAATGTTTCATATTTGATTTGAAAGTGGGATTTTAAGTCCCATTTCAAATTAACATGCATGTTTATATTTGTATGTATGTATATTGTCGATTGTACAAAACAGGGTAAAATAGTGCATTATCAAAGACTGGCATTAAGTTCAGCAAAAGCTACAGCAAAAGCTAGTACTTTTGACGACAAAACGAAAAACTAATGTGATGTAACAACAAGACGGAATGAACAAATGATGTGCACCATTTATCTTTCAGCAAACAAACGCCAATATGTTTGGAAACTTTGGTAAAATTTAATCATTTTTCTACGCTAATCACCCTCAATAATTTAAATTGTTACTGATTTCTTGCAAATGAGGGCATTGCAAGATCTTAAGTGTGGGAAGGGGTTAAATTCTTTCGGATTTTAAAAAATTTTGATTTAAACACTTGGTTACCATTAAAAATACTAGTAACGCAGTAGTTGTATTAGAATCTAGTGCTCTCTGATAATAAAGAACAGCCCTAGTCTTATAAACTGACTACCCAATTCTAGTAAAATTTTTCAAAATTTTCAATTAAATGAACTCAAAATCATGTTTATACATATTTATGAACGATAAAACTAGGTGTTAACACCGAAATTATTGTTACTTCAGAAAGGACATAAATTGAGAAACAACTCAAAATGTTAGAATTCATTTAAAATGGAATAGAAGACAATAAAAAGGCAAATAAAAGAAGAAAAAAAAGCCAAGTGTGGGAAAAATTACCAAGTTATTTTGAACATATATCATATATTTCTGTAACAAATAATTGAAGATACTTTTGCTTTGGACTAATCTAATCAGTTTTACCCGATTTACTGTAATATATTTGAAAGAAAAGATGGATCTACAAGATGAATCAATTCCATCATTAAAAGGAAGTAAAGTCTTCCAAAAAAGAAACGCGCTTCTTGATTTAGGTCATGAAGTTGTCGTCCAGACCAGCTGTAGGTTGACGAAAAATATAGAAAAGTCATCTCTAAAATCAGCAGGAAATCCATGGACCTCAGCATCAAACAGGGTCGCCAAGTGGTCAGACTGATCCTAACCATGAGAGGATCTGTCTTGTAAAATGGGGAGGACGCCGTGCAAATTAGCTGGATAAGACTAATGAATCAGACCCCCAGAAAAGGATAATCTCCTTAAAAGATCAAAAAATTAGCTTTAAAGACTGATATTACTCATTCCTTGAGATTGACTTTTAAAGATTGAGAATTACAAACTCATGGAATTCAATGATATCTAAACTCGAGCTTGAACGAGAAAATATTTTGATCAAAATTACAAACCGATTTGTTTTCTGAAAACCCATTTTCAATGCGTTCATTACTATTGAACGTAAAATCCTAGGAATTCACCTAGAATTCATTAGGTCACCTGAACCAAATCGGGTGTCAACCGTAAGAACGGTGGTTTCATAGCATGGTCAAAGTCAGGACCTTGTTCCAGACCGGAAAAATTATAAGGGTGAGCTTTACTATTGCTCCTACCAAGGATAGTAATTGCATCCGACACATTATAGACCATAATTAAAAGCATGTCAGGGGACATTGCCTTAACAGTTGCTTATTCAAACGCTTTCCTTTACAACCGGACGGTAGTTTATCGAAAGGTAATATACGGAGCAAGTATACTGGACGTGTTGCTTTCCTAATACAAGGTTAGCAAGTGGGTGACACAAAACCGTAAGTTTTGAGCTAAAATTTTCAAATCTAAAACCCACCAAACCCACAAAAATAATTTGCAAACACCGGTGAAGGGTTATTCCGGAAAACTTATCTAGGGTAAAAGCTAGATTTAATTTTCAAAAGATCAAATGTTTTCATAAAGATCCAATTTCCTTAATGGATCTAAATTTTCATAGTCATGTGGGACTGTAAACCACATCGTTACTACCATTGTTTATACCGCCGTATAGAAATCACTGATGTACAAAGTGTGAAGAATAAAGAAGTGATTCTAATATTTTTATTTCAAGACTATATTGCTTGAGGACAAGCAACGCTCAAGTGTGGAAATATTTGATAATGCTAAAAATAAACATATATTTCATAGCATTATCCCTCAAGAAAGACAAGCTTTTAGTTGCAATTGTTCTATTTACAAGTGATATTCGTTTAAATAATAAAAGGTGAAGACAAAAGACAGATTCAACAAATTGAAGACGCAAACGACCAAAAAGCTCAAAAGTACAAAGTACAATCAAAGTGGTTCCAATTATTGATAAGAAACGTCTCAAAATTACAAGAGTACATGACGCAAAATGCAAAGTACAAGATATTAAGTTATACGCAAGGTCGTTCGAAAATCTGGAACCGGGACCAAAGTCAACTCTCAACGCTCGACGCAACGGACTAAAAATTATAAGTCAACTATGCACATAAATATAATATAATATTTAAATAATTCTTATAATTATTTATATATTATATTTATTTATTAAAACGTCTACAAGCAAAGAAACAAAAATATGTGAGCTGCTACCTAACCCCATGCGATCGCATGGCCCTGAAATCCAGGCCTGGTCCTATAAAGTTCGCGAGTTTTGGACGAAATTTTACATCTTTTTCTTTCCTTCTATCAACGTAAACATATATATATATATATATATATATATATATATATATATATATATATATATATATATATATATATATATATATATATATATATATATATATATTATAATTTTAATTTTAATTTTAAATTCTAATAATAAGGGTATGTTAGCGAATGTTGTAAGGGTGTAAGTCGAAATTCTGTCCGTGTAACGCTATGCTATTTTTAATCACTGTTGTGACAACCCGGAAATTTCCAACCAAATTTAAACTTTAATCTTTATATGTTTCCGACACGATAAGCAATATTTGTTAAGTTAAATTTCAAGAATTTTAAACTATGTTCATACATTCATTCAACCTCGACCAAGTTCCAACGATTCACGAACCATTAAACGAATATGATTATATATGTATATGTGTATATATATTATAACTTGAAACGTAAACAAAATATTAGATTAAATACTTTATATGATTGTATCTGTTTCAAAATGTTTATCAATGGAATTAGAAGATAAGATCAAATGATTGAATTATCAGATATATTGAATTATGATTACAAGTCTCTGTTGAAAGGCCCACGTTGATTTGAGAAATCTTTTCATTTTAACAATATTCGAAAAATGGTAAAGTGATTTATAAATATGAACAAATTGTCAATCATTGAGAACTAGACAAAGGATAGTGGAAGATTGAATCTCATAAAGACTCGATTGATCTATTTAGTTTCAAACGTACAAAAACGTTTTCAGTTTAAAAAGAACTTTATTATTAAAACGTATATAACTTTTATAAATATCTAGAACCACTTTTGACAACTCATTACTTAACTACTATGATAAAGATAACGATATTTATATTTTATTTTATTAAATATATATAACGATTTAAATTAATATTATATATATTTATACGCGTATTATACGTACATAGTTTTATACTTTTACTATACTTAAACTTTACCTTTACTTTATTTTTACTTTACTTTAACTTTAATAATTCATACTTTAATAATTCACTTTAATAATTCATACTTTAATAATTCACTTTAATAATTCATACTTTAATAATTCACTTTAATAATTCATACTTTAATAATTCACTTTAATAATTCAAAAATCTATTATAAATAGAATTCAATAGGTTTCATTATTTCATAGAAACTTGAAAATAGTTTTCTCTAAACTCTCTCAATCGATTTACATATATATATTTACTCCGTATTATCTCAAGATATTATTAGTATACATAAAATATTACGACGGAGTGCTGTCCGAGTGATTTCGAAGTTGTTTTTTTTTGAGTGGGATAAGATTAAGGAAATTATGGGTTATAGCTATGGAGGTGATTGAGTATGGTTCATGGGTATGCTCGTGAGGTCAATATAGTGTTTATCATCTCCGTTGCGTTTACGTACCTTTCCTGCAATATTGAATCTCAATATTGATATGTGAGTACTCATAATTTAATTTTTACATACTAATAGTGTATCCCTGACTAGTGCTCGAGTATATAGGATTATGCATGCTTGTACTTTTGATATTGCCATTAGATAGGTTATGTTGATTCCTGAATTAGTTACATATACGATTGAGATAAGGTATAAGATATGCATGTCGTTGGAAAGCTAACAAAAAATAGTTGAATTTTGGTTTAAGAATCACTTGAATCCAAGTAATGGCTAGAAAGTTATGAAATAAACAAATTGCATAATTAATTTCGTAATTAAAATTGCTGATGATAATTAGTGAACTAATTTTTTGGGTTATAAAAAGTGATTATTTGGATTCTACTCGTTGAGTAGATGAATTTTCATATAAAGCACGTCTCGTTTCGTTGAACGGTTGTCAAGTTATGGACAAAAGAAGTTTTGCAAATTTTGATGAAATGTCGAAACGGGAACTGAAATTCTCGCTGATCTGCGTTGTTTCATATATAAAAAAAATACCACTGAATTCTTTGCTGTAAGTTCTAATAAACAACTCTAGCCGTTTGTCAATTCGAGTCTCGACGATTTTTCTAAAAATTATCAAAGTTGACAGTTTGGTCACATTTTAAAATTCTAAAAAGAGCTGAAACTTTTTTATTTAAAAATGTCAGTTTTGTGTCAGTTGTCATGTTCGGCCTGATATGTGTTTACTCTTGCCAAAAATCATGTTATATCTTTGTGGTAACGAGAATTTGTAGGTTTTGACCGTTTGTCAATACGAGTTTTGAGAAATTTTCTAAAAATATCCAAAGTAGGCTACTCGGTCACTTTTGTAAATTTATTAAAGCTGAAAAATTAACTTTGAAACGCCGAAAACGCGTTGGCAACTACGAGTTGTCTAGGTTTAGTTTACTTCTGTAATATTTATGCTTAATTTTTTTTGGTAATGTGTAACTTTTATCTTTGGCAGTTTATCAATCGGAGTTCCGATAATTTTTCTAAAAATAGCTGAAGTGGCCCGTTTAGTCATGTTTGACCGAAAATCATTTTTGTATAAGTTATTATATATTTGCATGCGACCTCATTTTTACTTTGACCTTTGACTTTTGACTTTAACCTTTGACTTTTGACTTTGAACTTTGACTTTTCCTGTTAACTTTTCAGTTAACTTTTTGTGTTGATTTTCTCTAAAAAAAAAAAAAAAAAAAAAAAAAAAAAAAAAAAAAAAAAAAAAAACCTAAAATACTATTTTATGATTATGAAACCATTTGTGTTACGTTGTTTCACACGTCACCTTTTACTAGAATCTTAATTGAGCATGAGTAATATAACATGTTACTATACTGTAGAGTTAGACTTGAGCTATAGGATAGGATTACACTATGACCTGACCTAAATTGCTATACAAATATTGACCAACATATAAATATATATAATTAATATAGGTTCGTGAATCCGAGGCTAACCTTGCACTTGTTCAATGACGTTATATGTATTTTTACTACGAAATACAGTATGGTGAGTTTCATTTGCCTTTTTACCCTTTATATTTTTGGGACTGAGAATACATGCGCTTTTATAAATGTTTGACGAAATAGACACAAGTAATTGAAACTACATTCTATGGCTGAATTATCGAAATCGAATATGCCCCTTTTTATTAAAGTCTGGTAATCTAAGAATTAGGGAACAGACACCCTAATTGACGCGAATCCTAAAGATAGATCTATCGGGCCTAACAAACCCCATCCAAAGTACCGGATGCTTTAGTACTTCGAAATTTATATCATGTCCGAAGGAGGATCCCGGAATGATAGGGGATATTCTTATATGCATATTGTTAATGTCGGTTACCAGGTGTTTACCATATGAATGATTATTTTTGTCTCTATGCATGGGACGTATATTTATGAGAACTGGAAATGAAATTCTTGTGGTCTATTAAAATGATGGAAATAAATGATTATGATAAACTAATGAACTCACCAACCTTTTGGTTGACACTTTAAAGCATGTTTATTCTCAGGTGTTAAAGAAATCTTCCGCTGTGCATTTGCTCATTTTAAAGATATTACTTGGAGTCTTTCATAGCATATTTCGAAGAACGTTGCATTCGAGTCATTGAGTTCATCAAAGATTATTATTAAATCAATTTATAGTTGGATAGTGGATATTATGAAATGGTATGCATGCCTGTCAATTTTCGATGTAAAGAAAGATTGTCTTTTAAAAACGAATGCAATGTTTGTAAAATGTATCATATAGAGGTCAAATACCTCGCAATGTAATCAACTATTGTGAATCGTTTATAATGTATATGAACGGGTCCTTTTAGTTGGTATCAGAGCGGTGGTCTTAGCGAACCAGGTCTGCATTAGTGTGTCTAACAGATAAGTCGATAGGATGCATTAGTGAGTCTGGACTTCGACCGTGTCTGCATGTCAATAGTTTTGCTTATCATTTTGTGTCAAAAATTAACTACTTATCATCCTCAGGAAATTACCTGCTTACCATTTTTAGTCTAAGACACGTCTTGCTGCATTGATTGCATGAATAGTGTATAGACAAAAATTCATATCTTAGCGTATCTGCTAAATCATATCTTATCGTATCTATTACTGTAAACGTTGCCTGATATATCCCGTAAAATTCCTCCGTAATTTACGAAATCTTTTGTTCTATATATATGGATATTCTATGTAATTAGAATACCATCCGATAACCGAAAATCATTTCATATCGAAAAAAAAATCCTTATTCAATCGTACGAAATGGAATTCATCATTAATTCAAGTTTGTCGGATTTCGAAATGGAATCCCACTCCAGCTCCGAAAGCAGTGTGACCGGAATAGATCAACCAATCAGTCATCACCTATTCTGGATGAATTGGGGATGGGTTCGTAGCCTCCTCAATCATTGGAGACAAGAAGAAGGTGATCCCTTCCATCCACCACATTGCCCTCTTGACGAAGAACCTGAAGCACTTACCGGCGAACCTGTCCGAAACACCATTTTCTCGCTCATTTCCATAGTATCTCGTCACGATTATATATTACATCAAATTTTAGATTTTATTTATCCGCTCGTCCGAACCGACAATCACCCCGGTGTAATAGAAGAAGTCAACGAGCTTCGCGCTCGGGTAGTGGCTTTGGAGAATATGGTGCAGAGATTACAAACACCAGCAGGAGCATCAGCAGCATAACCAGTAACAACATCATCAACGCCAATAGTACCATTACCACCCCAACCACAACCACGTCGTAAACCTCAACTTTACTCTCTGTCCCACGAGCACCAATGTCATACGCCCTGTAGATACCAAGGAATACCAACAACAATAACCGACGAAGTATTAATTCATAACTTCATTGGAGAAACATTCCGCGCAGATTATGTAATCTCTAAAGTCTTAGAGATTATCTAATCTAGCCCTAACCATAAATCAGTTAAGCGAACCAAAATAATAGAAGGAAGAGTAGAAACCCTGACAAAAATGGTGTGTGATTAACAAGTTAAACTTGTTTTACCAATAGCATCAACAGTACCATCAGCGTCACCAGCATCGTCAGTACAGTCAACATCAGAATCAACAACACCTATAACATCACAAACTCTGTCAGTTCAAGAGTCACTGTTTACATCATTAAGAATCAATAACGTGTATATTGTATCAACAAGTTATGAAGAATTAACTCATTCCCTCTGAAGAAATTATATATATATTTTATATATATATATATTTTGAAATAAAAAATAAATCTTTCTGTGCTAAGCTATTGTGTGTGAATCTTAACTACTCGGTTAATTCATATTACAAACATGCAATAATGTACGTCCCTCACCCGCGACTTAACCATCGTTAACTACAATCTCTGTCTCAATTCAACAAATTCCAATTCCTAATAAATTAAGTATATATTTGATTTTACACTTCATCATTGATGTAACCGAAACTTTTCAGATAACATCATTCGTACTTTGCGAAGTTCACAAGAATTTAACAAAAACGAGCATCACATCTCAACAAATAACGAAGTATTAATTCATAATTTCAATATTATTGAAGAAATACTTATGTAACCTCTAAAGCCTTCAAGGAATTATTCAATTCTAGTTCCAACCGTAAATCGAATGAGTTTAATTTAGTATTAACTCATTAAAATCTATGTTACATCTGAGAAGGATATATACATATATATTTTCATAAAGACTGTAATAAAATTCTTATGTACGAAATATTAATTGTGAAATTTTTTTAACGGGTAGGTAATACCCGAGAGATATATATAAATTCACAATTAATATGTTACATTCTTCGAATCAGATTAAGCAAGTTATCAATTATACTTCCTACTTTCACAATAATATACATTCTTTCATAGAAATCAAAACAACCATACTCATTCAAACCCAATTACATATTCTGATTTTAAAATCTCAAAATTCAATTTGAGATATAACCGGTACCATCACTTTTAGATTCCTACATCTTTCAAAGCTATACTTTGACTTCAAAAGTGTGTTAGAATATCAAATGTATACAAACGATTACAATCTGTGTTCAAACCCTTCGAAAATCTCTGAAGACACTTCAAATAATGAGCAATCGAGATGATGATCCAACCATATATTACCCACAGTTATTGTAACACCCCAGCTTAACATGACCACAATATTGTCCGTTTTGCCCGCAGGCGCACGGCTTTTTCTTGGCGACCACACACGATAAGCACTTTCCCAGGAGGTCACCCATCCTGGTAGTGCTCTCGCCCGAGCACGCTTAACCATAACGTACTCGCACTTTTACTCAGCCTGTGATCCCAAAACGCGTTGTGTCATTTAAGCGTGGGTATTACCTTATAATCCCATGATCACTCATGTATGTGGGCGATGTGGGATTTGCCTAAGGTGTTACATTCACCCCCCCTTAGGGACTCATCGTCCTCGATGAGGTTTGCCCCACCACCCCCAACAGCACATGAGTGGCTCTGATACCATTCTGTAACACCCCAGCTTAACATGACCACAATATTGTCTGCTTTGCCCGCAGGCGCACGGATTTTTCTTGGCGACCACACACGATAAGCACCTTCCCAGGAGGTCACCCATCCTGGTAGTGCTCTCGCCCGAGCACGCTTAACCATAACGTACTCGCACTTTTACTCAGCCTGTGATCCCAAAACGCGTTGTGTCATTTAAGCGTGGGTATTACCTTATAATCCCATGATCACTCATGTATGTGGGCGATGTGGGATTTGCCTAAGGTGTTACAGTTATGTACTTAAAAAGCTCTCGAAACCAAAGTCACAATTCAACACATATCTGTGTCAGATCTTTTGGCATTTATTAGCAAAAAATAACCTTGCAATTCCTTTGCAAAGTAGCAAATTATATCACAGCTCCAGCAAGACAACTTCGATTTTTTCATTCGGAGTAGCCTTATCATAATTTTGATATATGTGATTACCCTTTTGTTACCGGAGAACCTTTCATATTCCATCACATTAGCAATAAACTTACCAACAACTTCACTGATCTTGGGCATTCCGAAGAATCATTATATTTATCGAAACCTCATCATTTACTCATCTGCCTCTTGTAACGAGAATTGCCATATGAATCATTGGGAATTAGAAATCAGTATTTTGAAATCTCACAGCATGTTGACGCCAACAGTTATACATAACGTCTATTTCCAAGGCTTACATACTTCGAATGTGAAGTTTCTGAAAAACACTCTGAACCGCGAACTAGTTCTCGAAATGCTGATGAAGTAACAAAAACTGTAAACGACCTTAGCAGTAAAAAGTTTAATGATAAAGATTAGTGTATTAGCAAAGCTCAGAAATAGAGAAGTTTTGGAACTGGAAAATGGATTGAGCAAAGTATGAAGGAGGCTGTGGACAAATCACAAAGACTGAACCTGCCTTCAAAGAATCCAAATAATTCAGTATCTGCTGAAGTCATTAACGAATACCTTGCTCCTGACTCTAAACCCCTGCGGACAATATTCTTCATTATCCTCTGATATTAGAAATTCTAAAATATCATCATATCTTTCATTATAAATATCCTCCATATTTCTGAAGATATTAATTTTTCTTATTTGAAATCATTTACCTCTTCGCGCTATCTGTATTACATCATAAAAGAAACTATTTTAGTTTCTAAATTCTGAAACATTCAAGTTTAAAATAGGAATATTTTGAAGTAGTGTTGGGAACTGAAGCATGAATTAGTATAATATAATGACACTTGATCAATGTGATTATATTACAGTAAGTCATGCTGAGTTTCTAAATGGAACATGATGATTCACAGATCATAACATCATCATGTGCCATGTTATACGACTCTTGTATTCTATTTAACCTCTAAAATATCAAGAAAATATTTCTTGATGATTCGGCATTTTCCAAGGTATTTTAGTAATTTGACAAGTCAAGATCGTGCCATCACAATTTTCTTCCTAGAACATTAACAATGTTCATTTCGAAATTCGTATCTGTGAATTCTGGACCATTACAAGCGGTGCTTAATCGCAAGAAGAAGAAACGAAAGGACAAAACTTCGAAATAGAAATTGGGGTATAAATTGTAGCAAATAAAAGAGAGCATTAACTGTGAATGATAATGATTATAGAAGACAGAAGCAGAGACTTTGAAATATAAGGGAACATATAAAGCCCAACGACAAACCAGAAATTATAAACCATATATATCGATGCATATAGCAATATAAAGACACGGGAGAACTAGGAACACTATAAACCCAAGAGTATAGTAGAAGTAAATAGATTCTTCCGGCGGTAGATGAAAAAAAAAGAAGAATGACCAATATGAAAGTTAGAAGTATATCGAGAATCAGAACTTGATGGAGCATATTGATGAATACTTTAAAATATGAGTTGAGGGGGAAAGAATAGAAGGTGATGAAACATGACTAGGAACTTAGAAATCAACAGATTTAACTCACACAATGACGGAATAAGTGAATCAAACCCTCTAGTGAATAGGTTAAGCTTTTTGGGATTAATTTAGTCATACCACAACTAAATCAATTGTGATTAGATCAACACTTAGAGCTATTATTCACCACCTGGGTGATTTGGGTTGAGAGAGAATCGAAGGAGCTCACTAGATCTGAGTGTGTGTAACAAATGAGAGGCTTAACCTAAAATGAAGAACATAAGACTTTATATACCCATGCTGTTGACACACCCATACGATTCATTCATCACATGTACGAGTTGGCTTCATCAACAGTACTGGTGATCACTCACTCGTGTCTTATCATTTAGGTTGTAATTGTGACTTAGCTCAGCATCAACCATGCGTATGAGCCTGTCAGCCGTACTAGTGAGGCTTCACTCGTACGTCTGACTAAGTCTAACATAGTCAAACATCTAAATCTCGTTCCTGTAGTTCCTGTAACCACATACAACCACGGATAGGATAATAACGAGCAATCATGGTGGCCTGTAAACTGTTGTACCTGCAATGGACGTGGGTAGATGTCTAGGGACTTGCATAAAATGCATCAACAGATGGTGTGAGTTGTAAGGAAATGAAGGAGGTGAATTTATAAGAAAATCTCCGACAGAACAATTAAAATGGACGATCGCATTTAAAGCGGATCCTAATTCCCTTGATTACCGGAGAGTCAAATCTTATTAAGAAGATTTTCTTCAAATCCCTTAAAATCTGGGAATCAATCATATCTACGTCAAATGATAAGATGAATCTACACTTACTCATTTCACTCTTCTATGTTAGCTTCATTCGTACTCTTCATATAAATAGATTGTTTATCCAAATTATTCGCTGATGATAAAACTCTAATTTTCAGCCCGTATGCATCATGATAACATACTTATTATCATTCACGACCTTTCCACTCAAATTTCGGGACGAAATTTCTTTAACGGGTAAGTACTGTGACAACCCAGAAATTTCCAACCAAAATTAAACTTTAATCTTTATATGTTTCCGACATGATAAGCAATATTTGTTAAGTTAAATTTTAAGAATTTTAAACTATGTTCATACATTCATTCAACCTCGACCAAGTTCCAATGATTCACGAACCATTAAACGAATATGATTATATATGTATATGTGTATATATATTATAACTTGAAACGTAAACAAAATATTAGATTAAATACTTTATATGATTGTATCTGTTTCAAAATGTTTATCAATGGAATTAGAAGATAAGATCAAATGATTGAATTATCAGATATATTGAATTATGATTACAAGTCTCTGTTGAAAGGCCCACGTTGATTTGAGAAATCTTTTCATTTTAACAATATTCGAAAAATGATAAAGTGATTTATAAATATGAACAAATTGTCAATCATTGAGAACTAGACAAAGGATAGTGGAAGATTGAATCTCATAAAGACTCGATTGATCTATTTAGTTTCAAACGTACAAAAACGTTTTCAGTTTAAAAAGAACTTTATTATTAAAACGTATATAACTTTTATAAATATCTAGAACCACTTTTGACAACTCATTACTTAACTAGTATGATAAAGATAACGATATTTATATTTTATTTTATTAAGTATATATAACGATTTAAATTAATATTATATATATTTATACGCGTATTATACGTACATATTTTTATACTTTTACTATACTTAAACTTTACCTTTACTTTATTTTTACTTTACTTTAACTTTAATAATTCATACTTTAATAATTCACTTTAATAATTCATACTTTAATAATTCACTATAATAATTCATACTTTAATAATTCACTTTAATAATTCATACTTTAATAATTCACTTTAATAATTCAAAAATCTATTATAAATAGAATTCAATAGGTTTCATTATTTCATAGAAACTTGAAAATAGTTTTCTCTAAACTCTCTCAATCGATTTACATATATATATTTACTTCGTATTATCTCAAGATATTATTAGTCTACATAAAATATTACGACGGAGTGCTGTCCGAGTGATTTCGAAGTTGTTTTTTTTTCGAGTGGGATAAGATTAAGGAAATTATGGGTTATAGCTATGGAGGTGATTGAGTATGGTTCATGGGTATGCTCGTGAGGTCAATATAGTGTTTATCATCTCCGTTGTGTTTACGTACCTTTCCTGCAATATTGAATCTCAATATTGATATGTGAGTACTCATAATTTAATTTTTACATACTAATAGTGTATCCCTGACTAGTGCTCGAGTATATAGGATGCATGCTTGTACTTTTGATATTGCCATTAGATAGGTTATGTTGATTCCTGAATTAGTTACATATACGATTGAGATAAGGTATAAGATATGCATGTCGTTGGAAAGCTAACGAAAAATAGTTGAATTTTGGTTTAAGAATCACTTGAATCCAAGTAATGGCTAGAAAGTTATGAAATAAACAAATTGCATAATTAATTTCGTAATTAAAATTGCTGATGATAATTAGTGAACTAATTTTTGGGGTTATAAAAAGTGATTATTTGGATTCTACTCGTCGAGTAGATGAATTTTCATATAAAGCACGTCTCGTTTCGTTGAACGGTTGTCAAGTTATGGACAAAAGAAGTTTTGCAAATTTTGATGAAATGTCGAAACGGGAACTGAAATTCTCGCTGATCTGCGTTGTTTCATATATAAAAAAAATACCACTGAATTCTTTGCTGTAAGTTCTAATAAACAACTCTAGCCGTTTGTCAATTCGAGTCTCGACGATTTTTCTAAAAATTATCAAAGTTGACAGTTTGGTCACATTTTAAAATTCTAAAAAGAGCTGAAACTTTTTTATTTAAAAATGTCAGTTTTGTGTCAGTTGTCATGGTCGGCCTGATATGTGTTTACTCTTGCCAAAAATCACGTTATATCTTTGTGGTAACCAGAATTTGTTGGCTTTGACCGTTTGTCAATACGAGTTTTGAGGAATTTTCTAAAAATATCCAAAGTAGGCTACTCGGTCACTTTTGTAAATTTATTAAAGCTGAAAAATTAACTTTGAAACGCCGAAAATGCGTTGGCAACTACGAGTTGTCTAGGTTTAGTTTACTTCTGTAATATTTATGCTTAATTTTTTTTGGTAATGTGTAACTTTTATCTTTGGCCGTTTATCAATCGAAGTTCCGATAAATTTTCTAAAAATAGCTGAAGTGGCCCGTTTAGTCATGTTTGACCGAAAATCATTTTTGTATAAGTTATTATATATTTGCATGCGACCTCATTTTTACTTTGACCTTTGACTTTTGACTTTAACCTTTGACTTTTGACTTTGAACTTTGACTTTTCCTGTTAACTTTTCAGTTAACTTTTTGTGTTGATTTTCTCTTAAAAATAAAAAAAATAAAAAAAAAAAAAAAAAAAAAACCTAAAATACTATTTTATGATTATGAAACCATTTGTGTTACGTTGTTTTACACGTCACCTTTTACTAGAATCTTAATTGAGCATGAGTAATATAACATGTTACTATACTGTAGAGTTAGACTCGAGCTATAGGATAGGATTACACTATGACCTGACCTAAATTGCTATACAAATATTGACCAACATATAAATATATATAATTAATATAGGTTCGTGAATCCGAGGCCAACCTTGCACTTGTTCAATGACGTTATATGTATTTTTACTACGAAATACAGTATGGTGAGTTTCATTTGCCTTTTTACCCTTTATATTTTTGGGACTGAGAATACATGCGCTTTTATAAATGTTTGACAAAATAGACACAAGTAATTGAAACTACATTCTATGGTTGAATTATCGAAATCGAATATGCCCATTTTTATTAAAGTCTGGTAATCTAAGAATTAGGGAACAGACACCCTAATTGACGCGAATCCTAAAGATAGATCTATCGGGCCTAACAAACCCCATCCAAAGTACCGGATGCTTTAGTACTTCGAAATTTATATCATGTCCGAAGGAGGATCCCGGAATGATAGGGGATATTCTTATATGCATATTGTTAATGTCGGTTACCAGGTGTTTACCATATGAATGATTATTTTTGTCTCTATGCATGGGACGTATATTTATGAGAACTGGAAATGAAATTCTTGTGGTCTATTAAAATGAAGGAAATAAATGATTATGATAAACTAATGAACTCACCAACCTTTTGGTTGACACTTTAAAGCATGTTTATTCTCAGGTGTTAAAGAAATCTTCCGCTGTGCATTTGCTCATTTTAAAGATATTACATGGAGTCTTTCATAGCATATTTCGAAGAACGTTGCATTCGAGTCATTGAGTTCATCAAAGATTATTATTAAATCAATTTATAGTTGGATAGTGGATATTATGAAATGGTATGCATGCCTGTCAATTTTCGATGTAAAGAAAGATTGTCTTTTAAAAACGAATGCAATGTTTGTAAAATGTATCATATAGAGGTCAAATACCTCGCAATGTAATCAACTATTGTGAATCGTTTATAATGTATATGAACGGGTCCTTTCAACTGTAAGTTATGGTTAATGTTATTTTTATTTTAATGTCTCATAGCTAAGTTATTATTATGCTTATTTAAGACGAAGTAATCATGATGTTGGGCTAAAATACTAAAATTGGGTAATTGGATTTTGTACCATAATTGGGGTTTGGACAAAAGAACGACACTTATGGAAATTAGACTATGGGCTATTAATGGGCTTTATATTTGTTTAACTAAATGATAGTTTGTTAATTTAATATAAAGATTTACAATTGGACGTACCTATAAATAACCATATACACTCGATCGGACACGATGGGCGGGATATTTATATATACGAATAATCGTTCATTTAACCGGACACGGGAATGGATTAATAGTTAATAGATTTATTAAAACAGAGGTGAAATTATGTACAAGGACACTTGGCGTAATTGTTAACAAAGTATTAAAACCTTGGGTTACAGGGAGTCGATATCCTGGTGTAATTATTAAACAAAGTATTAAGACCTCGTTACAGTTTAAGTCCCCAATTAGTTGGAATATTTGACTTCGGATATAAAGATAATTTGACGAGGACACTCGCACTTTAAATTTATGACCGATGGACTGTTATGGACAAAAACCAGACGGACATATTAAATAATCCAGGACAAGAGCAATTAACCCATGGGAATAAACTAAAATCAACACGTCAAACATCATGATTACGGAAGTTTAAATAAGCATAATTCCTTTATTTTCATATTTAATTGCACTTCTAATTATCGCACTTTTATTTATCACAATTTCATTATCGCTATTTATTTTACGCTTTAAATTAAGTCTTTTATTTTACATTAGGTTTTAACTGCGACTAAAGTTTTAAAATTGACAAACCGGTCAATAAACGGTAAAAACCCCCTTTTTATAATAATAATATTACTTATATATATATATATTTGTATTTTTATAAGTTAAAACTAATATAGCGTTAAGCTTGTTTAAGTGTATCCCTGCGGAACGAACCGGACTTACTAAAAACTACACTACTGTACGATTAGGTACACTGCCTATAAGTGTTGTAGTAAGGTTTAGGTATATCCATTCTATAAATAAATAAATCACTTGTGTAAAATTGTATCGTACTTAATAGTATTTCGTTTTAAAAATAATACTATTTCCTAGTGCACCTCGCGCACATCGTATGTCATCGATGAAAACAATGACAAACTTGTCAAGATATGGCCCACACACTCGGTTCATAAGGTCCATGAACACAGCTGGTGCATTAGTCAATCCAAACGGCATAACCATAAACTCGTAATGACCATAACGCGTCCTAAAAGCAGTTTTTGGAATATCATCCTCCTTTACTCGCATTTAATGATATCCAGAACGTAAATCGATTTTCGAATAAACTGACGAGCCTTGTAGTTGATCAAATAAGTCATCAATTCTCGGCAGTGGATAACGGTTTTTGATGGTAAGTTTATTCAACTATCTGTAGTCAATACACAACCTAAATGTACCATCCTTCTTTTTGACAAACAAAACAGGAGCTCCCCATGGTGATGTACTTGGTCGTATGAAACCACGCTCTAGAAGTTCTTGTAATTGGCTTTGAAGTTCCTTCATTTCGCTGGGTGCGAGTCTGTATGGAGCACGAGCTATTGGTGCAGCTCCCGGTACAAAATCTTATTGAAATTCAACGGATCAATGTGGAGGTAATCCCGGTAATTCTTTCGGAAATACATCGGGAAATTCTTTTGCGACGGGAACATCATTGATGCTCTTTTCTTCAGTTTGTACTTTCTCGACGTGTGCTAGAACAGCATAGCAACCCTTTCTTATTAACTTTTGCGCCTTCAAATTACTAATAAGATTTAGCTTCGCGTTGCTCTTTTCTCCGTACACCATTAAGGGTTTTCCTTCTTCTCGTACAATGCGAATTGCATTTTTGTAACATATGATCTCTGCTTTCACCTCTTTCAACCAGTCCATGCCAACTATTACATCAAAACTCCCTAACTCTACTGGTATCAAATCAATCTTAAATATTTCGCTACCCAGTTTAATTTCTCGATTCCGGCATATATAATCTGCTGAAATTAATTTACCGTTTGCTAATTCGAGTAAAAATTTACTATCCAACGGCGTCAATGGACAACTTAATTTAGCACAAAAATCTCTACTCATATAGCTTCTATCCGCACCCGAATCAAATAAAACATAAGCAGATTTATTGTCAATAAGAGACGTACCCGTAACAAGTTCTGGGTCTTCCTCTGCCTCTGCCGCATTAATATTGAAAACTCTTCCGCTGCCTTGTCCATTCGTGTTCTCCTGGTTCGGGAAATTTCTAATAATGTGGCCCAGTTTTCCACATTTATAACAAACTACATTGGCATAACTTGCTCCGACACTACTTGCTCCGCCATTACTCGTTCCGACACTATTTGTTCCTTTCGTTCTGTTAACCCCTGGTCCGTAGACCTCACACTTCGCCACGCTATGACCATTTCTTTTACACTTATTGCAAAATTTGGTGCAGAACCCCGAGTGATACTTTTCACACCTTTGGCATAGCTGCTTCTGATTGTTGTTGTTGTTGCGGTTGTTATTGTTGTTGGGATAATTGTTGTAGTTGTTGTTGTTGTTGTTGTTGTTGTTGTTGTGCCGTTTGTTGTAGTTGCGATTGATGTTGCGATTGTTGGGATAGTTGTTGTTGTATTGGTGACTCTTATCACCGTTTTCCTCCCACTTTCTTTTGACTAGCTTCACGTTGGCCTCTTCGGCCGCCTGTTCTTTAATTCTTCCCTCAATCTGGTTCACTAGTTTGTGAGCCATTCTACATGCCTTTTGTATGGAGGCAGGCTCGTGTGAACTTATATCTTCTTGGATTCTCTCCAGTAACCCTTTCACAAATGCGTCGATCTTCTCTTCCTCATCTTCGAACGCTCTCGGACACAATAGGCACAATTCTGTGAATCGTCTTTCGTACGAAGTAATATCGAATCCCTGTGTTCGTAACCCTCTAAGTTCTGACTTGAGCTTATTGACCTCGGTTCTAGGACGGTACTTCTCGTTCATCGAGTGCTTGAATACTGACCAAGGTAGCGCGTAAGCAGCATCTTGTCCCACTTGCTCTAGATAGGTATTCCACCATGTTAACGCAATACCTGTGAAGGTATGCGTAGCGTACTTCACTTTGTCTCCTTCAGCACACTTACTTATGGCAAACACCAATTCAACTTTCTCGGTCCACCGTTTCAATCCGATTGGTCCTTCAGTCCCATCAAATTCTGAAGGTTTGCAGGCAGTGAATTCCTTGTAGGAGCATCCTACACAATTTCTTGCGCCGTTAGCTGTATTGCTAGATTCAGAGTTATTGTTGGTATGTAGTGTTGTAGCGACCCCGACAAATCGTCAAGTGACGGCGTCGACTACGTAGGTCCCATTACCTGGTCATAAGTCTTTAAAACAGACGTTTGACCCAAAATATGTCGCATCCATTCAAGTGTAAAGATTGTTTCAAAGTTTACAAAGATAATTGACCACAAGTTAAGTTACAACGTTAAGTACAAATGAAAACTATGCGACACAGTTTAAATAAGTTCAAAAGATGCTCCAAAATGCATGTATACTCGACATCCAAGCAAGTATCAAAAGAGTGCAGAAGCATGTATCACTAAGCATTCAAAACCTGAGAAAAACATAGAAGAATCTGTCAACGAAAACGTTGGTGAAATCATAGGTTAGTAAGTAAATTGTATTGAACCACAAGGTTCTTTATGAATTGCTTAACCAAAATCGTTCACATTCCAAAATAGTATTTGTATCACGAGCACCCAATTATCAAGGCTTAACCGAATCTTCCCTCTGAATTTTGAATTTAGTGTTAGAACTTACACTATACATTGTTGAAATTATATTTCATTCACTAACGGTAGCGAACCGTCTGAATGAGGGTTTGTTAAACCCGTATGGCCACACAACATAATTACACGCTTACACTTACACCCTGCAAGTGGAACTAATGATAATTGGATTGAGGACTTTTGTTCAAACTCGTATGCATCTTTGTATTCGTATTTGTTCACAATGTAAAAGCATGAAAAGTAAATAAGTATGAAATGTATGTGTTTCTCAGCCCACGATGTAAAGAATAAAAGTGATTAAAAAAAAAGTGGGACTATGATCTCACCTTGAGTGCAAGAGTGAAATAGTACTTCAACAAGTAGACGCGTGCAAAGACAAAGCTAGTCTTGACCTAAACATATAGGTTGTATCAATAACGGTAAACACAATCGGTCAAAGATGTTCAATTAGTCCTATGACTCGTTACGACTCGACTAATATAGCATGTGAATCAATTTGTCAAGTTTCATGCACGATACAAGTAGTTAAGTATGTTAGAACGATTGTATAATCGTTTGGTTAAGTTTGACTAAAAGTCAAACTTGGTCAAAGTCAAAGTCAACGGGGTCGGGTCGGGTATCCGACAATTTTCCCAAGACGAGAAGTCATATAAGAGCCTAATAGTCAAGTTTCATGTTAAACGGAGTTTTAGTTAAGCGGAAACATTTTTGTGACATTTAAAAACAAAAGAGAGTGGCCTGGGGCTTTTGCGCGGCGCGCACTGGGTTGCGCGGCGCGCACCCAAGTGCAATTTCTGGTCAGAACTCAACCAAGAAGGCAAACATCTGGGATCTCTAATTCTGCGCGGCGCGCGGGTAAATGCGCGGCGCGCAATACCTGGGACTCATGCAGTTTGCAGAAAAATGGTCCAAGTCACGAACCAAAATACAATATAACACATTTCATGCACCGAAAACACTTAAAACGCATAACCTATATCATTAGAATGGTAATTTGACAAGGAAAACAACTAAGCACATTTCATCAAGCAATTCATCACTAACAACAACCAAAAACCGCATTAAACGTTCATAATCAAAGTTTCAAGTTCTAAAACGCATTTTATGATTCGGGCAACCAATTTACATGTATGATATGCCATTTCGAAGGTAATCATACACACATTACAACAAAATTCTTATCTACAATATTTCATAGCATTTGGTGCATCAAAAGTTCATCTAAAGCTTATCAAACCCTAATCCAAGTTCACAAAATCACTAATCATGTTCTTGGAGTTTTCTTAATCAACCTATACACCAAAACGAAGCTAATGATACTAGTAACACAATTAAAACATGGACTTTAACAATCTAACAACATATGAGCATCCAAAACACAAGATTAAGCAAGCATTTTTCATATTCAAGCTAGTTACACCAAAAACAACAAATCGAGCATACAAATTACATACAAGACATCACAATGAGCCATAGACACTAATTGACACACTTTTAAGTCAAGAACATGAATTTAAAGAAATCTAGTGATTTTAGAAAGTTACCCAAATTTGATGAAATCGGTATGGAATCGAAGAGGAAGATGCAAGGATTCCAAATATGTAATTTGTTTGGATTGAAGCTTGATCGATTTGAAATGGATGATGATTTCCTTTTTGAAGGATTGAGAGAAAATGGAGAAGTATGAAAAGAAATTGGAAAAGAAATGAAAAAGAAAGATGGGGAGGAGGTTGACTAGTCAAAGTGCTAGTCACCTCTTTGTCTTTTTGGCAAAACTAGTCCCTCTAGTTTGTAGTCGGGTGCGGGAATTAACCGAACGAATATTTTGAATTACACGGGAGTACGGGAGACGTTATAATCCAATAACGAAAATATTTTAAGAATGTAGCTAATGGAGGATACGAATCGAGATACTGAGGATATTAAATAATAAAATAAAAAAAAAGACGGCGTTAAAAATAATTTAACGAAAAAAAATGCGGGATGTTACATTATCCACACCTCAAAAGAAATTTCGTCCCGAAATTTAGTTGGAAGTAACAGTCGATGTCTCTTACTCGAGACATAGTGTTGTTCAATCTACGGAGAAGTGAAGATACATCCTTAGGCATTTCCACGAATCTGAATAGTCGGGGTGTTACGTAGTAGTAAGGTTTGGTTCTACGATCCACATGTTCAGCCGGTTTTCCTATGAAGCGGAGTTTGTCATCAATAGTTGGTGCATTTAGAATGATTGCACGTTCCTGTTCTGCAGGACACGTTTCTAAGTTTGTTACACAAAATGTAAGGTAAACGGAAACTTAATTGAGTCGGCAGTTCTAAACGGTAGGGAGCGGTTCCAATACGCCCCAAAGTTTCAAAAGGTTAAATATTGCGAATATAACCCTCCTCGATTTCCCAATATGGATTACACCTTTCCAAGGTGCGGTTTCTCAATATTTCGCGGTTACACACTGGGATTTTGTGAGGTTTTCATCTAAGTTTGGTATAACTCTTTTGGCGACTACGGGTCGTCTCGAGCCCTTCTCGGACTTGAATGATCTCAATTGTTGTTTCCTGATGTAGTTCAGATTTTGGTGTTTGTTTGCCACATGCGTTGGTCCAACGAATAGGGGTATGACATTTGCGGTCATATAGGGTTTCGGAAGTGCGGCGTTAGTACAAGAACGGTAACTATCGTAGTATGAGGGATCAACTAAAAGCGATAATGCGAGTTTGAAACATGTCTTTCCAGGATGTAAATCGTTCGTTTGCTCGGTTCGTCGGTTTGTGAGAGATACGCGGTACTCATGTCTAAGCGGGTTCCCAAGGTTTCTTGCAAAACTAGAAGCGATACGAGTATTTTGATCCGAGGTAATTGGCATTGGCAATGGTACACCATATTAGAAAAAGAATTCCTTAAGATATGTTTGAACAAGTTAGTTAGGGCTCAAAAATGTTCATTAGGACTATTCACCCTCGTGGCGAATACTAATGTAATATGAAGAGTTTCTCTATCCATTGAGAAATGTTACAAAAGTTTCCTTATACGGAAGTGCGAGCGATAAAGATAGGAGTGAAATGAGAACTTAGAGTAGGGTGAGTTTACATCTCGAGGTTGCCATATCATGCATCTAGTTGTCAAAAGTTGAGGTTTGAAAAAGAAACGAGATAGTACACGTGGTCGTATAGTTCGGGGTTGAATAGTAGTTGGCCGATTATCAGAAACACAAGGGCGTTAAGTCAAAGAAGAGTGGAGTATCGTTGGATTGTGTGTTATCTTAATTTCCAGTAATATCAGACGGTAACGGTGATATAACAGAGGTATGTAGTGTGGTACGTGATGACGAGAATATTGATCGGATCCACAATTTAGTATTTGAATCCTTCGTGCAAAATAACGAATTTTAGTTACGTTGATTTTGAGTCGAGAAAGTATGCCTTTCGGCGTTCAAGTAGAAATATTTCCATGTTTGAGTTCCATCTGTTGCTATACGATTTTAACTAGAATAGTTGGTGTGAAGAATCACGCTCAAGGTTCGAACACGGAGAGGTTTAAAGTTTTCCTTAGTGAGTTAACGAGTTTAAAAGTCGTGTAACACGAGAAAAGTCAGAAATGAATCTTCGGTAAAAACAGACGAGATCTAAGATTTTACGAATACAAGTCTGAGTTGGGAGAGTTTCCTGATTACATGTGGCTTGATTTCGAGATTGATTGTAATGCCTCGACCATTAACATCATGGTCTAGAAAATTGGACTTCGTTCAACAGAAATTCTCACTCGGAGAATTTGGTATAAAGTTGCTCTTTTCTCAAAAGTTCGAGCGTAAGATGGTGATGTTGTTCGTTTTCCTTCTTTACTTAAATAAGTTAAGATGTCATCTATAAATACGATAACAGATTTGTCTAGATAAGTTGCATACGTGATTTAGGAGGTTCATGAATACGGACGGAGTCCTAAATAAATCAAACGGTACTAAGAGAGATTTACAACTAACGTTGCGAGTTCGGAAATGGCTTGGGAGACATCGTCTCCCTTAACCCCCAGTTGGTGATAACCGGAACGGAGGTCGATTTGGAATACACGGGATCCACGCAAATAATCATGAGGTAATGGATACGAGGGAGAGGGTATCGGTTTCCAACCGAAAATTACTCAGTTCACCACAATCTATACAAGATGATGGGGAAACATTTTTTTTTTTTTTTTTTTTTTTAACGAATAGGTTTCGAGCTCCCTAGTTCTATAGGTGTCAAGTCAAAAGTCTTAACGTATATCCTCCAATAAAATTTATAGGAACACAATATTTTCCGTTGGTCACTTAAATTGCCTAAGTAGGGTCTAGGGGAAAAGGTGGAGTGCAAAGGGTACGAGTCAAAGTCTTGGTTATAAAACGTCTAGCTGTAACCGAATTGAATAAGTATGAAATATACGGTTGGTTGTGAAGAAACGTACCCGTGACTAGTCCATCGTCGTCTCGGGCATCCTAGGTGTCGATGTTGGAAGTTCAACGGCGGGTGTTGGGGTTGATTTTCTTATTTGGGCACGCACTCCTAAAATGACCCGGTTGGCCACATTCAAAACAAACACCCGTCTTGGGTGCATTGTGCTCCTTTTGAGCGACGGGAGCGGTATTCCTACAATCGTGGGCTACATGGCCACTTCTTTGACACTTCAAGCAAAATGGTTTGCCACATTCGCCTAAATGATGTTTGTAGCACTCGTTACAATACGGTAGGTGTCCGGTATAACCTTTCTTGTCGTTGGGGATGAAGGGCTCCTTGGCGAGGTTGTTGTAATTGCTTGATTGGGGGGCTTCCCATTTTCTTTTGTTGTCACCCGACTTATCTTCGGCTTTAGGTGCCGGCACTTCAATCTCGTCCACTGTTTCAATCAATTGACGGGCCATATTCAAAGCCTCTTGGTGGTTAGCGGGTTAGGATGACATTACTCCTTGTTTGATGCTCTTGGGGAGACCATCCATGTAAAGTTCAACCCTTAAAGATTCGGGGTTCACAAGATTTGGGCACATCAAAGCAAGTTCGGAGAATCGTTGATTATAGGCCTTAAGGTCGTTCCCGACCACTTTCAGAGCTCTTAGCTCTTGTTCGAGCCTTCGGGTTTCTTTGCGAGGAAAATATTCGGTGATCATCTTTCCTCTTAAGTCGGCCCAAGAGAGAGCGTGGGCTTCGTGGATACCCACCGATTGTACATACGAATTCCACCATGTGAGAGCGATACCGGCGAAGGTGTGAGTGGAATATCTAACCTTGTCTTGGTCTCGACAACCGCTTATGCTAAAGACGGCTTCCGTTTGCTCAAACCATCGGGTGAGCACAACCGGTCCCCCGGTTCCATCGAAAGTGTGAGGTTTGCACCCCATGAAATTCTTATAGGAGCATCCTTCGTTGGAATTTCCGGCTCCATTGTTGTTGTTGTTGTGATGATTGTTGTTATTTTTGTTGTTGGAGGAGTGACCGGCCATGGCCGCATCCACGGCAGTGGCTATCATACGTTGGAGGGCTTGTTCGGGAGTTTCGGGAGGAGCGCGTCGACGAGCCATTATTCCTTCAAAACACAAGAATATCGTTGGTTAGTATTTTCAACAATACTAACCGGAGTATGGAATAAGGATAGAGAGGAAATTTTTCCTTGACTCGCCTTAAATTCTTTACGTCATAATGTCGGAACGTCCATGTGAATCACCGTAATATAATCCCGGAAATTATATTACCCTGATTTACATGTGCATTTAACATTACTTTATAAAGTCAAGGTGGCGCGTCAACAAAATTTATCAACTAAGATCAAGATCGAATATGAGTTAGCTATGATAGAAGAGTTCGAGTATGAATGCACAAATAGTCAAGTAATTCCTACTTCAGTCTATATGCCGGTTGTAGTCTAGATTCACCTATGTACCCTATGACTCGGGGTGGACACAAATGAACTCTAAATCCCTACAACCAAGGCTCTGATACCACTTGTAGCGACCCCGACAAATCGTCAAGTGACGGCGTCGACTACGTAGGTCCCATTACCTGGTCATAAGTCTTTAAAACAGACGTTTGACCCAAAATATGTCGCATCCATTCAAGTGTAAAGATTGTTTCAAAGTTTACAAAGATAATTGACCACAAGTTAAGTTACAACGTTAAGTACAAATGAAAACTATGCGACACAGTTTAAATAAGTTCAAAAGATGCTCCAAAATGCATGTATACTCGACATCCAAGCAAGTATCAAAAGAGTGCGGAAGCATGTATCACTAAGCATTCAAAACCTGAGAAAAACATAGAAGAATCTGTCAACGAAAACGTTGGTGAAATCATAGGTTAGTAAGTAAATTGTATTGAACCACAAGGTTCTTTATGAATTGCTTAACCAAAATCGTTCACATTCCAAAATAGTATTTGTATCACGAGCACCCAATTATCAAGGCTTAACCGAATCTTCCCTCTGAATTTTGAATTTAGTGTTAGAACTTACACTATACATTGTTGAAATTATATTTCATTCACTAACGGTAGCGAACCGTCTGAATGAGGGTTTGTTAAACCCGTATGGCCACACAACATAATTACACGCTTACACTTACACCCTGCAAGTGGAACTAATGATAATTGGATTGAGGACTTTTGTTCAAACTCGTATGCATCTTTGTATTCGTATTTGTTCACAATGTAAAAGCATGAAAAGTAAATAAGTATGAAATGTATGTGTTTCTCAGCCCACGATGTAAAGAATAAAAGTGATTAAAAAAAAAGTGGGACTATGATCTCACCTTGAGTGCAAGAGTGAAATAGTACTTCAACAAGTAGACGCGTGCAAAGACAAAGCTAGTCTTGACCTAAACATATAGGTTGTATCAATAACGGTAAACACAATCGGTCAAAGATGTTCAATTAGTCCTATGACTCGTTACGACTCGATTAATATAGCATGTGAATCAATTTGTCAAGTTTCATGCACGATACAAGAAGTTAAGTATGTTAGAACGATTGTATAATCGTTTGGTTAAGTTTGACTAAAAGTCAAACTTGGTCAAAGTCAAAGTCAACGGGGTCGGGTCGGGTATCCGACAATTTTCCCAAGACGAGAAGTCATATAAGAGCCTAATAGTCAAGTTTCATGTTAAACGGAGTTTTAGTTAAGCGGAAACATTTTTGTGACATTTAAAAACAAAAGAGAGTGGCCTGGGGCTTTTGCGCGGCGCGCACTGGGTTGCGCGGCGCGCACCCAAGTGCAATTTCTGGTCAGAACTCAACCAAGAAGGCAAAGATCTCTGATTCTGCGCGGCGCGCGGGTAAATGCGCGGCGCGCAATACCTGGGAATCATGCAGTTTGCAGAAAAATGGTCCAAGTCACGAACCAAAATACAATATAACACATTTCATGCACCGAAAACACTTAAAACGCATAACCTATATCATTAGAATGGTAATTTGACAAGGAAAACAACTAAGCACATTTCATCAAGCAATTCATCACTAACAACAACCAAAAACCGCATTAAACGTTCATAATCAAAGTTTCAAGTTCTAAAACGCATTTTATGATTCGGGCAACCAATTTACATGTATGATATGCCGTTTCGAAGGTAATCATACACACATTACAACAAAATTCTTATCTACAATATTTCATAGCATTTGGTGCATCAAAAGTTCATCTAAAGCTTATCAAACCCTAATCCAAGTTCACAAAATCACTAATCATGTTCTTGGAGTTTCCTTAATCAACCTATACACCAAAACGAAGCTAATGATACTAGTAACACAATTAAAACATGGACTTTAACAATCTAACAACATATGAGCATCCAAAACACAAGATTAAGCAAGCATTTTTCATATTCAAGCTAGTTACACCAAAAACAACAAATCGAGCATACAAATTACATACAAGACATCACAATGAGCCATAGACACTAATTGACACACTTTTAAGTCAAGAACATGAATTTAAAGAAATCTAGTGATTTTAGAAAGTTACCCAAATTTGATGAAATTGGTATGGAATCGAAGAGGAAGATGCAAGGATTCCAAATATGTAATTTGTTTGGATTGAAGCTTGATCGATTTGAAATGGATGATGATTTCCTTTTTGAAGGATTGAGAGAAAATGGAGAAGTATGAAAAGAAATTGGAAAAGAAATGAAAAAGAAAGATGGGGAGGAGGTTGACTAGTCAAAGTGCTAGTCACCTCTTTGTCTTTTTGGCAAAACTAGTCCCTCTAGTTTGTAGTCGGTGCGGGAATTAACCGAACGAATATTTCGAATTACACGGGAGTACGGGAGACGTTATAATCCAATAACGAAAATATTTTAAGAATGTAGCTAATGGAGGATATGAATCGAGATACTGAGGATATTAAATAATAAAATAAAAAAAAAGACGGCGTTAAAAATAATTTAACGGAAAAAAATGCGGGATGTTACAAGTGTGGCCTGTACTGCGGCTATGTGTGAAGCAAGAAAGGCACGAAATTCCTCTTCGCTCATATTCAAGGTGTGTCGAGTAGTCGGTGCCATTTCCTTCAAAATAGTCAAATGAAACAATTTAATCATACAGAATATTAAGAGTAGTTAATAGCATCTCGTAGCATAATATGAACTCATTTATAAAAGCTTTTTCTTCATATTAGCGTTTTATAAGTTTAAATTCGGGTACTACCTTCCCGTTAAGTTCATACTTATTAGCTAATATACAATTCAACTACTACAATTCCATATGAAAAACTGATTATAATAATATATCACATACAAATATTCTTCAAACTTACAACTTCGCTATATTACATATAACATGAAATATAGTACACTATGATACAGGACAGTTTTGAAGATAAATATAGTTAATAAGCAAGTTGTTCAGCAAAGGAAATAAAGACACGTAATTCATAAGTCCATAAACAAGTCATGCATTCTGGTTTTTACTAAGACGACTTCCCATCCTTGGTCTTGTGGAAAATAACCGTTATGACCATTGGCTAGGCAGCATGTTGTAATGTCGTCAAAAGGACGAGGGTTTCGTAATGTCCAACAGCCCCGTAATAATCTAAAAACCTTGTTTCTCACCCCAACTACTGAATCCGTCACT
The DNA here is from genome assembly GCF_046630445.1 of Rutidosis leptorrhynchoides. Taxonomy (NCBI): domain Eukaryota; kingdom Viridiplantae; phylum Streptophyta; class Magnoliopsida; order Asterales; family Asteraceae; genus Rutidosis; species Rutidosis leptorrhynchoides. The sequence continues at coordinate 653,173,540 of NC_092335.1, forward strand.
TGTGGGAAAGTTCTATTTAAAAGCTGCAATCCGATGTTCTTTTTCTCACTTTGGTAAGAAGCGAACATCACTAACCCGTAAGCATAACATGCTTCTTTATGTTGCATGTTAGAAGCTCTTTCTAATTCATGAAATCCTATGTTAGGATATGTTGAGTCAAAATAGGTTCTTAACCCGTAGCGTAAAATTGCATTTGGGTTCCCCGCATTTAACGCTTTAAAGAAAACACGGCGTAACTTAAAGTCTCCCCAATGTGATATACCCCACCTATCAAAGGAAAGCCTTTTATAAACTAAGGCATTTCTAGAAAGTCTTTCAAATGTTTGACAAGTTAATTTCGCCATAACTAAATATGCTGATGAATTCTGACCGACTCTAGACAAGATTTCCTCAATCATATCCTCTGGTAGGTCTTCTAAAATATTCGGTTGTCTACCCTTAACGTCCATTTTGTTTTTATACTATAAAATAGACAAGGATTAGATTCGTAATAATAAACAATACAAGCAATTTTTACATAGAACATAAAAGTACAAGCACACTACAATACATTTATTACACAACATACTCACACCCCTCTAATCTGAATCACTGGTTTCTTCTTCTTCGGACTTGGTTCTTTTTCCTAATCTTCTAGGGATATATGATGTTCCTCTAATACGAGTCGTCGTTTTCCACATTGGTTTAGAAAAACCTGATGGTTTAGAGGTTCCCGGGTTATTGTCACGATATTGAAAATACGGGTGTTGACGGTACATATAAAGTTCATCTGGGTCGGAATCAGATTTCTCTATTTTGATGCCTTTTACCTTATTATTTTCTTTTGCCTCATTAAATTGGGTCGGGGTAATTTCTATAACATCATCGGAATCCTCATCAGGATCCGATTCATCGGAAAATTGGTAATTTTCCCAATATTTTGCTTCCTTAGCGGAAACACCATTGACCATTATTAACTTTGGTCCATTGGTTGAGGATTTTCTTTTATTTGACCGGTTTTCTGTGGTTCCTACTATTCCCCCCTCCGGAACCTCTTCTTCTTCCAGTTCCTCTTCTTCTGGTTCCTCTTCTTCCGGTTCCTCTTCTTCCGGTTCCGTTTCCTCTTCTTCCGGTTCTTCGGGAACTTGTGAATCTTGCCAATATATATTCGACTCTTCGTTATTATTAGGTGAGTCAATGGAATTTGTGCTAGAGGTAGACATCTATCACACAATATCAAACGTGTTAAGAGATTAATATATCACATAATATTTACATGTTAATAATATATAGTTTCAAACAAAAATGTTAAGCAATCATTTTTCAAGAAAACACGGTCGAAGTCCAGACTCACTAATGCATCCTAACAAACTCGATAAGACACACTAATGCAAATTTTCTGGTTCTCTAAGACCAACGCTCGGATACCAACTGAAATGTCCCGTTCATATTGATTATAAACGTTCCATATTAATTGATTTCGTTTCGAGGTTTTGACCTCTATATGAGACATTTTTCAAAGACTGCATTCATTTTTAAAACAACCATAACCTTTATTTTATCAATAAAGGTTTTAAAAACATTACGTAGATTATCAAATAATGATAATCTAAAATATACTGTTTACACACAACCATTACATAATGGTTTACAATAGAAATATGTTACATCGACATATGTTTCTTGAATGCAGTTTTTACACAATATCATACAAATATGGACACCAAATCTTGTCCTTATTTTAGTATGCAACAGCGGAAGCTCTTAGTATTCACCTGAGAATAAACATGCTTTAAAAGTCAACAAAAATGTTGGTGAGTTATAGGTTTAACCTATATATATCAAATCGTAACAATAGACCACAAGATTTCATATTTCAATACACATCCCATACATAGAGATAAAAATCATTCATATGGTGAACACCTGGTAACCGACATTAACAAGATGCATATATAAGAATATCCCCATCATTCTGGGACACCCTTCGGATATGATATAAATTTCGAAGTACTAAAGCATCCGATACTTTCGATGAGGTTTGTTAGGCCCAATAGATCTATCTTTAGGATTCGCGTCAATTATGGTGTCTGTTCCCTAATTCTTAGATTACCAGACTTAATAATAAGGGGCATATTCGATTTCAATAATTCAACCATAGAATGTAGTTTCACGTACTTGTGTCTATTTTGTAAATCATTTATAAAACCTGCATGTATTCTCATCCCAAAAATATTAGATTTTAAAAGTGGGACTATAACTCACTTTCACAGATATTTCCTTCCTCGGAAATAAGACTTGGCCACGGATCGATTCACGAACCTATACAAATATGTACATATATATCAAAGTATGATCAAAATAAAATTACAACCATTTTTATTATGTTTTAAAGATTTTAGTGTATTAAGTCAGCTGTCCTCATTAGTAACCTACAACTAGTTGTCCACAGTTAGATGTACAGAAATAAATCAATATATATTATCTTGAATCAATCTACGACCCAGTGTATACACGTCTCAGGCTAAATCACAACTCAAAGTATATATATTTTTGGAATCAACCTCAACCCTGTATTGCTAACTCCAACATTACTGCATATAGAGTGTCTATGGTTGTTCCAAATAATATATATACATGGGTCGATATGATATGTCAAAACATTTGCATACGTGTCTATGGTATCTCAAGATTTCATAATATATTAGAATACATTTATAATACAATATAAGTTAGCTAGAATATGATTTGTATAGATTTGTTAAACATTTCCCGTAGCTAAAAAGATCAAAAATATCCAATCTTGTTTTACCCATAACTTCTTCATTTTAAATCCGTTTTGAGTGAATCAAATTTCTATGGTTTCGTATTGAACTCTAATTTAAGAATCCAAACAGAAAAAGTATAGGTTTATAGTCGGAAATTTAAGTTACATGTCAATTACTAAAGAGGTAGTCATTTCCGTCGAAAGAACGACATCTTGATGACCATTTTGAAAAACATACTTTCACTTTGAGTTTAACCAAGATTTTTGGATATAGTTTCATGTTCATATGAAAAATCATTTTCCAAAAATAAAAATTTTTGAATCAAAGTTTATCATAGTTTTTAATTATCCAAACCAAAACAGCCCCCGGTTTCACTACGACGGCGTATATCCGATTTTATGGTGTTCATCGTGTTTCCAGATTTTAAATCATTAAGTTAGCATATCATATAGATATAGAACATGTGTTTAGTTGATTTTAAAAGTCAAATTAGAAAGATTAACTTTTGTTTGCGAACAAGTTTAGAATTAACTAAACTATGTTCTAGTGATTACAAGTTTAAAACTTCGAATAAGATAGCTTTATATGTATGAATCGAATGATGTTATGAACATCATTACTACCTCAAGTTTTCTAGATAAAACTACTGGAAATGAAAAAAATGGATCTAGCTTCAAAGGATCCTTAGATGGCTTGAAAGTTCTTGAAGCAGAATAATGACAAGAAAACAAGTTCAAGTAAGATTTCCACTCGAAATAAGATTGTTATAGTTATAGAAATTGAATCAAAGTTTGAATATGAGTATTACCTTGTATTAGAAAGATATATTACTATAAATAATAAAGATTTCTTGAAGTTGGATGATCACTTTACAAGATTGGAAGTAAGCTAGCAAACTTGGAAGTATTCTTGATTTTATGAAACTGGAACTTATAGAATTTATGAAGAACACTTAGAACTTGAAGATAGAACTTGAGAGAGATTAATTAGATGAAGAAAATTGAAGAATGAAAGTATTTGTAAGTGTTTTTAGTCGTTGGTATATGGATTAGATATAAAGGATATGTAATTTTGTTTTCATGTAAATATGTCATGAATGATTACTAATATTTTTTGTAATTTTATGAGATATTTCATGCTAGTTGCCAAATGATGGTTCTCATATGTGTTAGGTGACTCACATGGGCTGCTAAGAGCTGATCATTACAGTGTATATACCAATAGTACATACATCTAAAAGCTGTGTATTGTACAAGTACGAATAAGGGTGCATACGAGTAGAATTGTTGATGAAACTGAACGAGGATGTAATTGTAAGCATATTTGTTAAGTAGAAGTACTTTGATATGTGTCTTGAAGTCTTTCAAAAGTGTAAGAATACATATCAAAACACAACATGTATATACATTCTAATGGAGTCGTTAAGTCTTCGTTAGTCGTTACATGTAAGTGTTGTTTTGAAACCTTTAAATTAACGATCTCAATTAATGTTGTTAACCCAATGTTTATTATATCAAATGAGATGTTAAATTATTATATTATCATGATATTATGATGTATGAATATCTCTTAATATGATATATACATTAAAATATCGTTACAACGATAATCGTTACATATAAGTCTCGTTTCATAATTCTTGAGTTAGTAGTCTTGTTTTTACATATGTAGTTCATTGTTAACACACTTAATGATATATTTAAATATCATTTTATCATGTTAAATATAGTGTATCAATATCATAATATGATACATATATATTTAGTAGACGTTATCATAACGATAATCGTTATATATATCATTTCGAGTTTCTTAACTTAGTAATCTCATTTCTTATGTATATCACACATTGTTAATATACTTAGTGAGATACTTACTCATCATAATCTCATGTCAACCATATATATATGTCTATATATACCACAACATGTAATTTTTACAATTTCGTAACGTTCGTGAATCGCCGGTCAATTTGGGTGATCAATTGTCTATATGAAACTTATTTCATTTAATCAAGTCTTAACAAGTTTGATTGCTTAACACGTTGGAAACATTTAGTCATGTAAATATCAATCTCAATTAATATATATAAACATGGAAAATTTCGGGTCACTACAGCGATGTTGTAAGTTTGAAGAATATTTATATGTGATATATTATTATAATCAGTTTTTCATATGGAATTGTAGTAGTTGAATTGTATATTAGCTACTAAGTATGAACTTAAAGGGTAGATAGTACCCGAATTTAAACTTATAAAATGCTAATATGAAGAAAAAGCTTTTATAAATGAGTTCATATTATGCTACGAAATACTATTGACTACTCTTAATCAGTGTTGTAAATCTCCTTATTCCTCCCCGAGATCTCTCCGAGATCTCGTTTTTGAAAGGCAACCGAGACGAGATGTCCATCTTCCGAGATTTCTCAGTCAACGGGGTCAAACATAGTTAAAGCCACAATTTATCAGATTTTCTCGATCATTTCTTGGATTTTTCTCATAAAATCTAGTAATTTTTTGAGTTTTCTCACTCATTGTTTGGATTTCTTTTGTAAAATCGCGTAAAAGTGTATATAAATATACAAATATTTGTAGATATATGTATATTTATATTAAAAAACTGAAAAGTTGACGTAAGTCAACGTACGAGATCTCCCCGAGAAATTTTTGAGATGTCGAGATCTCCCTAAAAATGTCCAAACGAGATCTCCCCGAGATCTGAGTTCTCCAACCTTGCTCTTAATATTCTGTATGATTAACTCAATTCAGTTGGCTATTTTGAAGGAAATGGCACCGACTACTCGACACACCATGAATATGAGCGAAGAGGAATTTCGTACCTTTCTTGCTGCAAACATAGCCGCAGTACAGGTTGCGCTACATGCCAACAATAACTCCAAATCTAGCAATGCAGCTAACGGCGCAAGAAATCGTGTAGGATGCTCCTACAAAGAATTCACTGCCTGCAAACCTTTGGAATTTGATGGAACCGAAGGACCAATTGGATTGAAACGGTGGACCGAGAAAGTCGAATCGGTGTTTGCCATAAGTAAGCGTACTGAAGAGGACAAAGTTAAGTACGCTACGCATACCTTCACAGGTACTGCGTTAACGTGGTGGAAAACCTATCTTGAACAGGTAGGACAAAATGCTGCTTACGCACTACCGTGGTCGGCATTCAAGCAATTGATGAACGAGCAGTACCGTCCTAGAAACGAAGTCAATAAGCTCAAGGTAGAGCTTAGAGAGTTATGAACACAAGGGTTCGACATTACCACGTATGAACGACGATTCACATAGTTGTGCCTATTGTGTCCGGGAGCGTTCGAATATGAAGAAGAGAAGATCGACGCGTTTGTAAAAGGGTTACCAGTAAGGATTCAAGAAGATGTGAGTTCACACGAGCCCGCTTCCATACAAAAGGCAAGTCGAATGGCTCATAAACTAATAAATCAGATTGAGGGAAGAATTAAAGAGCAGGCGGCCGAAGAAGCCAACACGAAACAACTCAAGAGGAAGTGGGAGGAAAACGGTGACAAGAGTCACCAGTACAACAACAATAACAATTACAACCACAATCGCAACAACTATCCCAATAACCGCAACAACAATCGCAACAATAACCACAATCCTAACAATAACTACAACAAACATCCCAATAACAACAACAACTACAACAACCGTTTCAACAACAATAACAATCCCAACAACAACCTCAATAACAACAACGGCAACAAAAACCAAAAACAGCCATGTCATAGGTGTGAAGAAAATCATCAGGGGTTTTGCACGACATTTTGCAACAGGTGTAAAAGAAATGGTCATAGCGCGACAAAGTGTGAGGTCTACGGACCAAAGTTTAACAGAACTAAAGGAACAAATAGTGTCGGAACAAGTAATGTCGGAACAAATAGTATCGGAGCAAGTAATACCAACGCTGTTTGTTATAAATGTGGAAAACCAGGCCACATTATTAGAAATTTCCCGAGTCAGGGGAATACTAATGGGCAGGGCCGTGGAAGAGTTTTCAATATTAATGCGGCAGAAGCACAGGAAGACCCGAGCTTGTTACGGGTACGTTTCTTATTAATGATAAATCTGCTTATGTTTTATTTGATTCGAGTGCGGATAGAAGCTATATGAGTAGAGAATTTTGTGCTAGATTAAATTGCCCATTGACGCCTTTGGATAATAAATTTTTACTCGAATTAGCAAATGGTAAATTAATTTCAGCAGATAATATATGTCGGGATAGAGAAATTAAACTGGGTAATGAAACATTTAAGATTGATTTAATACCAGTCGAGTTAGGGAGTTTTGATGTAATAATTGGCATGGACTAGTTGAAGAAGGTAAGAGCAGAGGTCGTTTGTTACAAAAATGCGATTCGCATTATGCGTGAAAAAGAAAAACCTTTAATGGTGTACGGAGAAAAGAACAACGCGAAGTTAAATCTTATTAGTAGTTTGAAGGCACAAAAACTAATAAGAAAATGTTGTTACGTCATTCTAGCACACATCGAGGAAGTTAAACCTGAAGAAAAGAACATCAGTGATGTTCCCGTCGCAAAAGAATTTTCCGATGTATTTCCGAAAGAATTACCGGAAATACCCCCACATCGATCCGTTGAATTTCAAATAGACCTTGTACCAGGAGCTGCACCAATAGCTCGTGCTCCATACAGACTTGCACCCAGCGAAATGAAAGAATTACAAAGTCAGTTACAGGAACTTTTAAAGCGTGGTTTCATTCGACCAAGTACATCACCAAGGGGAGCTCCTGTTCTGTTTGTCAAGAAGAAAGATGGTACATTCAGGTTGTGTATCGACTACCGAGAGTTGAACAAACTTACCGTCAAGAACCGTTACCCATTACCGAGAATCGACGACTTATTTGATTAACTACAAGGATCGTCGGTTTATTCGAAGATCGATTTACGTTCTGGATATCACCAAATGCGGTTGAAAGAGGATGACATTCTGAAGACTACTTTTATGACTCGTTACAGTCATTACGAGTTTATGGTTATGCTGTTTGGATTGATTAACGCACCAGCTGTTTTCATGGACCTCATGAACTGAGTGTGTGGGCCATATCTTGACAAGTTTGTCATTGTTTTCATCGATGACATACTTATTTACTCGAAGAATGATCAAGAGCATGAAGAACATTTGAGAAAAGTGCTAGAGTTGCTGAAAAAAGAAAAACTGTACGCTAAGTTTTCAAAGTGTGCATTTTGATTGGAAGAAGTTCAATTCCTCGGTCATATAGTGAACAAAGAAGGTATTCAGATGGATCCAGTAAAGATTGAAACCGTTGAAAAGTGGGAAACCCAGAAAACTCTGAAACACATACGCCAATTTTTAGGGCTAGCTGGTTATTACAGGAGATTCATCCAAGATTTTTCCAAAATAGCAAAACCCTTGACTGCATTAACGCATAAAGGGAGGAAATTTGAATGGAAGGATGAACAAGAAAAAGCGTTTCAATTGTTGAAGAAAAAGTTAACTACGGCACCTATATTGTCATTACCTAAAGGAAATGATGATTTTGTGATATATTGTGACGCCTCAAAGCAAGGTCTCGGTTGTGTATTAATGCAACGAACAAAAGTAATTGCTTATGCGTCTAGACAATTGAAGATTCACGAGCAGAATTATACGACGCATGATTTGGAATTAGGCGCGGTTGTTTTTGCATTAAAGACTTGGAGGCACTACTTATATGGGGTCAAAAGTATTATATATACCGATCACAAAAGTCTTCAACACATATTTAATCAGAAACAACTGAACATGAGGCAGCGCAGATGGATTGAATTGTTGAATGATTATGACTTTGAGATTTGTTATCACCCGGGGAAGGCAAATGTGGTAGCCGACGCCTTGAGCAGAAAGGACAGAGAACCCATTCGAGTAAAAGCTATGAATACTTCCAAGTTTGCTAGCTTACTTCTAATCTTGTAAAGTGATCATCCAACCTCAAGAAATCTTTCTTATTTACAGTAAGATATCTTTCTAATACAAGGTAATACCCATATTCAAACTTTGATTCAATTTCTATAACTATAACAATCTTATTTCGAGTGGAAATCTTACTTGAACTTGTTTTCGTTTCATAATTCTGATTCAAGAACTTTCAAGCCATCCAAGGATCCTTTGAAGCTAGACCTATTTTTTTCATTTCCAGTAGGTTTATCCACAAAACCTGAGGTAGTAATGATGTTCACAACATCATTCAATTCATATATATAAAACTACCTTATTCGAAGGTTTAAACTTGTAATCACTAGAACATAGTTTAGTTAATTCTAAACTTGTTTGCAAACAAAAGTTAATCCTTCTAACTTGACTTTTAAAATCAACTAAACACATGTTCTATATCTTTATGATATGCTAACTGATGTTAAAGCAGAGGGGTACGAAATAGTTATAATTTTACTGCGAAATACTATTAAATACGATACAATTTTAAACAAGTTATTTATTTATTTATAGAGTGGATATACCTAAACCTTGCCACAACACTTATAGGAAGTGTAACTAATCGTAGAACATTAACAATGATCATTCCGAAATTTATATCTGCGAATTCTGGACCATTACAAGTGGTGCTTAATCGCAAGAAGAAGAAACGAAAGGACAAAGCTCCGAACTAGAAATGGGAGTATAAATCATAGCAAATAGAAGAGAGCATTAACTGTGGATGACAATGATTATAGAAGAAGCAAGGACTTTGAAATATAAAGGAAGATATAAAACCCAACAACAACCCAGAAATCACAAACCGTATATATCAATGCATATAGCAATATAAAGACACGAGAGAACTAAAAACACTATAAAACTAAGAGTATAGTAGATGAAAAAGAAGAGCGAAAGATATAAAAGTGAGGAGTATATCAAGAATCAGCACTGGATGAATCATATTGACAAATACTTTAAAATATGAGTTGAGAAGGTGTGAGTTGTAAGAACACAAAGGAGGTGGATTTATAGTGAAATATCCGACAGAGAAATCAAAATGGATTATCGCATTAATTCTAAGACGATCATAATTTCCTTAATCACCGAATAATCAAATCCAATATAGATTACAAAGATTTTCTTTTCGGAGATCAATCGTGATGACGTCAAAAGATATGACGAATCACTATTATCTTATTTCATTCATTTACGATAACTTCACTCACACACTTCGAATAATCGAATTATTTTATCCATGTTTCTTGAACATGATAAAACTCTATAGTCGTTATAATAACATTCTCATTGTTAGTCTTGACGACCTCTATCAAATTTCGGGGACTAAATTTCTTTAACGGGTAGGTACTGTGACGACCCGGAAATTTCCGACCAAATTTAAATTTTAATCATTATATTATTCCGACACGGTAAGCAAAGTTTGGTAAGTTAAATCTCAAGAATTTTAAACTGTGTTCATACATTCATTATAACCTCGACCAAATTCCGACGATTCACGAATTGTTATATATAAATAGATATGTATATGTATATATATATTATAACTTGAGAATATTAATAAAGTATTAAACGTATAATACTTTACACGAACGTATTTGTTTCAATATGATTTTCGACGAAATTAAAAATATATATATTAAATGATTGAATTATCAAAAACATTGAATTATGATTACAAGTCTCTGTTGAAAGGTCCACTATGATTTGAGAAAATCTATTCCTCTTAACGATATTCAGAATAATTTGTAAAGCTATTTATAAATAAAAACTAAAAAGTGTCATTTATGAAAGTTAGACAAAAGTTAGTGGAGAATTGGTTTCCATAATATTCTATTAATCTATTTTCAAACGTACAAAGACGTTTTCAGTTTAAAAAAAAACTTTATTATTAAAACGTATATAACTTTTATAAGTATCTAGAATCACTTTTGACAACTCATTACTTAACCAGTATAATAAATATAACGATATTTATATTTTATTTCATTAAATATATATAACGATTTAAATTAATATTATATATATTTATACGCGTATTATACATACATAGTTTTTATACTTTTACTATACTTTAACTTTACCTTTACTTTACTTTTACTTTACTTTAACTTTAATAATTCACTTAAATAATTCATACTTTAATAATTCAATTTTATAATTCATACTTTAATAATTCACTTTAATAATTCATACTTTAATAATTCACTTTAATAATTCATACTTTAATAATTCACTTTAATAATTCATACTTTAATAATTCACTTTAATAATTCATACTTTAATAATTCGATTTAATAATTCAAAAATCTATTATAAATATAATTCAATATGTTTCATTATTTCATAGAAACTTGAAAATATATTTCTATAAACTCTCTCAATCAATTATATATATATATATATATATATATATATATATATATATATATATATATATATATATATATATATATATATATATATATATATATATATATATATATATATATATATTTGCTCTGTATTATTTCAAGATATTATTAGTATACATAAAATATTATGACGGAGTGCTGTCCGAGTGATTTCAAAATAGTTTTTTTTTAATGAGTCGAAGCTAAGGAAATTATGGGTTATAGCTATGGAGGTGATGAGTATGGTTCATGGGTATGCTCGTGAGGTCAATCTAGTGTTTATCATCTCTGTTGCGTCTACGTACTTTCCTGCAATATTGAATCTCAATATTGATACGTTCGTGAATCCGAGGCCAACCTTGCAATTGTTAAATGACGTTATATGTATTTTTACTACGAAATACAGTATGGTGAGTTTCATTTGCTCCCTTTTATATATATTTTTGGGACTAAGAATACATTCGCTGTTTTTTATAAATGTTTTACGAAATAAGCACAAGTACTAAAACTAATTCTACGTGGGTTTAAACCAGAAATATACCCTTAGCTTGGTAACATTAAACTACTTGTCTATGTACGGTAGGCGTGAATCCTAAAGATAGATCTATTGGGCCTGACAAACCCTGTCCTGACTATGGGATGCTTTAGTACTTCAAGGTTATTTTAAACACACCTGATCTGGTGTACTTCAGAGGGTAAAACATGAACGTTAAGGCTTGTTACCGGGTGCCTACAACTTATAGAATACTTTTATACACTTGCGAGTGTACATATATTTATAAACGGAAATCTTGTGGTCTATTAATATATTGAAATGATTGTTATGATAAACCTATGAACTCACCAACCTTTTGGTTGATACTTTAAAGCATTTTTATTCTCAGGTATTAAAGAAATCTTCCGCTGTGCATTAGCTCATTTTAAGGATATTACTTGGAGTCATTCATGGCATATTTTGAAAGACGTTGCATTCGAGTCATTGAGTTCATCAAGATTATTATTAAGCCAATTATAGTTGGATGTATTATGAAATGGTGTGCACGCCGTCAAATTTCGTTGTAAAGAAAGTTTGTCTTTTAAAAACGAATGCAATGTTTGTAAAATGTATCATATAGAGGTCAAATACCTCACGATGTAATCAACTATTGTGAATCGTTTATAATGTATATGAACGGGTCCTTTCAATATATATATATATATATATATATATATATATATATATATATATATATATATATATATATATATATATACATATATATATACATATACATATATACATATACATATACATATATACATATACATATACATATATACATATACATATATATATATATACATATACATATATATATATATACATATATATATATATATACATATATATATATATATATATATATATATATATATATATATATATATATATAAGTAGTAATAATATTATATAAAAGGGGGGTTTTACCGTTTAATGACCGGTTTGTCGATTTTAAATAAAGCGTAAAACTAAATGACGAAAATATAAATGATAGAATTTGAATTGCGATAAAGTAAATTACAGTAATTAAAATGACAGTAAATAAAGGTACAATGAAATATGAAATAAAAATATTATGCTTATTTAAACTTCCGTAATCATGATGTTTGACGTTTTGATTTTAATTAATTGTTACCCGGGTTAATTGTCCTTTGTCCTGGTTTATTTGATACCTATCTGGTTTTTGTCCATAATAGTCCATCGGTCATAATTATAAAATGCTCGTCAAATTAACCTTATTCCCGAATTCAAATATTCCAACTAATTAGGGATTCGAACTGTAACAAGGTTTTAATACTTTGTTAATAATTACACCAGGTTATTGACTGCGTGTAATCCAAGGTTTTAATACTTTGTTAACAATTACACCAATTATCCTTGTATGTAATCCACCCCTATTTTAATGAGATATGAATATTAATTTATCCACTTGATCAGAATGAATAACCAATTACCCAACCCGAATAATTAATTAAATGACCGTAAAAGATGTCTTATAAACGTCACTAAATAGAACTTACATAATCATTTTAATAATTATTAGATTAACTAATTTGAAGATAGGTTCGACAGGTTCCAATAAGTTGTCGCTCGATTAAACAATACCCCCTATCTATTAATAGTCAATAGTCCAATTTCCACAAGTGTCGGTCTTTTGTCCAAACCTTAATTATGGTACAAAATCTAATAACCCCATCATAATATTTATTCTAACATCGTGATTACTTCGTCTTAAATAAGCATAATAATAACTTAGTTACAAGACATTAATTTAAAATGGAAGAACATAGCTTACAGTGGTATTTAATCGCGTAGCGTTACACAGACAGAGTTCCGACTTTAAAACCCGTAAAACATTTCTTACATTAACCCAACTAAACCATAATTTATTATTAATCTTAATTATAATTAAAATTATAATTATAAATATATATTACATAGAGAGAAAGAGATATTCAAAAAGGTATATAACTCGTCCGAAAAATGCTGAATTTATAGAATGTGACCTGCTACAGTAACTCATGTGGTCGCATGAGATTTTAGTGCAAATCTCATGCACTCGCATGGGCTCATGCACTAGCATGAGTTTTATGCCTATTTCCCATGCGATCGCATGGTCGTCAGATCCAGCTCACATATTTTTTGTTTGCTAGTTTGTCGACGTTATTTAATATAATATATAATATATAAATAATTTATATAATTATTTAAATATTATATTATATTCTTGTGCATAGTTGACTTGTAATTTTAGCTCTGTTGCGTCGCGCGTTGATAGTTGGCTCAGGTCCCGGTTCCGGTTTTTCGAACGTCCTTGCGTACTATTTAATATCTTGTACTTTGCGTTTTGCGGCTTGTACTCTTATCATTTTTGGAGGTTTCTCATCAATAAATTGAACCACTTGAATTATATCTTGTACATTTGAGCTTTTTGGTCATTTGTGTCTTCAAATCGTCGTTTTCTTCTTTTGTCTTCGCACTTATTTATTTAAACGAATATTACATAAAAATAGAACAATTGTAACTAAAAGCTTTACATATTGGAAGGATATTGTGCCTAAATATATGTTCATTTGGAGCACTATCAAATATCCTCACACTTGAGCGTTGCTTGTCCTCAAGCAATACAAAACTTAAAATAAAATCACACTTCACTCGAATCACTTTTTTATTCTCACACTTTATACATCAGTGATTTTGATACGGTGGTATAAACAATGATAGTAACGATGTGGTTTACTGTCCCACATGACTATGAAAATTTAGATCCTTTAAGGAAATTGGATCTTTATGAAAACATTTGATCTTTTGAAAATTCAATCTAGCTTTTACCCTAGATAAGTTTTCCGGAATAACCCTTCACCGGTGTTTGCAAATTGTTTTTGTGGGTTTTGTGGGTTTCAGATTTGAAAAATTTAGCTCAAAACTTGCGATTTTGTGTCACCCACTTGCTAACCTTGTATTGGGAAAGCGACACGTCCAGTTTACTTGCTCCATATATTACCTTTCGGTAAACTACCATCCGGTTGTAAAGAAAAGCGTTGAACAAGCAACTGTTAAGGCAATGTCCCTTGACATGCTTTTTATTATGGTCTATATCATGTTAGATGCAATTACTATCCTTTGTAGGAGCAATAGTAAAGATCACCCTATAGTTTTTCGGTCTAGCACAAGGTCCTGTCTTCGACCATGCTATGCAACCACCGTTCTTACGGTTGACACCCGATTTGGTTCAGGTGACCTACTGAATTCCAGGTGAATTCCTAGGATTTTACGTTCAATGGTAATGAACGCATTGAAAATAGGGTTTCAGAAAACAAATCGGTTTTAATTTTGATCAAAATATTTTCTCGTTCAAGCTCGAGTTTAGATATCATCGAATTCCATGAGTTTGTAATTCTCAATCTTTAAGGTCAATCTCAAGGATTGAGTAATATCAGGCTTAAAAGCTGATTTTTAATCTTTAAGGAGATTATCCTTTCTGGGGGTCTGATTCATTAGTCTTATCAAGCTAATTTGCATGGCACCCTCCCCATTTTACGAGACAGATTCTCACATAGATAGGATAAGTCTGACCACTTGGCGACCCTGTTTGATGCTGAGGTCCATGGATTTCCTGCTGATTTTAGAGATGACTTTTCTAGATTTTTCGTCAACCTACAGCTAGTCTGGACGACAACTTCCTGACCTAAATCAAGAAGCGCATGTCTTTTTCTGAAGACTTTACTTCATTTTAATGATGGAATTGATTCATCGTGTAGATCCATCTTTTCTTTCAAATGTATTACAGTAAATCGGGTAAAACTGATTAGTATCGTCCAAAACAAAAGTACCTGCAATAATCTTGTACAAATATATGTGATATATGTTTAAAAGAACTTGGTAAATTCTTCCCATACTTAGCTTTTATTTATTTCTTTCTTTGCTTTTTTTATCCTCCTTTATTCCATTTTAAATGAATTCTAACGTTTTAGGTTATTTCTCCATTTATGTTCTCTTCAAGGTAACAATAATTTCGGCATTAACACCTAGTTTTATTGTTCATAAATATGTATAAACATGATTTTGAATTCATTTAGTTGAAAAATTTTCAAATTTTTACAAAATTTGGCAATTTACCTAAGTGTAAACCCAAGAGAATTTATAACCCTTCCCCACACTTGAGATCATGCAATGCCCTCATTTGCATGAAATCAGACTATAATTATAAATTCATGAGGGTGATTAGTGTAGAAAAGTGATTAAAAATACCCAGTTTAAAATTTTTAAGCTCGTCGAATGATAGATGGCGCGCCTCATCGTTCATTTCTTTTGTTGTAATTTCACATATGTTTTGCGTCTTATCGTCAAAATTAGTAGCTTTTGCTGAACTTAATGTCAGTCTTTGAAAGTGCGCCGTTTTACCCTGTTTTGTACATAAAATAAACTACAAACATACATAATATTTTTATTATATATTTTTTTTATAAAACCTTTATTTATTAAAACAATTTAAATGAATATTTTTTTTAAAATTTTGTTTCCTTTTACTTTAGGTAGTTTCGGTATGTTTACCTAGTCTGTCCCTAGACAAAATTTAAAATTTGTCGTTTTTAAAGCGATTGTTTTAAATGCAAAGATTTTTGGGTTTTTTTTTAAATTTTTTTGGTATACTTTAGATCAATAAAATTAAAAATAATGATAACAAAATTTTTCGCCCCGCCCTCGGGTAAAGCAATTTCGGTTCTATGACCTAGTTTTCAACTTACGATGAATTTTAAAAATCATTTTTTAAACTTAATGAAATAAAGTAATTTTTGTTTTTAAATTCACGCAAAACTTAAATTTAAAAATACATATTAATTTCATACAAAACCTACAAAACAAAAATTCAGAATGGGGGGAGAAAACTAGTTCTTTAGTGTCGGCTAGCGAAAAAGACCAATCGGATTCCATTCTTGGAACTACATGAGAACAGAACAACTAACTCTAGACATCAATTTTTTTCTTAAAACATTTGAATCTCCCCACACTTAGGTAACTGTGGTGTCAAAATTGTGGTTAACTTCATTGTTAATTTCTCTTGGACCATAATCAACTTGCATATCTGTGACTTTTGCTTTAAGCCATTGGTCGGATTCCTGTGTAATATCCACAAATTCAACTAGTTTTGCCTTTTCTTTAGGTGATAGATTGGATACTAACCGGTTACATAACTTAAAGTTCCCCTTGGTTCTAGCAGCGCGAATCCGTTTAATAAGTTTCTTTATTGAACTATTAATAACGGGGTCATTTAATTTCGTATCAACAACGGGGTTCTTTGTTATCAGGTCATCATTAGGTTTTACTTCATCTTCCCCACACTTAGGCATTTTATTATTGTTAAGCACTACCGTTGGAGTTGATAAAACAATATGATTTTTACCAATCGTTTTTGTTGATTCAACAGTTTTGGTTGGTGGAGATTTAGACTTTCGACTCACAAAGGTGATCTATTTTTCATCATCACTAAGTGTCATTCTACCCTCTCTTACATCAAATAATGCCCCGGTGTACGCTAAGAATGGTCGAACTAAAATTAGAGGAACGTTTGAGTCCTCTTCTATGTCAATGACAATAAATTCGACTAAAAAGGTTAAATTACCCACTTGAACGGGTAGGTTGTCAGCAATTCCAACTGGGTGGTTAATGGTTTGATCAAGGAGTCGAACACTCATATCCGTTGGAGTTAGCTCACCTACACCTACTCTTTTATATAATAAAAGAGGCATAACACTCATACTTGCACCTAAATCTACTAGTGCATCATACATGACACAATCACTAAGTAGACAAGGAACAATAAATTCACCCGGATCACCCACCCTGGGTGGAGGTTTTGGTGGAACTGTCTTCACCGGGTTTATCTTTACGGTTTTTGTTTCTTGTACTTTCTTATTCTTCTTCTTCTTTCCAGAGGTATCACAAACTTTATTACATATTACTTTCTCATACTCAACTCCTTTTTTTGGAAACGGGATGGGTGGCCTGTATGGTGCCACCACTGGCTTTACATACTCGGGTGGTGGTGGTGGTGTTGTAACTTCTTCATTGTTACTCACATCGAAAACCTTCCCATCTTCTGATGCTGGTTTTTCAGAATTTGTTGAAACCATATTAACATTCTCATTCCGAGGATTTACTTCAGTATTACTTGGTAGCTTTCCTTGTTCCATCTCACTCATCATGCTAGCAAGAGTACCTACGTGTTTTTCTAGATTCAAAATGGAAGCTTGTTGAGTTCTTAATGACTGATCAAACCTCTTATTTGTTTGGGTTTGAGATGAAATAAATTGTGTTTGAAATTCCATTAACTTTGCCATCATTTCTTCCAGATTTGACTTTTTATCTTCGGTTTGTTGTGGTGGTTTATACAAGCTAGGTCTTTGTTGATCGAAAGTGTTATTTTGAGTTGGTTGGTTATTCGGACCTTGTTGGTTGTACGAGTTATTGTTAGGTCCATTTGGATTGTAAAGAATGTTTTGATTTCGATTAAAGTTTGGCCTTGGCGGTTGATAATTATTTTGATAATTATTTCCCGGCCTTTGGTTCATGTAGGAAACATTATCACGTTGTTCCATCGTTTGTTCAACATTATAATCTTTCGTTAAGTGTGGTCCACCGCATTGCTCACAACTGATTCGTATTGCGTGAATATCTTTAGTCCTTTTTTCCATTTGTCTCTCGAAAGCATCTATTTTTGCGGAAACGGGATCAAAGTCATGGCTAGAATTGGCTCTAGCCACTTTAGTTGAACGAAAGATATCTTTTTCCTGGTGCCACTCATGCGAGTGGGAGGCTGTGTTATCAATAATTTTGTGAGCTTCGGTTGCGGTTTTCTTCATAATGGAACCACCAGCTGCTATATCGATGTCTTTTCGTGTAGCAATGTCGATACCTTGGTAGAATATTTGTACTATTTAATAAGTGTCTAAACCGTGTTGAGGACATCCTCTCAACAACTTTCCGAATCTTGTCCACGTTCATATAGAGTTTCATTTGGCTTTTGTGTAAATGTAACTATTTCTCCTTGAAGTCTCACGGCTTTAGATGCCGGAAAGAATTGTTTAAGAAATTTTTCAACTAAACCATCCCATGTATCAATCGCCCCTTCAGGTAACGATTCTAACCAATCTTTGGCTTCTCCCTTTAAAGTCCAGGGAAATAACATGAGATAGATCTGTTCATCCTCAACTTCTCTGATTTTGAATAGAGTACAGATCCTATTAAAGGTTCAAAGATGTTTATTTGGATCTTCTTTTGGCGTACCACTATATTGGCATTGATTAGTTACCATGTGTAGGATTTGTCCTTTGATTTCACAATCTGTCGCATTAATGTCTGGCTTAATAATGGCGTGACCTTGGCCAGTGTGTGTGGCTCTCATTCGATCTTCCATACTTAGAGGTTCAGTTACTTCCATAATTGAATTTGTTGAATACGAATTACTGGAGGATTTTGATTTAACGGTTTGTGGTTCAGGAGGAATAATTAGTGGTTCAGGATCTCTGAATTGTCCCTGAATATCCTCCGGATTCTCAATTGTGAGGTCGGGTTCAAAAAATGGATTATCGGAAATTTGAATTGGAACACTTGTTCGACTAGATGACGATTCTAAAGAAAAATTAACGGCGACAATATTGGCTAAATGTCTTGATCTGGTTACAGGTGGTGAACGTATGAAAGGTGGTGAACGTTTTGCTCGGTGCATTCACTGAATATCCTATTAGTTATAAAGATAAAAATTATATAAGTTATCAAATTAATAGACTTTTCTGATTTTGCCCACGTTTCGAATAGCCAATAGATGCAGCAGGTAGCCAGGACCCTTTAAATCGGAAGCCCACAACTCGCCACTAACAAATCCAACTATTACTACGAACCAAAAAATTTTGGATGTCTATCAATTTAACCGCTTAAAATAATTTTTCATTTTGAAATTTTAGAGAAGAAATAGAAAATTCTATGTCCTAAAAACTAGAGTGTCGAGAAATAAGAAAGAAAAAGAGATCGTCGAAAAATGTCGAAAAATAAAAGGTCGAAAAACAAACGTCGAAAAATAAGAAAATGCAGCGTCGAATCTTAAAAGGTACTAAATACTAAATATTAAAAATTGCGTCTAAAAGAATTAAAGCTTAAAAGGAATTCTATATCCAAAAGGGCAATAACTTAAAAAGTACTAAAATCTTAAAACGGCGTCGCAAAATTCTAAAGAACCTAAATCTTAGTCTAAAGAAAAAGCACTTAAGGGATTTTACGGTAAAGCCTAAAAATCTAGAAATAAAAATAACTACGGCAAAATACTAGTCTTAAAACTAATTACGAACGAAAAATATACAATTTAAACGAATTATACAATTAAAAAGATACAATTTATAAAAATATAAAAAATGATAAAATTATTTATTTTTATAAAAATATTATTTTTATATTATTATTTTATAAAACTATTAATTTATATAATTAATAATAATATTAAAACTTAATATTACTAATTATAAACTAATATTAATAACTAATTAAATATTTAAACCCTAATTAGATTACTAATTAATAAATAATACGTAACCCTAATTCTGCTGTACTAGGTATCAGACGTGTCAGAAGCACTCATGCTGTCGCATGAGTTTTATTCTCCTGGGCCATGCGATGGCTTCGGGTACCAGGCCTGTTCTTGGACTGCTACAGTATTGTGGCCAGTTTTTATTTATTTAATTTTTTTTCAGATTTTAATTTTTACAAAATAATAAAAACAAACTTATATTAAAAAACTAAAAATAAAAATACTTTTTAATTTTATATATTTTAAACTAAATCTTAAAAATATTTATATTTTTATATTTTTTTTCTTTTTATTATTTTTAACAATTATTATAAATACAAAATATTTTTATGAAATAAAAAATAATATATTTTTACAAAAATATAGTTTTACTAAAATATAGCGTAAAAATATAGCGTTTCGCCGAGTCCCTGGCAGCGGCGCCAAAAACTTGATGTTAAAGCAGAGGGGTACGAAATAGTTATAATTTTATTGCGAAATACTATTAAATACGATACAATTCTACACAAGTTATTTATTTATTTATAGAGTGGATATACCTAAACCTTGCTACAACACTTATAGGCAGTGTACCTAATCGTAGAGTAGTGTAGTTTTTAGTAAGTCCGGTTCGTTCCACAGGGAGCTACTGATACGTACTATATTTTTAACAACTATATTTATATATATATATATATATATATATATATATATATATATATATATATATATATATATATATATATATATATATATATATATATATATATATATATATATATAAGTAGTAATAATATTATATAAAAGGGGGGTTTTACCATTTAATGACCGGTTTGTCGATTTTAAATAAAGCGTAAAAATAAATGACGAAAATATAAATGATAGAATTTAAATTGCTATAAAGTAAATTGCAGTAATTAAAATGACAGTAAATAAAGGTACAATGAAATATGAAATAAAAATATTATGCTTATTTAAACTTCCGTAATCATGATGTTTGACGTTTTGATTTTAATTAATTGTTACCCGGGTTAATTGTCCTTTGTCCTGGTTTATTTGATACCTATCTGGTTTTTGTCCATAATAGTCCATCGGTCATAATTATAAAATGCTCGTCAAATTAACCTTATTCCCGAAGTCAAATATTCCAACTAATTAGGGATTCGAACTGTAACAAGGTTTTAATACTTTGTTAATAATTACACCAGGTTATCGACTGCGTGTAATCCAAGGTTTTAATACTTTGTTAACAATTACACCAATTATCCTTGTATGTAATCCACCCCTGTTTTAATGAGATATGAATATTAATTTATCCACTTGATCAGAATGAATAACCAATTACCCAACCCGAATAATTAATTAAATGATCGTAAAAGATGTCGTATAAACGTCACTAAATAGAACATACATAATCATTTTAATAATTATTAGATTAACTAATTTGAAGATAGGTTCGACAGGTTCCGGTAAGTTGTCGCTCGATTAGACAATACCCCCTATCTATTAATAGTCAATAGTCCAATTTCCACAAGTGTCGGTCTTTTGTCCAAACCTTAATTATGGTACAAAATCTAATAACCCCATCATAATATTTAGTCTAACATCGTGATTACTTCGGCTTAAATAAGCATAATAATAACTTAGTTACGAGACATTAATTTAAAAAGGAAGAACATAGCTTACAGTGGTATTTAATCGTGTAGCGTTACACGGACAGAGTTTCGACTTTAAAACCCGTAAAACATTTCTTACATTAATCCAACTAAACCATAATTTATTATTAATCTTAATTATAATTAAAATTATAATTATAAATATATATTACATAGAGAAAAAGAGATATTCAAAAAGGTATATAACTCGTCCGAAAAATGCTGAATTTATAGAATGTGGCCTGCTACAGTAACTCATGCGGTCGCATGAGATTTTAGTGCAAATCTCATGCTCTCGCATGGGCTCATGCACTCGCATGAGTTTTATGTCTATTTCCCATGCGATCGCATGGCCGTCAGATCCAGCTCACATATTTTTTGTTTGCTAGTTTGTCGACGTTATTTAATAAAATATATAATATATAAATAATTTATATAATTATTTAAATATTTAATTATATTCTTGTGCATAGTTGACTTGTAATTTTAGCTCCGTTGCGTTGCGCATTGAAAGTTGGCTCAGGTCCCGGTTCCGGTTTTTCGAACGTCCTTGGTACTATTTAATATCTTGTACTTTGCGTTTTGCGGCTTGTACTCTTATCATTTTTGGACGTTTATCATCAATAAATTGAACCACTTGAATTATATCTTGTACATTTGAGCTTTTTGGACATTTGTGTCTTCAAATCGTCGTTTTCTTCTTTTGTCTTCGCACTTATTTATTTAAACGAATATTACATAAAAATAGAACCATAGTAACTAAAAGCTTTACATATTAGAAGGATATTGTGCCTAAATATATGTTCATTTGAAGCACTATCACTAACTTAATGATTTAAAACCTGGAAACACGAAAAACACCGTAAAACCGGATATACGCCGTCGTAGTAACACCGCGGGCTGTTTTGGGTTTGATAATTAAAAACTATGATAAACTTTGATTTAAAAGTTGTTCTTCTGGGAAAATGATTTTTCTTATAAACATGAAACTATATCCAAAAATCATGGTTAAACTCAAAGTGGAAGTATGTTTTTCAAAATGGTCATCAAGACGTCGTTCTTTCGACTGAAATGACTACCTCTTACAAAAATGACTTGTAACTTATATTTCTGACTATAAACCTATACTTTTTCTGTTTAGATTCATAAAATAGAGTTCAATATGAAACCATAGCAACTTGATTCACTCAAAACGGATTTAAAACGAAGAAGTTATGGGTAAAACAAGATTGGATAATTTTTCTTGTTGTAGCTACGTGAAAATTGGTAACAAATCTATATTAATCATATTCTAGCTAACTTACATTGTATTATACATGTATTCTAATATATTATGTAATCTTGAGATACCATAGACACGTATGCAAATGTTTTGACATATCATATCAACCCATGTATATATATTATTTGGAACAACCATAGACACTCTATATGCAGTAATGTTGGAGTTAGCTATACAGGGTTGAGGTTGATTCCAAAAATATATATACTTTGAGTTGTGATCTAGCCTGAGACGTGTATACACTAGGTCGTGGATTGATTCAAGATAATATATATCAATTTATTTCTGTACATCTAACTATGGACAACTAGTTGTAGGTTACTAATGAGGACAGCTGAATTTATAAACTTAAAACATCAAAATGTATTAAAAATGTTGTAAATATATTTTGAAAATACTTTGATATATATGTATATATATATATATATATATATATATATATATATATATATATATATATATATATTTGTTATAGGTTCGTGAATCGACCAGTGGTCAAGTCTTACTCCCAACGAAGTAAAAATCTGTGAAAGTGAGTTATAGTACCACTTTTAAAATCTAATATTTTGGGATGAGAATACATGCAGTTTTATAAATGTTTTACGAAATAGACACAAGTAAATGAAACTACATTATATGGGTGAATGATCGAAGCCGAATATGCCCCTTTTGCCCGGTAGCCTAAGAATTATTAAACCGGTCTACTAATTGACGCGAATCCTAAAGATAGATCTATTGGGCCTAACGAACCCCATCCAAAGTATCGGATGCTTTAGTACTTCGAATTCATTTTTATCATGTTCGAAGGATTTCCCGGAATGATAGGGGATATTCTTATATGCATCTTGTTAATGTCGGTTATCAGGTGTTCACCATATGAATGATTTTTATCTCTATGTATGGGATGTATATTGAAATATGAAATCTTGTGGTCTATTATTATGATTTGATAATATATAGGTTAAACCTATAACTCACCAACATTTTTGTTGACATTTTAAGCATGTTTATTCTCAGGTGATTATTAAGAGCTTCCGCTGTTGCATACTAAAATAAGGATAAGATTTGGAGTCCATGCTTGTATGATATTATGTAAAAACTGCATTCAAGAAACTTATTTTTGATGTACTATATTCTTATTGTAAACCATTATATAATGGTCATGTGTAAACGGTATATTTTAGATTATCATTATTTGATAATCTACGTAATGCTTTTTAAACCTTTATAGATAAAATAAAGGTTATGGTTGTTTTAAAAATGAATGCAGTCTTTGAAAAACGTCTCGTGTAGAGGTCAAAACCTCGTGACAAAATCAATTAATATGGAACGTTTATAATCAATATGAATGGGACATTTCACCAAGGTATGAATTAGCAGATACGCTAAGATATAAACTTTATCTATACACTATTCATGCAGTCAATGCAGTAAGATGTGTTTAGACTAAGAATGATAAGCAAATGATTCCCTAAGAATGGTAAGTAGGTAATTTTTGACACGAAATGATAAGCAAAACTTTTGACATGCAGACATGGTCGAAGTCCAGACTCACTAATGCATCTAAACAACTATCAGTTAGACACACTAATGCAAGACCTGGTTCGCTAAGACCACCGCTCTGATACCAACTTTAATGACCCGTCCTAATCCATCTGGACGAATACATTAAATTTGGTTACATCGCGAGGTACTTGACCTCTATATGATACATTTTACAAATATTACATTCGTTTTTAAAAGACAAACTTTCATCACATCGAAAGTTGACAGCATGCATACCATTTCATAATATATCCAACTATAAATGACTTAATAATATTCTTGATGAACTTAACAACTCGAATGCAACGTCTTTTGAAATATGCCATGAATGACTTCAAGTAATAACTCTATAATGAGCAAATACACAACGGAAGATTTCTTTCATACCTGAGAATAAACATGCTTTAAATTTTTAACCAAAAGGTTGGTGAGTTCATAAATTTATCATAACAATCATTTCAATATATTAATAGACCACAAGATTTCCGTTTATAAATATATGTACACTCGCAAGTGTATAAAACTGTTCTGCTTATATTGAGGCCTCGGTAACCAACCTTAACAATAATATAATAAGTCATCTTTGCAAAGATGGATACGTACATTCGCAAGTGTATAAATAATCCTCGAAGTACTAAACATCCGCCCACTAGCTCTTATGTCTAGTGCAGCCTACAGGATGGGGTGTTAAGCCTGATAGATCTATCTTTAGGATTCACGCTTATATAATCTTATAACATATAACTAAATTACCTAGCACATCAATTCGCAGAATATCATTTTTAATCACTTGTCTCTATTTCGTAAATCATTTATAAAAACAGCGCATTTATTCTCAGCTCAAAAATGTAAAGAGTAAAAGGGAGCAAATGAACGTCACTATACTGTATTTTGTAGTAAAAATACATATGACGAAACTGAACAATGCAGGGTTGGCCTTGGATTCACGAACCTATATCATTTGCATATTTATTAATACACAAAATCGTAATCGAACATATATATATATATATATATATATATATATATATATATATATATATATATATATATATATATATATATATATATATATATATATATATATATATATATATATATATATATATATATATATATATTTATATATATATATATATATATTATTTATTAGTTATATCATTTTTATATTAATAACTTATATGTTTCATTATTTATATTCATTTTATATATATGTTTTTTCTTTATATAAATAACTATTATTATAGTTAAGTTATGTGTATTAAATATATTTTTATATAAATATCATTTATTTGTTAAATTAATGATACTGCTAAAATAATGATAATAATTAATTAGATTTAATAATGATGTTGAAAATAATAATTTTGAATAATAACATTTGTTACTTTATTTGTAGTTATAATCAGTGTTGTAAAAGTCGGCCGACTTGACCGACGCGTCGGTCGATGCGTCATTTTTTTGGGTTCTCCGTCCTGTTTTTTCAGAAAGCGACTCAAAAGACGGTCAGAGCTAAAAGTTCGGTCAAAGTCTGTCAAAGACGGTAAAAAATAGTCATTCAGTCAAATTTTCGTCAAGATCTGATATATTTTAAAATTAGGGGTTGTTTTCATTTTTTGTAACACTCTTTTCTTTGTGTCCTTACTGATTATGTACTCGGTAACATTAATTGAGCTTGAAGTTTGATTGTTTTTAAATTCGAGTTCTTATTTAAGAAATTTATAGTACATAATCAACTACTTTATATATATATAAATATATATTTAAGAAATTATTAATAAAGTCAACGTTGGTCAACGACCGATGCGTCCCCGACGCGTCCCCGACTCGGCCGACGCGTCCTTTTTAAGTCTCGATCGATGCGTCCCCGACTAGCGACTTTTACAACCTTGGTTATAATGATAGCGATAATAAAATATTGTTTATATAAAAATCGTGTCAATGATAATGATACTAATAGTACTGATAATAATAATAACTATAGTAATGTTATTAATATCAATAACAATGGTTTTAATCGTGATGATACTACTAATAATACCCTAAGTGATAATACTAATAATAATACTTATCATAATAATAGTACTAATAATCTTAATATTAATATTAATGATGATATTAATAATAATATTGGTAATAATAATGATAATAATAATAATCATAATCATAATGTTGATAATAATACTAAAATGATAAGATTACTAATAATAATAATATTATTAATACTTATGCTAATAATAATGATAATGATTATAATACTTATACTTATGATAATAATAATAATTATAACACTAATAATAACAATAATAATAATAATAATAATAATAATAATAATAATAACAACAATAATAATAATATTAATAATAATAACAATAATAACAATAATAATAACAATAATAATAATAATAATAATAATAATAATAATAATAATAATAATAATAATAATAATAATAATAATAATAATAATAATAATAATAATAATAATAATAATAATAATAATAATAATAATAATGAATACTACCTCAAGAAATAGGTCTTAAAAAAATAACACTCCAGCCCGGACTTGAACCCCCGACCTCTCGTTACACACCAACATGCTGAACCACTCAATCAATTCTATTTTTCTCAATTACAATGGATTTCGTTTACATATAACCCGTATTAAATTATCTTCCTTTTCTTCTTCAATTCAATTCAGATGACCAGAGATCGAAACTAGCAAATAACCAATTTATTAGGATTTAGAATGTATACTGAAACGTTTATTCATTGATCAAAATACTTTTCAATAGATATTTAAAACAAAATAATTTGAAACAGATGGGTTGAAAAACCCGTTCAACTCCAATTCCAATTCTAAATTGTAGAGTGTTTGAGACCACGATCATAATATGAAAAAGATTCTAAATCATCATTAGAAACCTTCTAAAACTTCAATTTAACTGAATACACCAAACTGAGCTCGAATTTCACTATGAACACTTGATTTGACTTTTTAAAAATTAAGTTTGACTTCGAAATTAGAGTTCGATATTAAAAATTGGAAGCTGAGACTTTCCAGATAGTTTTAATGAAAGATTTATAACAGATTTACATTGTTACATTTTGAAAATTTATTCGAACTCGAGCTTTTTGAAAAATTACACACGGACAGAGCAGTTACTCGTGTTCTTCCCTTTTTCTACTTAAATTCGACGATTTGAATGTTGTAAAGAATATTTGGAATTGATAGTGGATAATGTGAGTCAATTTACTTTTGTTTACAACTGGAATGGCTCAATTATATAGTAATTAAAGGTCGATAGGTAATTAAATCAGGTACAGAGAATGAAAAAAAATAAAAAGGTGAAAGGGATTGCTAACAAATTTTGATGGTATTAGAGATTGAGATTCGATTTTTGTAGACAAGAAACAAAGATTTAAAACAGTATGATTATGATATGAAACTGAATTTGATTCCAAAGATCGTACGAATGAATTCTATAAGATTATTATTAATAATTAATAATTATAATTATTAAATATAATCCAAATACTAATAATAATAATAATAATAATAATAATAATAATAATAATAATAATAATAATAATAATAATAATAATAATAATAATAATAATAATAATAATAATCAATAATAATAATTATAATAAAATTAATAATAATAAGTCACAATAATAATAATTTTATTCATGATAATAATACTATTTGTATTATTATATATTAATAATGATAACTATAAAAATAATAGTCATAATAATAATTAAAATTTTACTATTAACTATAATGATAACTATAATATTAATAATAATATAATAAATTAAACGTATCAACTTTTATATCTATATGTTATTTTGTAATAATACCGATTTTAATATTGATATAAATATTTATTTTTAATCATAATGAAAGTAATAATAATAATAACTATATTTTAATTTGTATTTACCTCTAATATATTAATGTTACTATTTATTATTTATGCAATGTTTACTAATTATATAATATATAATTGATTATTTATACACTATATATATTACAATATACATTTAATTACACATAGAAACAAATCTATTTATATGTAGATTCATCTTAATTTACAACATAATTATTTCGTATTTTATTTACATATTTAATTTTAATATTTAATTTATATTTTATTATTTCAAATCATTATATATATACTTTTGTTTATATTTAATTACATACATATATAAACATATATATATATATATATATATATATATATATATATTTATATATATATATATATATATATATATACATATATATATATATACACATTTTTACTTACACACAATTGTTCGTGAATCATCGGGAACAGTCGAAGAACAAATGAATTCATATAAACGATTCAAAAGTTTAAAGACTCAATATTACTGACTTTGCTTATCGTGTCAATTTCATATAAGAATAAAGTTTAAATTTGGTCGAAAATTTTCGGGTCATCACAGGACTTTTCACAGATTACTTGTATCGAGGTGGCCAGGCCGACTACGGAGAGGCAGGATCCTTTTGGTTCGGAAAATCCAACAACCAAGTCCGTGCATAATTGTCTTTCTTAGACACCACCAAACAATACTTTGTCTGTTTAAAATCTTTCTCGATCAAAATATTCGATCCCCGGCAGCGGCGCCAAGAGAAGCTACTGATATGCTACTAACGGACGATTTTATTTGTGCGGTGTCGTTAGGTCGCAGGATGTCCGATTCGGTAGCACACGGTGTCTTCGTTCATTTATATTTTGTGGGGCCTAGTGTCGTTAACCTAAATGCAATTGCGGGGCCTATTGTCGTTCATTTATATTTTACTTTCTAAGGTGTAGAAGATGTAAGTTAACCTAGTGTCGTGTTCTTTTTTTTTTTTTTTTGCTGATTAACGATTTGAAGATCAAGTGGATAATTATCTTTTAGTTAAATTACCTGGATAAAAGATAGTAGTTGATTTTAGCTAAAGGTCCTAAATGTAGAAAGGTAAATAAAGTGGAAGGATATTCGGAGTATGCATATCAGGGAAATGTTGACCAAGATATCAGTACTGGGTTAAGGAAAGGTAATTATGCTTATGTTAAGACTATGCTTGGAATGATGTAGATCTGGTTGGATGAGCCAATTACACAGACCTACTTGTCTCTGAACTCTCGGAGTTCTCTTTGAGCAGTGAGAAGTATGTCAGTTGGTCGTATAATTGAAGGGTAACAATACCTCAGAGGTTATCCTCAGCAGAGTACTAGGTTTATTAGTGAGTTAAGCTCTAATCCTAACCCTCGTTATCAGTTTAGATAACTAAATAAGAACGTGTCGTGTTGATTGAACACTGATCACAAATGGAGGGAGTCCGTCGGCTTAAGTTGGCAAAACCTTAAATGAAAACTAACAACCATTCCATCATACTAAGAGATCACAACAATACAAACATTATACAGCATCACGATTAATATACTGATAGTAAAGTAGATAGAAACCTAATGAATACCTAAACAGTTGATATGACTAAGACCTAAGGCAACAATCAGACAAGAACATGCAATAGGCTTGGGTCATACAGCAAAGGCACTAACTAGATCTTAACAGCTCCTAAGAGGTCTCTTCGGAACAGTCAATAGGCATACTAAGTCATTCATGTCTCAATTCCTAAGTTCCGTGTCCTAAAAGTGCATTAGATGCCTCTCGAGAACTCCGGCCTTACCGAGTTCATAGAATCTTCAGATACAGTATAACCAGGGGTCTTAATCCTATGAAGTAGCTAATTTCATATAGGTGGACAAGTTCTGATCACAACCTAGGTTGGTCAATCCTTAAGATGCTAGAATACAAATCTATCAGACCTCCTAGTTCAGTATTATAACAGTAATCGTACTAAATTAACATAATTACGCTAACCCAAACTTCTATCATGGCAAAATACAGATTAATTAAGCTATCATGGCAATATCGGAACGCATTATTAAACATAAAAAGTAAGAACACATGTTTGAATACAAAAGACAAGCATTTCGGATAAAAACCTGAAAAGGCCGAAGAAATCTGCCCGAGATCGCAGGGACTCGCCGGGATATCCTCCTGAAAATAAAAGCTAAGCTAACTACAACTAAAAACTAACTAAAAGCTTGAAAATATGAAATGAATTACAAATTGAGTGTGTGTTGTAATGGATGGAGAAAGCCCCTTTAAAAAGACTAGGATTTTGCCTGCAAACAGCTGGCAAGCTGTATGGCAAGCCGTTTGGCAGGCCATATTTGGCAAGCCGTTTGCAAGGCAAGCCATTTCTTGAGGCTGTTTGCTGGACAGTTTGGCAGGCCGTTTGCCATACTGGCAAGACATTTGGCAAGCCGTATGGAAGGAAGTTTTGGGTACCTGGTCAGTCTTAATTCACTGGATCATAACTTGATTTCTTGTCTTTCACCGTTTTCGCTCTAGAATCTTCGTTTTAGCTCCGTTTTACTTGATTCTTTTTGCATCGGCTTCCTAATTACTTAATCTACAAAATCAACAGAAAAAGCGATAATTTTGCCGACAAAGTTTTAATCTTTAATGTTTTAAGGATTAATTTTGGGGATAAAAATGTGACTTTTTGTCCGATATCACCGACTTTGTTGACCAAGCCGCCGGCTTTATGTGATAAATACAGAAACTTTATTTTGACAGAATCGCTGGAACTTCTGTTACGTTTTATGTTTGATTAAAACACCACCGTTAAATTAATCTGATTTACATTAATCAATTACTATTTGGTTTTAACTAGAACATCACTAGTTTTGAAACTTAATAAACTTAAACATAATCAGATTAGTTTGGTTATGAGAATTATAGCTAGTAACTATAATTAGGTTTGGTTAATCATACTAAATCTATTATCAGATCTTAATGCAAACAAGAAATTCTGGCCATCTATTTTAGGATTAATCTGATCAATTAATCTTAGATTAGATATTCTTAGGTCAATAATGAATCTGAGTTTGGTATTAATTCAAAAAGGCAATTGTGAACAAAGTGTGAAAGATTCAAGCATGTGTTCTCTTTATTATTGTTTATCTCTTCTATTTATTTACTTGCAATTAATCTGTTCTTTTGTTTAATCATCATTTAAATCTTAAAACCCAAATTTATATTCTAAGTCCACTCGTTCTCTTGGGACGAACCTTAACTTACTAAATACTAAACTACATCTGATTGGGTTTTGTTGCTCGTTAGGGTGTAAAAAAGTAAATTGTACATTAAGATATTATGAATTTAAAAGTAGATTAAAGAGGCACGCATTATTGCACACACTTTTGACACATCAGGGTTTACCAATAGACGGAGAAGTTGTATCGGGCATTTGGTATGAAACGAGTGATGCGAAGTGGTTACCATTAGTCATTACCTAATTAAGGATCATTATTGAACATATTTGTACTAAGTGTGACAACCCGGAAATTTCCAACCAAATTTAAACTTTAATCTTTATATGTTTCTGACACGATAAGCAATATTTGTTAAGTTAAATTGCAAAAATTTTAAACTATGTTCATACATTCATTCAACCTCGACCAAGTTCCAACGATTCATGAACCATTAAACGAATATGATTATATATGTATTTGTGTATATATATTATAACTTGAAACGTAAACAAAATATTAGATTAAATACTTTATATGATTTTATCTGTTTCAAAATGTTTATCAATGGAATTAGAAGATAAGATCAAATGATTGAATTATCAGATATATTGAATTATGATTACAAGTCTCTGTTGAAAGGCCCACGTTGATTTGAGAAATCTTTCCATTTTAACAATATTCAGAAAATGGTAAAGTGATTTATAAATAAGAACAAATTGTCAATCATTGAGAACTAGACAAAGGATAGTGAAAGATTGAATCTCATAAAGACTCGATTGATCTATTTAGTTTCAAACGTACAAAACGTTTTTAGTTTAAAAAGAACTTTATTATTAAAATGTATATAACTTTATAAATATCTAGAACCACTTTTGACAACTCGTTACTTAACTAGTATGATAAAGATAACGATATTTATATTTTATTTTATTAAATATATATAACAATTTAAATTAATATTATATATATTTATACGCGTATTATACGTACATAGTTTTATACTTTTACTATACTTAAACTTTACTTTTACTTTATTTTTACTTTACTTTAACTTTAATAATTCACTTTAATAATTCATACTTTAATAATTCACTTTAATAATTCATACTTTAATAATTCACTTTAATAATTCATACTTTAATAATTCACTTTAATAATTCACTTTAATAATTCAAAAATCTATTATAAATAGAATTAAATAGGTTTCATTATTTCATAGAAACTTGAAAATATTTTTCTCTAAACTCTCTCAATCGATTTACATATATATTTACTCCGTATTATTTCAAGATATTATTAGTATACATAAAATATTACGACGGAGTGCTGTCCGAGTGATTTCGAAATTGTTTTTCGAGTAGGATAGGATTAAGGAAATTATGAGTTATAGCTATGAAGGTGATTGAGTATGGTTCATGGGTATGCTCGTGAGGTCAATATAGTGTTTATCATTTCCGTTGTGTCTACGTACCTTTCCTGCAATATTGAATCTCAATATTGATACGTGAGTACTCATAATTTAACTTTTACATACTAATAGTGTATCCCCGACTAGTGCTCGAGTATTTAGGATTATGCATGTTTGTACTTTTGATATTGCCCTTAGATAGGTTAGGTTGAATATTGAATTAGTTACACTTGCGGTTGAGATAAGGTATAAGATATGCATGTCCTTGGAAAGCTAGCGAAAAATTAAGAACTTTTTCTTTAGATATCGAATGGTTTCGATGAACGGATTAGAAGTTATAATCAATTGAATTTTCGATATTTTTATTAAAATTGATTATTATTATCGTCGTTTTTATCGTCGTTCTAGTTTTATCTTATTATTATCATTATTATTATCTTTATCAATAAAAGGGATTTATCATTAAAAATTGTTATTTTTTTTATTATTACTATCGTTATTATCGTTAAAGTTATAATTAGTATTATTATTATTATCCAATTATTATTATTATTATTATTATTATTATTATTATTATTATTATTATTATTATTATTAGTATTATTATTATTATTATCATTATTAATATATATATCATTATTTAAAAATGGTTATTGTTATTGTTATTATTATTATTACTATATTATCATTAAGATAATTATTAGTATTATCGTTAATAATGTTATAGTAACTATCATTATTAATATTAGTGTAATTAAAACAAATATTTGTAACACCTAATTATTTTGATTACTATTATTATCATTATTATGAACACGATATAAAAGACGATTAAAAGCTATTAAACGAAACGATTAGAAAATAATGAGTAAGAGTATCATGATGAAATTAAAATATTATAAGATATTGATTTAGATAAAATTATCGTTCTTATTATTTTTATCATTACTATTATTATTAAAAGTATCGTTAGTATTAAAACTATCATTTTAACAAAAATTATCATTTTAATAGAAATGTCATTGTTACTATAAAATATTATTATTATTTTAAATAGAATTATTATTTTAAAGATAATATTAAAAATTATCGTAAATATTAAAGTTATCATAATTAGAATTATCGTTTTATCATAATGTCATCTTAGCGATTATAAATATTGATATTTTTATAATAATAATTATTATTACAAAATAATACAACTTTTACTTACTATCATTATAGATATTATTTTATCAAATAAATATGTGATACAAACATATTTTACTACGTGTAATAATTTACTTTAATAATATCTATCATATTATCTTTATGATATTAAATGAACCCTATAAATTTTATTACTTAATATATATAAAAGTATATTTTATTACATAAATTTAATATAAAATTTTATTTATTAATAAATAAATTATATTATTACTCTAATAAATCTTTTAAAAATATAAAACGACGATATTTAAACTATATATTAATCATGTATAGATTTTTTGGAAATTATTTTGAGTCAAATTTACTTTTGTTGACTTTTGCATATTAGTCTCGAGCATTAGGATTGTGGTACACTATGACTTGACCTAATTTGTTAGACAAATATTGACCAACACATAATTATATATAATTAATTTAGGTTCGTGAATCCGAGGCCAACCTTGCACTTATTCAATGACGTTATATGTATTTTTACTACGAAATACAGTATGGTGAGTTTCATTTGCCTTTTTACCCTTTATATTTTTGGGCTGAGAATACATGCACAATTTTGATAAATGTTTTACGAAATAGACACAAGTAATCGAAACTACATTATATGGTTGAATTATCGAAATCGAATATGCCCCTTTTTATTAAGTCTGGTAATCTATGAATTAGGGAACAGACACCCTAATTGACGCGAATCCTAAAGATAGATCTATTGGGCCTAACAAACCCCATCCAAAGTACCGGATGCTTTAGTACTTCGAAATTTATATCATGTCCGAAGGAGGATCACGGAATGATAGGGGATATTCTTATATGTATCTAGTTAATGTCGGTTATCAGGTGTTCACCATATGAATGATTATTTTTGTCTCTATGCATGGGACGTATATTTATGAGAACTGGAAATGAAATTCTTGTGGTCTATTAAAATGATGGAAATAAATGATTATGATAAACTAATGAACTCACCAACCTTTTGGTTGACACTTTAAAGCATGTTTATTCTCAGGTGTTAAAGAAATTTTCCGCTGTGCATTTGCTCATTTTAAAGATATTACTTGGAGTCTTTCATAGCATATTTTGAAGAACGCTGCATTCGAGTCATTGAGTTCATCAAAGATTATTATTAAATCAATTTATAGTTGGATAGTGGATATTATGAAATGGTATGCATGCCTGTCAATTTTCAATGTAAAGAAAGTTTGTCTTTTAAAAACGAATGCAATGTTTGTAAAATGTATCATATAGAGGTCAAATACCTCGCAATGTAATCAACTATTGTGAATCGTTTATAATGTATATGAATGGGTCCTTTCAGTTGGTATCAGAGCGGTGGTCTTAGCGAACCATGTCTGCATTAGTGTGTCTAACTGATAAGTCGTTAGGATGCATTAGTGAGTCTGGACTTCGACCGTGTCTGCATGTCAAAAGTTTTGCTTATCATTTTTAGTCGGAAATCAGCTGCTTATCATTCTTAGGAAATTACCTGCTTATCATTACTAGTCTAGACACGTCTTGCTACATTAATTGCATGAGTAGTGTATAGACAAAATTCATATCTTAGCGTATCTGCTAAATCATATCTTATCGTATCTGTTACTTTAAACTTTACCTGACATATCCCGCAAATTCCTTCGTAATCTACGAAATCTTTTGTTCTATATCTATGGATATTCTATGTAATTAGAATACCATCCGATAACCGAAAATTATTTCATATCGAAAAATCCTTATTCAATCGTACGAAATGGAATTCATCATTAATTCAAGTTCCTCGGATTCCGAAATGGAATCCCACTCCAGCTCTGAAAGCAGTGTGACCGGAATGGATCAACCAATCAGCCATCATCTATTCTGGATGAATTGGGGATGGGTTCGTAGCCTCCTCAATCATTAGAGACAAGAAGAAGGTGATCCCTTCCATCCACCCCATTGCCCTCTTAACGAAGAACCTGAAGCACTTACCGGCGAACCAATCCGAAACACCATTTTCTCTCTCATTTCCAGAGTATCTCATCACGATTATATACTACATCAAATTCTAGATTATATTTATCCGCTCGTCCGAACCGACAATCACCCCGGTATAATAGAAGAAGTCAATGAGCTTCGCGCTCAGGTAGTGGCTTTGGAGAATATGGTGCAAAGATTACAAACACCAGCAGCAGCAGCAGCAGCATAACCAGTACCACCATCATCAACGCCAACAGTACCATTACCACCTCCAACCACAACCGCGTCGTAAACCTCAACTTCACAATCTGTCCCACGAGCATCAACGTCATATGCACCATAAATACCAAGGAGTACCAACAACAATAACTGACGAAGTATTAATTCATAACTTCATTGGAGAAACATTCCGCGGCGATTATGTAATCTCTAAAGTCTTAGAGATTATCTAATCTATCCCTAACCATAAATCAGTTAAACGAACCAAAATGATAGAAGGAAGAGTAGAAACCCTGACAAAAATGGTGTGTGGTTAACAAGCTAAACTTGCTTTACCAACAGCATCAACTGTACCGCCAGCGTTACCAGCATCGTCAGTACAGTCAACATCCGAATCAACAACACCGATAACATCACAAACTCCGTCAGTTCAAGAATCACTGTGGACATCATTACGAATCAATAACGTGTATATTGTATCAACGAGTTATGAAGAATTAACGCATTCCCTCTGAAGAAATTATATGTATATTATATATATATATATATATATATATATATATATATATATATATATATATATATATATATATATATATATATATATATATATATATATATATTGAAATAAATCTTTCCGTGCTAAGCTATTGTGTGTGAATCTTAACTACTCGGTTAATTCATATTACAAATATGCAATAATGTACGTCCTTCGGCCGCAACTTAACCAGTGTTAACTACAATCTCTGTCCAATTCAACAAATTTCAATTCATAATAAATCAAGTATATATTTGATTTTACACTTTCATCATCGATGTACCCGAAACTTTTCAGATAACATCATTCGTACTTTTCGAAATTCACAAGAATTCCATGAACCGAACATCATACATCAACAAATAACGAAGTATTGATTCATAATTTCAATGTCATTAAAGAAATACTGCGTAAAAGTTATGTACTTTTTAAAGCCTTTAGGGATTATTCAATTCTAGTTTCAACCGTAAATCAAATGAGTTTAATTTAACATTAACTCATTAAATCTATGTTACATCTGAAGAAAATATACATATATATATTTTCATAAAGACTGTAATAAAATTCTTTTGTACAAAATATTAATTGTGAAATTTTTTTTAACGGGTAGGTAATACCCGAGAGATATATAAATTCACAATTAATATGTTATATTCTTCGAATCTGATTCAGCAAATTATCCATTATACTCCCTACTTTCACAACAATATACATTCTTTTATAGAAATCAAAACAACCATATTCATTCAAAATTTAATTACATATTCTGATTTTGAAATCTCAAAATTCAACTTGAGATATGACCAAAATCATCACTCTTAGATCCTTACATCTTTCACAAGCTATATTTTGACTTCAAAACTATGTTAGAACATCAAATGTATGTTAACGATTACAATCTGTGTTCAAACCTTTCGAAAATTTCTGAAGACACTTCGAATGATGAGCAATCGAGATGATGATCCAACCACATGTTACCCACAGTTATGTACCCGAAAAACTCTTGAAACTAAAGTAAAAGTTTAAATAATGTATCCGCGTCAGATTCTTTGGCATTTATTAGCAAAAATAACTTTGCGACTCCTATTCAAAGTAGCCAGTTTTGTCACATCTCCAGCAAGTCAACTTCGACTTTTCAGTCAGACTAACCTTATTATAACCTTGAGATATACACCATCGTTACCAGGGAACCTTTTACATTCCACCACATTATTAGCAGATGTACCAACAACTTCATTACCCTTTGACTTTAGCCTCTCCAAAAAGTCATTATAATTATTCATTGAAACCCCATCATTTACTCATTCGCATCTTGTAATGAGAATTGCCATACGAATCATTGGGAATTAGCAATCGGTATTTTGAAATCTCGCAGGATGTCTACGCCAACAGTTATATGTATATATATAACGTCTATCTTCTGGACTTAATTTGAATGTGAAGTTTCTGAAAAACACTCCGAACTACGAATTGGTTCTTCGAAAAAAAAATGCTGATGAAGCAGCAAAAACTATAAATGACTTTAAACGGTAAAAGCTGGATTATAATGATGAAGTGTGCTGGTAAAGCGCAGAAAAAGAGAAGTTTTGGAACTGGAAAACGGATTGAGCAAAGTAGGAAGGAGGCTGAGGACAAATTACAAAGACTGAACATGACTTCAAAGGATCCAAATAATTCAGTACCTGCTGAAGTCATTAACGAATACCTTGCTCCTGACTCTAAACCCCTGCTGACAATATTCTTCATCATCCTCTGATATTAGAAATTCTAAAATATCATCATATCTTTCATTATAAATATCCTCCATATTTCTGAAGATATTTTCTTAATTTTTCTTATTTGAAATCATTTACCTCTTCGCGCTATCTGTATTACATCATAAAAGAAACTATTTTAGTTTCTAAATTCTGAAACATTCAAGTTTAAAATAGGAATATTTTGAAGTAATGTTGGGAACTGAAGCATGAATTAGTATAATAAAATGACACTTGATCAATGTGATTATATTACAGTAAGTCATGCTGAGTTCCTAAATGGAACGTGATGATTCACAGATCATAACATCATCATGTGCCATGTTATACGACTCTTGTATTCTATTTAACCTCTAAAATATCAAGAAAATATTTCTTGATGATTCGGCCTTTTCCAAGGTATTCTAGTAATTTGACAAGTCAAGATCGTGCCATCAAAATTTCCTTCCTAGAACATTAACAATGTTCATTCCGAAATTCATATCTGTGAATTCTGGACCATTACAAGTGGTGCTTAATCGCAAGAAGAAGAAACGAAAGAACAAAACTCCGAAATAGAAATTGGGGTATAAATTACAGCAAATAAAAGAGAGCATTAACTGTGAATGATAATGATTATAGAATACAGAAGCAGAGACTTTGAAATATAAGGGAACATATAAATCCCAACGACAAACCAGAAATTATAAACCATATATATCGATGCATATAGCAATATAAAGACACGGGAGAACTAGAAACACTATAAACCCAAGAGTATAGTAGAAGTAAATAGATTCTTCCGGCGGTAGATGAAAAAGAAGAGTGACCGATATGAAAGTTAAAGTATATCGAGAATCAGAACTGGATGGAGCATATTGATGAATACTTTAAAATATGAGTTGAGGGGGAAAGAATAGAAGGTGATGAAACATGACTAGGAACTTAGAAATCAATAGATTTAACTCACACAATGGCGGAATAAGTGAATCAAACCCTCTAGTGAATAGGTTAAGTTTTTTTTTTTTTGATTAATTTAGTCAAACCACAACTAAATCAAGTGTGATTAGATCAACACCTAGAGCTATTATTCACCACCGGGATGATTTGGACTGAGAGAGAATCGGAGGAGCTCACTAGATCTGAGTGTGTGTAACAAATGAGAGGCTTAACCTAAAATGAAGAATATAAGACTTTATATACCCCTGCTGTTGACTCACCCATACGATTCATTCATCACACGTACGAGTTGGCTTCATCAGCCGTACGGGTGATCACTCACTCGTGTCTTCTCATTTAGGTTGTAATTGTGACTTAGCTCAGCATCAACCGTGCGTATGAGCCTGTCAGCCGTACTAGTGAGGCTTCACTCGTACGTCTGACTAAGTCTAACATAGTCAAACATCTAAATCTCGTTCCTGCAGTTCCTGTAACCACATACAAACACGGATAGGATAATAACGAGCAATCATGGTGGCCTGTAAACTGTTGTACCTGCAATGGACGTGGGTAGATGTATTGGGAGTTGCATAAAATGCATCAACAGAAGGTGTGAGTTGTAAGGAAACGAAGGAGGTGAATTTATAAGAAAATCTCCTACAGAACAATTAAAATGGACGATCGCATTTAAAGCAGATCCTAATTCCCTTGATTACCGGAGAGTCAAATCTTATTAAGAAGATTTTCTTCAAATCCCTTGAAATCTGGGAATCAATCATATCTACGTCAAATGATAAGATGAATCTACACTTACTCATTTCACTCTTCTATGTTAGCTTCATTCGTACTCTTCATATTAATGGATTGTTTATCCAAATTATTCGCTGATGATAAAACTCTAATTTTCAGCCCGTATGCATCATGAAAAATACTTATTATCATTCACGACCTTTCCACTCAAATTTCGGGATGAAATTTCTTTAACGGGTAGGTACTGTGACAACCCAGAAATTTCCAACCAAATTTAAACTTTAATCTTTATATGTTTCTGACACGATAAGCAATATTTGTTAAGTTAAATTGCAAAAATTTTAAACTATGTTCATACATTCATTCAACCTCGACCAAGTTCCAACGATTCACGAACCATTAAATGAATATGATTATATATGTATATGTGTATATATATTATAACTTGAAACGTAAACAAAATATTAGATTAAATACTTTATATGATTGTATCTGTTTCAAAATGTTTATCAATGGAATTAGAAGATAAGATCAAATGATTGAATTATCAGATATATTGAATTATGATTACAAGTCTCTGTTGAAAGGCCCACGTTGATTTGAGAAATCTTTCCATTTTAACAATATTCGGAAAATGGTAAAGTGATTTATAAATAAGAACAAATTGTCAATCATTGAGAACTAGACAAAGGATAGTGGAAGATTGAATCTCATAAAGACTCGATTGATCTATTTAGTTTCAAATGTACAAAAACGTTTTTAGTTTAAAAAGAACTTTATTATTAAAACGTATATAACTTTTATAAATATCTAGAACCACTTTTGACAACTCGTTACTTAACTAGTATGATAAAGATAACGATATTTATATTTTATTTTATTAAATATATATATAACGATTTAAATTAATATTATATATATTTATACGCGTATTATATGTACATAGTTTTATACTTTTACTATACTTAAACTTTACTTTTACTTTATTTTTACTTTACTTTAACTTTAATAATTCACTTTAATAATTCATACTTTAATAATTCACTTTAATAATTCATACTTTAATAATTCACTTTAATAATTCATACTTTAATAATTCACTTTAATAATTCATACTTTAATAATTCACTTTAATAATTCATACTTTAATAATTCACTTTAATAATTCAAAAATCTATTATAAATAGAATTCAATAGGTTTCATTATTTCATAGAAACTTGAAAATATTTTTCTCTAAACTCTCTCAATCGATTTACATATATATTTACTCCGTATTATTTCAAGATATTATTAGTATACAAAAAATATTACGACGGAGTGCTGTCCGAGTGATTTCGAAATTGTTTTTCGAGTAGGATAGGATTAAGGAAATTATGAGTTATAGCTATGAAGGTGATTGAGTATGGTTCATGGGTATGCTCGTGAGGTCAATATAGTGTTTATCATTTCCGTTGCGTCTACGTACCTTTCCTGCAATATTGAATCTCAATATTGATACGTGAGTACTCATAATTTAACTTTTACATACTAATAGTGTATCCCCGACTAGTGCTCGAGTATTTAGGATTATGCATGTTTGTACTTTTGATATTTCCCTTAGATAGGTTAGGTTGAATATTGAATTAGTTACACTTGCGGTTGAGATAAGGTATAAGATATGCATGTCCTTGGAAAGCTAGCGAAAAATTAAGAACTTTTTCTTTAGATATCGAATGGTTTCGATGAACGGATTAGAAGTTATAATCAATTGAATTTTTGATATTTTTATTAAAATTGATTATTATTATCGTCGTTTTTATCGTCGTTCTAGTTTTATCTTATTATTATCATTATTATTATCTTTATCAATAAAATGGATTTATCTTTAAAAATTGTTATTTTTTTTATTATTACTATCGTTATTATCGTTAAAGTTATAATTAGTATTATTATTATTATCCAATTATTATTATTATTATTATTATTATTATTATTATTATTATTATTATTATTATTATTATTATTATTATTATTATTATTATTAGTATTATTATTATTATCATTATTAATATATATATCATTATTTAAAAATGGTTATTGTTATTGTTATTATTATTATTACTATATTATCAGTAAGATAATTATTAGTATTATCGTTAATAATGTTATAGTAACTATCATTATTAATATTAGTGTAATTAAAACCAATATTTGTAACACCTAATTATTTTGATTACTATTATTATCATTATTATGAACACGATATAAAAGACGATTAAAAGCTATTAAACGAAACGATTAGAAAATAATGAGTAAGAGTATCATGATGAAATTAAAATATTATAAGATATTGATTTAGATAAAATTATCGTTCTTATTATTTTTATCATTACTATTATTATTAAAAGTATCGTTAGTATTAAAACTATCATTTTAACAAAAATTATCATTTTAATAGAAATGTCATTGTTACTATAAAATATTATTATTATTATTATTATTTTAAATAGAATTATTATTTTAAAGATAATATTAAAAATTATCGTAAATATTAAAGTTATCATAATTAGAATTATCGTTTTATCATAATGTCATCTTAGTGATTATAAATATTGATATTTTTATAATAATAATTATTATTACAAAATAATACAACTTTTACTTACTATCATTATAGAAATTATTTTATCAAATAAATATGTGATACAAACATATTTTACTACGTGTAATAATTTACTTTAATAATATCTATCATATTATCTTTATAATATTAAATGAACCCTATAAATTTTATTACTTAATATATATAAAAGTATATTTTATTACATAAATTTAATATAAAATTTTATTTATTAATAAATAAATTATATTATTACTCTAATAAATCTTTTAAAAATATTTAAAAATATAAAACGACGATATTTAAACTATATATTAATCATGTATAGATTTTTTGGAAATTATTTTGAGTCAAATTTACTTTTGTTGACTTTTGCATATTAGTCTCGAGCATTAGGATTGTGGTACACTATGACTTGACCTAATTTGTGAGACAAATATTGACCAACACATAATTATATATAATTAATTTAGGTTCGTGAATTCGAGGCCAACCTTGCACTTGTTCAATGACGTTATATGTATTTTTACTACGAAATACAGTATGGTGAGTTTCATTTGCCTTTTTACCCTTTATATTTTTGGGCTGAGAATACATGCGCAATTTTTATAAATTTTTTACGAAATAGACACAAGTAATCGAAACTACATTATATGGTTGAATTATCGAAATCGAATATGCCCCTTTTTATTAAGTCTGGTAATCTAAGAATTAGGGAACAGACACCCTAATTGACGCGAATCCTAAAGATAGATCTATTGGGCCTAACAAACCCCATCCAAAGTACCGGATGCTTTAGTACTTTGAAATTTATATCATGTCCGAAGGAGGATCCCGGAATGATAGGGGATATTCTTATATGTATCTAGTTAATGTCGGTTACCAGGTGTTCACCATATGAATGATTATTTTTGTCTCTATGCATGGGACGTATATTTATGAGAACTGGAAATGAAATTCTTGTGGTCTATTAAAATGATGGAAATAAATGATTATGATAAACTAATGAACTCACCAACCTTTTGGTTGACACTTTAAAGCATGTTTATTCTCAGGTGTTAAAGAAATTTTCCGCTGTGCATTTGCTCATTTTAAAGATATTACTTGGAGTCTTTCATAGCATATTTTAAAGAACGTTGCATTCGAGTCATTGAGTTCATCAAAGATTATTATTAAATCAATTTATAGTTGGATAGTGGATATTATGAAATGGTATGCATGCCTGTCAATTTTCAATGTAAAGAAAGTTTGTCTTTTAAAAACGAATGCAATGTTTGTAAAATGTATCATATAGAGGTCAAATACCTCGCAATGTAATCAACTATTGTGAATCGTTTATAATGTATATGAACGGGTCCTTTCACTAAGGGTATACAGAGAGGGGGGATATTACCTTCTGTATTAAAAACAGAGTTGGGTAGAAATGTTGGAAACACTGACGAGTCTCACCAACAGCGGGCTAGAGTATACATGTTAGCTATAATGGGAAGCGTTCTATTTTCTGACTCTAATTCGTACGATGTCCCATTGAGCTTTCTGTATAACATCATTGACTTAAGTCCAGGTAGACGTATTAGTTGGGGTAGTGCGGTTCTCGCACATCTTTATA
Organism: Rutidosis leptorrhynchoides; assembly: GCF_046630445.1. Lineage (NCBI taxonomy): Eukaryota > Viridiplantae > Streptophyta > Magnoliopsida > Asterales > Asteraceae > Rutidosis > Rutidosis leptorrhynchoides. Next base: position 653,218,321 of record NC_092335.1, read on the forward strand.
GAAATTTGTGTAAAGCCTCTACAAACGATCAATGCAAGGGCATTAATGGTGCGCTCATTTTAGTACAACAGTGGGTGTATGAAAGAATTCCAGTCCTCACCAACTCTCAGAAATGATATACGCATTATTCCAGAGAACCTGGCACCGCAGGATATTCCAGCCATTCGTGGACCCTATGGTTCGAGGTATATTATTGTTACTCTGTACCTTTAGTTATTGGTAACTATATTCATTTGTATACGTTAATTCATATGTAGGTGGCATGGTAGACGGACAAACAAAACTACGCCAGCACATGTATTGCCTACATGTAGCGCAGCACTTGCAGCGTTACAACCTCGACAGGTAACATTTATTTGGTATTATAATATGACGCAATGTCAAAGTTAAAACATTTATTTGGTATTATAATATGTTGATGCAGTTTACATGGCTTCCATACGATGATGTGTCACTGAGCCGACTTCCCCGTCAGTGCACAGCTGACAGAGCGTTGTGGTCATACCGTGGTCCGATTAAATTATGGGCTACTATTGAGACACATCTACCAGATAGGGTCTGCAGATAGTTTGGATGGACTCGGAATATTCCAAGTGATGAATGTAGCGACCCGACCAAATCATGTTTGACGGCGCCGTCTACTTAGGTCCCGTTACGTGGTCATAAGTCTTTAAAACAACGTTTGACCAAAAGATATGTCGCATTCATTTCAAATGTAAAGATTGTTCAAAGTTTACAAGAATAGTTCCACCACAAGTTACGTTACAAAGTTATAAGTACAAATGAAACTTATGCGACACAATTTAAAAGTAGCCAAAAGACACTCCATGTATGCATATATACTCGACATCCAATGCAAGTATCAAAATAATGAGCGGAAGCATGTATCATGTATCGTTCAAGGACCTGAGAAAAACATAGAAATCTGTCAACGAAAACGTTGGTGAAATCATAGGTTTGAGTAAGTAAGTACAAGTGAACCACAAGATTTGCAACAATGAGATAATAGTAATACATTCCAAAAGTTTGTTTCACGAGCACCCAATTATCAATGCTTAACATTCCTTCCATTGAACCCCATCACTTAGTGCTAGAACATACACTGTTTCTCGAAAATATATTTCATTCGTAAACGGTAGCGAACCGTTTGAATGAGGGTTTGTCAAACCCATATGGATCCATACAACATAAGTTCTCGCTTACACCCGGCAAGTGTAACTAATGATAATCGAATTGAGGATTTTGTTCTAAACTCGTATGTAGAATGTTTGTTTTCCTGTACTTGTGTTCACTTAGTAAAAGAAATGTTTATGTTTTCTCATCCCAAATGTAAGTTCAAAAAGAGTAAAAGTGGGACTATGATCTCACCTTGAGTGCACGAGTAGTAAAGTACTTCAACAAGTAAACGTGTGCAAAGAACAATGCTAGTCTTGACCTAAACAAATAGGTCGTATCAACAACGGTAAACACAAAAGGTCAAAGATGTTCAATTAGTCCTATGGCTCGTTACGACTCGATTACGTAGCATGTGAATCAATTTGTCAAGTTTCATGCAAGATACAAGTATAGAAACAAGTTAGGAATGTTGCATAATCATTTGGTTAAGTTTGACAAAAAGTCAAACTTTGGTCGGTCAAAGTCAACGAAAAAGTCAACACGTTCGGGTCGGGTCCCGAACTATTTTTCTTAGGTTTTTAATCATATATAAGCATGTTAGAACAAGTTACATGTGAATCGGAGGTCCATAGCATAGCAAACATTTTCCGTAAAATGACCAACGAGGACAGTAGCCTGCCAGTGCATCTATCTGGACGCCGTCCAGCTTTGAAGGCTGGGACGGCGTCCAGATTTTCTGGACGGCGTCCAGCTTTGAATACTGGGATGGCGTCCAAGTATCTGGACGGCGTCCAGGTTGGATTTCAAGTCTGATGCAGAACTCCTAAGTGCACGAACCAAAAACCAAATAAACACAATTTATGATCCGCAAACAATCAAGTCAAGTATTTTATACCGTTGGGAAGGTAATTTGACGAAGAAAACGACTAGATACATTTCAACAAGTAATTTAACACCTACAACAACCCAAAACCGCATTAAACGTTCATAATCAAAGGTTCAAGTTCTAAAACGCATTTCATGATTCGGGTAACCAATTTACATGTATGATATGCTGTTTCGAAGGTAATCAAACACACGTTGCAACAAAACACTTATCAACAATATTTCATAGCATTTGATACATCAAAAGTTCATATAAAGCTTATCAAACCCTAACCAACATCTCAAAACCAATAATCATGTTAATGTAAGGTTTTCATGTCAATCAACACACCAAAACGAAGTTAATGAAGTAACTAACACTTTGAACACACAACCATTAACATCTAAACACATTTTATCATTCAAAATCAAAGGTTAAACTAACCCATTTCAAGTGTTCATGCTAGTTACACCAAATAACAAGATCGAGCCTACAAATTACATACACTACATCACAATGAGCCATAGACACTAACTAACACCATTTCAAGTCAAAACACGAATTTAGAGAAATCTAGAGTTTTAGAAATGTTACCCAAACGAGATGAAGTTGGTACCAAAATGAAGAGGATGAAGAGAGGATCACGAATATGTAATTTATTTTGTTGTAAGCCTCCTAGATCGAATTTAGATGATGATTGAATGAATTTGGTAATTGTGTGTGTGTTCTTGCTAGAGAGAAAGAGAGAGATTGAGATGGTTGAATGGTGGTGATTGGGGTGGACTAGTTGACCTAGTCAACTAGTTTGCCCCGTGTCAATTTTAGTCCCTCAAGTTTGAATCGGGTGCGTGAATTACCTAATCGAGATAATTTAAAACGCGTATTAACGAAAGATGTTATAAATATATAACGGACTTTAAAATAGTTAAACGGAAAGTAACCAGAAAAAGGCGGGATGTTACAATGAACACTTGCTTCCCGCTGAGACGCATCATTATATACACAAAACAAGCCTTTGCATGAAACAAAGTGCTGATATGAGGACTATTTCCCCGCATGTCCAGTACATCGTACGTTGGAATGATCGAGCGAACAGGGTTTTTCTTGGTACGCCGGGGATGGGCGTGAGTAGGGATTACTTTGACTGGTACAATGCACGCACAATTGTGCACATTGCAGATCCTGGTCACGATGAAGGCCACATATCCTAATTGGGCGAGGACTACTAATATATATGTAAGTAACAATACTCTAATATAACGTTGGTATTTTCCAAGATGCGTATGAACTTCGAAATAACAAATTTTCCAAGATCTGGTTTTAAAAAAATAAGCATACGATCAATATACTTTGGTTATAATATTGGTTTAATTTTAACTATATGCAGGAGGAAGGGCTTTCGAGCATGCAAGATATGGCGTTTTCTCAAATGCAACCAAACAGTCACCCTAACCTGCAACCATTTTATGACATTCCACATCAGTTATTTGCATACGCGCATCATAATCAACCAGGAGTTCCATTTAAGTTCTATCCGTCACAAAACTTTGAGTTCCCGACTAATGATTACGGTGATCAAACGCAATATCATGATCCTCAGCAAACATATCATAACCCTCATGACACATACAATACCCCTCGAAACACCTACAATACCCATCAGAACACATACAATAACCCGATGAACACATACAATACCCCTCAGAACATATACACTACCCCGGTGAACACATTCCAATCCCCTAAACAAATATATCATGGATCATCCTCTCGGACCCCTCAAAAAACATATCATGGATCATCCTCTCGGACCCCTCAACAAGCATTTCAAGGTTCATCCTCTCGAAGCCCTCTTGACGTGAGTGTATCTGATTACCAACTTGAGGATGAGCATATCGAGGATTTAAGGAGGTGGCTGTAGTGACCCGAAATTTTCCATGTTTATATATATTAATTGAGATTGATATTTACATGATTAAATGTTTCCAACATGTTAAGCAATCAAACTTGTTAAGACTTGATTAATTGAAATATGTTTCATATAGACAATTGACCACCCAAGTTGACCGGCGATTTACGAACGTTAAAACTTGTAAAAATGACATGACGATATATATGGATATACATATGGTTAACATGAGATTATGATAAGTAAGTATCTCCATAAGTATATTAACAATGAGTTATATACATATAAACAAGACTACTAACTTAAGGATTTCGAAACGAGACATATATGTAACGATTATCGTTGTAACGACATTTAAATGTATATATATCATATTAAGATATATTAATATATCATAATATCATGATAATATAATAATTTAACATCTCATTAGATATAATAAACAATGGGTTAACAACATTAATTGAGATCGTTAACTTAAAGGTTTCAAAACAACACTTACATGTAACGACTAACGATGACTTAACGACTCAGTTAAAATGTATATACATGTAGTGTATTTAGATGTATTAAAATACTTTTGGAAGACTTCAAGAAATATATCAAAACACTCATACTTAACGAAAATGGTTACAGTTACTTTCCCATTCTTTTCTTTCATCAAGAATTCTAGTCGTATTCTTACCCGTATTATACACAGCTTCAAAACGTACTTACTATGGGTATATACCAATAGGAACTAGCATGAGATTCCAATCTTGATTATGTCATGTATGACTAATCAATTTTAACTTCTACCATGAGCTAGTCAACTAACTAGAACTCCTTTTAACCCCACTCACCACTCACCAATTACCACTCATCATTCACTCCATTTCACTTCCAATTCTCTTTCTAATTCTCTCTCAACACACACACACTATTATGAACGTATTTTTCCAGTAGTTAATCATCATCTTCATCAAAAATCACTTCAAGAATCAAGCTATAATCATCATAGGAAGAACACTTCAAGAACACTTCAAAAATCCCTTCAAGTTTACTAATTTACTTCCAAGCTTTCTAATCCATTCCAAGTAATCATCTAAGATCAAGAAACCTTTGTTATATACAGTAGGTTATCTTTCTTATTCAAGGTAATATTTATATTCAAACTTTGATTCAATTTCTATAACTATAAACTATCTTAATTCGAGTAAAAATCTTACTTGAACTTGTTTTTGTGTCATGATCCTACTTCAAGAACTTTCAAGCCATCCAAGATCCTTTGAAGCTAGATCATTTCTTGTCACTTCCAGTAGGTTTACCTACTAAACTTGAGGTAGTAATGATGTTCATAACATCATTCGATTCATATATATAAAACTATCTTATTCGAAGGTTTAAACTCGTAATCACTAGAACATAATTTAGTTAATTCTAAACTTGTTCGCAAACAAAAGTTAATCCTTATAACTTGACTTTTAAAATTAACTAAACACATGTTCTATATCTATATGATATGCTAACTTAATGATTTAAAACCTGGAAACACAAAAAACACCGTAAAACTGGATTTACGCCGTCGTAGTAACACAAACTATGATAAACTTTGATTTAAAAGTTGAAAATGATTTTTATTATGAACATGAAACTATATCCAAAAATTATGGTTAAACTCAAAGTGGAAGTATGTTTTCTAAAATGGTCATCTAGACGTCGTTCTTTCGACTGAAATGACTACCTTTACAAAAACGACTTGTAACTTATTTTTCCGACTATAAACCTATACTTTTTTTATTTAGATTCATAAAATAGAGTTCAATATGAAACCATAGCAATTTGATTCACTCAAAACGGATTTAAAATGAAGAAGTTATGGCTAAAAAAAGATTGGATAATTTTTCTCATTTTAGCTACGTGAAAATTGGTAACAAATCTATTCCAACCATAACTTAATCAACTTGTATTGTATATTATGTAATCTTGAGATACTATAGACACATATACAATGTTTCGACCTATCATGTCGACACATCTATATATATTTCGGAACAACCATAGACACTCTATATGTGAATGTTGGAGTTAGCTATACAGGGTTGAGGTTAATTCCAAAATATCTATAGTTTGAGTTGTGATCAATACTGAGATACGTATACACTGGGTCGTGGATTGATTCAAGATAATATTTATCGATTTATTTCTGTACATCTAACTGTGGACAACTAGTTGTAGGTTACTAACGAGGACAGCTGACTTAATAAACTTAAAACATCAAAATATATTAAAAGTGTTGTAAATATATTTTGAACATACTTTAATATACATGTATATATTGTTATAGGTTCGTGAATCAATAGTGACCAAGTCTTACTTCTCGACGAAGTAAAAATATGTGAAAGTGAGTTATAGTCCCACTTTTAAAATCTAATATTTTTGGGATAAGAATACATGCAGGTTTTATAAATGATTTACAAAATAGACACAAGTACGTGAAACTACATTCTATGGTTGAATTATCGAAATCGAATATGCCCCTTTTTATTAAGTCTGGTAATCTAAGAATTAGGGAACAGACACCCTAATTGACGTGAATCCTAAAGATAGATCTATTGGGCCTAACAAACCCCATCCAAAGTATCGGATGCTTTAGTACTTTGAAATTTATATCATATCCGAAGGGTGTCCCGGAATGATGGGGATATTCTTATATATGCATCTTGTTAATGTCAGTTACCAGGTGTTCACCATAAGAATGATTTTTATCTCTATGTATGGGATGTATATTGAAATATGAAATCTTGTGGTCTATTGTTACAATTTGATATATATAGGTTAAACCTATAACTCACCAACATTTTTGTTGACGTTTAAAGCATGTTTATTCTCAGGTGAATACTAAGAGCTTCCGCTGTTGCATACTAAAATAAGGACAAGATTTGGAGTCCATGTTTGTATGATACTGTGTAAAAACTGCATTCAAGAAACTGATTTCGATGTAACATATTTGTATTGTAAACCATTATGTAATGGTCGTGTGTAAACAGGATATTTTAGATTATCATTATTTGATAATCTACGTAAAGCTTTTTAAACCTTTATTTATGAAATAAAGGTTATGATTTGTTTTAAAAATGAATGCAGTCTTTGAAAAACGTCTCATATAGAGGTCAAAACCTCGCAACGAAATCAATTAATATGGAACGTTTTTAATCAATAAGAACGGGACATTTCAGAATGGTATCAGAGCCACTCATGTGCCGTTGGGGGTGGTGGGGCAAACCTCATCGAGGATGATGAGTCCCTGAGGGGGGTGAATGTAACACCCTAGGCAAATCCCACATCGCCCACATACATGAGTGATCATGGGATTATAAGGTAATACCCACGCTTAAATGACACAACGCGTTTTGGGATCACAGGCTGAGCAGATGTGTGAGTACATTGTGGTTAAGCGTGCTCGAGTGAGAGCACTACCAAGATGGGTGACCTCCTGGGAAAGTGCTTCTCGTGTGTGGTCGCCAAGAAAAAGTCGTGCGCCTGCGGGCAAAGCGGACAATATTGTGATCATGTTAAGCTGGGGTGTTACGGTATCAGAGCCACTCATGTGATGCTGGGGGTGGTGGGGCAAACCTCATCGAGGACGATGAGTCCCTAAGGGGGGGTGAATGTAACACCCTAGGCAAATCCCACATCGCCCACGAACATGAGTGATCATGGGATTATAAGGTAATACTCATGCTTAAATGACACAACGCGTTTTGGGACCACAGGCTGAGCAGATGTGTGAGTACGCTGCAGTTAAGCGTGCTCGTACGAGAGCACTACTAGGATGGGTGACCTCCTGGGAAAGTGCTTCTCGTGTGTGGTCGCCAAGAAAAAGCCGTGCGCCTGCGGGCAAAGCGGACAATATTGTGGTCATGTTAAGCTGGGGTATTACAGAATGGTATCAGAGATGGTCATGCTTAAAGTTGCACCTTGGAAAGGCATTGTTCGATTTGGTAAACGAGGGAAATTAAATCCAAGGTATATTGGACCATTCAAGATTATTGATCGTGTCGGACCAGTAGCTTACCGACTTGAGTTACCTCAACAACTCGCGGCTGTACATAACACTTTCCACGTCTCGAATTTGAAGAAATGTTTTGCTAAAGAAGATCTCACTATTCCGTTAGATGAAATCCAAATCAACGAAAAACTTTAATTCATCGAAGAACCCGTCGAAATAATGGATCGTGAGGTTAAAAGACTTAAGCAAAACAAGATACCAATTGTTAAGGTTCGATGGAATTCTTGTAGAGGACCCGAGTTCACCTGGGAGCGTGAAGATCAGATGAAGAAGAAATACCCGCATCTATTTCCAGAAGATTCGTCAACACCTTCAACAGCTTAAAATTTCGGGACGAAATTTATTTAACGGGTAGGTACTGTAGTGACCCGAACTTTTCCATGTTTATATATATTAATTGAGATTGATATTTACATGATTAAATGTTTCCAACATGTTAAGCAATCAAACTTGTTAAGACTTGATTAATTGAAATATGTTTCATATAGACAATTGACCACCCAAGTTGACCGGCGATTCACGAACGTTAAAACTTGTAAAAATGACATGACGATATATATGGATATACATATGGTTAACATGAGATTATGATAAGTAAGTATCTCCATAATTATATTAACAATGAGTTATATACATATAAACAAGACTACTAACTTAAGGATTTCGAAACGAGACATATATGTAACGATTATCGTTGTAACGACATTTAAATGTATATATATCATATTAAGATATATTAATATATCATAATATCATGATAATATAATAATTTAACATCTCATTAGATATAATAAATAATGGGTTAACAACATTAATTGAGATCGTTAACTTAAAGTTTTCAAAACAACACTTACATGTAACGACTAACGATGACTTAACGACTCAGTTAAAATGTATATACATGTAGTGTATTTAGATGTATTAAAATACTTTTGGAAGACTTCAAGACATATATCAAAACACTCATACTTAACGAAAATGGTTACAGTTACTTTCCCATTCTTTTCTTTCATCAAGAATTCTAGTCGTATTCTTACCCGTATTATACACAGCTTCAAAACGTACTTACTATGGGTATATACCAATAGGAACTAGCATGGGATTCCACTCTTGATTATGTCATGTATGACTAATAAATTTTAACTTCTACCATGAGCTAGTCAACTAACTAGAACTCCTTTTAACCCCACTCACCACTCACCAATTACCACTCATCATTCACTCCATTTCACTTCCAATTCTCTTTCTAATTCTCTCTCAACACACACACACACACACTATTATGAACGTATTTTTCCAGTAGTTAATCATCATCTTCATCAAAAATCACTCCAAGAATCAAGCTATAATCATCATAGGAAGAACACTTCAAGAACACTTCAAAAATCCCTTCAAGTTTACTAATTTACTTCCAAGCTTTCTAATCCATTCCAAGTAATCATCTAAGATCAAGAAACCTTTGTTATATATAGTAGGTTATCTTTCTTATTCAAGGTAATATTCATATTCAAACTTTGATTCAATTTCTATAACTATAAACTATCTTAATTCGAGTAAAAATCTTACTTGAACTTGTTTTTGTGTCATGATCCTACTTCAAGAACTTTCAAGCCATCCAAGATCCTTTGAAGCTAAATCATTTCTTGTCACTTCCAGTAGGTTTACCTACTAAACTTGAGGTAGTAATGATGTTCATAACATCATTCGATTCATATATATAAAACTATCTTATTCGAAGGTTTAAACTCGTAATCACTAGAACATAGTTTAGTTAATTCTAAAATTGTTCGCAAATAAAAGTTAATCCTTCTAACTTGACTTTTAAAATTAACAAAACACTTGTTCTATATCTATATGATATGCTAACTTAATGATTTAAAACCTGGAAACACGAAAAACACCGTAAAACCGGATTTACGCCGTCGTAGTAACACAAACTATGATAAACTTTGATTTAAAAGTTGTTATTCTGAGAAAATAATTTTTATTATGAACATGAAACTATATCCAAAAATTATGGTTAAACTCAAAGTGGAAGTATGTTTTCTAAAATGGTCATCTAGACGTCGTTCTTTCGACTGAAATGACTACCTTTACAAAAACGACTTGTAACTTATTTTTCCGACTATAAACCTATACTTTTTTTGTTTAGATTCATAAAATAGAGTTCAATATGAAACCATAGCAATTTGATTCACTCAAAACGGATTTAAAATGAAGAAGTTATGGCTAAAACAAGATTGGATAATTTTTCTCATTTTAGCTACGTGAAAATTGGTAACAAATCTATTCCATCCATAACTTATTTAACTTGTATTGTATATTATGTAATCTTGAGATACCATAGACACGTATACAATGTTTCGACCTATCATGTCGACACATCTATATATATTTCGGAACAACCATAGACACTCTATATGTGAATGTTGGAGTTAGCTATACAGGGTTGAGGTTAATTCCAAAATATATATAGTTTGAGTTGTGATCAATACTGAGATACGTATACACTGGGTCGTGGATTGATTCAAGATAATATTTATCGATTTATTTCTGTACATCTAACTGTGGACAACTAGTTGTAGGTTACTAACGAGGACAGCTGACTTAATAAACTTAAAACATCAAAATATATTAAAAGTGTTGTAAATATATTTTGAACATACTTTAATATACATGTATATATTGTTATAGGTTCGTGAATCAACAGTGGCCAAGTCTTACTTCTCGACGAAGTAAAAATCTGTGAAAGTGAGTTATAGTCCCACTTTTAAAATCTAATATTTTTGGGATGAGAATACATGCAGGTTTTATAAATGATTTACAAAATAGACACAAGTACGTGAAACTACATTCTATGGTTGAATTATCGAAATCGAATATGCCCCTTTTTATTAAGTCTGGTAATCTAAGAATTAGGGAACAGACACCCTAATTGACGCGAATCCTAAAGATAGATCTATTGGGCCTAACAAACCCCATCCAAAGTATCGGATGCTTTAGTACTTTGAAATTTATATCATATCCGAAGGGTGTCCCGGAATGATGGGGATATTCTTATATATGCATCTTGTTAATGTCGGTTACCAGGTGTTCACCATATGAATGATTTTTATCTCTATGTATGGGATGTATATTGAAATATGAAATCTTGTGGTCTATTGTTACAATTTGATATATATATAGGTTAAACCTATAACTCACCAACATTTTTGTTGACGTTTAAAGCATGTTTATTCTCAGGTGAATACTAAGAGCTTCCGCTGTTGCATACTAAAATAAGGACAAGATTTGGAGTCCATGTTTGTATGATACTGTGTAAAAACTGCATTCAAGAAACTGATTTCGATGTAACATATTTGTATTGTAAACCATTATGTAATGGTCGTGTGTAAACAGGATATTTTAGATTATCATTATTTGATAATCTACGTAAAGCTTTTTAAACCTTTATTTATGAAATAAAGGTTATGGTTTGTTTTAAAAATGAATGCAGTCTTTGAAAAACGTCTCATATAGAGGTCAAAACCTCGCAACGAAATCAATTAATATGGAACGTTTTTAATCAATAAGAACGGGACATTTCAGAATGGTATCAAGAACCAGGAACAAGTACCACGGAAGAGTCAAAGGCCAACACGACCAACAGGGTGTGGAACCATTTATCACCTACAATATATACGTCGGGGACGTCGTGGTCATTGATTAGTGGTATTTGTTTTTTTATTCGTTGTAATATTTAGCTTTGGACTTGTTTAAATCTCTCTTGCGTTTGTGATTTACTTTTGTTATCATTTTTAAACAACAATAACAATAGTTTATTTTAAACAACAATAACAACTAATTTTTATTTTAAACAACAACAACAACAGCAAAAAAGAACACAATTAACACAATTCTCTACGTAGATCCACTATCTTTAAAGAACACCTTTATTAAACTCTTGCGTCTAATGTTAAGAATTTTAACCTTAACATTAGGACAGAAGATAGAACAATTTTGTAGCACCAAAACAGCTCCCTCGTGTATGCATTTAACACCTTCATACTCACCCTGAACACCATCAATGATCTTGTTATGAACTGTTCCCTGAATCGTACTCGTAGTGTTCTATTAAACAAAAATTAAAACTTACATTAATCTGTTTTAGTGAAAGTAATACAATTATGAAAAAAATACATAAGTTAGTGATGTAAACTAACTTTTATCATTATAGACAGATCGCCAACACTATTTTGAACACAAGTCTTAACAACACCAACAACTTGATCAGCTGGTAAAAACCTACGCTGCCTCAGAATGCTTGCTATATCAGATCTACCTGCAATTACAAAAATGAATATACAAAATGTCTTATGGTTACAAAAATGAATATACAATATTGTTGTTTACCTCCGTACGGATATGCAAACTCCATCGCTTGAAGCCACGGATCTAGTGTAAACGGATCATCAACTTCAGGTTTGTTTATTATTTCCCTTATAAAATCTTGCGTACACATGTCATCCACAACGCTATTCTCGTTATTTCGAAGTTCATATGCATCTTGGAAAATACCAGCGGGTCCAGGGATTCGGTACGATAATTGGTACATTTTGTTAGACCCAGAACCGCGCAAAATAGGTCGTGTGGTGAAATAGGTTGCTTTTGTTTTTGACGGTTACGTTGGGGGGGACTGTAACTGTCGGGGGGATGGTGGCGACTGAGAAGTCACCAAAATGGTTACAATGGGACTTGTAACTGATACAGATTGAGTGAGGTCGGAATCATCGATATCAAGAAGGTATTCTCATCCATCAATTTCAAAATTGGCCATTTTTTAGAATGTGATTTAGTGTTTTTTGTAGTTTTCAACTGGTGATTTTGTTGATATATAAATCTAAGTTTGATGTGTTTGAAATCTAGTTGTGTTGTATGTGATGTTGTTATTGGGAATGAAATTCATGGTGGTATAAATATAGCTAGAAAAGTATTGATTATGACCAACGAAAGCAGAGATTTAGGATTAAAGTTAAAAAAGTGGCAGGAAACAAAACCGAAGTTTGAAACTTTGGTTTGCTGAAAAGCCTGCAAAATCGAAGTTTCAAACTTCGGTTTAGGGCACGGGTGGCAAACTTGAACACCATGTCAGCCATGTCAGCCTTGTAGGTCAAAAGGGGTCAAATCGGGAAGTTCCAAACTTCGGTTTTACCAAATCTGATGTTTAAAACTTCAATTTTATCAAATCAGAAGTTTAAAACTTCATTTTTACTATTTGTGTAAAAAATTATGTTTGATTTTTATTTTTGTAAGGTCTTCTACAAAATCTACTATTTAAAAAAAAAAAAAAAAAAAAAAAAAGGTCAGGAATTAAATTTCAAATAAATTGTAATCCGTATATCTTGTTTCTTTTCAATTTTGAAAACGCCTATAACCCACCCACTTTGGAGTCGGTTAACATCATACGGAGTATATATGTTTGCCTATTCTTGTTTTGTGATACTCGCAAAAAATTAAAAACCCTAACTTCGTTTTTTCCTTGCCGCATACGAAAACAAGCATAACCCTACGAATTGGTTTTGTTATTTCGATAAAGAATACATATTGAATTCGGCTATAGTAGTATATGGCAAATCTGGAAGATTCGTTTCTAGCAGATCTTGAGGATCTTTCCGACAATGATAACCAAAACTTGGACGCCATGGAAGATGATGATGTTAGTGGAGATTTGGCAGGTGATATAGAAGCTATGATCAATTACGATGATTTAGAATGTGTCTCAAAGTTACAAAAAACACAGAGATTTATTGATATTATGAAGAAAATTGAGAATGCTCTTGATAAGGGGTCAGATACAGAGTACCAGCTGATTGCGGAATGTATTGAATGGTTGGTTTTAATAGAAAAAGAGATTGTTATTATTCATAATTTCATTCGTGATAATTACCGCCTCAAGTTTCCTGAGCTTGAGTCTATTTTGTGCCGACCAATTGATTATGCACGTGTGGTAAAGAAGATCGGTAATGAAGTCGACTTATCCCTTGTAGATCTTGAAGGTCTGTTACCGTCGGCTACTGTTATGGCTATATCTGTTATTGCATCAACTACCAGTGGCAAACCACTTTTTGAGCATGTTCTTGAAAAGACCATTGAGGGATGTGATCGAGTTCTTACGCTCGATGAATCGAAGAAGAAAGTTTTTGATTTTGTTGAAAGTAGAATGGGGTACATTGCACCGAATCTTTCTTCCGTTGTTGGGAGTGCAGTTGCTGCAAAAATGATGGTGAAAGCCGGTGGTTTTTCATCTCTAGCATACATGCCAGCTTGTGATGTTCAGCTTTTAGGTGCAACGTCTCAGTTTCGTGTTGGTTACATTGAGCAAACGGAGGTTATTCAAACTACGCCTCCTGCTCTAAAGAAGCGTGCATGTCGGCTTTTGGCTGCAAAAGCAAGTCTTGCAGCAACTTTAGATTCAATAAGATGTGATCCATCGGGAAGCATAGGAAGAATATGTTGTGAAGAAATTCGTAACAAGATTAAAAAGTGGCAAGAGCGATCTCCTGCAAAGCATCCCGAACCACTTCCCGTTCCTAATTCCGAACCTAAGAAGAATAGAGGTGGTCGTGGTCTTAGGAAAATGGAGAGGCATGCTATAACGGACATGCGCAAACTAATGAACAGAAAACAGTTTGGAATAATACCTGAAGAAAGCTCACTTGGTGATGGACTAGGAGTAGGATACGGTATGCTTTTTGGAGAAGCTGGAAATATTGGAAAGTTGAGTGTATCAGTTGGTCGGAGCAAGTTCGCTGCCAAAGTTACCAAAATGTTCAAGCGTAAGCTGCGTATCGAGTAGTACGTGGTGGAGCTAATATTCTAATACGCCTTGGCCTAGGAACTAAACTAACCAAGTGATGAAATAGAATACTTAACCAAAGTTATTATTGATTTCTCTTTTTGTCAAGGGTCAGGTTACTCATCCAAATTTCTTCATATATACAATGATATATACTATGATATACTGCCTACTTTATTGTATATAAGAATAAGAATAAGATTCTCAGGTTCTCATTAGATTATTTTGATACTGCCAACTAGATATTAAAAAATGTTGTTGAATTATTAATCTACTTTGACATGTAATTAAGATTCCAATATAGATGAAAATGACTTGCTTATGGAGTTTCTAATGTGAGAGATGTTGTCGAATAGAGCATATGAGGGCGTAGGGCACTATTTTTTTTTCATTGAACATTGTTTTAGTGAACCTCCCGGACCATTAGAAAATCCAAATCCGATCCTCATATGCTCTATTCAGTTGTGCTGTCCATAATGGATGTTGATCATTGTTGTTAAAGTCAACCTAGTTGGATTTGGGGACTTGACAACCCGTCTAGGCCCAAGTCGGTCAAAGTCACCAGACAACGCAGGTCAACCAATCAAAATCAGTCAAAATTCATATTTAGTCGGTTAAAGTCAGATTTATTTGGCTAAATTCGGATTTATCCTATCAAAATTGGTTATTCCGTCCGACTTAGTCCTTACAATGTCACCATTGGCTCTTTTAATCCATAAAATACTTTACCCGGTATATGTTTAATAACACTTTGTCACTTTGTCACTTTGTCACTTTGTCACTTTGTCTTGTGTGTAATTTTACCCCTAAACTTTTTAGTGTTTACTACTTAACTATTTTTATCAACACAAATACGAGCATATATCAATATATCTATCTATATCTATTTTTTTTTTTTTTTTTTTTTTTTTTTTTTTTTTTGGAAAGGCATCTATCTATATCTATTAATTTATCTATCCAGTAATATTAAAGTTACATACGCGCGGTCCGAAAGTAATTGATAACCGACATGTACAATTATTTAATAAACATTAACGATTGCCTTAAAGGCCGTTGTTAGCAAACTTTTCAGAATAGGTTAAAAAAATGAATTAATTTAATTATATTAAGTATTGTTTATTTGTGTTAATGATGGAGATTTTGTCACAAACTCTATAATAATATTCTAATATTATATTAATTTTAAAAAGTTTGAATATTCAAACAGTATAATATTGGAGTAATAAATAATTTGACATGTACTGATGGCAAATAAATAAATAAACTGTTTAAGCAGTTTAAGAGGAGAAATTAGAGCAACATGTACTGATGGCAAATAAATAAATAATTTGACATTTTTAACAAAATGAGCTTCCCATTTTTATCACCAGTCACCACCCATTGCCCTTGATAAACTTTACAAAATGAGCTTCCCCTCATTTATTTGACAAACTTTAAATAAATAAATATTTAGACACTTTTAACAAGCTATTTGGTCCCTAAAGTTTTCAATTTGTTCAAATATGGGCAATCTTTTTGATCTATTGGGGGCCCATACATTCATCAATTTTTCAAGCCCATTAACAAAGTCTGCATCTAGGTCCAGTCCAGGGAGGTCCGGCAACAACTCCGATGTTGGTCGCCATGTTTCCGTTTCCATCAACAGTTCTCGAGCCTTGTTTCGGGCCCTTATGTCCTCAGACCCGGGAACTTCACCATTAAGAACGTGTTGAAGGACCGAACAAGCTTCGTTGTATCGGGCTTGTTTCATTAGACAAAGGGCCAAGTTGTTTGCTTTATTTGCATCCGGGTCAATCATTTGGGCTTTCTTGTAGACCACCTCTGCCGCCATGAAGTTGGATTTTTGCATGTAGGCCCATCCCAAATTCCCCTGTTCAATCCAAAAGGACATAATTGTCAAACTTTGTATAATTAAATGAAAATGAATCACTTGACAGTTTCAATTATCGAATATTTTTTACAATGATAATTACTTTACTAATATTATCAATAGAGAACAAGCCAATTTATTGTTCATGGGAATTTTTTATTATTTCAATTAATATTTATTCTCGTGGATATACATAACTTAATGAGGTTAATACTAATAGTTATATTAAACAGAAACTAACACGGCGCTAAAAGAGACGTCTGATATTCAAACACAAATTGTAACTTTTTACACTTCCAATATTAGAACAAGAAAATGTGACAATTTGTCATAAGTCGTTGCACGAAATGTAGTATAATCAAGTAAATATTTGTGGTTATCAAGTGTTAGATTATATGTTCGCATTTCACTAGAATGAATACATATATTACTACAGTAAATAAATAAATAAATAATAAAAGTATACCAAAATCCTTGAAGTTTCTTGTCTGACTGAGACTTGAAACTTTTTCCCATGAGATCTTGCAGTCTTTGTTGGTTTACCATTAAATGCTTCTCCTCTATAAATCATCCTCAGCTTTTGCTTTAATAACCCAATTTGTTCATCTACTTTCCCACATTTCTGTTAAATAACACATCGCGCGTAAAATCTCAATGAGATTGGATCTGAAAGTCACTAATTTTATCTGTATATGTAAGATGTTTTCATGTACACCAAATGCATAAAATGGATAAAGATGTGACATAGTAATGCATGGAATCCATATGTATATTTGCATTATGCATGCGCATAATTAAACAAGGGTTGTCATGTCTAAATTTAACTAAAATGAAAGCCTGAAGTTTATAATCCATTTATCTCATATTTTTAATAGGTTTTGCTTCCACTAACATAACAAAGCTTTTAAAAGGAGCCAACTAGCAGAGCCGGATATTGAAGCGTGGAAGGTGTGCAGTCGTATATTACCTAATATTTACAATGGCCCAAAAAATATAGCTCAACATTATATACCTAGGTCTATTTATTTATTAAGGATTTGAAAATTTTAAAAATTAAATTAAATGCCTAATATTGCTTGTGACTAAGTTCGTTGGTATATAAAAGGCTTTTTTCATTTACTGAACATGATCCATAATTAAAATTAACAGGACGGATCTGTGCCAACTGCCAACTAGCTAGGCTAGTATTTGTATAGTTAAGTAATTTAATATGCATGCATGAGAAGTGGATATATATACATATGGTGAAGTTAGTTGTACCTTGAACAAATCAATGAGAACGTTATCAAGGGATTCTTGAGCACTTTTGGGGCAAAGGCACCTAAAGGATTTAATGGCTTCAATGGCTTCTTCAGTTCTATCCAACTGCTTCATCACAACTGCCATGTCTTTTAAAGCACTTTCCACTCTATCTCCTGCATTTATTGCCTTCCAAAACCATACTATTGCACCCTCTTGATCCCTTTCTACAAGCTACATGTATATATGGACGATAAATAGATATGAAATGTTAAATTCTAGCACTTTATTCATCTTATTAAATTAATTTAAGATTTATGAATTTGTAATGATAAATATATAATAATTCCTCATAACTTTGTTTAACATGTGACAAACTTAAATGAAGATGATGGAGAAAAAGGAAAAAGTGTTTAAATGGATATATTATTTTTACCTAAAAGTCATAAAAATGTTAATAGTTAATAAGTACTTATATATATTTGATACAGTTACATCATGCCTTAAAAAAGCCATTGATGATCTTCTTGTGTGAGTTAATTTGTGATATGAGTTTGAGCTTGTGGTACTGTGACTCTAGACAAGTTCTGTTACTTATTTTTCATAATTAATTTTCTACGAATCATGTCTGTAAAGTACGATATCAATGTGTTTGGTCGATCGTCTTTTTCATTGATTGATGAAGAAATTTGGTTAAATGTTATCGCTTTTTTAGATTAAAGAAAAGTATGATATGAATGCATACAGTATAAAGAAGTATTTATATGTGAATATAATTAATACAAATATTTTACTTGTGAATGGATCAGTCGCATTAAATAAGTTGGTCTAAGGGAAAAAGTTTGATTCAGCATGAAATGCTCCATTTTGCTTCCACTCTTAATTACAATAATCTAAACTTACTAGTTTTGCAAATAAAAAAATAGGCGCATGAATTGAATGTCCTTCATTTTTTAGTTTATATACTAGCTTTTATTGTGTAATATCAATTATATTAATTGATTTTATATACGGATCGAGTATATAGTTATTTAGTATGAGTAGTTATAATCTAAGTAACAAATCAATGATAGAAGGGATAAGAGATTGAGTGACTTTAGGATAGTGAAGATGGAACAATGTGATCTAAACTGGCTCCTTGAAAAACTTAATTTAAGTAATAATAGTATACGAAATCAGATCCAATAGTGTAGCATATATACTTCAACTGATCTTAAATTTAGTAAATTAGAATATAAGTTTAGGTGTAAAATTTTATGACTTACGTGTGAAATTCATTTAGAAATGTGAGTTTCACGCCCTTTAATTAATCGTTTCTGTAGACTGCTTATAAAAACTAACATAACATATATATAAATCAGTCTACAGAAACAATTATGTGAATAAACATCTGATTTTAATTCAAGTTTAAAATAACACGTACGTGCAATTGTACTATAATAAAACTTGGATATAAAATCTTTAACTAGAAAGAAAGAATTAACCTGAGCATGTTTAGCTTTAACATAAGGACCATCACCTGATGGGACTTTGTGAATAACATGAAACTGGTCTTCATCTTTAGTTTTTGAATTCACTTCCATTTTCTCTCTCTAAAAACCTTTCTTTATCTCACTACAAACACACATCTATCTCCAACATTGATTATTATTATTATGTAGGGTGAAGATTAGAAACATAGCAAAATGAACCTGGACATATGTATGTCTACCTTAGCTAAATTGACATTCATTACTTTATATTATCTGTATCGCTATTTTTATATTACTAGATATTCAATATAAACTATAAAGGGTGGGTTTGAAACAAAAGATTATACAAGTTTAAGTTTATCCTTTAACTTTTAGTTTTGATTGGTAGATAAATATTTAAGATATTATCGGTAAAAATAAGTTATTTGAAGTAGTTTGTAAATATAAAAGGTAAAATTACATTATTACTTATATATCTTGAAATTTTGTAATGACAACCCTAAAAGTAATTATTAACAATTAAGTTTGATTAAAAAGTAGTAGTAGATGAGGGTGGTTATTTATAAAAAAAGTAATGAATTATGATTATGCTACATCGTAGTGTTAGACAAGGTGATCTCATTTCATAATAGTGGTAGAAGGGTTAAATGCATTTGTAAAGTGCGCAATTGAAACAAGATTGTATCGAGGTGGGAATGAGAATGTGTTGATTTCACATTCAATATGCTGATGATACAATATTTTTTGGTGAATGTGATAAAAATAATGTCGGTAACCTTTTCAAACTCCGAAAATGTTTTGAAATATACTCGGGTTTGAAGGTTAACGTCTCAAAAAGTTGTCTGTATGGGATTGGAATCCAAAAAGATCATCTTGAAGAAATGGCTAGATATATTGGTTGCCGAGTTGGAAACTTCCCATTCACCACCTATCTTGGACTTCCGATTGGACAAAAGATGAGTAACTTGCAAGAGTGGGATATGGTGGTTGAAAAAAATACAATCCAGCTTAGCGGATTGAAAGGCAAAAACGTTGTCGTTTGGTGGACGTCTTACCCTAATAAAATCGGTGCTAAGTAGTATTCCATTGTACATTTTCTCCCTATTTTGTGCCCCTACGTATGTCATCAACATGCTCGAAGGTATGAGGCGTAAATTCTGTTGGGGAGGGTCGAGTGACAACTCAAAAATTCCATGGGTCAAATGAGATAACATTCTTTTACCTTATGTGGGCGGGGGTTAAATATTGGGTCTCTCAAAGCCATAAATGTGACTTTGTTGGGAAAATGGTGGTGGAGGTTTCGAAACCGAAACCAATGCTTTTTGGGTCAAAGTGATTAAAAGTATTTATGGGAGGGACGGGGGTTTGGGAGATCTCAATCAAAATTTGAACAAAAAGTTGGCTTGGAACAATATTCGGCTTATTAGGCATGAAATTGATAATCTTGCCATCTCGTTCTCTAACTCGTTTGTGAAAGGTGTAAGCAAAGATGATGCTACTCTATTTTGGAAAGACAAATGGTTATCTAATGAAGCTCTTGGAGAGAAATTTAGAAGACTATTTAGACTTGAGAATAATGTCGGTGCTTTAGTGATGAATCGAGTCTCAAGAGGTGAAACCTCGGTTTTAACTTTATGAAATTGGATTCGGCAACCGACGGGGAGAACCCAAACTGAGTTACAGGATCTTGAACTGCTGCTCGGTGATTTCAGATTCAGAATTAAAGAAAAGGATGGTTGGTCGTGTAATCTGCAAAGTAACAGTTTGTTTTCTACTTCGTATCTCTCTCAGAACTGATGATAAGTTTTACCTTTTCCGGAATATAGTAAGGAGACCATGCGTAATAATTTTTTGCCACAAAAAAAATCGGGTTATAGGTATGCGTGCAACTTTGGAAAGGATGGAACTTGATAAGCGTGAAATAGACTTACACTCACAGAGATGCCCGGTGTGTAATGAGGAGATTGAAACTGTGGAGCATACTCTACTTAAATGTTCGTTTGCAAAAGACATTTGGAATAGATTATATCGATGGTGGAATGTTGGAAATATAAATCATGTTCGTTCAGATCAACTATTTAAAGGAAATAAGACGACTGCTGTGATGACCTAGAAAATTTTATATTAATAAATTAATTACAGGATAAATGTGTCCGACACGATAAGCGAACCTATTATGTTGAGTCTTAAAACTTTTTGAACTAGTTTACACATTCATGTACCTTTCGATTTTTTTTTCGACGATTCACGAACGTCATAACCTATGATAATTATAAAAATCACTTTGCTACAGTAAAACACTATTTGCTACAGTGAAAACGACTTTGCTACAGTAAAACACTATTTGCTACAGTGAAAACGACTTTGCTGCAGTAAACACTATTTGCTACAGTAAACACTATTTGCTACAGTAAATATTATGTCGACGAACTAGCAAACAAAAGCGGATCAGGTGGCCATGCGATCGCATGGCAAATACACTACAAACCCATGCGATCGCATGGGCTACAGGAAATGAAAAAGTACTATAAATACGCCAGTTTTCTGCTCGACTCAACACACCATTTTCTTTTCTTTCTTCTGTTCTATAATGATATTTATAAATTATAATTTATAATTTAAGTTTAATAATAATAAGGTATATACGGGAAGAAAATATTAGGTATTGTTCGGGGTATTGTTCTTGAATCCAAGGCCAACCATACAGTCATCTACCATCATTACATCTACGCAATTTTCCTACAATATTGAATCTCAATATTGAACCGTGAGTTTATAGTCTCCCTTTTTAAATACTTTAAATATTTTTGGGCTGAGAATACATGCAATTTATTTTAAACGCAATAAGACACAAGTACATACTAAATTCTACACTGAGTTAAACCGAAAATCCCTTAGCTTTGGTAACTAGTAGCTGCCAGTACATAGGATATGGATTGGTGGACGCGAATAATTTTATATGGATCCATAGGGCTTGACATCCCCGTCCGAGCTAGAGCGCTAGCCTTTTAACGGACGTATGTTATTTGAGTTTATAACACGTTGGTTTGCGTGTATTAAAATGAATAGGGTAATTATCATTATAGCGTTAAGTTTAGTTACCAGGGTGCTCTGTTACGTAGAATCTATTGATAAACTTTTGATGAAATCTTGTGGTCTATCTTTATATATATTTATGACTCGAGCAATTAAACCTATAACTCACCAACATTCGTGTTGACTTTTTAGCATGTTTTATTCTTAGGTCGTTAGACTGCTTCCGCTGTGATGTGCTTGTTGCCTGCATGGAGTCTCTTATGCTTTGTATAAAGTTTATTGCATTCGAAATAAAACTGCGTTGTGTAATAAATAATTTGACTGTGATGTCAAACTGTATGATAAAAACTTATGTATTTTGGAGATTTGCTTATACCTAAGAACTCACCCACATGTTTATAACTTTCTATGTTTAGAAAGTCACTTATTTTAATGAATGCAATATTTTATCAAAACGTATCATATAGAGGTCAAAACCTCACTGTGGAATCAATGATTAACGTGCCGCGTCAATAGCGATTTTGACGGGTCGTTACAGTTGGTATCAGAGCTTGAGGTTATAGGGAACTAGAATTTGCATTAATGTGTTTAACTGGTAATTGTTAGGATGCATTAGTGAGTCTGGACTATGACCATATCTGTTTTTACCGATTTCTGCTTATCATCTTGTCAAAAACACCATATATGATATATTTATATGCTAACGTAATTGTTGTTTCAATTATGTGATAGATGACTTCTTCTAATCCTATCATTTTATACGACTCGGAATTGGACACTGAATCCATTCTCTCCACAACTAAAAAGGACGTTCCAATACCTATTAAAGAAGAAATTGTGTTAGTCGGGGAATCTTAATTCCAGGTAAACCCAGAGGAGGTCCCAGCTCCACCCATCCCTGGTTTTCTGGAGCCACAGTATCGTTTCGATGGTACCGTGATCCCTGAAATAAACAAGGATCGTCCATTTCTAAACGAACATGGACATTGTGCCAAATACACTGCCGAAGGGCTGGTTGTGCCGATTACGCCTGGCAGATATCGGTTCATGACCACCGGTACATATTCTCCTACACATGACTCAGACAGTTCATTAGGTGAGATCAGTGAGGATGAGGAGGATGAAGTAAAGGAGATTACTGAAAAAGAAGTTAACAAAGGAAAGGAACATGTAGTCACCAACCCAGAATTGCCGAATCCAAAAATTAATAAAGCAATTGTTGCTCCTAATATTGCTACCCCTAGTCACCCTTCTCTTACCAACTCTATTGAGGTATCAAGTACCTCAGAACCCCAACAAAAATATAAACCTACCGCTCGAATAAGCGATATTCCAGTACCTGATAACAAGAAGCCTCGCCGCTTTTAAAAACCCTTTCCGCTACGACATCAATTCACGCAGTGTATAATATTAATTAGTGTACTTTAGTTTATCTTACATATGTTTTATGTAAAATAAACTTATGTGAAATAGTGGTATTGTATTGTTGTACGATAATGGATTGAAGAATAAAGCGTGAAATGATAATGCATTAGTTTTTCATAATAGAATATTATTTGAACGGTAGTAGTTAATTGTTGTATTAAGCTATTAAGTATGAACTTTAACGGGTAGATAATTGAAATGTCCCGTTCATATTGATTATAAACGTTCCATATTAATTAATTTCGTTGCGAGGTTTTGACCTCTATATGAGACGTTTTTCAAAGACTGCATTCGTTTTTAAAACAAACCATAACCTTTATTTTATTGACATGGTTAAAAGGACACCACCTAGATTATCAGAAATGATAATCTAAAAATATCACACTTACACACTACCAATACATATGAGTTTACAATATTAGTATGTTACAACAAAGTAAATTTCGAATGCAGTTTTAAACAATATTATACAAGCATGCTGACTCCAAATCTTGTCCATATATTAGCATGCAACAGCGGAAGCTCTTAATAATCACCTGAGAATAAACATGCTTTAAACGTCAACAAAAATGTTGGTGAGTTATAGGTTTAACCTATATGTTATCAAATCATAATAATAGACCACAAGATTTCATATTTCAATATACATCCCATACATAGAGATAAAAATCATTCATATGGTGAACACCTGGTAACCGACATTAACAAGATGCATATAAGAATATCCCCATCATTCTGGGACATCCATTGGACATGATATAAAACTCGAAGTACTAAAGCATCCGGTACTTTGGATGGGGTTTGTTAGGCCCAATAGATCTATATATAGGATTCGCGTCAATTAGGCGTGCACTAATTCTCAAAATTAGTGATGTTCCCTAATTCTTAGGCTACCAAGCAAAAAGGGGCATATTCGGCTTTGATCATTCAACCATAGAAAGTAGTTTCATGTACTTGTGTATATTTTGTAAAACATTGATAAAGCTGCATGTATTCTCATCCCAAAAATATTAGATTTTAAAAGTGGGACTATAACTCACTTTCACAGATTTTTTTACTTCGTCGGGAAGTAAGACTTGGCCACTGGTCGATTCACGAACCTATAACAAATATGTACATATATATCAACGTATGTTCAAAATATATTTACAACATTTTTAATACGTTTTAATGTTTTAAGTTTATTAAGTCAGCTGTGCTCGTTAGTAACTTACAACTAGTTGTCCATAGTTAGATGTACAGTAATAAATCGATATATATATTATCTTTGATCAATCCACGACCCAGTTTATACACATCTCAGGCTAAATCACAACTCAAAGTATATATATTTTTGGAATCAACCTCAACCCTGTATAACTAACTCCAACATTACTGCATGTAGAGTGTCTATGGTTGTTCCAAATAATATATATACATGGGTCGATATGATATGTCAAAACATTTGCATACGTGTCTATGGTATCCCAAGATTACATAATATATTAGAATACATGCTTAATATAATATAAGTTATCTAGGATATGATTTGTATAGAATTGTTACAATATTTCCCGTAGCTACAACAATCAAAAAATATCCAATCTTGTTTTACCCATAACTTCTTCGTTTTAAATCCGTTTTGAGTGAATCAAATTGCTATGGTTTCATATTGAACTTTATTTTATAAATTTAAACAGAAAAAGTATAGGTTTATAGTCGGAAATACAGGTTACAAGTCATTTTTGTAAAGGTAGTCATTTCAGTCGAAAGAACGACGTCTAGATGACCATTTTGGAAAACATACTTCCACTTTGAGTTTAATCATGATTTTTGGATATAGTTTCATGTTCATAAGAAAAATCATTTTTCCAGAAGAACAACTTTTAAATCAAATTTTATCATAGTTTTTAATTAACTAACCCAAAACAGCCCGCGGTGTTAC
Source organism: Rutidosis leptorrhynchoides (assembly GCF_046630445.1). Classification (NCBI taxonomy): domain Eukaryota; kingdom Viridiplantae; phylum Streptophyta; class Magnoliopsida; order Asterales; family Asteraceae; genus Rutidosis; species Rutidosis leptorrhynchoides. Next base: position 653,244,063 of record NC_092335.1, read on the forward strand.
TACGACGTCGTATATCCGGTTTTACGGTGTTTTTTGTGTTTCCAAGTTTTAAATCATTAAGTTGGAATATCATATAGATATAGAACATGTGTCTAGTTAATTTTAAAAGTCAAGTTAGAAGGATTAACTTTTGTTTGCGAACAAGTTTAGAATTAACTAAACTATGTTCTAGTGATTACAAGTTTAAACCTTCGAATAAGGTAGTTTTATATATATGAATCGAATGATGTTATGAACATAATTACTACCTCAGGTTTTGTGGATAAACCTACTGGAAATGAGAAAAATAGATCTAGCTTCAAAGAATCCTTGGATGGCTTGAAAGTTCATGAAGCAGAATCATGACACAAAAACAAGTTCAAGTAAGATTTCCACTCGAAATAAGATTGTTATAGTTATAGAAATTGAATTAAAGTTTGAATATGAGTATTACCTTGTATTAGAAATATATCTTACTATAAATAAGAAAGATTTATTGAGGTTAGATGATCACTTTACAAGATTGGAAGTAAGCTAGCAAACTTGGAATTATTCTTGATTTTATGAAACTAGAACTTATAGAATTTATGAAGAACACTTAGAACTTGAAGATAGAACTTGAGAGAGATCAATTATATGAAGAAAATTGAATAATGAAAGTGTTTGTAGGTGTTTTTGGTCGTTGGTATATGGATTAGATATAAAGGATGTGTAATTTTGTTTACATGTAAATAAGTCGTGAATGATTACTAATATTTTTGTAATTTTATGAGATATTTCATGCTAGTTGCCAAATTATGGTTCCTACATGTGTTAGGTGACTCACATGGGCTACTAAGAGCTGATCATTGGAGTGTATATACCAATAGTACATACATCTAAAAGCTGTGTATTGTACGAGTACGAATACGGGTACATACGAGTAGAATTGTTGATGAAACTGAACGAGGATGTAATTGTAAGAATTTTTGTTAAGTAGAAGTATTTTGATAAGTGTCTTGAGGTCTTTCAAAAGTGTATGAATACATATTAAAACACTACATGTATATACATTTTAACTGAGTCGTTAAGTCATCCTTAGTCGTTACATGTAAATGTTGTTTTGAAACCTTTAAGTTAACGATCATGTTAAATGTTGTTAACCCAATGTTTATTATATCTAATGAGATGTTAAATTATTACATTATCATGATATTATGATATATTAATATATCTTAGTATGATATATATACAGTTAAATGTCGTTACAACGATAATCGTCACATATATGTCTCGTTTCAAAATCCTTAAGTTAGTAGTCTTGTTTTTACATATGTAGTTCATTGTTAATACACTTAATGATATATTTACTTATCATTTAATATGTTTAACAAAGTGTATCAAAATCTTAATATAATTCATATGCATTTAGTAAGACGTTGTTATAACGATAATCGTTATATATATCGTTTAGAGTTTCTTTATTCAATAAACTCAATTTTATGTATATAACTCATTGTTAAAATACCTAATGAGATACTTACTTATCATAATATCATGTTAACTATATATATAATCATATATTTTCCATCATATAGTTTTTACAAGTTTTAACGTTTGTGAATCACCGGTCAACTTGGGTGGTCAATTGTCTATATGAAACCTATTTCAATTAATCAAGTCTTAACAAGTTTGATTGCTTAACATATTGGAAACACTTAATCATGTAAATAACAATTTCATTTAATATATATAAACATGGAAAATTTCGGGTCACTACATATAACAACCCTCACTTTTTGACTTCTGAAATTACTGAAATGACCCTAGGGTTTACTGTCTGACTATACGTATTAATTATTTAAGGGTTGTTATATACACAATCAATTTAACGTTGACCAAATAATAAACTTTTATTCAACACTCACTGCTAATTAAAATTTATGCATTTCAATAATATTATTTATAACTATTAATCTATAAGTAATAAATAAAAAGTGACATTTATATAAATAATAAAACAATTGGGAACTAAATAAAAATAAATACAAGTCATGAATTAGTAAAAAGAAAATAATACTTATCATGTAGTAAATGTAAAAATAATAATAAACATAATAATAATAGTAATAATAATGAGACTAAAGAATCTTAAACAATTACATCCTTATGTTGACTAAAAATAAAGTATAAACTAGTACATCCTTATGTTGACTAATTATAAACTAGTACCACCTTTTGTTGACTAAAAATTATAAAACAAAATAAAATCATTAATTAGAACATCCTTATGTTGACTAACACTCTAATATTTGCACTATATAAACACTCCTAGACTCCTAGTTTCTCATTCACAAATCACACCAAAATCCTCTCTCAAAAACAATCTCTCCCTCTCCCTCTCTTGTGGTATTCGGATCTTCAAGCTTGTTCTTCGTGTTCTTCAAGAATCTTCAAGGAGTTCTTCAAGATTTTTAAGGCTTTGATCTTCCATCTTCATCGTGTTCATCTTTTCTTTGTTAATTATCTTGAATCTTCAAAGGTATAACATAAACCCTAAACTATTTACATAAACTTTAATCTTTGTTAATTCATATTCATATTATAAACTTGTTATTCATAAGTATATACATAAACACTCCTAGATTTATATATACATATATACATGTAAAAAAAAATATATTTTATGTATATATACGAATTATATATACATATACATATTAAAACCTTAAACCCTAATACTACTTATACTAGTACTTAACATGTATACACTATTACTATTACTAGCACCTATAACCTACTACTTATATTGTAGCACAAAAACATTTTGGGATATGTATTAGAGATGTATAGATCTTCGAACTTTCTTGACGAATGGTTTCTACGAGATTCTAGGCAGAGGGTTTGGATTTCTGATTTAAAGGGTCCTATGGCTCAAGCCCCTAGATCTAAATTAGCTATTCGAAGGGAAAGGGGTGATTGGAAGCTTATCTAATACGGCAAGTATCCTAAAATGAAAAACACTCATAAAAGTAGAAACTCTCTAGTCATAGAAACTTAGTAAAATAAGAAACTTTCTAAAAATGAAAACTTTATAAAAATAGTAACTTACTAGGAATAGAAACTTAGTAAAACAAACTATACTTAAACACATACTTAAACTTAAACATGGGCAAAATACTTAACTACTCTTAAATGTCAATAGGTTGACTTTCCTGCTCACTCGTTCAACTCTTTATTCCGAGGAATAACTCTCTCTCTACTTACTAAGGTGACTTTCATAGCCCCACTCTTATTGCTATAGCACTTTTTATACTTACTGGGGTGAGACACATGCTGCTTTTATACTTTAAACAACTTAGACACAAGTACGAACCTAAACTGTACTATGACTAGCTTATGCTACTAAGACCCCACAGTGATATTTTTTAATTGCTTTCAGGATAAGGCATTCTTAATTATTGGGGGTAGGCCTATCGGGAGTAACGTCCCCGATACATTTGACCGTGATGTCTTTGTATTACTTAATAATGATTTAAACATGGTGATAAGGTACTGCCAACTTATCATCGGGGCAACAAAACAAACGTTTAGTCTAAAATATCACGAATCAGTACTACTTTTGGATCTGCGAGATCTACTTTTTGATCCTGCGGGAGATCAACTTTACAACTAAATCTTGTGGTCTAAAAACAACGATAACTACTTTTGTTAAACCTATGAACTTCACTCAACCTTTTTGGTTGACACTTTAGCATGTTTTGTCCCAGGTGCTGTTTGATTCAAGCTTTCTTATCTACTACTTATGTGATGCTACTTGGACTTAGGATCAAGAGATATCGCATTGATTACTTCTGCATATGAACAATTACTTTATCGTTATTTCCATTATTGTAACGACATTTCATTTTCCGCTGCGTACTCAATAAAGTTAAATTTTCTCATTTAGTATTGTTCTCGTATTATAATATGTTGGTTTATTTGATATTAGTAACGTTTCTTCCAGACCCTATTGGGAGGACGTTACAGATTGGTATCAGAGCATAACCAGGCTGTTATAGAGAACCAGGATTGCATTTTTATGTGTGCCTTACTTGCTAGCTAGGGTGCCTTAGCAATCTAGGATACTATAACCTTTCCTGCCTTAGACTTAAAGCATTTAGAATTGCCTTATAATCTTAACAATCATGCTTTACCAAACTTGACTTAAAGATTCTAATCAAAGTCTCTTTCCTAATGTTGGACTACAACTTTCCTTGACCATAGTGCCTTTAATTGTTGCATTTAACTATTAAATGCTACACTATACTTTAGAAACTTTACTTATCTTAGAATGCCGAGCTAATCTAAGAACTCTGCTCACTTTCCTGAGTACTATCCAATTACACCACCGCATCTAAATGCGACACAATGATTTCAGAAATTCTTGACATTCATAAGTCATCTATCATGGTTATGTGTATTACATATGTATTACATGAAATATTATCCATGATTTTGAAATTCTTATAATTGTTACTACTCACACTCAAACGTATATAACTCTCTGTTATATCACGTACCTATATGCCTTATGTCTTTATGCATCGGTTTGCGAATTGAAAAATGTCATTGGGTTATCACAGTATACGAATTAAAAGTCTTTAATCAAAAGATTATTAGATTACATACTTATCACTTTATGATCTCGACACGTCATACTGCCATTATTAAAGTAAAGACACATCATATCTTATTATATCTTATCGTATCTATCCTAATAGATTTTGTCTAACACTTTTCCTAAATTCCCTCCATAAATTACGGAAATCTTTTTGCTATATACACGTATTCGAGGAGACGAATATATCATCCAGTATTCAAAACTAATCTCATATCAAAAACCCTTATTCCAAACACATAATATGGATTCCTCGAACTCTTCGAGCTCCAATGGCAGCGTAACCGGAATGAACCAACCAATCAGCCATCATCTATTTTGGATGAATTGGGGATGGGTTCGTAGTAAACTTAATCAATGGAGACAAGAAGAAGGTGATCCCTTCCACCAACAGAATTCACCTCTTGGTGAAGAACCTGAAGCACTTACTGGCGAACCCGTTCGGAACACTATTTTCACCCTCATTTCCAGGATATCCAGTCACGAATATATAATATCTAAAATTTTAGATCTTATTCATCCACTTGTCCGAACCGCCAATCATCCCGGAATAATAGAAGAAGTCAACGAGCTTCGCGCTCGAGTAGTGGCTCTGGAGAATATGGTGCGAAACCTACGAACACCAGCAGCAGCACCAGCAGCATAACCAGTACCACCAGTACCATCGGCATCACCACCAACATCACCAGCTTCACCAACGAAAACATCCGCATTCCACGCCTCAACATCACACTCAGTACCTCAAACATCAACATCATACGCCCCATAGATACCAAGGAATATTAGTAATAATGAGTTAAGATGTATTGACTCATTCTTCCTGAAGAATTACATATGTATACTTTATATATATGGATTGGAACAATAATAAATCTTTTCATACTAAGCTATTACGTGTAAATCTTAACTAGTATGTACTACTTGATTAATTCATATCATTAATATGCTATGATGTACATCCTTCGTTAATGACTTAACAATCGTTAATCACTGCTTCAACACAATAAACTCCATTTCATAATAAAGCAAGTGTATTACTCAAATACATGATTGATTGTATACTTTCATTTTCGATGTACTCGAAACTTTCTAGAAAACATCATTCGTGCCTTATGAATTTTGACAAGAATTCCACGAGCACCAACATCATATACTGAGGTATATCAATAACAATGAACGATGAAGTATTGATTCATAACTTCATTAGCGAAATATTTCGCGACAATTATGAAATCTCTAAGGTTTTGGAGATTATTTATTCTCGTTTCAACCGCAAATCAAATGAGTTTAATATTATATTAACTCATTAAATCTATATTATATCTGAAGAATACATATATGAATGTATATCTTCTCTTTTGTACAAACTGTTAATTGTGAAAATATTTTAATGGGTAGGTAATACCCGAGAAATATTTATATCTCACATTAATATGTTACATTGTACATTCTTCAAATTCTGATTCAATAATCAGTAACTATACTACTTACATCCACATATGTATCCGCGCACCAAAGAACAACCATTTTCATTCAAATCAAATTACATATTCTGAATTTGACATATCAGAATTCAAGTAAAGCTATAGCAGATGTTATCTTCCTAAAGATCACTACATTCATGAATTATATTCATTCGTATTCTATGATGAATTATCACATCAAACCACCAAAATTATCATTCATTACTTTTGAAATCAACAACGCCTATTCGTCAACCATTAGATCCATTGACGATTACAATCAGCGTTTAATCATCTAAAAATAAAATTTCTTGAAACCATCTCGGGTTGTCAATCAATGATTCAGATTCGTTAACCTTGAGAATGCTGACGAAGCAGCAAATGCTATAGATGTTCTTAAGGGCTAACAGTTTGATAATAAAGAATGGTACGTTGGAAAAGCCCAAAAGAAAATTTGGAACTGAAAAACGGATTGAGCTAACCATGGAGGAGATCAAGGACAAACACAAGGGCCAAACCCTATATTCAAAGAATCCAGGAAATTCTGAATCCGGTGAAATCTTTAGAGAATATCTTGCTCCAAAGTCATGTTAAAAGCTTGCGGAAAAATTTTTTTCATCAACTTTCGAACTTAGAAATTCCAAAATATCATCATAAATATCCTCTATATTTTGGAAGATATCTTCATAACGATTCATGTCCGCAATTAAGTATCTCTTTGCGATATCTTTATAAAGGAAACTGTTTTAGTTTCTATATTCTGTAAAATTCGAGTTTAAATTATAAATGCTTTGAAGAAGTGATTGGGAATTGAAGCATGAGTTAATATAATATAATGACGTCAGGCCAACGTGATTATATTACAGTAAGTCATGCTCAGTTTTTAATGGAAGATGATGATTCATAGATTTTATAATCATCATTTGCCATGTTACACGACTCTTACATTCTATTTAACCTCTAAACATATCAAGAAAATATTTTTCTTGATAATTCGGTCTTTTTCGGATATTCTGGTAATATGACAAATCAAATCGTGCTATTACCTTTCCTTTCTACTTTATATATTATGATCATTCAAAACTTCATACCTATGAATTCTGGACCATTACTCTCTTGACTTGAAGTCGGGAAGAAGAAACAAAAACATAAAGCTCCGACATATAAGGGAAAATATAAAGCCCGATAACGACTCCGAAATTACAAACCGTGTATATCAATGCGTATAGCAATATAAAGACACGGGATAATTAAAAACACTATAACCCCAAGAGCATAGAAGAAGTAAACAGATTCCTCTGGCGGTAAAAGAAAAAGAAGAATGACTGCATAGATGGTCAATATAATAACCAGGATCAGAACTGGATTTAGCATTTTCTTAATCTTTTGGAAGTTTGAATTGAGAAAGAAAGTATAGAAGTGGTGAAGATAATGAAACGGAAGAAGCTAATTTATAGCAAAATTCCAAACACATCAATCAGGCAAATCACCGCATTTAATCAAACAAATCTCAAAATTTCGTAAATACCGGAGAATCAAATCTTATAGATTACGAAGATTTCCTTTAATTCCTTGAATTCCGGAAATCAATCGTGACTACGTCAAAAGTTAAGGCAAACATTTAATTTTCTCATTTCACTCTTTTATGATAGCTTCGTTTATACTCTTCCTATAAACGAATCGTTTTATCCATATTATTCAATAGTGATAAAACTTTATTTTTCAACTTATATTCATCATTAAAATATTCTTGTTGTAAACAATGAAGATCTCTATCAAATTTCATAACTGTGATTTTCACGAACTCCTCTCTGTTTGTCTGCCCTAATATTGTGGCATAAAATGCTCAAGGTTTTAAATGAGCTCAATACCATTCATAACACATTTCATGTATCCAATTTACTGAAATGACTTGTATAACATCATCATTTTGAATGATCTTCGCATTAATGATAAAATGCACTTCGTTAAAGAACCTATAGAAATCATGGAAGGAGAGGTCAAATAAACGCGTAAAAGCAACATACCTATCATTAAAGTCTGTTGGAATTCGCATAGAGGCCCCGAATATACCTGGGAACGCAAAGACCATATGAAACAGAAATATCCCCATCTCTTCTCAACTGCTGATGCATCCGAGAAGTCTACCTAAAACTTCGGGACGAAGTTTTTATTAACGGGGAGGTACTATAACAACCCTCACTTTTTGACTTCTGAAATTACTGAAATGACCCTAGGGTTTACTGTCTGACTATACGTATTAATTATTTAAGGGTTGTTATATACACAATCAATTTAACGTTGACCAAATAATAAACTTTTATTCGACACTCACTGCTAATTAAAATTTATGCATTTCAATAATATTATTTATAACTATTAATCTATAAGTAATAAATAAAAAGTGACATTTATATAAATAATAAAACAATTGGGAACTAAATAAAAATAAATACAAGTCATGAATTAGTAAAAAGAAAATAATACTTATCATGTAGTAAATGTAAAAATAATAATAAACATAATAATAATAGTAATAATAATGAGACTAAAGAATCTTAAACAATTACATCCTTATGTTGACTAAAAATAAAGTATAAACTAGTACATCCTTATGTTGACTAATTATAAACTAGTACCACCTTTTGTTGACTAAAAATTATAAAACAAAATAAAATCATTAATTAGAACATCCTTATGTTGACTAACACTCTAATATTTGCACTATATAAACACTCCTAGACTCCTAGTTTCTCATTCACAAATCACACCAAAATCCTCTCTCAAAAACAATCTCTCCCTCTCCCTCTCTTGTGGTATTCGGATCTTCAAGCTTGTTCTTCGTGTTCTTCAAGAATCTTCAAGGAGTTCTTCAAGATTTTTAAGGCTTTGATCTTCCATCTTCATCGTGTTCATCTTTTCTTTGTTAATTATCTTGAATCTTCAAAGGTATAACATAAACCCTAAACTATTTACATAAACTTTAATCTTTGTTAATTCATATTCATATTATAAACTTGTTATTCATAAGTATATACATAAACACTCCTAGATTTATATATACATATATACATGTAAAAAAAATATATTTTATGTATATATACGAATTATATATACATATACATATTAAAACCTTAAACCCTAATACTACTTATACTAGTACTTAACATGTATACACTATTACTATTACTAGCACCTATAACCTACTACTTATATTGTAGCACAAAAACATTTTGGGATATGTATTAGAGATGTATAGATCTTCGAACTTTCTTGACGAATGGTTTCTACGAGATTCTAGGCAGAGGGTTTGGATTTCTGATTTAAAGGGTCCTATGGCTCAAGCCCCTAGATCTAAATTAGCTATTCGAAGGGAAAGGGGTGATTGGAAGCTTATCTAATACGGCAAGTATCCTAAAATGAAAAACACTCATAAAAGTAGAAACTCTCTAGTCATAGAAACTTAGTAAAATAAGAAACTTTCTAAAAATGAAAACTTTATAAAAATAGTAACTTACTAGGAATAGAAACTTAGTAAAACAAACTATACTTAAACACATACTTAAACTTAAACATGGGCAAAATACTTAACTACTCTTAAATGTCAATAGGTTGACTTTCCTGCTCACTCGTTCAACTCTTTATTCCGAGGAATAACTCTCTCTCTACTTACTAAGGTGACTTTCATAGCCCCACTCTTATTGCTATAGCACTTTTTATACTTACTGGGGTGAGACACATGCTGCTTTTATACTTTAAACAACTTAGACACAAGTACGAACCTAAACTGTACTATGACTAGCTTATGCTACTAAGACCCCACAGTGATATTTTTTAATTGCTTTCAGGATAAGGCATTCTTAATTATTGGGGGTAGGCCTATCGGGAGTAACGTCCCCGATACATTTGACCGTGATGTCTTTGTATTACTTAATAATGATTTAAACATGGTGATAAGGTACTGCCAACTTATCATCGGGGCAACAAAACAAACGTTTAGTCTAAAATATCACGAATCAGTACTACTTTTGGATCTGCGAGATCTACTTTTTGATCCTGCGGGAGATCAACTTTACAACTAAATCTTGTGGTCTAAAAACAACGATAACTACTTTTGTTAAACCTATGAACTTCACTCAACCTTTTTGGTTGACACTTTAGCATGTTTTGTCCCAGGTGCTGTTTGATTCAAGCTTTCTTATCTACTACTTATGTGATGCTACTTGGACTTAGGATCAAGAGATATCGCATTGATTACTTCTGCATATGAACAATTACTTTATCGTTATTTCCATTATTGTAACGACATTTCATTTTCCGCTGCGTACTCAATAAAGTTAAATTTTCTCATTTAGTATTGTTCTCGTATTATAATATGTTGGTTTATTTGATATTAGTAACGTTTCTTCCAGACCCTATTGGGAGGACGTTACACTACAGTACCTACCCGTTAAATAAATTTCGTCCCGAAATTTTAAGCAGTTGGAGGTGTTGTCGTATCTTCTGGAAATAAGTGAGGGTATTTCTTCTTCATCTGATCTTCTCTTTCCCAGGTGAACTCGGGTCCTTTATGAGCATTCCATCAAACCTTAACAATTGGTATTTTATTTTGCTTAAGTCTTTTTACCTCACGATCCATTATTTCGACGGGTTCTTCGATGAATTGAAGTTTTTCGTTGATTTGGATTTCGTCTAACGGAATAGTGAGATCTTCTTTAGCAAAACATTTCTTCAAATTCGAGATGTGGAAAGTGTTATGTACAACTGCAAGTTGTTGAGGTAACTCAAGTCGGTAAGCTACTGGTCCGACACGCTCAATAATCTTGAATGGTCCAATATACCTTGGATTTAATTTCCCTCGTTTACCAAATCGAACAACACCTTTCCAAGGTGAAACTATAAGCATGACCATCTCTCCAATTTCAAATTCTATATCTTTTCTTTTAATGTCAGCGTAGCTCTTCTGTCGACTTTGGGCGGTTTTCAACTGTTGTTGAATTTGGATGATCTTCTCAGTAGTTTCTTGTATTATCTCCGGACCCGTAATCTGTCTATCCCCCACTTCACTCCAAAAAATCGGAGACCTGTACTTTCTACCATAAAGTGCTTCAAACGGCGCCATCTCAATGCTTGAATGGTAGCTGTTGTTGTAGGAAAATTCTGCTAATGGTAGATGTCGATCCCAACTGTTTTTGAAATCAATAACACATGCTCGTAGAATGTCTTCAAGCGTTTGTATCGTCCTTTCGCTTTGCCCATCAGTTTGTAGATGATAGGCAGTACTCATGTCTAGACGAGTTCCTAATGCTTGCTGTAATGTCTGCCAGAATCGTGAAATAAATCTTCTATCCCTATCAAAGATAATAGAGATTGGTATTCCATGTCTGGAGACGGCTTCCTTCAAATACAGTCGTGCTAACTTCTCCATCTTGTCATCTTCTCTTATTGGAAGGAAGTGTGCTGATTTGGTGAGACGATCAACTATTACCCAAATAGTATCAAAACCACTTGCAGTCCTTGGCAATTTAGTGATGAAATCCATGGTAATGTTTTCCCATTTCTATTCCAGAATTTCGGGTTGTTGAAGTAGACCTGATGGTTTCTGATGCTCCGCTTTGACCTTAGAACACGTCAAACATTCTCCTACGTATTTAGCAACATCGACTTTCATACCCGGCCACCAAAAATGTTTCTTGAGATCTTTGTACATCTTTCCCGTTCCAGGATGTATTGAGTATCTGGTTTTATGAGCTTCTCTAAGTACCATTTCTCTCATATCTCCAAATTTTGGTACCCAAATTCTTTCAGCCCTATACCGGGTTCCGTCTTCCCGAATATTAAGATGCTTCTCCGATCCTTTGGGTATTTCATCCTTTAAATTTCCCTCTTTTAAAACTACTTGTTGCGCCTCCTTTATTTGAGTAGTAAGGTTAGTGTGAATCATTATATTCATAGCTTTTACTCGAATGGGTTCTCTGTCCTTTCTGCTCAAGGCGTTGGCTACCACATTTGCCTTCCCCGGGTGGTAACGAATCTCAAAATCGTAATCATTCAACAATTCAATCCACCTGCGCTGTCTCATGTTCAGTTATTTCTGGTTAAATATGTGTTGAAGACTTTTGTGGTCGGTATATATAATACTTTTGACCCCATATAAGTAGTGCCTCCAAGTCTTTAATGCAAAAACAACCGCGCCTAATTCCAAATCATTTGTCGTATAATTCTGCTCGTAAATCTTCAATTGTCTAGACGCATAAGCAATTACCTTCGTTCATTGCATTAATACACAACCGAGACCTTGCTTTGAGGCGTCACAATATATCACAAAATCATCATTCCCTTCAGGTAATGACAATATAGGTGCCGTAGTTAACTTTTTCTTCAACATTTGAAACGCTTTTTCTTGTTCATCCTTCCATTAAAATTTCCTCCCTTTATACGTTAATGCAGTCAAGGGTTTTGCTATTTTGGAAAAATCTTGGATGAATCTCCTGTAATAACTAGCTAGTCCTAAAAATTAGCGTATATGCTTCGGAGTTTTCGGGGTTTCCCATTTTCAACAGTTTCAATCTTTGCTGGATCCACCTGAATACCTTCTTTGTTCACTATGTGACCGAGGAATTGAACTTCTTCCAAACAAAATGCACACTTTGAAAACTTAGCGTACAGTTTTTCTTTCCTCAACAACTCTAGTACTTTTCTCAAATGTTCTTCGTGCTCTTGATCATTCTTCGAGTAAATAAGTATGTCATCGATGAAAACAATGACAAACTTGTCAAGGTATGGTCCACACACTCGGTTCAAGAGGTCCATGAACACAGCTGGTGCATTAGTCAACCCAAACGGCATAACCATAAACTCGTAATGATCGTAACGCGTTCTAAAAGCAGTCTTTGGAATATCATCCTCCTTCACTCGCATTTGATGATACCCAGAACGTAAATCAATCTTCGAATAAACCGACGAGCCTTGTAGTTGATCAAATAAGTCGTCGATTCTCGGTAGTGGGTAGCGGTTCTTGATGGTAAGTTTGTTCAACTCTCGGTAGTCGATACATAACCTAAATGTACCATCCTTCTTCTTGACAAACAAAACAGGAGCTCCCCACGGTGATGTGCTTGGTCGAATGAAACCACGCTCTAAAAGTTCTTGTAATTGGCTCTGAAGTTCCTTCATTTCGCTAGGTGCGAGTCTGTATGGAGTACGAGCTATTGGTGCAGCTCCCGGTACAAGGTCTATTTGAAACTCAACGGATCGATGTGGGGGTAATCCCGGTAATTCTTTCGAAAATACATCGGAAAATTCTTTTGCGACGGGAACATCACTGATGTTCTTTTCTTCAGGTTTAACTTCCTTGATGTGTGCTAGAATGACGTAACAACCTTTTCTTATTAGTTTTTGCACCTTCAAACTACTAATAAGATTTAACTTCGCGTTGTTCTTTTCTCCGTACACCATTAAAGGTTTTCCTTTTTCACGCATAATACGAATCGCATTTTTGTAACAAACGACCTCTGCTCTTACATTCTTTAACCAGTCCATGCCAATTATTACATCAAAACTCCCTAACTCGACTGGTATTAAATCAATCTTAAACGTTTCATCACCCAGTTTAATTTCTCTATCCCGAAATATATTATCTGCTGAAATTAATTTACCATTTGCTAATTCGAGTAAAAATTTATTATCCAAAGGCGTCAATGGGCAACTTAATTTAGCACAAAATTCTCTACTCATATAGCTTCTATCCGCACCCGAATCAAATAAAACATAAGCAGATTTATTGTCAATGAGAAACGTACCCGTAAAAAGCTCCGGGTCTTCCTGCGCTTCTGCCGTATTAATATTGAAAACTCTTTTGCGGCCCTGCCCATTAGTATTCTCCTGATTTGGGCAATTTTTAATAATGTGGCCCAGTTTTCCACATTTATAACAGACTACGATGGCAGTACTTGCTCCGACACTACTTATTCCGACATTACTCGTTCCGGCATTATTTGTTCCTTTAGTTCTGTTATACATTGGCCCGTAGACCTCACACTTTGTCGCGCTATGACCATTTCTTTTACACCTGTTGCAAAATGTTGTGCAGGACCCCGGGTGATTCTATTCACACCTTTGGCATTGCTATTTCTGATTATTATTGTTGTTGCGGTTGTTATTGTTGTTGGGACGATTATTGTAGTTGTTGTTGGGACGTTTGTTGAAGTTGTTGTTGCGATTGATGTTGCGGTTATTGGGATAGTTATTGCGATTGTGGTTGTGATTGTTGTTGTTGTTGTATTGGTGACTCTTGTCATTGTTTTCCTCCCACTTTCTCTTGACTTGTTTCATGTTAGCCTCTTCAGTCGCCTGCTCCTTAATCCTTCCTTCGATCTGGTTCACTAATTTATGAGCCATTTGACTTGCCTTTTGTATGGAGGTAGGCTCGTGTGAACTCACATCTTCTTGAATTCTTTCCGGTAACCCTTTTACAAATGCGTCGATCTTCTCTTCTTCGTCTTCGAACGTTCTGGGACACAATAGGCACAATTCTGTGAATCGTCGTTCATACGTGGTGATATCAAAACCTTGCGTTCGTAATCCTCTAAGCTCTACCTTGAGCTTATTGACCTCGTTTCTGGGACGATACTGCTCGTTCATCAATTGCTTGAATGCTGACCATGGTAGTGCGTAAGCAGCATCTTGTCCTACCTGCTCGAGATAGGTAATCCACCATGTTAACGCCGTACCTGTGAAGGTATGCGTAGCGTATTTAACTTTGTCCTCCTCAGTACACTTACTTATGGCAAACACCGATTCAACCTTCTCGGTCCACCGTTTCAATCCAATTGGTCGTTCGGTTCCATCAAATTCCAAAGGTTTGCAGGCAGTGAATTCTTTGTAGGAGCATCCTACACAATTTCTTGTGGAATTAGTTCCACTGCTAGATCTAGTGTTATTGTTATTTTGCATCGCAGCCTGTACTGCGGCTATGTTTACTGCAAGGAAAATACGAAAGTCTTCCTCGCTCATTTTCAAATTCTGACGGGTTGCTAGTGCCATTTCCTTCAAAAATAGCCAAAAGAATTGAGTTAATCATATAGAATTTTAAGAGTAGTCAATAGTATTTCGTAGCATAATATGAACTCATTTATAAAAGCTTTTTCTTCATATTAGCGTTTTATAAGTTTAAATTCGGGTACTACCTACCCGTTAATGTAACGACCCGGATTTTCCGATCGTTTTATACTTATGAGATTTATATTTACATAAAATAAACCTTACCAACATGATAAGCAATCCAAACTGTTGAGACTTATGTTTTTGAAAAGAGTTTCACACAACGTTTGACCGTCCAATTTGACCGATGATATCACGAGCTATATAACACACGATAATTATACGATTATGTATATGTACATATCTATACATATTTAACATGATTTAAGGATGGTTTAACATTTCATTGTGAACTAACAACAATGAGTTATAAGTATACTTTGAGAGCACTAACTTAAGTTATCAAAACGATAACTATATGTAACATTCTTTGACATATATACTTACAATATATAATGTGTTGGTGATCTATGTCACCAATATGATTTAAGTGTAATGCGATTAATTTGTAACCAAAATAATCTTGATAAATATCGAACAAGTTTGGGGAAGTGTGGAGTGCACACTTGTTTGAACTTATCTTGATTATGACGGGGGTTCGGGGGCAGCGCCCCCGATAAGCGGGGTCCAAGGGGTGGCAACCCCTGGCGGGGTCCAAGGGGCAGAGCCCCTGGCTGGGGTCGAGCTGACATTGCTTTATTAAAAATGTCTTAAAATTTCTGCTAACATTGCTTTATTAAAAATGTCTTAAAATTTTATTTTGGCCCGGTTTGACCCAAAAATAAAAGCCCAGTTTTGAGCCTCTTTTACAGTTATAAACCCATCCATATTTGAATTCTCGTTCCGATTCCTCAAAACTTCTACAACTATATCCAGGGTATATGTAACCATATCATACCCAGCTTCTATACGTATTTACTATTGGTGTATACCAACAATAAACTTCAATGATCAGCCACTAGACATGATGTTACATTGGGCTAACATTGCTTTATTAAAAATGTCTTAAAATTTTATTTTGGCCCGGTTTGACCCAAAAATAAAAGCCCAGTTTTGAGCCTCTTTTACAGTTATAAACCCGTCCATTGAAAGTTATTGCATACGCATCTCGACAATTGAAGATTCACGAGCGGAATTATACGACGCATGATCTAGAATTGGGGGCAGTAGTGTTTGCATTGAAGATATGGAGACACTATTTATATGGAGTTAAATGCACTGTGTTTACTGATCATAAAAGCCTTCAACATATTTTTGATCAGAAACAGCTGAACATGAGGCAACGTAGGTGGGTCGAGCTGATAAACGACTATGATTGTGAGATTCGCTATCATCCCGGGAAAGCGAATGTAGTAGCCGATGCTCTAAGCAGAAAGGAACGGGAACCAATTCGAGTACGAGCAATGAACATAAAAATTCGCATGAATCTCAACTCACAAATCAAAGAGGCTCAACGAGAAGCTCTTACTAAAGAAAACATAGGAAATGAAATAATGAAGAAGTATGAGAAGCAACTCGTTATGCGGGAAGACGGAATTCGATATTTTGCAAACCGTATTTGGGTACCGAAGTTGGGTGGATTAAGGAAGTTGATATTGAATGAGGCACATAAGACAAGATACTCGATACATCCTGGAGTTGGAAAGATGTATCAAGATCTTAAGACGCATTATTGGTGGCCTAATTTAAAGACAGATGTTGCAACATATGTTGGGGAATGTTTAACTTGTTCCAAAGTCAAAGCAGAACATCAGAAGCCGTCAGGGTTACTTCAACAATCAGAAATCCCAGAATGGAAATGGGATGGTATTACCATGGATTTCATCACAAAGTTACCTAAGACTGCCTGGGGTTATGACACCATTTGGGTAATAGTTGATCGTCTCATCAAATCTGCACATTTCTTGCCTATAAAGGAAACGGATAGAATGGAGAAACTATTACGATTATACATAAAGGAAATTGTTTCAATGCATGGAATACCTATTTCCATTATATCCGATCGTGATAGTAGATTTACATCAAAGTTTTGGCAATCACTACAGGAGGCCCTGGGAACCCGTTTGGATATGAGCACCGCATACCATCCGCAAACTGACAGGCAGAGTGAAAGAACAATTCAGACTCTTGAAGACATGCTCAGGGCATGTGTGATCGATTTTGGAAATGGATGGGATAAATATCTACCATTAGCAGAATTCTCGTATAATAATAGTTATCATGCGAGCATTAAAGCTGCACCATTCGAAGCACTGTATGGAAGGAAGTGTAGATCCCCTATCTGTTGGAATGAAGTAGGAGATCGACAATTAACTGGTCCCGAGATCATCCATGAAACTACTGAGAAGATAGTGCAAATCAAGGAGAGATTGAAAACAGCCCGTAGTCGCCAAAAGAGCTACGCCGATGTCCGAAGGAAACCATTAGAGTTTCAGATCGGTGACATGGTTATGCTAAAGGTGTCACCTTGGAAAGGTGTAATACGTTTTGGAAAAAGGGGTAAACTGAACCCAAGGTATGTAGGCCCGTTCAAGATCATCGAACGCATCGGACCGGTAGCTTATCGACTCGAGTTACCACAATAACTCACCGGGGTACATAATTCATTTCACATCTCAAACCTCAAGAAATGTCTTGCAAAGGAAGATCTCACCATTCCTCTTGAAGAAATCCAAGTCGATGAGAAACTACAATTCATAGAAGAACTAGTCGAAATCATGGACCGTGAAGTTAAACGGCTCAAGCAGAGCAACATACCAATCGTTAAGGTTCGTTGGAATGCTCGAAGAGGTCCCGAGTTTACTTGGGAACGAGAGGATCAGATGAAACAAAAGTATCCACATTTGTTTCCGGACAACGCAAAATAGGTACAACTTTAAAATTTCGGGACGAAATTTATTTAACGGGTAGGTACTGTAACGACCCGGATTTTTCCGATCGTTTTATACTTATGAGATTTATATTTACATAAAATAAACCTTACCAACATGATAAGCAATCCAAACTGTTGAGACTTATGTTTTTGAAAAGAGTTTCACACAACGTTTGACCGTCCAATTTGACCGATGATATCACGAACTATATAACACACGATAATTATACGATTATGTATATGTACATATCTATACATATTTAACATGATTTAAGGATGGTTTAACATTTCATTATGAACTAACAACAATGAGTTATAAGTATACTTTGAGACCACTAACTTAAGTTATCAAAACGATAACTATATGTAACATTCTTTGACATATATACTTACAATATATAATGTGTTGGTGATCTATATCACCAATATGATTTAAGTGTAATGCGATTAATTTGTAACCAAAATAATCTTGATAAATATCGAACAAGTTTGGGGAAGTGTGGAGTGCACACTTGTTTGAACTTATCTTGATTATGACGGGGGTTCGAGGGCAGCGCCCCCGATAAGCGGGGTCCAAGGGGTGGCAACCCCTGGCGGGGTCCAAGGGGCAGAGCCCCTGGCTGGGGTCGAGCTGACATTGCTTTATTAAAAATGTCTTAAAATTTCTGCTAACATTGCTTTATTAAAAATGTCTTAAAATTTTATTTTGGCCCGGTTTGACCCAAAAATAAAAGCCCAGTTTTGAGCCTCTTTTACAGTTATAAACCCGTCCATATTTGAATTCTCGTTCCGATTCCTCAAAACTTCTACAACTATATCTAGGGTATATGTAACCGTATCATACCCAGCTTCTATACGTATTTACTATTGGTATATACCAACAATAAACTTCAATGATCAGCCACTAGACATGATGTTACATGTGGGAACCAGCCATTTAACCTCATGTGTGACTTTTGTGCAAGAAAACAAACTAAATCTCCTATATATCCATCCCATAATCATGCTATTTTGCACACACACACATACAATTTCATTTCCAATTTTCTTTCAAGTTAATTCACTCCCTAATCTCTCTTCATTTACCTACTCAAGAACGTATCAATATAGTCATTCGATTTCAAGGAGATTACTTCCAATCTTTCAATCCCACTCCACCACTCTTTTGATTCCAAGATTTTTCTTACCTTTTCCAGTAGCTTTGTCCAAGTAACTTGAGGTAGTAACCTTATTCATAACCTTATTCGATTCATATTTATATAGCTATCTTATTTTGTGTTATAAAATTTTAACAACAAGAACATAGTTTGAGTGATTTCAAACTTGTTCGCAAACTAAATAGATCCTTCTAATTTGATTTTTAGATATATTATGACAAAATCGGATTAATCATATCTTGGCTAATTAACATAATATTTAATATATATTTACTTATGATTTTATTTTATATATTTCAGGACCACCCGTAAACAACACGAGAAGATTAATCATAATACCTCAAGATTGTACGCAACACGTCATTTGACACCACGGTACTTTATGTACGCAACACGTCATTTGACAACATGGTACCATGGGTCAAGATTAATTCTGATCAACACGAATACGATGGGGTCTTTATTTATTTTATTTAAGCAACTAATTGTGGACCACTAACATCGGACTGCTAACTACGGACTAAGAAAATATTAAAAGTATTAAAAGTATATATATATATATATATATATATATATATATATATATATATATATATATATATATATATATATATATATATATATATATGTAACGATTACTTGAAAAGAAAATATGTTGATATATTATATATATGGTTAGGTTCGTGATATCTATCGGAGACCAAGTCGAGTTAAATACTTTCAAGACAAAAGTGAGTATATAGTCCCACTTTTAAACTCTAAATATTTCGGGATGAGAATACATGCATTTTATGATTTACGTTATGGACACAAGTGATTAAAATATATATTCTACGTTGAGTTGTACCACTGGCATACTTCCCTGTAACTTAGTAACTACTATTTACATGAGGTATTGTAAACGCGAATCCTGTTGATAGATCTATCGGGCCTGACAACCCCAACCGGACTGGATGACCAGTATTCAACGGTTGCACAGTACTTCATTTTGGTGACTACACTTGGTACGGTGTAGTAAGATTTCATAATAAAGGGAATATGCGACGTTGATTAAATGTTAAGTATGGTTATCAAGTGCTCAACAACTTAGAATATTTTTATTAAAACGTTTATATATGAAATATTGTGGTCTATATTCATAATGCTGCCGGCTTTAAACCTATATCTCACCAACTTTATGTTGACGTTTTAAGCATGTTTATTCTCAGGTGATAACTAAAAGCTTCCGCTGCAACATGTTGAATTTAAGCAAGATCTTGAGTATGCATATTTGTGTCAAAAATAAAACTGCATATCGGAGGATTTGTAATGTAAAATATGTTGGAGGTCGTATTGTTATTATCACATGTAAAGTTTGTAAGTCTAAGATTATCGCTAAACGATAATCATTATTAAGTTGTTTAAACCTTGTATTTGTAATAAAAGCTATGGTTTGTATTGTAAAAACGAATGCAGTTTTTGAAAAATGTCGCATATAGAGGTCAATACCTCGCGATGAAATCATATGTTATTGTATTCGTCCTTATGGTTAAGGTCGGGTTATGACAGTTAATTTCATACTTAGTAGCTAATATACAATTCAACTACTACAATTCCATATGAAAAACTGATTATAATAATATATCACATATAAATATTCTTCAAACTTACAACTTCACTATATTACATATAACATGAAATATAGTACACTTTGATACATGACAGTTTTGAAGATAAATCTAGTTAATACGCAAGTTGTTCAGCAAAGGAAATAAAGATACGTAATTCATAAGTCCAGAAACAAGTCATGCATTCTGGTTTTACTAAGACGACTTCCCATCCTTGGTTTTGGGGAAAGTAACCGTTATGACCATTGGCTAGGCAGCATGTTGTAATGTCGTTAAAAGGATGAGAGTTTCGTAATGCCCAACAGCCCCGTAACAATCTAAAAACCTTGTTTCTCATCTCAACTACCAAGTCCGTCACTTGTGAGAATGTTTTATTTAAAAGTTGCAACCCAATGTTCTTTTTCTCAATTTGATGAGAAGCAAACATTATTAACCCGTAAGCATAACATGCTTCTTTATGTTGCATGTTAGAAGCTCTTTCTAACTCACGAAGTCCTATGTTGGGATATGTTGAGTCAAAATAGGTACTTAACCCGTAGCGTAAAATTGCATTTGGGTTCCCTGCATTTAACGCTTTAAAGAAAACATGGCATAACTTACGGTCTCCCCAATGTGATATACCCCACCTATCAAAGGAAAGCCTTTTATAAACTAAGTCATTTCTGGAAAGTCTTTCAAATATTTAACAAGTTAATTTCGCTATAACTGTAGTGACCCGAACTTTTCCATGTTTATATATATTAATTGAGATTGTTATTTACATGACTAAATGTTTCTAACGTGTAAGTAATCAAAATTGTTAAGACTTCATTAAATGAAATAAGTTTCATATAGACAATTGATCACCCAAGTTGACCGGCGATTCACGAACGTTACAAAATTGTAAAAACTACATGTTGTGGTATATATAGACATATATATATGGTTGACATAAGATTATGATGAATAAGTATCTCACTAAGTATATTAACAATGTGTGATATACATAAGAAATGAGTTTACTAAGTTAAGAAACTCGAAATGATATATATAACGATTATCGTTATGATAACGTCTACTAAATATATATGTATGATATTAAGATATTGATACACTATATTTAACATGATAAAATGATATTTAAATATATCATTAAGTGTGTTAACAATGAACTACATATTTAAAAACA
The DNA here is from genome assembly GCF_046630445.1 of Rutidosis leptorrhynchoides. NCBI lineage: Eukaryota > Viridiplantae > Streptophyta > Magnoliopsida > Asterales > Asteraceae > Rutidosis > Rutidosis leptorrhynchoides. Next base: position 653,266,050 of record NC_092335.1, read on the forward strand.
AGACTACTAACTCAAGAATTACGAAACGAGACTTATATGTAACGATTATCGTTGTAACGATATTTTAATGTATATATCATATTAAGAGATATTCATACATCATAATAAAATGATAATATAATAATTTAACATCTCATTTAATATAATAAACATTGGGTTAACAACATTAATTGAGATCGTTAACTTAAAGGTTTCAAAACAACACTTACATGTAACGACTAACGAAGACTTAACGACTCCATTAGAATGTATATACATGTTGTGTTTTGATATGTATTTTTACACTTTTGAAAGACTTCAAGATACATATCAAAGTACATCTACTTAACAAAAATACTTACAATTACATCCTCGTTTAGTTTCATCAACAATTCTACTCGTATGCACCCGTATTCGTACTCGTACAATACACAGCTTTTAGATGTATGTACTATTGGTATATACACTCCAATGATCAGCTCTTAGCAGCCCATGTGAGTCACCTAACACATGTGGGAACTATCATTTGGCAACTAGCATGAAATATCTCATAAAATTACAAAAATATTAGTAATCATTCATGACTTATTTACATGAAAACAAAATTACATATCCTTTATATCTAATCCATATACCAACGACCAAAAACACCTACAAGCACTTTCATTCTTCAATTTTCTTCATCTAATTGATCTCTCTCAAGTTCCATCTTCAAGTTCTAAGTGTTCTTCATAAATTCCATAAGTATAGTTTCATAAAAATCAAGAATACTACCAAGTTTGCAAGTTTACTTCCAAGCTTTCTAATCCATTCCAAGTAATCATCTAAGATCAAGGAACCTTTGTTATTTATAGTAGGTTATCTTTCTAATTCAAGGTAATATTCATGTTCAAACTTTGATTTAATTTTTACAACTATAACAATCTTATTTCGAGTGAAAATCTTACTTGAACTGTTTTCGTGTCATGATTCTGCTTCAAGAACTTTCAAGCCATCCAAGGATCCTTTGAAGCTAGATCTATTTTTCTCATTTCCAGTAGTTTTATCTAGAAAACTTATTCATAACATAATTCGATTCATACATATAAAGCTATCTTATTCGAAGGTTTAAACTTGTAATTACTAGAACATAGTTTAGTTAATTCTAAACTTGTTCGCAAACAAAAGTTAATCTTTCTAACTTGACTTTTAAAATCAACTAAACACATGTTCTATATCTATATGATATGCTAACTTAATGATTTAAAACCTGGAAACACGATGAACACCATAAAATCGGATATACGCCGTCGTAGTGAAACCGGGGGCTGTTTTGGTTTGGATAATTAAAAACTATGATAAACTTTGATTTAAAAGTTGTTCTTCTGGGAAAATGATTTTTCATATGAATATGAAACTATATCCAAAAATCTTGGTTAAACTCAAAGTGAAAGTATGTTTTTCAAAATGTTCATCAAGATGTCGTTCTTTCGACGGAAATGACTACCTCTTTAGTAATTGACATGTAACTTAAATTTCTGACTATAAACCTATACTTTTTCTGTTTGGATTCTTAAATTAAAGTTCAATATAAAACCATAGCAATTTGATTCACTCAAAACGGATTTAAAATGAAGAAGTTATGGGTAAAACAAGATTTGATATTTTTGATCTTTTTAGCTACGGGAAATGTTTAACAAATCTATACAAATCATATCCTAGCTAACTTATATTGTATTATACATGTATTCTAATATATTATGTAATCTTGGTATACCATAGACACGTATGCAAATGTTTTGACATATCATATCGACCCATGTATATATATTATTTGGAACAACCATAGACACTCTATATGCAGTAATGTTGGAGTTAGCTATACAGGGTTGAGGTTGATTCCAAAAATATATATACTTTGAGTTGTGATTTAGCCTAAGACGTGTATACACTGGGTCGTGGATTGATTCAAGATAATATATATATCAATTTATTTCTGTACATCTAACTGTGGACAACTAGTTGTAAGTTACTAACGAGGACAACTGACTTAATACACTCAAATCTTTAAAATATAATAAAAATGGTTGTAATTATATTTTGATCATACTTTGATATATATGTACATATTTGTATAGGTTCGTGAATCGATCCGTGGCCAAGTCTTATTTCCGAGGAAGGAAATATCTGTGAAAGTGAGTTATAGTCCCACTTTTAAAATCTAATATTTTTGGGATGAGAATACATGCAGGTTTTATAAATGATTTACAAAATAGACACAAGTACGTGAAACTACATTCTATGGTTGAATTATCGAAATCAAATATGCCCCTTTTTATTAAGTCTGGTAATCTAAGAATTAGGGAACAGACACCCTAATTGACGCGAATCCTAAAGATAGATCTATTGGGCCTAACAAACCCCATCCAAAGTACCGGTTGCTTTAGTACTTCGAAATTTATATCATATCCGAAGGGTGTCCCGGAATGATGGGGATATTCTTATATATGCATCTTGTTAATGTCGATTACCAGGTGTTCACCATATGAATGATTTTTATCTCTATGTATGGGATGTGTATTGAAATATGAAATCTTGTGGTCTATTGTTACGATTTGATATATATAGGTTAAACCTATAACTCACCAACATTTTTGTTGACGTTTAAAGCATGTTTATTCTCAGGTGAATATTAAGAGCTTCTGCTGTTGCATACTAAAATAAGGACAAGATTTGGAGTCCATGTTTGTATGATATTGTGTAAAAACTGCATTCAAGAAACATATGTCGATGTAATATATTTCTATTGTAAACCATTATGTAATGGTCGTGTGTAAACAGTATATTTTAGATTATCATTATTTGATAATCTACGTAATGTTTTTAAAACCTTTATTGATAAAATAAAGGTTATGGTTGTTTTAAAAATGAATGCAGTCTTTGAAAAACGTCTCATATAGAGGTCAAAACCTCGCAACGAAATCAATTAATATGGAACGTTTATAATCAATATGAACGGGACATTTCAGTTGGTATCCGAGCGTTGGTCTTAGAGAACCAGAAAATTTGCATTAGTGTGTCTTATCGAGTTTGTTAGGATGCATTAGTGAGTCTGGACTTCGACCGTATTTTCTTTAAAAATGATTGCTTAACATTTTTGTTGGAAACTATATATTATTAACATGTAAATATTATGTGATATATTAATCTCTTAACATGTTTGATATTGTGTGATAGATGTCTACCTCTAGCACAAATCTCATTGACTCACCTAATAATAACGAAGAGTCGAATATATATTGGCAAGATTCATAAGTTCCCGAAGAACCGGAAGAAGAGGAAACGGAACTGGAAGAAGATGAACCGGAAGAAGAGGAACCGGAAGAAGAAGAGATTCCGAAGGTGGGAATAGTAGGAACCACAGAAAACCGGTCAAATAAAAGAAAATCCTCAACCAATGGACCAAAGTTAATAATGGTCAATGGTGTTTCCGCTAAGGAAGCAAAATATTGGGAAAATTACCAATTTTCCGATGAATCGGATCCTGATGAGGATTCCGATGATGTTATAGAAATTACCCCGACCCAATTTAATGAGGCAAAAGAAAATAATAAGGGAAAATACATCAAAATAGAGAAATCTGATTCCGACCCCGATGAACTTTATATGTACCGTCAACACCCGTATTTTCAATATCGTGATAATAACCCGGGAACCTCTAAACCACCAGGTTTTTCTAAACCAATGTGGAAAACGACGACTCGTATTAGAGGAACATCATATATCCCTAGAAGATTAGGAAAAAGAACCAAGTCCAAAGAAGAAGAAACCAGTGATTCAGATTAGAGGGGTGTGAGCATATTATGTAATAAATGTATTGTAGTGTGCTTGTACTTTTATGTTCTATGTAAAAATTGCTTGTATTGTTTGTTATTACGAATCTAATCCTTGTCTATTTTACAGTATAAAAACAAAATGGACGTTAAGGGTACACAACCGAATATTTTAGAAGACCTACCAGAGGATATGATTGAGGAAATCTTGTCTAGAGTCGGTCAGAATTCATCAGCACATTTAGTTATGGCGAAATTAACTTGTTAAATATTTGAAAGACTTTCCAGAAATGCCTTAGTTTATAAAAGGATTTCCTTTGATAGGTGGGGTATATCACATTGGGGAGACTTTAAGTTACGCCGTGTTTTCTTTAAAGCGTTAAATGTGGGGAACCCAAATGCAATTTTACGCTACGGGTTAAGAACCTATTTTGACTCAACATATCCAACATAGGATTTCATGAATTAGAAAGAGCTTCTAACATGCAACATAAAGAAGCATGTTATGCTTACGGGTTAGTGATGTTCGCTTCTTACCAAAGTGAGAAAAAGAACATCGTATTGCAGCTTTTAAATAAAACTTTCCCACAAGTGACGGATTCAGTAGTTGGGGTGAGAAACAAGGTTTTTAGATTATTACGGGGCTGTTGGACATTACGAAACCCTCGTCCTTTTGACGACATTACAACATGCTGCCTAGCTAATGGTCATAACGGTTATTTTCCACAAGACCAAGGATGGGAAGTCGTCTTAGTAAAACCAGAATGCATGACTTGTTTCTGGACTTATGAATTACGTGTCTTTATTTCCTTTGCTGAACAACTTGCGTATTAACTAGATTTATCTTCAAAACTGTCCTGTATCATAGTGTACTATATTTCATGTTATATGTAATATAGCGAAGTTGTAAGTTTGAAGAATCTTTGTATGTGATATATTATTATAATTAGTTTTTCATATGGAATTGTAGTAGTTGAATTATATATTAGCTACTAAGTATGAACTTAACGGGTAGGTAGTACCCGAATTTAAACTTATAAAACGCTAATATGAAGAAAAAGCTTTTATAAATGAGTTCATATTATGCTACGAGATACTATTGACTACTCTTAATATTCTGTATGATTAAATTGTTTTATTTGACTATTTTGAAGGAAATGGCACCGACTACTCGACACACCTTGAATATGAGGGAAGAGGAATTTCGTGCCTTTCTTGCTTCAAACATAGCCGCAGTACAGGCCGCGCTACATACCAAGAATAACTCTGAATCTAGCAATACAGCTAACGGCGCAAGAAATCGTGTAGGATGCTCCTACAAGGAATTCACTGCCTGCAAACCTTCAGAATTTGATAGGACCGAAGGACCAATCGGATTGAAACGGTGGACCGAGAAAGTTGAATCGGTTTTTGCCATAAGTAAGTGTGCTGAAGGAGACAAAGTGAAGTATGCTACGCATACCTTCACAGGTATTGTGTTAACATGGTGGAATACCTATCTAGAGCAAGTGGGACAAGATGCTGCTTACGCGCTACCGTGGTCAGCATTCAAGCACTTGATGAACGAGAAGTACCGTCCCAGAACTGAGGTCAATAAGCTCAAGTCAGAACTTAGAGGGTTACGAACACAGGGATTCGATATTACTTCGTACGAAAGACGATTCATAGAATTTTGCCTATTGTGTCCGAGAGCGTTCGAAGACGAGGAAGAGAAGATCGACGCATTTGTGAAAGGGTTACCGAAGAGAATCCAAGAAGATATAAGTTCACACGAGCCTGCCTCCATACAAAAGGCATGTAGAATGGCTCACAAACTAGTCAACCAGATTGAGGGAAGAATTAAAGAACAGGCGGCCGAAGAGGCCAACGTGAAGTTAGTCAAAAGAAAGTGGGAGGAAAACGGTGATAAGAGTCACCAAAACAACAACAACTATCCCAACAATCGCAACATCAATCGCAACTACAACAAACAGCACAACAACAACAACAACTACAACAATCATGCCAACAACAATAACAACCGCAACAACAACAACAATCAGAAGCAGCTATGCCAAAGGTGTGAAAAGTATCACTCGGGGTTCTGCACCAAATTTTGCAACAAGTGTAAAAGAAATGGTCATAGCGCGGCAAAGTGTGAGGTCTACAGACCAGGGGTTAACAGAACGAAAGGAACAAATGGTGTCGGAACGAGTAATGGCGGAGCAAGTAGTGTCGGAGAAAGTTATGCCAATGTAGTTTGTTATAAATATGGAAAACTGGGCTACATTATTAGAAATTGCCCGAACCAGGAGAACACGAATGGACAAGGCCGCGGAAGAGTTTTCAATATTAATGCGGCAGAGGCACAGGAAGACCCGGAGCTTGTTACGGGTACTTTTCTTATTGACAATAAATCTGCTTACGTTTTATTTGATTCGGGTGCAGATAGAAGCTATATGAGTAAAGATTTTTGTGCTAAATTAAGTTGTCCATTGACACCGTTGGATAGTAAATTTTTACTCAAATTAGCAAACGGTAAATTAATTTCAGCAGATTATATATGCCGGAATCGAGAAATTAAACTGGGTAGCGAAATATTTAAGATTGATTTGATACCAGTAGAGTTAGGGAGTTTTGATGTAATAGTTGGCATGGACTGGCTAAAGGAGATGAAAGCAGAGATCGTATGTTACAAAAATACAATTCGCATTGTACGAGAAGAAGGAGAACCCTTAATGGTGTACGGAGAAAAGGGCACCATGAAGCTACATCTTATTAGTAATTTGAAGGCACAAAAACTAATAAGAAAAGGTTGCTATGCTGTTCTAGCACACGTCGAGAAAGTACAAACTGAAGAAAAGAGCATCAATGATGTTCCCGTCGCAAAAGAATTTTCCGATGTATTTCTGAAAGAATTACCGGGACTACCTCCACATCGATCTGTTGAATTTCAAATAGATCTTGTACCAGGAGCTGCACCAATAGCTCGTGCTCCTTACAGACTCGCACCCAGCGAGATGAAAGAACTGCAAAGCCAACTGCAAGAACTATTAGAACGTGATTTCATTCGACCAAGCACATCACCATGGGGAGCTCCTGTTTTGTTTGTCAAAAAGAAGGATGGTACATTTAGGTTGTGTATTGACTACAGAGAGTTGAATAAACTTACCATCAAAAACCGTTATCCACTGCCGAGAATTGACGAATTATTTGATCAACTACAAGGCTCGTCGGTTTATTCGAAAATCGATTTACATTCTGGATATCATCAAATGCGAGTAAAGGAGGATGATATTCCAAAAACTGCTTTTAGGACGCGTTATGGTCATTACGAGTTTATGGTTATGCCGTTTGGATTGACTAACGCATCAGCTGTGTTCATGGACCTTATGAACCGAGTGTGTGGGCCATATCTTGACAAGTTTGTCATTGTTTTCATCGATGACATACTTATTTACTCAAAGAATGATCAAGAGCACGAAGAACATTTGAGAAAAGTGCTAGAAGTATTGAGGAAAGAAAAACTGTACGCTAAGTTTTCAAAGTGTGCATTTTGATTGGAAGAAGTTCAATTCCTCGGTCACATAGTGAACAAAGAAGGTATCCATGTGGACCCGGCAAAGATCGAAACTGTTGAAAAGTGGGAAACCCCAAAAACTCCGAAGCATATACGTCAATTTTTAGGAATGGCTGGTTACTACAGAAGATTCATCCAAAATTTCTCCAAAATAGCAAAACCCTTGACTGCATTAACGCATAAAGGGAAGAAATTTGAATGGAAGGATGAACAAGAGAATGCGTTTCAGTTATTGAAGAAAAAGCTAACTACGGCATCTATATTGTCATTGCCTGAAGGGAATGATGATTTTGTGATTTATTGTGACACATCAAAGCAAGGTCTCGGTTGTGTATTAATGCAACGAATGAAGGTGATTGCTTATGCGTCTAGACAATTGAAGATTCATGAGCAAAATTATACGACTCACGATTTGGAATTGGGTGCTATTGTTTTTGCATTAAAGACTTGGAGGCATTATTTATATGGGGTCAAAAGTATTATATATACCGACCACAAAAGTCTCCAACATATATTTAATCAGAAGCAACTGAATATGAGACAACGCAGGTGGATTGAACTGTTGAATGATTATGATTTTGAGATTCGATACCACCTGGGGAAGGCGAATGTGGTAGCTGACGCTTTGAGTAGAAAGGACAGAGAACCTATACGGGTAAAAGCTATGAATATAATTATTCGTACTAACCTTACTACTCAAATAAAGGAGGCGCAACAGGGGGTTGTAAAAGAAGGAAAGTTGAAGAATGAGATACCCAAAGGATCAGAGAAACATCTTAATATTCGAGAAGACAGAACCCGATATAGGGCTGATAGAATTTGGGTACCAAGGTTTGAAGATGTGAGAGAAATGGTACTTAAAGAAGCACATAAAACCAGATATTCAATACATCCCGGAGCGGGGAAGATGTATAAAGATCTCAAGAAACACTTTTGGTGGTCGGGTATTAAAGCTGATATTGCTAAATATGTAGGAGAATGTTTGACGTGTTCTAAAGTCAAAGCTGAACATCAAAAACCATCAGGTCTACTATAACAACCTGAAATCCCGGAATGGAAATGGGAAAACATTACCATGGATTTCATTACTAAATTGCCAAGGACTGCAAGTGATTATGATACTATTTGGGTAATAGTTGATCGTCTCACCAAGTCAGCACACTTCCTGCCAATGAGAGAAGATGACAAAATGGAGAAGTTGGCGTGATTGTATTTGAAGGAGGTTGTCTCCAGACATGGAATACCCGTCTCTATTATCTCTGATAGGGATGGTAGATTTGTTTCAAGATTCTGGCAGACGTTGCAACAAGCATTGGGGACTCGTCTAGACATGAGTACTGCTTATCATCCACAAACTGATGGGCAGAGCAAAAGGACGATACAAACACTTGAAGACATGCTACGAGCATGTGTTATTGATTTCGGAAACAGTTGGGATCGACACCTACCGTTAGTAGAATTTTCCTACAACAACAGTTATCATTCTAGTATTGAGATGGCGCCTTTTGAGGCACTTTATGGTAGAAAGTGCAGGTCTCCGATTTGTTGGAATGAAGTGGGGGATAGACAGATTACGGGTCCGAAGATAATATAAGAAACTACCGAGAAAATTATCCAAATTCGACAACGATTGAAAACCGCCCAGAGTCGAAAAAGAGCTACGCGGATAGTAAAAGAAAAGATATAGAGTTTGAAATTGGAGAAATGGTCATGCTTAAGGTTTCACCTTGGAAAGTCGTTGTTCGATTTGGTAAACGGGGGAAACTAAATCCAAGTTACATTGGACCATTCAAGATTATAGATCGTGTCGGACCAGTAGCTTACCAACTGGAGCTACTTCAACAACTCGCGGCTGTACATAACACTTTCCACGTCTCGAATTTGAAGAAATGTTTTGCTAAAGAAGATCTCACTATTCCATTGGACGAAATCCAAATCAATGAAAAACTTCAATTCATTGAAGAACCCGTCGAAATAATGGATCGTGAGGTTAAGAGGCTTAAGCAAAACAGGATACCGATTGTTAAGGGTCGATGGAATGCTCGTAGAGGACTCGAGTTCACCTGGGAGCATGAAGATCAGATGAAGAAGAAATACCCGCATCTATTTCCAGAAGATTCGTCAACACCTTCAGCAGCTTAAAATTTCGGGACGAAATTTATTTAACGGGTAGGTACTGTAGTGACCCGAACTTTTCCATGTTTATATATATTAATTGAGATTGTTATTTACATGACTAAATGTTTCCAACGTGTTAAGCAATCAAACTTGTTAAGACTTGATTAAATGAAATAAGTTTCATATAGACAATTGATCACCCAAGTTGACCGGCGATTCACGAACGTTACAAAATTGTAAAAACTACATGTTGTGGTATATATAGACATATATATATGGTTGAAATAATATTATGATGAGTAAGTATCTCACTAAGTATATTAACAATGTGTGATATACATAAGAAATGAGTTTACTAAGTTAAGAAACTCGAAATGATATATATAACGATTATCGTTATGATAACGTCTACTAAATATATATGTATCATATTAAGATATTGATACACTATATTTAACATGATAAAATGATATTTAAATATATCATTAAGTGTGTTAACAATGAACTACATATGTAAAAACAAGACTACTAACTCAAGAATTACAAAACGAGACTTATATGTAACGATTATCGTTGTAACGATATTTTAATGTATATATCATATTAAGAGATATTCATACATCATAATATCATGATAATATAATAATTTAACATCTCATTTGATATAATAAACATTGGGTTAACAACATTAATTGAGATCGTTAATTTAAAGGTTTCAAAACAACACTTACATGTAACGACTAACGAAGACTTAACGACTCCATTAGAATGTATATACATGTTGTGTTTTGATATGTATTCTTACACTTTTGAAAGACTTCAAGACAAATATCAAAGTACTTCTACTTAACAAAAATGCTTACAATTACATCCTCGTTCAGTTTCATCAACAATTCTACTCGTATGCACCCGTATTCGTACTCGTACAATACACAGCTTTTAGATGTATGTACTATTGGTATATACACTCCAATGATCAGCTCTTAGCAGCCCATGTGAGTCACCTAACACATGTGGGAACTATCATTTGGAAACTAGCATGAAATATCTCATAAAATTACAAAAATATTAGTAATCATTCATGACTTATTTACATGAAAACAAAATTACATATCCTTTATATCTAATCCATATACCAACGACCAAAAACACCTACAAGCACTTTCATTCTTCAATTTTCTTCATCTAATTGATCTCTCTCAAGTTCCATCTTCAAGTTCTAATTGTTCTTCATAAATTCCATAAGTATAGTTTCATAAAAATCAAGAATACTACCAAGTTTGCAAGTTTACTTCCAAGCTTTCTAATCCATTCCAAGTAATCATCTAAGATCAAGGAACCTTTGTTATTTACAGTAGGTTATCTTTCTAATTCAAGGTAATATTCATGTTCAAACTTTGATTTAATTTCTACAACTATAACAATCTTATTTCGAGTGAAAATCTTACTTGAACTGTTTTCGTGTCATGATTCTGCTTCAAGAACTTTCAAGCCATCCAAGGATCCTTTGAAGCTAGATCCATTTTTTTCATTTCCAGTAGTTTTATCCAGAAAACTTAAGGTAGTAATGATGTTCATAACATAATTCGATATATACATATAAAGCTATCTTATTCGAAGGTTTAAACTTGTAATTACTAGAACATAGTTTAGTTAATTCTAAACTTGTTAGCAAACAAAAGTTAATACTTCTAACTTGACTTTTAAAATCAACTAAACACATGTTCTATATCTATATGATATGCTAACTTAATGATTTAAAACCTGGAAACACGATGAACACCATAAAATCGGATATACGCCGTCGTAGTGAAACCGGGGCTGTTTTGGTTTGGATAATTAAAAACTATGATAAACTTTGATTTAAAAATTGTTCTTCTGGGAAAATGATTTTTCATATGAACATGAAACTATATCCAAAAATCTTGGTTAAACTCAAAGTGAAAGTATGTTTTTCAAAATGGTCATCAAGATGTCGTTCTTTCGACTGAAATGACTACCTCTTTAGTAATTGACATGTAACTTAGATTTCCGACTATAAACCTATACTTTTTCTGTTTGGATTCTTAAATTAGAGTTCAATATGAAACCATAGCAATTTGATTCACTCAAAACGGATTTAAAATTAAGAAGTTATGAGTAAAACAAGATTGGATATTTTTGATCTTTTTAGCTACGGGAAATGTTTAACAAATCTATACAAATCATGTCCTAGCTAACTTATATTGTATTATACATGTATTCTAATATATTATGTAATCTTGGGATACCATAGACACGTATGCAAATGTTTTGACATATCATATCGACCCATGTATATATATTATTTGGAACAACCATAGACACTCTATATGCAGTAATGTTGGAGTTAGCTATACAGGGTTGAGGTTGATTCTAAAAATATATATACTTTGAGTTGTGATTTAGCCTGAGACGTGTATACACTGGGTCGTGGATTGATTCAAGATAATATATATCGATTTATTTCTATACATCTAACTGTGGACAACTAGTTGTAGGTTACTAACGAGGACAGCTGACTTAACACACTCAAATCTTTAAAACATAATAAAAATGGTTGTAATTATATTTTGATCATACTTTGATATATATGTACATATTTGTATAGGTTCGTGAATCGATCCGTGGCCAAGTCTTATTTCCGAGGAAGGAAATATCTGTGAAAGTGAGTTATAGTCCCACTTTTAAAATCTAATATTTTTGGGATGAGAATACATGCAGGTTTTATAAATGATTTACAAAATAGACACAAGTACGTGAAACTACATTCTATGGTTGAATTATTGAAATCAAATATGCCCCTTTTTATTAAGTCTGGTAATCTAAGAATTAGGGAACAGACACCCTAATTGACGCGAATCCTAAAGATAGATCTATTGGGCCTAACAAACCCCATCTAAAGTACCGGATGCTTTAGTACTTCGAGTTTTATATCATGTCCGATGGATGTCCCGGAATGATGGGGATATTCTTATATGCATCTTGTTAATGTCGATTACCAGGTGTTCACCATATGAATGATTTTTATCTCTATGTATGGGATGTATATTGAAATATGAAATCTCATGGTCTATTATTATGATTTGATAACATATAGGTTAAACCTATAACTCACCAACATTTTTGTTGACGTTTAAAGCATGTTTACTCTCAGGTGATTATTAAGAGCTTCCGCTATTGCATACAAATATATGAACAAGATTTGGTGAAATGTCCCGTTCTTATTGATTAAAAACGTTCCATATTAATTGATTTCGTTGCGAGGTTTTGACCTCTATATGAGACGTTTTTCAAAGACTGCATTCATTTTAAAACAAACCATAACCTTTATTTCATCAATAAAGGTTTAAAAAGCTTTACGTAGATTATCAAATAATGATAATCTAAAATATCCTGTTTACACACGACCATTACATAATGGTTTACAATACAAATATGTTACAACAAAATAAGTTTCTTGAATGCAGTTTTTACACAATATCATACAAGCATGGACTCCAAATCTCGTCCTTATTTAAGTATGCGACAGCGGAAGCTCTTAATAATCACCTGAGAATAAACATGCTTAAAACGTCAACAAAAATGTTGGTGAGTTATAGGTTTAACCTATATATATCAAATCATAATAATAGACCACAAGATTTCATATTTCAATACACATCCCATACATAGAGATAAAAATCATTCATATGGTGAATACCTGGTAACCGACATTAACAAATGCATATATAAGAATATCCCCATCATTCTAGGACACCCTTCGGATATGATATAAATTTCGAACTACTAAAGCATCCGGTACTTTGGATGGGGTTTGTTAGGCCCAATAGATCTATCTTTAGGATTCGCGTCAATTAGGGTGTCTGTTTCTTAATTCTTATATTACCAGACTTAATAAAAAGGGGCATATTCGATTTCGATAATTCAACCATAGAATGTAGTTTCACGTACTTGTGTCTATTTTGTAAATCATTTATAAAACCTGCATGTATTCTCATCCCAAAAATATTAGATTTTAAAAGTGGGACTATAACTCACTTTCACAGATTTTTACTTCGTCGGGAAGTAAGACTTGGCCACTGGTTGATTCACGAACCTATAACAATATATACATATATATCAAAGTATGTTCAAAATATATTTACAACACTTTTAATATATTTTGATGTTTTAAGTTTATTAAGTCAGCTGTCCACGTTAGTAACCTACAATTAGTTATCCACAGTTAGATGTACAGAAATAAATCGATAAATATTATCTTGAATCAATCCACGACCCAGTGTATACGTATCTCAGTATTGATCACAACTCAAACTATATATATTTTGGAATCAACCTCAACCCTGTATAGCTAACTCCAACATTCACATATAGAGTGTCTATGGTTGTTCCGAAATATATATAGATGTGTCGACATGATAGGTCGAAACATTGTATACGTGTCTATGGTATCTCAAGATTACATAATATACAATACAAGTTAATTAAGTTATGGTTGGAATAGATTTGTTACCAATTTTCACGTAGCTAAAATGAGAAAAATTATCCAATCTTGTTTTACCCATAACTTCTTCATTTTAAATCCGTTTTGAGTGAATCAAATTGCTATGGTTTCATATTGAACTCTATTTTATGAATCTAAACAGAAAAAGTATAGGTTTATAGTCGGAAAAATAAGTTACAAGTCGTTTTTCTAAAGGTAGTCATTTCAGTCGAAAGAACGACGTCTAGATGACCATTTTAGAAAACATACTTTCACTTTGAGTTTAACCATAATTTTTGGATATAGTTTCATGTTCATAATAAAAATCATTTTCTCAGAATAAAAACTTTTAAATCAAAGTTTATCATAGTTTTTAATTAACTAACCCAAAACAGCCCGCGGTGTTACTACGACGGCGTAAATCCGGTTTTACGGGGTTTTTCGTGTTTCCAGGTTTTAAATCATTAAGTTAGCATATCATATAGATATAGAACATGTGTTTAGTTGATTTTAAAAGTCAAGTTAGAAGGATTAACTTTTGTTTGCGAACAAGTTTAGAATTAACTAAACTATGTTCTAGTGATTACAAGTTTAAGCCTTCGAATAAGATAGCTTTATATGTATGAATCGAATGATTTTATGAACATCATTACTACCTTAAGTTCCTTGGATAAACCTACTGGAAAAGAGAAAAATGGATCTAGCTTCAACGGATCCTTGGATGGCTCGAAGTTCTTGAAGCAGAATCATGACACGAAAACAAGTTCAAGTAAGATCATCACTTGAAATAAGATTGTTATAGTTATAGAAATTGAACCAAAGTTTGAATATGATTATTACCTTGTATTAGAATGATAACCTACTGTAAGAAACAAAGATTTCTTGAGGTTGGATGATCACCTTACAAGATTGGAAGTGAGCTAGCAAACTTGAAAGTATTCTTGATTTTATGTAACTAGAACTTGTAGAATTTATGAAGAACACTTAGAACTTGAAGATAGAACTTGAGAGAGATCAATTAGATGAAGAAAATTGAAGAATGAAAGTGTTTGTAGGTGTTTTTGGTCGTTGGTGTATGGATTAGATATAAAGGATATGTAATTTTGTTTTCATGTAAATAAGTCATGAATGATTACTCATATTTTTGTAATTTTATGAGATATTTCATGCTAGTTGCCAAATGATAGTTCCCACATGTGTTAGGTGACTCACATGGGCTGCTAAGAGCTGATCATTGGAGTGTATATACCAATAGTACATACATCTAAAAGCTGTGTATTGTACGAGTACGAATACGGGTGCATACGAGTAGAATTGTTGATGAAACTGAACGAGGATGTAATTGTAAGCATTTTTGTTAAGTAGAAGTATTTTGATAAGTGTATTAAAGTCTTTAAAAAGTGTATAAATACATATTAAAACACTACATGTATATACATTTTAACTGAGTCGTTAAGTCATCGTTAGTCGTTACATGTAAGTGTTGTTTTGAAACCTTTAGGTTAACGATCTTGTTAAATGTTGTTAACCCAATGTTTATAATATCAAATGAGATTTTAAATTATTATATTATCATGATATTATCATGTATGAATATCTCTTAATATGATATATATACATTAAATGTCTTTACAACGATAATCGTTACATATATGTCTCGTTTAAAAATCATTAAGTTAGTAGTCTTGTTTTTTACATATGTAGTTCATTGTTAATATACTTAATGATATGTTTACTTATAATAGTATCATGTTAACTATATATATCCATATATATGTCATCATATAGTTTTTACAAGTTTTAACGTTCGTGAATCACCGGTCAACTTGGGTGGTCAATTGTCTATATGAAACATATTTCAATTAATCAAGTCTTAACAAGTTTGATTGCTTAACATGTTGGAAACATTTAATCATGTAAATATCAATCTCAATTAATATATATAAACATGGAAAAGTTCGGGTCACTACAGTACCTACCCGTTAAATAAATTTCGTCCCGAAATTTTAAGCTGTTGAAGGTGTTGACGAATCTTCTGGAAATAGATGCGGGTATTTTTTCTTCATCTAATCTTCATGCTCCCAGGTGAACTCGGGTCCTCTACGAGCATTCCATCGAACCTTAATAATTGGTATCTTGTTTTGCTTAAGTCTTTTAACCTCACGATCCATTATTTCGACGGGTTCTTCGATGAATTGAAGTTTTTCGTTGATTTGGATTTCATCTAATGGAATAGTGAGATCTTCTTTAGCAAAACATTTCTTCAAATTCGAGACGTGGAAAGTGTTATGTACAGCCGCGAGTTGTTGAGGTAACTCAAGTCGGTAAGCAACTGGTCCGACACGATCAATAATCTTGAATGGTCCAATATACCTTGGATTTAATTTCCCTCATTTACCAAATCGAACAACGCCTTTCCAAGGTGCAACTTTAAGCATGACCATCTCTCCACTTTCAAATTCTATATCTTTTCTTTTAATGTCAGCGTAGCTCTTTTGTCGACTTTGGGCGGTTTTCAACCGTTGTTGAATTTGGATGATCTTCTCGGTAGTTTCTTGTATAATCTCCGGACCCGTAATCTGTCTATCCCCCACTTCACTCCAACAAATCGGAGACCTGCACTTTCTACCATAAAGTGCTTCAAACGGCGCCATCTCAATGCTTGAATGGTAGCTGTTGTTGTAGGAAAATTCTGCTAACGGTAGATGTCGATCCCAACTGTTTTCGAAATCAATAACACATGCTCGTAGCATGTCTTCAAGCGTTTGTATCATCCTTTCGCTCTGCCCATCAGTTTATGGATGATAGGCAGTACTCATGTCTAGACGAGTTCCTAATGCTTGCTGTAATGTCTGCCAGAATCTTGAAATAAATCTACCATCCCTATCAGAGATAATAGAGATTGGTATTCCATGTCTGGAGATGACTTCCTTCAAATACAGTCGTGCTAACTTCTCCATCTTGTCATCTTCTCTTATTGGCAGGAAGTGTGCTGATTTGGTGAGACGATCAACTATTACACAAATAGTATCAAAACCACTTGCAGTCCTTGGCAATTTAGTGATGAAATCCATGGTAATGTTTTCCCATTTTCATTCCGGGATTTCGGGTTGTTGAGGTAGACCTGATGGTTTCTGATGCTCAGCTTTGACTTTAGAACACGTCAAACATTCTCCTACGTATTTAGCAACATCGGCTTTCATACCCGGCCACCAAAAATGTTTCTTGAGATCCTTGTACATCTTCTCCGTTCCAGGATGTATTGAGTATCTGGTTTTATGAGCTTCTCTAAGTACCATTTCTCTCATATCTCCAAATTTTGGTACCCAAATCCTTTCAGCCCTATACCGGGTTCCGTCTTCCCGAATATTAAGATGCTTCTCCGATCCTTTGGGTATTTCATCCTTTAAATTTCCCTCTTTTAAAACTCCTTGTTGCGCCTCCTTTATTTGAGTAGTAAGGTTATTATGAATCATTATATTCATAGATTTTACTCGAATGGGTTCTCTGTCCTTCCTGCTCAAGGCATCGGCTACCACATTTGCCTTCCCTGGGTGGTAACGAATCTCAAAGTCGTAATCATTTAATAATTCAATCCACCTACGCTGCCTCATATTCAGTTGTTTCTGATTAAATATGTGTTGAATACTTTTGTGGTCGGTATATATAATACTTTTGACCCCATATAAGTAGTGCCTTCAAGTCTTTAATGCAAAAACAACCGCGCCTAATTCCAAATCATGCGTCGTATAATTTTGTTCGTGAATCTTCAATTGTCTAGACGCATAAGCAATCACCTTCGTTCGTTGCATTAATACACAACCGAGACCTTGCTTTGATGCGTCACAATAAATCACAAAATCATCATTCCCTTCAGGCAATGACAATATAGGTGTCGTAGTTAGCTTTTTCTTCAATAACTGAAACGCTTTCTCTTGTTCATCATTCCATTCAAATTTCTTCCCTTTATGTGTTAATGCAGTCAAGGGTTTTGCTATTCTGGAAAAGTCTTGAATGAACCTTCTGTAGTAACCAGCTAGTCCTAAAAACTGGCGTATGTGTTTCGGAGTTAAAGGGTTTCCCACTTTTCAACAGTTTCTATCTTTGCCGGATCCACCTTAATACCTTCTTTGTTCACTATGTGACCGAGGAATTGAACTTCTTCCAACCAAAATGCACACTTTGAAAACTTAGCGTACAATTCTTCCTTCCTCAATACTTCTAACACCTTTCTCAAATGTTCACCGTGTTCTTAGTCATTCTTTGAGTAAATAAGTATGTCATCAATGAAAACAATGACAAACTTGTCAAGGTATGGTCCACACACTCGGTTCATAAGGTCCATGAACACAGCTGGTGCATTAGTTAAGCCAAACGGCATGACCATAAACTCGTAATGACCGTAACGTGTTCTGAAAGCAGTCTTTGGAATATCATCTTCTTTCACCCGCATTTGATGATACCCGGAATGTAAGTCAATCTTTGAATAAACAGACGAGCCTTGTAGTTGATCAAATAAGTCGTCGATTCTCGGTAGTGGGTAGCGGTTCTTGATGGTAAGTTTGTTCAACTCTCGGTAGTCGATACACAACCTGAATGTACCATCTTTCTTCTTGACAAACAAAACAGGAGCTCCCCACGGTGATGTGCTTGGTTGAATGAAACGACGCTCTAAAAGTTCTTGTAATTGGCTTTGCAGTTCTTTCATCTCGCTGGGTGCGAGTCTGTAAGGAGCACGAGCTATTGGTGCAGCTCCTGGTACAAGATCTATTTGAAATTCAACGGATCGATGTGGGGGTAATCCCGGTAATTCTTTCGGAAATACATCGGGAAATTCTTTTGCAATGGGAACATCATTGATGCTCTTTTCTTCAGTTTGTACTTTCTCGACGTGTGCTAGAACAGCATAGCAACCTTTTCTTATTAGTTTTTGTGCCTTCAAATTACTAATAAGATATAGCTTCGTGTTGCCCTTTTCTCCGTACACCATTAAGGGTTTTCCTTTTTCTCGTATAATGCGAATTGCATTTTTGTAACAAACGATCTCTGCTTTCACTTCTTTCAACCAGTCCATATCGATTATCACATCAAAACTCCCTAACTCTACTAGTATCAAATCAATCTTAAATGTTTCGCTAACCAGTTTAATTTCTCGATTCCGACATATATTATCTGCTGAAATTAATTTACCATTTGCTAATTCGAGTAAAAATTTACTATCCAAAGGCGTCAATGGACAACTTAATTTAGCACAAAAATCTCTACTCATATAGCTTCTATCCGCACCCGAATCAAATAAAACGTAAGCAGATTTATTGTCAATAAGAAACGTACCCGTAACAAGCTCCGGGTCTTCCTGTGCCTCTACCGCATTAATATTGAAAACTCTTCCGCGGCCTTGTCCATTCGTGTTCTCCTGGTTCGGGCAATTTCTAATAATGTGGCCCGGTTTTCCACATTTACAACAAACTACATTGGCATAACTTGCTCCGACACTACTTGCTCCACCATTACTCGTTCCGACACCATTTGTTCCTTTCATTCTATTAACCACTGGTCCGTAGATCTCACACTTCACTGCGCTATGACCATTTCTTTTACACTTGTTGCAAAATTTGGTGCAGAACCCCGAGTGATACTTTTCACACCTTTGGCATAGCTGCTTCTGATTGTTGTTGTTGTTGCGGTTATTATTGTTGTTGGGATGATTGTTGTAGTTGTTGTTGTTGTTGGGTCGTTTGTTGTAGTTGCGATTGATGTTGCGATTGTTGGGATAATTGTTGCGATTATTGTTGTAATTGCTGTTGTTGTTGTATTGGTGATTCTTATCACCGTTTTCCTCCCACTTTCTTTTGACTTGCTTCACATTGGCCTCTTCAGCAGTCTGTTCTTTAATTCTTTCTTCAATCTGGTTCACTAGTTTGTGAGCCATTCTACATGCCTGTTGTATGGAGGCGGGCTCGTGTGAACTTATATCTTCTTGGATTCTTTCCGGTAATCCTTTCACAAATGCGTCGATCTTCTCTTCCTCATCTTCGAATGCTCCCGGACACAATAGGCACAATTCTGTGAATCGTCTTTCGTACGTGGTAATATCAAATCCTTGGGTTCGTAACCCTCTAAGTTCTGTCTTGAGCTTATTGACCTCGGTTCTGGGACGGTATTTCTCGTTCATCAAGTGCTTGAATGCTGACCACGGTAGTGCGTACGCATCGCCTTGTCCCACTTGCTCTAGATAGGTATTCCACCATGTTAACGCAGAACCTGTGAAGGTATGCGTAGCGTACTTCACTTTGTCCTCTTCAGTACACTTACTTATGGCAAACACCGATTCGACCTTCTCGGTCCACCATTTCAATCCGATCGGTCTTTCAGTTCCATCAAATTCCAAAGGTTTGCAGGCAGTGAATTCTTTGTAGGTGAATCCTACACGATTTCCTGTACTGCTAGATCCAAGGTTATTGTTGGTATGTAGCGCAGCCTGTACTGCGAAATTCCTCTTCATTCATATTCACGGTGTGTCGAGTAGTCGGTGCCATTTCCTTCAAAATAGGCAAATGGAACAAGTTAATCATACAGAATATTAAGAGTAGTTAATAGTATTTCGTAGCATAATATGAACTCATTTATAAAAGCTTTTTCTTCATATTAGCATTTTATAAGTTTAAATTCGGGTAGTACCTACCCGTTAAGTTCATACTTAGTAGCTAATATACAATTCAACTACTACAATTCTATATGAAAAACTGATTATAATAATATTTCGCGTTCAAACTTTTATACAATATTTTACAAACTTACAATACCGCTTATTTTACATAAAGCATGAAATATAGCACACAATAACTTTGATACAAGATAGTTGTGAAGATAATTCTAGCTAGTACACAAGTCGTTCAGCAAAGTCAATAAAGACACGTAATTCATACGTCCAGAAACAAGTCATGCATTCTGGTTTTACTAGGACTACTTCCCATCCTTGGTCTTGTGGAACATAACCGTTATGGCCGTTGATAAGACAGCGTGTTGTAACGTCGTCAAAGGGACGAGGGTTACGTAATGACCAACAGTCTCGTAATAACCTAAAAACCTCATTTCTTACCCCAATTACCGACTCCGTCACTTGTGGGAACGTTTTGTTTAATAGTTGTAGCCCGATGTTCTTTTTCTCACTTTGGTGAGAAGCGAACATTACTAACCCGTAAGCATAGCATGCTTCTTTATGTTGCATGTTAGCCACTTTTTCTAAATCATGAAGTCCTATATTCGGATACATTGAGTCAAAATAATTTCTTAACCCGTTGCGTAAAATAGCATTTGGGTTCCCCGCAATATATGCGTCAAAGTAAACACATCGTAACTTATGGGTTTCCCAATGTGATATCCCCCATCTTTCAAACGAAAGTCTCTTATAAACCAAGACATTCTTGGAACGTTCTTCGAATGTCTTACAAACTGATCTCGCCTTAAATAGTTGTGCCAAGGAATTCTGACCGACTCTAGACAAGATTTCATCAATCATGTCTCCGGGTAGGTCTCTTAAAATATTGGGTTGTCTATCCATTTTGTGTTTTTATACTGTAAAATAGACAAGAGTTAGATTCATAAAAAAAAATACTTATTAATACAAGCAATTTTTACATATATCATAAAGCATAAGCACACTATATTACATATATTACACCACACGAATACAACTATCTTATTCCGACTCGCTCGTTTCTTTTTCTTCGGTTTTGGTTCGTTTTGCCAAGTTTCTAGGGATATATGATGTTCCCCTAATACGAGCCATCATTTTCCACATTGGTTTAGAAAAACCTGGTGGTTTAGAGGTTCCCGGGTTATTGTCACAACTTAAGAAATACGGGTGTTGACGATACATATAAAGTTCATCGGGTTTGGAATCAAATTTCTCTATTTTTATGCCCTTTCCTTTATTGTTCTCTTTTGCCTTATTAAATTGTGTTGGGTAATTTCTATAACGTCATTGGAATCCTTGTCGGGATCCGATTCATTGGAGAATTGGTAATCCTCCCAATACTTTGCTTCCTTGGCGGAAACACCATTGACCATAACTAACTTTGGTCGGTTGGTTGAGGATTTTCTTCTACTTAACCATTTTATTATTTCCCCTACCGGTTCTATTTCTTCATCCAGTTCCGATTCTTCTTCCGGTTCCGATTCTTCTTCCGGTTCTGACTCTTCTTCCGGTTCCTCTTCGGGAACTTGTGAATCAGTCCACGAATTATTCCAAATTACATTTGACTCTTCATTATTATTAGGTGAGTCAATGGGACTTGTTCTAGAGGTAGACATCTATCACATAATATCAAACGCGTTAAGAGATTAATATATCACATAATATTCACATGTTAAAAATATATAGTTTCCAACAAAATTTATTAAGCAATAATTTTTCAAGTAAACACGGTCGATGTCCAGACTCACTAATGCATCCTAACAAACTCGATAAGACACACTAATACAAAATTCTGGTTCTCTAAGACCAACGCTCGGATACCAACTGAAATGTCCCATTCTTATTGATTAAAAACGTTCCATATTAATTGATTTCGTTGCGAGGTTTTGACCTCTATATGAGACGTTTTTCAAAGACTGCATTCATTTTAAAACAAACCATAACCTTTATTTCATTAATAAAGGTTTAAAAAGCTTTACGTAGATTATCAAATAATGATAATCTAAAATATCCTGTTTACACACAACCATTACATAATGGTTTACAATACAAATATGTTGCAACAAAATAAGTTTCTTGAATGCAGTTTTTACACAATATCATACAAGCATGGACTCCAAATCTCGTCCTTATTTAAGTATGCGACAGCGGAAGCTCTTAATAATCACCTGAGAATAAACATGCTTAAAACGTCAACAAAAATGTTGGTGAGTTATAGGTTTAACCTATATATATCAAATCATAATAATAGACCACAAGATTTCATATTTCAATACACATCCCATACATAGAGATAAAAATCATTCATATGGTGAACACCTGGTAACCGACATTAACAAATGCATATATAAGAATATCCCCATCATTCCGGGACACCCTTCGGATATGATATAAATTTCGAAGTACTAAAGCATCCGGTACTTTGGATGGGGTTTGTTAGGCCCAATAGATCTATCTTTAGGATTCGCGTCAATTAGGGTGTCTGTTCCCTAATTCTTAGATTACCAGACTTAATAAAAAGGGGCATATTCGATTTCAATAATTCAACCATAGAATGTAGTTTCACGTACTTGTGTCTATTTTGTAAATCATTTATAAAACCTGCATGTATTCTCATCCCAAAAATATTAGATTTTAAAAGTGGGACTATAACTCACTTTCACAGATTTTTACTTCGTCAGGAAGTAAGACTTGGCCACTGGTTGATTCACGAACCTATAACAATATATACATATATATCAAAGTATGTTCAAAATATATTTACAACACTTTTAATATATTTTGATGTTTTAAGTTTATTAAGTCAGCTGTCCTCGTTAGTAACCTACAACTAGTTGTCCACAGTTAGATGTACAGAAATAAATCGATAAATATTATCTTGAATCAATCCACGACCCCGTGTATACGTATCTCAGTATTGATCACAACTCAAACTATATATATTTTGGAATCAACCTCAACCCTGTATAGCTAACTCCAACATTCACATATAGAGTGTCTATGGTTGTTCCGAAATATATATAGATGTGTCGACATGATAGGTCGAAACATTGTATACGTGTCTATGGTATCTCAAGATTAAATAATATACGATACAAGTTGATTAAGTTATGGTTGGAATAGATTTGTTACCAATTTTCACTTAGCTAAAATGAGAAAAATTATCCAATCTTGTTTTACCCATAACTTCTTCATTTTAAATCTGTTTTGAGTGAATCAAATTGCTATGGTTTCATATTGAACTCTATTTTATGAATCTAAACAGAAAAAGTATAGGTTTATAGTCGGAAAAATAAGTTACAAGTCGTTTTTGTAAAGGTAGTCATTTCAGTCGAAAGAACGACGTCTAGATGACCATTTTAGAAAACATACTTCCACTTTGAGTTTAATCATATTTTTTGGATATAGTTTTATGATCATAATAAAAATCATTTTCTCATAATAAAAACTTTTAAATCAAAGTTTATCATAGTTTTTAATTAACTAACCCAAAACAGCCCGCGGTGTTACTACGACGGCGTAAATCCGGTTTTACGGTGTTTTTCGTGTTTCCAGGTTTTAAATCATTAAGTTAGCATATAATATAGATATAGAACATGTGTTTAGTTGATTTTAAAAGTCAAGTTAGAAGGATTAACTTTTTTTTGCGAACAAGTTTAGAATTAACTAAACTATGTTCTAGTGATTACAAGTTTAAACCTTCGAATAAGATAGCTTTATATGTATGAATAGAATGATGTTATGAACATCATTACTACCTTAAGATCCTTGGATAAACCTACTGGAAAATAGAAAAATGGATCTAGCTTCAACGGATCCTTGGATGGCTCGAAGTTCTTGAAGCAGAATCATGACACGAAAACAAGTTCAAGTAAGATTATCACTTGAAATAAGATTGTTATAGTTATAGAAATTGAACCAAAGTTTGAATATGATTATTACCTTGTATTATAATGATAACCTACTGTAATAAACAAAGATTTCTTGAGGTTGGATGATCACCTTACAAGATTGGAAGTGAGCTAGCAAACTTGAAAGTATTCTTGATTTTATGTAACTAGAACTTGTAGAATTTATGAAGAACACTTAGAACTTGAAGATAGAAATTGAGAGAGATCAATTAGATGAATAAAATTAAAGAATGAAAGTGTTTGTAGGTGTTTTTGGTCGTTGGTGTATGGATTAGATATAAAGGATATGTAATTTTGTTTTCATGTAAATAAGTCATGAATGATTACTCATATTTTTGTAATTTTATGAGATATTTCATGCTAGTTGCCAAATGATGATTCCCACATGTGTTAGGTGACTCACATGGGCTGCTAAGAGCTGATCATTGGAGTGTATATACCAATAGTACATACATCTAAAAGCTGTGTATTGTACGAGTACGAATACGGGTGCATACGAGTAGAATTGTTGATGAAACTGAACGAGGATGTAATTGTAAGAATTTTTGTTAAGTAGAAGTATTTTGATAAGTGTATTGAAGTCTTTCAAAAGTGTATAAATACATATTAAAACACTACATGTATATACATTTTATCTGAGTCGTTAAGTCATCGTTAGTCGTTACATGTAAGTGTTGTTTTGAAACCTTTAGGTTAACGATCTTGTTAAATGTTGTTAACCCAATGTTTATAATATCAAATGAGATTTTAAATTATTATATTATCATGATATTATCATGTATGAATATCTCTTAATATGATATATATACATTAAATGTCTTTACAACGATAATCGTTACATATATGTCTCGTTTAAAAATCATTAAGTTAGTAGTCTTGTTTTTACATATGTAGTTCATTGTTAATATACTTAATGATATGTTTACTTATCATAGTATCATGTTAACTATATATATATCCATATATATGTCATCATATAGTTTTTACAAGTTTTAACGTTCGTGAATCACCGGTCAACTTGGGTGGTCAATTGTCTATATGAAACATATTTCAATTAATCAAGTCTTAACAAGTTTGATTGCTTAACATGTTGGAAACATTTAATCATGTAAATATCAATCTCAATTAATATATATAAACATGGAAAAGTTCGGGTCACTACATTTGGAGTCAGCATGCTTGTATAATATTGTTTAAAACTGCATTCAGTCTCATATAGAGGTCAAAACCTCGCAACGAAATCAATTAATATGGAACGTTTATAATCAATATGAACGGGACATTTCAGTTGGTATCAGAGCATTGGTCTTAGAGAACCAGAATTTTTGCATTAGTGTGTCTTACCGAGTTTGTTAGGATACATTAGTGAGTCTGGACTTCGACCGTGTTTTTCTTCAAAAACGATTGCTTAACATTTCTTGTTGGAAACTATATATTATTAACATGTAAATATTATGTGATATATTAATCTTTTAATGTGTTTGATATTGTGTTATAGATGTCTACCACTAGTACAAATCCCATCGATTCACCTAATAATAATGAAGAGTCGAATATAATTTGGGATGATTCACAAATTTCCGAAGAAGAACCGGAAGAGGAGGAACCGAAAGAGGAGGAACCGGAAGAGGAGGAACCGGAAGAAGAGGAACCGAAAGAGGAGGAACCGGAAGAGGAGGAACCAGAAGAAGAAGAGGTTCCGGAGGAAGAAATATTGATACCTACAGTAATTCGTTTAAATAAAAGAAAATCCTCAACCAACGGACCAAAGTTAATAATGGTCAATGGTGTTTCTGCCGAGGAAGCAAAATATTGGGAAGATTACCAATTTTACAATGAATCGGATCCCGATGAGGATTCTGATGATGTTATAGAAATTACCTCGACCCAATTTAATAAAGCACAAGAAAATAATAAGGGAAAAGGTATAAAAATAGAGAAACCTGATTCCAACCCCGATGAACTTTATATGTATGGGCGACGTCCGTATTTCCTAAATTATAACAATAACCCGGGAACCTCTAAATCACCAGGTTTTTCTAAACCATTTTGGAAAACGACGGCTCATATTAGAGGAACATCATATATCCCTAGAAAATTAGGAAAACGAACTAAGTCCGAAGAAGAAGAAACCAGTGATTCAGATTAGAGGGTGGTAATCATGTTGTGTATTATATATATTGTAGTGTGCTTGTACTTTTATGTTCTATGTAAAAATTACTTGTATTGTTTGTTAATTATCTTTTACGAATCTAATCGTTGTCTATTTTACAGTATAAAAACAAAATGGACGTTAAGGGTAGACAACCGAATATTTTAGAAGACTTACCAGAGGATATAATTGAGGAAATCTTGTCTAGAGTCGGTCAGAATTCATCAGCACATTTAGTTATTGAAATGTCCCCTTCATATTGATTATAAACGTTCCATATTAATTGAGTTTGTTGCGAGGTTTTAACCTCTATATGAGACATTTTTCAAAGACTGCATTCATTTTTAAAACAACCATAACCTTTATTTTATCAATAAAGGTTTTAAAAACATTACGTAGATTATCAAATAATGATAATCTAAAATATACTGTTTACACACGACCAGTACATAATGGTTTACAATAGAAATATATTACATCGACATATGTTTCTTGAATGCAGTTTTTACACAATATAAACGTTGATTATAAACGATCCATATACTAACTGAATGCAGTTTTAAACAATATTATACAAGCATGCTGACTCCAAATCTTGTCCATATATTAGCATGCAACAGCGGAAGCTCTTAATAATCACCTTAGAATAAACATGCTTTAAACGTCAACAAAAATGTTGGTGAGTTATAGGTTTAACCTATATGTTATCAAATCATAATAATAGACCACAAGATTTCATATTTCAATATACATCCCATACATAGAGATAAAAATCATTCATATGGTGAACACCTGGTAACCGACATTAACAAGATGCATATAAGAATATCCCCATCATTCCGGGACATCCATCGGACATGATATAAAACTCAAAGTACTAAAGCATCCGGTACTTTGGATGGGGTTTGTTAGGCCCAATAGATCTATCTTTAGGATTCGCGTCAATTAGGCGTGCACTAATTCTCAAAATTAGTGATGTTCCCTAATTCTTAGGCTAACAAGCAAAAAGGGGCATATTCGGCTTCGATCATTCAACCATAGAAAGTAGTTTCATGTACTTGTGTCTATTTTGTAAAACATTGATAAAGCTGCATGTTTCTCATCCTAAAAATATTAGATTTTAAAAGTGGGACTATAACTCACTTTCACATATTTTTTTTACTTCGTCGGGAAGTAAGACTTGGCCACTGGTCGATTCACGAACCTATAACAAATATGTACATATATATCAAAGTATGTTCAAAATATATTTAAAACATTTTTAATACGTTTTAATGTTTTAAGTTTATTAAGTCAGTTGTCCTCGTTAGTAACCTACAACTAGTTGTCCATAGTTAGATGTATAGAAATAAATCGATATATATTATCTTGGATCAATCCACAACCCAGTGTATACACGTCTCAAGCTAGATCACAACTCAAAGTATATATATTTTTGGAATCAACCTCAACCCTGTTTAGCTAACTCCAACATTACTGCATATAGAGTGTCTATGGTTGTTCCAAATAATATATATACATGGGTCGATATGATATGTCAAAACATTTGCATACGTGTCTATGGTATCCCAAGATTACATAATATATTAGAATACATGATTAATACAATATAAGTTAGCTAGAATATGATTTGTATAGAATTTTTACAATATTTCCCGTAGCTACAACAATAAAAAAATATCCAATCTTGTTTTACCCATAACTTCTTCGTTTTAAATCCGTTTTGAGTGAATCAAATTGCTATGGTTTCATATTGAACTCTATTTTATGAATCTAAATAGAAAAAGTATAGGTTTATTGTCGAAAATACAGGTTACAAGTCATTTTTGTAAAGGTAGTCATTCTAGTCGAAAGAACGACGTCTAGATGACCATTTTGGAAAACATACTTCCACTTTGAGTTTAACCATGATTTTTGGATATAGTTTCATGTTCATAAGAAAAATAATTTTTCCAGAAGAAAAACTTTTAAATCAAAGTTTATCATAGTTTTTAATTAACTAACCCAAAACAGCCCGCGGTGTTACTACGACGGAGTATATCCGGTTTTACGGTGTTTTTCGTGTTTCCAGGTTTTAAATCATTAAGTTAGCATATCATATAGATATAGAATATGTGTCTAGTTGATTTTAAAAGTCAAGTTAGAAGGATTAACTTTTGTTTGCGAACAAGTTTAGAATTAACTAAACTATGTTCTAGTGATTACAAGTTTAAACCTTCGAATAAGGTAGTTTTATATATATGAATCAAATGATGTTATGAAAATCATTACTACCTCAGGTTTTGTGGATAAAACTACTGGAAATGAGAAAAATAGATCTAGCTTCAAAGGATCCTTGGATGGCTTGAAAGTTCTTGAAGCAGAATCATGACACGAAAACAAGTTCAAGTAAGATTTCCACTCGAAATAAGATTGTTATATTTATAGAAATTGAATCAAAGTTTGAATATGAGTATTACCTTGTATTAGAAAGATATCTTACTGTAAATAAGAAAGATTTCTTGAGTTGGATGATCACTTTACAAGATTGGAAGTAAGCTAGCAAACTTGGAAATATTCTTGATTTTATGAAACTAGAACTTATAGAATTTATGAAGAACACTTAGAACTTGAATACAAATATATATATATATGATTTATATTGATAATTAGTTAGTAATATATATAAAATATATATATAAATATTAAATAAATTCTATCATATTATATAATTGTAATGTTAATATGTTAAATGTAATTTCAGATTTAATTAAAGTTGTTATATTATTATTACATTCATTATTATTATTATTATTAAAATTAATATTTGTATTATTAGTATCATTATTATCTATTATTATTAATTAATATAATTATTATTATTAATAATATATATTTATATAAATTATATACATCATAAAAATAAGAACGAAATCAATTCTCTATCACAATCACACTATTATAAATTTATTCTTGATCTTTAAATCGAATCCAAATCATATACAACCAAATTCTGTTGAATTAACTATCTACTTTATTTTTCATTTCTTCATCTGCTACATGCTGTAAGTACTTCTTGTCTGCTAAATCTAACAAACTGGATTCCATTATCAATATAGAAACAAAAGCAGTTGAACTTCAATATCTACTCTTTATTTCAATCGTCCTTCCTGTCGGATTTTGTTACCAGTCGACTTCGGCTAATCACTACTATACAACAAGAAATCAATTCTTATTACAACATTAATCAAACGTTCCCATTCTATTTAATTTGTTACTTTAAGAAAAATAAAAGAGAGGAAAAGAGAGAAACCAATACTCATATTATTCAACAAGTTCCGTTCAAAAATTCAATTGAATCGATCACCATTCTTTAGTCATATTGAGCATCACCACCCATCTCTCTACGTTTTAACACACCCTTACACATACATAAAATCACCACCTTCACCTTAAACCATCATCAAACCCCTTGTTTCTTTTCGATCAACCTATAACCGAAAACCCATTTAGATGTCGTATATATTCGAAATACCACCTGCTGCTACTACTATGATTTTTTTTTGTTTCTGTTTACGATCAAACAAACAAACCACCTTCATTAACAACCACAAACTGCCACCACCTTCTTGTTGTATTCAAACTACAACCGCCACCACCTCTATTATGTTTGGTCCATAATCCTCCTATAAAAGTTCTACTGCTCGACAACCACTTCACCACAAACCCATTTCGCCATTCCATCACCTCGTTTCATAAATATATATATATATATATATATATATATATATATATATATATATATATATATATATATATATATATACGTACACTTACATTCTTATTCTGTTCAAACCACCACGAAAACACCAGCTTCATATTATTATTGTTTTTCTGCTACTACAAATTAATATGATATTCCAATCTCTTATGCTATCGAACAAATCATCACAGCTGCTCATATTTTTTTTCTTCTTCAAACCCAAATCATAAGCTAAGATATATTTTATAGAGTGCTTTTACCTTGTATTCGATTTTCACCAAACAAAAATACACCACTTGGCAATTTATTAATTAGTAAGGATTATGGGAGAGTACATTAAAATGGATATAAAAATTTCTTTATTGACTTCCTTCCACCTTTCTGACATGTACGACCACAAACACCAAGAAATTAAATATTGTGCTCTTCCTTTTGCTTTGGCCGAAGCACTTGATGGTATCCCATGCTCGATGCCTTTATTATTTTATATTTTTTTTCTTTCTTTCCTTGTTGTTTTCCCTCTTTATCTGCTCGAAATATCTGGCTGCAATGTAGCCCTCATCTGCTTCGGTATTACTAAAATAAACAATGATAATAAGTTGAAAAAGATGTTTGCCACTTGCGTTTAGAATAAGAAAAAAGAACTGAATTATTAACGGGTCTCCTTATTAGGAAATCATGTGTATATTTTATCTTGGGCCGAATATTTATTCAATTGTTGGGCCACGCATTTCAATGACTGTTGGGCCGAAGTGTACATGGGCCGGATCCTTTTTACTGTTGGGCTGCTGGGTTGTTGTGTCTCTTTCCTTCTGCTCGTTATTATTTCAGTTTTAGGTAGATGGTGATGAATAACGAATTCAATGATGAGTGATGATGATGTACGAATGAATGATTTAGATGGTGATTCGTGATTTTATGTGTTTATGATAAATAGATAAGAATAATGATGAAGATTACGGTAGAGAATGATGGTAAGATGATGGCGATGTGATGAATCGGTTATGATAATCGATGATGATGATGATGATGATGCTTGTTGATGTTAGATGATGTTAAGGTTATGATGAGAAAGATGATAATCGTAAAATGGGTTGAAAGGAGATGAAAACAGATACATGATAAAATTAATTAAAGTCATTATTAAATTAGAAAAACAAGAATGGATGGATGGTTAGAGGCGTTTGGTGCTAAGCAAGAGGTCTCGGGTTCGATCCCCGGCGTGGGCGTTTGTTTTTAGGAAAGCTTTGGAGAGGTAGTTACTTATCAAAAAAAAAATTATTATTGTTATTGTTATCATTATTATTATTATTATTATTATTATTATTATTATTATTATTATTATTATTATTATTATTATTATTATTTTTATTATTAATATTTGCTACTATCACTATTATTACTAATATCATACTGTTTGTATTATTACTAATATGATCATTTAAAATATCTAATAAGACTATAATTATTATTAAACTTACTACTATTATTAAAAAATATTATTTTACTAAAACTATCATTTTTACTTTATAATTACGAGTGAAACTATTATTTTGACAAATAAATCTTTTATATATTATATATACTTATTACATATACTAGGATTATATTAATACTTCATATAACAAACTAATGATATTTCATGAATACAATACTAATCACATATATAGATATATAGGTATATTAATATAACTAAATGTATAAACATTAACCAATATAATTATATATACACAAAATTAATATATATACAATACCATATAAAAAATATAATAAAAGTATACGTTTCAAAATGAAATTTAGTATAAATTCTATATAACTATAAATATATAAATAATACATAATAATAAATAAAATTTTGTGATTTACAATATATGTATTAATAAATATATAAATGATATAGGTTCGTGAATCCAAGGTCAACCCTGCATTGTTCAGTTGTTCATACATTAGGTAAGTTTCATAAGATCCCTTTTACTCTTTACATTTTTGGGACTGAGAATACATGCGCTGTTTTTACAACTGCTTTATTAAATGCTTTTGAAATATGTTTTGAACTGCGAATACATGAAATGCTTTTATAAATGTTTGACGAGATAGACACAAGTAAAACATTCCTCGAATGAATTATTATGCAGACAGAAGTTCTGCGGATTATTATTGAATTATGTGGACATGATAATTGCCACCGTTAAATTATGTGGACATGATAATTGCCACCATTGAATTATGTGGACATGATAATTGCCACAAATTGATATGAATGTTATGTATCGAGAGAATGATTTTATACACAGGTTATGTGTATGTTATTTTTGTGTACGAGATATGTGTACGGTTACTAAGATTTATGAAAGATGATTTCGTACACGAGAAAGGTGTACTGTATTTAAAAGATATCGCATGTACATTACAGGTAAGTATAGGATTCGGGCCCATTTGTACCATGCAGGATTTAAATTTTGTGGTCTATCAAAATGATGAATTTTATTATTTTATGATAAACCTATGAACTCACCAACCTTTTGGTTGACACCTGAAAGCATGTTTATTCTTAGGTATGAAAGAAATCTTTCGCTGTGCATTTGCTCATTTAGAGATATTACTTGGAGTCATTCATGACATATTTCAAAAGACGTTGCATTCGAATCTTCGAGTTCATCAAGAACATTATTAAATCAATTATAGTTGGATGTATTATGAAATGATATGCATGTCGTCAAATTTTAATGAAATGAAAGTTTGTCTTTTAAAAACGAATGCAATGTTTGTAAAATGTATCATATAGAGGTCAAGTACCTCGCGATGTAATCAACTATTGTGATTCGTTTATAATCGATATGGACTTCGTCCGGATGGATTAGGACGGGTCTTTACAGTTGGTATCAGAGTGGAGGTCTTAGCGAACCAGGTCTTGCATTAGTGAGTCTAACTGATAGTCGTTAGGATGCATTAGTAAGTCTGGACTTCGACCGTGTCTGCATGTCAAAAGTTTTGCTTATCATTTCTAGTCGGAACTCAACTGCTTATCATCCTTAGAAAATTATCTGTTTATCATTCCTAGTCTAGACACATCTTACTGCATTGATTGCATGAATAGTGTATAGACAAATCCATATCTTAGCGTATTTGTTACTGTAGAATTTATCTTACACGTTTCCTTAATTTCCTCCGTAATCCACGGGATCTTCTGTACTATATTAGATATTCTATATAACTAGAATATTATCCGATAACCGAAAATCATTTCATATCGAAAATCCTTCATCTGATCATACGAGATGAATCCTGCAACCAGTTCGAGTCCCACAGATTCCGATAGCTATTCCGATAGTTATTCCGACAGCTATTCCGACATGGATTTTCACTCGAGCTCCGAAAGTAGTATAACCGGAATGGATCAACCATTTAGCTATCATCTATTCTGGATGAATTGAGGATGGGTTCGTAGTCGACTTAACCAACAGAGACAAGAAGAAAGCGATCCTTTCCATTCCACCAACCGAATTTACCTCTTGGCAATGAACCTGAAACACTTACCGGCGAACCTGTTTGTAATACCATTTTCTCTCTCATTTCCTGAATATCTTGCCAAGATTATATTCTATCTAAAATTCTAAACCTTAATCATTAGCTCGCTCCAACCGACATTCATCCCGGAATGATAGAAGAAGTTAACGAACTTCGCGCTCGAGTAATCAATTTGGAAAACGTGGTGCAAAACCTACTAGCTTCAACAACAGCACTGGCAACACCAGTACCACCAACAACCCAAGTTTCCACATCACACACCTCAACATCTCATTTTGTACCTCGAGCATAATCATCGTTCTACGAATCCTTCTACATCGTTTATCTTCGTTCTACATGACGATTATATAATTTCTAATGTTTTAGAGATTATGTACTCTAGTTTTAACCGTAAACCAAATGAGTTTAATATCATATTAACTCATTAAACCCATGGTTACATCTGAAGAAAATATATATGTATATATGTTTTCATAAAGATTGTAATTAAAAATTCTTTTGTACAAACTGTTAATGGTAAAATTATTTTAACGGGTAGGTAATACCCGAGGAATATTTAGAATTCACATTAATAAGTTACACGGTACATTCTTCGAAGCTGATTCAACAGTCGTTTACTATCCTACTTACATCCACCGATATACAAATCCGTTCACCACAGAATAACCATATTCATCCAATTTCATATTGGGATTTTGATTTATCAGAATCCAACAAGTGGCATAATGAAGAAAACATTTGACAAAATAAAATTTGTTAGAAACAAACAAATTAACTATGAGAAATTTTGTTAAGAATCCACGCTAATTGTTCCTAGCTAACTGATTACATTTTATTTATCGCAATTTAATTATCGCAATTTACATTCTCGCAATTTTATTTATCGTCATTTAATTTCTGTTATTTACTTTACGCACTTTATTTATCGTCATTTAAATTTCTGTTATTTATTTTTACGCACTTTAAATATCGGGACATGTATACAAGGTTTTGACATATCATATCGACCCATATATATATATTATATGGAATCACCATAGACACTCTATATGCTATAATGATATAGTTCACTATACAGGGTTGAGGTTGATTCTATAATAATATATATACTTTGAGTTGTGATCGAGTCTGAGACATGTGCACGGGTCACGATACATATTAATTAATTCAAATATTATATATTAAACTATATATGAATGATTGGACTGTTAACTGTAGACTATCGACTGTGGACGAATAATATTGGACAATTAAAATGAATTAAAATACTGATTATAACATATGAAACTAAATAGTTCTTCAAGTTTGCCACTTGATTACATCTTAAACCTCATTTGTATCTTGACGATTACAATCTGCGTTCAAACCTTTCATGATCCTTGAAAACACCTCAATCGAGAGGATGAACCAACCGCATTCCCTCTACGGAAGAAAAGATTAATGCATATAGTAATGCACCTGAAAACACTCAAAACCTGAGTAAACGTTTAACACATATCTGTGCTAGCTCCTTTGGCATTGTTATTACCAAAAATAACATTGCAACTCTTTTTCAAATTAGCCAATTTTGTCACAGCTTCAACAAATCAACTCCGACTTCTATTCGAATTAGCCTTATTATAACCTCGATATATAAGTTTGCCTGTCGTCATTGTTACCGGGGAACCGTTTATATTCCACCACATTAGCAGTAAACTTACCAGCAACTTCATTACTCATTGGCTTAAGTCTCTCCGAAGAACCATTATAGTTGTTCGTTAAAACCTATTCATATACTCATCCGCATCTTGTAACAAGAACTGCCATACCAATTACCGGGAATCAGCAATCAGTACTTTGAAAACTCACAGCATATCTACATCAACAGTTATATGTATAACGTTTATCTCTTAGAGTTATGATCTTTCATTATGAAATTCTGAAAAGCACTCAGTCTACAAATCAATATTCTGAATGTTTAAAAAGCTGAATGAAGCAGCAGAAACCATAGACTACCGTAAACGACCTTAATCATCGAAAGTTTGATGATAAAGAATGGTATGTTGGAAAAGCTCAGAAAAATTGGAACTGGAAAACGGATTGAGCTAACCACGAAGGAGATCAAGGACAAATACAAGGATCATACCCTATATTCAAAGAATTCAGGTAATTCTGAATCCGTTGAAATCTTTAGAGAATATCTTGCTCCGAAGTCATGTTAAAATCTTGCGAAAAATTTTCTTCACCATCCTTCGATATTAGAAATTCCAAGATATCATCGTATCTTTCATTATAAATATTCTCCATATTTCTGAAGATATTTTCATAATTATTCTTATCTGAAATCATTAATCTCTTCGTGCTATCAGTGTTACATCATACAGAAACAGTTAGTTTCTATATTCTGTAAACTTTCGAGCTTAAAATATGAATGTAATTGAAGTAGTGTTGAAAATTGATGCATGAGTTAGTATAATATAATGACACTTGATCAACGTGATTATATTACAGTAAGTCATGCTGAGTTTCTAATGGAACGTCATGATTCACAGATCATAACGTCATCATGTGTCATGTTACATGACTCTTGTATTCTATTTAAACCTCTAAAATATCAAGAAAATATTCCTTGATGATTCGGTCTTTTCCAGGGTATTCTGGTAATTTAACAAATCAAGATCGTGCCATTACCATTCCCTACTTAGAACATTAACAATGTTCATTCTGAAACTTATATCCGCGAATTCTGGACCATTACAAGAGATGCCCAATCGCAAGAAGAAGAAACGAAGGGACAAAACTCCGAAATAGAAAGTGGAGTATAAATCGCAGCAAATAGGAGGGAGTATTAACTGGGGATGACAATGATTATAGAAAACAGAAGCAAGGACTTCGAAATATAAGAGAAAATATAAAGCCCAATGATGACACGGAGGTTACAAACTGTGGATATTAATACTAATAGCAATATAAAGACACGGTATAATTAAGAATAGTATCACCCAAGGTAATAGTAGAAGTAAACAGATTCTTCTTATGGAAGATTGAAAAGAAGGATGACAGAAATGATAATTAGAAAAATATCAAGGATTAGAACTGAATTAAGCATTTTCACAATCTTTTAGATGTATGAACTAAGAAAGAAAGTATAGGAATGGTGATGATAGTGGAACGGAAGAGCTTAATTTATAGTGGAAATATCAGACAGAGTAATCGAGGCAGATCACCGTATTTAATTATAGAGATCTTAATTTCCTTACTCGCCGAAGAATCAAATCTTTTAGATTTCGAAGATTTTCTTTAAATCCCTTGAATTCCGGAATTCAACCCCGACTCTGTCAAAAGTTAAGATGAATCTTTACTTTCCTATTTCACTCTTTGGTGATAGCTTCATTCGTACTCTTCGAATAATCGAATTATTTTTATCCATATTACTCAATGATGATAAAACTCAATTTATCAACTCATATTCGTCATGAAAACATTTTTATTGTTAGCCATGACCACCTCACTCAAATTTTGGGACGAAATGTCTTTAACGGGTAGGTACTGTGACGACCCGGGAATTTTCGACCAAATTTGAACTTAATCTCTATATGATTTTGACACGATAAGCAAAGTCTGTGATGTTGAGACTCAAAATTTTGAACTGTTTTCATACAATCAATTTAACTTCGACCATTCCCGACGATTCACGAACAATGGTGTGTAAATAAACATGTAAGTAAATATATATATGTAATATATATATATATATATATATATATATATATATATATATATATATATATATATATATATATATATATTATTTTGTATTAATATAATATCATTTAATCATTTGATTTAAACATGTAAAGTAATTTACAAAATAAATAAGATATTAGTAAAAATAAATATATACAAATATATATATGATTTATATTGATAATTAGTTAGTAATATATATAAAAAATATATATAAATATTAAATAAATGCTATCATATTATATAATTGTAATGTTAATATGTTAAATGTAATTTCAAATTTAATTATAGTTGTTATATTATTATTACATTCATTATTATTATTAAAATTAATATTTGTATTATTAGTATCATTATTATCTATTATTATTAATTAATATAATTATTATTATTAATAATATATATTTAAATAAATTATATACATCATAAAAATAAGAACGAAATCAATTCTCTATCACAATCACACTATTATAAATTTATTCTTGATCTTTAAATCGAATCCAAATCATATACAACCAAATTCTGTTGAATTAACTATCTACTTTATTTTTCATTTCTTCATCTGCTACATGCTGTAAGTACTTCTTGTCTGCTAAATCTAACAAACTGGATTCCATTATCAATATAGAAACAAAAGCAGTTGAACTTCAATATCTACTCTTTATTTCAATCGTCCTTTCTGTCGGATTTTGTTACCAGTCGACTTCAGCTAATCACTACTATACAACAAGAAATCAATTCTTATTACAACATTAATCAAACGTTCCCATTCTATTTAATTTGTTACTTTAAGAAAAATAAAAGAGAGGATAAGAGAGAAACCAATACTCACATTATTCAACAAGTTCCGTTCAAAAATTCAATTGAATCGATCACCATTCTATAGTCACATTGAGCATCACCACCCATCTCTCTACGTTTTAACACACCCTTACACATACATAAAATCACCACCTTCGCCTTAAACCATCATCAAACCCCTTGTTTCTTTTCGATCAACCTATAACCGAAAACCCATTTAGATGTTGTATATATTCGAAATACCACCTGCTGCTACTACTATGATTTTTTTTTTGTTGTTTCTGTTTACAATCAAACAAACAAACCACCTTCATTAACAACCACAAACCGCCACCACCTTCTTGTTGTATTCAAACTACAACCGCCACCACCTCTATTATGTTTGGTCCATAATCCTCCTATAAAAGTTCTACTGCTCGACAACCACTTCACCACAAACCCATTTCGCCATTCCATCACCTCGTTTCATAAATATATATATATATATATATATATATATATATATATATATATATATATATATATATATATATATATATATATATATATATATATACGTACACTTACATTCTTATTCTGTTCAAACCACCACGAAAACACCAGCTTCATATTATTATTGTTTTTCTGCTACTACAAATTAATATGATATTCCAATCTCTTATGCTATCGAACAAATCATCACAGCTGCTCATATTTTTTTTCTTCTTCAAACCCAAATCATAAGCTAAGATATATTTTATAGAGTGATTTTCCCTTGTATTCGATTTTCACCAAACAAAAATACACCACTTGGAAATTTATTAATTAGTAAGGATTATGGGAGAGTACATTAAAATGGATATAAAAATTTCTTTATTGACTTCCTTCCACCTTTCTGACGTGTACAACCACAAACACCAAGAAATTAAATATTGTGCTTTTCCTTTTGCTTTGGCCGAAGCACTTGATGGTATCCCATGCTCGATGCCTTTATTATTTTATAATTTTTTTCTTTCTTTCCTTGTTGTTTTCCCTCTTTATCTGCTCGAAATATCTGGATGCAATGTAGCCCTCATCTGCTTCGGTATTACTAAAATAAACAATGATAATAAGTTGAAAAATATGTTTGCCACTTGCGTTTAGAATAAGAAAAAAGAACTGAATTATTAACGGGTCTCCTTATTAGGAAATCATGTGTATATTTTATCTTGAGCTGAATATTTATTCAATTGTTGGGCCACGCATTTCAATGACTGTTGGGCCGAAGTGTACATGGGCTGGATCCTTTTTACTGTTGGGTCGCTGAGTTGTTGTGTCTCTTTCCTTCTCCTCGTTATTATTTCAGTTTTAAGTAGATGGTGATGAATAACGAATTCAATGATGAGTGATGATGATGTACGAATGAATGATTTAGATGGTGATTCGTGATTTTATATGTTTATGATAAATAGATAAGAATGATGATGAAGATTACGGTAGAGAATGATGGTAAGATGATGGCGATGTTATGAATCGGTTATGATAATCGATGATGATGATGATGATGATGATGATGCTTGTTGATGTTAGATGATGTTAAGGTTATGATGAGAAAGATGATAATCGTAAAATGGGTTGAAAGGAGATGAAAACAGATACATGATAAAATTAATTAAAGTCATTATTAAATCAGAAAAACAAGAATGGATGGATGGTTAGAGGCATTTGGTGCTAAGCAAGAGGTCTCGGGTTTGAGCCCCGGCGTGGGCGTTTGTTTTTTGGAAAGCTTTGGAGAGGTAGTTACTTATCAATTATTTTTATTATTATTGTTATTGTTATTGTTATTATCATTATTATTATTATTATTATTATTATTATTATTATTATTATTATTATTATTATTATTATTATTATTATTATTATTATTATTATTATTATTATTATTATTATTATTATTATTATTATTATTGTTATTATTAATATTTGCTACTATCACTATTATTACTAATATCATACTGTTTGTATTATTACTAATATGATCATTTAAAATATCTAATAAGACTATAATTATTATTAAACTTACTACTATTATTAAAAAATATTATTTTACTAAAACTATCATTTTTACTTTATAATTACGAGTGAAACTATCATTTTGACAAATAAATCTTTTGTATATTATATATACTTATTACATATACTAGGATTATATTAATACTTCATATAACAAACTGATGATATTTCATGAATACAATACTAATCACACACACACACACACATATATATATATATATATATATATATATATATATATATATATATATATATATATATATATATAACTAAATGTATAAACATTAACCAATATAATTATATATACACAAAATTAATATATATACAATATCATATAAAAAATATAATAA
Source organism: Rutidosis leptorrhynchoides (assembly GCF_046630445.1). Lineage (NCBI taxonomy): Eukaryota > Viridiplantae > Streptophyta > Magnoliopsida > Asterales > Asteraceae > Rutidosis > Rutidosis leptorrhynchoides. The sequence continues at coordinate 653,306,963 of NC_092335.1, forward strand.
AAGTATACGTTTCAAAATGAAATTTAGTATAAATTCTATATAAATATAAATATATAAATAATACATAATAATAAATAAAACATTGTGATTTACAATATATGTATTAATAAATCTATAAATGATATAGGTTCGTGAATCCAAGGTCAACCCTGCATTGTTCAGTTGTTCAATATAGTCATATGTATTTTTACTACAAAATACATTAGGTGAGTTTCATAAGATCCCTTTTACTCTTTACATTTTTGGGACTGAGAATACATGCGCTGTTTTTACAACTGCTTTATAAAATGCTTTTAAAATATGTTTTGAACTGCGAATACATGAAATGCTTTTATAAATGTTTGACGAGATAGACACAAGCAAAACATTCCTCGAATGAATTATTATGCAGACAGAAGTTCTGCGGATTTTTATTGAATGATGTGGACATGATAATTGCCACCATTGAATTATGTGGACATGATAATTGCCACCATTGAATTATATGGACATGATAATTGCCACCATTGAATTATGTGGACATGATAATTGCCACAAATTGATATGAATGTTATGTATCGAGAGAATAATTTTATACACAGGTTATGTGTATGTTATTTTTGTGCACGAGATATGTGTACGGTTACTAAGATTTATGAAAGATGATTTCGTACACGAGAAAGGTGTACTGTATTTAAAAGATATCGCATGTACGTTACAGGTGGGTATAGGATTCGGGACCATTTATACCATGCAGGATTTAAATTTTGTGGTCTATCAAAATGATGAATTTTATTGTTTTATGATAAACCTATGAACTCACCAACCTTTTGGTTGATACTTGAAAGCATGTTTATTCTCAGGTATGAAAGAAATCTTCCGCTATGCATTTGCTCATTTAGAGATATTACTTGGAGTCATTCATGACATATTTCAAAAGACGTTGCATTCGAATCTTCGAGTTCATCAAGATCATTATTAAATCAATTATAGTTGGATGTATTATGAAATGATATGCATGTCGTCAACTTTCAATGAAATTGTAACACCCCATTTTCCCGTGCGTGTTTAAAGGTACAACCTTAATTATTAGCACGCTTAAAACTTGTTCGTTATGTGATTAAATGAGCTACGGTTTTTGTTGTTGTATAAGTGTATATGTGTATATATATATATATATATATATATATATATATATATATATATATATATATATATATATATATATATATATATATTTGAATGCGTGCGTGTACGTGTTTATGTATGTGTCGCGATGGTGTTGAGTCGTGTGAGACTTAAGGGCGAAGCTTAGACGTGCATAGGAATAGTGAACGAGGTGTGCTAGTTGTATGAACCTTCGTTTTATGATTTGTTGTCAAAGTGACCAGGAACAGGCCAATGCCGCGCCGCTTGGAATGGGGCCTCGACGCGACTAACAAAGCAAATCCAGATCAGAACTTGAGTTAAGAAGGGTCATTTTGAAATGTCCCGTTCTTATTGATTAAAAACGTTCCATATTAATTGATTTCGTTGCGAGGTTTTGACCTCTATATGAGACGTTTTTCAAAGACTGCATTCATTTTAAAACAAACCATAACCTTTATTTGATTAATAAAGGTTTAAAAAGCTTTACGTAGATTATCAAATAATGATAATCTAAAATATCCTGTTTACACACGACCATTACATAATGGTTTACAATACAAATATGTTACAACAAAATAAGTTTCTTGAATGCAGTTTTTACACAATATCATACAAGCATGGACTCCAAATCTCGTCCTTATTTAAGTATGCGACAGCGGAAGCTCTTAATAATCACCTGAGAATAAACATGCTTAAAACGTCAACAAAAATGTTGGTGAGTTATAGGTTTAACCTATATATATCAAATCATAATAATAGACCACAAGATTTCATATTTCAATACACATCCCATACATAGAGATAAAAATCATTAATATGGTGAACACCTGGTAACTGACATTAACAAGATGCATATATAAGAATATCCCCATCATTCCGGGACACCCTTCGGATATGATATAAATTTCGAAGTACTAAAGCATCCGGTACTTTGGATGGGGTTTGTTAGGCCCAATAGATCTATCTTTAGGATTCGCGTCAATTAGGGTGTCTGTTCCCTAATTCTTAGATTACCAGACTTAATAAAAAGGGGCATATTCGATTTCGATAATTCAACCATAGAATGTAGTTTCACGTACTTGTGTCTATTTTGTAAATCATTTATAAAACCTGCATGTATTCTCATCCCAAAATATTAGATTTTAAAAGTGGGACTATAACTCACTTTCACAGATTTTTACTTCGTCGGGAAGTAAGACTTGGCCACTGGTTGATTCACGAACCTATAACAATATATACATATATATCAAAGTATGTTCAAAATATATTTACAACACTTTTAATATATTTTGATGTTTTAAGTTTATTAAGTCAGCTGTCCTCGTTAGTAACCTACAACTAGTTGTCCACAGTTAGATGTACAGAAATAAATCGATAAATATTATCTTGAATCAATCCACGACCCAGTGTATACGTATCTCAGTATTGATCACAACTCAAACTATATATATTTTGGAATCAACCTCAACCCTGTAGAGCTAACTCCAACATTCACATATAGAGTGTCTATGGTTGTTCCGAAATATATATAGATGTGTCGACATGATAGGTCGAAACATTGTATACGTGTCTATGGTATCTCAAGATTACATAATATACAATACAAGTTGATTAAGTTATGGTTGGAATAGATTTGTTACCAATTTTCACGTAGCTAAAATGAGAAAAATTATCCAATCTTGTTTTACCCATAACTTCTTCATTTTAAATCCGTTTTGAGTGAATCAAATTGCTATGGTTTCATATTGAACTCTATTTTATGAATCTAAATAGAAAAAGTATAGGTTTATAGTCGGAAAAATAAGTTACAAGTCGTTTTTGTAAAGGTAGTCATTTCAGTCGAAAGAACGACGTCTAGATGACCATTTTAGAAAACATACTTCCACTTTGAGTTTAACCATAATTTTTGGATATAGTTTCATGTTCATAATAAAAATCATTTTCTCAGAATAACAACTTTTAAATCAAAGTTTATCATAGTTTTTAATTAACTAACCCAAAACAGCCCGCGGTGTTACTACGACGGCGTAAATCCGGTTTTACGGTGTTTTTCGTGTTTCCAGGTTTTAAATCATTAAGTTAGCATATCATATAGATATAGAACATGTGTTTAGTTGATTTTAAAAGTCAAGTTAGAAGGATTAACTTTTGTTTGCGAACAAGTTTAGAATTAACTAAACTATGTTCTAGTGATTACAAGTTTAAACCTTCGAATAAGATAGCTTTATATATATGAATCGAATGATGTTATGAACATCATTACTACCTTAAGTTCCTTGGATAAACCTACTGGAAAAGGGAAAAATGGATCTAGCTTCAACGGATCCTTGGATGGCTCGAAGTTCTTGAAGCAGAATCATGACACGAAAACAAGTTCAAGTAAGATCATCACTTGAAATAAGATTGTTATAGTTATAGAAATTGAACCAAAGTTTGGATATGATTATTACCTTATATTAGAATGATAACCTACTGTAAGAAACAAAGATTTCTTGAGGTTGGATGATCACCTTACAAGATTGGAAGTGAGCTAGCAAACTTGAAAGTATTCTTGATTTTATGTAACTAGAACTTGTAGAATATATGAAGAACACTTAGAACTTGAAGATATAACTTGAGAGAGATCAATTAGATGAATAAAATTGAAGAATGAAAGTGTTTGTAGGTGTTTTTGGTCGTTGGTGTATGGATTAGATATAAAGGATATGTAATTTTGTTTTCTTGTAAATAAGTCATGAATGATTACTCATATTTTTGTAATTTTATGAGATATTTCATGCTAGTTGCCAAATGATGGTTCCCACATGTGTCAGGTGACTCACATGGGCTGCTAAGAGCTGATCATTGGAGTGTATATACCAATAGTACATACATCTAAAAGCTGTGTATTGTACGAGTACGAATACGGGTGCATACGAGTAGAATTGTTGATGAAACTGAACGAGGATGTAATTGTAAGCATTTTTTTTAAGTAGAAGTATTTTAATAAGTGTATTTAAGTATTTCAAAAGTGTATAAATACATATTAAAACACTACATGTATATACATTTTAACTGAGCCGTTAAGTCATCGTTAGTCGTTAAATGTAAGTGTTGTTTTGAAACCTTTAGGTTAACGATCTTGTTAAATGTTGTTAACCCAATATTTATAATATCAAATGAGATTTTAAATTATTATATTATCATGATATTATCATGTATGAATATCTCTTAATATGATATATATACATTAAATGTCTTTACAACGATAATCGTTACATATATGTCTCGTTTAAAAATCATTAAGTTAGTAGTCTTGTTTTTACATATGTAGTTCATTGTTAATATACTTAATGATATGTTTACTTATCATAGTATCATGTTAACTATATATATATCCATATATATGTCATCATATAGTTTTTACAAGTTTTAACGTTCGTGAATCACCGGTCAACTTGGGTGGTCAATTGTCTATATGAAACATATTTCAATTAATCAAGTCTTAACAAGTTTGATTGCTTAACATGTTGGAAACATTTAATCATGTAAATATCAATCTCAATTAATATATATAAACATGGAAAAGTTCGGGTCACTACAATACCTACCCGTTAAATAAATTTCGTCCCGAAATTTTAAGCTGTTGAAGGTGTTGACGAATCTTCTGGAAATAGATGCGGGTATTTCTTCTTCATCTGATCTTCATGCTCCCAGGTGAATTCGGGTCTTCTACGAGCATTCCATTGAACCTTAACAATTGGTATCTTGTTTTGCTTAAGTCTTTTAACCTCACGATCCATTATTTCGACGGGTTCTTCGATGAATTGAAGTTTTTCGTTGATTTGGATTTCATCTAACGGAATAGTGAGATCTTCTTTAGCAAAACATTTCTTCAAATTCGAGACGTGGAAAGTGTTATGTACAGCCGCGAGTTGTTGAGGTAACTCAAGTCGGTAAGCTACTGGTCCGACACGATCAATAATCTTGAATGGTCCAATATACCTTGGATTTAATTTCCCTCGTTTACCAAATCGAACAACGCCTTTCCAAGGTGCAACTTTAAGCATGACCATCTCTCCAATTTCAAATTCTATATCTTTTCTTTTAATGTCAGCGTAGCTCTTTTGTCGACTTTGGGCGGTTTTTAACCGTTGTTGAATTTGGATGATCTTCTCGGTAGTTTCTTGTATAATCTCCGGACCCGTAATCTGTCTATCCCCCACTTCACTCCAACAAATCGGAGACCTGCACTTTCTACCATAAAGTGCTTCAAATGGCGCCATCTCAATGCTTGAATGGTAGCTGTTGTTGTAGGAAAATTCTGCTAACGGTAGATGTCGATCCCAACTGTTTCCGAAATCAATAACACATGCTCGTAGCATGTCTTCAAGTGTTTGTATCGTCCTTTCGCTCTGCCCATCAGTTTGTGGATGATAGGTAGTACTCATGTCTAGACGAGTTCCTAATGCTTGCTGTAATGTCTGCCAGAATCTTGAAATAAATCTGCCATCCCTATCAGAGATAATAGAGATTGGTATTCCATGTCTGGAGACGACTTCCTTCAAATACAGTCGTGCTAACTTCTCCATCTTGTCATCTTCTCTTATTGGCAGGAAGTGTGCTGATTTAGTGAGACGATCAACTATTACCCAAATAGTATCAAAACCACTTGCAGTCCTTGGCAATTTAGTGATGAAATCCATGGTAATGTTTTCCCATTTCCATTCCGGGATTTTGGGTTGTTGAAGTAGACCTGATGGTTTCTGATGCTCAGCTTTGACCTTAGAACACGTCAAACATTCTCCTACGTATTTAGCAACATCGGCTTTCATACCCGGCCACCAAAAATGTTTCTTGAGATCCTTGTACATCTTCCCCGTTCCAGGATGTATTGAGTATCTGGTTTTATGAGCTTCTCTAAGTACCATTTCTCTCATATCTCCAAATTTTGGTACCCAAATCCTTTCAGCCCTATACCGGGTTCCATCTTCCTGAATATTAAGATGCTTCTCCGATCCTTTGGGTATTTCATCCTTTAAATTTCCCTCTTTTAAAACTCTTTGTTGCGCCTCCTTTATTTGAGTAGTAAGGTTATTATGAATCATTATATTCATAGATTTTACTCGAATGGGTTCTCTGTCCTTCCTGCTCAAGGCATCGGCTACCACATTTGCCTTCCCCGGGTGGTAACGAATCTCAAAGTCGTAATCATTCAATAATTCAATCCACCTACGATGCCTCATATTCAGTTGTTTCTGATTAAATATGTGTTGAAGACTTTTGTGGTCAGTATATATAATACTTTTGACCCCATATAAGTAGTGCCTCCAAGTCTTTAATGCAAAAACAACCGCGCCTAATTCCAAATCATGCGTCGTATAATTTTGTTCGTGAATCTTCAATTGTCTAGACGCATAAGCAATCACCTTCGTTCGTTGCATTAATACACAACCGAGACCTTGCTTTGATGCGTCACAATAAATCACAAAATCAGCATTCCCTTCAGGCAATGACAATATAGGTGCCGTAGTTAGCTTTTTCTTCAATAACTGAAACGCTTTCTCTTGTTCATCATTCCATTCAAATTTCTTCCCTTTATGCGTTAATGCAGTCAAGGGTTTTGCTATTCTGGAAAAGTCTTGGATGAACCTTCTGTAGTAACCAGCTAGTCCTAAAAACTGGCGTATGTGTTTCGGAGTTTTCGGGGTTTCCCACTTTTCAACAGTTTCTATCTTTGCCGGATCCACCTTAATACCTTCTTTGTTCACTATGTGACCGAGGAATTGAACTTCTTCCAACCAAAATGCACACTTTGAAAACTTAGCGTACAATTCTTCCTTCCTCAATACTTCTAACACCTTTCTCAAATGTTCACCGTGTTCTTGGTCATTCTTTGAGTAAATAAGTATGTCATCAATGAAAACAATGACAAACTTGTCAAGGTATGGTCCACACACTCGGTTCATAAGGTCCATGAACACAGCTGGTGCATTAGTTAAACCAAACGGCATGACCATAAACTCGTAATGACCGTAAGGTGTTCTGAAAGCAGTCTTTGGAATATCATCTTCTTTCACCCGCATTTGATGATACCCGGAACGTAAGTCAATCTTTGAATAAACAGACGAGCCTTGTAGTTGATCAAATAAGTCGTCGATTCTCGGTAGTGGGTAGCGGTTCTTGATGGTAAGTTTGTTCAACTCTCGGTAGTCGATACACAACCTGAATGTACCATATTTCTTCTTGACAAACAAAACAGGAGCTCCCCACGGTGATGTGCTTGGTCGAATGAAACCACACTCTAAAACTTCTTGTAATTGGTTTTGCAGTTCTTTCATCTCGCTGGGTGTGAGTCTGTAAGGAGCACGAGCTATTGGTGCAGCTCCTGGTACAAGATCTATTTGAAATTCAACGGATCGATGTGGGGGTAATCCCGGTAATTCTTTCGGAAATACATCGGGAAATTCTTTTGCAATGGGAACATCATTGATGCTCTTTTCTTCAGTTTGTACTTTCTCGACGTGTGCTAGAACAGCATAGCAACCTTTTCTTATTAGTTTTTGTGCCTTCAAATTATTAATAAGATGTAGCTTCGTGTTGCCCTTTTCTCCGTACACCATTAAGGGTTTTCCTTTTTCTCGTATAATGCGAATTGCATTTTTGTAACAAACGATCTCTGCTTTCACTTCTTTCAACCAGTCCATACCGATTATCACATCAAAACTCCCTAACTCTACTGGTATCAAATCAATCTTAAATGTTTCGCTAACCAGTTTAATTTCTCGATTCCGACATATATTATCTGCTGAAATTAATTTACCATTTGCTAATTCGAGTAAAAATTTACTATCCAAAGGCGTCAATGGACAACTTAATTTAGCACAAAAATCTCTACTCATATAGCTTCTATCCGCACCCGAATCAAATAAAACGTAAGCAGATTTATTGTCAATAAGAAACGTACCCGTAACAAGCACCGGGTCTTCCTGTGCCTCTGCCGCATTAATATTGAAAACTCTTCCGCGACCTTGTCCATTTGTGTTCTCCTGGTTCGGTCAATTTCTAATAATGTGGCCCGGTTTTCCACATTTATAACAAACTACATTGGCATAACTTGCTCCGCCATTACTCGTTCCGACACCATTTGTTCTTTCGTTCTATTAACCCCTGGTCCGTAGACCTCACACTTCGCCGCGCTATGACCATTTCTTTTACACTTGTTGCAAAATTTGGTGCAGAACCCCCAGTGATACTTTTCACACCTTTGGCATAGCTGCTTCTGATTGTTGTTATTGTTGCGGTTATTATTGTTGTTGGGATGATTGTTGTAGTTGCTGTTGTTATTGTTGTTGTTGTTGTTGTTGGGCCGTTTGTTGTAGTTGTGATTGATGTTGCGATTGTTGGGATAATTGTTGCGATTATTGTTGTAATTGCTGTTGTTGTTGTATTGGTGATTCTTATCACCGTTTTCCTCCCAGTTTCTTTTGACTTGCTTCACATTGGCCTCTTCAGCAGTCTGTTCTTTAATTCTTTCTTCAATCTGGTTCACTAGTTTGTGAGCCATTCTGAAATGTCCCGTTCTTATTGATTAAAAACGTTCCATATTAATTGATTTCGTTGCGAGGTTTTGACCTCTATATGAGACGTTTTTCAAAGACTGCATTCATTTTAAAACAAACCATAACCTTTATTTCATCAATAAAGGTTTAAAAAGCTTTACGTAGATTATCAAATAATGATAATCTAAAATATCCTGTTTACACACGACCATTACATAATGGTTTACAATACAAATATGTTACAACAAAATAAGTTTCTTGAATGCAGTTTTTACACAATATCATACAAGCATGGACTCCAAATCTCGTCCTTATTTAAGTATGCGACAGCGGAAGCTCTTAATAATCACCTGAGAATAAACATGCTTAAAACGTCAACAAAAATGTTGGTGAGTTATAGGTTTAACCTATATATATCAAATCATAATAATAGACCACAAGATTTCATATTTCAATACACATCCCATACATAGAGATAAAAATCATTCATATGGTGAACACCTGGTAACCGACAATAACAAGATGCATATATAAGAATATCCCCATCATTCCGGGACACCCTTCGGATATGATATAAATTTCGAAGTACTAAAGCATCCGGTACTTTGGATGGGGTTTGTTAGGCCCAATAGATCTATCTTTAGGATTCGCGTCAATTAGGGTGTCTGTTCCCTAATTCTTAGATTACCAGACTTAATAAAAAGGGGCATATTCGATTTTGATAATTCAACCATAGAATGTAATTTCACGTACTTGTGTCTATTTTGTAAATCATTTATAAAACCTGCATGTATTCTCATCCCAAAAATATTAGATTTTAAAAGTGGGACTATAACTCACTTTCACAGATTTTTACTTCGTCGGGAAGTAAGACTTGACCACTGGTTGATTCACGAACCTATAACAATATATACATATATATCAAAGTATGTTCAAAATATATTTACAACACTTTTAATATATTTTGATGTTTTAAGTTTATTAAGTCAGCTGTCCTCGTTAGTAACCTACAACTAGTTGTCCACAGTTAGATGTACAGAAATAAATCGATAAATATTATCTTGAATCAATCCACGACCCAGTGTATACGTATCTCAGTATTGATCACAACTCAAACTATATATATTTTGGAATCAACCTCAACCCTGTATAGCTAACTCCAACATTCACATATAAAGTGTCTATGGTTGTTCCGAAATATATATAGATGTGTCGACATGATAGGTCGAAACATTGTATACGTATCTATGGTATCTCAAGATTACATAATATATAATACAAGTTGATTAAGTTATGGTTGGAATAGATTTGTTACCAATTTTCACGTAGCTAAAATGAGAAAAATTTTCCAATCTTGTTTTACCCATAACTTCTTCATTTTAAATCCGTTTTGAGTGAATCAAATTGCTATGGTTTCATATTGAACTCTATTTTATGAATCTAAACAAAAAAATTATAGGTTTCTAGTCGGAAAAATAAGTTACAAGTCGTTTTTGTAAAGGTAGTCATTTCAGTCGCAAGAACGACGTCTAGATGACCATTTTAGAAAACATACTTCCACTTTGAGTTTAACCATAATTTTTGGATATAGTTTCATGTTCATAATAAAAATCATTTTCTCAGAATAAAAACTTTTAAATCAAAGTTTATCATAGTTTTTAATTAACTAACCCAAAACAGCCCGCGGTGTTACTACGACGGCGTAAATCCGGTTTTACGGTGTTTTTCGTGTTTCCAGGTTTTAAATCATTAAGTTAGCATATCATATAGATATAGAACATGTGTTTAGTTGATTTTAAAAGTCAAGTTAGAAGGATTAACTTTTGTTTGCGAACAAGTTTAGAATTAACTAAACTATGTTCTAGTGATTACAAGTTTAAACCTTCGAATAAGATAGCTTTATATGTATGAATCGAATGATGTTATGAACATCATTACTACCTTAATTTCCTTGGATAAACCTACTGGAAAAGAGAAAAATGGATCTAGCTTCAATGGATCCTTGGATGGCTCGAAGTTCTTGAAGCAGAATCATGACACGAAAACAAGTTCAAGTAAGATCATCACTTGAAATAAGATTGTTATAGTTATAGAAATTGAACCAAAGTTTGAATATGATTATTACCTTGTATTAGAATGATAACCTACTGTAAGAAACAAAGATTTCTTGAGGTTGGATGATCACCTTACAAGATTGGAAGTGAGCTAGCAAACTTGAAAGTATTCTTGATTTTATGAAACTAGAACTTTTGGAATTTATGAAGAACACTTAGAACTTGAAGATAGAACTTGAGAGAGATCAATTAGATGAAGAAAATTGAAGAATGAAAGTGTTTGTAGGTGTTTTTGGTCGTTGGTGTATGGATTAGATATAAAGGATATGTAATTTTGTTTTCATGTAAATAAGTCATGAATGATTACTCATATTTTTGTAATTTTATGAGATATTTCATGCTAGTTGCCAAATGATGGTTCCCACATGTGTTAGGTGACTCACATGGGCTGCTAAGAGCTGATCATTGGAGTGTATATACCAATAGTACATACATCTAAAAGCTGTGTATTGTACGAGTACGAATACGGGTGCATACGAGTAGAATTGTTGATGAAACTGAACGAGGATGTAATTGTAAGCATTTTTGTTAAGTAGAAGTATTTTGATAAGTGTATTGAAGTCTTTCAAAAGTGTATAAATACATATTAAAACACTACATGTATATACATTTTAACTGAGTCGTTAAGTCATCGTTAGTCGTTACATGTAAGTGTTGTTTTGAAACCTTTAGGTTAACGATCTTGTTAAATGTTTTTAACCCAATGTTTATAATATCAAATGAGATTTTAAATTATTATATTATCATGATATTATCATGTATGAATATCTCTTAATATGATATATATACATTAAATGTCTTTACAACGATAATCGTTACATATATGTCTCGTTTAAAAATCATTAAGTTAGTAGTCTTGTTTTTACATATGTAGTTCATTATTAATATACTTAATGATATGTTTACTTATCATAGTATCATGTTAACTATATATATATCCATATATATGTCATCATATAGTTTTTACAAGTTTTAACGTTCGTGAATCACCGGTCAACTTGGGTGGTCAATTGTCTATATGAAACATATTTCAATTAATCAAGTCTTAACAAGTTTGATTGCTTAACATGTTGGAAACATTTAATCATATAAATATCAATCTCAATTAATATATATAAACATGGAAAATTTCGGGTCACTACAGTACCTACCCGTTAAATAAATTTCGTCCCGAAATTTTAAGCTGTTGAAGGTGTTGACGAATCTTCTGGAAATAGATGCGGGTATTTCTTCTTCATCTGATCTTCACGCTCCCAGGTGAACTCGGGTCCTCTACGAGCATTCCATCGAACCTTAACAATTGGTATCTTGTTTTGCTTAAGTCTTTTAACCTCACGATCCATTATTTCGACGGGTTCTTCGATGAATTGAAGTTTTTCGTTGATTTGGATTTCATCTAACGGAATAGTGAGATCTTCTTTAGCAAAACATTTCTTTAAATTCGAGACGTGGAAAGTGTTATGTACAGCTGCGAGTTGTTGAGGTAACTCAAGTCGGTAAGCTACTGGTCCGACACGATCAATAATCTTGAATGGTCCAATATACCTTGGATTTAATTTCCCTCGTTTACCAAATCGAACAACGCCTTTCCAAGGTGCAACTTTAAGCATGACCATCTCTCCAATTTCAAATTCTATATCTTTTCTTTTAATGTCAGCGTAGCTCTTTTGTCGACTTTGGGCGGTTTTCAACCGTTGTTGAATTTGGATGATCTTCTCGGTAGTTTCTTGTATAATCTCCGGACCCGTAATCTGTCTATCCCCCACTTCACTCCAACAAATCGGAGACCTGCACTTTCTACCATAAAGTGCTTCAAACGGCGCCATCTCAATGCTTGAATGGTAGCTGTTGTTGTAGGAAAATTCTGCTAACGGTAGATGTCGATCCCAACTGTTTCCGAAATCAATAACACATGCTCGTAGCATGTCTTCAAGCGTTTGTATCGTCCTTTCGCTCTGTCCATCAGTTTGTGGATGATAGGCAGTACTCATGTCTAGACGAGTTCCTAATGCTTGCTGTAATGTCTGCCAGAATCTTGAAATAAATCTGCCATCCCTATCAGAGATAATAGAGATTGGTATTCCATGTATGGAGACGACTTCCTTCAAATACAGTCGTGCTAAATTCTCCATCTTGTCATCTTCTCTTATTGGTAGGAAGTGTGCTGATTTGGTGAGACGATCAACTATTACCCAAATAGTATCAAAACCACTTGCAGTCCTTGGCAATTTAGTGATGAAATCCATGGTAATGTTTTCCCATTTCCATTCCGGGATTTCGGGTTGTTGAAGTAGACCTGATGGTTTCTGATGCTCAGCTTTGACCTTAGAACACGTTAAACATTCTCCTACGTATTTAGCAACATCGGCTTTCATACCCGGCCACCAAAAATGTTTCTTGAGATCCTTGTACATCTTCCCCGTTCCAGGATGTATTGAGTATCTGGTTTTATGAGCTTCTCTAAGTACCATTTCTCTCATATCTCCAAATTTTGGTACCCAAATCCTTTCAGCCCTATACCGGGTTCCGTCTTCCCGAATATTAAGATGCTTCTCCGATCCTTTGGGTATTTCATCCTTTAAATTTCCCTCTTTTAAAACTCCTTGTTGCGCCTCCTTTATTTGAGTAGTAAGGTTATTATGAATCATTATATTCATAGATTTTACTCGAATGGGTTCTCTGTCCTTCCTGCTCAAGGCATCGGCTACCACATTTGCCTTCCCCGGGTGGTAACGAATCTCAAAGTCGTAATCATTCAATAATTCAATCCACCTACGCTGCCTCATATTCAGTTGTTTCTGATTAAATATGTGTTGAAGACTTTTGTGGTCGGTATATATAATACTTTTGACCCCATATAAGTAGTGCCTCCAAGTCTTTAATGCAAAAACAACCGCGCCCAATTCCAAATCATGCGTCGTATAATTTTGTTCGTGAATCTTCAATTGTCTAGACGCATAAGCAATCACCTTCGTTCGTTGCATTAATACACAACCGAGACCTTGCTTTGATGCATCACAATAAATCACAAAATCATCATTCCCTTCAGGCAATGACAATATAGGTGCCGTAGTTAGCTTTTTCTTCAATAACTGAAACGCTTTCTCTTGTTCATCATTCCATTCAAATTTCTTCCCTTTATGCGTTAATGCAGTCAAGGGTTTTGCTATTCTGGAAAAGTCTTGGATGAACCTTCTGTAGTAACCAGCTAGTCCTAAAAACTGGCGTATGTGTTTCGGAGTTTTCGGGGTTTCCCACTTTTCAACAGTTTCTATCTTTGCCGGATCCACCTTAATACCTTCTTTGTTCACTATGTGACCGAGGAATTGAACTTCTTCCAACCAAAATGCACACTTTGAAAACTTAGCGTACAATTCTTCCTTCCTCAATACTTCTAACACCTTTCTCAAATGTTCACCGTGTTCTTGGTCATTCTTTGAGTAAATAAGTATGTCATCAATGAAAACAATGACAAACTTGTCAAGGTATGGTCCACACACTCGGTTCATAAGGTCCATGAACACAGCTGGTGCATTAGTTAAACCAAACGGCATGACCATAAACTCGTAATGACCGTAACGTGTTCTGAAAGCAGTCTTTGGAATATCATCTTCTTTCACCCGCATTTGATGATACCCGGAACGTAAGTCAATCTTTGAATAAACAGACGAGCCTTGTAGTTGATCAAATAAGTCGTCGATTCTCGGTAGTGGGTAGCGGTTCTTGATGGTAAGTTTGTTCAACTCTCGGTAGTCGATACACAACCTGAATGTACCATCTTTCTTCTTGACAAACAAAACAGGAGCTCCCCACGGTGATGTGCTTGGTCGAATGAAACCACGCTCTAAAAGTTCTTGTAATTGGCTTTGCAGTTCTTTCATCTCGCTGGGTGCGAGTCTGTAAGGAGCACGAGCTATTGGTGCAGCTCCTGGTACAAGATCTATTTGAAATTCAACGGATCGATGTGGGGGTAATCCCGGTAATTCTTTCGGAAATACATCGGGAAATTCTTTTGCAATGGGAACATCATTGATGCTCTTTTCTTCAGTTTGTACTTTCTCGACGTGTGCTAGAACAGCATAGCAACCTTTTCTTATTAGTTTTTGTGCCTTCAAATTACTAATAAGATGTAGCTTCGTGTTGCCCTTTTCTCCGTACACCATTAAGGGTTTTCCTTTTTCTCGTATAATGCGAATTGCATTTTTGTAACAAACGATCTCCGCTTTCACTTCTTTCAACCAGTCCATACCGATTATCACATCAAAACTCCCTAACTCTACTGGTATCAAATCAATCTTAAATGTTTCGCTAACCAGTTTAATTTCTCGATTCCGACATATATTATCTGCTGAAATTAATTTACCATTTGCTAATTCGAGTAAAAATTTACTATCCAAAGGCGTCAATGGACAACTTAATTTAGCACAAAAATCTCTACTCATATAGCTTCTATCCGCACCCGAATCAAATAAAACGTAAGCAGATTTATTGTCAATAAGAAACGTACCCGTAACAAGCTCCGGGTCTTCCTGTGCCTCTACCGCATTAATATTGAAAACTCTTCCACGGCCTTGTCCATTCGTGTTCTCCTGGTTCGGGCAATTTCTAATAATGTGGCCTGGTTTTCCACATTTATAACAGACTACATTGGCATAACTTGCTCCGACACTACTTGCTGCGCCATTACTCGTTCCGACACCATTTGTTCCTTTCGTTCTATTAACCCCTGGTCCGTAGACCTCACACTTCGCCGCGCTATGACCATTTCTTTTACACTTGTTGCAAAATTTGGTGCAGAACCCCGAGTGATTCTTTTCACACCTTTGGCATAGCTGCTTCTGATTGTTGTTGTTGTTGCGGTTATTATTGTTGTTGGGATGATTGTTGTAGTTGCTGTTGTTGTTGTTGTTGTTGTTGTTGTTGTTGTTGTTGGGCCGTTTGTTGTAGTTGCGATTGATGTTGCGATTGTTGGGATAATTGTTGCGATTATTGTTGTAATTACTGTTGTTGTTGTATTGGTGATTCTTATCACCGTTTTCCTCCCACTTTCTTTTGACTTGCTTCACATTGGCCTCTTCAGCAGTCTGTTCTTTAATTCTTTCTTCAATCTGGTTCACTAGTTTGTGAGCCATTCTACATGCTTGTTGTATGGAGGCGGGCTCGTGTGAACTTATATCTTCTTGGATTCTTTCCGGTAATCCTTTCACAAACGCGTCGATCTTCTCTTCCTCATCTTCGAATGCTCCCGGACACAATAGGCACAATTCTGTGAATCGTCTTTCGTACGTGGTAATATCAAATCCTTGGGTTCGTAACCCTCTAAGTTCTGTCTTGAGCTTATTGACCTCGGTTCTGGGACGGTACTTCTCGTTCATCAAGTGCTTGAATGCTGACCACGGTAGTGCGTACGCATCGTCTTGTCCCACTTGCTCTAGATAGGTATTCCACCATGTTAACGCAGAACCTGTGAAGGTATGCGTAGCGTACTTCACTTTGTCCTCTTCAGTACACTTACTTATGGCAAACACCGATTCGACCTTCTCGGTCCACCGTTTCAATCCGATCGGTCCTTCGGTTCCATCAAATTCCAAAGGTTTGCAGGCAGTGAATTCTTTGTAGGTGCATCCTACACGATTTCCTGTACTACTAGATCCAAGGTTATTGTTGGTATGTAGCGCAGCCTGTACTGCGGCTATGTTTGAAGCTAGAAAAGTACGGAATTCCTCTTCATTCATATTCACGGTGTGTCGAGTAGTCGGTGCCATTTCCTTCAAAATAGTCAAATGGAACAAGTTAATCATACAGAATATTAAGAGTAGTTAATAGTATTTCGTAGCATAATATGAACTCATTTATAAAAGCTTTTTCTTCATATTAGCGTTTTATAAGTTTAAATTCGGGTAGTACCTACCCGTTAAGTTCATACTTAGTAGCTAATATACAATTCAACTACTACAATTCTATATGAAAAACTGATTATAATAATATTTCGCGTTCAAACTTTTATACAATATTTTACAAACTTACAATACCGCTTATTTTACATAAAGCATGAAATATAGCACACAATAACTTTGATACAAGATAGTTGTGAAGATAATTCTAGCTAGTACACAAGTCGTTCAGCAAAGGCAATAAAGACACGTAATTCATACGTCCAGAAACAAGTCATGCATTCTGGTTTTACTAGGACTACTTCCCATCCTTGGTCTTGTGCAACATAACCGTTATGGCCGTTGATAAGACAGCGTGTTGTAACGTCATCAAAGGGACGAGGGTTACGTAATGTCCAACAGTCCCGTAATAATCTAAAAACCTCATTTCTTACCCCAATTACCGACTCCGTCACTTGTGGAAACATTTTGTTTAATAGTTGTAGCCCGATGTTCTTGTTCTCACTTTGGTGAGAAGCGAACATTACTAATCCGTAAGCATAACATGCTTCTTTATGTTGCATGTTAGCCGCTTTTTCTAAATCACGAAGTCCAATATTCGGATATATTGAGTCAAAATAATTTCTTAACCCGTTGCGTAAAATAGCATTTGGGTTCCCCGCAATATATGCGTCAAAGTAAACACATCGTAACTTATGGGTTTCCCAATGTGATATCCCCCATCTTTCAAACGAAAGTCTCTTATAAACCAAGACATTCTTGGAACGTTCTTCGAATGTCTTACAAACTGATCTCGCCTTAAATAGTTGTGCCGAAGAATTCTGGCCGACTCTAGACAAGATTTCATCAATCATGTCTCCGGGTAGGTCTCTTAAAATATTGGGTTGTCTATCCATTTTGTGTTTTTAAACTGTAAAATAGACAAGAGTTAGTTTCATAAAAAAATACTTATTAATACAAGCAATTTTTACATATATCATAAAGCATAAGAACACTATATTACATATATTACACCACACGAATACAACTATCTTATTCCGACTCGCTCGTTTCTTCTTCTTCGGTTTTAGTTCGTTTTGCCAAGTTTCTAGGGATATATGATGTTCCCCTAATACGAGCCGTCGTTGTCCACATTGGTTTAGAAAAACCTGGTGGTTTAGAGGTTCCCGGGTCATTGTTACAACTTAAGGACTTCGGGGGTTGACGATACATATAAAGTTCATCGGGGTTGGAATTAGATTTCTCTATTTTTATGCCCTTTCCCTTATTATTTCCTTTTGCCTTTTTAAATTCAGTTGGGGTAATTTCTATAACATCATCGGAATTCTCGTCGGAATCCGATTCATCGGAGAATTGGTAATCCTCCCAATATTTTGCTTCCTTGGCGGAAACACCATTGACCATAATTAACCTTGGTCGGTTGGTTGAGGATTTTCTTTTACTTAACCGTTTTATTATTTCCCCCACCGGTTCTATTTCTTCATCCGGTTCCGATTCTTCTTCCGGTTCCGATTCTTCTTCCGGTTCCGACTCTTCTTCCGGTTCCTCTTCGGGAACTTGTGAATCAGTCCACGAATCATTCCAATTTACATTTGACTCTTCATTATTATTAGGTGAGTCAATGGGACTTGTTCTAGAGGTAGACATCTATCACATAATATCAAACGCGTTAAGAGATTAATATATCACATAATATTCACATGTTAAAAATATATAGTTTCCAACAAAATTTGTTAAGCAATCATTTTTAAAGAAAACTCGATAAGACACACTAATGCAAAATTCTGGTTCTCTAAGACCAACACTCGGATACCAACTGAAATGTCCCGTTCTTATTGATTAAAAACGTTCCATATTAATTGATTTCGTTGCGAGGTTTTGACCTCTATATGAGACGTTTTTCAAAGACTGCATTCATTTTAAAACAAACCATAACCTTTATTTCATCAATAAAGGTTTAAAAAGCTTTACGTAGATTATCAAATAATGATAATCTAAAATATCCTGTTTACACACGACCATTACATAATGGTTTACAATACAAATATGTTACAACAAAATAAGTTTCTTGAATGCAGTTTTTACATAATATCATACAAGCATGGACTCCAAATCTCGTCCTTATTTAAGTATGCGACAGCGGAAGCTCTTAATAATCACCTGAGAATAAACATGCTTAAAACGTCAACAAAAATGTTGGTGAGTTATAGGTTTAACCTATATATATCAAATCATAATAATAGATCACAAGATTTCATATTTCAATACACATCCCATACATAGAGATAAAAATCATTCATATGGTGAATACCTGGTAACCGACATTAACAAGATGCATATATAAGAATATCCCCATCATTCCGGGACACCCTTCGGATATGATATAAATTTCGAAGTACTAAAGCATCCGGTACTTTGGATGGGGTTTGTTAGGCCCAATAGATCTATCTTTAGGATTCGCGTCAATTAGGGTGTCTGTTCCCTAATTCTTAAATTACCAGACTTAATAAAAAGGGGCATATTCGATTTCGATAATTCAACCATAGAATGTAGTTTCACGTACTTGTGTCTATTTTGTAAATCATTTATAAAACCTGCATGTATTCTCATCCCAAAATATTAGATTTTAAAAGTGGGACTATAACTCACTTTCACAGATTTTTACTTCGTCGGGAAGTAAGACTTGGCCACTGGTTGATTCACGAACCTATAACAATATATACATATATATCAAAGTATGTTCAAAATATATTTACAACACTTTTAATATATTTTGATGTTTTAAGTTTATTAAGTCAGCTGTCCTCGTTAGTAACCTACAACTAGTTGTCCACAGTTAGATGTACAGAAATAAATCGATAAATATTATCTTAAATCAATCCACGACCCAGTGTATACGTATCTCAGTATTGATCACAACTCAAACTATATATATTTTGGAATCAACCTCAACCCTGTATAGCTAACTCCAACATTCACATGTAGAGTGTCTATGGTTGTTCCGAAATATATATAGATGTGTCAACATGATAGGTCGAAACATTGTATACGTGTCTATGGTATCTCAAGATTACATAATATACAATACAAGTTGATTAAGTTATGGTTGGAATAGATTTGTTACCAATTTTCACGTAGCTAAAATGAGAAAAATTATCCAATCTTGTTTTACCCATAACTTCTTCATTTTAAATCCGTTTTGAGTGAATCAAATTGCTATGGTTTCATATTGAACTCTATTTTATGAATCTAAACAGAAAAAGTATAGGTTTATAGTCGTAAAAATAAGTTACAAGTCATTTTTGTAAAGGTAGTCATTTCAGTCGAAAGAACGACGTCTAGATGACCATTTTAGAAAACATACTTCCACTTTGAGTTTAACCATAATTTTTGGATATAGTTTCATGTTCATAATAAAAATCATTTTCTCAGAATAACAACTTTTAAATCAAAGTTTATCATAGTTTTTAATTAACTAACCCAAAACAGCCCGCGGTGTTACTACGACGGCGTAAATCCGGTTTTACGGTGTTTTTCGTGTTTCCAGGTTTTAAATCATTAAGTTAGCATATCATATAGATATATAACATGTGTTTAGTTGATTTTAAAAGTCAAGTTAGAAGGATTAACTTTTGTTTGCGAACAAGTTTAGAATTAACTAAACTATGTTCTAGTGATTACAAGTTTAAACCTTCGAATAAGATAGCTTTATATATATGAATCGAATGATGTTATGAACATCATTACTACCTTAAGTTCCTTGGATAAACCTACTGGAAAAGGAAAAAATGGATCTAGCTTCAACGGATCCTTGGATGGCTCGAAGTTCTTGAAGCAGAATCATGACACGAAAACAAGTTCAAGTAAGATCATCACTTGAAATAAGATTGTTATAGTTATAGAAATTGAACCAAAGTTTGAATATGATTATTACCTTATATTAGAATGATAACCTACTGTAAGAAACAAAGATTTCTTGAGGTTGGATGATCACCTTACAAGATTGGAAGTGAGCTAGCAAACTTGAAAGTATTCTTGATTTTATGTAACTAGAATTTGTAGAATATATGAAGAACACTTAGAACTTGAATATATAACTTGAGAGAGATCAATTAGATGAATAAAATTGAAGAATGAAAGTGTTTGTAGGTGTTTTTGGTCGTTGGTGTATGGATTAGATATAAAGGATATGTAATTTTGTTTTCATATAAATAAGTCATGAATGATTACTCATATTTTTGTAATTTTATGAGATATTTCATGCTAGTTGCCAAATGATGGTTCCCACATGTGTTAGGTGACTCACATGGGCTGCTAAGAGCTGATCATTGGAGTGTATATAACAATAGTACATACATCTAAAAGTTGTGTATTGTACGAGTACGAATACGGGTGCATACGAGTAGAATTGTTGATGAAACTGAACGAGGATGTAATTGTAAGAATTTTTGTTAAGTAGAAGTATTTTGATAAGTGTATTGAAGTATTTCAAAAGTGTATAAATACATATTAAAACACTACATGTATATACATTTTAACTGAGCCGTTAAGTCATCGTTAGTCGTTACATATAAGTGTTGTTTTGAAACCTTTAGGTTAACGATCTTGTTAAATGTTGTTAACCCAATGTTTATAATATCAAATGAGATTTTAAATTATTATATTATCATGATATTATCATGTATGAATATCTCTTAATATGATATATATACATTAAATGTCTTTACAACGATAATCGTTACATATATGTCTCGTTTAAAAATCATTAAGTTAGTAGTCTTGTTTTTACATATGTAGTTCATTGTTAATATACTTAATGATATGTTTACTTATCATAGTATCATGTTAACTATATATATATCCATATATATGTCATCATATAGTTTTTACAAGTTTTAACGTTCGTGAATCACCGGTCAACTTGGGTGGTCAATTGTCTATATGAAACATATTTCAATTAATCAAGTCTTAACAAGTTTGATTGCTTAACATGTTGGAAACATTTAATCATGTAAATATCAATCTCAATTAATATATATAAACATGGAAAAGTTCGGGTCACTACACATTTTTCCTTCTTTATGTCGCGCCGCGACAAAGTAGCCGCGCCGCGACACCTCTGCAATTTCTGACTCCGAATTCTATTCAAATTAAATAGGGTTGGAGCCTTTAATATCAACCACTTATATTATTTTTCTTATTTCTTATCCATTTTCTTTCACATTTTCCTCTCAAATCCTAAAACCCACTTAGATTAAACTCAAGATTTGAAGGTGAAGTTTTGTGAATCAATCCTAGAAGCAAGAATTAAAGTTGCTCTCCTTGTTATTAGCTACAAGAGGATAGTTTTGGTAAGTCTCAACTCTAAGTTTTGAGTTTTAATTAGTTTAAGCTAGGGTTGGTTCATATGGAACTAGTGTGACCCATTTGAGGGTTAAATGGGTGGGTTTTTGGGTTGGATTGTTGAAAGGAAACCCTAAATAACTATTATCTAGGGTTTGGTCTTGTGATTTGAGGTTGTAAGTGCTAAATGATGTTGTTAGTCATTAATGCACTTTTAAAAAGATGAAAGAGTTGTTATTGTGTAAGTTTGACTTGATTTGTGAGTCAAAGAGTCAAAAGAGCACTAGTTGACCTAATCGGGTGAAATGGTTATGAAATACACCAAGTTTATGTTAGTTGATATTATTAAACCCTAATCACTAGCTTTTAGTGATTTATGACGAGGCATGGCCATTAATGGGCGGTTTTGGTGTAGTTGAGTCATTTAATGCAAACGGGTCAATAAATGCTCAAGGGTTAGTGGTTGGCATTTAATTTAACTAGATTGTATGTTAATAAATGCATAATGTAATAGGTACGTTACATTGAAGGGTTGCAAGCTCGGTTAGCTTTCACAAGGGACTTGAGGTGAGTGGAAAATCTATATATCTATGTAAATGATTTACGTGCCGTATTTGTAGTGACCCGAACTTTTCCATGTTTATATATATATATATATATTAAATAAAATTGTAATTTACATGATTAAGTGTTTCCAACATGTTAAGCAATCAAACTTGTAAAGACTTGATTAATTGAAATAGGTTTCATATAGACAATTGACCACCCAAGTTGACCGGTGATTCATGAACGTTAAAACTTGTAAAAACTTTACGATGACATATATATGGTTATATATATAGTTAACATGATTTTATTATAAGTATGTATCTCATTAGGTATTTTAACAATGAGTTATATACATAAAAATGAGACTATTAATTTAAGAAACTCGAAAACGATATATATAACGATTATCGTTATAACAACGTCTTACTAGGTACATCTGAATCATATTAAGATATTGATACACTTGGTTAATTATGTTAAATGATAAGTAAATATATTATTAAGTGTATTAACAATGAAATACATATGTAAAAATAAGACTACTAACTTAATGATTTCGAAACGAGACATATATGTAACGATTATCGTTGTAACGACATTTAACTGTATATATATCATACTAAGATATATTATATATCATAATATCATAATAATATAACAATTTAACATCTCATTTGTTATAATAAACAATGGGTTAACAACATTCAACAAGATCGTTAACCTAAAGGTTTCAAAACAACATTTACATGTAACGACTAAGGATGACTTAACGACTCAGTTAAAATGTATATACATGTAGTGTTTTAATATGTATTCATACACTTTTGAAAGACTTCAAGACACTTATAAAAATGCTTCTACTTAACAAAAATGCTAACAATTACATCCTCGTTCAGTTTCATCAACAATTCTACTCGTATGCACCCGTATTCGTACTCGTACAATACACAGCTTTTAGATGTATGTACTATTGGTATATACACTCCAATGATCAGCTCTTAGCAGCCCATGTGAGTCACCTAACACATGTGGGAACCATCATTTAGCAACTAGCATGAAATATCTCATAAAATTACAAAAATATGAGTAATCATTCATGACTTATTTACATGAAAACAAAATTACATATCCTTTATATCTAATCCATACACCAACGACCAAAAACACCTACAAACACTTTCATTCTTCAATTTTCTTCATCTAATTGATCTCTCTTAAGTTCTATCTTCAAGTTCTAAGTGTTCTTCATAAATTCCAAAGTTCTAGTTTCATAAAATCAAGAATACTTCCAAGATTGCAAGTTTACTTCCAAGTTTTCTAAATCCATTCCAAGTAATCATCCAAGATCAAGAAAACTTTGTTACTTACAGTAGGTTATCTTTCTAATACAAGGTAATAATCATATTCAAACTTTAATTCAATTTCTATAACTATAACAATCTTATTTTGAGTGGAAATCTTACTTGGAATTGTTTTCGTGTCATGATTCTGCTTCAAGAACTTTCAAGCCATCCAAGGATCCTTTGAAGCTAGATCTATTTTTTTCATTTCCAGTAGGTTTATCCAAGGAACTTAAGGTAGTAATGATGTTCATAACATCATTCGATTCATACATATAAAGCTATCTTATTCGAAGGTTTAAACTTGTAATCACTAGAACATAGTTTAGTTAATTCTAAACTTGTTCGCAAATAAAAGTTAATCCTTCTAACTTGACTTTTAAAATCAACTAAACACATGTTCTATATCTATATGATATGCTAACTTAATGATTTAAAACCTGGAAACACGAAAAACAGCGTAAAACCGGATTTACACCGTCGTAGTAACACCACGGGCTGTTTTGGGTTAGTTAATTAAGAACTATGATAAACTTTGATTTAAAAGTTGTTATTCTGGTAAAATGATTTTTATTATGAACATGAAACTATATCCAAAAATTATGGTTAAACTCAAAGTGGAAGTATGTTTTCTAAAATGGTCATCTAGACGTCGTTCTTTCGACTGAAATGACTACCTTTACAAAAACGACTTGTAACCTATTTTTCTGACTATAAACCTACACTTTTTCTGTTTAGATTCATAAAATAGAGTTCAATATGAAACCATAGCAATTTGATTCACTCAAAACGGATTTAAAATGAAGAAGTTATGGGTAAAACAAGATTGAATAATTTTTCTCATTTTAGCTACGTGAAAATTGGTAACAAATCTATTCCAACCATAACTTAATTAACTTGTATTGTATATTATGTAATCTTGAGATACCATAGACACGTATACAATGTTTCGACCTATCATGTCGACACATCTATATATATTTCGGAACAACCATAGACACTCTATATGTGAATGTTGGAGTTAGCTATACAGGGTTGAGGTTGATTCCAAAATATATATAGTTTGAGTTGTGATCAATACTGAGATACGTATACATTGGGTCGTGGATTGATTCAAGATAATATTTATCGATTTATTTCTGTACATCTAACTGTGGACAACTAGTTGTAGGTTACTAACGAGGACAGCTGACTTAATAAACTTAAAACATCAAAATATATTAAAAGTGTTGTAAATATATTTTGAACATACTTTGATATATATGTATATATTGTTATAGGTTCGTGAATCAACCAGTGGCCAAGTCTTACTTCCCGACGAAGTAAAAATCTGTGAAAGTGAGTTATAGTCCCACTTTTAAAATCTAATATTTTTGGGATGAGAATACATGCAGGTTTTATAAATAATTTACAAAATAGACACAAGTACGTGAAACTACATTCTATGGTTGAATTATCGAAATCGAATATGCCCCTTTTTATTATGTCTGGTAATCTAAGAATTAGGGAACAGACACCCTAATTGACGCGAATCCTAAAGATAGATCTATTGGGCCTAACAAACCCCATCCAAAGTACCGGATGCTTTAGTACATCGAAATTTATATCATATCCGAAGGGTGTCCCGAAATGATGGGGATATTCTTATATATGCATCTTGTTAATGTCGGTTACCAGGTGTTCACCATATGAATGATTTTTATCTCTATATATGGGATGTGTATTGAAATATGAAATCTTGTGGTCTATTGTTACGATTTGATATATATAGGTTAAACCTATAACTCACCAACATTTTTGTTGACGTTTAAAGCATGTTTATTCTCAGGTGAATACTAAGAGCTTCCGCTGTTGCATACTAAAATAAGGACAAGATTTGGAGTCCATGTTTGTATGATATTGTGTAAAAACTGCATTCAAGAAACTGATTTCGATGTAACATATTTGTATTGTAAACCATTATGTAATGGTCGTGTGTAAACAGGATATTTTAGATTATCATTATTTGATAATCTACGTAAAGCTTTTTAAACCTTTATTTATGAAATAAAGGTTATGGGTTGTTTTAAAAATGAATGCAGTATTTGAAAAATGTCTCATATAGAGGTCAAAACCTCGCAACGAAATCAATTAATATGGAACGTTTTTAATCAATAAGAACGGGACATTTCAGTTGGTATCCGAGCGTTGGTCTTAGAGAACCAGAAAGTTTGCATTAGTATGTCTTATCGAGTTTGTTAGGATGCATAAGTGAGTCTGGACTTCGACCGTGTTTTCTTTAAAAATGATTGCTTAACATTTTTGTTGGAAACTATATATTATTAACATGTATATATTATGTGATATATTAATCTCTTAACATGTTTGATATTGTGTGATAGATGTCTACCTCTAGCACAAATCCCATTGACTCACCTAATAATAACGAAGAGTCGAATATATATTGGACTGATTCACAAGTTCCCGAAGAAGAACCGGAAGAAGAATCAGAACTGGAAGAAGAATCGGAACCGGAAGAGGAGGAACCGGAGGAGGAAATAGAACCGGTGGGGGAAATAATAAAACTGTTAAGTAAAAGAAAATCCTCAACCAACCGACCAAGGTTAATTATGGTCAATGGTGTTTTCGAAAAGGAAGCAAAATATTGGGAGGATTACCAATTCTCCGATGAATCGGATTCCGACGAGAATTCCGATGATGTTATAGAAATTACCCCAACTAAATTTAAAAAGGCAAAAGAAAATAATAAGGGAAAGGGCATAAAAATAGAGAAATCTAATTCCAACCCCGATGAACTTTATATGTATCGTCAACCCCCGAAGCCCTTAAGTTGTAATAATGACCCGGGAACCTCTAAACCACCAGGTTTTTCTAAACCGTTGTGGAAAACGACAGCTCGTATTAGGGGAACATCATATATCCCTAGAAACTTGGCAAAACGAACCAAAACCGAAGAAGAAGAAACGAGCGAGTCGGAATAAGATAGTTGTATTCGTGTGGTGTAATATATGTAATATAGTGTGCTTATGCTTTATGATATATGTAAAAATTGCTTGTATTAATAAGTATTTTTTTTTTATGAATCTAACTCTTGTCTATTTTACAGTATAAAAACACAAAATGGATAGACAACCCAATATTTTAAGAGACCTACCCGGAGACATGATTGATGAAATCTTGTCTAGAGTAGGTCAGAATTCTTCGGCACAACTATTTACGGCGAAATCAGTTTGTAAGACATTCGAAGAACGTTCCAAGAATGTCTTGGTTTATAAGAGACTTTCGTTTGAAAGATGGGGGATATCACATTGGTAAACCCATAAGTTACGATGTGTTTACTTTGACGCATATATTGCGGGGAACCCAAATGCTATTTTACGCAACGGGTTAAGAAATTATTTTGACTCAATGTATCCGAATATAGGACTTCATGATTTAGAAAAAGCGGCTAACATGCAACATAAAGAAGCATGCTATGCTTACGGGTTAGTAATGTTCGCTTCTCACCAAAGTGAGAAAAAGAACATCGGGCTACAACTATTAAACAAAACGTTCCCACAAGTGACGGAGTCGGTAATTGGGGTAAGAAATGAGGTTTTTAGGTTATTACGAGACTGTTGGTCATTACGTAACCCTCGTCCCTTTGACGACGTTACAACACGCTGTCTTATCAATGGCCATAACGGTTATGTTCCACAAGACCAAGGATGGGAAGTAGTTCTAGTAAAACCAGAATGCATGACTTGTTTCTGGACGTATGAATTACGTGTCTTTATTGCCTTTGCTGAACGACTTGTGTACTAGCTAGAATTATCTTCACAACTATCTTGTATCAAAGTTATTGTGTGCTATATTTCATGCTTTATGTAAAATAAGCAGTATTGTAAGTTTGTAAAATATTGTATAAAAGTTTGAACTCGAAATATTATTATAATCAGTTTTTCATATAGAATTGTAGTAGTTGAATTGTATATTAGCTACTAAGTATGAACTTAACGGGTAGGTACTACCCGAATTTAAACTTATAAAATGCTAATATGAAGAAAAAGCTTTTATAAATGAGTTCATATTATGCTACGAAATACTATTAACTACTCTTAATATTCTGTATGATTAACTTGTTCCATTTGACTATTTTGAAGGAAATGGCACCGACTACTCGACACACCGTGAATATGAATGAAGAGGAATTCCGTACTTTTCTAGCTTCAAACATAGCCGCAGTACAGGCTGCACTACATACCAACAATAACCTTGGATCTAGCAGTACAGGAAATCATGTAGGATGCACCTACAAAGAATTCACTGCCTAAAAACCTTTGGAATTTGATGGAACCGAAGGACCGATCGGATTGAAACGGTGGACCGAGAAGGTCGAATCGGTGTTTGCCATAAGTAAGTGTACTGAAGAGGACAAAGTGAAGTACGCTACGCATACCTTCACAGGTTATGCGTTAACATGGTGGAATACCTATCTAGAGCAAGTGGGACAAGATGATGCGTACGCACTACCGTGGTCAGCATTCAAGCACTTGATGAACGAGAAGTACCGTCCCAGAACCGAGGTAAATAAACTCAAGATAGAACTTAGAGGTTTACGAACTCAAGGATTTGATATTACCACGTACGAAAGACGATTCACAGAATTGTGCCAATTGTGTCCGGGAGCGTTCGAAGATGAGTAAGAGAAGATCGACGCGTTTGTGAAAGGATTACCGGAAAGAATCCAAGAAGATATAAGTTCACACGAGCCCACCTCCATACAACAGGCATGTAGAATGGCTCACAAACTAGTGAACCAGATTGAGGAAAGAATTAAAGAACAGACGGCTGAAGAGGCCAATGTGAAGCAAGTCAAAAGAAAGTGGGAGGAAAACGGTGATAAGAATCACCAATACAACAACAACAGCAATTACAATAATAGTCGCAACAATTATCCCAACAATCGCAACATCAATCGCAACTACAACAAATGGCCCAACAACAACAACAACAACAAAAACAACAACAACAACATCAACTACAACAATCATCCCAACAACAATAACAATCGCAACAACAACAACAATCAGAAGCAGCTATGCCAAAGGTATGAAAAGTATCACTCGGGGTTCTGCACCAAATTTTGCAACAAGTGTAAAAGAAATGGTCATAGTGCAGCGAAGTGTGAGGTCTACGGACCAGGGGTTAATAGAACGAAAGGAACAAATGGTGTCGGAACGAGTAATGGCGGAGCAAGTAGTGTCGGAGCAAGTTATGCCAATGTAGTTTGTTATAAATGTGGAAAACCGGGCCACATTATTAGAAATTGCCCGAACCAGGAGAACACGAATGGACAAGGCCGCGGAAGAGTTTTCAAAATTAATGCGGCAGAGGCACAGGATGACCCGGAGCTCGTTACGGGTACGTTTCTTATTGACAATAAATCTGCTTACGTTTTATTTGATTCGGGTGCGGATAGAAGCTATATGAGTAGAGATTTTTGTGCTAAATTAAGTTATCCTTTGACGCCGTTGGATAGTAAATTTTTACTCGAATTAGCAAACGGTAAATTAATTTCAGCAGATAATATATGCCAGAATCGAGAAATTAAACTGGGTAGCGAAATATTTAAGATTGATTTGATACCAGTAGAGTTAGGAAGTTTTGATGTAATAGTTGGCATGGACTGGCTGAAGAAGGTGAAAGCAGAGATCGTATGTTATAAAAATGCAATTCGCATTGTACGAGAAGAAGGAGAACCCTTAATGGTGTACGGAGAAAAGGGCAACATGAAGCTACATCTTATTAGTAATTTGAAGGCACAAAAACTAATAAGAAAAGGTTGCTATGCTCTTCTAGCACACGTCGAGAAAGTACAAACTGAAGAAAAGAGCATCAATGATGTTCCCGTCGCAAAAGAATTTCCCGATGTATTTCCGAAAGAATTACTGGGACTACCTCCACATCAATCTGTTGAATTTCAAATATATCTTGTACCAGGAGCTGCACCAATAGCTCGTCTCCTTATAGACTCGCACCCAGCGAGATGAAAGAACTACAAAGCCAACTGCAAGAACTATTATAACGTGGTTTCATTCGACCAAGCACATCACCATGGGGAGCTCCTGTTTTGTTTGTCAAGAAGAAGGATGGTACATTTAGGTTGTGTATTGACTACAGAGAGTTGAAAAAACTTACCATCAAAAACCGTTATCCACTGCTGAGAATTGACGACTTATTTGATCAACTACAAGGCTCGTCAGTTTATTTGAAGATCGATTTACATTTTGGATATCATCAAATGCGAGTAAAGGAGGATGATATTCCAAAAACTGCTTTTAGGACGCGTTATGGTCATTACGAGTTTATGGTTATGCCATTTGGATTGACTAACGCACCAGCTGTGTTCTTGGACCTTATGAACCGAGTGTGTGGGCCATATCTTGACAAGTTTGTCATTGTTTTCATCGATGACATACTTATTTACTCAAAGAATGATCAAGAGCACGAAGAACATTTGAGAAAAGTGCTAGAAGTATTGAGGAAAGAAAAACTGTACGCTAAGTTTTCAAAGTCTGCATTTTAGTTGGAAGAAGTTCAATTCCTCGGTCACATAGTGAACAAAGAATGTATCCAGGTGGACCCGGCAAAGATCGAAACCGTTGAAAATTGGGAAACCCCAAAAACTCCGAAGCATATACGTCAATTTTTAGGTTTGGCTGGTTACTACAGAAGATTCATCCAAGATTTCTCCAATATAGCAAAACCCTTGACTGCATTAACGCATAAAGGGAAGAAATTTGAATGGAAGGATGAACAAGAGAAGGCATTTCACTTATTGAAGAAAAAGTTAACTACGGCACCTATATTGTCATTGCCTGAAGGGAATGATGATTTTGTGATTTATTGTGACGCATCAAAGCAAGGTCTCGATTGTGTATTAATGCAACTGACGAAGGTGATTGCTTATGCATCTAGACAATTGAAGATTCACGAGCAAAATTATACGACGCATGATTTGGAATTAGGCGCGGTTGTTTTTGCATTAAAGACTTGGAGGCACTACTTATATGGGGTCAATAGTATTATATATACCGACCACAAAAGTCTTCAACACATATTTAATCAGAAACAACTGAATATGAGGCAGCGTAGGTGGATTGAATTGTTGAATGATTACGACTTTGAGATTCGTTACCACCCGGGGAAGGCCAATGTGGTAGCCGACGCCTTGAGCAGAAAGGACAGAGAACCCATTCGAGTAAAATCTATGAATATAATGATTCACACTAACCTTACTACTCAAATAAAGGAGGCACAACAAGGAGTTTTAAAAGAGGGAAATTTAAAGGATGAAATACCCAAAGGATCGAAGAAGCATCTTAATATTCGGGAAGATGGAACCCGGTATAGGGCTGAAAGAATTTGGGTACCAAAATTTGGAGATATGAGAGAAATGGTACTTAGAGAAGCTCATAAAACCAGATACTCAATACATCCTGGAACGGGAAAGATGTACAAGGATCTTAAGAAACATTTTTGGTGGCCAGGTATGAAAGCCGATATTGCTAAATATGTAGGAGAATGTTTGACGTGTTCTAAGGTCAAAGCTGAACATCAGAAACCATCAGGTCTACTACAACAACCTGAAATCCCGGAATGGAAATGGGAAAACATTACCATGGATTTCATTACTAAATTGCCAAGGACTGCAAGTGGTTATGATACTATTTGGGTAATAGTTGATCGTCTCACCAAGTCAGCACACTTCCTGCCAATAAGAGAAGATGACAAGATGGAGAAGTTAGCACGACTGTATTTGAATGAAGTCGTCTCCAGACATGGAATACCAATCTCTATTATCTCTGATAGGGATGGCAGATTTATTTCAAGATTCTGGCAGACATTACAGCAAGCATTGGGAACTCGTCTAGACATGAGTACTACCTATCATCCACATACTGATGGGCAGAGCGAAAGGACGATACAAACACTTGAAGACATGCTACGTGCTTGTGTTATTGATTTCGGAAACAGTTGGGATCGACATCTACCGTTAGCAGAATTTTCCTACAACAACAGCTACCATTCAAGCATTAAGATGGCGCCGTTTGAAGCACTTTATGGTAGAAAGTGCAGGTCTCCGATTTGTTGGAGTGAAGTGGGGGATAGACAGATTACGGGTCCGGTGATAATACAAGAAACTACCGAGAAAATCATCCAAATTCAACAAAGATTGAAAACCGCCCAGAGTCGACAAAAGAGCTACGCGGACAGTAAAAGAAAAGATATAGAGTTTGAAAGAAATGGTCATGCTTAAGGTTTCACCTTGGAAAGGCGTTGTTCGATTTGGTAAACGGGGGAAACTAAATCCAAGGTACATTGGACCATTCAAGATTATAGATCGTGTCGGACCAGTAGCTTACCAACTGGAGCTACCTCAACAACTCGCTGCTGTACATAACACTTTCCACATCTCAAATTTAAAGAAATGTTTTGCTAAAGAAGATCTCACTATTCCGTTGGACGAAATCCAAATCAATGAAAAACTTCAATTCATTGAAGAACCCGTCGAAATAATAGATCGTGAGGTTAAGAGACTTAAACAAAACAAGATACCGATTGTTAAGGTTCGATGGAATGCTCATAGAGGACTCGAGTTCACCTGGGAGCGTGAAGAATTGATGAAGAAGAAATACCCGCATTTATTTCCAGAAGATACGTCAACACCTCCAACTGCTTAAAATTTCGGGACGAAATTTATTTAACGGGCAGGTACTGTAGTGACCCGAACTTTTACATGTTTATATATATATTAAATGAAATTGTTATTTACATGATTAAGTGTTTCCAACATGTTAAGAAATCAAACTTGTTAAGACTTGATTAATTGAAAGAGGTTTCATATAGACATTTGACCACCCAAGTTGACCGGTGATTCACGAACGTTAAAACTTGTAAAAACTATACGATGACATATATATGGTTATATATAGTTAAAATGATTTTATTATAAGTATGTATCTCATTAGGTATTTTAACAATGAGTTATATACATAAAAATGAGACTATTAATTTAAGAAACTCGAAAACGATATATATAACGATTATCGTTATAACAACGTCTTACTAGGTACATATGAATCATATTAAGATATTGATACACTTGGTTAATTATGTTAAATGATAAGTAAATATATTATTAAGTGTATTAACAATGAAATACATATGTAAAAATAAGACTACTAACTTAATGATTTCGAAACGAGACATATATGTAACGATTATCGTTGTAACGACATTTAACTGTATATATATCATACTAAGATATATTATATATCATAATATCATAATAATATAATAATTTAACATCTCATTTGTTATAATAAACAATGGGTTAACAACATTCAACAAGATCGTTAACCTAAAGGTTTCAAAACAACATTTACATGTAACGACTAACGATGACTTAACGACTCAGTTAAAATGTATATACATGTAGTGTTTTAATATGTATTCATACAATTTTGAAAGACTTCAATACACTTATCAAAATACTTCTACTTAACAAAAATGCTTACAATTACATCCTCGTTCAGTTTCATCAACAATTCTACTCGTATGCACCTGTATTCGTACTCGTACAATACACAGCTTTTAGATGTATGTACTATTGGTATATACACTCCAATGATCAGCTCTTAGTAGCCCATGTGAGTCACCTAACATATGTGGGAACCATTTGGCAAGTAGCATAAAATATCTCATAAAATTAAAAAAATATGAGTAATCATTCATGACTTATTTACATGAAAACAAAATTACATATCCTTTATATCTAATCCATACACCAACGACCAAAAACACATACAAACACTTTCATTCTTCAATTTTATTCATCTAATTGATCTCTCTCAAGTTCTATCTTCAAGTTCTAAGTGTTCTTCATAAATTCCAAAAGTTCTAGTTTCATAAAATCAAGAATACTTCCAAGATTGCAAGTTTACTTCCAAGTTTTCTAAATCCATTCCAATTAATCATCTAAGATCAATAAACCTTTGGTACTTATAGTAGGTTATCTTTCTAATACAAGGTAATAATCATATTCAAACTTTAATTCAATTTCTATAACTATAACAATCTTATTTCGAGTGGAAATCTTACTTGGAATTGTTTTCGTGTCATGATTCTGCTTCAAGAACTTTCAAGCCATCCAAGGATCCTTTGAAGCTAGATCTATTTTTCTCATTTCCAGTAGGTTTATCCAAGGAACTTAAGGTAGTAATGATTTTCATAACATCATTCGATTCATACATATAAAGCTATCTTATTCGAAGGTTTAAACTTCTAATCACTAGAACATAGTTTAGTTAATTCTAAACTTGTTCGCAAATAAAAGTTAATCCTTCTAACTTGACTTTTAAAATCAACTAAACACATGTTCTATATCTATATGATATGCTAACTTAATGATTTAAAACCTGGAAACACGAAAAACACCGTATAACCGGATTTACACCGTCGTAGTAACACCGTGGGCTGTTTTGGGTTAGTTAATTAAAAACTATGATAAACTTTGATTTAAAAGTTGTTATTCTGGGAAAATGATTTTTATTATGAACATGAAAATATATCCAAAAATTATGGTTAAACTCAAAGTGGAAGTATGTTTTCTAAAATGGTCATCTAGACGTCGTTCTTTCGACTGAAATGACTACCTTTACAAAAACGACTTGTAACTTATTTTTCTGACTATAAACCTATAATTTTTCTGTTTAGATTTATAAAATAGAGTTCAATATGAAACCATAGCAATTTGATTCACTCAAAACGGATTTAAAATGAAGAAGTTATGGGTAAAACAAGATTGGATAATTTTTCTCATTTTAGCTACGTGAAAATTGGTAACAAATCTATTCCAACCATAACTTAATAAGCTTGTATTGTATATTATGTAATATTGAGATACCGTAGACACGTATACAATGTTTCGACCTATCATGTCGACACATCTATATATATTTCGGAACAACCATAGACACTCTATATGTGAATGTTGGAGTTAGCTATACAGGGTTGAGGTTGATTCCAAAATATATATAGTTTGAGTTGTGATCAATACTGAGATACGTATACACTGGGTCGTGGATTGATTCAAGATAATATTTATCGATTTATTTCTGTACATCTAACTGTGGACAACTAGTTGTAGGTTACTAACGAGGACAGCTGACTTAATAAACTTAAAACATTAAAATATATTAAAAGTGTTGTAAATATATTTTGAACATACTTTGATATATATGTATATATTGTTATAGGTTCGTGAATCAACCAGTGGCCAAGTCTTACTTCCCGACGAAGTAAAAATCTGTGAAAGTGAGTTATAGTCCCACTTTTAAAATCTAATATTTTTGGGATGAGAATACATGCAGGTTTTATAAATAATTTACAAAATAGACACAAGTACGTGAAACTACATTCTATGGTTGAATTATCGAAATCGAATATGCCCCTTTTTATTATGTCTGGTAATCTAAGAATTAGGGAACAGACACCCTAATTGACGCGAATCCTAAAGATAGATCTATTGGGCCTAACAAACCCCATCCAAAGTACCGGATGCTTTAGTACATCGAAATTTATATCATATCCGAAGGGTGTCCCGGAATGATGGGGATATTCTTATATATGCATCTTGTTAATGTCGGTTACCAGGTGTTCACCATATGAATGATTTTTATCTCTATGTATGGGATGTGTATTGAAATATGAAATCTTGTGGTCTATTGTTACGATTTGATATATATAGGTTAAACCTATAACTCACGAACATTTTTGTTGACGTTTAAAGCATGTTTATTCTCAAGTGAATACTAAGAGCTTCCGATGTTGCATACTAAAATAAGGATAAGATTTGGAGTCCATGTTTGTATGATATTGTGTAAAAACTGCATTCAAGAAACTGATTTCGATGTAACATATTTGTATTGTAAACCATTATGTAATGGTCGTGTGTAAACAGGATATTTTAGATTATCATTATTTGATAATCTACGTAAAGCTTTTTAAACCTTTATTTATGAAATAAAGGTTATGGTTTGTTTTAAAAATGAATGCAGTATTTGAAAAACGTCTCATATAGAGATCAAAACCTCGCAACGAAATCAATTAATATGGAACGTTTTTAATCAATAAGAACGGGACATTTCAGTATTAATGGTGTCACATAGCCATTTTGTGATCATAGTTGTGAGACATAGCCGTTTTGTCCACGTTTTATATTTATGCACATAGCCGTGTTTGTGCATATAGTGGCGAGTAATAGCCGTGTTTTACTCCCACATTATTATCCGTGTTATTGTGCACATAGCCGTGTTTGTGTACATGATTATGAGTAATAGCCGTGTTTTACTCACATGTTGATCAAGTGATGCCATAGTCGTTTTTGGGAACACTTGGGGGTGATGCCATAGCCGTTTTTGGAACACCTCGGGGGTTAGTATACCATAGCCGTGTTTGGGAGCTAACGGTTGTTATGAACATCGATGACTTGTTTCGCGAAGTCATTCCCTTGCGAAGAATTGGGTTAACCATGGGTTATAGTTGTTAACGTTAACATTTTAATTAATGCTATGATTACTATGCTATTAATGTTGCTAGTTGTACGATTTGATGATACTAGCTTGTTTATCGAGATGTTATGTGATTGTGTGCGTTATATGATATCGTGGATGCGTGTGGGTAAGTCTTATATGCATGTATATATTTATTCTACTCACTAAGCTTTGATTACCCCTCTCGTTGTTTATCTTTTTAGATGCAGGCGCGGACAAGGGCAAGGGGGTCGTTGGGCACTAGGTGTCCCTTGTTGTTGTTATGTTGGAGCTTTTGGAAGTTGGCTTAGTTTTGGGTAGTTTAGTCCCAAACCATGCTCGAAACGTCGTTTGGTTTATAAACTATCATTTGTAATGGGTCAAACTTGTACTAAACTTTATTCGTGGCCCTCGTGCCTATTGTAAACAATTAATTGTTGTGCGTTTTAAATAGAACTCGTGAAATGGGTTGCATATTTAATTAGCGTGTAATTGTGTTGTATAAAAAAAAATTATCGTAAGGATTACGGGTTGGGTTGTTACAAGTGGTATCAGAGCGTGGTCTAAGGGATTTAGGTGACTTGAGATAGGCGCCTAGACTTAGACTTTTATGTTATTGAATTATATGCGGGACTTGTAGGACTACGGATCAGTGCGGGGTTTGATTAGTTCTTTGATGCATAAGTGGACAACAATGCTATGTTATGATGTTACTAATCATGTGTTGTTGTTTTGAACATCGAGCAAGATGGTTGTGATACGTCTGAGCATGGCACGGCATGGGAGCGTAATAGTGAGTCGCGACCACTATTATGGTTGCAAGTCAAGTCAAGCAAGGATGTGCGACAAGTATCAAGCGAGATGTGGTGTGTGTGCAGTCATATGCATAGGTATATATGTGTATTAAATTGTTGGTGATGTCTAATCCATTTTTAATCTTTAGAATGAAGACGAGAAATGGAACGAATACGAATGGCAATGGTGGTCCCTCTCATGTGGAGGAAGATGAGATGACTACCAAGATTGAGACCGCTTTAGAAAACTATGTTTCGGTTTTCTCACGAAGGGTTAAACAAATATTCGAAGAGTCAGTTTCGGAACAAATTGTCGATATGATTCAAGAACGAATGACCAATGCCGTCAAAGAGGAAGTTGAAAGGAGGTTTCCTAGACCTCAAAATGTGGGCGAATTGGAGTATAGCTATAAGAACTTCTTGGCGACTAAGCCTCCTCACTTTCACGGGGATCCCAACCCCATGAAGAGTGCGGCTTGGATTTCCGATGTTGAAGGTTGTTTTTGCACGACCGAGTGCCCTCCCGAAAAGAAAACAAGGCTTGCTACTAGTTTGTTAAGGGGCCATGCTAAAGATTGGCTCGATGGCAAGATTGATATGGTGGGTGATGCGGCTTTTGTGGGGTTATCTTGGGCGAATTTCAAGAAGGAGTTTTTCCTTGAATATCGTTCGCAAGAGGATCTTTCCAAATTGCGCAACAAGTTAAGGAACATGCATCAAGGGTCTTTGGACCTAAACACTCTTAAAACCAACTTTCTCTCCAAGGCACGTTTTGTCCCGAGTATGCGGGAAATGATCAAATGCTAATGGAAGACTTTCATGTAACCCTTAGAGATGATTTAAAGGGAAAAATTAGTATCGGTCATGTTGAAACTTTCGCTAAGCTTTTGGCAGTGGCAAAAGGGTTTGAAGCACAAGCTCCAAGTCCGGTTCAGGTTAGTTATGGGTCGAGCAAAAGAAAATTTGGAGCGCCTAGTTACTCCAACAAGAAGAGCAAGGGTGTGTCCGAAAGCGTCAGAAGTATGAAGAAGGGTGGTTCGAATACTTTTACGCCTACTTGTTATAGTTGTGGGAAGCCGGGTCATTCCGCTCGTGATTGTTTGATCAAGACGGTCACGTGCTTTAATTGTCAAAAGACGGGGCACCGGAAGGCGGAATGTCCCGAATTATCAAACGACCAAGTAAAGAGGCTAGAGAAGGCAGCGGGGTTGGCTAGGGGGCATAGCTACTTGATGACGAATGATGAAGCCAAACAATTCAACGAAGTCGTCTCAGGTACTTTCATGGTTAACTCTAATCCGGCAAGGATTCTATTTGATAGCGGTGCAAATTTATCGTTTGTGTCACCAAAATTTGTGCCTAAACTTAATAAACCGTTAGCTAAGTTAAGTCGTCCGGTAGAATTCGAAATAGCGGATGGCAAGGCGGTTCTAGTAGTTGAAGTGTGTAAAGATTCTAATGTGGTGTTTGGTTCCGAGAACTTTAAAATTGATCTCATCCCGATGACCTTGGGTGATTTTGATATCGTGGTTGGTATGGATTGGCTCGATCATAATAGGGCCGATATTGCATGCCATGAGAAATCCATTCGTGTGAAGACCCCTAGCGGGAGAGAGCTAATTATTCATGGTGATAAACGAAGGAGACCGGTGCCGATATGCACTTTTGCACGGGCACTTCGTCTCGTTGTTACCGGTGGCATGGCTTTCCTTGCTCATGTTATTGATACTCGTAATGAGCCACCACCCATTCGTGAAATTCCGGTGGTGAGTGAGTTTGATGACATTTTTTCGGATGAGTTACCGGGTGTTCGGCGGAAAGACAAGTCGAATTTCGCATTGAGTTGGTTCCGGGAGCTACTCCCATTGCTAAAACTCCTTATCGTTTAGCACCGACGGAAATGCAAGAATTGTTGAATCAAATTCAAGAGTTACTTGAGAAGGGTTTTATTTGACCGAGTGCTTCGCCTTGGGGCGCTCCGGTCTTGTTCTTGAAGAAGAAAGATAGTAGTATGCGTATGTGCATTGATTATCGGGAGTTAAATAAAGTGATGATCAAGAATCGTTATCCATTGCCTAGGATTGACGATTTGTTTGATCAACTCCAAGGTGCGACATATTTCTCTAAAATTGACCTATGGTCCGGCTATCATCAAATGCGGGTCCGTGAGGAAGATATTGAGAAAACGGCCTTTCGAACGCGTTACGGGCATTTTGAGTTTGTGGTGATGCCTTTTGGTCTTACGAATGCGCCAGCGGCATTCATAGATCTTATGAACCGAGTGTGCCAGCCTATGTTGGACAAGTCGGTAATTGTGTTCATCGACGACATACTTGTCTATTCGAGGAGTATGAAGGAACATGAACATCATTTGCGTAGTGTGTTGAAGATTTTGAGAAAAGAGAAGTTATATGCTAAGTACTCAAAATGTGAATTTTGGCTAAGGGAGGTTCAATTCCTTGGCCATATTGTGAACAAGGATGGTATTCAAGTAGATCCGGGGAAGATAGAAATGGTGAAGAGTTGGGGACAACCGACTACGCCTACGAAAATCCGAAGTTTTCTCGGATTGGCCGGTTACTATCGTCAGTTTATCCAAGACTTTTCCAAGATTGCTTCGCCATTAACTAAGTTGACAAGGAAGAATATGAGATTCAATTGGGAGAACGAGCAAGAAATCGCTTTTCAATTGTTGAAAGAGAAATTGTGTAAAACTCCGATCTTAGTATTGCCGGAAGGTGTAGATGATATGACGATCTATTGTGATGCTTCTTTGAATGGGCTCGGGTGTGTTCTAAAGCAACGAGGTAAAGTCATCGCTTACGCCTCTCGCCAATTAAAGGAACATGAAAAGAGATACCCGACTCATGATCTCGAATTAGCGGCGGTGGTCCATGCTTTGAAAATTTGGCGTCATTACTTGTATGGTGTCAAGTGTACGATTTATTCGGATCACAAGAGTTTGAAACATCTTTTTGATCAACGGGATTTGAATTACCGTCAACGTAGATGGATGGATGTGGTGAAGGATTATGATTGTGAGATACTTTATCATCCGGGCAAGGCGAATGTAGTCGCGGATGTGTTAAGCCGAAAGAGTCACCACCCGGCGTTACGATTGGGATTGTTACGTATGATTATTACTAACGATTTTCTTGAAAAACTTGGTGTGATTCAAATAGAGGTTTACGTTCACAACAAGCATGCGGAACGAATTGTGGGGCAATCGGAATTCATTACGATGGGTTCGCGTGGTTTATTGTCTTTTCAAGAAAGAGTGTGGGTGCCTAAGATGGGTGATTTCCGAAAAGTGCTTCTTGATGAGGCGCACAAGTCTAAGTATTCCATACATCCGGGTGCGACGAAGATGTACCATGATTTGAAGAAAGATTATTGGTGGCCGGGAATAAAATGTGACGTTGTTAAGTATGTTGAGCAATGCGTCACGTGTTTGCAAGTTAAAGTCGAACACCAAAAGCCGTATGGTAAGTTGCAACCGCTAGAAATTCCGATGTGGAAGTGGGAGCATATTACCATGGATTTTATTACCAAGTTGCCGAAAACGGCAAGAAACCAATTTGACACTATTTGGGTGATTGTCGATAGATTGACGAAGAGTGCGTTGTTTCTTCCTATTAAAGAAGCAATTTCGTCAGAGGCACTCGTGAAGATGTTCATTAAAGAGGTGATATCGAGACATGGCGTTCTCGCGTCTATTGTTTCGGATCGGGACACGCGTTTTACTTCTCGATTTTGGAAGAAATTTCATGAAGATATGGGTACGAGGGTAAATATGAGTACGGCGTACCATCCTCAAACGGACGGTCAAAATGAACGTACGAATCAAACATTGGAGAATATGTTACGTGCGTGTATCATTGACTTCGGTGGTAGTTGGGATGAACATTTACCTTTGGTGGAATTCTCGTACAATAATAGTTTTCACTCTAGTATTGGAATGCCACCGTATGAGATGTTGTATGGTAGAAGGTATCGAACCCCGATTTGTTGGGGCGAAGTGGGACAAAGGGAAGTCGGGAGCTCTGACTTGGTATTGGAGACAAATGATAAAATCGATATGATTCGGGAACATTTGAAAAAGGCAAAAGATAGGCAAAAATCTTACGCCGATAAGCGTAGACATTTGATCGAATTCCAAGAAGGTGATATGGTGATGCTCAAGGTTTCGCCATGGAAGGGTATTATTCGGTTTCGGAAACGAGGAAAGTTATCTCCTCGGTTTATTGGGCCGTTTAAGGTTTTAGCTCGTGTTGGTGAAGTCGCGTATCGTTTGGAATTACCCGAAAAACTTGCGGGGATCCATAACACGTTTCATGTTTCTCACCTCCGTAAGTGTCTTGCGGATGATTCTTCATGGATGCCTTTAGACGAAATTGAGCTAAACAACAAGTTAGAATATGTTGAAGAGCCGATTTCTATACTCGATGAAAAGGTAAAAATGTTGCGTAACAAAGAGGTGAGGACCTTTAAGGTCCAATGGCGTCGTAGTAAAGGTTCTGAGTTTACTTGGGAGCCCGAAGAATTCGTGATGGTTTACCTTCCCTCGTGTCATATGGCTTGGATCGCGAGGACGCGCTCCGATTTAAGGGGGGGAGAGTTGTAACACCCCGTTTTCCTCGTGCGTGTTTAAAGGTACAACCTTAATTATTAGCACGCTTAAAACTTGTTCGTTATGTGATTAAATGAGCTACGGTTTTAGTTGTCGTATAAGTGTATATGTGTGTATATATATATATTTGAATGCGTGCATGTACGTGTTTATGTATGTGTCGGGATGGTGTTGAGTCGTGTGAGACTTAAGGCCGAAGCTTAGATGTGCATAGGAATAGTAAACGAGGTGTGCTAGTTGTATGAACCTTCGTTTTATGATTTGTTGTCAAAGTGACCAGGAACAGGCCAATGCCGCGCCGCGAGGAATGGGGCCGCGAAGCGACAAACAAAGCAAATCCAGATCAGAACTTGAGTTAAGAAGGGTCATTTTTCCTTCTTTATGTCGCGCCGCGACAAAGGAGCCGCGCCGCGACACCTCTGCAATTTCTGACTCCGAATTCTATTCAAATTAAATAGGGTTTAGGGGCAATTTGGTCTTTTTGCGTGTAGATCTGGTTGGAGCCTTTAATATCAACCACTTATCTTATTTTTCTTATTTCTTTTCCATTTTCTTTCACATTTTCCTCTCAAATCCTAAAACCCACTTAGATTAAACTCAAGATTGGAAGGTGAAGTTTTGTGAATCAATCCTAGAAGCAAGAATTAAAGTTGCTCTCCTTGTTATTAGCTACAAGAGGATAGTTTTGGTAAATCTCAACTCTAAGTTTTGAGTTTTAATTAGTTTAAGCTAGGGTTGGTTCATATGGAACTAGTGTGACCCATTTGAGGGTTAAATGGGTGGGTTTTTGGGTTAGATTGTTGAAAGGAAACCCTAAATAACTATTATCTAGGGTTTGGTCTTGTAATTTGAGGTTGTAAGTGCTAAATGATGTTGTTAGTCATTAATGCACTTTTAAAAGGATGAAAGAGTTGTTATTGTGTAAGTTTAACTTGATTTGTGAGTCAAAGAGTCAAAAGAGCACTAGTTGACCTAATCGGGTGAAATGGTTATGAAATACACCAAGTTTATGTTAGTTGATGTTATTAAACCCTAATCACTAGCTTTTAGTGATTTATGACGAGTCATGGCCATTAATGGGCGGTTTTGGTGTAGTTGAGTCATTTAATGCAAACGGGTCAATAAATGCTCAAGGGTTAGTGGTTGGCATTTAATTCAACTAGATTGTATGTTAATAAATGCATAATGTAATAGGTACGTTACATTGAAGGGTTGCAAGCTCGGTTAGCTTTCACAAGGGACTTGAGGTAAGTGGAAAATCTATATATGTATGTAAATGATTTACGTGCCGTATTAATGGTGTCACATAGCCGTTTTGTGACCATAGTTGTGAGACATAGCCGTTTTGTCCACGTTTTATATTTATGCACATAGCCGTGTTTGTGCATATAGTGGCGAGTAATAGCCGTGTTTTACTCCCACGTTATTATCCGTGTTATTGTGCACATAGCCGTGTTTGTGTACATGATTGTGAGTAATAGCCGTGTTTTACTCACATGTTGATCAAGTGATGCAATATCCGTTTTTGGGAACACTTGGGGGTGATGCCATAGCCGTTTTTGGAACACCTCGGGGGTTAGTATACCATAGCCGTGTTTGGGAGCTAACGGTTGTTATGAACATCGATGACTTGTTTCGCGAAGTCATTCCCTTGCGAAGATTTGGGTTAACCATGGGTTATAGTTGTTAACGTTAACATTTTAATTAATGCTATGATTACTATGCTATTAATGTTGCTAGTTGTACGATTTGATGATACTAGCTTGTTTATCGAGATGTTATGTGATTGTGTGCGTTATATGATATCGTGGATGCGTGTGGGTAAGTCTTATATGCATGTATATATTTATTCTACTCACTAAGCTTTGCTTACCCCTCTCGTTGTTTATCTTTTTAGATGCAGGCGCGGATAAGGGCAAGGGGGTCGTTGGACACTAGGTGTCCCTTGTTGTTGTTATGTTGGAGCTTTTGGAAGTTGGCCTAGTTTTAGGTAGTTTAGTCCCAAACCATGCTCGGAATGTCGTTTGGTTTATAAACTATCATTTGTAATGGGTCAAACTTGTACTAAACTTTATTTGTGGCCCCCGTGCCTATTGTAAACAATTAATTGTTGTGCATTTTAAAAAGAACTCGTGAAATGGGTTGCATATTTAATTGGCGTGTAATTGTGTTGTATAAAAAAAAAATTTATCATAAGGATTACGGGCTGGGTTGTTACAGAAATGAAAGTTTGTCTTTTAAAAACGAATGCAATGTTTGTAAAATGTATCATATAGAGGTCAAGTACCTCGCGATGTAATCAAATATTGTGATTCATTTATAATCGATATGGACTTCGTCCGGATGGATTAGGACGAGTCTTTACAATCACTTTACAAGATTGGAAGTAAGCTAGCAAACTTGGAAGTATTCTTGATTATATGAAACTAGAACTTATAGAAATTATGAAGAACACTTAGAACTTGAAGATAGAACTTGAGAGAGATCAATTAGATGAAGAAAATTGAAGAATGAAAGTGTTTGTAGGTGTTTTTGGTCATTAGTATATGGATTAGATATAAAGGATGTGTAATTTTGTTTACATGTAAATAAGTCATGAATGATTACTAATATTTTTGTAATTTTATGAGATATTTCATGCTAGTTGCCAAATAATGGTTCCCACATGTGTTAGGTGACTCAAATGGGCTGCTAAGAGCTGATCATTGGAGTATATATACCAATAGTACATACATCTAAAAGCTGTGTATTGTACGAGTACGAATACGAGTGCATACGAGTAGAATTGTTGTTGAAACTGAACGAAGATGTAATTGTAAGCATTTTTGTTTAGTAGAAGTATTTTGATAAGTGTCTTAAAGTCTTTCAAAAGTGTATGAATACATATTAAAACACTACATGTATATACATTTTAACTGAGTCGTTAAGTCATCGTTAGTCGTT
Organism: Rutidosis leptorrhynchoides; assembly: GCF_046630445.1. Taxonomy (NCBI): domain Eukaryota; kingdom Viridiplantae; phylum Streptophyta; class Magnoliopsida; order Asterales; family Asteraceae; genus Rutidosis; species Rutidosis leptorrhynchoides. The sequence goes on from NC_092335.1 coordinate 653,351,817, forward strand.
ACATGTAAATGTTGTTTTGAAACCTTTAAGTTAATGATCATGTTAAATGTTGTTAATCCAATGTTTATTATATCTAATGAGATGTTAAATTATTACATTATCATGATATTATGATATATTAATATATCTTAGTATGATATATATACAGTTAAATGTCGTTACAACGATAATCGTCACATATATGTCTCGTTTCGAAATCCTTAAGTTAGTAGTCTTGTTTTTACATATGTAGTTCATTGTTAATACACTTAATGATATATTTACTTTTCATTTAACATGTTTAACAAAGTGTATCAAAATCTTAATATGATTCATATGTATTTAGTAAGACGTTGTTATACCGATAATCGTTATATATATCGTTTCGAGTTTCTTAATTCAATAAAATCAATTTTATGTATATAACTCATTGTTAAAATACCTAATGAGATACTTACTTATCATAATATCATGTTAACTATATATATAATCATATATATGCCATCATATAGTTTTTACAAGTTTTAACGTTCGTCAATTAATCAAGTCTTAAAAAATTTGATTGCTTAACATGTTGGAAACACTTAATTATGTAAATAACAATTTCATTTAATATATATAAACATGGAAAAGTTCGGGTCACTACAGTTGATAATGCTAAAAACGAACATATATTTCATAGCATTATCCTTCAAGAAAGACAAGCTTTTAGTTGCAATTGTTCTACTTACAAGTGATATTCGTTTAAATAATAAAAGGTAAAGACAAAAGACAGATTTGACAAATTGAAGACACAAACGACCAAAAAGCTAAAAAGTACAAAGTACAATCAAAATGGTTCAAATTATTGATGAGAAACGTCTAAAATTTACAAGAGTACGAGCCGCAAAATGCAAAGTACAAGATATTAAATAGTTTGAAAGGACGTTCAAACATTCGGAACCTGGACTAGAGTCAACTCTCAACGCGCGACGCAACGGACTAAAAATTACAAATCAACTATGCACATGAATATAATATAATATATATATAATTATATAAAATTATATATATATTATATATATTAAATAAATATGTCGACAAGCTAGGAGCCAAAAAGTATGTGACCAGGAAATGACGGCCATGCGATCGCATAGCCAGAAGGCACAAAACTCATGCGACCGCATGAGTTACTGTAGCAGGCCACATTCTTTAAATACAACGAATTCTGGCCGAATTTTTACTCATAATATTTCAATCTCTCTTACTCTCAAATATATTTATATTTTAATTTTAATTATAATTCTAATATTAAAGTTTAATAATAAGGTTATAGTGGCAAATGTTGTAAGTGTGTAAGTCAAAATTCTATCCGTGTAACGCTAGGCTATTATTAATCATTGTAAGTTATTTTCAACCTTTTTAAACTAATGTCTCGTAGCTAAGTTATTATTATGCTTATTTAAGCCGAAGTAATCGTGATGTTGGGCTAAATATTAAAGACGGGGTAATTGGGCTTTGGACCATAATTGGGGTTTGGATAAAAGAACGACACTTGTGGAAATTAGACTATGGGCTATTAATGGGCTTTATATTAACTAAATGATACTCGTTAATTTAATATATAGACTTATAATTTGACGTATTTATATATAACCACATACGCTTAACTGGGTACGGTGGGCGGGATATCTATAAATACCAATAATTATTCATTTGACCGGACACGGGGATGGATTAATAATCAATAGACTTGTTGAAACAGGGGTGAATTACATACAAGGGTAATTGGTGTAATTGTTAACAAAATAATAAAACCTTGGATTACACGCAGTCGATAACCTGGTGTATTCATTAAACAAAGTATTAAGACCTTGTTACAGTTCGAATCCCCAATTAGTTGGAATATTTGACTTCGGGTATAAGGATAATTTGACGAAGACTCTCGCACTTTATATTTATGACTGATGGACTATTATGGACAAAACCGTATGGACATATTGAATAACCCAGGACAAAGGAAAATTAACCCATGGTAATAAACTAAAATCAACAAGTCGAACATCATGATTACGGAAGTTTAAATAAGCATAATTCCTTTATTTCATATTTTATCGCACTTTTATTTACTGTCATTTTATTTATTGCACTTTTAATTATCATACTTTTTAATTATCGCAATTTTATTTATCGTACTTTTATTTATCGCACTTTAATTATTGTCATTTACTTTACGCTCTAAATTAAGTTATATTTATTTTTAATATTTTACATTAGGTTTTAACTGCGACTTAAGACATAAAATCGACAAACCGGTCATTAAACGGTAAAAACCCCCCTTTTATAATAATAATAATACTACTTATATATATATATATATATATATATATATATATATATACAAATATATTTTTTAAAATATAGCGTTAAACTTGGCTAGTTCTCTGTGGATGGACCGGACTTACTGAAAACTACACTACTGTACGATTAGGTACACTGCCTATGAAATGTCCCGTTCACATTGATTATAAACGTTCCATATTAATTGATTTCGTCGCGAGGTTTTGACCTCTATATGAGACGTTTTTCAAAGACTGCATTCATATTTAAAACAACCATAACCTTTATTTTATCTATAAAGGTTTAAAAAGTATTACGTAGATTATCAAATAATGATAATCTAAAATATATTGTTTACACACGACCATTACATAATGGTTTACAATAAGAATATATTACATTAAAAATAAGTTTCTTGAATGCAGTTTTTACATAATATCATACAATCATGGACACCAAATCTTGTCCTTATTTTAGTATGCAACAGCGGAAGCTCTTAATAATCACCTGAGAATAAACATGCTTAAAACGTCAACAAAAATGTTGGTGAGTTATAGGTTTAACCTATATATTATCAAATCATAATAATAGACCACAAGATTTCATATTTCAATATACATCACATACATAGAGATAAAAATCATTCATATGGTGAACACCTAGTAACCGACATTAACAAGATGCATATAGGAATATCCCCTATCATTCCGGGAAATCCTTCGGACATGATAAAAACAACATCGAAGAACTAAAGCATCCGGTACTTTGGATGGGGTTCGTTAGGCCCAATAGATCTATCTTTAAGATTCGCGTCAATTAGTAGATCGGTTTACTAATTCTTAGTCTACCAAGCAAAAGGGGCATATTCGGCTTCGATCATTCACCCATATAATTTAGTTTCAATTACTTGTGTCTATTTCGTAAAACATTTATAAAACTGCATGTATTCTAATCCCAAAATATTAGATTTTAAAAGTGGGACTATAACTCACTTTCACAGATTTTTACTTCATCGGGAAGTAAGACTTGGCCACTGGTCGATTCACGAACCTATAACAAATATATACATATTTATCAAAGTATGTTCAAACTATATTTACAACATTTTTAATACGTTTTAATGTTTTAAGTTTATTAAGTCAGATGTCCTTGTTAGTAACCTACAACTAGTTGTCCACAATTAGATGTACAGAAATAAATTGATATATATTATCTTGAATTAATCCACGACCCAGTGTATACACGTCTCAGGCTAGATCACAACTCAAAGTATATATATTTTTGGAATCAACCTCAACCCTGTATAGCTAACTCTAACATTACTGCATATAGAGTGTCTATGGTTGTTCCAAATAATATATATACATGGGTCGATATGATATGTCAAAACATTTACATATGTGTCTATGGTATCCTAAGATTACATAATATATTAGAATACATGTATAATACAATATAAGTTAGCTAGGATATGATTTGTATAGAATTGTTACAATATTTCCCGTAACTACAACAATCAAAAAATATCCAATCTTGTTTTACCCATAACTTCTTCGTTTTAAATCCGTTTTGAGTTAATAAAATTGCTATGGTTTCATATTGAACTCTATTTTATGAATATAAAAAGAAAAAGTATAGGTTTATAGTCAAAAATATAAGTTACAAGTCATTTTTTGTAAGAGGTAGTCATTTCAGTCGAAAGAACGACGTCTTGATGACCATTTTGAAAAACATACTTCCACTTTGAGTTTAACCATGTTTTTTGGATATAGTTTCATGTTCATAAGAAAAATCATTTTCCCAGAAGAAAAAATTTTAAATCACAGTTTATCACAGTTTTTAATTATCAAACACAAAACAGCCCGCGGTGTTACTACGATGGCGTATGTTCGGTTTTACGGTGTTTTTCGTGTTTCCAGGTTTTAAATCATTAAGTTAGCATATCATATAGATATATAACATGTGTTTAGTTGATTTTAAAAGTCAATTTAGAAGGATTAACTTTTGTTTGCGAACAAGTTTAGAATTAACTAAACTATGTTCTAGTGATTTCAAGTTTAAACCTTCGAATAAGATAGCTTTATATGTATGAATCGAATGATGTTATGAACATCATTACTACCTCAAGTTTTGTGGGTAAATCTACTAGAAAAGAGACAAATGGATCTAGCTTCAAAGGATCCTTGGATGGCTTGAAAGTTCTTGAAGCAGAATCATGACACGAAAACAAGTTCAAGTAAGATCATCACTCGAAATAAGATTGTTATAGTTATAGAAATTGAACCAAAGTTTGAATATGAGTATTACCTTGTATCAGAAAGATATCTTACTGTAAATAAGAAAGATTTCTTGAGGTTGGATGGTCACTTTATAAGATTGGAAGTAAGCTAGCAAACTTGGAAGTATTCTTGATTTTATCAAACTAGAACTTATAGAATTTATGAAGAACACTTAGAACTTGAAGATAGAACTTGAGAGAGATCAATTAGATGAAGAAAATTGAAGAATGAAAGTGTTTGTAGGTGTTTTTGGTCGTTGGTATATGGATTAGATATAAAGGATGTGTAATTTTGTTTACATGTAAATAAGTCATGAATGATTACTAATATTTTTGTAATTTTATGAGATATTTCATGCTAGTTACCAAATGATGGTTCCCACATGTGTTAGGTGACTCACATGGGCTGCTAAGAGCTGATCATTGGAGTATATATACCAATAGTACATACATCTAAAAGCTGTGTATTGTACGAGTATGAATACGGGTGCATACGAGTAGAATTGTTGATGAAACTGAACGAGGATGTAATTGTAAGCATTTTTGTTAAGTAGAAGTATTTTGATAAGTGTCTTGAAATCTTTCAAAAGTATACGAATACATATTAAAACACTACATGTATATACATTTTAACTGAGTCGTTAAGTCATCGTTAGTCGTTACATGTAAATGTTGTTTTGAAACCTTTAAGTTAACGATCTTGTTAAATGTTGTTAACCCAATGTTAATTATATCTAATGAGATGTTAAATTATTACATTATCATGATATTATGATATATTAATATATCTTAGTATGATATATATATATAGTTAAATGTTGTTACAACGATAATCGCTACATATATGTCTCGTTTCGAAATCATTAAGTTAGTAGTCTTGTTTTTACATATGTAGTTCATTGTTAATACACTTAATGACATGTTTACTTATAATTTATCATGATTAAACATAGTGTATCAATATCTTAATATGATTCATATGTACTTAGTAAGACGTTGTTATAACGATAATAGTTATATATATCGTTTCGAGTTTCTTAATTCAATAAACTCAATTTTATGTATATAACTTATTGTTAAAATACCTAATGAGATACTTACTTATCATAATATCATGTTAACTATATATATAATCATATATATGTCATCGTATTGTTTTTACAAGTTTTAATGTTCGTGAATCACCGGTCAACTTGGGTGGTCAATTGTCTATATGAAACCTATTTCAATTAATCAAATCTTAACAAGTTTGATTGCTTAACATGTTGGAGACACTTAATCATGTAAATAACAATTTCATTTAATATATATAATCATGGAAAAGTTCGGGTCACTACAGTACCTACCCGTTAAATAAATTTCATCCCGAAATTTTAAGCAGTTGGAGGTGTTGACGTATCTTCTGGAAATAAGTGCGGGTATTTCTTCTTCATCTAATATTCTCATTCCCAGGTGAACTTGGGACCTCTACGAGCATTCCATCGAACTTTAACAATTGGTATCTTGTTTTGCTTAAGTCTTTTAACCTCACGATCCATTATTTCGACGGGTTCTTCGACGAATTGAAGTTTTTCGTTGATTTGGATTTCGTCTAATGGAATAGTGAGATCTTCTTTAGCAAAACATTTCTTCAAATTTGAGACGTGGAAAGTGTTATGTACAGCCTCGAGTTGTTGTGGTAATTCAAGTCGGTAAGCTACTGGTCCGACACGATCAATAATCTTGAATGGTCCTATATACCTTGGATTTAATTTCCCTCGTTTACCAAATCAAACAACGCCTTTCCAAGGTGCAACCTTAAGCATGACCATCTCTCCAATTTCAAATTCTATATCTTTTCTTTTAATGTCAGCGTAGCTCTTTTGTCGACTTTGGGCGGTTTTCAACCGTTGTTGAATTTGGATGATCTTCTCGGTAGTTTCTTGTATTATCTCCGGACCCATAATATGTCTATCCCCTACTTCACTCCAACAAATCGGAGACCTGCACTTTATACCATAAAGTGCTTCAAACGGCGCCATCTCAATGCTTGAATGGTAGCTGTTGTTGTAGGAAAATTCTGCTAACGGTAGATGTCGATCCCAACTGTTTCCGAAATCAATAACACATGCTCGTAGCATGTCTTCAAGCGTTTGTATCATCCTTTCACTCGGCCCATCAGTTTGTGGATGATAGGCAGTACTCATGTCTAGACAAGTTCCTAATGCTTGCTGTAATGTCTGCCAGAATCTTGAAATAAATCTGCCATCCCTATCAGAGATAATAGAGATTGGTATTCCATGTCTGGAGACGACTTCCTTCAAATACAGTTATGCTAACTTCTCCATCTTGTCATCTTCTCTTATTGGCAGGAAGTGTGCTGATTTGGTGAGACGATCAACTATTACCCAAATAGTATCAAAACCACTTGCAGTCCTTGGCAATTTAGTGATGAAATCCATGGTAATGTTTTCCCATTTCCATTCTGGGATTTCGGGTTGTTGAAGTAGACCTGATGGTTTTTGATGCTCCGCTTTGACCTTAGAACACGTCAAACATTCCCCTACGTATTTAACAACATCGGCTTTCATACCTGGCCACCAAAAATGTTTCTTGAGATCCTTGTACATCTTCCCCGTTCCATGATGTATTGAGTTTCTGGTTTTATGAGCTTCTCTAAGTACCATTTCTCTCATATCTCCAAATTTTGGTACCCAAATTCTTTCAGCCCTATACCGGGTTCCGTCTTCCCGAATATTAAGATGCTTCTCTGATCCTTTGGGTATTTCATCCTTTAAGTTTCCCTCTTTTAAAACTCCTTGTTGCGCCTCCTTTATTTGAGTAGTAAGGTTAGTGTGAATCATTATATTCATAGATTTTACTCGAATGGGTTCTCTGTCCTTTCTGCTCAAGGCGTCGGCTACCACATTTGCCTTTCCCGGGTGGTAACGAATCTCAAAGTCGTAATCATTCAACAATTCAATCCACCTACGTTGCCTCATATTTAGTTATTTCTGATTAAATATGTGTTGAAGACTTTTGTGGTCGGTATATATAATACTTTTGACCCCATATAAGTAGTGCCTCCAAGTCTTTAATGCAAAAACAACTGCGCCTAATTCCAAATCATGCGTCGTATAATTCTGCTCGTGAATCTTCAATTGTCTAGATGCATAAGCAATTACTTTCATTCGTTGCATTAATATACAACCGAGACCTTGCTTTGAGGCGTCACAATATAACACAAAATCATCATTCCCTTTAGGTAATGACAATATAGGTGCCGTAGTTAACTTTTTCATTAACAATTGAAACGCTTTCTCTTGTTCATCTTTCCATTCAAATTTCTTCCCTTTATGCGTTAATGCAGTCAAGGGTTTTGCTATTCTGGAAAAGTCCTGGATGAATCTTCTGTAGTAACCAGCTAGTCCTAAAAACTGACGTATGTGTTTTGAAGTTTTCGGGGTTTTCCATTTTTTAACGGTTTCAATCTTTGCTGGATCCACCTGAATACCTTCTTTGTTCACTATGTGACCGAGGAATTGAACTTCTTCCAACCAAAATGCACACTTTGAAAACTTAGCGTACAGTTTTTCTTTTCTCAGCAACTCTAGCACTTTTCTCAAATGTTCTTCGTGCTCTTGATCATTCTTCAAGTAAATAAGTATGTCATCGATAAAAACAATGACAAACTTGTCAAGATATGGCCCACACACTCGGTTCATGAGGTCCATGAACACAGCTGGTGCGTTAGTCAATCCAAACGGCATAACCATAAACTCGTAATGACCGTAACGCGTCCTAAAAGCAGTCTTTGGAATATCATCCTCCTTCACCCGCATTTGATGAAATCCAGAACGTAAATCGATCTTCGAATAAACAGACGAGCCTTGTAGTTGATCAAATAAGTCGTCAATTCTCGGTAGTGGGTAGCGGTTCTTGATGGTAAGTTTTTTCAACTCTCGGTAGTCGATACACAACCTGAATGTACCATCTTTCTTCTTGACAAACAGGACAGGAGCTCCCCATGGTGATGTACTTGGTCGAATGAAACCACGCTCTAAAAGTTCTTGTAATTGGCTCTGAAGTTCCTTCATTTCGCTGGGTGCGAGTCTGTATGGAGCACGAGCTATTGGTGCAGCTCCCGGTACAAGGTCTATTTGAAATTCAACGGATCGGTGTGGAGGTAGTCCCGGTAATTCTTTCGAAAATACATCGGGAAATTCTTTTGCGACGGGAACATCAGTGATGTTCTTTTCTTCGGAATTGACTTTCTCGACGTGTGCTAGCACATCATAGCAACATTTTCTTATTAGTTTTTGTGCCTTCAGGTTACTAATAAGATTTAACTTCGCGTTGCTCTTTTCTCCGTACACCATTAAGGGTTTTCCTTTTTCTCGTATAATACGAATTGCATTTTTGTAACAAACGATTTCTGCTTTCACCTTTTTCAACCAGTCCATGCCAATTATTACATCAAAACTTCCTAACTCGACTAGTATTAAATCAATTTTAAACGTTTCATCCCCCAGTTTAATTTCTCTCTCGCGACATATATTATCTGCTGAAATTAATTTACCGTTTGCTAATTCGAGTAAAAATTTACTATCCAAAGGCATCAATGGGCAACTTAATTTAGCACAAAATTCTCTACTCATATAGCTTCTATCCGCACCCAATTAAATAAAACATAAGCAGATTTATCATCAATAAGAAACGTACCCAATGTCGTGCAAAACCCCTGATGATTTTCTTCACACCTATGACATGGCTGTTTTTTATTTTTGTTGTCGCTGTTGTTATTGAGGTTTTTGTTGGGATTGTTATTGTTGTTGAAACGGTTGTTGTAGTTGTTGTTTTTGTTGGGATGTTTGTTGTAGTTATTGATAGGATTGCGGTTATTGTTGCGATTGTTGTTGCGGTTGTTGGGATAGTTGTTGCGATTGTTGTTGTAATTGTTGTTGTTGTTGTACTGGTGACTCTTGTCACCGTTTTCCTCCCACTTCCTCTTGAGTTGTTTCGTGTTGGCTTCTTCGGCCGCCTGCTCTTTAATTCTTCCCTCAATCTGATTTATGAGTTTATGAGCCATTCAACTTGCCTTCTGTATAGAAGCGGGTTCGTGTGAACTCACATCTTCTTGAATCCTTACTGGTAACCCTTTTACAAACGCGTCGATCTTCTCTTCTTCATCTTCGAATGCTCCCGGACAAAATAGGCACAACTCTGTGAATCGTCGTTCATATGTGGTAACGTCGAACCCTTGTGTTCGTAACTCTCTTCCGCTGTTGCATACTAAAATAAGGACAAGATTTGGAGTCCATGCTTGTATGATATTATGTAAAAACTGCATTCAAGAAACTTATTTTTGATGTAATATATTCTTATTGTAAACCATTATGTATTGGTCTTGTGTAAACAGTATATTTTAGATTATCATTATTTGATTATCTACGTAATGCTTTTTAAACCTTTATAGATAAAATAAAGGTTATGGTTGTTTTAAAAATGAATGCAGTCTTTGAAAAACGTCTCATATAGAGGTCAAAACCTCGCGACGAAATCAATTAATATGGAACGTTTATAATCAATGTGAACGGGACATTTCAGTTGGTATCCGAGCGTTGGTCTTAGAGAACCAGAAATTTTCATTAGTGTGTCTTATCGAGTTTGTTAGGATACATTAGTGAGTCTGGACTTCGACCGTGTTTTCTTTAAAAATGATTGCTTAACACTTTTGTTGGAAACTATATATTATTAACATGTAAATATTATGTGATATATTAACCTCTTAATGTGTTTGATATTGTGTGATAGATGTCTACCACTAGTACAAATCCCATTGATTCACCTAATAATAATGAAGAGTCGAATATATTTTGGGAAGATTCACAAATTCCCGAAGAGGAACAGGAAGAGGAGGAACCGGAAGAGGAGGAACCGGAAGAGGAGGAACCGGAAGAAGAATAGGTTCCGGAGGAAGAAATATTTATACCTATAGTAAATCGATTAAATAAAAGAAAATCCTCAACCAACGGACCAAAGTTAATAATGGTCAATGATGTTTCCGCCGAGGAAGTAAAATATTGGGAAGATTACCAATTTTCTGATGAATCGGATCCCGATGAGGATTCCGATGATGTTATAGAAATTACATCGACACAATTTAATAAAGCGAAAGAAAATAATAAGGGAAAGGTATAAAAATAGAGAAACCCGATTCCAACCCCGATGAACTTTATATGTATCGGCAACATCCGTATTTCCTAAAATGTAACAATGACCCGGGAACCTCTAAACCACCAGGTTTTTCTAAACCATTGTGGAAAACGACGGCTCGTATTAGAGGAACACCATATATTCTTAGAAAATTAGGAAAGCGAACCAAGTCCGAAGAAGAAGAAACCAGTGATTCAGATTAGAGGGTTGTAATCATGTTATGTATTATATGTATTGTAGTGTGCTTGTACTTTTATGTTCTATGTAAAAATTGCTTGTATTGTTTGTTAATTATCTTTTACGAATTTAATCCTTGTCTATTTTACAGTATAAAAACAAAATGGACGTTAAGGGTAGACAACCGAATATTTTAGAAGACCTACCAGAGGATATGATTGAGGAAATCTTGTCTAGAGTCGGTCAGAATTGATCAGCACATTTAGTTATGGCGAAATTAACTTGTCAAACATTTGAAAAACTTTCCAGAAATGCCTTAGTTTATAAAAGGCTTTCCTTTGATAGGTGGGGTATATCACATTGGGGAGACCGTAAGTTACGCCGTGTTTTCTTTAAAGCATTAAATGCGGGGAACCCAAATGCAATTTTACGCTACGGGTTACGAACCTATTTTGACTCAACGTATCCCAACATAGGATTTCGTGAGTTAGAAAGAGCTTCTAACATGCAACATAAAGAAGCATGTTATACTTATGGGTTAGTGATGTTCGCTTCTTATCAAAGTGAGAAAAAGAACATTGGGTTACAACTTTTAAATAAAACCTTTCCACAAGTGACGGATTCAGTGGTAGGGGTGAGAAACAAGGTTTTTAGATTATTACGGGGCTGTTGGACATTACAAAACCCTCGTCCTTTTGACGACATTACAACATGCTGCCTAGCCAATGGTCATAACGGTTACTTTCCACAAGATCAAGGATGGGAACTCGTCTTAGTAAAACCTGAATGCATGACTTGTTTTTGGACTTATGAATTACGTGTCTTTATTTCCTTTGCTGAACAACTTGCGTATTAACTAGATTTATCTTCAAAACTGTCCTGTATCATAGTGTACTATATTTCATGTTATATGTAATATAACGAAGTTGTAAGTTTGAAGAATATTTGTATGTGATATATTATTATAATCAGTTTTTCATATGGAATTGTAGTAGTTGAATTGTATATTAGCTACTAAGTATGAACTTAACGGGTAGGTAGTACCCGAATTTAAACTTATAAAACACTAATATGAAGAAAAAGATTTTATAAATGAGTTCATATTATGCTACGAAATACTATTGACTACTCTTAATATTCTGTATGATTAACTCGATTCAGTTGGCTATTTTGAAGGAAATGGCACCGACTACTCGACACACCATGAATATGAGCGAAGAGGAATTTCTTACCTTTCTTGCTGCAAACATAGCTGCAGTACAGGCTGCGCTACATACCAACAATAACTCTGAATCTAGCAATGCAGCTAATGGCGTAAGAAATCGTGTAGGATGCTCCTACAAAGAATTCACTGCCTGCAAACCTTTAGAATTTGATGGAACCGAAGGACCAATTGGAATGAAACGGTGGACCGAGAAGGTCGAATCGGTGTTTGCCATAAGTAAGTGTACTGAAGAGGACAAAATTAAGTATGCTACGCATACCTTCACAGGTACGGCGTTAACATGGTGGAATACCTATCTCGAGCAGGTAGGACAAGATGCTGCTTACGCATTACCATGGTCAGTATTCAAGCAATTGATGAACGGCTTCGATCATTCACCCATATTGATATGGTTGTTCCAATAAATACACGACCTAGTGTATACACGTCTCAGGCTAGATCACAACTCAAAGTATATATATTTTTGGAATTAACCTCAACCCTGTATAGCTAACTCCAACATTACTGCATATAGAGTGTCTATGGTTGTTCCAAATAATATATATACATGGGTCGATATGATATGTCAAAACATTTTCATACGTGTCTATGGTATCCTAAGATTACATAATATATTAGAATACATGTATAATACAATATAAGTTAGCTAGGATATGATTTGTATAGAAATGTTACAATATTTCCTGTAGCTACAACAATCAAAAAATATCTAACTTGTTTTACCCATAACTTCTTTGTTTTAAATCCGTTTTGAGTGAATTAAATTACTATGGTTTCATATTGAACTCTATTTTATGAATCTAAAAAGAAAAATTATAGGTTTATAGTCGGAAATATAAGTTACAAGTCATTTTTTGTAAGAGGTAGTCATTTCAATCGAAAGAACGACGTCTTGATGACCATTTTGAAAAACATACTTTCACTTTGAGTTTAACCATGATTTTTGGATATAGTTTCATGTTCATAAGAAAATTCATTTTCCCAGAAGAACAACTTTTAAATCAAAGTTTATCATAGTTTTTAATTATCAAACCCAAAACAGCCCGCGGTGTTACTACGACGGCGTATGTCAGGTTTTACGGTGTTTTTCGTGTTTCCAGGTTTTAAATCATTAAGTTAGCATATCATATAGATATAGAACATGTGTTTAGTTGATTTTAAAAGTCGAGTTAGAAGGATTAACTTTTGTTTGCGAACAAGTTTAGAATTAACTAAACTATGTTCTAGTGATTTCAAGTTTAAACCTTCGAATAAGATAGCTTTATATGTATGAATCGAATGATGTTATGAACATCATTACTACCTCAAGTTTTGTGGATAAATATACTGGAAAATAGACAAATGGATCTAGCTTCAAAGGATCCTTGGATGGCTTGAAAGTTCTTGAAGCAGAATCATGACACGAAAACAAGTTCAAGTAAGATCATCACTCGAAATAAGATTGTTATAGTTATAGAAATTGAACCAAAGTTTGAATATGATTATTACCTTGTATTAGAAAGATATCTTACTGTAAATAAGAAAGATTTCTTGAGATTGGATGATCACTTTACAAGATTGGAAGTAAGCTAGCAAACTTGGAAGTATTCTTGATTTTATGAAACTAGAACTTATAGAATTTATGAAGAACACTTAGAACTTGAAGATAGAACTTGAGAGATATCAAATAGATGAAGAAAATTGAAGAATGAAAGTATTTTTAGGTGTTTTTGGTCGTTGGTATATGGATTAGATATAAAGGATGTGTAATTTTGTTTACATGTAAATAAGTCATGAATGATTACTAATATTTTTGTAATTTTATTAGATATTTCATGCTAGTTGCCAAATGATGGTTCCCACATGTGTTAGGTAACTCACATGGGCTACTAAGAGCTGATCATTGGAGTTTATATACCAATAGTACATACATCTAAAGCTGTGTATTGTACGAGTACGAATACGGGTGCATACGAGTAGAATTGTTGATGAAACTGAACGAGGATGTAATTGTAAGCATTTTTGTTCAGTAGAAGTATTTTGATAAGTGTCTTAAAGTCTTTCAAAAGTGTATGAATATATATTAAAACACAACATGTATATACATTTTAACTGAGTCGTTAAGTCATCGTTAGTCGTTACATGTAAATGTTGTTTTAAAACCTTTAAGTTAACGATCATGTTAAATGTTGTTAACCCAATGTTTATTATATCTAATGAGATGTTAAATTATTACATTATCATGATATTATGATATATTAATATATCTTAGTATGATATATATACAGTTAAATGTTGTTACAACGATAATCGCTACATATATGTCTCGTTTCGAAATCATTAAGTTAGTAGTCTTGTTTTTACATATGTAGTTCATTGTTAATACACTTAATGACATGTTTACTTATAATTTATCATGATTAAACATAGTGTATCAATATCTTATTATGATTCATATGTATTTAGTAAGACGTTGTTATAACGATAATCGTTATATATATCGTTTCGAGTTTCTTAATTCAATAAACTCAATTTTATGTATATAACTCATTGTTAAAATACCTAATGAGATACTTACTTATCATAATATCATGTTAACTATATATATAATCATATATATGTCATCATATTGTTTTTACAAGTTTTAACGTTCGTGAATCACCGGTCAACTTGGGTGGTCAATTGTCTATATGAAACCTATTTCAATTAATCAAGTCTTAACAAGTTTGATTGCTTAACATGTTGGAGACACTTAATCATGTAAATAACAATTTCATTTAATATATATAATCATGGAAATGTTCGGGTCACTACAGCCTATAAGTGTTGTAGCAAGGTTTAGGTATATCCATTCTATAAATAAATAAATAACTTGTATAAAATTGTATCGTATTTAATAATATTTCGCAATAAAAATATAACTATTTCGTATACACCTCTACATACATCAAGTATTTTTGGCACCGCTGCCGGGGACAAACAACGCCGAAAGCGAAACGCTATATAAAAAAAAGATTTTTAATTTACTTTTGTAAAAATACGTTTTAAATATTAAAAATAAAAATTTAAAACATAAAAAAAAGAGTAAAACGAAAATATATATTTTATAAAGTATAAAAGTATTTTTTTTAGATCTTAAAAATATAAGTGTATTTTAATTACTTATTTTAAATTTTATAAAAAATCAAAGTAAAAAAGTAAAAAAAAATAATAATAATAATAATAATAATAATAAAACATTGAACCTACAGATTTTGAACCTGCATGTGAACTGAACCTGACCCTCATGCGATCGCATGAAGGTTCAGTTATAAAGCCATGCGACCGCATGGTCGTGTCTGACAGGTCCTGAACCTGAGCTGTACGGATTAGGGTTTGTTTAATTATTATTATTATTAATTAATTATAGTTAGAGTTTAATTTAATATTAGTTAATTTAAGTTTTAATTAATTTTGTTTTAATTAGCTTTATTAAATATATAAACTTAATACTATTATAAAATAATAATATAAAAATAATATTTTTATAAAAATAGGTAATTTTAGCATTTTTGTATTTTTTATTATTTAGTACGTAATTGTATATTTTTCGTTCGTACTTAGTTTTAAATTTAGTATTTGCCGCAGTTATTTTTATTTCTAGATTTTTAGGCTTTGCCGTAAAATTCTTTAAGTGCTTTTTCTTTAGACTAAGATTTAGATGCTTTAGAATTTTGCGACGCCATTTAATGTTTTAGTGCCTTTTTAAGTTATTGCCGTTTTGGATATAGAATTTCTTTAAGCTTTAATACCTTTAGACACAAGTTTTAATATTTAGTTTTTTGAATTCTAAGTTTCGACGCTTTATTTTCTTATTTTTATTTTTCGACTGTTTATTTTTTGACATTTGTTTTTCGACGCTTATTTTTTCGACCTTTTATTTTTTGACTTTTTTCGATGCACTCTTTTTCTTTCTTATTTCTCGACGCTCTAGTTTTTAGGACATAGAATTTTCTATTTCTTCTCTAAAATTTCAAAACAAAAAAAATTATTTTAAGCTGTTAAATTGATAGACATCCAAAATTTTCTGGTTCGTAGTAATAGTTGGATTTGTTAGTGGCGAGTTGTGGGCTTCCGATTTAAAGGGTCCTGGCTACCTGCTGCATCTATTGGATATTCAAAACGTGGGCAAAATCAGAAAAGTCTATTAATTTGATAACTTATATAATTTTTATCTTTTATAACTAATAGGATATTCAGTGAATGCACCGAGCAAAACGTTCACCACCTTTTATACGTTCACCACCTGTAACTAGATCAAGACATCTAGCCAATATTGTCGCCGTTGATTTTTCTTTAAAATCGTCATCTAGTCGACCAAGTACTCCAATTCAAATTTTCGATAATCTATTTTTTGAACCCGACCTCACAATTGAGAATCCGGAGGATATTCAGGGACAATTTCGAGATCCTGAACCACTAATCATTCCTCCTGAAATACAAATCACTCATCCAGAGATTGTCGAGAAAGAAACCATTAAGTCAGAATCCTCTAGTGATTCAGATTCAACAAATTCAATCATGGAAAATTTGGAACCTCTAAGTATAGAAGACTGAATGAGAGCTAAACGCACTGGCCAAGGTCACGCAATTACTCAACCGGACATTAATGCGCCAGATTATGAAATTAAAGGACAAATCCTACATATGGTAACTAATCAATGCCAATTTAGTGGTGCACCGAAGGAAGATCCAAACGGACATCTTCGAACCTTTAATAGGATTTGTACTCTATTTAAAATCCTAGAAGTTGAGGATGAACAGATCTATCTCATGTTATTTCCCTGGACTTTAAAGGGAGAAGCCAAAGATTGGTTAGAATCGTTACCTAAAGGGGCGACTGATACATGGGATGTTTTAGTTGAAAATTTTCTTAAACAATTCTTTCCAGCATCTAAAGCCGTGAGACTTCAAGGAGAAATTGTTACGTTCACGCAAAATCCAAATGAAACTTTATATGAAGCGTGGACAAGATTTGGATAGTTATTGAGAGGATGTCCGCAACATGGTTTAGACACTTATCAAATAATGCAAATATTCTACCAAAGATGCAACATCACTACACGAAAAGACATAGATATAGCAGCTGGTGGTTCCATTATGAAGAAAATCGCAACTAAAGCTTACAAAATTATTGATAACACTGCTTCCCACTCATATGAGTGGCACCAAGAAAAAGATATTGTTAGATCATCTAAAGCAGCTAGAACTGATTCTAGCCATGACTTAGATTCCATTTCTGCAAAGATAGATGCTGTCGAGAGACGAATGGAAAAGATGACTAAAGATATTCACTCAATACGAATTAGTTGTGAGCAGTGTGGAGGACCACATTTGACAAAAGATTGTCTCAGTATTGAACAAACAATGGAACAAAGAGAGAATGTTTCATACATGAACCAAAGGCCTGGAAATAATTATCAGAATAATTATCAACCGTCAAGACCAATCTACAATCAAAATCAGAACTATAACCGAAATGTTCCATACAACAACCAATAAGGTCCTAGCAATCAAAGTGTATCTAACAATACTTACAATCAGCAAAGACCTATTTTTCAAATAAACCACCACAAACCGATGATAAAAAGCCAAATTTAAAAGATATGATGTCGAAGCTAGTTGAATCTCAAACTCAATTTTTCACATCTCAGAAACAAACCAATGAACAAAATGCTCAAGCATTTAGAAATCAACAAGCTTCTATTCAAAATCTGGAACAAGAAGTAAGCAACCTAGCAAGGTTAATAGGTGAAAGAAAACCGAGAAGTCTACCTAGCGATACAAATGCTAACCCCCGAAATAAAACAGCTAAAGCCATTACCACAAGAAGTGGTATTACACTTAAACCACCTGAAATGCCTGTAATTTCTGATGAAGCTATTCCCACTCCACAAGAACCACAGCCTGAACAAGATAAGGAAACAGAAACGGTAGTTGAAAAGGTTAATGAAGATAACACAGTTAAGGCTAAACCTTATGTTAAACCATATCAACCACCACTTCCTTACCCGAGTAAAATGGGAAAAGAAAGACTTGAAGCCGAGCAATCCAAATTCTTGGATATGTTTAAACAAATAAATGTAAATCTTGCTTTCATTGATGTAATTTCAGGAATGCCAAGATATGCTAAATTTCTAAAAGATCTAATCACAAATAGAAAGAAAATGGAAGAACTCTCGGCTATTACAATGAATGCTAATTGTTCTGCATTGTTGTTGAATAAGATACCAGAAAAATTATCAGATCCAGGAAGTTTCACAATTCCATGTTTTCTGGGCAGTCTTAGTTCAATAGAAGCATTGGCAGACTTAGGTGCTAGTATAAATTTAATGTCGTATTCACTATACACTAAACTAGACCTCGGAGAATTGAAACCAACACGAATAAGTATACAACTAGTCGATCGATCAGTAAAATATCCTAGAGGGATAATGGAGAACATGCTAGTTAAAGTTGGTACTTTAGTATTTCCAGTAGATTTTGTTATTCTGGACATGGAAGAAGATTCTCTAGTTCCTCTTATATTAGGAAGACCATTCTTAAACACGGCTAAAGCAATAATAGACGTGTTCGGTAAGAAACTGACCCTAAGTATAGAGGACGAGAGTGTTACTTTTTCTATGGATAGAGCCATGCAACAACCGCAATCTGCATATGATACATGTTATTATATTCAAACTATAGATTCACATGCAGAATTGTTAGAAGAATTTCCAGAATTGCAAGGAACAGGAGAATGTTCTTTAGGAGAAGGAACTGAACCAATTGATGAAGCTGAAATGTTAGCCACACTCATGGCTAATGGATATAAACCAACAACAGAAGAAATTCAAATGCTAAATGAAGAAGACAGATATCGATATAAATTATCGATAGAAGAACCACCGACATTAGAGTTAAAGCCACTTCCAAACCATTTAGAATACACTTATATACATGGTGAATCTGAATTACCAGTAATAATATCGTCTTCTCTTACGAAAAATGAAAAATCTCAACTCATTTCTGTGCTAAAAGCTCATAAACCAGCTATTGCATGGAAGATTCATGACATTAAAGGCATAAGTCCTTCGTATTGCACACATAAAATCCGTATGGAAGAAGGTCATAAAACCTATGTGCAACGCCAACGAAGACTAAATCCTAATATGCAAGATGTTGTTAAGAAAGAAATTATTAAACTGCCAGATGCATGTTTAATTTATCCAATTTCTGATAGTCTATGGGTAAGCCCAGTTCAATGTGTACCTAAGAAGGGTGGCATGACTATCATAACAAATGAAAAAAATGAGCTTATTCCTACTAGGACTGTAACAGGATGGCGTGTTTGTATTGCTTATAGAAAATTAAATGACGCCACCTGAAAAGATCACTTTCCCTTACCTTTCATTGATCAAATGTTGGAAAGGTTAGACGGAAATAGTTACTATTGTTTTTTTGACGGTTTTTCCGGATATTTTCAAATTCCAATAGCACCCGAGGACCAAGAGAAAACCACATTCACGTGCCCTTATGGTACTTTTGCTTACAAACGCATGCCATTTAGACTTTGCATCGCCCCTGCAACCTTTCAAAGGTGCATGATGACGATTTTTCACGACATGATAGAAGAATGCATGGAAGTTTTCATGGATGACTTTTCAGTCTTCGGTGATACATTTGAATCATGTCTAGTTAATCTTGAACGAATGCTTATTAGATGCGAATAATTAAATCTAGTTTTTAATTGGGAGAAATGCCATTTCATGGTTAGAGAAGGTATCGTTCATGGTCATAAAATTTCAAAAGAAGGAATTGAAGTGGATAGAGCTAAAGTAGAAGTAATTGCTAAACTTCCACATCCTACCAATGTTAGAGGAGTTAGGAGTTTTCTAGGGCATGCCGGTTTTAACCGACGTTTCATAAAAGATTTTTCTAAAATTGCCACTCCTATGAACAAACTCCTAGAAAAGGATGCTCCATTCATCTTTTCAGACGAATGCATCAAATCTTTTAATATTCTTAAAGAAAAACTCACTTATGCGCCGATCATGATAACTCCAAATTGGAATCTACCGTTTGAACTCATGTGCGATGCAAGTTATTTTGCAATGGGAGCCGTTTTAGGACAAAGGATTGAAAAACGATTTCAACCTATTTATTATGCTAGTAAGACTTTACAAGGAGCACAAACGAATTACATAACTACTGAAAAAGAACTCCTTGCTATTGTCTTTGCTTTTGATAAATTTCATTCATATCTCGTTCTAGCTAAAACGGTGGTCTATACTGACCATTCTGCTCTTAGATGCCTATTTTTGAAACAAGATGCCAAACCACGATTAATCCGTTGGATCTTACTCTTACAAGAGTTCGATATTGAGATTCGAGACAAAAAGGGAGCAGAAAATATCGCCACTGATCGTCTTTCTCGTCTTGAAAATCCTAAATTAGAAGTTCTAAATAAATCGGGCATACAAGATAACTTTCCTGATGAATATCTATTAAAGATATATTATAATGAAATTCCATGGTTTGCAGACTATGTAAACTACTTAGTATGTGGATTCCTTGAAAAAGGGTTGTCGTACCAAAAACGAAAGAAATTCTTTAGTGATATAAAACACTATTTCTGGGAAGATCCACATTTGTTTAAAAGTTGTCCCGATGGAATAATCTGCCGATGTGTATTCGGGGATGAAGCTAGTCAAATCTTAAACCGTTGTCATACAGGACCAACAGGAGGGCATTATGGGCCTCAACTTACAGCAAGAAAAGTTTACGATGCAGGATTCTATTGGCCTACAATTTTCAAAGACGCACACCTTCTTTGTAAATCCTGCGATGCTTGTCAAAGGGCCGGAAAAATAAGTCAACGTGATGAAATGCCACAAAATGTCATTCAAGTATGTGAAGTATTTGACGTTTGGGGTATTGACTTTATGGGTCCATTTCCAAAATCTCATAATAATCTCTATATTCTTGTTGCCATTGATTATGTATCTAAATGGGCGGAAGCACAAGCTCTCCCGACTAACGATGCACGAGTTGTAGTCAACTTTTTAAACCGTCTTTTTGCAAGGTTCGGAACACTGAAAGCTTTAATAAGTGATCGGGGTACTCATTTTTGTAATAACCAACTTGAGAAAGTCCTCAAAAGATATGGAGTAACTCATAAAATCTCAACCGCTTATCATCCACAAACAAGTGGACAAGTTAAAAATACCAACCGAGCTTTAAAACGTATTCTAGAGAAAACCGTAGGATCAAATTCGAAGGAATGGTCCATGAAATTGGAGGATGCACTCTGGGCTTTTAGAACAGCCTATAAAACTCCAATTGGAACCACACCTTTTAGACTCGTTTATGGAAAAGCATGTCACCTTCCAGTAGAAATTGAGCACAAAGCATTTTAGGCTTTGAAGACATGTAATCTTGATTTACATGAAGCCGGACGCTTACGATTAAGTCAACTAAACGAATTAGAAGAATTAAGACATGATGCATATGAAAATTCGTTAATCTATAAAGAAAGAACGAAGAAATGGCATGATAAAAGAATCAGAAGTTCAAAAGAATTTAAAAAAGGAGACAGAGTTCTTCTTTTCAATTCACGATTCAAGCTATTTCCTGGAAAATTGAAATCAAGATGGTCTGGACCATTCATAGTCAAAAGAGTTTTCCCATACGGAATAATAGAGTTAATAAATTCAAATGGGATTGAATTTAAAGTTAATGGTCACAGAGTTAAACATTACATACATGGTCCGATGGAAGTTGACAATGAAGTCAATCATAATTTCACAACCCAAGAAAACCCTCAGAATGAAAACATAAATATGTTATCAACAACATATGAAAAACCAAAATTGGAAGACGGGGAAGCTTCAAATTGGAGTGATGAAGAATAATTCCTATACAAACCTCTCATTCCAAGAAACGAAGAAAAATGTGAACAAGAAGTTCAAGTAGAAGTGAAAGAACCAATAAAAGATCACCCGGAAAAGGTTAACAACCCAACTCTACTTACTAAAGTAGGAGACCCAGGTGAATTTATCATTTCTTGCTTCCTTAACGATGGTGCTATGTATAATGGACTCGCAGATTTAGGAGCAAGTGCAAATGATATGCCTCATTCCTTATACAAAAGATTAGGTGTGGGTAAATTAAGACCAACCAGAATAGGTTTTCAATTATTTGATCAAACCATTAAACACCCGGTTGAAATAACAAACAATTTACTTGTTAAAGTGGGAAGTTTGACCTTTGTTGCAAACTTCATAGTTATTAATATGGAGGAAGACCTTGATATTCCTCTAATTTTAGGTCACCCATTTTTAGCAACCACCGAGGCGTTCATTGATGTAAGAGAAGGTAGAATGACACTTAGGGATGGTGACAAATCGGTCACCTTTGTGAACCGAAAGTTTAGATCTCCACCAACCAAAACTGTTGAACCAATAAAAAACGCCTAAGTGTGAGGAAGATGAGGCAACAACCAATGATGACCTGATAACAAAGAACCCCGTTGTTGATACAAAATTAAATGAACCCTTTTTTAACAGTTCAACGAAGAAACTTTATAAACGGATTCAGGATGCCAGGATTAAGGGGAACTTTAAGTTATGTAACCGATTAGTATCCAATTTGTCGTCTAAAGAAAAGGCAATGTTAGTTGAATTTGTGAAAGTTACAGAGGAAATCAACAATTGCTTTGAAGTAAAAGTCAGAGATATACAAGTTGTTGATAGTCTAATTAAAAACGAAGTTAATCACAATTTCGACACCACAGCTAACTAAGTGTGGGGAG
Source organism: Rutidosis leptorrhynchoides (assembly GCF_046630445.1). Lineage (NCBI taxonomy): Eukaryota > Viridiplantae > Streptophyta > Magnoliopsida > Asterales > Asteraceae > Rutidosis > Rutidosis leptorrhynchoides. Next base: position 653,374,800 of record NC_092335.1, read on the forward strand.
AATCAAGTCTTTTAAGGATAATATATATTTCTCCTAGAATTAGATATTATGTTTCCGTGTAGTTTCTGAGAATGGAATCCAAATGGTCTTTCCCTAGCAGAACCTAAAGAACTAGTCTTCTCCCCCCATTCTGAATTTTTATTTTTTTAGGTTTTACGAGATGAAGAATTCCTTTGATTTGAACCATGGTCTAATGCTACACGCTTTGATTACTAAACGTAATAATGATACACTCCCGAGTGACCTGGTGTCAGTAATAAGAGGCAGATGTGACGAAGTGAGGAAAGAACTCAGGAAAGATCATCATAAGATACATTTTGGTAAAGGAAAATCAAAATCTGCAACAAAAAGAAGAGCACGACACCTTGAAAGATGTCATAAATGCGGAAAATGGTCACACGAAGGTAAATGTTCGAACAATCAAACATATTCAAATACCGAATTTGTTACTCTATGCAGAGAAGGACGGTTCATATGTTTAGAAGAAAAGTTATTGAAGAATCGAGGTTACGCTTATGTAGCTATGGAAAACCAAATCACACGACTCTCCTATGAGTCGGCTAAAGCAGGTCTCTGAGAATTCTTTCTCATAGGTAAGTATGTACAGTTTTTATTTTTATTTTTATTGCTTTTAACCTTTTGATAATAAACGCTGAATCGTTCGCTATAAAGTATTAAATTGGTATTCAATAAAATTAGTATGCGAAACCAAAATTATTGATATCATACAAAAATTTATTACATCACTGCGAAATTTACCGTTTATTCTTAAGGTATAAATATCTTTAATCAATCAATCCAAAAATATTTCAGAAATTCGTCAGGAGTAAAACTAGGTTATGGAACCGAAATTACTTTAATGAAAAGATGGGCGTATATTTTTGATAATATTTGATTGATTAAAGTGGGATAAAAGACCAAAAAGATTTTTAATTTTAATTTTTACCTTGTTTTTAAAATTAATATATAAATATTAAATTAATATTGTAAATCTTTTTAAATCAAAATATTTAAGTTTTTAAATATTTTAAAAATTAATATTTTCAATATAAGTTTGTAAAATTAATGTATAAAAATATTAATAATATTTATATGAAATTTTAATTTTATGCATTTTAAATTTAAGTTTGGTGTGAATTTAAAAACAAAAATTTATTTTATTTCACTAAATTAAAAATATGATTTCTAAAATTCGTCGTGAGTTGAAGACTAGGTCATTGAACTGAAATTACTTTACCCGAGGGCGGGACGAGAAATTTTATTATCATTATTTTTAATCTTATTGATCTAAAGTATGCCAAAAACTTTAAAAAAACAAAAAAAAAACGCCAATATGTTTGGATACTTTGGTAAAATTTAATCATTTTTCTACGCTAATCACCCTCAATAATTTAAATTGCTACTGATTTCTTGCAAATGAGGGCATTGCAAGATCTTAAGTGTGGGAAGGGGTTAAATTCTTTCGGATTTTTAAAAAAATTTTAATTTAAACACTTGGTTACCATTAAAAATACTAGTAACGCAGTAGTTGTATTAGAATCTAGTGCTCTCTGATAATAATGAACAGTCCTAGTCTTATATACTGACTACCCAATTCTAGTAAAATTTTTCAAAATTTTCAAATAAATGAATTCAAAATCATGTTTATACATATTTATGAACGATAAAACTAGGTGTTAACACCAAAATTATTGTTACCTCGGAAAGGACATAAAATGAGAAACAACCCAAAATGTTAGAATTTATTTAAAATGGAATAGAGGAAAATAAAAAGGCAAAGAAAGAAAAATAAAAGCCAAGTGTGGAAAAAAATTACCAAGTTATTTAGAACATATATCACATATTTTTGTACAAATAATTAAAGATACTTTTGTTTTGGACGATATTAATCAGTTTTACCCAGTTTATTGTAATATAAATAGAATTTATAAGGAAGTAAAGTCTTCCGAGGGAAAAAGACACGCCCTTCTTGATTTAGGTCAGGAAGTTATCGTCCAGACCAGTTGTAGAGTCTACGATGTAGTGACCCGTCCCAATCCATCTGGACGAAGTCTTCAACAGTTGGTCCCATTGCGAGGTTCTGACCTCTATATGCCATGAACGACTCCATGTAATATGAACAAATGCACAGTGAAAGATTTCTTTCATACCTGAGAATAAACATGCTTTAAAGTGTCAACCAAAAGGTTGGTGAGTTCATAAGTTTATCATAAAACAATAAAATTCATCATTTTGATAGACCACAAGATTTAAATACAGCATGGTACAAATGGGCCCGAATCCTATACCCACCTGTAATGTACATTCTATATCTTTTAAATACAGTACATCTTTCTCGTGTACAAAACCATTTTCATAAATCATAGTAACCGTACACATATCTTGTGCACAAAAATAATATACACATAACTTGTGTATAAAATCATTCTCTCGATATATAACATTCACATCAACTGGTGGCAATTATCATGTCCACATAATTCAATGGTGGCAATTATCATGTCCACATAATTCAATGGTGGCAATTATCATGTCCACATAATTCAATAATAATCTACAGAACTTCTGTCTGCATAATAATTCATTCGAGGAATGTTTTGCTTGTGTCTATCTCGTCAAACATTTATAAAAGCATTTCATATATTCGCAGTTCAAAATATATTTCAATAGCATTTAATAAAGCAGTTGTAAAAACAGCGCATGTATTCTCAGTCCCAAAAATGTAAAGAGTAAAAGGGAGCAAATGAACTCACGCATATAAATATTGTAAAATAGTTAATAAAGCATTTGCATGTATTCTCAGCCCAAAAATGTAATGAGTAAAAGAGATCAAATGAAACTCACCTATTGTATTTTGTAGTAAAAATACATATAACGATATTGAACAATGCAGGATTGACCTTGGATTCACGAACCTATATCAGGTATATATATTAATACATATAATTGAAAGCGAATAAATTTTTATGTTGTTAGTGTTATGATTGTTATTTTAATTATGTATTTCATTAATAACCTAATTAATTACATTTATTTTTGTATACTTTAAAGAAATAATTATAATATAGTTTTATTATATATGCTTTTATATGATTAATTTATATATATATATATATATATACATTAAAAATACTTAATTTATTATATACGGATATTTATATAAATATTGTTAATCTAATTAATTTATACATATATGTAATGTACTTTTAAGTATATTTTTACCTAGACAATAATGTTTGATATATATAAAAAGTTGTAATTAATTATATTGACAAAAACCTTGCTACTAATGATATTCATATTAATAATACTTTTGTTAATAATAATAATAATACTAATAATACATAAAAATGATACTAATGCTAGTGTTAATGAAAATAATAATAAATTGTGTTATTCTTATAATAACACTAATAATAATAGTCATAATCATAATAATAATATTTGTATCAATTTTAATCATATTAATAATACTAATACTACCTAATAATAATACTAGTAATGATAATAACTTTTAGTATTAATCAATAATAATATCTTCATTATAATTATAATTATGATAATAATCATAAATGGTAACTATTACTTTTATTAGTAGAAATAATAATACTAATAACTATAACACTAGTAACAATAATAATATCAATAATAATAATAATAATAATAATAATGAAAATGAAAATGAAACATAAAGGTGTATACCCTTTTTCTAAAGCTTTTCCAAAAAATAAATGTCCACGACGAGACTCGAACCCACGACCTCTCGAATAACTGTTAACACCTTGAACCATTTCGCTGTTTATACTATTCTGTCATAATTCGTAACCCATATTGATTTAACCCATCATCTGTCTCATCCCATTTAGAAAAAACCAAATATAGACCCAATAGCAAAAATCCATTGGTAATCCACATTAAATAATGAACAGCCCAACCGTTTAACACAGCCCAATTTCGATTTAATACCCATTTACTGATTCGTGGATTAAGTAGAAGACAACAGGTGGGGTTTTCGGTTTGTTTTCATTCGACTGCAACAAAGAAAAAAAAATATATGCAGGCCGCCATCATCATACAACTCATACCTTTAAATCAAGTGGGTTTTTGTTTAATAATTTGTCGGTCATTATGTAAAAGGAACTGGCAAAAGCAATTCAAATTATTGTCCTTCACATTTATAAAATGGTTTTATTTGAAACTGATCAGATATATATACGTACATGCGTAGCAGTTTTTTAATTAAAAAAAGGAATGGTTGGGTGATTTTATGTGATAATTAAATGGAGGAGTAAGGGTGGTGGCTTCACAAGGTAAAACAGAAACGTGGTATGAGATGGTTTGTAGAGGTGATAGTCGATGGTGGAGGTTTAAATGGGTTTGAACGAAATAGCATTCGAGTAGATATTCTACGTGGGTATTAAGGTGATTTCACGACAGTCAAATGGGGATTATAGCAGTAATAGTTGATCATAGTTGATTTAAATGGAGTGGGTTCGAGCAGGTGGTGTTCCGGTGGTATTTATCAAACTGAAACAGGAACAACTAAACAATTGCAGTTGGAGATGAAAATAAATAATGGTAGCAGCAGGGTGTGATTTAAATATAATAAGAAGATGTTTGTGTTTGAATAAACAGAAAAACAGAAACAGGAGTGCAGATAACGGAGGATGGTTACGAAAAATAAAAGCAAGAGGGAAGAAGGAAAGAGTAAAAAAGGAAGGGATGGTGTTCTTCTACTTTACAGTAAAAAAAATATGATTTGGGTTTGTTGTTTCATTCGTTCTAAACAGGAACAAATAAGTGGTAGCAACAGGTTGTTGGTGGTGATGGTGATTTAGATGGTGATCCGATTTAGGGTTTGGATGGTGTTCATGGTGGCGGGTCTGTGTTGGTGGTCATTTGATTGTCCTAGAGTGGTGGTTGTCGAGGTTTGCATTTGAGACATAAAGGAATCGAACAAATGGGTTATGAGTGGTATTCTTGGTGATTGAATGATAGAATTAGAAGTAGGATGCAAGTGGTGATCATGGTTAGTTCGGTTTAGTTTTTTTTTTTTTTTAAATACAAGTTGGCCGATGATGACTAGGGTGGGATCATGGTGGAGGTTATCAAGTGGATTGAAGAGGAAGAAGATCAAATGTATAGGGTGAATTTTTATGTCGATCGAGTATGTATATCCATATTGTGTATATAGAATAAGTAAGTGGTGTTTGATTAAGACTTTAAACAGAAAGCAATCGAATTTGGTTAGTAAAAAGGAGAAGATAGAATAGAATATGGGTGTTCTTGCATGTATGGATGGAATAGATGATGGTGGTGAAGATAAATGGTTTGATTTTGTGATGGGTTATGAATCAAAACAGTAGCAGCAATACTAATGGTTATGGTGGTGATTTGGTTGGGTTTTCTGTTTAAATTTTATACATAGCCTTAATGTAAATTGGTAATTGATATTGATAATGAATATTTGAGTGCTGTGAGAGTAGAGAACGACACTTATTTGATAAATAAAATAATTGAGGTTGTCTTATTCAATTCGTTCAAGAACAGATACATAAAAATAAAAAATAGCTATGACATAGCTTTCTAACAGAATTTGGACGATAATGTGTGTAATTTCAACAATCAACTATAGTATTTATCAATCAGTTACAGTTTAAAAGGGAAGTGAAACCTATTACGTCCTTTTTGTATATATAATGTATTTAATAGTATTTATATATTATATATATATATATATATATATATATATATATATATATATATATATATATATATATATATATATATATATATATATATATATATATATATATATATATATATATCTGTATATTTGATACGTATAAATCTGTATATATATATTATCTATATAATATAATTAATCTTATTAATTAATAAATATAACTATCATCATAATAATAATAATACTCTTAATATTACTTATTAATAATTTTGTGATATAATACATTACATAATAACATATTTCAATTATTTGATATTTATACATTTTGTTTTTATATATTTGGGTTTGCATTTTAGTTACACATATATTATATATGTAAATATAACTATACTAATAATGTTTTATAGGTTTGAGTATAATACATCTATTTACTATATTGCATTATTTTATAATAGAAATAGATATTATAAATTTAATCACATAATGTTTATATCTTATATATATATGTATAATAATAATTATGTATAGTAATCATATATGTTTATTTATATAGATTCTTTTAATAGTAAATTTATTATATATCTCAATACATATTTAACTCTACTAATTAACTTGTATTTTATTATTTCACATTATTACATATACACATATATACACACTTATTTACAACCAAATGTTCGTGATTCATCGAGAGCAGTCGAAAGGTAATTGAGTATATAAAAGTAGTTCAAAAATGTTGAGATTCATTTTACAGACTTTGCTTATCGTGTCGAAATTATTAAAAGATTAAGTTTAAATTTGGTCAAAAATTCCCGGGTCGTCACAGTGTGACGACCCGGAGATTTCCGACCAAATTTAAACTTGATCTTAACATGATTTCGACACGATAAGCAAAGTCTGTAATGTTGAGTCACAAATATTTTAAACTGTTTCATATATTCAAATGACCTTCGACCATTCCCGACGATTCACGAACAACTATTTGTAAATAGTTACATATATATTTAAATATATATAATATATATATATATATATATATATATATATATATATATATATATATATATATATATAAATATTACTTGTAAATATATAATATTATATTTAGATGTTTAAAAGAATAAAATTAATATATTTATTTACTTAAACTTGTTAATTAAGATTTGATATATATATATATATATATAGCTTGTATATTAAAAATGAATGATTTCGAGCCTAATTAGTAAACGTCAGTAACACTCGGTTGACGTTTCGTTAGTTTTAATATAGATCTATTACATGTTCATGAAGGACTAAAATAAAAGTTGAACTGTAAATCGATTACGAATATGTTAGATTTGTTAAAAATATTTTTACCTTTTTAAGTTTAAATATTAGTACTCCGTACATATAAATTGGAACAGAAAATAAATAATTATCGAACCTTTTTGATCAGATTTCAAACAGTTAATGAGTGAAATAATTAAATATATCTCATCTAAAAATTTGGGATTTTTAGGGACACTTATATACGTTAACTGTTTAGCAATGGGCACGATATATCATTGTGTGGGAAAACTGTCGGTGGTATGTACAATTAATAGTCACGAGTGTTTATAAATTGATTATTATTAATATTCTATTATTGCTTTATTCTATTTGATTGGGAGTCCGAGTCAATCAATCAAATTTGTGTTTCCTTTAAATCAATTCTCAATTCATTTGTATATGTATGTACTGTACGAGCACTAGCACTATCCATTATCTATTCTATCTGTCTTTCTTTACATATATATATAATATACATATAAACATATAACTTAAGCAAACTAGATCAACCATATGCATCTTCTCTCTTTCTCTTCTCCATCATACCCGTTGGTCACCACCGAGAACCTTCAAAAACCGAAACCACCTCGACCTCCCACCATACACCACCGTGACCATCATAAACCACCACCACCACCAAGAATCACCCCTAACCCGAACATCCTAAACCACCCTATAATCACCATCTTTATTTTTATGTATCTTGTCGAAGACAACCCATCACAGCCGGCCACTACTACACCGACATCGACCACAATCACCACGAACAACAACCACCATCACCTGCAATATCTGCAGTTTCTGTTTTGATTTTTAACGCGTAAATAAAGGAAGATGAAACACGGGTGAAGCTGATGACCGGAATACTTAACTGTTACTGCTTCGATTCTGTTTCAGCTTAAAAACCGCCACAACCACTTTAACGAACATCATTAAAACTCCTACTGCTGCGTTTCTAATACAGTAACAGTTGTGGTGATAATTAAGATGGAGACGATAATGAACATTAGGAATATTGATACAGGAAGACGATACATGAATGTGTTAGATGATGATGACGATTGATAATAGATGAGATATATGATGATGATTTAAGGAAGCTGTGAAAGACGTAGGGCTGTGAACCGGGAATGATGGTGCACTACGAGAAAAAAAAAGCAATGAAGATGGTGGTCCGATATAGACAAAGAGGATAGGGAAGTATGTTGATGATGATGACGAAAATATGAAGAAGATAATTGTGTTGTTTCCTGTTTCCCTTTTTTTACTGCTGCTCGATTTTTTTTATCAAAACCAAAACCCACTAAATTGATGATTATGATCCAAAATGACGATGATGTTAACGTATGATGATGAATGTGGTGATGCTAGATAACAGCCACTTATAATTAAATACATTTAAGGTTTATATAATACTAAATGTGAGTTTGTAGCTTGATGGTTTTGGAGGTGGTATGGTGAGCGAGAGGTACATAGATCGAACCTAGTCAGCTGCACGAATTTTTTTTAATTAAATAGAAACTGCTGGGCCGAATCCTTATGTTTCCATGTTGGGCTGTGTATAAGTTGTTGGGCTGAAAAACCATCTTAAATGTTGGGGCCGTAAAAACCATTGTGGTGATTGGGCCGAAATACATATGGGCTGAACTATAGGATAAGAGAATTTATTGGGTAAATTAAGATAGAAAGTAAGCAAGGGTTCAATGGTTAGGGGTGAGGTTCTTGATCGAGAGGTCTCAAGTTCGAGTCCCGTCTGCAGCATTCTTTTTAGGATGGTATACATTTTTCCATTTCCATTATTATTATTATTATTATTATTATTATTATTATTATTATTATTATTATTATTATTATTATTATTATTATTATTATTATTATTATTATTATCATTATCATTATGTATTAATTATTATTATTATTATTATTATTATTATTATTATTATTATTATTATTATTATTATTATTATTATTATTATTATCCTTATTATCATTAGTAGTAAAATTATTATTATAGTTATTGTTATTATTAGTGTTATAAAGATTATTATTATCACTTGCATAAGTATTAAAATTATTACTATTACTATTAGTATTACTAATACAAGTAGTAAATATAAATTATTATTAATACGATTATAATTACAATGATAATATATATTGTTATTACTAAAATTAATATTACTAAAATTAATATCATTACTAATATGTGTGTTATTATTATTAACATGTTTAGGATTATTATTATCATTATTAACGATATCATTATTATTATTCGTATTATCATTATTAATAAAGTTATTATTATTAGCAACTCATTAATATAAAAACTATCATTTTTAACAAATAAATATTTTCATACAAAATATATTTAGCACATATACTATAACGATATTAACATCTCATATAACTACATATTAACATTATATAGATAAATATATATTTTTATCATGTATAAACCTTAAAATAAATTATTATATTAGCTATATAAATATATAAACTAAATATATTAAATTTATCTTTATCTATATAACATATGAGATAACAAGTATATTATTAATAATAACATATAAACTTGTTCAATTACAAATTATTAAACTTGTTCGATTACGAATTATATGTTTTAATAGATATACAAATGATATAGGTTCGTGAATTCGAGGCCAACCCTACACTTGTAAATGTCGTCATATGTATTTTTACTACAAAATACAGTATGGTGAGTTTCATTTGCCCTTTTTACTCTTTACATTTTTGGGCTGAGAATACATGCAAATGCTTTATTAACTGTTATACAATATTTATATGCGTGAGTTTCATTAATCCCTTTTTAAATGCTTTTGCAATATATATTTTTGGGACTGAGAATACATGCGATGTTTTTATAACTGTTTTACGAAATAGACACAAGTAATCGAAACTACACTCTATGGTTGAATTATCGAAATCGAATATGCCCCTTTTATTAAGTCTGGTAATCTAAGAATTAGGGAACAGACACCCTAATTGACGCGAACTCTAAAGATAGATCTATCTGGCTCAACAAGCCCCATCCAAAGTACCGGATGCTTTAGTACTTCGAAATTTATATCATGTCCGAAGGAGGATCCCGGAATGATGGGGATATTCTTATATGCATATTGTGAATGTCGGTTACCAGGTGTTCAATCCATATGAATGATATTTTTGTCTCTATGCATGGGACGTATGTTTACGAGAAATGGAAATATGAAATTTTGTGGTCTATTAAAATTATGAAATGATTATTTATGTTAAACTAATGAACTCACCAACCTTTTGGTTGACACTTGAAAGCATGTTTATTCTCAGGTATGAAAGAAGTCTTCCGCTGTGCAATTGCTCATTTTAAAGATATTACTTGGAGTCATTCATGACATATTTCAAAAGACGTTGCATTCGAGTCGTTGAGTTCATCAAGATTATCATTAAGTCAATTATAGTTAGATATATTATAAAATGGTATGCATGCCGTCAACTTTCAATGTAATGAAAGATTGTCTTTTCAAAAACGAATGCAATGTTTGTAAAATGTATCATATAGAGGTCAAGTACCTCGCGATGTAATCAACTGTTAGGAATCATTTATAATCGATATGGACTTCGTCCGAATGGATCAGGATGGGTCTTCACACACAGTACCTACCCGTTAAAGAAATTTCGTCCCGAAATTTGAGTGAGGTGGTCGTGACTAACAATAAAAATGTTTTCATGACGAATATGAGTTGATAAATGGAGTTTTATCATTATTGACTGATATAGATAAAACGATTCGATTATGTGAAGCGTACGAGTGAAGCTGTCACAAAAGAGTGAAATGAGAAAATAAAGGTTCCATCATAACTTTTGACTAGTTATGGTTGAATTTAAAAATTAAGGTACGTCTTAACTTTTGACATAGTCATTGTTGAATTCCGGAATTCAAGGGATTTAAAAGAAAATCTTGGAAATCTATAAGATCTGATTCTTCAAGATTTAAGGAAATTAGGATCTCTTTAATTAAATGCGATTATCTGTCTCGATTGCTTTGTCTGATATTTTCACTATAAATGAACTTCTTCCGTTCCATTAGTTTCCACCACTCCTATACTTTCTTTCTTAATTCATACTTTCAAAAAACTGTGGGAAATGGTACATCCAGTATTGATCCTTGACCTCTAGTAAAGCGAGTAGCGGTTCAAAATTCGTAAGTATGGAGTTTCGAATGATTATAGTATTCTAAGCAGAAAGGAATGTATTAGCACGATTTGATTATCAAATACCAGAATCCCTGAGGATGGAACTATCAAGAATATATTTTCTTGATATGTTCAGAGGTTAAGTAGAATGAAAGAGTTATGTAACATGATTCATTATAATAGTATGATCTACTGTGAACCATCATCACGTTTCATTAGAAACTCAGCATGACTTACTGTAATATAACCACGTTGGCCTGACGTCATTATATTATACTAACTCATGCTTCAATTCCCAACACTTCTCTAGGAAATCATTCATAATTTAAACTTGATTGTTACAGAATATAGAAACTAAAACAGTTTCTTTTCTGATGTAATATAGATAGCACGAAAAGATAAATAATTTCGGACAAGAATAGCTGTGAAGGTATCCTCAGGAATATCGAAGATATTTATAACGGATGATACGATGATATCTTGAATTTCTAAAATACTTGAAATTAAAGAGTGATGCGGAAACTTTTTCTGCAAAGAATTGAAATAAGTAGGAAGAAAGATATTTGCTGGAGATTTTGTCAGGTACTGAATCGTCTGGATTCGTTAAGCATATGTTTACTCCTTGTGATTTGTCCACAGTCTCCTTCATGGTTTGCTCAATTCGTTTTCCAGTACCAATTTTCTATTGAGTGTTTCCAACATTCTATTCTTTATCATCAAACTTTTGGCCATTAATACCATCTATAACTTTTGCTGCTTCATCGGCATTTTCAGAACTCAGAGATCTGATTCGTAAGCTAGAGTGCTTTTCAGGAATTCAGAGATTCCGAATTGAAATTCATCGGTCCAGAAGATATACGTTATATATAGATATATAACCGTTGACGTAGGAACGCTGCGAAATTCGAGAATTAATGATTAATGCTTCCCGGTATTTGGTATGGAAATTATTGCTACAGGATGTCGATGAGTACATGATAGGGTTTCAATGAACATTTATAATGGTTTTTCGGAGAGACTTAAGTCAATGAGTAATGAAGTTGCTGGTACTTCTGTTGGTAATATGATGGAGTATAAAAGGTTCCCCGGTAACCATAAATGAGCATGCATATATAACAAAGTTATAATAAGTTTATTTCAAACGAAAAGTCGAAGTTGACTCACTGGAGCTGTGACAAAACTGGCTATCTCGAACAGGAGTTGCAAAGTTATTTTCGGTAGTAATAACGCTAAAGGAATTAGCACAGCTATTTTGTGTTAAACGCTTACTCAGTTTCCGAGATTTTTTCAGGTGCATAACTATATGCATAAATCTTTTCTTCCGTAGATGGAGTGCGGTTGATTCATCCTCTCGATTGAGGTATTTTCAAAAATCATGAAAGGTATGAACGCAGATTGTAATCGTCAAGATACAAATGAGGTTTAAGATAAAATCAAGTGGAAAACTTGAGGAAATATTTAACTGTAGTAGAGGTAATTTATTTACGATCTTTTAAGTCAAAATGTGTTATAATTAATATTTCCTACTCTTTTAATACTTTTTTTTTATTGTCCATGATAGTAGTCCAATAGTTCAATCAAAACTAGTATATTATAAGGATATAGTCATTTAGGATCAGTTAGCTAGGAACAGTTAGCTAGGATTTTGTTAGCGTGGATTCTTAACAAAATTTATCATAATTAATTTGTTTGTTTCTAACAAATTTTATTCCGTCAAATGTTTTCTTCATTATGCCACTTGTTGGATTCTGATAGGTCAAAATCCAAATATGAAATTTGAATGGAGATGGTTATTCTGTGGTGAACGAATTCATATATCTGTGGATGTAAGTAGGATAGGAAATGACTGTTGAATCAGATTTGAAGAATGTACAATGTAACTTACTAATGAGAAATCTTAAATATTCCTCGGGTATTACCTACCCGTTAAAATATTTTCATCATTAACAGTTTGTACGAAAGAATTTTCAATCACAATCTTTATGAAAATATATATACATATATATTTTCTTCAGATGTAATTATGGATTTAATGAGTCAATATAATATTAGACTCATTTAATTTTCGGTTTGAGCTATAATAAGTAATCTCTAAAACTATTAGGATCCACATATTCTTCACAGAATATTAATGAAGTTATGGATCAATACTTCATCGTTCATTGCTGTTGGTACTCCTTGGTATCTATGGTGCGTATAATGTTGATGTTCGTGGGACTGATTGTGAAATTGAGGTGTGGGATGCGGATGTTGCTGTTGGCGATGGTGGTACTGTTGATGTTGCTGAAGCTGGTAAGTTTTGCACCATATTCTCCACATTGATTACTCGAGCGTGAAGTTCGTTGACTTCTTATATTATTCTGGGATGATTGTCGGTCGTAATAAACGAATGAATAAGGTTTAAAATTTTAGATAGGATCTAATCATGGCGAGGTATTCGGGAAATGAGTATGAAAATGGTGTTTCTAATATGTTCACCGGTAAGTGCTTCAGGTTCTTCACCAAGAGGTGAATTTGGTTAGTGGAAGGGATCGCCTTCTTCGCGTCTCCATTGATTAAGTTGACTACAAACCCATCAGATGAATTGGGGATGGTTGATTGGTTGATTCATTCTGGTGACGCTGCCTCCGGAGCTTAGGTGAACATCTATGTCGGAATAGCTGTCAGGTTTCGAAGAACTTGAACTAATGGCGAGTTCCATCTTGTACGGTTAGATAAAGGGTTTTCGATATGAAATGATTTTCGGATATCAGATGATATTCTAATTACATAGAATACCTATATATGTTACAGAAGATCTCGTAGATTACGGAGGAATTTACGGAATATGTCAGGCAAAGTTTACAGTAACAGCTACGCTAAGATATGAATTTTGTCTATACACTATTCATGCAATCAATGCAGTAAGATGTGTCTAGACTAAGAATGGTATGTAGGTAATTTCCTACAGATGATAAGTAGATGATTTTCGACTAGAAATGATAAGCAAAACTTTTGACATGCAGACACGGTCGAAGTCCAGACTCACTAATGCATCCTAACAACTATCAGTTAGACACACTAATGCAAGACCTAGTTCGCTAAGACCACCGCTCTGATACCACCTGTAGTGACCCGTCCTAATCCATCTGGACGAAGTCTTCAACAGTTGGTCCCATTGCGAGGTTCTGACCTCTATATGCCATGAACGACTCCATGTAATATGAACAAATGTACAGCGGAAGATTTCTTTCATACCTGAGAATAAACATGCTTTAAAGTGTTAACCAAAAGGTTGGTGAGTTCATAAGTTTATCATAAAACAATAAAATTCATCATTTTGATAGACCACAAGATTTAAATACAGCATGGTACAAATGGGCCCGAATCCTATACCCACCTGTAATGTACATGCTATATCTTTTAAATACAGTACATCTTTCTCGTGTACAAAACCATTTTCATAAATCATAGTAACTGTACACATATCTTGTGCACAAAAATAACATACACATAACCTGTGTATAAAATCATTCTCTCGATATATAACATTCACATCAACTAGTGGCAATTATCATGTCCACATAATTCAATGGTGGCAATTATCATTTCCACATAATTCAATGGTGGCAATTATCATATCCACATAATTCAATGGTGGCAATTATCATGTTCACATAATTCAATAATAATTTACAGAACTTTTGTCTGCATAATAATTCATTCGAGGAATGTTTTGCTTGTGTCTATCTCGTCAAACATTTATAAAAGAATTTCATATATTCGCAGTTCAAAATATATTTCAATAGCATTTAATAAAGCAGTTGTAAAAACAGCGCATGTATTCTCAGTCCCAAAAATGTAAAGAGTAAAAGGGAGCAAATGAACTCACGCATATAAATATTGTAAAACAGTTAATAAAGCATTTGCATGTATTCTCAGCCCAAAAAATGTAATGAGTAAAAGGGATCAAATGAAACTCACATATTGTATTTTGTAGTAAAAATACATATAACGATATTGAACAATGCAGGATTGACCTCGGATTCACGAACTTATATCAGGTATATATATTAATACATATAATTGAAAGCGAATAAATTTTTATGTTGTTAGTGTTATGATTGTTATTTTAATTATGTGTTTCATTAATAACCTATAATTACATTTATTTTTGTATACTTTAAATGAATAATTATAATATAGTTTTATTATATATGTTTTTATATGATTAATTTATATATATGTTAAAAATACTTAATTTATTATATACGGATATTTATATAAAGATTGTTAATCTAATTAATTTATACATATATGTAATGTACTTTTAAGTATATTTTTACCTAGACAATAATGTTTGATATATAAAAAAAGTTGTAATTAATTATATTGATAAAAACCTTGCTACTAATGATATTCATATTAATAATACTTTTATTAATAATAATAATACTAATAATACTTAAAAATGATACTAATGCTAGTGTTAATGAAAATAATAATAAATTGTGTTATTCTTATAATAACACTAATAATAATAGTCATAATCATAATAATAATATTTGTATCAATTTTAATCATATTAATAATACTAATACTACCTAATAATAATACTAGTAATGATAATAACTTTTAGTATTAATCAATAATAATATCTTCATTATAATTATAATTATGATAATAATCATAAATGGTAACTATTACTTTTATTAGTAGAAATAATAATACTAATAACTATAACACTAGTAACAATAATAATATCAATAATAATAATAATAATAATGAAAATGAAACATAAAGGTGTATACCCTTTTTCTAAAGCTTTTCCAAAAAATAAATGTCCACGACGAGACTCGAACCCACGACCTCTCGAATAACTGTTAACACCTTGAACCATTTCGCTGTTTATACGATTCTATCATAATTCGTAACCCATATTGATTTAACCCATCATCTGTCTCGTCCCATTTAGAAAAAACCAAATATAGACCCAATAGCAAAAATCCATTGGTAATCCACATTAAATAATGAACAGCCCAACAGTTTAACTCAGCCCAATTTCGATTTAATACCCATTTACTGATTCGTGGATTAAGTAGAAGACAATAGGTGGGGTTTTTGGTTTGTTTTCATTCGACTGCAACAAAGAAAAAAAATATATGCAGGCCGCCATCATCATACAACTCATACCTTTAAATCAAGTGGGTTTTTGTTTAATAATTTATCCGCCATTATGAAAAAGGAACACGCAAAAGCAATTCAAATTATTATCCTTCACATTTATAAAATGGTTTTATTTGTAACTGATCAGATATATATACGTACATGCGTAGCAGTTTTTTTTTATTAAAAAAAAGGAACGGTTGGGTGATTTTATGTGATAATTAAATGGAGGAGTAAGGGTGGTGGCTTCACAAGGTAAAACGGAAACGTGGTATGAGATGGTTTGTAGAGGTGATAGTCGATGGTGGAGGTTTAAATGGATTTGAACGAAATAGCATTCGAGCAGATATTCTACGTGGGTGTTAAGGTGATTTCACGACAGTCAAACAGGGATTATAGCAGTAATAGTCGATCATAGTTGATTTAAATGGAGTGGGTTCGAGCAGGTGGTGTTCCGGTGGTATTTATCAAACTGAAACAGGAACAACTAAACAATTGCAGTTGGAGATGAAAATAAATAATGGTAGCAGCAGGGTGTGATTTGAATATAATAAGAAGGTGTTTGTGTTTCAATAAACAGAAAAACAAAAACAGGAGTGCAGATAACGGAGGATGGTTACGAAAAATAAAAGCAAGAGGGAAGAAGGAAAGAGTAAGAAAGGAAGGGATGGTGTTCTTCTACTTTACAGTAAAAAAAAAATATGATTTGGGTTTGTGGTTTCATTCGTTCTAAACAGGAACAAATAAGTGGTAGCAACAGGTTGTTGGTGGCGATGGTGATTTAGATGGTGATCCGGTTTAGGGTTTGGATGGTGTTCATGGTGGCGGGTCTGTGTTGGTGGTCATTTGATTGTCCAAGAGTGGTGGTTGTCAAGGTTTGCATTTGAGACATAAAGGAATCGAACAAATAGGTTATGAGTGGTATTCTTGGTGATTGAATGATAGAATTAGAAGTAGGATGCAAGTGGTGATCATGGTTGGTTCGGTTTAGTTTTTTTTTTTTAAATACAAGTTGGCTGATGATGACTAGGGTGGGATCATGGTGGAGGTTATCAAGTGGATTGAAGAGGAAGAAGATCAAATGTATAGGGTGAATTTTTATGTCGATCGAGTATGAATATCCATATTGTGTATATAGAATAAGTAAGTGGTGTTTGATTAAGACTTTAAAAAGAAAGCAATCGAATTTGGTTAGTAAAAAGGAGAAGATAGAATAGAATATGGGTGTTCTTGCATGTATGGATGGAATAGATGATGGTGGTGAAGATAAATGGTTTGATTTTGTGATCGGTTATGAATCAAAACAGTAGCAGCAATACTAATGGTTATGGTGGTGGTTTGGTTGGGTTTTCTGTTTAAATTTTATACATAGCCTTAATGTAAATTGGTAATTGATATTGATAATGAATATTTGAGTGTTGTGAGAGTAGAGAATGACACACATTTGATAAATAAAATAATTGAGGTTGTCTTATTCAATTCGTTCAAGAACAGATAGATAAAAATAAAAAATAGCTATGACATAGCTTTCTAACAGAATTTGGACGATAATGTGTGTAATTTCAACAATCAACTACAGTATTTATCAATCAATTACAGTTTGAAAGGGAAGTGAAACCTAATACGTCCTTTTTGTATATATAATGTATTTAATAGTATTTATATATTTATATATATAAATCTGTATATTTGATATGTATAAATCTGTATATATATATTATCTATATAATATAATTAATCTTATTAATTAATAAATATAACTATCATCATAATAATAATAATAATAATACTCTTAATATTACTTATTAATAATTTTGTGATATAATACATTACATAATAACATATTTCAATTATTTGATATTTATACATTTTGTTTTTATATATTTGGGTTTGTATTTTAGTTACACATATATTATATATGTAAATATAACTATACTAATAATGTTTTATAGGTTTGAGTATAATACATCTATTTACTATATTGCATTATTTTATAATAGAAATAGATATTATAAATTTAATCACATAATGTTTATATCTTATATATATATATGTATAATAATAATTATGTATAGTAATCATATATGTTTATTTATATAGATTCTTTTAATAGTAAATTTATTATATATCTCAATACATATTTAACTCTACTAATTAACTTGTATTTTATTATTTCACATTATTTCATATACACATATATACACATTTATTTACAACCAAATGTTCGTGATTCATCGAGAGCAGTCGAAAGGTAATTGAGTATATAAAAGTAGTTCAAAAATGTTGAGATTCATATTACAGACTTTGCTTATCGTGTCGAAATTATTAATAGATTAAGTTTAAATTTGGTCGAAAATTCCCGGGTCGTCACATACGAAAAACCTTGAAAAGTTTTCTCAAAAATCAGCTGTAAATCCACGGACCTCAGCATCAAACAGGGTCGCCAAGTGGTAAGACTTATCCTAACCATGAGAGGATCTGTCTCGTACAATGGGGGGCACCATGCAAATTAGCTTATAAGACTAATGAATCAGATCCCCAGAAAGGATAATCTCCTTAAAGATCAAAAATCAGCTTTTAAGACTGATATTACTCAATCCTTGAGATTGACCATAAAGATTGAGAATTACAAACTCATGGAATTCAATGATATCTAAACTCGAGCTTGAACGAGAAAATTTTTTGATCAAAATTACAAACCGATTTGTTTTCTGAAACCCTATTTTCAATGTGTGATGCCCCGTACTAAATCATCATGTATGGACCAAAAAACAGCAGGATCAATACAAGGTTAAGTACTATATGCTGTTTCAAAAGAGTTTGCATTCATAATAAAAGTGATGTCTTAACCAACATCAAATGTTTAACAATCCAAAGTATGCTTCTACGAATAGCAAGCATAAGTAATAGTATGTGACCCATAGGTCGTTACAATTATATCGTTTCAAAAGTATCATGTTTGAATGCAAAATAACGTTTCATGCGGTGACATCTCTAATAAGCGCAGCGGGTGCCTACAAAGCATGACTAGTACAGCGGAAGCAAGTAACCTTAAGCACCTGAGAAAAACATGCTTAAAAATGTCAACACAAAGGTTGGTGAGCTATAGACTAAGTATAACAGTAATGTAAGGTAGGCCACGAGATTTCAGTGCTACAAAGAGCGTTTCAAAACAGTAATCCAAATCCGTATGTTTAAGTATATGTTTAACCGTGGGCACTCGGTAACTAACTTAACTTTTATACCCCCTGAAAGTACACTTGGCAAGTGCGTATGTTTACGAAGTAGTAAACACTCGTTAAATGCTAGCGCTACTAGCCCGAGTGGGGATGTCAAACCCTATGAATCCATATCTAAGATTCGCGTTCACCGGTTCAAAAACCAATGACTAAACGTTACCGAGCTAAAGGGAATATTTCTGCCGTTGTATAACCCACACATATATAAAGTTTAAGTACTCGTGCCTAGTATGTAAAACATAAAATCCGCATGTATTCTCAGTTCCCAAAATAAGTTAAAGTAAAAAGGGAATGCTATAACTCACAATGATAAAGTAGCGGTAAAGTATGACTCGGGAAATAAGCAAGTGTGTAGGTCCGGAAAGTCCTCAACCTAAGTCAAATATCACTAAGTCAGTAAATCGCCCCAATAGGTTTATAAGTATGTAAAATAGGTCTTAAAGTTCATCATCATTCATCATCAAACGAAAGGTAAAAAGTAAGTTTTGTTCAAGGAAAGAGTTTAAAACAAGGGCTGACTTCGGTCTGTCACCACGGTCTCAATACCTACTGAAATAAGGTGAGACCAGTGGCCATGGCTCCGTCTATGAGTCCTTTAAGTTTGGTAAAGTTTACAGAAGCAAACTCATCTTCGTTTGACCGTGGTGACGGTCTAAGTGCAAGTAGGTCAGAATTTTCAGCACAACGTTAAAAGACATAGTGACGATCGGAGGGTCATAAATCCTAAACCGTAACTTGGATTAAGACGAGTCCTATATGAAAAGTTATCTAATAGAACAGAGATATCTGAAAATCATAGTTTCAGCATCCAGGTCTTATTTATCAGACCCAGAAATAGAAAAACAGTAGGTTTCGGTGGGTTTTGGTGCTTGATGTTCATCACGGTTCTCATCCTTGATGCATATAGCTTCAAGTGTACAACTCGTTGATGGGTTTACATCATTTTCACCAAGGTTTGACCATCATAACCCAAGTGTAACTCTAAGACATGAAGCACAACTCACTTAAGTGTTGCAAGTGTTTTGATGAACAAAAGTTACATCAAAGTCTTAGATTCAACACATATATGAACTATAAAAGTAATATTAACCAAGTTTTGACTATTATGACATAAGTGTAAGTCTAAGACATGTAGCACAACTCACTTAAGAGTTGTATGAAGTTTGATGAACCAAAGTAACATCAAAGTCTTAGATCTAACACATACATGAACTTTAAAACTAATAATAAGTTACAAACTTGAAAGTGAACTTATGAAATCAAGATCTTTAAGTTGTAGAACATAGTTCTTAGTTAGATCTTGAAGATCCTAGACCCAAAAGTCTAGATTTAACATAAGTGTACCAAGTTATAATTAAAGAAAGCTTACTTACATCTTCTTGAACTTTTAAAGTTAACTTTTAGTTCAAGATTAATGAGATCAAAGTTAACTAGTAACACTTGACCAATCTTAACCAACAAACATGAATTTAAAGTGCATAATATAAAGAAACAAGCTAAGTAAACAAGTAACTAGTTCATAGGTTGTTCATACTTTAAAGATTCAAATCAAAGTTTGATCTTTAAGAATATAAACTTTAAGTTTATAAACATGACTTACAAGTAATGATTTTTACAACCATGAACTTACAATCTTTTACAACAATAAAGGTAGAATCAAAAACTAGTAAGTTTATGTTCTTGAGTGTTCTTGTAAATACAAGATAAAAGAAGAATGAAACTAGGTAGTTTGATTCTTGTAATATGTAAGTAAGTAACAACAACAACTAGAAATTAAGTAACAAACAACAACATGAAACAAGTAACAACAAACAACAAAGAATGATGATGATATGGAGGGTTGTTGGTTCGGTTTTACAAGAGAAGAAGAAGGAGAAAAAAAAACTATTGTTACTTACAAGTATTAGAGAGAAATGAGAGGAAAAAGATGAGAGGAATTTGCAAGTAGGTGTGTGTGTGTGTGTGTAATTGTGAGAAGAATACAAGTAATGAAGTAGTCAAAAAAAAATTTGAAACACCCCTAAATGCCATCAAAGGCCGACGGCCTGCATCAAAGGGAGGGGGGGAAATAAACCACTAGATACTTGCATGATAAAGCTTGAAAAGTTGGTTAAATGAGGTGGTTTCATGGGGATCATGGTGTAACAAGATTCTTTAAGTGTTAACTAACTAGTTCATTTCAAAAGTAATACTTACATGGAAGAGTGGGCTAGTTAGTCCATTTAAAATGTAGGGTGGGCTCTTTAAATCCATTAACATAAACAAGGCTCAAGTTCAAGTAACTAACAAGTAAATCCAATAAAAGCCCAAGTAATTAACTAGTAACTTTAGTTAATTAAAATGATTAATAAAATCAATCATGAATGTAAATAATACTCTAAAAATATTATTCGTGTAATGTACGTGTGTCACAAAGATGTTTCGGGCATTCAAAAGTCATGTACGTTTAATCATGGTAACATGTAAATGTAATAACATACATTCATTTAATCACAAGCATTAATAATAATAATTATAAATAAATAAACGTTGGAAAACCCAGGGTCGTTACATTACCCCACCTATTAAAGAAAATTTCGTCCTGAAATTTTAAGGAATGTCCAATAATGGTACCGTATTCGAATAAGAGGGAGCGTATCATAGTTCCGTGAGGCCCGTGGGCTCCGAAGTAAGTTATTTACCCTGAAAAGTATTTCGATGTATGAAAGTAAGAATAGGCTTCTGCCGTTAATTAAGTCTCTTGTCTTAAGTGATCAACAAATTGATTCCGTTTCTGATTAACCTGAGTATGTCATCTGAGTGTATATCCCCAAAAGGAAAGATGGTGTGTTTATCCCTACAGGCATTTTCGGTAAGTTGGATGCGTGAAATGTATCATGAATGATTCTAAGCTCATCTAAAACATTGAGTGTGTATGTCGTAATACAAAGCTGACAGGGAGGATGGAAAACATGGTGATCACAACTATGCGATTTGGTGTATGGATAGTGTTAGCCACGGATTTTACAAAACCCCTTGATTTCGGAAGGAAACCATAGGCATAAGGAATCCGATATTTAAGAACGTTTCATTTGAATAAGTGAATTGAAATCTTAGCTAAAAGTGACCAATCGGACTTGCAAGCCATCATTATTCATAGTGTCTTCAGAACGGTCTGAATGAGCAGTGAGGGATATCACCTAGTTTACCATGCTGCAGGTGAACCTATCCTTGGGTAAAATGAAAGCACAGTTCCGTAATGTAGCTTCATCCTTATAGTTACATATTGAAGTTAGGGTTAACGTTAACTAGAGCAACATACAGTTGCAACCAACGAAGGAAGAAATATATAGAGTATCCACATCAGTGTCGTATATGTATTAAGCAGTCCCTTCTCAAGGGATAACAAGATTCATAGGTTCTTATAGTTTATTACATTTCCGAAAGAAAATCGCACGAAAGGTGTGGTCTTTGAGCGAGAGTGAACCCTTCAAGCGGTTCGTCCTGAATTTATCCGTGTACTTAGGGGATGTGCGGATGAGAAGGTACGTGAACCCTTGGTCCTAAAGAATGGTTTACTCCGAGTGAAACGAATCTCCATAAATGATTCTTGGGTCTCAACATACAGATTCATAAAGATGAGGTTTACGAGGGTGTTGTGATTTGCCATGAAGTATTGAGAATAGTAACCCACCTAGTACCTTTCCTACAATAGGGTGGCCAATGAGTGTACCTCAGAAAACTGATTTATTGGCTCGCGTTTTTATCATGTCTAACTTTAAAAGAACATTTTATTGGTGTAAAGATTTTCTAACAAATTTTATAAAACCGCCATCCAAAGTGGCTCAAGAGTTTTTAACAAAGATCTTAGTAGTAAGTTTTACCTCTAACAGAGGGCGAGAAAAAGTGTGATCCATACATGGTGTAGTCTAATACGAAAACCTTTAATAAAATCTACTAAGGGAGTTTAAAAAAAACAAAACCTTTAACCGCTTGTTGTGACAACATAAACGGAACGAAGTTCCTAGTAAATTTAGAAGTAGGTACAACGTGTACATTTTGCACAAAACTATTTGACTTAAGTTGAATAACTCGGTAAAGGAGCAGTTTTTAAATAATTTGAAGATATAACTTAGTATTAAAATAAACAAGTATAAATTTATACATATATGGTTTTACAAATCGTATATGTGACAGAAAAAAAAAATTTGTACTTTCATTGTCTGTAAATCTTGTGAGGACCGCACAAATAAACAACGTGTAAAAATTTTGATAAACATAGTTATTCGTATTTCAAAGGTTACGAGTTGAAAAAGATTGAGTGGAAAAGCTTTGAATCATCGGGTGACCAGTTACAAGTCTTTGGGATGAAATATTCACGTGCGAAGCCGTTGCTAAAAAGTGAGGTACGAAGGATAGAGCACGAGGATGAGAAGTTAATCGCTTCTTGAATTTGCAAAATGTCAAACAGGTCGTGACTAATAATGAAGTCAGAATACCGATGGTGTTAATTGTAGTGACCCGAACTTTTCCATGTTTATATATATTAATTGAGATTGATATTTACATGATTAAATGTTTCCAACATGTTAAGCAATCAAACTTGTTAAGACTTGATTAATTGAAATATGTTTCATATAGACAATTGACCACCCAAGTTGACCGGTGATTCACGAACGTTAAAACTTGTAAAAACTATATGATGACATATATATGGATATATATATAGTTAACATGATATTATGATAAGTAAACATATCATTAAGTATATTAACAATGAACTACATATGTAAAAACAAGACTACTAACTTAATGATTTTTAAACGAGACATATATGTAACGATTATCGTTGTAAAGACATTTAATGTATATATATCATATTAAGAGATATTCATACATGATAATATCATTATAATATAATAATTTAAAATCTCATTTGATATTATAAACATTGGGTTAACAACATTTAACAAGATCGTTAACCTAAAGGTTTCAAAACAACACTTACATGTAACGACTAATGATGACTTAACGACTCAGTTAAAATGTATATACATGTAGTGTTTTAATATGTATTCATACACTTTTGAAAGACTTCAACACACTTATCAAAATACTTCTACTTAACAAAAATGCTTACAATTACATCCTCGTTCAGTTTCATCAACAATTCTACTCGTATGCACCCGTATTCGTACTCGTACAATACACAGCTTTTAGATGTATGTACTATTGGTATATACACTCCAATGATCAGCTATTAGCAGCCCATGTGAGTCACCTAACACATTTGGGAACCATCATTTGGCAACTAGCATGAAATATCTCATAAAATTACAAAAATATGAGTAATCATTCATGACTTATTTACATGAAAACAAAATTACATATCCTTTATATCTAATCCATACACCAACGACCAAAAACACCTACAAACACTTTCATTCTTCAATTTTCTTCATCTAATTGATCTCTCTCAAGTTCTATCTTCAAGTTCTAAGTGTTCTTCATAAATTCTACAAGTTCTAGTTACATAAAATCAAGAATACTTTCAAGTTTGCTAGCTCACTTCCAATCTTGTAAGGTGATCATCCAACCTCAAGAAATCTTTGTTTCTTACAGTAGGTTATTATTCTAATACAAGGTAATAATCATATTCAAACTTTGGTTCAATTTCTATAACTATAACAATCTTATTTCAAGTGATGATCTTGCTTGAACTTGTTTTCGTGTCATGATTCTGCTTCAAGAACTTCGAGCCATATAAGGATCCGTTTGAAATGTCCCGTTCTTATTGATTAAAAATGTTCCATATTAATTGATTTCATTACGAGGTTTTGACCTCTATATGAGACGTTTTTCAAAGACTGCATTCATTTTTAAAACAAACCATAACCTTTATTTCATAAATAAAGGTTTAAAAAGCTTTAAGTAGATTATCAAATAATGATAATCTAAAATATCCTGTTTACACACGACCATTACATAATGATTTACAATACAAATATGTTACAACAAAATAAGTTTCTTGAATGCAGTTTTTACACAATATCATACAAGCATGGACTCCAAATCTCGTCCTTATTTAAGTATGCGACAGCGAAAGCTCTTAATAATCACCTGAGAATAAACATGCTTAAAACGTCAACAAAAATGTTGGTGAGTTATAGGTTTAACATATATATATCAAATCATAATAATAGACCACAAGATTTCATATTTCAATACACATCCCATACATAGAGATAAAAATCATTCATATGGTGAACACCTGGTAACCGACATTAACAAGATGCATATATAAGAATATCCCCATCATTCCGGGACACCCTTTGGATATGATATAAATTTCGAAGTACTAAAGCATCCGGTACTTTGGATGGGGTTTGTTAGGCCCAATAGATCTATCTTTAGGATTCACGTCAATTAGGGTGTCTGTTCCCTAATTCTTAGATTACCAGACTTAATAAAAAGGGGCATATTCGATTTCGATAATTCAACCATAGAATGTAGTTTCACATACTTGTGTCTATTTTGTAAATCATTTATAAAACCTGCATGTATTCTCATCCCAAAAATATTAGATTTTAAAAGTGGGACTATAACTCACTTTCACAGATTTTTACTTCGTCGGGAAGTAAGACTTGGCCACTGGTTGATTCACGAACCTATAACAATATATACATATATATCAAAGTATGTTCAAAATATATTTACAACACTTTTAATATATTTTGATGTTTTAAGTTTATTAAGTCAGTTGTCCTCGTTAGTAACCTACAACTAGTTGTCCACAGTTAGATGTACAGAAATAAATCGATAAATATTATCTTGAATCAATCCACGACCCAGTGTATACGTATCTCAGTATTGATCACAACTCAAACTATATATATTTTGGAATCAACCTCAACCCTGTATAGCTAACTCCAACATTCACATATAGAGTGTCTATGGTTGTTCCGAAATATATATAGATGTGTCGACATGATAGGTCAAAACATTGTATACGTGTCTATGGTATCTCAAGATTACATAATATACAATACAAGTTGATTAAGTTATGGTTGGAATAGATTTGTTACCAATTTTCACGTAGCTAAAATGAGAAAAATTATCCAATCTTGTTTTACCCATAACTTCTTCATTTTAAATCCGTTTTGAGTGAATCAAATTGCTATGGTTTCATATTGAACTCTATTTTATGAATCTAAATAGAAAAAGTATAGGTTTATAGTCGGAAAAATAAGTTACAAGTCATTTTTGTAAAGGTAGTCATTTCAGTCGAAAGAACAACGTCTAGATGACCATTTTAGAAAATATACTTTCACTTTGAGTTTAACCATAATTTTTGGATATAGTTTCATGTTCATAATAAAAATCATTTTTCCAGAATAACAATTTTTAAATCAAAGTTTATCATAGTTTTTAATTAACTAACCCAAAACAGCCCGCGGTGTTACTACGACGCCGTAAATTCGATTTTACAGTGTTTTTCGTGTTTCCAGGTTTTAAATCATTAAGTTAGCATATCATATAGATATAGAACATGTGTTTAGTTGATTTTAAAAGTCAAATTAGAAGGATTAACTTTTATTTGCGAACAAGTTTAGAATTAACTAAACTATGTTCTAGTGATTACAAGTTTAAACCTTCGAATAAGATAGCTTTATATGTATGAATCGAATGATGTTATGAACATTATTACTACCTCAAGTTCCTTGGATAAACCTACTGGAAATGAGAAAAATAGATCTAGCTTCAAAGGATCCTTGGATGGCTTGAAAGTTCTTGAAGCAGAATCATGACACGAAAACAATTTCAAGTAAGATTTCCACTCGAAATAAGAGTGTTATAGTTATAGAAATTGGATTAAAGTTTGAATATGATTATTACCTTGTATTAGAAAGATAACCTACTGTAAGTAACAAAGGTTTCTTGATCTTGGATGATTACTTGGAATGGATTTAGAAAACTTGGAAGTAAACTTGCAATCTTAGAAGTATTCTTGATTTTATGAAACTAGAACCTTTGGAATTTATGAAGAACACTTAGAACTTGAAGATAGAACTTGAGAGAGATCAATTAGATGAAGAAAATTGAAGAAAGAAAGTGTTTGTAGGTGTTTTTGGTCGTTGGTGTATGGATTAGATATAAAGGATATGTAATTTTGTTTTCATGTAAATAAGTCATGAATGATTACTCATATTTTTGTAATTTTATGAGATATTTCATGCTAGTTGCCAAATGATGGTTCCCACATGTGTTAGGTGACTCACATGGGCTGCTAAGAGCTGATCATTGGAGTGTATATACCAATAGTACATACATCTAAAAGCTGTGTATTGTACGAGTACGAATACGGGTGCATACGAGTAGAATTGTTGATGAAACTGAACGAGGATGTAATTGTAATCATTTTTGTTAAGTAGAAGTATTTTGATAAGTGTCTTGAAGTATTTCAAAAGTGTATGAATACATATTAAAACACTACATGTATATACATTTTAACTGAGTCGTTAAGTCATCGTTAGTCGTTACATGTAAGTGTTGTTTTGAAACCTTTAGGTTAACGATCTTGTTAAATGTTGTTAACCCATTATTTATTATAACAAATGAGATGTTAAATTGTTATATTATCATGATATTATGATATATAATATATCTTAGGAATGATATATATACAGTTAAATGTCGTTACAACGATAATCGTTACATATATGTCTCGTTTCGAAATCATTAAGTTAGTAGTCTTATTTTTACATATGTATTTCATTGTTAATACACTTAATAATATATTTACTTATCATTTAACATAATTAACCAAGTGTATCAATATCTTAATATGATTCATATGTACCTAGTAAGACGTTGTTATAACGATAATCGTTATATATATCGTTTTCGAGTTTCTTAAATTAATAGTCTCATTTTTATGTATATAACTCATTGTTAAAATACCTAATGAGATACATACTTATAATAAAATCATGTTAACTATATATATAACCATATATATGTCATCGTATAGTTTTTACAAGTTTTAACGTTTGTGAATCACCGGTCAACTTGGGTGGTCAATTGTCTATATGAAACCTATTTCAATTAATCAAGTCTTAACAAGTTTGATTGTTTAACATGTTGGAAACACTTAATCATGTAAATAAAAATTTCATTTAATATATATATAAACATGGAAAAGTTCGGGTCACTACAGTACCTACCCGTTAAATAAATTTCGTCCCGAAATTTTAAGCAGTTGGAGGTGTTGACGTATCTTCTGGAAATAAATGCGGGTATTTCTTCTTCATCTGATCTTCACGCTCCCAGGTGAACTCGGGTCCTCTACGAGCATTCCATCGAACCTTAACAATCGATATCTTATTTTGTTTAAGTCTCTTAACCTCACGATCCATTATTTCGACGGGTTCTTCAATGAATTGAAGTTTTTCATTGATTTGGATTTCGTCCAACGGAATAGTGAGATCTTCTTTAGCAAAACATTTCTTCAAATTTGAGAAGTGAAAAGTGTAATGTACAGCCGCGAGTTGTTGAGGTAGCTCCTGTTGGTAAGCTACTGGTCCGACACGATCTATAATCTTGAATGGTCCAATGTACCTTGGATTTAGTTTCCCCCGTTTACCAAATCGAACAACGCCTTTCCAAGGTGAAACCTTAAGCATGACCATTTCTCCAATTTCAAACTCTATATCTTTTCTTTTACTGTCCGCGTAGCTCTTTTGTCAACTCTGGGCGGTTTTCAATCTTTGTTGAATTTGGATGATTTTCTCGGTAGTTTCTTGTATTATCTCCGGACCCGTAATCTGTCTATCCCCCACTTCACTCCAACAAATTGGAGACCTACACTTTCTACCATAAAGTGCTTCAAACGGCGCCATCTCAATGCTTGAATGGTAGCTGTTGTTGTAGGAAAATTCTGCTAACGGTAGATGTCGATCCCAACTTTTTCCGAAATCAATAACACATGCTCGTAGCATGTCTTCAAGTGTTTGTATCGTCCTTTCGCTCTGCCCATCAGTTTGCGGATGATAGGCAGTACTCATGTCTAGACGAGTTCCTAATGCTTGCTGTAATGTCTGCCAGAATCTTGAAATAAATCTGTCATCCCTATCAGAGATAATAGAGATTGGTATTCCATGTCTGGAGACGACTTCCTTCAAATACAGTCGTGCTAACTTCTCCATCTTGTCATCTTCTCTTATTGGCAGGAAGTGTGCTGATTTGGTGAGACGATCAACTATTACCCAAATAGTATCAAAACCACTTGCAGTCCTTGGCAATTTAGTGATGAAATCCATGGTAATGTTTTCCCATTTCCATTCCGGGATTTTGGGTTGTTGAAGTAGACCTGATGGTTTCTGATGCTCAGCTTTGACCTTAGAACACGTCAAACATTCTCCTACGTATTTAGCAACATCGGCTTTCATACCCGGCCACCAAAAATGTTTCTTGAGATCCTTGTACATCTTCCTCGTTCCAGGATGTATTGAGTATCTGGTTTTATGAGCTTCTCTAAGTACCATTTCTCTCATATCTCCAAATTTTGGTACCCAGATCCTTTCAGCCCTATACCAGGTTCCGTCTTCCCGAATATTAAGATGCTTCTCCGATCCTTTGGGTATTTCATCCTTTAAATTTCCCTCTTTTAAAACTCCTTGTTGCGCCTCCTTTATTTGAGTAGTAAGGTTATTATGAATCATTATATTCATATATTTTACTCGAATGGGTTCTCTGTCCTTCCTGCTCAAGGCATCGGCTACCACATTTGCCTTCCCCGGGTGGTAACGAATCTCAAAGTCGTAATCATTCAACAATTCAATCCACCTACGCTGCCTCATATTCAGTTGTTTCTGATTAAATATGTGTTGAAGAATTTTGTGGTCGGTATATATAATACTTTTGACCCCATATAAGTAGTGCCTCCAAGTCTTTAATGCAAAAACAACCGCGCCTAATTCCAAATCATGCGTCGTATAATTTTGTTCGTGAATCTTCAATTGTCTAGACGCATAAGCAATCACCTTTGTTCGTTGCATTAATACACAACCGAGACCTTGCTTTGATGCGTCACAATAAATCACAAAATCATCATTCCCTTCAGGCAATGACAATATAGGTGCCGTAGTTAGCTTTTTCTTCAATAACTGAAACGCTTTCTCTTGTTCATCATTCCATTCAAATTTCTTCCCTTTATGCGTTAATGCAGTCAAGGGTTTTGCTATTCTGGAAAAGTCTTGGATGAATCTTCTGTAGTAATCAGCTAGTCCTAAAAACTGGCGTATGTGTTTCGGAGTTTTCGGGGTTTTCCACTTTTCAACAGTTTCTATCTTTGCCGGATCCACCTTAATGCCTTCTTTGTTCACTATGTGACCGAGGAATTGAACTTCTTCCAACCAAAATGCACACTTTGAAAACTTAGCGTACAATTCTTCCTTCCTCAATACTTCTAACACCTTTCTCAAATGTTCACCGTGTTCTTGGTCATTCTTTGAGTAAATAAGTATGTCATTAATGAAAACAATGACAAACTTGTCAAGGTATGGTCTACACACTTGGTTCATAAGGTCCATGAATACAGCTGGTGCATTAGTTAAACCAAACGGCATGACCATAAACTCGTAATGACCGTAACGTGTTCTGAAAGCAGTCTTTGGAATATCATCTTCTTTCACCTGCATTTGATGATACCCGGAACGTAAGTCAATCTTTAAATAAACAGACGAGCCTTGTAGTTGATCAAATAAGTCGTTGATTCTCGGTAGTGGGTAGCGGTTCTTGATGGTAAGTTTGTTCAATTCTCGGTAGTCGATACACAACCTGAATGTACCATCTTTCTTCTTGACAAACAAAACAGGAGCTCCCCACGGTGATGTGCTTGGTCGAATGAAACCACGCTCTAAAAGTTCTTGTGATTGGCTTTGCAGTTCTTTCATCTCGCTGGGTGCGAGTCTGTAAGGAGCACGAGCTATTGGTGCAGCTCCTGGTAGAAGATCTATTTGAAATTCAACGGATCGATGTGGGGGTAATCCCGGTAATTCTTTCGGAAATATATCGGGAAATTCTTTTGCAATGGGAACATCATTGATGCTCTTTTCTTCAGTTTGTACTTTCTCGACGTGTGCTAGAACAGCATAGCAACCTTTTCTTATTAGTTTTTGTGCCTTCAAATTACTAATAAGATGTAGCTTCGTGTTGCCCTTTTCTCCGTACACCATTAAGGGTTTTCCTTTTTCTCGTATAATGTGAATTGCATTTTTGTAACAAACGATCTCTGCTTTTACTTCTTTCAACCAGTCCATACCGATTATCACATCAAAACTCCCTAACTCTACTGGTATCAAATCAATCTTAAATGTTTCGCTAACCAGTTTAATTTCTCGATTCCGACATATATTATCTGCTGAAATTAATTTACCATTTGCTAATTCGAGTAAAAATTAACTATCCAAAGGCATCAATGGACAACTTAATTTAGCACAAAAATCTCTACTCATATAGCTTCTATCCGCACCCGAATCAAATAAAACGTAAGCAGATTTATTGTCAATAAGAAACGTACCCGTAACAAGCTCCGGGTCTTCCTGTGCCTCTGCCGCATTAATATTGAAAACTCTTCCGCGGCCTTGTCCATTCGTGTTCTCCTGGTTCGGGCAATTTCTAATAATGTGGCCCGGTTTTCCACATTTATAACAAACTACATTGGCATAACTTGCTCCGACACTACTTGCTCCACCATTACTCGTTCCGACACCATTTGTTCCTTTCGTTCTATTAACCCCTGGTCCGTAGACCTCACACTTCGCCGCGCTATGACCATTTCTTTTACACTTGTTGCAAAATTTGGTGCAGAACCCCGAGTGATACTTTTCACACCTTTGGCATAGCTGCTTCTGATTGTTGTTGTTGTTGTGGTTATTATTGTTGTTGGGATGATTGTTGTAGTTGCTGCTGTTGTTGTTGTTTTTGTTGTTGGGCCGTTTGTTGTAGTTGCGATTGATGTTGCGATTGTTGGGATAATTGTTGCGATTGTTGTTGTAATTGCTGTTGTTATTGTATTGGTGATTCTTATCACCATTTTCCTCCCACTTTCTTTTGACTTGCTTCACATTGGCCTCTTCAGCAGTCGGTTCTTTAATTCTTTCTTCAATCTGGTTCACTAGTTTATGAGCCATTCTACATGCCTGTTGTATGGAGGCGGGCTCGTGTGAACTTATATCTTCTTGGATTCTTTCCGGTAATCCTTTCACAAACGCGTCGATCTTCTCTTCCTCATCTTCGAATGCTCCCGGACACAATAGGCACAATTCTGTGAATCGTCTTTCGTACGTGGTAATATCAAATCCTTGGGTTCGTAACCCTCTAAGTTCTGTCTTGAGCTTATTGACCTCGGTTCTGGGACGGTACTTCTCGTTCATCAAGTGCTTGAATGCTGACCACGGTAGTGCGTACGCATCGTCTTGTCCCACTTGCTCTAGATAGGTATTCCACCATGTTAACGCAGAACCTGTGAAGGTATGCGTAGCGTACTTCACTTTGTCCTCTTCAGTACACTTACTTATGGCAAACACCGATTCGACCTTCTCGGTCCACCGTTTCAATCCGATCGGTCCTTCGGTTCCATCAAATTCCAAAGGTTTGCAGGCAGTGAATTCTTTGTAGGTGCATCCTACACGATTTCCTGTACTGCTAGATCCAAGGTTATTGTTGGTATGTAGCGCAGCCTGTACTGCGGCTATGTTTGAAGCTAGAAAAGTGCGGAATTCCTCTTCATTCATATTCACGGTGTGTCGAGTAGTCGGTGCCATTTCCTTCAAAATAGTCAAATGGAACAAGTTAATCATACAGAATATTAAGAGTAGTTAATAGTATTTCGTAGCATAATATGAACTCATTTATAAAATCTTTTTCTTCATATTAGCGTTTTATAAGTTTAAATTCGGGTAGTACCTACCCGTTAAGTTCATACTTAGTAGCTAATATACAATTCAACTACTACAATTCTATATGAAAAACTGATTATAATAATATTTCGTGTTCAAACTTTTACACAATATTTTACAAACTTACAATACCGCTTATTTTATATATAGCATGCAATATAGCACACAATAAATTTGATACAAGATGGTTGTGAAGATAATTCTAGCTAGTACACAAGTCGTTCAGCAAAGGCAATAAAGACACGTAATTCATACGTCCAGAAACAAGTCATGCATTCTGGTTTTACTAGGATTACTTCCCATCCTTGGTCTTGTGGAACATAACCGTTATAGCCGTTGATAAGACAGCGTGTTGTAACATCGTCAAAGGGACGAGGGTTACGTAATGTCCAACAGTCCCGTAACAATCTAAAAACCTCATTTCTTACCCCAATTACCGACTCCGTCACTTGTGGGAACGTTTTGTTTAATAGTTGTAGCCCGATGTTCTTGTTCTCACTTTGGTGAGAAGCGAACATTACTAATCCGTAAGCATAACATGCTTCTTTATGTTGCATGTTAGCCGCTTTTTCTAAATCACGAAGTCCAATATTCGGATATATTGAGTCAAAATAATTTCTTAACCCATTGCGTAAAATAGCATTTGGGTTCCCCGCAATATATGCGTCAAAGTAAACACATCGTAACTTATGGATTTCCCAATGTGATATCCCCCATATTTCGAACGAAAGCCTTTTATAAACCAAGGCATTCTTGGAACGTTCTTCGAATGTCTTACAAACTGATATCGCCTTAAATAGTTGTGCCGAAGAATTCTGACCGACTCTAGACAAGATTTCATCAATCATGTCTCCGGGTAGGTCTCTTAAAATATTGGGTTGTCTATCCATTTTGTGTTTTTATACTGTAAAATAGACAAGAGTTAGATTCATAAAAAAAAATACTTATTAATACAAGCAATTTTTACATATATCATAAAGCATAAGCACACTATATTACATATATTACACCACACGAATACAACTATCTTATTCCGACTCGCTTGTTTCTTCTTCTTCGGTTTTTGTTCGTTTTGCCAAGTTTCTAGGGATATATGATGTTCCCCTAATACGAGCCGTTGTTTTCCACGTTGGTTTAGAAAAACCTGGTGGTTTAGAGGTTCCCGGGTCATTGTTACAACTTAAGGACTTCGGGGGTTGACGATACATATAAAGTTCATCGGGGTTGGAATTAGATTTCTCTATTTTTATGCCCTTTCCCTTATTATTTTCTTTTGCCTTTTTAAATTCAGTTGGGGTAATTTCTATAACATCATCAGAATTCTCGTCGGAATCCGATTCATCGGAGAATTGGTAATCCTCCCAATATTTTGCTTCCTTGGCGGAAACACCATTGACCATAATTAACCTTGGTCGGTTGGTTGAGGATTTTCTTTTACTTAACCATTTTATTATTTCCCCCACCGGTTCTATTTCTTCATCCGGTTCCGATTCTTCTTCCGGTTCTGATTCTTCTTCCGGTTCCGACTCTTCTTCCGGTTCCTCTTCGGGAACTTGTGAATCAGTCCACGAATCATTCCAATTTACATTTGACTCTTCATTATTATTAGGTGAGTCAATGGGACTTTTTCTAGAGGTAGACATCTATCACATAATATCAAACGCGTTAAGAGATTAATATATCACATAATATTCACATGTTAAAAATATATAGTTTCCAACAAAATTTGTTAAGCAATCATTTTTCAAGTAAACACGGTCGAAGTCCAGACTCACTAATGCATCCTAACGAACTCGATAAGACACACTACTGCAAAATTCTGGTTCTCTAAGACCAACGTTCGGATACCAACTGAAATGTCCCGTTCTTATTGATTAAAAACGTTCCATATTAATTGATTTCGTTACGAGGTTTTGACCTCTATATGAGACGTTTTTCAAAGACTGCATTCATTTTTAAAACAAACCATAACCTTTATTTCATAAATAAAGGTTTAAAAGCTTTAAGTAGATTATCAAATATTGATAATCTAAAATATCCTGTTCACACACGACCATTACATAATGGTTTACAATACAAATATGTTACAACAAAATAAGTTTCTTGAATGCAGTTTTTACACAATATCATACAAGCATGGACTCCAAATCTCGTCCTTATTTAAGTATGCGACAGCGGAAGCTCTTAATAATCACCTGAGAATAAACATGCTTAAAACGTCAACAAAAATGTTGGTGAGTTATAGGTTTAACATATATATATCAAATCATAATAATAGACCACAAGATTTCATATTTCAATACACATCCCATACATAGAGATAAAAATCATTCATATGGTGAACACCAGGTAACCGACATTAACAAGATGCATATATAAGAATATCCCCATCATTCCGGGACACCCTTCGGATATGATATAAATTTTGAAGTACTAAAGCATCCGGTACTTTGGATGGGGTTTGTTAGGCCCAATAGATCTATCTTTAGGATTCACGTCAATTAGGGTGTCTGTTCCCTAATTCTTAGATTACCAGACTTAATAAAAAGGGGCATATTCGATTTCGATAATTCAACCATAGAATGTAGTTTCACATACTTGTGTCTATTTTGTAAATCATTTATAAAACCTGCATGTATTCTCATCCCAAAAATATTAGATTTTAAAAGTGGGACTATAACTCACTTTCACAGATTTTTACTTCGTCGGGAAGTAAGACTTGGCCACTGGTTGATTCACGAACCTATAACAATATATACATATATATCAAAGTATGTTCAAAATATATTTACAACACTTTTAATATATTTTGATGTTTTAAGTTTATTAAGTCAGTTGTCCTCGTTAGTAACCTACAACTAGTTGTCCACAGTTAGATGTACAGAAATAAATCGATAAATATTATCTTGAATCAATCCACGACCCAGTGTATACGTATCTCAGTATTGATCACAACTCAAACTATATATATTTTGGAATCAACCTCAACCCTGTATAGCTAACTCCAACATTCACATATAGAGTGTCTATGGTTGTTCCGAAATATATATAGATGTGTCGACATGATAGGTCGAAACATTGTATACGTGTCTATGGTATCTCAAGATTACATAATATACAATACAAGTTGATTAAGTTATGGTTGGAATAGATTTGTTACCAATTTTCACGTAGCTAAAATGAGAAAAATTATCCAATTTTGTTTTACCCATAACTTCTTCATTTTAAATCCGTTTTGAGTGAATCAAATTGCTATGGTTTCATATTGAACTATATTTTATGAATCTAAACAGAAAAAGTATAGGTTTATAGTCATAAAAATAAGTTACAAATCATTTTTGTAAAGGTAGTCATTTCAGTCGAAAGAACGACGTCTAGATGACCATTTTAGAAAACATACTTCCACTTTGAGTTTAACCATAATTTTTGGATATAGTTTCATGTTCATAATAAAAATCATTTTCCTAGAATAACAATTTTTAAATCAAAGGTTATCATAGTTTTTAATTAACTAACCCAAAACAGCCCGCGGTGTTACTACGACGGCGTAAATTCGATTTTACAGTGTTTTTCGTGTTTCCAGGTTTTAAATCATTAAGTTAGCATATCATATAGATATAGAACATGTGTTTAGTTGATTTTAAAAGTCAAGTTAGAAAGATTAACTTTTATTTGCGAACAAGTTTAGAATTAACTAAACTATGTTCTAGTGATTACAAGTTTAAACCTTCGAATAAGATAGCTTTATATGTATGAATCGAATGATGTTATGAACATCATTACTACCTCAAGTTCCTTGGATAAACCTACTGGAAATGAGAAAAATAGATCTAGCTTCAAAGGATCCTTGGATGGCTTGAAAGTTCTTGAAGCAGAATCATGACACGAAAACAATTTCAAGTAAGATTTCCACTCGAAATAAGAGTGTTATAGTTATAGAAATTGGATTAAAGTTTGAATATGATTATTACCTTGTATTAGAAAGATAACCTACTGTAAGTAACAAATGTTTCTTGATCTTGGATGATTACTTGGAATGGATTTAGAAAACTTGGAAGTAAACTTGCAATCTTAGAAGTATTCTTGATTTTATGAAACTAGAACTTTTGGAATTTATGAAGAACACTTAGAACTTGAAGATAGAACTTGAGAGAGATTAATTAGATGAATAAAATTGAAGAAATAAAGTGTTTGTAGGTGTTTTTGGTCGTTGGTGTATGGATTAGATATAAAGGATATGTAATTTTGTTTTCATGTAAATAAGTCATGAATGATTACTCATATTTTTGTAATTTTATGAGATATTTCATGCTAGTTGCCAAATGATGGTTCCCACATGTGTTAGGTGACTCACATGGGCTGCTAAGAGCTGATCATTGGAGTGTATATACCAATAGTACATACATCTAAAAGCTGTGTATTGTACGAGTACGAATACGGGTGCATACGAGTAGAATTGTTGATGAAACTGAACGAGGATGTAATTGTAAGCATTTTTGTTAAGTAGAAGTATTTTGATAAGTGTCTTGAAGTCTTTCAAAAGTGTATGAATACATATTAAAACACTACATGTATATACATTTTAACTGAGTCGTTAAGTCATCGTTAGTCGTTACATGTAAGTGTTGTTTTGAAACCTTTAGGTTAACGATCTTGTTAAATGTTGTTAACCCATTATTTATTATAACAAATGAGATGTTAAATTGTTATATTATAATGATATTATGATATATAATATATCTTAGGAATGATATATATACAGTTAAATGTCGTTACAACGATAATCGTTACATATATGTCTCGTTTCGAAATCATTAAGTTAGTAGTCTTATTTTTACATATGTATTTCATTGTTAATACACTTAATAATATATTTACTTATCATTTAACATAATTAACCAAGTGTATCAATATCTTAATATGATTCATATGTACCTAGTAAGACGTTGTTATAACGATAATCGTTATATATATCGTTTTCGAGTTTCTTAAATTAATAGTCTCATTTTTATGTATATAACTCATTGTTAAAATACCTAATGAGATACATACTTATAATAAAATCATGTTAACTATATATATAACCATATATATGTCATCGTATAGTTTTTACAAGTTTTAACGTTCGTGAATCACCGGTCAACTTGGGTGGTCAATTGTCTATATGAAACCTATTTCAATTAATCAAGTCTTAACAAGTTTGATTGTTTAACATGTTGGAAACACTTAATCATGTAAATAACAATTTCATTTAATATATATATAAACATGGAAAAGTTCGGGTCACTACACCGTTGAAGCTAGATCCATTTTTCTGTTTTCCAGTAGGTTTATCCAAGGAACTTAAGGTAGTAATGATGTTCATAACATCATTCGATTCATACATATAAAGCTATCTTATTCGAAGGTTTAAACTTGTAATCACTAGAACATAGTTTAGTTAATTCTAAACTTGTTCGCAAACAAAAGTTAATCCTTCTAACTTGACTTTTAAAATCAACTAAACACATGTTCTATATCTATATGATATGCTAACTTAATTATTTAAAACCTGGAAACACGAAAAATACTGTAAAACCGAATTTATGCCGTCGTAGTAACACCGCGGGCTGTTTTGGGTTAGTTAATTAAAAACTATGATAAACTTTGATTTAAAAGTTGTTCTTCTGGGAAAATGATTTTTCTTATGAACATGAAACTATATCCAAAAATCATGGTTAAACTTAAAGTGTAAGTATGTTTTCTAAAATGGTCATCTAGACGTCGTTCTTTCGACTGAAATGACTACCTTTACAAAAACGACTTGTAACTTATATTTCTGACTATAAACCTATACTTTTTCTGTTTAGATTCATAAAATAGAGTTCAATATGAAACCATAGCAATTTGATTCACTCAAAACGGATTTAAAATGAAGAAGTTATGGGTAAAACAAGATTGGATAATTTTTCTCATTTTAGCTACGTGAAAATTGGTAACAAATCTATTCCAACCATAACTTAATCAACTTGTATTGTATATTATGTAATCTTGAGATACCATAGACACGTATACAATGTTTCGACCTATCATGTCGACACATCTATATATATTTCGGACAACCATAGACACTCTATATGTGAATGTTGGAGTTAGCTATACAGGGTTGAGGTAGATTCCAAAATATATATAGTTTGAGTTGTGATCAATACTGAGATACGTATACACTGGGTCCTGGATTGATTCAAGATAATATTTATTAATTTATTTCTGTACATCTAACTGTGGACAACTAGTTGTAGGTTACTAACGAGGACAGCTGACTTAATAAACTTAAAACATCAAAATATATTAAAAGTGTTGTAAATATATTTTGAACATATATTTTGGGCTGAGAATACATGCAATGTTTTAATAACTATTTTTCAATATTTATATGCGTGAGTTTCATTTGCCTTTTTACCCTTTATATTTTTGGGCTGAGAATACATGCGCAATTTTTATAAATGTTTTACGAAATAGACACAAGTAATCGAAACTACATTATATGGTTGAATTATCTAAATCGAATATGCCCTTTTTATTAAGTCTGGTAATCTAAGAATTAGGGAACAGACACCCTAATTGACGCGAACTCTAAAGATAGATCTATTGGGCCTAACAAACCCCATCCAAAGTGCCGGATGCTTTAGTACTTCGAAATTTATATCATATCCGAAGGGTGTCCCGGAATGATGGGGATATTCTTATATATGCATCTTGTTAATGTCGGTTACCAGGTGTTCACCATATGAATGATTTTTATCTCTATGTATGGGATGTGTATTGAAATATGAAATCTTGTGGTCTATTGTTACGATTTGATATATATAGGTTAAACCTATAACTCACCAACATTTTTATTGGCGTTTAAAGCATGTTTATTCTCAGATGAATACTAAGAGCTTCCGCTGTTGCATACTAAAATAAGGACAAGATTTGGAGTCCATGTTTGTATGATATTGTGTAAAAACTGCATTCAAGAAACTGATTTCGATGTAACATATTTGTATTGGAAACCATTATGTAATGGTCGTGTGTAAACAGGATATTTTAGATTATCGTTATTTGATAATCTACGTAAAGCTTTTTAAACCTTTATTTATGAAATAAAGGTTATGGTTTGTTTTAAAAATGAATGCAGTCTTTGAAAAACGTCTCATATAGAGGTCAAAACCTCGCAACGAAATCAATTAATATGGAACGTTTTTAATCAATAAGAACGGGACATTTCAGTTGGTATCAGAGCGTTGGTCTTAGAGAACCAAAATTTTGCATTAGTGTGTCTTATCGAGTTTGTTAGGATGCATTAGTGAGTCTGGACTTCGACCGTGTTTACTTGAAAAATGATTGCTTAACAAATTTTGTTGGAAACTATATATTTTTAACATGTGAATATTATGTGATATATTAATCTCTTAACGCGTTTGATATTATGTGATAGATGTCTACCTCTAGAACAAGTCCCATTGACTCACCTAATAATAATGAAGAGTCAAATGTAAATTGGAATGATTCATGGACTGATTCACAAGTTCCCGAAGAGGAACCGGAAGAAGAGTCGGAACCGGAAGAAGAATCGGAACCGGAAGAAGAATCAGAACCGGATGAAGAAATAGAACCGGTGGGGGAAATAATAAAACGGTTAAGTAAAAGAAAATCCTCAACCAACCGACCAAGGTTAATTATGGTCAATGGTGTTTCCTCCAAGGAAGCAAAATATTGGGAGGATTACCAATTCTCCGATGAATCGGATTCCGACGAGAATTCCGATGATGTTATAAAAATTACCCCAACTGAATTTAAAAAGGCAAAAGAAAATAATAAGGGAAAGGGCATAAAAATAGAGAAATCTAATTCCAACCCCAATGAACTTTATATGTATCGTCAACCCCCGAAGTCCTTAAGTTGTAACAATGACCCGGGAACCTCTAAACCACCAGGTTTTTCTAAACCAATGTGGAAAACGACGGCTCGTATTAGGGGAACATCATATATCCCTAGAAACTTGGCAAAATGAACCAAAACCGAAGAAGAAGAAATAAGCGAGTCGGAATAAGATAGTTGTATTCGTGTGGTGTAATATATGTAATATAGTGTGCTTATGCTTTATGATATATGTAAAATTTGCTTGTATTAATAAGTATTTTTTTTATGAATCTAACTCTTGTCTATTTTACAGTATAAAAACACAAAATGGATAGACAACCCAATATTTTAAGAGACCTACCCGGAGACATGATTGATGAAATCTTGTCTAGAGTCGGTCAGAATTCTTCGGCACAACTATTTAAGGCGAGATCAGTTTGTAAGACATTCGAAGAACGTTCCAAGAATGTCTTGGTTTATAAAAGGCTTTCGTTCGAAAGATGGGGGATATCACATTGGGAAATCCATAAGTTACGATGTGTTTACTTTGACGCATATATTGCGGGGAACCCAAATGCTATTTTACGCAATGGGTTAAGAAATTATTTTGACTCAATATATCCGAATATTGGACTTCGTGATTTAGAAAAAGCGGCTAACATGCAACATAAAGAAGCATGTTATGCTTACGGATTAGTAATGTTCGCTTCTCACCAAAGTGAGAACAAGAACATCGGGCTACAACTATTAAACAAAATGTTCCCACAAGTGACGGAGTCGGTAATTGGGGTAAGAAATGAGGTTTTTAGATTGTTACGGGACTGTTGGACATTACGTAACCCTCGTCCCTTTGACGATGTTACAACACGCTGTCTTATCAACGGCCATAACGGTTATGTTCCACAAGACCAAGGATGGGAAGTAATCCTAGTAAAACCAGAATGCATGACTTGTTTCTGGACGTATGAATTACGTGTCTTTATTGCCTTTACTGAACGACTTGTGTACTAGCTAAATTATCTTCACAACCATCTTGTATCAAATTTATTATGTGCTATATTTCATGCTATATGTAAAATAAGCGGTATTGTAAGTTTGTAAAATATTGTGTAAAAGTTTGAACGCGAAATATTATTATAATCAGTTTTTCATATAGAATTGTAGTAGTTGAATTGTATATTAGCTACTAAGTATGAACTTAACGGGTAGGTACTACCCGAATTTAAACTTATAAAACGCTAATATGAAGAAAAAGCTTTTATAAATGAGTTCATATTATGCTACGAAATACTATTAACTACTCTTAATATTCTGTATGATTAACTTGTTCCATTTGACTATTTTGAAGGAAATGGCACCGACTACTCGACACACCGTGAATATGAATGAAGAGGAATTCCGCACTTT
Source organism: Rutidosis leptorrhynchoides (assembly GCF_046630445.1). Lineage (NCBI taxonomy): Eukaryota > Viridiplantae > Streptophyta > Magnoliopsida > Asterales > Asteraceae > Rutidosis > Rutidosis leptorrhynchoides. Next base: position 653,417,608 of record NC_092335.1, read on the forward strand.
TCTAGCTTCAAACATAGCCGCAGTACAGGCTGCGCTACATACCAACAATAACCTTGGATCTAGCAGTACAGGAAATCGTGTAGGATGCACCTACAAAGAATTCACTGCCTGCAAACCTTTGGAATTTGATGGAACCGAAGGACCGATCGGATTGAAACGGTGGACCGAGAAGGTCGAATCGGTGTTTTCCATAAGTAAGTGTACTGAAGAGGACAAAGTGAAGTACGCTACGCATACCATCACAGGTTCTGCGTTAACATGGTGGAATACCTATCTAGAGCAAGTGGGACAAGACGATGCGTATGCACTACCGTGGTCAGCATTCAAGCACTTGATGAACGAGAAGTACCGTCCCAGAACCGAGGTCAATAAGCTCAAGACAGAACTTAGAGGGTTACGAACCCAAGGATTTTATATTACCACGTACGAAAGACGATTCACAGAATTGTGCCTATTGTGTCCGGGAGCGTTCGAAGATGAGGAAGAGAAGATCGACGCGTTTGTGAAAGGATTACCGGAAAGAATCCAAGAAGATATAAGTTCACACGAGCCCGCCTCCATACAACAGGCATGTAGAATGGCTCACAAACTAGTGAACCAGATTGAAGAAAGAATTAAAGAACAGACTGCTGAAGAGGCCAATGTGAAGCAAGTCAAAAGAAAGTGGGAGGAAAACGGTGATAAGAATCACCAATACAACAACAACAGCAATTACAAAAATAATCGCAACAATTATCCCAATAATCGCAACATCAATCGCAACTATAACAAACGGCCCAACAACAACAACAACAACAACAACAACAACAACAACTACTACTACTACAACAATCATCCCAACAACAATAATAACCGCAACAACAACAACAACAATCAGAAGCAGCTATGCCAAAGGTGTGAAAAGTATCACTCGGGGTTCTGCACCAAATTTTGCAACAAGTGTAAAAGAAATGGTCATAGCGTGGCGAAGTGTGAGGTCTACGGACCAGGGGTTAATAGAACGAAAGGAACAAATGGTGTCGGAACGAGTAATGGCGGAACAAGTAGTGTCGGAGCAAGTTATGCCAATGTAGTTTGTTATAAATGTGGAAAACTGGGCCACATTATTAGAAATTGCCCGAACCAGGAGAACACGAATGGACAAGGCCGCGGAAGAGTTTTCAATATTAATGCAGCGGAGGCACAGGAAGACCTGGAGCTTATTACGGATACGTTTCTTATTGACAATAAATCTGCTTACGTTTTATTTAATTCGGGTGCAGATAGAAGCTATATGAGTAGAGATTTTTGTGCTAAATTAAGTTGTCCATTGACGCCTTTGGATAGTAAATTTTTACTCGAATTAGCAAATGGTAAATTAATTTCAGCAGATAGTATATGTCGGAATCGAGAAATTAAACTGATTAGCGAAACATTTAAGATTGATTTGATACCAGTAGAGTTAGGGAGTTTTGATGTGATAATCGATATGGACTGGTTGAAAGAAGTGAAAGCACACTTAGAGAACTTAGCATACAATTCTTCTTTTCTCAATAGATCAAGCACTAACTCCAAACGTTCTTCGTGCTCTTCATCACTCTTAGAATAAATAAGGATGTGATCGATGAAAACAATAACGAATTTGTCCAGATAGGGTCTGCACACACGATTTATGAGGTCCATGAACACAGCAGGTGCATTAGTCAATCGAAACAACATAACAAGGAATTCGAAGTGACCATAATGGGTGCGAAAAGCAGTTTTCGGAATATCAGATTCTTTAACCCGTAGTTGAAGATATCCGGAACGAAGGTCGATCTTAGAATAAATAAATGAATCTTGAAGCTGATCGAACAGATCATCAATTCTCGGAAGAGGGTAACGGTTCTTAACCGTAAGCTTGTTCAACTTGCGATAACCAATACACAAACGAAACGAACCATCTTTCTTCTTAACAAAAAGAACAGGAGCTCCCCAAGGGGACGAACTGGGACGAATAAAATATAGTTGCAACAATGAAGGGAGAACTATATGGAGTAGTCACATCGGTGACATAGATATATAAGGCAATTCTCTCAAAGGAGATAACGAGGATCATGGTCTTCAAAGTAAATTTTCATTACATTCCCGAAAGGAATGCGTACGAAAGGTGTGATATTTCATCGAGAGTGAACTTCCTTGTACAACGAGCGAGGAAATCTAGAATTCATCCATATTCTTAAATTTATGTGAGGATGAAAAGAATGTGAATCATGGGTTATAAGGAATGTCCGACTCCAGGTGAGATGAATCTCCAAAAAATAATTTCATGTACCTCAAAGTATTGAATACTATGATTGATGTTTACGAGGGTGTTGCGGTTGACAGCTAAAATTGAGAGTAGAAACTCCTCAAACGGTCTAGTGTAATATATATCCATGATACCCACTATAAAACAGTTGGGGTAGAAATTCACCTAGCGCCTTTTCTACAATAGGGTAACCACCGAGGGTACCCCAGAAAATTGATTTATCGGCCCGCGTTTCGGCCTTGCCCAACCCTAAGAAATAAAATTTTATAAGCGCAAAGACTCTCCAACAAATTTTATAAAACCGGCATCCAAACTAGTGTAAGAATTTCTATCAATGAACTTAATGGTAAATTTCATCCTTAAACGGAGGATGAGAAGAACTGTGATCCAAACACTCCGAAAATTCTAATGAAATCAATCAAAGAAGTTTTGAAAAAGCTTTAAACGCCTGATGTAACCCCATAAACGGAACGAAGATCTTAGTAAACTTAGAAGTATGTACAACGTGTACCATTTTACGTAAAACAATTTGAGTTAATTAGACAACTCAATAAGAGTGGTTTTAAAATGTTAACTAGACAACTCAATAAAGGAGTGGTTTTAAAATAATTTTGAAGGTATAATTTAGTATATACTAGCCAAAATAGGTAAGAGTAAATTTATTCATTTGAACCCATACATACATATATGATTTTATAAATTGTATACATGACAAAATATCTCATTACTTCCATTCACCCATAAATCTCATGAGAACCGCCCAATTACACAAATGTGTAAAAATTTTAATGTAAAGCAGGGTATCCGCATTACAGAGGTTACGAGTTGAAGTAAGATCGTTGAAGCTTGGGTGAAGGACTTGAATCATCTTGCGACATCTAATCAATAAATGCTACGAGGTCATGAAACCCAATGAGTTAAATATTGTTTTGACTTTTATCAGGACACAAGTCCTTGGGTCAAAACTAGTCACGTGCGAAGCTGTCACTAACAAGCGAGTTATGAATGATAAAACATGGGGTAAGTAGTTCGGTTAAGACGAGTCTCTCGTATATCAACAAATAAGATAATGAGTATCTTCCTTACTCATGTAACAACGTTAGAATTTCCGAATGAGTGGTGTACAAATTTTCTTTGACTCACTTTCTATTCCTCATGTCACAATATTGGGACTTTTTATGAATTAACGTAATATAATCACGTTGGCCTGACGCTATTATATTTCACTAACTCATAGTTCCATTCCAATATCACTACATAAGGTCAGGACACGTGGTCAACCTCGAATTTCAACACAATTTCCCTAAAACAATTTTTTAACAATGTGCTAAGAATAGCACAAGAGACAAAGACATCGAAAGTAATGAATATGAGTAACGATGACATAAAAATGTCTTCGAAGTACTAAGAATCTCTAAAAGTCAAGAATGACGTTTTTCGTTTCAACAACCAAGGCACATAGGCACAACGGCACAAAGGCGCGTAATATAACAAAAATGTTATATACCCAAACACAATAGCTGACATTGAAATGCCGAGCCTTTAGAAGTTAAGAATGACATATCGCGTAATATAACTCAAACGTTATATACATAACCATAATTGATGACATAGAAATGACGAGAATTCTAGAACACGTAATGTAACTCAAACGTTATATCAATAAACACAAATTATGACATAGAAATGTCGAGAATTTCAGAAGCCAAGAATGACACCCCCTCGGTTTCACTAACCGAGGTGTTCCTATGAAAGATGAACTCGCATGAGTCGGAGAATGTGTTTAAATCGGAATGGGAGTTCCTCCCGGATTCAGAACATAGTAGTAATGTATGTATGATAACAACATACATACCAACACGATACAAATAATCACATATAATAATATATAATAGGCCGGGCTGTAGACTAGACTCACTAATGCTCCCTATTGACTCAGGTAACGACATCAATGCAGCCTAATTCCCTACAACCAAGGCTCTGATACCAACTGTGATGACTCCGTCAAAACACTTAACGGCTCCGTCACTTGGTCCCACAGCTTGATCGAAACTCTATATGAATTTAATAAAACAACCTTGCATTCTTTATTTAAAAATGATTTCCTATATAGGAGATCTACTAAAATGTATAAGTTTAGAAAAACCATACAATAATACTTTAACCAAAAGTTGACCCAAAACAAAGTCAACAAACAACCACTATTTAATGTAACAAAAATAGAATGCAAGTTAATGTTTAACAAAAGCTGTCATCGTAAATATGCAGACTCTCTAAGCACAGCAGAAGCATTCAATCATGAACCTGAGAATAAAACATGCGAGTAACTGTCAACAAAAAATGTTGAGTGAATTATAGGTTTAATATTGCAAACAATATTTAATTTAAACAATAAAAATTTATGTTTGAAAACATAAAAACTCCTTTTTGAACCTCAAAATTATATGCTAGAAAACATATAATGAAACATTATTCCATTTTCCGTGAGCCACCTGGTAACCACTTAACCCTTTATTTACCCTTGCCAAACACAATAAATAATATACACCGAACAAGTGTATCTACAACTAAATACGAAGTACTAAACATTTCGATAACAAATTGCTAGCGCGACTAGCTCGAAATGGGGTTGTCAAACCCTATAGATCTATCCATAGGATTCGCGTTCACCAGTAGAAACCAGTGATTACAGTTACCTGACTAGGGAATATTTTTGTTCAACTCACAATGAATAATTTAAACCAACTTCCACTTGTCCAAAATATAAAATAAATTGCATGTATTCTCATCCCAAAAGATTTAAATAGAAAAATGGGACTATAACTCACCTTAAATAGCAACTGAAGAAATCTCACAAACAAGCGAACAGCAAGTAAAGTAAAGTGACCAAGAAAGATCACAACGCCGACCTATAAATAAAGCAGGTCGAAATAAATAACTAACTTAGGTCAAGTCTTAGTATGATAGCTATTGTACATGTTGCAAGTAGACATAGAACATTACTCAGCAAGCATCGGTTTGATTGGAACAGCATAAGGACACACACTTTCTATTTTTAGAAAGTTTCTATTTTTAGCAGGTTTCCATTTTTGGAAAGTTTCTATTTTAGGAAAGTTTCTATTTTAGGAAAGTTTCTATTTTTGGAAAGTTTCTATTTTAGGAAAGTTTCTATTTTTGAAAAGTTTCTATTTTAGGAAAGTTTCTATTTTAGGAAAGTTTCTATTTTTGGAAAGTTTCCAAATTTAGAAACTTCTATTTTTAGAAAGTTTTGAAGTTAGGAAAGTTTCCTTATTTAGAAAGTCAACAGAAGTCAACTGAAAGTCAACTCAAAAGTCAAACTTGGTCAACATAGTCAACATTAATTTGAAAAGTGTAAGTTATAATAATAACATAGGTTATAATGTTTATTAAAGTCAAAAGTGTAAAGTTATGTCATAACATAAGTTTAATTAAATAAAATGAATTATTAAAGTTAATATAAGTTGAAGTGTTATAATTAGTATAACATAAGTATTTAATTAATTAAATATTAATCATAATATAAGTTTTATTAATTAATAATGAATTTTAATTCATATCATAAGTATTATAAATTAATAATGAATTATTAATTATATCATAAGTTTCTAATTAAAATTATTAAATCATAAGTATTTAATAATTAAATCATAATTAAATAATAATTAAGTCTTATAATAATTAAATAATTATTTAATCTTTGTTATAAGTCTTATAATAATTTCTCAAAAATAAATTTAATACTTATCATAAGTATTTTCCTTTAATAATAAAAGTATTATTAATCATAAGTTTAATTAATATGTTAATTAAATCATAATTAATAATTAAATGATATAATAAATATTTATATCATAAGTCTTAAATAATAATAATTACTTCTTTTATCATAAGTAATTTATTAATAATGAAAGCCATTCATTTTAACATAAGTTTAATCATTAACCATAAGTTTTAAGTTTAAAAGTTCATCGGGTCGTATCTTGAGCCCCGGGTGTCGGTTTCGGGCGAGCCACATATGCATCTCCGCCTACTCAAACCACCCGACACAATTATGTACTCAAGAATACTCCAAGAACAGTCCCTAGGTCGTGGATATCAGCCATGACAACACTTGGGAATTCAATTTACTCAAAACAGTGATTTAGGCACAACGGGTGAACCGTGGCTCGGATTTAGGTGACCCGAACATGAAAATTCATCCCACCATCAGTCCTAACCAAATGACACACCCTAAAGACACCAAGGATGATCACAAAGTCGGACCATACCTTGTTCTTGCCCATAACATCTTTCAATCTTTACCAAAAATCAAATTAAGCATATCTAGGGCTCCGGGAATCGAAACGACATGAATCCGGAGTCTAAAATTAATGTCTTGATGAGAGGAACTCATTTATATACTTTATTTTAACTTTTATATAAGTTACAAAGTCAGAAACACACGAAAAAGCTGCTGTCCCAATTAAATCAAACCGAAAACATATGCAAACGAGTAATTCTACGCATCCAATCAACCATACAATAACATACAATTATCATACTATCAATATAACATACAAAATCAGTAAAATATAAGAAAAATCAAAAAGCTAGGGTTAGGGTTTATACCCTAATCAAGAATCAAGAGATAGCAACGTGTAGAGGAGAACGAGAGGAACGCGTTGATGTTAAAAGCCCTAAAATCCAAGCAATAATTGATGAAGAATGATGATGATATTGATGATGAATGTGGCGGCCTCAAAAAGAAAAAGAGAGAGGAAGAAAGATGAGAGAAAAAGATACTTGCTAGTTTTAGGTTTAGAAAAGAAATGAGGAATAAAATGGAAATGAAAAATTGAAAAATAAAATAAAAATGGGGTATAAGGGGGTTTTGGCCGAAATTTTTAGAGGGGTGGGCCCCTCATGGACCACTTTGGCCAAAAAGAAGAATACTTGTGGCCCGATCGCCCGAACGAAGCCCGAAACGCGAAAACGCTACTACGCGATTAATTTTTCGGAGAGATAACAAACACGCGACGAATAAAATATATAAACACTATATATAATCATATGACATCACAATATCATATTTAAAATAAATTGGATTTAAAAATCCCAAAATCTTGACCGTTGGTTTGAAAACCGAAAAGATTCGCCGGACAGAAATCTGCGACACGTAGAAACGTATAACTTGAAATATGAATACAAATATTCATATAACACATAATAATTAATATATTATTACAAAAATAATAATATAGGTCTTAGAAATGACGTGTCATGAATAACAATTAATGGTCGTTAAATAATTAACGGCAAAAGATAACGGAAAAAGTAGGGTCGTTACAGTACCTTCCCGTTACGGAAATTTCGTCCCGAAATTTAAGCAGGTGCAGGGGTTGACTCAGCATCTGAGAACAAATGCGGGTACTTCTGCCTCATCTAGTCTTCATGCTCCCAAGTGAACTCGGGACCGCGTCTGGCGTTCCATCGAACTCGAACAATAGGAATTTTGCTCTGCTTGAGAGTCTTAACCTCTCGGTTCATAATTTCGACAGGTTCCTCAATAAAATGGAGTTGTTTATCAACATGAAGTTCCTCCAAAGGAATAGTTTCACCGGCCTAGGCCAAACACTTCTTCAAATTCGATACATGAAAAACATCGTGAACAGCACTGAGTTCTCGTGGCAACTTCAAACGATAAGCCGCCGGTCCAACTCTCTCAATAATCTCAAAAGGTCCAACAAAACGAGGACTCAACCTTCCCCTTTTACCAAAACGTATCACACCCTTCCAAGGTGAAACCTTTAACATAACACGGTCACCGACCTGAAATTCAATATCGTTCCTTCCCTTATTGGCATAACTCTTTTGCCGACTTCTGGCGGTTCTCAATCTTTCCTTAATCTGTACGATCTTCTCGGTAGTCTCATGAATAATTTCTGGACCTGTGAGTTGAGCATCCCCAACCTCATTCCAGCAGACAGGAGACCTACACTTTCTACCATACAGAGTTTCAAACGGTGCGGCTTTAATACTTCCATGATAACTATTATTATAAGAAAATTCGGCCAGTGGCAAGTACTTATCCCAACCCTTACCAAAATCAATGATTCATGCTCGTAACATGTCTTCCAACGTTTGAATGGTCCTTTCACTATGACCTTCCAAAACCTCGATGTAAATCGACTGTCTCGGTCCGAAATAATAGATACGGGAACACCATGTCTAGAAACAATCTCCTTCAAATACAAACGGGTAAGCTTTTCTATCGAATCTGTTTCCTTAATTGGCAAGGAATGAGTTGACTTAGCGAGTCGGTCAACAATCACCCAAATGGTATCATAACCACCCACAACTCTTGGTAACTTCGTAATAAAATCCATTGTAATACCTTCCTACTTCCACTCGGGAATCTCAGGTTGCACCAAAAGTCCAGGCGGTTTCTGATGTTCAGTTTTAACCTTAGCACAGGTCAAACACTTAGCCACATACGTAGCCACATCAGCTTTCAAATTAGGCCACCAATACAGCTCCTTAAGATCATGATACATCTTTCCTGGACCAGGATGAATAGAGTACCTAGACTTATGAGCCTTATCTAAAACAAGTTGTCGTAGATCACCAAACTTCGGAACCCAAAGGCGTCCCGCAAAAATACCGAGTGCCATCGGTTCGTACCTCAAACTGTTTACTTAAGCCTCGGACCTTCCCGTTACAAAATTTTCCTCTCTCAAGGCTTCTTGTTGAGCTGCAAGAATCTACCTTGCGAGGTTTGTTCGAATGGTTATATTCAAGGCCCTAAACCTACGAGGTTCAACTCTCTCCTTTCGACTCAAAGCATCAGCCACAACATTGGCCTTTCCAGGATGATATAAAAGTTCAAAATCATAATCATTCAACGTCTCAACCCGTCATCGCTGCTTCACGTATAGCTGTTTTTGATCAAGAATATGTTGACGACTCTTGTGATCAGTGTACACTGTACTTTTGACCCCATATAAATAATGTCTCCAAATCTTAAGTGTAAACACAACAGCTCCTAACACTACATCATGGGTTGTATAATTCTTCTCATGAATCTTCAACTGGCGTGACGCATGCGCAATAACTTTCTTTCGTTGCATGAAAATGCAACCAAAGCCTTGACGCGAAGCATTACAATAAACAACAAAATCATCATTACCCTCAGGTAGTGACAATATCGGAGCGGTAGTCAACTTCTTCTTCAAAATCTGAAAGCAGTCTCTTGTTCATTCTTCCACTCATACTTATTCCCCTTATGCGTTAAAGCAGTCAGAGGTTTCGCTACTCGTGAAAAATCTTGAATGAACCTTCTATAATAGCCTGCTAATCCTAGAAACTGGCGAATCTGAGTATATATATATATATATATATGCCTCAATCTTAGCAGGATCAACTTGTATTCCCTGTTTACTAACAATATGTCCGAGGAAATTGAACTTCTCTTAATCAGAAAGCACACTTAGAGAACTTAGCGTACAATTCTTCTTTTCTCAATAGATCAAGCACTAACTCCAAACGTTCTTCGTGCTCTTCATCACTCTTAGAATAAATAAGGATGTGGTCGATGAAAACAATAACGAATTTGTCCAGATAGGGTCTGCACACACGATTTATGAGGTCCATGAACACAGCAGGTGCATTTGTCAATCCGAACAACATAACAAGGAATTCGAAGTGACCATAATGGGTGCGAAAAGCAGTTTTCGGAATATCAGATTCTTTAACCCGTAGTTGAAGATATCCGGAACGAAGGTCGATCTTAGAATAAATAAATGAACCTTGAAGCTGATCGAACAGATCATCAATTCTCGGAAGAGGGTAACGGTTCTTAACCGTAAGCTTGTTCAACTTGCGATAACCAATACACAAACGAAACGAACCATCTTTCTTCTTAACAAAAAGAACAGGAGCTCCCTAAGGGGACGAACTGGGACGAATAAAATATAGTTGCAACAATGAAGGGAGAACTATATGGAGTAGTCACATCGGTGACATAGATATATAAGGCAATTCTCTCAAAGGAGATAACGAGGATCATGGTCTTCAAAGTAAATTTTCATTACATTCCCGAAAGGAATGCGTACGAAAGGTGTGATATTTCATCGAGAGTGAACTTCCTTGTACAACGAGCGAGGAAATCTAGAATTCATCCATATTCTTAAATTTATGTGAGGATGAAAATAATGTGAATCATGGGTTATAAGGAATGTCCGACTCCAGGTGAGATGAATCTCCAAAAAATAATTTCATGTACCTCAAAGTATTGAATACTATGATTGATGTTTACGAGGGTGTTGCGGTTGACAGCAAAAATTGAGAGTAGAAACTCCTCAAACGGTCTAGTGTAATATATATCCATGATACCCACTATAAAACAGTTGGGGTAGAAATTCACCTAGCGCCTTTTCTACAATAGGGTAACCACCGAGGGTACCCCAGAAAATTGATTTATCGGCCCGCGTTTCGGCCTTGCCCAACCCTAAGAAATAAAATTTTATAAGCGCAAAGACTCTCCAACAAATTTTATAAAACCGGCATCCAAACTAGTGTAAGAATTTCTATCAATGAACTTAATGGTAAATTTCATCCTTAAACGGAGGATGAGAAGAACTGTGATCCAAACACTCCGAAAATTCTAATGTAATCAATCAAAGAAGTTTTGAAAAAGCTTTAAACGCCTGATGTAACCCCATAAACGGAACGAAGATCTTAGTAAACTTAGAAGTATGTACAACGTGTACCATTTTACGTAAAACAATTTGAGTTAATTAGACAACTCAATAAGAGTGGTTTTAAAATGTTAACTAGACAACTCAATAAAGGAGTGGTTTTAAAATAATTTTGAAGGTATAATTTAGTATATACTAGCCAAAATAGGTAAGAGTAAATTTATTCATTTGAACCCATACATACATATATGATTTTATAAATTGTATACATGACAAAATATCTCATTACTTCCATTCACCCATAAATCTCATGAGAACCGCCCAATTACACAAATGTGTAAAAATTTTAATGTAAAGCAGGGTATCCGCATTACAGAGGTTACGAGTTGAAGTAAGATCGTTGAAGCTTGGGTGAAGGACTTGAATCGTCTTGCGACATCTAATCAATAAATGCTACGAGGTAATGAAACCCAATGAGTTAAATATTGTTTTGACTTTTATCAGGACACAAGTCCTTGGGTCAAAACTAGTCACGTGCGAAGCTGTCACTAACAAGCGAGTTATGAATGATAAAACATGGGGTAAGTAGTTCGGTTAAGACGAGTCTCTCGTATATCAACAAATAAGATAATGAGTATCTTCCTTAGTCATGTAACAACGTTAGAATTTCCGAATGAGTGGTGTACAAATTTTCTTTGACTCACTTTCTATTCCTCATGTCACAATATTGGGACTTTTTATGAATTAACGTAATATAATCACGTTGGCCTGACGCCATTATATTTCACTAACTCATAGTTCCATTCCAATATCACTACATAAGGTCAGGACACGTGGTCAACCTCGAATTTCAACACAATTTCCCTAAAACAATTTCTTAACAATGTGCTAAGGATAGCACAAGAGACAAAGACATCGAAAGTAATGAATATGAGTAACGATGACATAAAAATGTCTTCGAAGTACTAAGAATCTCTAAAAGTCAAGAATGACGTTTTTCGTTTCAACAACCAAGGCACATAGGCACAACGGCACAAAGGCGCGTAATATAACAAAAATGTTATATACCCAAACACAATAGCTGACATTGAAATGCCGAGCCTTTAGAAGTTAAGAATGACATATCGCGTAATATAACTCAAACGTTATATACATAACCATAATTGATAACATAGAAATGACGAGAATTCTAGAACACGTAATGTAACTCAAACGTTATATCAATAAACACAAATTATGACATAGAAATGTCGAGAATTTCAGAAGCCAAGAATGACACCCCCTCGGTTTCACTAACCGAGGTGTTCCTATGAAAGATGAACTCGCATGAGTCGGAGAATGTGTTTAAATCGGAATGGGAGTTCCTCCCGGATTCAGAACATAGTAGTAATGTATGTATGATAACAACATACATACCAACACGATACAAATAATCACATATAATAATATATAATAGGCCGGGCTGTAGACTAGACTCACTAATGCTCCCTATTGACTCGGGTAACGACATCAATGCAGCCTAATTCCCTACAACCAAGGCTCTGATACCAACTGTGACGACTCCGTCAAAACACTTAACGGCTCCGTCACTTGGTCCCACAGCTTGATCGAAACTCTATATGAATTTAATAAAACAACCTTGCATTCTTTATTTAAAAATGATTTCCTATAAAGGAGATCTACTAAAATGTATAAGTTTAGAAAAACCATACAATAATACTTTAACCAAAAGTTGACCCAAAACAAAGTCAACAAACAACCACTATTTAATGTAACAAAAATAGAATGCAAGTTAATGTTTAACAAAAGCTGCCATCGTAAATATGCAGACTCTCTAAGCACAGCGGAAGCATTCAATCATGAACCTGAGAATAAAACATGCGAGTAACTGTCAACAAAAAATGTTGAGTGAATTATAGGTTTAATATTGCAAACAATATTTAATTTAAACAATAAAAATTTATGTTTGAAAACATAAAAACTCCTTTTTGAACCTCAAAATTATATGCTAGAAAACATATAATGAAACATTATTCCATTTTCCGTGAGCCACCTGGTAACCACTTAACCCTTTATTTACCCTTGCCAAACACAATAAATAATATACACCGAACAAGTGTATCTACAACTAAATACGAAGTACTAAACATTCCGATAACAAATTGCTAGCGCGACTAGCTCGAAATGGGGTTGTCAAACCCGATAGATCTATCCATAAGATTCGCGTTCACCAGTAGAAACCAGTGATTACAGTTACCAGACTAGGGAATATTTTTGTTCAACTCACAATGAATAATTTAAACCAACTTCCACTTGTCCAAAATATAAAATAAATTGCATGTATTCTCATCCCAAAAGATTTAAATAGAAAAATGGGACTATAACTCACCTTAAATAGCAACTGAATAAATCTCACAAACAAGCGAACAGCAAGTAAAGTAAAGTGACCAAGAAAGATCACAACGCCGACCTATAAATAAAGCAGGTCGAAATAAATAACTAACTTAGGTCAAGTCTTAGTATGATAGCTATTGTACATGTTGCAAGTAGACATAGAACATTACTCAGCAAGCATCGGTTTGATTGGAACAGCATAAGGACACACACTTTCTATTTTTAGAAAGTTTCTATTTTTAGCAGGTTTCCATTTTTGGAAAGTTTCTATTTTAGGAAAGTTTCTATTTTAGGAAAGTTTCTATTTTTGGAAAGTTTCTATTTTAGGAAAGTTTCTATTTTTGGAAAGTTTCTATTTTAGGAAAGTTTCTATTTTAGGAAAGTTTCTATTTTTGGAAAGTTTCCAAATTTAGAAACTTCTATTTTTAGAAAGTTTTGAAGTTAGGAAAGTTTCCTTATTTAGAAAGTCAACAGAAGTCAACTGAAAGTCAACTCAAAAGTCAAACTTGGTCAACATAGTCAACATTAATTTGAAAAGTGTAAGTTATAATAATAACATAGGTTATAATGTTTATTAAAGTCAAAAGTGTAAAGTTATGTCATAACATAAGTTTAATTAAATAAAATGAATTATTAAAGTTAATATAAGTTGAAGTGTTATAATTAGTATAACATAAGTATTTAATTAATTAAATATTAATCATAATATAAGTTTTATTAATTAATAATGAATTTTAATTCATATCATAAGTATTATAAATTAATAATGAATTATTAATTATATCATAAGTTTCTAATTAAAATTATTAAATCATAAGTATTTAATAATTAAATCATAATTAAATAATAATTAAGTCTTATAATAATTAAATAATTATTTAATCTTTGTTATAAGTCTTATAATAATTTCTCAAAAATAAATTTAATACTTTCATAAGTATTTTCCTTTAATAATAAAAGTATTATTAATCATAAGTTTAATTAATATGTTAATTAAATCATAATTAATAATTAAATGATATAATAAATATTTATATCATAAGTCTTAAATAATAATAATTACTTCTTTTATCATAAGTAATTTATTAATAATGAAAGCCATTCATTTTAACATAAGTTTAATCATTAACCATAAGTTTTAAGTTTAAAAGTTCATCGGGTCGTATCTTGAGCCCCGGGTGTCGGTTTCGGGCGAGCCACATATGCATCTCCGCCTACTCAAACCACCCGACACAATTATGTACTCAAGAACACTCCAAGAACAGTCCCTAGGTCGTGGATATCAGCCATGACAACACTTGGGAATTCAATTTACTCAAAACAGTGATTTAGGCACAACGAGTGAACCGTGGCTCGGATTTAGGTGACCCGAACATGAAAATTCGTCCCACCATCAGTCCTAACCAAATGACACACCCTAAAGACACCAAGGATGATCACAAAGTCGGACCATACCTTGTTCTTGCCCATAACATCTTTCAATCTTTACCAAAAATCAAATTAAGCATATCTAGGGCTCCGGGAATCGAAACGACATGAATCCGGAGTCTAAAATTAATGTCTTGATGAGAGGAACTCATTTATATACTTTATTTTAACTTTTATATCAGTTACAAAGTCAGAAACACACGAAAAAGCTGCTGTCCCAATTAAATCAAACCGAAATCATATGCAAACGAGTAATTCTACGCATCCAATCAACCATACAATAACATACAATTATCATACTATCAATATAACATAAAAAATTAGTAAAATATAAGAAAAATCAAAAAGCTAGGGTTAGGGTTTATACCCTAATCAAGAATCAAGAGATAGCAACGTGTAGAGGAGAACGAGAGGAACGCGTTGATGTTAAAAGCCCTAAAATCCAAGCAATAATTGATGAAGAATGATGATGATATTGATGATGAATGTGGCGGCCTCAAAAAGAAAAAGAGAGAGGAAGAAAGATGAGAGAAAAAGATACTTGCTAGTTTTAGGTTTAGAAAAGAAATGAGGAATAAAATGGAAATGAAAAATTGAAAAATAAAATAAAAATGGGGTATAAGGGGGTTTTGGCCGAAATTTTTAGAGGGGTGGGCCCCTCATGGACCACTTTGGCCAAAAAGAAGAATACTTGTGGCCCGATCGCCCGAACGAAGCCCGAAACGCGAAAACGCTACTACGCGATTAATTTTTCGGAGAGATAACAAACACGCGACGAATAAAATATATAAACACTATAAATAATCATATAACATCACAATATCATATTTAAAATAAATTGGATTTAAAAATCCCAAAATCTTGACCGTTGGTTTGAAAACCGAAAAGATTCGCCGGACAGAAATCTGCGACACGTAGAAACGTATAACTTGAAATATGAATACAAATATTCATATAACACATAATAATTAATATATTATTACAAAAATAATAATATAGGTCTTAGAAATGACGTGTCACGAATAACAATTAACGGTCGTTAAATAATTAACGGCAAAAGATAACGGAAAAAGTAGGGTCGTTACAGTTGTCCTCGTTAGTAACCTACAACTAGTTGTCCACAGTTAGATGTACAGAAATAAATCGATAAATATTATCTTGAATCAATCCACCACCCAGTGTATACATATCTCAGTATTGATCACAACTCAAACTATATATATTTTGGAATCAACCTCAACCCTGTATAGCTAACTCCAACATTCACATATAGAGTGTCTATGGTTGTTCCGAAATATATATAGATGTGTCGACATGATAGGTCGAAACATTGTATACGTGTCTATGGTATCTCAAGATTACATAATATACAATACAAGTTGATTAAGTTATGGTTGGAATAGATTTGTTACCAATTTTCACGTAGCTAAAATGAGAAAAATTATCCAATCTTGTTTTACCCATAACTTCTTCATTTTAAATCCGTTTTGAGTGAATCAAATTGCTATGGTTTCATATTGAACTCTATTTTATGAATCTAAATAGAAAAAGTATAGGTATATAGTCGGAAAAATAAGTTACAAGTCATTTTTGTAAAGGTAGTCATTTCAGTCGAAAGAACGACGTCTAGATGACCATTTTAGAAAATATACTTCCACTTTGAGTTTAACCATAATTTTTGGATATAGTTTCATGTTCATAATAAAAATCATTTTCCCAGAATAACAATTTTTAAATCAAAGTTTATCATAGTTTTTAATTAACTAACCCAAAACAGCCCGCGGTGTTACTACGACGGCGTAAATTCGATTTTACAGTGTTTTTCGTGTTTTCAGGATTTAAATCATTAAGTTAGCATATCATATAGATATAGAACATGTGTTTAGTTGATTTTAAAAGTCAAGTTAGAAGGATTAACTTTTATTTGCGAACAAGTTTAGAATTAACTAAACTATGTTCTAGTGATTACAAGTTTAAACCTTCGAATAAGATAGCTTTATATGTATGAATCGAATGATGTTATGAACATCATTACTACCTCAAGTTCCTTGGATAAACCTATTGGAAATGAGAAAAATAGATCTAGCTTCAAAGGATCCTTGGATGGCTTGAAAGTTCTTGAAGCAGAATCATGACACGAAAACAATTTCAAGTAAGATTTCCACTCGAAATAAGAGTGTTATAGTTATAGAAATTGGATTAAAGTTTGAATATGATTATTACCTTGTATTAGAAAGATAACCTACTGTAAGTAACAAAGGTTTCTTGATCTTGGATGATTACTTGGAATGGATTTAGAAAACTTGGAAGTAAACTTGCAATCTTAGAAGTATTCTTGATTTTATGAAACTAGAACCTTTGGAATTTATGAAGAACACTTAGAACTTGAAGATAGAACTTGAGAGAGATCAATTAGATGAAGAAAATTGAAGAAAGAAAGTGTTTGTAGGTGTTTTTGGTCGTTGGTGTATGGATTAGATATAAAGGATATGTAATTTTGTTTTCATGTAAATAAGTCATGAATGATTACTCATATTTTTGTAATTTTATGAGATATTTCATGCTAGTTGCCAAATGATGGTTCCCACATGTGTTAGGTGACTCACATGGGCTGCTAAGAGCTGATCATTGGAGTGTATATACCAATAGTACATACATCTAAAAGCTGTGTATTGTACGAGTACGAATACGGGTGCATACGAGTAGAATTGTTGATGAAACTGAACGAGGATGTAATTGTAAGCATTTTTGTTAAGTAGAAGTATTTTGATAAGTGTCTTGAAGTCTTTCAAAAGTGTATGAATACATATTAAAACACTACATGTATATACATTTTAACTGAGTCGTTAAGTCATCGTTAGTCGTTACATGTAAGTGTTGTTTTGAAACCTTTAGGTTAACGATCTTGTTAAATGTTGTTAACCCATTATTTATTATAACAAATGAGATGTTAAATTGTTATATTATCATGATATTATGATATATAATATATCTTAGGAATGATATATATACAGTTAAATGTCGATACAACGATAATCGTTACATATATGTCTCGTTTCGAAATCATTAAGTTAGTAGTCTTATTTTTACATATGTATTTCATTGTTAATACACTTAATAATATATTTACTTAACACGTTTGTGAATCACCGGTCAACTTGGGTGGTCAATTGTCTATATGAAACCTATTTCAATTAATCAATTCTTAACAAGTTTAATTGTTTAACACGTTGGAAACACTTAATCATGTAAATAACAATTTCATTTAATATATATATAAACATGGAAAAGTTCGGGTCACTACAGTACCTACCCGTTAAATAAATTTCGTCCCGAAATTTTAAGCAGTTGGAGGTGTTGACGTATCTTCTGGAAATAAATGCGGGTATTTCTTCTTCATCTGATCTTCACGCTCCCAGGTGAACTCGGGTCCTCTACGAGCATTCCATCGAACCTTAACAATCGATATCTTATTTTGTTTAAGTCTCTTAACCTCACGATCCATTATTTTGACGGGTTCTTCAATGAATTGAAGTTTTTCATTGATTTGGATTTCGTCCAACGGAATAGTGAGATCTTCTTTAGCAAAACATTTCTTCAAATTTGAGAAGTGAAAAGTGTAATGTACAGCCGCGAGTTGTTGAGGTAGCTCCTGTTGGTAAGCTACTGGTCCGACACGATCTATAATCTTGAATGGTCCAATGTACTGATGTTAAAGCTAAGGGGTATAAAATACTATTAAATTTTAGCAGAAAATACTATTAAATACGATACAATTTTACACAAGATATTTATTTATTTATAGAATGGATATACTTAAACCTTGCTACAACACTTATAGGCAGTGTACCTAATCATACAGTAGTGTAGTTTTTAGTAAGTCCGGATCGTTCCACAGGGAAATCTTTAAACAAAGCTCAACGCTATATTAGTTTACTTTTATAAAAATACAAATATATATATATGTAATATTATTATTATAAAAGGGGGGTTTTTACCGTTTAATGACCGGTTTGTCGATTTTAAGACTTTAGTCGCAGTTAAAACCTAATGTAAAATATAAAATAAATACAAGACTTAAATTAAAGCGTAAAGTAAATAACGATAATGAAATTGCGAATAATAAAAATGCAATAAAATAAAATTGCGATAATTAAAAAGTACGATAATTAAAAGTGCGATTAAATAACAAATAATAAAAGTGCGATAATTAGAAGTGCAATTAAATATAAAATAAAGGAAATTAAATATGAAATAAAAGAATTATGCTTATTTAAACTTCCGTAATCATGATGTTTGACGTGTTGATTTTAGTTTTATGCCCATGGGTTAATTGTCCTTTGTCCTGGATTATTCAATATGTCCGTCTGGTTTTTGTCCATAACAGTCCATCAGTCATAAATATAAATTGCAAGTGTCCTTGTCAAATTATTATTATACCCGAAGTTAAATATTCCAACTAATTGGGGATTCGAATTGTAACAAGGTTTTAATACTTTGTTTAATGAATACACCAGGTTATCGACTGCGTGTAAACCAAGGTTTTACTACTTTGTTAACAATTACACCAATTACCCTTGAATGTAATTTCACCCCTGTTTTAATTATTCTAGTGGCTATTAATCCATTCCCGTGTCCGGTTAAATGAACGATTATTCGTACATATAAATACCCCGCCCATCGTGTCCGATCGAGTGTATATGGTAATTTATAGGGACGCCCAATTGTAAATCTTTATATTAACATTAACAAACTTTCATTTAGTTAAACAAATATAAAGCCCATTAATAGCCCATAGTCTAATTTCCACAAGTGTCGTTCTTTTGTCCAAACCCCAATTATGGTACAAAGCCCAATTACCCAATTTTAGTAATTAGCCCAACATCATGATTACTTCGTTTTAAATAAGCATAATAATAACTTAGCTACGAGACATTAATGTAAAAAGGTTGAACATAACTTACAATGATTAAAAATAGGGTAGCGTTACACGGACAGAATTTCGACTTACACCCTTACAACATTCGCTAACATACCCTTATTATTAGAATTATAATTAAAATTAAAATTAAAATATAAATATAAATATAAATTTTACGTATGAAGAGGAAGAAAAAGATGATGAAATTTGATCAGAATTCGGTTGGCTTTATAGCCAGAGTTGAAAATTGGGGCTCCGCGACTCGCGGCAAAAGCCTCTCCAAACTCCGCGAGTCGCGGAGATAGAAATTACAGCTCAGTCCTTGGAGTTTTCTCTGCCGACGGTTTTTAATATATATATATAATATATATATAATTAATATAATTAATTATATATTATATTATATTTATATACATAGTTAACTTGTAATTTTTAGTCCGTTGCGTCGAGCGTTAAGAGTTGACTCTGGTCCCGGTTCCGGATTTTCGAACGTCCTCGCGTACAATTTTATATTTTGTACTTTGCATTTTGAATCTTGTACTCTTGTAATTTCGAGACGTTTCTTATCAATAATTGGAACCTTTTTGATTATCTTTTGTTCTTTTGAGCTTTTTGGTCGTTTGCGTCTTCAATTCGTCGAATCTGTCTTTTGTCTTCACCTTTTATTATTTAAACGAATATTTCTTGTAAATAGAACAATTGCAACTAAAAGCTTGTCTTTCTTGAGGAATAATGCTATGAAATATATGTTCGTTTTTAGCATTATCAAATATTCCCACACTTGAGCGTTGCTTGTCCTCAAGCAATATTGTCTTGAAATACTAGAATCACTTCTTTATTCTTCACACTTTGTACAACAGTGATCTCTATACGGCGGTATAAACAATGGTAGTAACGATATGGTTTACAGTCCCACATGACTATAAAAATTTAGATCCATTAAGGAAATTGGATCTTTATGAAAACATTTGATCTTTTGAAAATTAAATCTAGTTTTTACCCTAGATAAGTTTTCCAGAATAACCCTTTTACCGGTGTTTGCAAAATATTTTTGTGGGTTTGGTGGGTTTCAGATTTGAAAATTTTAGCTCAAAACTTGCGGTTTTGTGTCACCCACTTGCTAACCTTGTATTAGGAAAGCAACACGTCCAGTTTACTTGTTCCGTATATTACCTTTCGGTAAACTACCGTCCGGTTGTAAAGGAAAGCGTTGAACAAGCAACTGTTAAGGCAATGTCCCGTGACATGCTTTTAATTATGGTCTATAACGTGTCGGACGCAATTACTATCCTTGGTAGGAGCGATAGTATAGCTCACCCTTATAATTTTTCGGTCTGGCACAAGGTCCTGTCTTTGACCATGCTATGCAACCACCGTTCTTACGGTTGACACCCGATTTAGTTCAGGTGACCTAATGAATTCCAGGTGAATTCCTAGGATTTTACGTTCAATGGTAATGAACGCATTGAAAATAGGGTTTTCAGAAAACAAATCGGTTTGTAATTTTGATCAAAATATTTTCTCGTTTAAGCTCGAGTTTAGATATCATTGAATTCCATGAGTTTGAATTCTCAATCTTTAAGGTCAATCTCTAGGATTGAGTAATATCAGTCTTAAAAGCTGATTTTTAATCTTTAAGGAGATTATCCTTTCTGGGGATCTGATTCATTAGTCTTATCCAGCTAATTTGCATGGTGCCCCCCCATTGTACGAGATAAATCCTTCTCATGGTTAGGATAAATCTGACCACTTGGCGACCCTGTTTAATGCTGAGGTCCGTGGATTTCCTGCTGATTTTAGTGATGACTTTTCTAGATTTTTCGTCAACCTACAGCTGGTCTGGACGACAACTTCATGACCTAAATCAAGAAGCGCGTTTCTTTTTAGGAAGACTTTACTTCCTTTTAATGATGGAATTGATTCATCGTGTAGATCCATCTCTTCTTTTCTTTCATTGGGTAAAACAGTTTAGTTTAGTTCAAAGCAAAAGTATTTTTAGTTATTTGTTACAGATATATGTGACATATGTTTAAAATAACTTGGTAAATTTTCCCACACTTGGCTTTTATTTTCCTTTTTATCGTCCTCTATTCCATTTTAAATGAATTTTGACATTTTAGTTTGTTTCTTAATTTATGTCCTTTCCGAGGTAACAATAATTTCGGTGTTAAAACCTAGTTTTATCGTTCATAAATATGTATAAACATGATTTTGAATTCATTTAATTGAAAATTTTGAACCATTTTACTAGAATTGGGTAGTCAGTATATAAGACTAGGGCTGTTCTTTTTTATCAGAGAGCACTAGATTCTAATACAACTACTGCTTTACTAGTATTTTTAATGGTAACCAAGTGTTTAATATAAAATTTTAAAATCCGAAAGAATTTAACCCCTTCCCACACTTAAGATCTTGCAATGCCCTCATTTGCAAGAAATCAGTAACAATTTAAATTATTGAGGGTGATTTGTGTGAAAATGATTAAATTTTTACCAAAGTTTCCAAATATATTGGCGTTTGTTTGCTGAATGATAAATGGTGCACATCATTTGTTCATTCCGTCTTGTTGTTATTTCACATATATTTTGCATCTTGTCGTCAAAATTAGTTGCTTTTGCTGAACTTAATGCCAGTCTTTGAAAATGCGTTGTTTTACCCTGTTGTGTACATAAGATAAACTGCAAACATATATACATATTTTTGAAGTTTGGTATATTACCCCACGTTCAAAAATTATTAAAGTCTAAGAATAAAAGTTAGACAATTATAAAAATGATTACAATATTAACAAAAATATTAAACGTATCAATAATTACAAATTACAAAAAAAAAATAAAAAATAATAAGTAAACTAAGGATGATATTGGTACCAATAGGGGTTCCAGGCATAACCATAAGTGCTATAGAATGCTTCGGCAGGGTCATACGTAGGATATGGTGGCTGCATCTCTATCGACCAAGGAGGGAAGACGGGTTTCGGTGTAGGAATATAGTTTCTACCTATATGTTGGCAATGCGCTATGATCTGGTTCTGATGAACTTGCCAATCTTCAAATGCTCTCTGTCTAGCATTTTCGTATTCCTGAGAAGCTATAAACCTATGCATTTCTTGCATCTCATTCCCCCCTCCTACATTACCTTGTTCCTGGTTTCTCTCCACCTGTGGATGTCTACCATGGTATCGTACTGCGGCGTTATTTCGCCTCTTCAAAACTTTCGCACCATGGTATACATTTAATCCTATAGTATCGCGGGGTTCCGGCTCTTCTAGTAATAATCCCCCCCGACTTATATCCACACCGAGATATTCACCAATCAAAGTAATAAAAATACCACCTCCTATTATGCTATGTGGACGCATCCCCCGAACCATAGCTGATAAATAATAACCCACACAATATGGTATACTTACAGCGCTCTGTGGGTCTCGAATACACATATGGTAAAACAAATCTTGTTCATTTACCTTTTCTTTGTTTTTACCCCTTTGTGTAATCGAATTAGCTAAAAACCTATGTATTACTCTTAATTCGGCTCTATCTATATCCAAATAAGAGTAGTTTCCCCCTTTGAAACGGTGATGGCTTGTCATTTGACTCCACACACCGTGTGTATCAAAATTCTCATCTATCTTTCTATCGTTTAGTATCAATCCTCTACAATCGGCAGACGCTAACTCCTCAGGCGTATATATACGTAAAGCCTGAGCCATGTCCAGTAAAGACATGTGGCGCATCGAACCGCCTAACAAAAATCTAATAAAAGAACGATCGGTTAAACTAGCTACCCGATCATTCAACTCTATACTACATAACAACTCTTCACACCATACTTTATATACAGGTCTGCGTATGGTGAATAAACATATCCAGTCATTAAAAGAAGAATTACCATACCTCTGTACAAGTAATTCCCTAATTGGCCCGGCCAATTCTACAGCTTCTAAGGGTCCCCATTCTATGACCCTCGGTACCTCAACAACCTTGGAATGAAGAGTATGCAAACCCCGTTGATATTTTGGATAATCTATCCAAAGTCTGTCAAATCTCAGGTTCGGGTGCAACTCTTCCAAATGCATATCGGAAAAGGTCATGACTGGATGAGGTACATCCTGCTTGTAGTAGTTATCTACCTCCTGTTGTTCCAAATTCTCAGCAGGAGCATTGCGGGCTTGGGATGAAGATTCACCCCTTTCATTCTGCAAAACACATCAAACACAAATTTTGTGCATCCAAATATGCATTAGTGTCAGCAAAATCATCAATCAAAATAATTACAATGACATTATCAATTTATATCAAACTTAAGCTTATTTTCACATTTTTATCAAATCTACACTTTTTCAAATAAGCATATACGAAAATTTTCGCCAAGTTCATAAGCATTCAACTCAAATAACATGTCAAAATAATCATTACTAGCAATTAAACAAGTCTCAAATGGCATTATCTTTCAAAAATCAAGTTCATGAATTTTGGACTTGAAAAAGTCCACTTTAATTCTCAAAATCGTGTTTAGGCTCAAAGTTTGGATCATTTAACTACCTAGACA
Organism: Rutidosis leptorrhynchoides; assembly: GCF_046630445.1. NCBI lineage: Eukaryota > Viridiplantae > Streptophyta > Magnoliopsida > Asterales > Asteraceae > Rutidosis > Rutidosis leptorrhynchoides. The sequence goes on from NC_092335.1 coordinate 653,441,867, forward strand.
TGTTACACTACTCAATTTAGCAACAATTCATGACAAAAATCGGCCATAACCTGTTTATATCAAAAAGCCCCAAATTGCTCAAGAACACAAACCCCAGATTACTCAAAATTTGAAGTTTAAGGCTTCTAATCATGTTAAACAGCATCAATCTAGGTTATACAAGCATAATACATAAACAATTTAAGTCTAATTACACTAAAAAGCATCAAAATCAAATTGGGGAAAAAATAGCTCAAGAACACCAAAATTCGGATTAAATGGTGTTTAGGTGTAGAAATTTACCGTTTTTCTTGAGAAATTCTTAGATAGCATCCTTCTTAACATGATTTTAGCAAAAAATTTGGTGATTAACGGTTAAAAATTGGGATTTTTGGGGTGTTTTTGGGTGGTTTTTCGTGGGTTTTTCGCAGTGTTTTCGAGTTGTTTTTGTGTGTGGGAGCTGATCAGTTCGTGCAGCTCTTTTATTTTTTTTCTGGGTTTTGGTCCCTCCGCGAGTCGCGGGGATTTACCCTCCAAACTCCGCGACTCGCGGAGTTTGGTATTTTTTTTTTTTTTTTTTTTATATAATCTTTAACTTATTAAAACAATTTAGTAATTAATTTTAAAATTTTGTTTCCCTTGTTATTTAGGACGAGGTCGTTTCGGATCGATGTCCTAGTCCGTCCTTCGACAAAATTTTAAAATTTGTCTTTTTGTAGCGATTGTTTTAAAAGCTAAGATTTTTGGGTTTTTTCAATGTTTTTGGCATACTTTAAATCAATAAGATTAAAAATAATGATAATAAAAGTTCTCGTCCCTCCCTCGGGTAAAGCAATTTCGGTTCAAAGACCTAGTCTTCAACTTACGACGAATTTTAAAAATCATATTCTTAACTTAATGAGATAAAGTAAATTTTTGTTTTTAAATTCACACAACATAAATATAAAATTCAAAATTAATATTAAAAATTCACACCAAACTCAAAATTTAAAATGCATAAAATTAAAAATTAATATTTTAAAAATTAAAAATTCACACCAAACTTAATTTAAAATTTTATAAATTCATATCAAACTTATATTAATTTTTCAAATATTTACAATTTTAAATATATTGTTTTTACAGAGTTTACAATATTAATTTAAGATTTAAATATTAATTTTAAAAATATGGTAAAAATAAAATTAAAAATCTTTTTGTCTTTTTATCCCACTTTAATCAATCAAATATTATCAAAAATATGCGCCCCTCTTTTCGGTAAAGTAATTTCGGTTCCAAGACCTAATTTAACTCATGACGAATTTTTGAAATATTTTGGGTTGATTGATTAAAGATATTTATACCTTAAGAATAAACGTTAAATTTCGCAGTGATGTAATAAATTTTTGAATGATATCAATAATTTCGGTCGCCAAACCTAATTTTATTCAATACCAATTTAATACTTTTTAGCGAACAAATTAGCGTTTATTATCAAAAGGTTAAAAATAAAAGTAAAAACTGTACAGACATACCTGTGAAATAGATTTCTTAGTTATATGATCTATTCCATTCATAAGATAGTCGGTTTAATTGATTTTCCATGGCTGCATAGGCGTAACCTCGAGCATTCAGTGTCTTTTCTTCTAAACATATGAACGGTCCGTCTCTGCATAAAGTAACAAATTCGGTATTTGAATAGGTTTGATTATTTGAACATTTACCTCCATGTGACCATTTTCCGCATTTGTGACATCGTTCTAGGTGTCGTGCTCTTCTTTTCGCTGCGGATTTTGATTTTCCTTTACCAAATTGTAACTTATTATCTTCGCATCTGGATCCTTTTCTAACTCCGTCCATTCTTTCTCTGATTACTGATACTAATTCGCTCGGTAGTATATCATTATTTCTTTTAGTGATCAAAGCGTGTAGCATTAGACCATGGTTTAGTTCACAGGCAGTCTTCATTTTGTAAAAACCTAAAAAAATAAAAATTCAGAATGGGGGGAGAAGACTAGTTCTTTAGGGTCTGCTAGGGAAAGACCATACGTGTTCCATTTTCGAGAACTACACGAAAACAGACAATCTAACTCTAACAGAAATACATATTATCCTTTAAAGACTTGATTCTCCCCACACTTAGTTAGCTGTGGTGTCGAAATTGTGATTAACTTCGTTGTCGACTTCCATCGGACCATGTATGTAATGTTTAACTCTGTGACCATTAACTTTAAATTCCATCCCATTTGAATTTATCAATTCTATCGTTCCGTATGGGAAAACTCTTTTGACTATGAATGGTCCAGACCATCTTGATTTCAATTTTCCAGGAAATAGCTTGAATCATGAATTGAAAAGAAGAACTCTGTCTCCTTCTTTAAATTCTTTTGAACTTCTGATTCTTTTATCATGCCATTTCTTCGTTCTTTCTTTATAGATTAACGAATTTTCGTATGCTTCATGTCTTAATTCTTCTAATTCATTTAGTTGACTTAATCGTAGACGTCCGGCTTCATGTAAATCAAGATTACATGTCTTCAAAGCCCAAAATGCTTTGTGTTCAATTTCTACTGGAAGATGACATGCTTTTCCATAAACAAGTCTAAAAGGTGTGGTTCCAATTGGAGTTTTGTAGGCTGTTCTAAAAGCCCAGAGTGCATCCTCCAATTTAATGGACCATTCCTTCGGATTTGATCCTACGGTTTTCTCTAGAATACGTTTTAAAGCTCGGTTGGTATTTTCAACTTGTCCACTTGTTTGTGGATGATATGCGGTGGAGATTTTATGAGTTACTTCATATCTTTTAAGAACTTTCTCAAGTTGATTATTACAGAAATGAGTACCCCGATCACTTATTAAAGCTTTCGGTGTTCCAAACCTTGCAAAAAGACGTTTTAAAAAGTTAACTACAACTCGTGCATCGTTAGTTGGGAGAGCTTGTGCTTCCGCCCATTTAGATACATAATCAATGGCTACGAGTATATATAGATTATTATGAGATTTTGGAAATGGACCCATAAAGTCAATACCCCAAATGTCAAATACTTCACATACTTGGATGACATTTTGTGGCATTTCATCACGTTGACTTATTTTTCCGGTCCTTTGACATGCATCACAGGATTTGCAAAGAAGGTGTGCGTCTTTGTAAATTGTAGGCCAATAGAATCCAGCTTCATAAACTTTTCTTGCTGTTAGTTGAGGCCCATAATGCCCTCCTGTTGGTCCTGTGTGACAATGGTTTAAAATTTTACTAGCTTCATCTCCAAATACACATCGGCGTATTATTCCATCGGGACAACTTTTAAACAGATGTGGATCTTCCCAGAAATAGTGTTTTATATCACTGAAGAATTTCTTTCGTCTTTGGTACGATAATCCTTTTTCAAGGAATCCACAAACTAAGTAGTTTGCATAGTCTGCAAACCATGGAATTTCTTTATAATCTATCTTCAATAGATATTCATCAGGAAAGTTGTCTTGTATGGCCGATTCATTTAGAACTTCTAATTCGGGATTTTCAAGACGAGAAAGATGATCAGCGGCTAGATTTTCTGCTCCTCTTTTATCTCTGATTTCAATATCAAACTCTTGTAAGAGTAAGATCCAACGGATTAATCTTGGTTTAGCATCTTGTTTTGAAAATAGGTATCTAAGAGCAGAATGGTCGGTATAGACCACCGTTTTTGCTAGAACGAGATATGATCGAAATTTGTCAAAAGCAAAGACAATAGCAAGGAGTTCTTTTTCAGTAGTTGTATAGTTCGTTTGTGCTCCTTGTAATGTCTTACTAGCATAATATATAGGTTGAAATCGTTTTTCAATCCTTTGTCCTAAAACGGCTCCCATTGCAAAATCACTTGCATCGCACATTAGTTCAAATGATAGATTCCAATTTGGTGTTATCATGATCGGTGCATTAGTGAGTTTCTCTTTAAGAATATTAAAAGATTTGATACACTCATCTGAAAAGATGAATGGAGCATCCTTTTCTAGGAGTTTATTCATAGGAGTGGCAATTTTTGAAAAATCTTTTATGAAACGTCGGTAAAAACCGGCATGCCCTAGAAAACTCCTAACTCCTCTAACATTGGTGGGATGTGGAAGTTTAGCAATTACATCTACTTTAGCTCTATCCACTTCAATTCCTTCTTTTGAAATTTTATGTCCAAGAACGATGCCTTCTTTAACCATGAAATGGCATTTCTCCCAATTAAGTACTAGATTTGATTTTTCGCATCTAATTAGCATTCGTTCCAGATTAACTAGACATGATTTAAATGTATCACCGAAGACTGAAAAGTCATCCATGAATACTTCCATGCATTCTTCTATCATGTCGTGAAAAATCGCCATCATACACCTTTGAAAGGTTGCAGGGGCGTTACAAAGTCCAAATGGCATTCTTTTGTAAGCAAAAGTACCATAAGGGCACGTGAATGTGGTTTTCTCTTGATCTTCGGGTGCTATTGGAATTTGAAAATATCCGGAAAATCCATCTAGAAAACAATAGTAACTATTTTCGGCTAATCTTTCCAACATTTGATCTATGAAAGGTAAGGGAAAGTGATCTTTTCTGGTGGCGTCATTTAATTTTCTATAATCAATACATACACGCCATCCTGTTACAGTCCTAGTAGGAATAAGCTCATTTTTCTCATTTGTAATGACAGTCATGCCACCCTTCTTAGGTACGCATTGAACTGGACTTACCCATGGACTATCAGAGATTGGATATATCAAACCTGCATCTAGCAGTTTAATAATCTCTTTCTTAACTACATCTTGCATATTAGGATTTAGTCTTCGTTGACGTTGCACATACGTTTTATGACCTTCTTCCATAAGGATTTTATGTGTGCAATACGAAGGACTTATTCCTTTAATATCATGAATCTTCCATGCAATGGCTGGTTTATGAGCTTTCAACACAGAAATGAGTTGTGATTTCTCATTTTCAGTAAGAGAAGACGATATTATTACAGGTAATTCAGATTCACCATGTAAATAAGCGTATTCCAAATGGTTTGGAAGTGGCTTTAACTCTAATTTCGGAGGTTCTTCTATCGATGATTTATATCGATATCTGTCTTCTTCTTTTAGCATTTGAATTTCTTCTGTTGTTGGTTCATATCCATTAGCTATAAGTGTAGCTAACATTTCAGCTTCATCAATTGGTTCATTACCTTCTCCTAAAGAACATTCTCCTGTTCCTTGTAATTCTGGAAATTCTTCTAATAATTCTGCATGTGCATCTATAGTTTGAATATAATAACATGTATCATCTGCAGATTGTGGTTGTTGCATTGCTCTATCAACTGAAAAGGTAACACTCTCATCCTCTATACTTAGGGTCAGTTTCTTACCGAACACGTCTATCATTGCTTTAGCCGTGTTTAAGAATGGTCTTCCTAATATGAGAGGAACTTGAGAATCTTCTTCCATGTCCAGAACAACAAAGTCTACTGGAAATACTAAAGTACCAACTTTAACTAGCATGTTCTCCATTATCCCTCTAGGATATTTTATTGATCTATCGGCTAGTTGTATGCTTATTCTGGTTGGTTTCAATTCTCCAAGGTCTAGTTTAGCGTATAGTGAATACGGCATTAGATTTATACTAGCACCTAAGTCTGCCAATACTTCTATTGAACTAAGACTACCCAGAAAACATGGAATTATGAAACTTCCTGGATCAGATAATTTTTCTGGTATCTTATTCAACAGCACTGCTGAACAATTAGCATTCATAGTAACAGCCGAGAGTTCTTCCATTTTCTTTCTATTTGAGATTAGATCTTTCAAGAATTTAGCATATCTTGGCATTCCTGAAATCACATCAATGAAAGGAAGATTTACATTTATCTGTTTAAACATATCCAAGAATTTGGATTGCTCGGCTTCAAGTTTTTCTTTCTTCATTTTACTCGGGTAAGGAAGTGGTGGTTGGTATGGTTTAACATAAGGTTTATCCTTAACTGTGTTATTTTCATTAACCTTTTCAACTACCGGTTCTTTTTCCTTATCTTGATCAGGTTGTGGTTCTTGTGGAGTAGGAATAGTTTCATCAGAAGTTACAGGTATTTCAGGTGGTTTAAGTGTTGTACCACTTCTTGTGGTAATAGCTTTAGCTGTTTCATTCCGGGGGTTAGCATTTGTATCGCTAGGTAGACTTCCTGGTTTTCTTTCACCTATTAACCTTGCTAGGTTACTTACTTCCTGTTCCAGATTTTGAATAGAAGCTTGTTGATTTCTAAATGCTTGAGCATTTTGTTCATTGGTTTGTTTTTGAGATGTGAAAAACTGTGTTTGAGTTTCAACTAGCTTTGTCATCATATCTTCTAAATTTGGCTTTTTATCATCGGTTTGTTGTGGTTTAATCGGAAAAATAGGTCTTTGCTGATTGTAAGTATTGTTAGATACTTGTTGATTGCTAGGACCTTGTTGGTTGTTGTATGGAATATTTCGGTTATAATTCTGGTTTTGATTGTAAATTGGTCTTGGCGGTTGATAATTATTCTGATAATTATTTCCAGGCCTTTGGTTTATGTATGAAATATTCTCTCTTTGTTCCATTGTTAATTCAATACTGAGACAATCTTTTGTCAAATGTGGTCCTCCACACTGCTCACAACTAATTCGTATAGCATGAATATCTTTAGTCATCTTTTCCATTCGTCTCTCGAAAGCATCTATCTTTGTCGAAATGGAATCTAAGTCATGGCTAGAATCGGCTCTAGCTGCTTTAGATGATCTAATGATATCTTTTTCTTGGTGCCACTCATGTGAGTGGGAAGCAGTGTTATCAATAATTTTGTAAGCATCAGTTTCGGTTTTCTTCATAATAGAACCACCAGCTGCTATATCTATGTCTTTCCTTGTAGTGATGTCGCATCCTCGGTAGAATATTTGTACTATTTGACAGGTGTCTAAACCATGTTGCGGACATCCTCTTAACAACTTTCCATATCTTGTCCACGCCTCATATAGAGTTTCATTTGGCTTCTGTGTGAACGTAACAATTTCTGCTTGAAGTCTTACGGCTTTAGATGCAGGAAAAAATTGTTTAAGAAATTTGTCAATTAAAACGTCCCATGTATCGATCGCCCCTTCAGGTAACGATTCCAACCAATCTTTGGCTTCTCCCTTTAAAGTCTAGGGAAATAACATGAGATATATCTGTTCATCCTCCACTTCTCGTATTTTAAATAGTGTGCAGATCCTATTAAAGGTACGTAGATGTTCATTTGGATCTTCCTTCGGCGCACCACTAAATTGGCATTGATTAGTCACCATGTGTAGAATTTGTCCTTTGATTTCATAATCTGGCGCATTAATGTCTGGATGAGTAATTGCGTGACCTTGGCCAGTGCGTTTAGCTCTCATTCGGTCTTCCATACTTAAAGGTTCCAGATTCTCCATAATTGAATTTGTTGACTCGGTATCACTAGATGATTCTGATTTAATGGTTCGTTCCTCAACAATCTCTGTTTGAATGATTGGTGGTTCCGGAGGAAAGTTTAGTGGTTCAGGATCTACGAACCGTTCCTGAATATTTTCCGGATTCTCAATTGTGAGGTCGGGTTCAAAAAATGGATTATCGGTAATTTGAACTGAAGTACTTGGTCGACTGGATGACGATTCTAAAGAAAAATTAACGGCGGTTATATTTGTTAAACGATGTCTTGATCTAGTTACAGGTGGTGAACGTACAAAAGGTGATGAACGTCTTGCTCGGTGCATTCACTGAATATCCTATTAGTTTTAAAAAGGAAAGAAAAATTATAATAAGTTATCCAATCAATAGACTTTTCTGATTTTGCCCACGTTTCGAATAGCCAAAAGATGCAGCAGAGGGGCAGGATTCGTTTGGTCTCAATATAATTGAGGACTGTTTGGCTCCAATAACCCGGTCCACGTACAAATCCAACTATTACTACGAACCAGAAAATTTTGATGTCTATTAATTTAACCACTTAAAATAAATTTTCGTAATTTTAAGAAATTTAGATAAGAAGTAGAAAAAATTCTAAGTCCTAAAAACTAGAATGGCGAGAAATAAGAAAGAAAAAGAGTTCGTCGAAAAAGGTCGAAAAAGAAAAAATGGTTGAAAAATAAAAGGTGACGGAAAAATAAAAGAAACTTATAAAAACTTAAAAATACTTGACTAACCTAACCTTATTACTACAACTAACTTAAAATTATAATCGCAAATTGAAATTACTAATTGGAATGATAATTGGTACATAGTAAAAAGGTCTAAAAATATTAAAGCTTACAGGAAAAACTAAATCCCAAATGGAAATAACTTAAAAAGAAAATAAAACTTAAAAAGGCGTCGCAAAATTCTAAAGCACCTAAATCTTAGTCTAAAGAAAAAGCACTTAAGGAATTCTACGGCAAAGCCTAAAAATCTAGGAGTAAAAATAACTATAGCAAAAACTAAGTTTAAAATTAAATATGAGCTAAAAATACAAAAATTACGCTTCAACGATTAAAAAGGGACAAAATATAAAAATATACAAAAAGTTGTAAAAAGTACAATTTTTATAAAAATATTATTTTTATATTATTTTTTTAATAAAACTATTAATTTTATAATTTAATAAAACTAATTTAACTAAAATATATAAATAAAAAGTAAAAAGTAAAAATAAAACTAAAACTAATAATAATAATAATAATAATAATTAGGTTAAATAATAATAATAATAATTAATAAAAATAACCCGTAATTAATGCAGTTTTAGGGTTTCTGTTCGCGTGTCAGAAAGGCTCCGCGACTTGCGGTATTCAAGGCTTCAAACCCCGCGACTCGCGGGGTTCAGAAATTCAGCTGACAGCTTAGAATTTTTACGCGTTTTTCTTTATTTTTTTTTTTTTTATATTATGTTTTCTGTTTTTTAAATAAATAAAAGATTTTAAAATAAAACTTATATTTTTATAAACTAAAATAGAAATAAAGAAACTTATAAAACTTAAATATTTAACAAAATCTTAAAAATACTTATATTTTTGTTTTTCTTTTTATATTTTTAAAACGTATTTTTACAAAAACGAATTTTAATAAAAGTAAACTAAAAAATCTTTTTTTTTTTATTATTATATTAGCGTTGCGCTTCCGGCTTTTAAGATAAGTCCCCGGCAGCGGCGCCAAAAATACTTGATGTTAAAGCTAAGGGGTATAAAATACTATTAAATTTTAGCAGAAAATACTATTAAATACGATACAATTTTACACAAGATATTTATTTATTTATAGAATGGATATACTTAAACCTTGCTACAACACTTATAGGCAGTGTACCTAATCGTACAGTAGTGTAGTTTTTAGTAAGTCCGGATCGTTCCACAGGGAAATCTTTAAACAAAGCTCAACGCTATATTAGTTTACTTTTATAAAAATACAAATATATATATATGTAATATTATTATTATAAAAGGGGGGTTTTTACCGTTTAATGACCGGTTTGTCGATTTTAAGACTTTAGTCGCAGTTAAAACCTAATGTAAAATATAAAATAAATACAAGACTTAAATTAAAGCGTAAAGTAAATAACGATAATGAAATTGCGAATAATAAAAATGCGATAAAATAAAATTGCGATAATTAAAAAGTACGATAATTAAAAGTGCGATTAAATAACAAATAATAAAAGTGCGATAATTAGAAGTGCAATTAAATATAAAATAAAGGAAATTAAATATGAAATAAAAGAATTATGCTTATTTAAACTTCCGTAATCATGATGTTTGACGTGTTGATTTTAGTTTTATGCCCATGGGTTAATTGTCCTTTGTCCTGGATTATTCAATATGTCCGTCTGGTTTTTGTCCATAACAGTCCATCAGTCATAAATATAAATTGCAAGTGTCCTTGTCAAATTATTATTATACCCGAAGTTAAATATTCCAACTAATTGGGGATTCGAATTGTAACAAGGTTTTAATACTTTGTTTAATGAATACACCAGGTTATCGACTGCGTGTAAACCAAGGTTTTACTACTTTGTTAACAATTACACCAATTACCCTTGAATGTAATTTCACCCCTGTTTTAATTATTCTAGTGGCTATTAATCCATTCCCGTGTCCGGTTAAATGAACGATTATTCGTACATATAAATACCCCGCCCATCGTGTCCGATCGAGTGTATATGGTAATTTATAGGGACGCCCAATTGTAAATCTTTATATTAACATTAACAAACTTTCATTTAGTTAAACAAATATAAAGCCCATTAATAGCCCATAGTCTAATTTCCACAAGTGTCGTTCTTTTGTCCAAACCCCAATTATGGTACAAAGCCCAATTACCCAATTTTAGTAATTAGCCCAACATCATGATTACTTCGTTTTAAATAAGCATAATAATAACTTAGCTACGAGACATTAATGTAAAAAGGTTGAACATAACTTACAATGATTAAAAATAGCGTAGCGTTACACGGACAGAATTTCAACTTACACCCTTACAACATTCGCTAACATACCCTTATTATTAGAATTATAATTATAATTAAAATTAAAATATAAATATAAATATAAATTTTACGTATGAAGAGGAAGAAAAAGATGATGAAATTTGATCAGAATTCGGTTGGCTTTATAGCCAGAGTTGAAAATTGGGGCTCCGCGACTCGCGGCAAAAGCCTCTCCAAACTCCGCGAGTCGCGGAGATAGAAATTACAGCTCAGTCCTTGGAGTTTTCTCTGCCGACAGTTTTTAATATATATATATAATATATATATAATTAATATAATTAATTATATATTATATTATATTTATATACATAGTTAACTTGTAATTTTTAGTCCGTTGCATCGAGCGTTAAGAGTTGACTCTGGTCCCGGTTCCGGATTTTCGAACGTCCTCGCGCACAATTTTATATTTTGTACTTTGCGTTTTGAATCTTGTACTCTTGTAATTTCGAGACGTTTCTTATCAATAATTGGAACCTTTTTGATTATCTTTTGTTCTTTTGAGCTTTTTGGTCGTTTGCGTCTTCAATTCGTCGAATCTGTCTTTTGTCTTCACCTTTTATTATTTAAACGAATATCTCTTGTAAATAGAACAATTGCAACTAAAAGCTTGTCTTTCTTGAGGAATAATGCTATGAAATATATGTTCGTTTTTAGCATTATCATGTACCTTGGATTTAGTTTCCCCCGTTTACCAAATCGAACAACGCCTTTCCAAGGTGAAACCTTAAGCATGACCATTTCTCCAATTTCAAACTCTATATCTTTTCTTTTACTGTCCGCGTAGCTCTTTTGTCGACTCTGGGCGGTTTTCAATCTTTGTTGAATTTGGATGATTTTCTCGGTAGTTTCTTGTATTATCTCCGGACCCGTAATCTGTCTATCCCCCACTTCACTCCAACAAATTGGAGACCTACACTTTCTACCATAAAGTGCTTCAAACGGCGCCATCTCAATGCTTGAATGGTAGCTGTTGTTGTAGGAAAATTCTGCTAACGGTAGATGTCGATCCCAACTTTTTCCGAAATCAATAACACATGCTCGTAGCATGTCTTCAAGTATTTGTATCGTCCTTTCGCTCTGCCCATCAGTTTGTGGATGATAGGCAGTACTCATGTCTAGACGAGTTCCTAATGCTTGCTGTAATGTCTGCCAGAATCTTGAAATAAATCTGTCATCCCTATCAGAGATAATAGAGATTGGTATTCCATGTCTGGAGACGACTTCCTTCAAATACAGTCGTGCTAACTTCTCCATCTTGTCATCTTCACTTATTGGCAGGAAGTGTGCTGATTTGGTGAGACGATCAACTATTACCCAAATAGTATCAAAACCACTTGCAGTCCTTGGCAATTTAGTGATGAAATCCATGGTAATGTTTTCCCATTTCCATTCCGGGATTTTGGGTTGTTGAAGTAGACCTGATGGTTTCTGATGCTCAGCTTTGACCTTAGAACACGTCAAACATTCTCCTACGTATTTAGCAACATCGGCTTTCATACCCGGCCACCAAAAATGTTTCTTGAGATCCTTGTACATCTTCCCCGTTCCAGGATGTATTGAGTATCTGGTTTTATGAGCTTCTCTAAGTACCATTTCTCTCATATCTCCAAATTTTGGTACCCAGATCCTTTCAGCCCTATACCAGGTTCCGTCTTCCCGAATATTAAGATGCTTCTTCGATCCTTTGGGTATTTCATCCTTTAAATTTCCCTCTTTTAAAACTCCTTGTTGCGCCTCCTTTATTTGAGTAGTAAGGTTATTATGAATCATTATATTCATATATTTTACTCGAATGGGTTCTCTGTCCTTCCTGCTCAAGGCATCGGCTACCACATTTGCCTTCCCCGGGTGGTAACGAATCTCAAAGTCGTAATCATTCAACAATTCAATCCACCTACGCTGCCTCATATTCAGTTGTTTCTGATTAAATATGTGTTGAAGAATTTTGTGGTCGGTATATATAATACTTTTGACCCCATATAAGTAGTGCCTCCAAGTCTTTAATGCAAAAACAACCGCGCCTAATTCCAAATCATGCGTCGTATAATTTTGTTCGTGAATCTTCAATTGTCTAGACGCATAAGCAATCACCTTTGTTCGTTGCATTAATACACAACCGAGACCTTGCTTTGATGCGTCACAATAAATCATAAAATCATCATTCCCTTCAGGCAATGACAATATAGGTGCCGTAGTTAGCTTTTTCTTCAATAACTGAAACGCTTTCTCTTGTTCATCATTCCATTCAAATTTCTTCCCTTTATGCGTTAATGCAGTCAAGGATTTTGCTATTCTGGAAAAGTCTTGGATGAATCTTCTGTAGTAATCAGCTAGTCCTAAAAACTGGCGTATGTGTTTCGGAGTTTTCGGGGTTTTCCACTTTTCAACAGTTTCTATCTTTGCCGGATCCACCTTAATGCCTTCTTTGTTCACTATGTGACCGAGGAATTTAACTTCTTCCAACCAAAATGCACACTTTGAAAACTTAGCGTACAATTCTTCCTTCCTCAATACTTCTAACACCTTTCTCAAATGTTCACCGTGTTCTTGGTCATTCTTTGAGTAAATAAATATGTCATTAATGAAAACAATGACAAACTTGTCAAGGTATGGTCCACACACTTGGTTCATAAGGTCCATGAATACAGCTGGTGCATTAGTTAAACCAAACGGCATGACCATAAACTCGTAATGACCGTAACGTGTTCTGAAAGCAGTCTTTGGAATATCATCTTCTTTCACCTGCATTTGATGATACCCGGAACGTAAGTCAATCTTTGAATAAACAGACGAGCCTTGTAGTTGATCAAATAAGTCGTTGATTCTCGGTAGTGGGTAGCGGTTCTTGATGGTAAGTTTGTTCAATTCTCGGTAGTCGATACACAACCTGAATGTACCATCTTTCTTCTTGACAAACAAAACAGGAGCTCCCCACGGTGATGTGCTTGGTCGAATGAAACCACGCTCTAAAAGTTCTTGTGATTGGCTTTGCAGTTCTTTCATCTCGCTGGGTGCGAGTCTGTAAGGAGCACGAGCTATTGGTGCAGCTCCTGGTAGAAGATCTATTTGAAATTCAACGGATCGATGTGGGGGTAATCCCGGTAATTCTTTCGGAAATATATCGGGAAATTCTTTTGCAATGGGAACATCATTGATGCTCTTTTCTTCAGTTTGTACTTTCTCGACGTGTGCTAGAACAGCATAGCAACCTTTTCTTATTAGTTTTTGTGCCTTCAAATTACTAATAAGATGTAGCTTCGTGTTGCCCTTTTCTCCGTACACCATTAAGGGTTTTCCTTTTTCTCGTATAATGTGAATTGCATTTTTGTAACAAACGATCTCTGCTTTCACTTCTTTCAACCAGTCCATACCGATTATCACATCAAAACTCCCTAACTCTACTGGTATCAAATCAATCTTAAATGTTTCGCTAACCAGTTTAATTTCTCGATTCCGACATATATTATCTGCTGAAATTAATTTACCATTTGCTAATTCGAGTAAAAATTTACTATCCAAAGGCGTCAATGGACAACTTAATTTAGCACAAAAATCTCTACTCATATAGCTTCTATCCGCACCCGAATCAAATAAAACGTAAGCAGATTTATTGTCAATAAGAAATGTACCCGTAACAAGCTCCGGGTCTTCCTGTGCCTCTGCCGCATTAATATTGAAAACTCTTCCGCGGCCTTGTCCATTCGTGTTCTCCTGGTTCGGGCAATTTCTAATAATGTGGCCCGGTTTTCCACATTTATAACAAACTACATTGGCATAACTTGCTCCGACACTACTTGCTCCACCATTACTCGTTCCGACACCATTTGTTCCTTTCGTTCTATTAATCCCTGGTCCGTAGACCTCACACTTTGCCGCGCTATGACCATTTCTTTTACACTTGTTGCAAAATTTGGTGCAGAACCCCGAGTGATACTTTTCACACCTTTGGCATAGCTGCTTCTGATTGTTGTTGTTGTTGCGGTTATTATTGTTGTTGGGATGATTGTTGTAGTTGCTGCTGTTGTTGTTGTTTTTGTTGTTGGGCCGTTTGTTGTAGTTGCGATTGATGTTGCGATTGTTGGGATAATTGTTGCGATTGTTGTTGTAATTGCTGTTGTTGTTGTATTGGTGATTCTTATCACCGTTTTCCTCCCACTTTCTTTTGACTTGCTTCACATTGGCCTCTTCAGCAGTCGGTTCTTTAATTCTTTCTTCAATCTGGTTCACTAGTTTATGAGCCATTCTACATGCCTGTTGTATGGAGGCGGGCTCGTGTGAACTTATATCTTCTTGGATTCTTTCCGGTAATCCTTTCACAAACGCGTCGATCTTCTCTTCCTCATCTTCGAATGCTCCCGGACACAATAGGCACAATTCTGTGAATCGTCTTTCGTACGTGGTAATATCAAATCCTTGGGTTCGTAACCCTCTAAGTTCTGTCTTGAGCTTATTGACCTCGGTTCTGGGACGGTACTTCTCGTTCATCAAGTGCTTGAATGCTGACCACGGTAGTGCGTACGCATCGTCTTGTCCCACTTGCTCTAGATAGGTATTCCACCATGTTAATGCAGAACCTGTGAAGGTATGCGTAGCGTACTTTACTTTGTCCTCTTAAGTACACTTACTTATGGCAAACACCGATTCGACCTTCTCGGTCCACCGTTTCAATCCGATCGGTCCTTCGGTTCCATCAAATTCCAAAGGTTTGCAGGCAGTGAATTCTTTGTAGGTGCATCCTACACGATTTCCTGTACTGCTAGATCCAAGGTTATTGTTGGTATGTAGCGCAGCCTGTACTGCGGCTATGTTTGAAGCTAGAAAAGTACGGAATTCCTCTTCATTCATATTCACGGTGTGTCGAGTAGTCGGTGCCATTTCCTTCAAAATAGTCAAATGGAACAAGTTAATCATACAGAATATTAAGAGTAGTTAATAGTATTTCGTAGCATAATATGAACTCATTTATAAAAGCTTTTTCTTCATATTAGCGTTTTATAAGTTTAAATTCGGGTAGTACCTACCCGTTAAGTTCATACTTAGTAGCTAATATACAATTCAACTACTACAATTCTATATGAAAAACTGATTATAATAATATTTCGTGTTCAAACTTTTACACAATATTTTACAAACTTACAATACCGCTTATTTTATATATAGCATGAAATATAGCACACAATAAATTTGATACAAGATGGTTGTGAAGATAATTCTAGCTAGTACACAAGTCGTTCAGCAAAGGCAATAAAGACACGTAATTCATACGTCCAGAAACAAGTCATGCATTCTGGTTTTACTAGGATTACTTCCCATCCTTGGTCTTGTGGAACATAACCGTTATGGCCGTTGATAAGACAGCGTGTTGTAACATCGTCAAAGGGACGAGGGTTACGTAATGTCCAACAGTCCCGTAACAATCTAAAAACCTCATTTCTTACCCCAATTACCGACTCCGTCACTTGTGGGAACGTTTTGTTTAATAGTTGTAGCCCGATGTTCTTGTTCTCACTTTGGTGAGAAGCGAACATTACTAATCCGTAAGCATAACATGCTTCTTTATGTTGCATGTTAGCCGCTTTTTCTAAATCACGAAGTCCAATATTCGGATATATTGAGTCAAAATAATTTCTTAACCCATTGCGTAAAATAGCATTTGGGTTCCCCGCAATATATGCGTCAAAGTAAACACATCGTAACTTATGGATTTCCCAATGTGATATCCCCCATATTTCGAACGAAAGCCTTTTATAAACCAAGGCATTCTTGGAACGTTCTTCGAATGTCTTACAAACTGATCTCGCCTTAAATAGTTGTGCCGAAGAATTCTGACCGACTCTAGACAAGATTTCATCAATCATGTCTCCGGGTAGGTCTCTTAAAATATTGGGTTGTCTATCCATTTTGTGTTTTTATACTGTAAAATAGACAAGAGTTAGATTCATAAAAAAAAATACTTATTAATACAAGCAATTTTTACATATATCATAAAGCATAAGCACACTATATTACATATATTACACCACACGAATACAACTATCTTATTCCGACTCGCTTGTTTCTTCTTCTTCGGTTTTGGTTCGTTTTGCCAAGTTTCTAGGGATATATGATGTTCCCCTAATACGAGCCGTTGTTTTCCACGTTGGTTTAGAAAAACCTGGTGGTTTAGAGGTTCCCGGGTCATTGTTACAACTTAAGGACTTCGGGGGTTGACGATACATATAAAGTTCATCGGGGTTGGAATTAGATTTCTCTATTTTTATGCCCTTTCCCTTATTATTTTCTTTTACCTTTTTAAATTCAGTTGGGGTAATTTCTATAACATCATCAGAATTCTCGTCGGAATCCGATTCATCGGAGAATTGGTAATCCTCCCAATATTTTGCTTCCTTGGCGGAAACACCATTGACCATAATTAACCTTGGTCGGTTGGTTGAGGATTTTCTTTTACTTAACCGTTTTATTATTTCCCCCACCGGTTCTATTTCTTCATCCGGTTCCGATTCTTCTTCCGGTTCCGATTCTTCTTCCGGTTCCGACTCTTCTTCCGGTTCCTCTTCGGGAACTTGTGAATCATTCCACGAATCATTCCAATTTACATTTGACTCTTCATTATTATTAGGTGAGTCAATGGGACTTTTTCTAGAGGTAGACATCTATCACATAATATCAAACGCGTTAAGAGATTAATATATCACATAATATTCACATGTTAAAAATATATAGTTTCCAACAAAATTTGTTAAGCAATCATTTTTCAAGTAAACACGGTCGAAGTCCAGACTCACTAATGCATCCTAACAAACTCGATAAGACACACTACTGCAAAATTCTGGTTCTCTAAGACCAACGCTCGGATACCAACTGAAATGTCCCGTTCTTATTGATTAAAAACGTTCCATATTAATTGATTTCGTTACGAGGTTTTGACCTCTATATGAGACGTTTTTCAAAGACTGCATTCATTTTTAAAACAAACCATAACCTTTATTTCATAAATAAAGGTTTAAAAAGCTTTAAGTAGATTATCAAATATTGATAATCTAAAATATCCTGTTTACACACGACCATTACATAATGGTTTACAATACAAATATGTTACAACAAAATAAGTTTCTTGAATGCATTTTTTACACAATATCATACAAGCATGGACTCCAAATCTCGTCCTTATTTAAGTATGTGACAGCGGAAGCTCTTAATAATCACCTGAGAATAAACATGCTTAAAACGTCAACAAAAATGTTGGTGAGTTATAGGTTAAACATATATATATCAAATCATAATAATAGACCACAAGATTTCATATTTCAATACACATCCCATACATAGAGATAAAAATCATTCATATGGTGAACACCTGGTAACCGACATTAACAAGATGCATATATAAGAATATCCCCATCATTCCGGGACACCCTTCGGATATGATATAAATTTTGAAGTACTAAAGCATCCGGTACTTTGGATGGGGTTTGTTAGGCCCAATAGATCTATCTTTAGGATTCACGTCAATTAGGGTGTCTGTTCCCTAATTCTTAGATTACCAGACTTAATAAAAAGGGGCATATTCGATTTCGATAATTCAACCATAGAATGTAGTTTCACATACTTGTGTCTATTTTGTAAATCATTTATAAAACCTGCATGTATTCTCATCCCAAAAATATTAGATTTTAAAAGTGGGACTATAACTCACTTTCACAGATTTTTACTTCGTCGGGAAGTAAGACTTGGCCACTGGTTGATTCACGAACCTATAACAATATATACATATATATCAAAGTATGTTCAAAATATATTTACAACACTTTTAATATATTTTGATGTTTTAAGTTTATTAAGTCAGTTGTCCTCGTTAGTAACCTACAACTAGTTGTCCACAGTTAGATGTACAGAAATAAATCGATAAATATTATCTTGAATCAATCCACGACCCAGTGTATACGTATCTCAGTATTGATCACAACTCAAACTATATATATTTTGGAATCAACCTCAACCCTGTATAGCTAACTCCAACATTCACATATAGAGTGTCTATGGTTGTTCCGAAATATATATAGATGTGTCGACATGATAGGTCGAAACATTGTATACGTGTCTATGGTATCTCAAGATTACATAATATACAATACAAGTTAATTAAGTTATGGTTGGAATAGATTTGTTACCAATTTTCACGTAGCTAAAATGAGAAAAATTATCCAATTTTGTTTTACCCATAACTTCTTCATTTTAAATCCGTTTTGAGTGAATCAAATTGCTATGGTTTCATATTGAACTATATTTTATGAATCTAAACAGAAAAAGTATAGGTTTATAGTCGGAAAAATAAGTTACAAATCATTTTTGTAAAGGTAGTCATTTCAGTCGAAAGAACGACGTCTAGATGACCATTTTAGAAAACATACTTCCACTTTGAGTTTAACCATAATTTTTGGATATAGTTTCATGTTCATAATAAAAATCATTTTCCTAGAATAACAATTTTTAAATCAAAGTTTATCGTAGTTTTTAATTAACTAACCCAAAACAGCCCGCGGTGTTACTACGACGGCGTAAATTCGATTTTACAGTGTTTTTCGTGTTTCCAGGTTTTAAATCATTAAGTTAGCATATCATATAGATATAGAACATGTGTTTAGTTGATTTTAAAAGTCAAGTTAGAAGGATTAACTTTTATTTGCGAACAAGTTTAGAATTAACTAAACTATGTTCTAGTGATTACAAGTTTAAACCTTCGAATAAGATAGCTTTATATGTATGAATCGAATGATGTTATGAACATCATTACTACCTCAAGTTCCTTGGATAAACCTACTAGAAATGAGAAAAATAGATCTAGCTTCAAAGGATCCTTGGATGGCTTGAAAGTTCTTGAAGCAGAATCATGACACGAAAACAATTTCAAGTAAGATTTCCACTCGAAATAAGAGTGTTATAGTTATAGAAATTGGATTAAAGTTTGAATATGATTATTACCTTGTATTAGAAAGATAACCTACTGTAAGTAACAAAGGTTTCTTGATCTTGGATGATTACTTGGAATGGATTTAGAAAACTTGGAAGTAAACTTGCAATCTTAGAAGTATTCTTGATTTTATGAAACTAGAACTTTTGGAATTTATGAAGAACACTTAGAACTTGAAGATAGAACTTGAGAGAGATCAATTAGATGAAGAAAATTGAAGAAAGAAAGTGTTTGTAGGTGTTTTTGGTCGTTGGTGTATGGATTAGATATAAAGGATATGTAATTTTGTTTTCATGTAAATAAGTCATGAATGATTACTCATATTTTTGTAATTTTATGAGATATTTCATGCTAGTTGCCAAATGATGGTTCCCACATGTGTTAGGTGACTCACATGGGCTGCTAAGAGCTGATCATTGGAGTGTATATACCAATAGTACATACATCTAAAAGCTGTGTATTGTACGAGTACGAATACGGGTGCATACGAGTAGAATTGTTGATGAAACTGAACGAGGATGTAATTGTAAGCATTTTTGTTAAGTAGAAGTATTTTGATAAGTGTCTTGAAGTCTTTCAAAAGTGTATGAATACATATTAAAACACTACATGTATATACATTTTAACTGAGTCGTTAAGTCATCGTTAGTCGTTACATGTAAGTGTTGTTTTGAAACCTTTAGGTTAACGATCTTGTTAAATGTTGTTAACCCATTATTTATTATAACAAATGAGATGTTAAATTGTTATATTATAATGATATTATGATATATAATATATCTTAGGAATGATATATATACAGTTAAATGTCGTTACAACGATAATCGTTACATATATGTCTCGTTTCGAAATCATTAAGTTAGTAGTCTTATTTTTACATATGTATTTCATTGTTAATACACTTAATAATATATTTACTTATCATTTAACATAATTAACCAAGTGTATCAATATCTTAATATGATTCATATGTACCTAGTAAGACGTTGTTATAACGATAATCGTTATATATATCGTTTTCGAGTTTCTTAAATTAATAGTCTCATTTTTATGTATATAACTCATTGTTAAAATACCTAATGAGATACATACTTATAATAAAATCATGTTAACTATATATATAACCATATATATGTCATCGTATAGTTTTTACAAGTTTTAACGTTCGTGAATCACCGGTCAACTTGGGTGGTCAATTGTCTATATGAAACCTATTTCAATTAATCAAGTCTTAACAAGTTTGATTGTTTAACATGTTGGAAACACTTAATCATGTAAATAAAATTTCATTTAATATATATATAAACATGGAAAAGTTCGGGTCACTACACCGTTGAAGCTAGATCCATTTTTCTGTTTTCCAGTAGGTTTATCCAAGGAACTTAAGGTAGTAATGATGTTCATAACATCATTCGATTCATACATATAAAGCTATCTTATTTGAAGGTTTAAACTTGTAATCACTAGAACATAGTTTAGTTAATTCTGAACTTGTTCGCAAACAAAAGTTAATCCTTCTAACTTGACTTTTAAAATCAACTAAACACATGTTCTATATCTATATGATATGCTAACTTAATGATTTAAAACCTGGAAACACGAAAAACACTGTAAAACCGAATTTACGCCGTCGTAGTAACACCGCGGGCTGTTTTGGGTTAGTTAATTAAAAACTATGATAAACTTTGATTTAAAAGTTGTTCTTCTGGGAAAATGATTTTTCTTATGAACATGAAACTATATCCAAAAATCATGGTTAAACTTAAAGTGTAAGTATGTTTTCTAAAATGGTCATCTAGACGTCGTTCTTTCGACTGAAATGACTACCTTTACAAAAACGACTTGTAACTTATATTTTTGACTATAAATCTATACTTTTTCTGTTTAGATTCATAAAATAGAGTTCAATATGAAACCATAGCAATTTGATTCACTCAAAACGGATTTAAAATGAAGAAGTTATGGGTAAAACAAGATTGGATAATTTTTCTCATTTTAGCTACGTGAAAATTGGTAACAAATCTATTCCAACCATAACTTAATCAACTTGTATTGTATATTATGTAATCTTGAGATACCATAGACACGTATACAATGTTTCGACCTATCATGTCGACACATCTATATATATTTCGGACAACCATAGACACTCTATATGTGAATGTTGGAGTTAGCTATACAGTGTTGAGGTTGATTCCAAAATATATATAGTTTGAGTTGTGATCAATACTGAGATACGTATACACTGGGTCCTGGATTGATTCAAGATAATATTTATTAATTTATTTCTGTACATCTAACTGTGGACAACTAGTTGTAGGTTACTAACGAGGACAGCTGACTTAATAAACTTAAAACATCAAAATATATTAAAAGTGTTGTAAATATATTTTGAACATATATTTTGGGCTGAGAATACATGCAATGTTTTAATAACTATTTTTCAATATTTATATGCGTGAGTTTCATTTGCCTTTTTACCCTTTATATTTTTGGGCTGAGAATACATGAGCAATTTTTATAAATGTTTTACCAAATAGACACAAGTAATCGAAACTACATTATATGGTTGAATTATCTAAATCGAATATGCCCCTTTTTATTAAGTCTGGTAATCTAAGAATTAGGGAACAGACACCCTAATTGACGCGAACTCTAAAGATAGATCTATTGGGCCTAACAAACCCCATCCAAAGTACCGGATGCTTTAGTACTTCAAAATTTATATCATATCCGAAGGGTGTCCCGGAATGATGGGGATATTCTTATATATGCATCTTGTTAATGTCGGTTACCAGGTGTTCACCATATGAATGATTTTTATCTCTATGTATGGGATGTGTATTGAAATATGAAATCTTGTGGTCTATTGTTACGATTTGATATATATAGGTTAAACCTATAACTCACCAACATTTTTATTGGCGTTTAAAGCATGTTTATTCTCAGATGAATACTAAGAGCTTCCGCTGTTGCATACTAAAATAAGGACAAGATTTGGAGTCCATGTTTGTATGATATTGTATAAAAACTGCATTCAAGAAACTGATTTCGATGTAACATATTTGTATTGTAAACCATTATGTAATGGTCGTGTGTAAACAGGATATTTTAGATTATCGTTATTTGATAATCTACGTAAAGCTTTTTAAACCTTTATTTATGAAATAAAGGTTATGGTTTGTTTTAAAAATGAATGCAGTCTATGAAAAACGTCTCATATAGAGGTCAAAACCTCGCAAAGAAATCAATTAATATGGAACGTTTTTAATCAATAAGAACGGGACATTTCAGTTGGTATCAGAGCGTTGGTCTTAGAGAACCAGAATTTTGCATTATTGTGTCTTATCGAGTTTGTTAGGATGCATTAGTGAGTCTGGACTTCGACCGTGTTTACTTGAAAAATGATTGCTTAACAAATTTTGTTGGAAACTATATATTTTTAACATGTGAATATTATGTGATATATTAATCTCTTAACGCGTTTGATATTATGTGATAGATGTCTACCTCTAGAACAAGTCCCATTGACTCACCTAATAATAATGAAGAGTCAAATGTAAATTGGAATGATTCATGGACTGATTCACAAGTTCCCGAAGAGGAACCGGAAGAAGAGTCGGAACCGGAAGAAGAATCGGAACCGGAAGAAGAATCGGAACCGGATGAAGAAATAGAACCGGTGGGGGAAATAATAAAACGGTTAAGTAAAAGAAAATCCTCAACCAACCGACCAAGGTTAATTATGGTCAATGGTGTTTCCTCCAAGGAAGCAAAATATTGGGAGGATTACCAATTCTCCGATGAATCGGATTCCGACGAGAATTCCGATGATGTTATAAAAATTACCCCAACTGAATTTAAAAAGGCAAAAGAAAATAATAAGGGAAAGGGCATAAAAATAGAGAAATCTAATTCCAACCCCGATGAACTTTATATGTATCGTCAACCCCCGAAGTCCTTAAGTTGAAACAATGACCCGGGAACCTCTAAACCACCAGGTTTTTCTAAACCAATGTGGAAAACGACGGCTCGTATTAGGGGAACATCATATATCCCTAGAAACTTGGCAAAATGAACCAAAACCGAAGAAGAAGAAGAAATAAGCGAGTCGGAATAAGATAGTTGTATTCGTGTGGTGTAATATATGTAATATAGTGTGCTTATGCTTTATGATATATGTAAAAATTGCTTGTATTAATAAGTATTTTTTTTATGAATCTAACTCTTGTCTATTTTACAGTATAAAAACACAAAATGGATAGACAACCCAATATTTTAAGAGACCTACCCGGAGACATGATTGATGAAATCTTGTCTAGAGTCGGTCAGAATTCTTCGGCACAACTATTTAAGGCGAGATCAGTTTGTAAGACATTCGAAGAACGTTCCAAGAATGTCTTGGTTTATAAAAGGCTTTCGTTCGAAAGATAGGGGATATCACATTGGGAAATCCATAAGTTACGATGTGTTTACTTTGACGCATATATTGCGGGGAACCCAAATTCTATTTTACGCAATGGGTTAAGAAATTATTTTGACTCAATATATCCGAATATTGGACTTCGTGATTTAGAAAAAGCGGCTAACATGCAACATAAAGAAGCATGTTATGCTTACGGATTAGTAATGTTCGCTTCTCACCAAAGTGAGAACAAGAACATCGGGCTACAACTATTAAACAAAACGTTCCCACAAGTGACGGAGTCGGTAATTGGGGTAAGAAATGAGGTTTTTAGATTGTTACGGGACTGTTGGACATTATGTAACCCTCGTCCCTTTGACGACGTTACAACACGATGTCTTATCAACGGCCATAACGGTTATGTTCCACAAGACCAAGGATGGGAAGTAATCCTAGTAAAACCAGAATGCATGACTTGTTTCTGGACGTATGAATTACGTGTCTTTATTGCCTTTACTGAACGACTTGTGTACTAGCTAAATTATCTTCACAACCATCTTGTATCAAATTTATTATGTGCTATATTTCATGCTATATGTAAAATAAGCGGTATTGTAAGTTTGTAAAATATTGTGTAAAAGTTTGAACGCGAAATATTATTATAATCAGTTTTTCATATAGAATTGTAGTAGTTGAATTGTATATTAGCTACTAAGTATGAACTTAACGGGTAGGTACTACCCAAATTTAAACTTATAAAATGCTAATATGAAGAAAAAGCTTTTATAAATGAGTTCATATTATGCTACGAAATACTATTAACTACTCTTAATATTCTGTATGATTAACTTGTTCCATTTGACTATTTTGAAGGAAATGGCACCGACTACTCGACACACCGTGAATATGAATGAAGAGGAATTCCGCACTTTTCTAGCTTCAAACATAGCCGCAGTACAGGCTGCGCTACATACCAACAATAACCTTGGATCTAGCAGTACAGGAAATCGTGTAGGATGCACCTACAAAGAATTCACTGCCTGCAAACCTTTGGAATTTGATGGAACCGAAGGACCGATCGGATTGAAACGGTGGACCGAGAAGGTCGAATCGGTGTTTTCCATAAGTAAGTGTACTGAAGAGGACAAAGTGAAGTACGCTACGCATACCATCACAGGTTCTGCGTTAACATGGTGGAATACCTATCTAGAGCAAGTGGGACAAGACGATGCGTATGCACTACCGTGGTCAGCATTCAAGCACTTGATGAACGAGAAGTACCGTCCCAGAACCGAGGTCAATAAGCTCAAGACAGAACTTAGAGGGTTACGAACCCAAGGATTTGATATTACCACGTACGAAAGACGATTCACAGAATTGTGCCTATTGTGTCCGGGAGCGTTCGAAGATGAGGAAGAGAAGATCGACGCGTTTGTGAAAGGATTACCGGAAAGAATCCAAGAAGATATAAGTTCACACGAGCCCGCCTCCATACAACAGGCATGTAGAATGGCTCACAAACTAGTGAACCAGATTGAAGAAAGAATTAAAGAACAGACTGCTGAAGAGGCCAATGTGAAGCAAGTCAAAAGAAAGTGGGAGGAAAACGGTGATAAGAATCACCAATACAACAACAACAGCAATTACAACAATAATCGCAACAATTATCCCAATAATCGCAACATCAATCGCAACTACAACAAACGGCCCAACAACAACAACAACAACAACAACTACTACTACAACAATCATCCCAACAACAATAATAACCGCAACAACAACAACAATCAGAAGTAGCTATGCCAAAGGTGTGAAAAGTATCACTCGGGGTTCTGCACCAAATTTTGCAACAAGTGTAAAAGAAATGGTCATAGCGCGGCGAAGTGTGAGGTCTACGGACCAGGGGTTAATAGAACGAAAGGAACAAATGGTGTCGGAACGAGTAATGGCGGAGCAAATAGTGTCGGAGCAAGTTATGCCAATGTAGTTTGTTATAAATGTGGAAAACTCGGCCACATTATTAGAAATTGCCCGAACCAGGAGAACACGAATGGACAAGGCCGCGGAAGAGTTTTCAATATTAATGCAGCGGAGGCACAGGAAGACCTGGAGCTTATTACGGATACGTTTCTTATTGACAATAAATCTGCTTACGTTTTATTTGATTCGGGTGCAGATAGAAGCTATATGAGTAGAGATTTTTGTGCTAAATTAAGTTGTCCATTGACGCCTTTGGATAGTAAATTTTTACTCGAATTAGCAAATGGTAAATTAATTTCAGCAGATAGTATATGTCGGAATCGAGAAATTAAACTGGTTAGCGAAACATTTAAGATTGATTTGATACCAGTAGAGTTAGGGAGTTTTGATGTGATAATCGATATGGACTGGTTGAAAGAAGTGAAAGCAGAGATCGTTTGTTACAAAAATGCAATTCGCATTATACGAGAAAAAGGAAAACCCTTAATGGTGTACGGAGAAAAGGGCAACACGAAGCTACATCTTATTAGTAATTTGAAGGCACAAAAACTAATAAGAAAAGGTTGCTATGCTGTTCTAGCACACGTCGAGAAAGTACAAACTGAAGAAAAGAGCATCAATGATATTCCCATTGCAAAAGAATTTCCCGATGTATTTCCGAAAGAATTACCGGGATTACCCCCACATCGATCCGTTGAATTTCAAATAGATCTTCTACCAGGAGCTGCACCAATAGCTCGTGCTCCTTACAGACTCGCACCCAGCGAGATGAAAGAACCGTAAAGCCAATTACAAGAACTTTTAGAGCATGGTTTCATTCGACCAAGCACATCACCGTGGGGAGCTCCTGTTTTGTTTGTCAAGAAGAAAGATGGTACATTCAGGTTGTGTATCGACTACCGAGAGTTGAACAAACTTACCATCAAGAACCGCTACCCACTACCGAGAATCGACGACTTATTTGATCAACTACAAGGCTCGTCTGTTTATTCAAAGATTGACTTAGGTTCCGGGTATCATCAAATGCGGGTGAAAGAAGATGATATTCCAAAGACTGCTTTCAGAACACGTTACGGTCATTACGAGTTTATGGTCATGCCGTTTGGTTTAACTAATGCACCAGCTGTGTTCATGGACCTTATGAACCGAGTGTGTGGACCATACCTTGACAAGTTTGTCATTGTTTTCATTGATGACATACTTATTTACTCAAAGAATGACCAAGAACACGGTGAACATTTGAGAAAGGTGTTAGAAGTATTGAGGAAGGAAGAATTGTACGCTAAGTTTTCAAAGTGTGCATTTTGGTTGGAAGAAGTTCAATTCCTCGGTCACATAGTGAACAAAGAAGGTATTAAGGTGGATCCGGCAAAGATAGAAACTGTTGAAAAGTGGGAAACCCCGAAAACTCCGAAACACATACACCAGTTTTTAGGACTAGCTAGTTACTACAGAAGGTTCATCCAAGACTTTTCCAGAATAGCAAAACCCTTGACTGCATTAACGCATAAAGGGAGGAAATTTGAATGGAATGATGAACAAGAGAAAGCGTTTCAGTTATTGAAGAAAAAGCTAACTACGGCACCTATATTGTCATTGCCTGAAGGGAATGATGATTTTGTGATTTATTGTGACGCATCAAAGCAAGGTCTCGGTTGTGTATTAATGCAACGAACGAAGGTGATTGCTTATGCGTCTAGACAATTGAAGATTCACGAACAAAATTATACGACGCATGATTTGGAATTAGGCGCGGTTGTTTTTGCATTAAATACTTGGAGGCACTACTTATATGGGGTCAAAAGTATTATATATACCGACCACAAAAGTCTTCAACACATATTTAATCAGAAACAACTGAATATGAGGCAGCGTAGGTGGATTGAATTGTTGAATGATTACGACTTTGAGATTCGTTACCACCCGGGGAAGGCAAATGTGGTAGTCGATGCCTTGAGCAGGAAGGACAGAGAACCCATTCGAGTAAAATCTATGAATATAATGATTCATAATAACCTTACTACTCAAATAAAGGAGGCGCAACAAGGAGTATTAAAAGAGGGAAATTTAAAGGATGAAATACCCAAAGGATCGGAGAAGCATCTTAATATTCGGGAAGACGGAACCCGGTATAGGGCTGAAAGGATTTGGGTACCAAAATTTGGAGATATGAGAGAAATGGTACTTAGAGAAGCTCATAAAACCAGATACTCAATACATCCTGGAACGGAGAAGATGTACAAGGATCTCAAGAAACATTTTTGGTGGCCGGGTATGAAAGCCGATGTTGCTAAATACGTAGGAGAATGTTTGACGTGTTCTAAGGTCAAATCTGAGCATCAGAAACCATCAGGTCTACTTCAACAACCCGAAATCCCGGAATGGAAATGGGAAAACATTACCATGGATTTCATCACTAAATTGCCAAGGACTGCAAGTGGTTTTGATACTATTTGGGTAATAGTTGATCGTCTCACCAAATCAGCACACTTCCTGCCAATAAGAGAAGTTGACAAGTTGAAGAAGTTAGCACGACTGTATTTGAAGGAAGTCGTCTCCATACATGGAATACCAATCTCTATTATCTCTGATAGGGATGGCAGATTTATTTCAAGATTCTGGCAGACATTACAGCAAGCATTAGGAACTCGTCTAGACATGAGCACTGCCTATCATCCACAAACTGATGGGCAGAGTGAAAGGACGATACAAACACTTGAAGACATGCTACGAGCATGTGTTATTGATTTCGGAAACAGTTGGGATCGACATCTACCATTAGCAGAATTTTCCTACAACAACAGCTACCATTCAAGCATTGAGATGGCGCCGTTTGAAGCACTTTATGGTAGAAAGTGCAGGTCTCCGATTTTTTGGAGTGAAGTGGGAGATAGACAGATTACGGGTCCGGAGATAATACAAGAAACTACCGAGAAGATCATCCAAATTCAACAACGGTTGAAAACCGCCCAAAGTCGACAAAAGAGCTACGCTGACATTAAAAGAAAAGATATAGAATTTGAAATTGGAGAAATGGTCATGCTTAAGGTTTCACCTTGGAAAGGCATTGTTCGATTTGGTAAACGAGGTAAATTAAATCCAAGGTATATTGGACCATTCAAGATTATTGATCGTGTCGGACCAGTAGCTTACCGACTTGAGTTACCTCAACAACTCGCGGCTGTACATAACACTTTTCATGTCTCAAATTTGAAGAAATGTTTTGCTAAAGAAGATCTCACTATTCCGTTGGACGAAATCCAAATCAATGAAAAACTTCAATTCATCGAAGAACCCATCGAAATAATGGATCGTGAGGTTAAGAGACTTAAACAAAACAAGATACCGATTGTTAAGGTTCGATGGAATGCTCGTAGAGGACCCGAGTTCACCTGGGAGCGTGAAGATCAGATGAAGAAGAAATACCCGCATTTATTTCCAGAAGATACGTCAACACCTCCAACTGCTTAAAATTTCGGGACGAAATTTATTTAACGGGTAGGTACTCTAGTGACCCGAACTTTTCCATGTTTATATATATATTAAATGAAATTGTTATTTACATGATTAAGTGTTTCCAACATGTTAAGCAACTAAACTTGTTAAGACTTGATTAATTGAAATATGTTTCATATAGACAATTGACCACCCAAGTTGACCGGTGATTCACGAACGTTAAAACTTGTAAAAACTATATGATGACATATATATGGATATATATATAGTTAACATGATACTATGATAATTAAACATATCATTAAGTATATTAACAATGAACTACATATGTAAAAACAAGACTACTAACTTAATGATTTTTAAACGAGACATATATGTAACGATTATCGTTGTAAAGACATTTAATGTATATATATATCATATTAAGAGATATTCATACATGATAATATCATGATAATATAATAATTTAAAATCTCATTTGATATTATAAACATTGGGTTAACAACATTTAACAAGATCGTTAACCTAAAGGTTTCAAAACAACACTTACATGTAACGACTAACGATGACTTAACGACTCAGTTAAAATGTATATACATGTAGTG
Source organism: Rutidosis leptorrhynchoides (assembly GCF_046630445.1). Classification (NCBI taxonomy): domain Eukaryota; kingdom Viridiplantae; phylum Streptophyta; class Magnoliopsida; order Asterales; family Asteraceae; genus Rutidosis; species Rutidosis leptorrhynchoides. The sequence goes on from NC_092335.1 coordinate 653,471,726, forward strand.
TTTTAATATGTATTTATACACTTTTGAAAGACTTCAATACACTTATCAAAATACTTCTACTTAACAAAAATGCTTACAATTACATCCTCGTTCAGTTTCATCAACAATTCTACTCGTATGCACCCGTATTCGTACTCGTACAATACACAGCTTTTAGATGTATGTACTATTGGTATATACACTCCAATGATCAGCTCTTAGCAGCCCATGTGAGTCACCTAACACATGTGGGAACCATCATTTGGCAACTAGCATGAAATATCTCATAAAATTACAAAAATATGAGTAATCATTCATGACTTATTTACATGAAAACAAAATTACATATCCTTTATATCTAATCCATACACCAACGACCAAAAACACCTACAAACACTTTCATTCTTCAATTTTCTTCATCTAATTGATCTCTCTCAAGTTCTATCTTCAAGTTCTAAGTGTTCTTCATAAATTCTACAAGTTCTAGTTACATAAAATCAAGAATACTTTCAAGTTTGCTAGCTCACTTCCAATCTTGTAAGGTGATCATCCAACCTCAAGAAATCTTTGTTTCTTACAGTAGGTTATCATTCTAATACAAGGTAATAATCATATTCAAACTTTGGTTCAATTTCTATAACTATAACAATCTTATTTCAAGTGATGATCTTACTTGAACTTGTTTTCGTGTCATGATTCTGCTTCAAGAACTTCGAGCCATCTAAGGATCCGTTGAAGCTAGATCCATTTTTCTCTTTTCCAGTAGGTTTATCCAAGGAACTTAAGGTAGTAATGATGTTCATAACATCATTCGATTCATACATATAAAGCTATCTTATTCGAAGGTTTAAACTTGTAATCACTAGAATATAGTTTAGTTAATTCTAAACTTGTTCGCAAACAAAAGTTAATCCTTCTAACTTGACTTTTAAAATCAACTAAACACATGTTCTATATCTATATGATATGCTAACTTAATGATTTAAAACCTGGAAACACGAAAAACACTGTAAAACCGAATTTACGCTGTCGTAGTAACACCGCGGGCTGTTTTGGGTTAGTTAATTAAAAACTATGATAAACTTTGATTTAAAAGTTGTTCTTCTTGGAAAATGATTTTTTTTATGAACATGAAACTATATCCAAAAATCATGGTTAAACTCAAAGTGTAAGTATGTTTTCTAAAATGGTCATCTAGACGTCGTTCTTTCGACTGAAATGACTACCTTTACAAAAACGACTTGTAACTTATATTTTCAACTATAAACCTATACTTTTTCTGTTTAGATTCATAAAATAGAGTTCAATATGAAACCATAGCAATTTGATTCACTCAAAACGGATTTAAAATGAAGAAGTTATGGGTAAAACAAAATTGGATAATTTTTCTCATTTTAGCTACGTGAAAATTGGTAACAAATCTATTCCAACCATAACTTAATCAACTTGTATTGTATATTATGTAATCTTGAGATACCATATACACGTATACAATGTTTCGACCTATCATGTCGACACATCTATATATATTTCGGAACAACCATAGACACTCTATATGTGAATGTTGGAGTTAGCTATACAGGGTTGAGGTTGATTCCAAAATATATATAGTTTGAGTTGTGATCAATACTGAGATACGTATACACTGGGTCGTGGATTGTTTCAAGATAATATTTATCGATTTATTTCTGTACATCTAACTGTGGACAACTAGTTGTAGGTTACTAACGAGGACAGCTGACTTAATAAACTTAAAACATCAAAATATATTAAAAGTGTTGTAAATATATTTTGAACATACTTTGATATATATGTATATATTGTTATAGGTTCGTGAATCAACCAGTGGCCAAGTCTTACTTCCCGACGAAGTAAAAATCTGTGAAAGTGAGTTTCATTATTTCCCTTTTTATATATATTTTTGAGCTGAGAATACATGCAATGTTTTAATAACTATTTTTCAATATTTATATGCGTGAGTTTCATTTGCCTTTTTACCCTTTATATTTTTGGGCTGAGAATACATGCGCAATTTTTATAAATGTTTTACTAAATAGACACAAGTAATCGAAACTACATTATATGGTTGAATTATCTAAATCGAATATGCCCCTTTTTATTAAGTCTGGTAATCTAAGAATTAGGGAACAGACACCCTAATTGACGCGAACTCTAAAGATAGATCTATTGGGCCTAACAAACCCCATCCAAAGTATCGGATGCTTTAGTACTTCGAAATTTATATCATATCCGAAGGGTGTCCCGGAATGATGGGGATATTCTTATATATGCATCTTGTTAATGTCGGTTACCAGGTGTTCACCATATGAATGATTTTTATCTCTATGTATGGGATGTGTATTGAAATATGAAATCTTATGGTCTATTGTTACGATTTGATATATATAGGTTAAACCTATAACTCACCAACATTTTTGTTGGCGTTTAAAGCATGTTTATTCTCAGGTGAATACTAAGAGCTTCCGCTGTTGCATACTAAAATAAGGACAAGATTTGGAGTCCATGTTTGTATGATATTGTGTAAAAACTGCATTCAAGAAACTGATTTCGATGTAACATATTTGTATTGTAAACCATTATGTAATGGTCGTGTGTAAACAGGATATTTTAGATTATCATTATTTGATAATCTACGTAAAGCTTTTTAAACCTTTATTTATGAAATAAAGGTTATGGTTTGTTTTAAAAATGAATGCAGTCTTTGAAAAACGTCTCATATAGAGGTCAAAACCTCGCAACGAAATCAATTAATATGGAACGTTTTTAATCAATAAGAACGGGACATTTCATTAATGTTACTAAATAAGAGTTTCTTGGAATGAGTTAGGACTTAGAGTTATGTAAGAAAGAGCATTGTTCCAACAGGTGTGGTGAAATAAATCCATGGGGTAACGCAATAGTCTTGAATGGTTTATGTGGATGTCCGAAGGCCTTGCATGACGTGGTAGTCGGTGTCTTTATCACATATACGTGAATCTCTCGATTTCGACGGTTATAAAGCCTTTATGATGACTTGGATACGAATAACACGAGAAATTTATATATAGTAAGCAACGAAAGTTTTATAGAAATTGTTTATGTAAGAGAAGAAATGAAGTCCTTAGTAAATTAGGGTTATGTACAACACGTACTGTTCAAAGCATACTATCTTTTGAATGAAGGATTTGATTTGTAAAAGTGAAAGTAAAGTTTCATATGTACTTGTCAAAAATAAGTAATCATTTACTTCATTTTATATAACGGGTACGATTTCAAAAATTTGCATGAATGGCAAACAAAATAATTTATTTTCATAAAGCTTTGAGAGGATAGCACAGTAAAATAATGTGTGTAAAATTTTGGCAAATAAAATTTTCATATTTCGGAGGTTACAAGTTGGAAAAGATTGATGAGAATCGAGTAAAAGACTTTTGGAAATTTCGAGTGATATTTGAGGTAATAAAAACCATTGAATTTATATGTGATTGGAGACTATTAGTAGGGCATAAGTCTTTTAACCAGAAATGCTTAAGTGTGAAGTTGTTGCTTATAAGTGAGATACGATTGGGAGAGTATGAGGATGAGAGTTAACCACTCATTGATTTTAGAAAATTTCGAACTGGTATGACGGATATCGAGGTAAGAAGGATGATGTTGTGGTTATCATCGAATAAGAAATTCCTCGAAATAAGTTAGGATTTAGAGTTGCATAAGAATGAGTATCAAATGAGATTCTTGGGTAATCTTTAATATAGAGTTTGAATTGCTGAAGTGACGGAATACAATTTCTTTTAAGTATCGTTGTGCAAGTTTGTCCATTGTATCGGTTTCTCTTGTGGGTAGAAAGTGAGCAGATTTGGCGAGATGGTCAATAATAACCCAGATGATGTCCTAACCGCCTTATCGTCTTTGGTAGTTTAGTGATGAATTTCTTCCCATTTCCATTGTGGGATTTCGGGTTGTTGTCATGTAACTAATAAGGTTCAGTTTTCGGGCTACATCTCTTCCCATAATAGTTTCACCATTCTTGAGAGGTATACGAATAAATTCTCCTCATTATAAATGAATTCCGCTTTCATCCTTGAAAGTCAGTTTGTTCCAACTATATCATTAAAGCTTCCTAACTTGATGAGTATTAGGTTAATCTTAAAGTTCATCCCAACTATTGCATCCAATCTTATTATACTGCCGTGAAAATCGTATCAATCTTCTCAAATAACATATGCCTGTGTGTAGGTAACTAATCCTTTTCAACTACTACATTAAAACTCCCAAGTTTGGTTAATATGAGGTCATCTCCAAATGACCCACCTGTTAATCTTAAAGTACTACCTTAAATTATTCCTCTATCTTCCTCAGCTTACCATTTGCTTGTGTCCTATAGAATACTAATCCCCATGTTGTTAATGGCTTATTAGTCATAACACTGGGGTGCTTAAATATAAGGTTTCTATCGCTCCAGTATTAAACAATCTTGAGACAATAAAACGTGGTGATGGAATGTACCCTGACTAAAATCAGGATCCATGTGAGTTTCCATAACTAAGGTAACGATTGCTTTACCGCAGGTAAGTTTAAAGTTTTTCCTATATGGGAACTTTTTCCTTAAATGCCCAGGGTGTCGATATCTATAACAAATTTTCGGGTTATCAATTTTGCAATCAAAGCCCTTCTTGTATGGTATTTGGGCTACGTGCTTATTCCTTCCCTACCTTAAACAGACTATAATACGTATGCTCAAGTGATTCCTGACAAAAATTTTCCCTAGATCACCCCATATTCCTCATGTAGTAACATTGGAACTTCTGCATGATTTACTTCAATATAATCACGCTGGCCTGGTGTCATTATATTGTACTAAATCGTATGTTCATTTCAATATCATTCCATATGGTCAATGTAACGTGATCACTTCCAATTATACACGATTTCATCTAACGGTGCTTTATCTATGCCATCTCAAAGCAGAATCTACATAACTAATCTCACATTTTCTCGATGTGGGTGTGTAGGTTCCGTAGATCATGCATTAATGCCTAAATGTCCCAAAGTTTCATCAAAGGTTCGGGTTCAGGTAACGTTGTTAGGTTCCTCCTAGATATTCAATCCGGGTCTCGTGTCGGGTTGTACGTGTAGCAAGTAGTGATACGATGTGTTTGAGCATCAGTAGAAGATACTATGACCTTGTGTAAGGAGATGTCCTCCCGACTTATCCAATGTCTGGGAGTGTTAGGGACTTAAGTCCAAAAGTGTCGTTAGATCGTCGAGCAGTGGTGAAGAATGAAAGAGTTAAGTGACGGTCATGCAAGCGTACAGGATATGTGTCAACTGAACAATCTTCTAGATTGCGTGAAGTAATGTTTCGATCTCTGGAACGGTGGAGCAGTAGTAACAGGTGGATAACACTACTAGTTCTTAGGGTTAGACGAGTGGGAAAGTAGTTCAGGAAAACATCTGAACTGGGAAGGATAAGTTCTCCAAGTTGGTATAGCGAATAGTAGGCATGTAACAAGAGCGTAATCAGGCATAACAACTACAGCAGCCTAGATCGTTTACAACAGCACGTAGAATGGCAATAGTAACAGTATCATACCGAAGTAACATGCTAAAAGCAGAAAGTAACATGCAGTAGCGAGAATAAGCAAATGCATACAGCGAGTTTACATAGCAGTAGAAGGAAACGATAGCATGTAGTAAATTCATACAGCAGTAGGAGTGAGCAGTGGCATGTAGTAGTAGTAAACGGTAACATGCAGTAATATAACACAGTAGCATGCAATCGAAAGCAGATAATAGCATGCAGTAGTGGAAGCAAGTGATAGCACACGGCATATAGCAGTAAAAGTAAGCAGCAGTATGCAGTAAGTTCAGCGGAAACAAGTAAACTAGCAAGTTGTAGATTAGTCCTATTAGCGAATCCTACTCGGGTCGGTCCAGACTCACTAATGCATCCTAATTCCCTACAACCAATGCTCTGATACCAAATGTGATGCCCCGTACTAAATCATCATGTACGGACCATCAACAACAGGATCAATACAAGGTTAAGTACTATATGCTGTTTCAAAAGAGTTTGCATTCATAATAAAAGTGATGTCTTAACCAACATCAAATGTTTAACAATCAAAAGTATGCTTCTATGAATAGAAAGCATAAGTAATAGTATGTGACCCATAGGTCGTTACAATTATATCGTTTCAAAAGTATAATGTTTGAATGCAAAATAATGTTTCATGCGATGACATCTCTAATAAGCGCAGCGGGTGCCTACAAAGCATGACTAGTACAGCGGAAGCAAGTAACCTTAAGCACCTGAGAAAAACATGCTTAAAAACGTCAACACAAAGGTTGGTGAGCTATAGATTAAGTATAACAGTAATGTAAGGTAGGCCACGAGATTTCAGTGCTACAAAGAGCGTTTCAAAACAGTAATCCAAATCCGTATGTTTAAGTATATGTTTAACCGTGGGCACTGTAGTGACCCGAACTTTTCCATGTTTATATATATTAATTGAGATTGATATTTACATAATTAAATGTTTCCAACATGTTAAGCAATCAAACTTATTAAGACTTGATTAATTGAAATATGTTTCATATAGACAATTGACCACCCAAGTTGACCGGCGATTCACGAACGTTAAAACTTGTAAAAACGACATGACGATATATATATGGATATACATATGGCTAACATGAGATTATGATAAGTAAGTATCTCCATAAGTATATTAACAATGAGTTATATACATATAAACAAGACTACTAACTTAAGGATTTCGAAACGAGACATATATGTAACGATTATCGTTGTAACGACATTTAAATGTATATATATCATATTAAGATATATTAATATATCATAATATCATTATAATATAATAATTTAACATCTCATTAGATATAATAAACAATGGGTTAACAACATTAATTGAGATCGTTAACTTAAAGGTTTCAAAACAACACTTACATGTAACGACTAACGATGACTTAACGACTCAGTTAAAATGTATATACATGTAGTGTTTTAATATGTATTTATACACTTTTGAAAGACTTCAATACACTTATCAAAATACTTCTACTTAACAAAAATGCTTACAATTACATCCTCGTTCAGTTTCATCAACAATTCTACTCGTATGCACCCGTATTCGTACTCGTACAATACACAGCTTTTAGATGTATGTACTATTAGTATATACACTCCAATTATCAGCTCTTAGCAGCCCATGTGAGTCACCTAACACATGTGGGAACCATCATTTGGCAACTAGCATGAAATATCTCATAAAATTACAAAAATATGAGTAATCATTCATGACTTATTTACATGAAAACAAAATTACATATCCTTTATATCTAATCCATACACCAACGACCAAAAACACCTACAAACACTTTCATTCTTCAATTTTCTTCATCTAATTGATCTCTCTCAAGTTCTATCTTCAAGTTCTAAGTGTTCTTCATATATTCTACAAGTTCTAGTTACATAAAATCAAGAATACGTTCAAGTTTGCTAGCTCACTTCTAATCTTGTAAGGAGATCATCCAACCTCAAGAAATCTTTGTTTCTTACAGTAGGTTATCATTATAATACAAGGTAATAATCATATTCAAATTTTGGTTCAATTTCTATAACTATAACAATCTTATTTCAAGTGATGATCTTACTTGAACTTGTTTTCGTGTCTTGATTCTGCTTCAAGAACTTCGAGCCATCCAAGGATCCGTTGAAGCTAGATACATTTTTTTCTTTTCCAGTAGGTTTATCCAAGGAACTTAAGGTAGTAATGATGTTCATAACATCATTCGATTCATACATATAAAGCTATCTTATTCGAAGGTTTAAACTTGTAATCACTAGAACATAGTTTAGTTAATTCTAAACTTGTTCGCAAACAAAAGTTAATCCTTCTAACTTGACTTTTAAAATAAACTAAACACATGTTCTATATTTATATGATATGCTAACAAAATGATTTAAAACCTGGAAACACGAAAAACACCGTAAAACCGGATTTACGCCGTCGTAGTAACACCGGGGGCTGTTTTGGGTTAGTTAATTAAAAACTATGATAAACTTTGATTTAAAAGTTGTTATTCTAAGAAAATGATTTTTATTATGAACATGAAACTATATCCAAAAATTATGGTTAAACTCAAAGTGGAAGTATGTTTTCTAAAATGGTCATCTAGACGTCGTTTTTTCGACTGAAATGACTACCTTTACAAAAATGACTTGTAACTTATTTTTCTGACTATAAACCTATACTTTTTCTGTTTAGATTCATAAAATAGAGTTCAATATGAAACCATAGCAATTTGATTCACTCAAAACGGATTTAAAATAAAGAAGTTATGGGTAAAACAAGATTGGATAATTTTTCTCATTTTAGCTACGTGAAAATTGGTAACAAATCTATTCCAACCATAACTTAATCAACTTGTATTGTATATTATGTAATCTTGAGATACCATAGACACGTATACAATGTTTCGACCTATCATGTCGACACATCTATATATATTTCGGAACAACCATAGACACTCTATATGTAAATGTTGGAGTTAGCTATACAGGGTTGAGGTTGATTCCAAAATATATATAGTTTGAGTTGTGATCAATACTGAGATACGTATACACTGGGTCGTGGATTGATTCAAGATAATATTTATCGATTTATTTCTGTACATCTAACTGTGGACAACTAGTTGTAGGTTACTAACGAGGACAACTGACTTAATAAACTTAAAACATCAAAATATATTAAAAGTATTGTAAATATATTTTGAACATACTTTGATATATATGTATATATTGGTATAGGTTCGTGAATCAACCAGTGGCCAAGTCTTACTTCCCGACGAAGTAAAAATCTGTAAAAGTGAGTTATAGTCCCACTTTTAAAATCTAATATTTTTGGGATGAGAATACATGCAGGTTTTATAAATGATTTACAAAATAGACACAAGTACGTGAAACTACATTCTATGATTGAATTATTGAAATCGAATATGCCCCTTTTTATTAAGTCTGGTAATCTAAGAATTAGGGAACAGACACCCTAATTGACGCGAATCCTAAAGATAGATCTATTGGGCCTAACAAACCCCATCCAAAGTACCGGATGCTTTAGTACTTCGAAATTTATATCATATCCGAAGGGTGTCCCTGAATGATGGGGATATTCTTAAATATGCATCTTGTTAATGTCGGTTACCAGGTGTTCACCATATGAATGATTTTTATCTCTATGTATGGGATGTGTATTGAAATATGAAATCTTGTGGTCTATTGTTACGATTTGATATATATAGGTTAAACCTATAACTCACCAACATTTTTGTTGACGTTTTAAGCATGTTTATTCTCAGGTGATTATTAAGAGCTTCCGCTGTCGCATACTTAAATAAGGACGAGATTTGGAGTCCATGCTTGTATGATATTGTGTAAAAACTGCATTCAAGAAACTTATTTTGTTGTAACATATTTGTATTGTAAACCATTATGTAATGGTCGTGTGTAAACCAGATATTTTAGATTATCATTATTTGATAATCTACGTAAAGCTTTTTAAACCTTTATTGATGAAATAAAGGTTATGGTTTGTTTTAAAATGAAAGCAGTCTTTGAAAAAACGTCTCATATAGAGGTCAAAACCTCGCAACGAAATCAATTAATATGGAACGTTTTTAATCAATAAGAACGGGACATTTCAGGCACTCGGTAACTAACTTAACGTTTATACCCCCTGAAAGTACACTTGAAAAGTGCGTATGTTTACGAAGTATTAAACACTCGTTAAATGCTAGCGCTACTAGCCTGAGTGGGGATGTCAAACCCTATGGATCCATATCTAAGATTCGCGTTCACCGGTTCAAAAACCAATGACTAAACGTTACCGAGCTAAAGGGAATATTTCAGCTGTTGTATAACCCACACATATATAAAGCTTAATTACTCGTGCCTAGTATGTAAAACATAAAATCCTCATGTATTCTCAGTTCCCAAAATAAGTTAAAGTAAAAAGGGAATGCTATAACTCACAATGATAAAGTAGCGGTAAAGTATGACTCGGGAAATAAGCAAGTGTGTAGGTCCGGAAAGTCCTCAACCTAAGTCAAATATCACTAAGTCAGTAAATCGTCCCAATAGGTTTATAAGTATGTAAAATAGGTCTTAAAGGTCATCATCATTCATCATCAAACGAAAGTTAAAAAGTAAGTTTTGTTCAAGGAAAGAGTTTAAAACAAGGGCAGATTCGGTCAGTCACCACGGTCTCAATACCTACTGAAATAAGGTGAGACCAGTGTCCATGGCTCCGTCTATGAGTCCTTTAAGTGTGATAAAATTTACAGAAGCAAACTCGTCTTCGTTTGACCGTGGTGATGGTCTAAGTGCGAGTAGGTCAGAATTTTCAGCACAACGTTAAAATTACATAGTGACGATCGGAGGGCCATAAATCCTAAACCGTAACTCGGATTAAGACGAGTCCTATATGAAAAGTTATCTAATCGAACAGAGATATCTGAAAATAATAGTTTCAGAAGCCCAGGTCTTACTGATCAGACCCAGAAACAGAAAAATAGTAGGTTCCGGTGGGTTTTAGTGCTTGATGTTCATCACAGTTCTCATCCTTGATGCATATAGCTTCAAGTGTACAACTCGTTGATGGGTTTACATCATTTTCACCCAGATTTGACCATCATAACCCAAGTGTAAGTCTAAGACATGAAGCACAACTCACTTAAGTGTTGCAAGTGTTTTGATGAACCAAAGTTACATCAAAGTCTTAGATTCAACACATATATGAACTATAAATGTAATATTAACCAAGTTTTGACTATTATGACACAAGTGTAAGTCTAAGACATGTAGCACAACTCACTTAAGAGTTGTATGAAGTTTGATGAACCAAAGTTACATCAAAGTCTTAGATCTAACACATACATGAACTTTAAAACTAATAATAAGTTACAAACTTGAAAGTGAACTTATGAAATCAAGATCTTAAGTTGTAGAACATAGTTCTTAGTTAGATCTTGAAGATCCTAGATCCAAAAGTCTAGATCTAACATAAGTGTACCAAGTAATAATTAAAGAAAGCTTACTTACATGTTCTTGAACTTTTAAAGTTAACTTTTAGTTCAAGATTAATGAGATCAAAGTTAACTAGTAACACTTGACCAATCTTAACCAACAAACATGAATTTAAAGTGCATAATATAAAGAAACAAGCTAAGTAAATAAGTAACTAGTTCATGGGTTGTTCATACTTTAAAGATTCAAACCAAAGTTTGATCTTTAAGAATGTAAACTTTAAGTTTACAAACATGACTTACAAGTAATGATTTTTACAACCATGAACTTACAATCTTTTAAAACAATAAAGGTAGAATCATAAACTAGTAACTTTATGTTCTTGAGTGTTCTTGTAAATACAAGATAAAAGAAGAATAAAACTAGGTAGTTTGATTCTTGTAATATGTAAGTAAGTAACAACAACAACAACAACTAGAAATTAAGTAACAAACAACAACATGAAACAAGTAACAACAAACAACAAAGAATGATGATGATATGGAGGGTTGTTGGTTCGGTTTTACAAGAGAAGAAGAAGGAGAAAAAAAACTATTGTTACTTACAAGTATTAGAGAGAAATGAGAGGAAAAAGATGAGAGGAATTTGCAAGTAGGTGTGTGTGTGTGTAATTGTGAGAAGAATACAAGTAATGAAGTAGTCAAAAAAAAATTTGAAACACCCCTAAATGCCATCAAAGGCCGACGGCCTGCATCAAAGGGAGGGGGGGAAATAAACCACTAGATACTTGCATGATAAAGCTTGAAAAGTTGGTTAAATGAGGTGGTTTCATGGGGATCATGGTGTAACAAGATTCTTTAAGTGTTAACTAACTAGTTCATTTCAAAAGTAATACTTACATGGAAGAGTGGGCTAGTTAGTCCATTTAAAATGTAGGGTGGGCTCTTTAAGTCCATTAACATAAACATGGCCCAAGTTCAAGTAACTAACAAGTAAATCCAATAAAAGCCCAAGTAATTAACTAGTAACTTTAGTTAATTAAAATGATTAATAAAATCAATCATGAATGTAAATAATACTCTAAAAATATTATTCGTGTAATGAACGTGTGTCACAAAGACGTTTCGGACATTCAAAAGTCATGTACGTTTAATCATGGCAACATGTAAATGTAATAACATACATTCGTTAATGTAATAACATACATTCGTTTAATTACAAGCATTAATAATAGTAATTATTAATAAATAAACGTTGGAAAACCCAGGGTCGTTACACAATGCGTTCATTACCATTGAACGTAAAATCCTAGGAATTCACCTGGAATTCATTAGGTCACCTGAACCAAATCGGGTGTCAACAATAAGAACGGTGGTTGCATTGCATGGTCAAAGACAGGACCTTGTGCCAGACCGAAAAATTATAGGGTGATCTTTACTATTGCTCCTACAAAGGATAGTAATTGCATCCAACACGTTATAGACCATAATCAAAAGCATGTCACGGGACATTGCCTCAACAGTGGCTTGTTCAACGCTTTCCTTTACAACCCGACGGTAATTTATCGAAAGGTAATATACGGAGCAAGTATACTGGATGTGTTGCTTTCCTAATACAAGGTTAGCAAGTGGGTGACACAAAACCTCAAGTTTTGAGCTAAAATTTTCATATCTGAAACCCACAAAACCCACAAAAATATTTTGCAAACACCGGTGAAGGGTTATTCTGGAAAAAACTTATCTAGGGTAAAAGCTAGATTGAATTTTCAAAAGATCAAATGTTTTCATAAAGATCCAATTTCCTTAAAGGATCTAAATTTTTATAGTCATGTGGGACTGTAAACCACAACGTTACTATCATTGTTCATACCGCCAAATCGAAATCACTGATGTACAAAGTGTGAAGAATAAAGAAGTGATTCTAGTATTTTTATTTCAAGACTATATTGCTTGAGGACAAGCAACGCTCAAGTGTGGGAATATTTGATAATGTTAAAAACGAACATATATTTCATAGCATTATCCTTCAAGAAAGACAAGCTTTTAGTTGCAATTGTTCTATTTACAAGTGATATTCGTTTAAATAATAAAAGGTGAAGACAAAAGACAGATTCGACGAATTGAAGACGCAAACGATCAAAAAGCTAAAAAGTACAAAGTACAATCAAAATGGTTCAAATTATTGATGAGAAACGTCTAAAAATTACAAGAGTACGAGCCGCAAAACGCAAAGTACAAGATATTAAATAGTACGAAAGGACGTTCGAAAATCCGGAACCGGGACCAGAGTCAACTCTCAACGCGCGACGCATCGGACTAAAAATTACAAATCAACTATGCACATGAATATAATATATATATATATATATATATATATATATATATATATATATATAATTATATAAAATTATATATATATTATATATATTAAATAAATATGTCGACAAGCTAGGAGCCAAAAAGTATGTGACCAGGAAATGACGACCATGCGATCGCATGGCCAGAAGGCACAAAACTCATGCGACCGCATGAGTTACTGTAGCAGGCCACATTCTTTAAATATAACGAATTCTGGCCGAATTTTTACTCATAATATTTCAATCTCTCTTACTCTCAAATATATTTATATTTTAATTTTAATTATAATTCTAATATTAAAGTTTAATAATAAGGTTATAGTGGCGAATGTTGTAAGTGTGTAAGTCAAAATTCTGTCCGTGTAACGCTACGCTATTATTAATCATTGTAAGTTATGTTCAACCTTTTTAAATTAATGTCTCGTAGCTAAGTTATTATTATGCTTATTTAAGCCGAAGTAATCGTGATGTTGGGCTAAATATTAAAGACGGGGTAATTGGGCTTTGGACCATAATTGGGGTTTGGATAAAAGAACGACACTTGTGGAAATTAGACTATGGGCTATTAATGGGCTTTATATTAACTAAATGATACCTCGTTAATTTAATAAATAGACTTATAATTTGACGTATTTATATATAACCACATACGCTTGACTGGGTACGGTGGGCGGGATATCTATAAATAACAATAATTATTCATTTGACCGGATACGGGGATGGATTAATAATCAATAGACTTGTTGAAGCAGGGGTGAATTACATACAAGGGTAATTGGTGTAATTGTTAACAAAGTAATAAAACCTTGGATTACACGCAATCGATAACCTGGTGTATTCATTAAACAAAGTATTAAGACCTTGTTACAGTTCGAATCCTCAATTAGTTGGAATATTTGACTTCGGGTATAAGGATAATTTGACGAAGACTCTCGCACTTTATGTTTATGACTGATGGACTATTATGGACAAAACCGTATGGACATATTGAATAATCCAGGACAAAGGAAAATTAACCCATGGTAATAAACTAAAATCAACACGTCGAACATCATGATTACGGAAGTTTAAATAAGCATAATTCCTTTATTTCATATTTTATCGCACTTTTATTTACTGTCATTTTATTTATTGCACTTTTAATTATCATACTTTTTAATTATCGCAATTTTATTTATCGTACTTTTATTTATCTCACTTTAATTATTGTCATTTACTTTACGCTCTAAATTAAGTTATATTTATTTTTAATATTTTACATTAGGTTTTAACTGCGACTTAAGACATAAAATCAACAAACCGGTCATTAAACGGTAAAAACCCCCTTTTTATAATAATAATAATACTACTTATATATATATATATATATATATATATATATATATATATATATATATATATATATATATATATATATATATATATATATATATATATATATATATATAGTTTTTAAAATATAGCGTTAAACTTGGCTAGTTCCCTATGGACGAACCGGACTTACTAAAAACTACACTACTGTATGATTAGGTACATTGCCTATAAGTGTTGTAGCAAGGTTTAGGTATATCTATTCTATAAATAAATAAATAACTTGTATAAAATTGTATCGTATTTAATAATATTTCGCAATAAAAATATAACTATTTAGTATACACCTCTGCATACATCAACAGTAATACCCTAAGAAAAAATTATAAAACGCTAATAAGAAGAAAAGGCTTTTATAATAATTGGTTCATATTATTAATATACCACGATGTACCATTAATTACTCGCTACATTTATAATATTCTACGTGATTAAATTATCTTATATGTTTATTGAAGAAATATGTCTCAAATGTCGGATGCGGAGTTTGAGGAGCTAGTCGAGAAACGTGTGAATGAAAGAATTTCTGCAGCCGAGACAGCAAAAGCAGCAACTGAAGCAGCAGCCAAAACAGCAACCGTGAACACAAACTCACGAAACGGATGCTCATACAAAATTTTTCAAGGATGAAAACCACAGACATTTAGTGGGACCGAGGGAACAGTTGGTCTAACCCGATGGTTTGAAAAGATGGGGTCTGTTTTCAAAATCAGTAATTGTGCGGACGGAAACAAGTCAAAGTATGCTTCGTGCACGTTGCAAGACGGTGCACTTACTTGGTGGAACAATTATGCTAAAGCAGAAGGAGTAGATACGGCATATGATATCTCTTGGGAAGAACTGAAAAAGATGCTAAGCGAGGAGTACTGTCCTCGAAACGAGATCAGAAAAATGGAATATGAGTTACGTAATCTGAAGGTTTTCGACGTGAATCTCAATAACTATGAAAAGCATTTCATGGAACTAGCCTTGTTGTGTCTCGAATTGGTGCCAAACGAGAAACGAAAGATAGAAATGTATATTGACGGTTTATCGATCAATATCAAAGGAAATGTTACATCGTCCAAACCGAATACGATGCAGGAAGCCATGATAATGGCACACCAACTCATGGACCAGATCACAGAGAGTTCGATTAAGGCACCAATTACCGAAGTCAAGATAACTGGAGGAAAGAGGAAATGGGAAGACTATAAGGGCAAAAGTACTCACCTGAAGAAGCGAGAAACTTTTAAAGGTAAACAAGATGGGGCAACTGCTAGTCCAAACTATAAGGGACCCTATCCATTCTGCAAAAGATATTACACACATCATGCAGGTTATTGCCAAGTGGTCTATGATAAGTGCAACAAGAAAGGACATGTGGCGAAAGATTGTTATGTCACCGTTTCTGAAGTAAAGACAAAACCGACCGATGTCAAGAAATGTTTTCGATGCGGGAAGCCTGGTCACTTTATAAATCAATGCCCTGATAAAGAGAAAAACAAAGAACCCGCACGTGGGAGGGCATTTAATGTTAGTGCCAGTGAAGCACGTGTGGATCCTGATCTTGTCACGGGTACGTTTACCGTTAATAATCAACTAGCTTCTATTATGTTTGATACGGGTGCTGATAGAAGTTATATGTGTAAAGACTTTAGTTCTAAACTAAAATGTGCATCATTGCCTCTAGACAATAAATATAATACTGAATTAGCTAATGGTAAACTAATAAAAGCCGATAAAATTTGCCATGGTTGCGAAATAAATCTCGCTGGTGAAACCTTCAAAATCGATTTGATACCCGTAGAATTAGGAAGTTTTGACGTAATCGTTGGCATGGACTGGATGTCCAAAATAAGAGCGGAAGTTGTTTGTGCTGAGAAAGCAATCTGTATCCCTCGTAAGGATGAAACGTCATTAATGATTTATGGGGAGAAGAGAAACTCGAAGCTGAACCTTACCAGCTGTATGAAGGCCCAGAAACTTATAAGAAAAGGTTGTTATGCTATTCTGCACACGTAAAGAATATCGATACTGAAGAAAGAAGCATTGATGACACGCCGGTTATAAGAGAATATCCCGAAGTATTTCCAGAAGAATTATCGGGGCTACCTCCACACAGATGTGTAGAATTCCAGATTGATCTCGTACCAGGAGCTGCACCTGTAGCCCGATCCCCATATAGACTTGCACCTTCAGAAATGCAAGAATTACAAAACTAGTTGCAAGAATTATCGGACCGTGGATTTATTCGTCCCAGTTTTTCACCTTGGGGTGCTCCTATTCTGTTCGTCAAGAAGAAGGATGGATCTATGAGAATGTGCATAGATTACCGAGAATTAAACAAATTAACGATCAAGAATCGGTACCCATTACTGAGGATTGATGATTTGTTTGATCAATTGCAAGGATCAAGTGTTTATTCTAAGATTGATCTACGCTCTGGATATCATCAGCTGAGAGTGAAGGAAGAAGATGTTCCTAAAACCGCGTTCAGAGCCCGCTACGGTCACTATGAGTTTCTAGTCATGCCTTTTGGATTGACTAATGCTCCAGCAGTATTCATGGATCTAATGAATCGCATCTGTAGACCGTATTTAGACAAATTTGTCATTGTTTTTGTCGACGACATATTGATTTACTCGAAGAACAAGGAAGAACATGAGCAACACTTAAGACTGGTACAAGAGGTACTCAAGAAAGAAGAATTGTACACAAAATTTTCAAAATGTGATTTCTGGTTATAAGAAGTACAGTTTTTGGGCCATGTTGTCAGTAAACATGGAATTAAAGTTGACCCTGCCAAGATCGAAGCAATTAGTAAATGGGAAACATCGAAGACTCCAACACAAATCCGCCAATTCTTAGGTCTTGCTGGTTACTACCGAAGATTCATTCAAGATTTCTCTAAAATTGCCAAACCCTTAACTGCATTGACTCAAAAGGGAAAGAAGTATGATTGGTTCACGGAACAGGAATCCTCATTCCAGTTATTAAAGAAGAAGTTAACGTCTGCACCCATTTTGTCATTACCAGAAGGAAATGATGATTTCGTGATCTATTGTGACGCTTCGCGCCAAGGTTTAGGAAGTGTATTAATGCAACGCACAAAAGTTATCGCATACGCTTTATGACAACTAAAAACTCACGAAAGGAACTATACGACGCACGATTTGGAACTTGGAGCAGTAGTTTTTGCACTCAAAATATGGAGACACTATCTATATGGAACCAAGTGTACAGTGTACACCGACCATAAGAGTCTTCAGCATATTTTTGATAAAAAAAAAACAACTCAATATGAGGCAACGTCGCTGGGTAGAGTTATTGAACGATTACGATTGTGAAATCCGTTACCACCCCGGAAAAGCTAATGTTGTAGCTGACGCCCTAAGTCGGAAAGAGAGAGTAAAACCTCTTAGGGTTCGAGCTTTGAACATTACAATTCGTACTGATCTCACAATGCAAATTCAAGCAGCACAGTTAGAGGCTTTAAAAGCAGAAACCGAAAAAGGCGAAATGAGCAAAGGGTTAGAAAAACAACTTGAAGTAAAAGCCGATGGAACCCTGTATTTTGTTGGTAGGATATGGGTACCAAGACATGGTAACCTAAGGCAACTAGTACTAGATGAAGCACACAAAACGAGGTACTCAATTCACCCAAGAAATGGAAAAATGTACCACAATCTTAAGAAGTTCTATTGGTGGCCTAATATGAAGACAGAAATTGCTACTTATGTAAGCAAATGTTTGACATGTGCGAAGGTCAAAGCTGAGCACCAAAAGCCGTCAGGATTACTGCAACAACCAGAAATTTTGCAGTGGAAATGGGAAAGAATAACCATGGATTTCATTACGAAATTGCCAAGGACTGCAAGTAGTCATGATACTATTTGGGTGATAGTTGATCGTCTAACTAAATCAGCTCACTTCCTACCAATAAAGGAGACAGACAGTATGGAGAGATTAGCACGCCTATATTTGAAGGAAGTAGTTTCCAGGCATGGTGTACCTATCTCCATCATATCTGATTGCGATGCCCAATTCACATCCCGTTTCTGGCAGTCATTACAAAAAGCATTGGGAACTCGATTAGATATGAGCACCGCTTATCACCCATAGACAGATGGTCAAAGTGAAAGAACAATACAAACATTAGAAGACATGTTACGGGCATGCGTGATTGACTTTGAAACCAGTTGGGATCGACACTTACCGTTGGCAGAATTTTCATACAATAACATCTATCATACGAGCATTAACGCAGCGCCATTTGAAGCACTTTACGGTAGAAAGTGCAGATCTCCTATCTGTTGAAGTGAAGTAGGAGAAATACAACTTACTGGACCAGAAATTATTCATGAAACCACCGAAAAGATCATTCAAATACAACAGTGATTGAAAGAAGCGATGAGTCGCCAAAAGAGTTATGCTGATGTAAGAAGAAAACCGCTAGAATTTCAAGTGAGCGACAAAGTCATGTTGAAAGTGTCACCCTGGAAAGGCGTTGTACGATTCGGTAAACGAGGAAAGCTAAGTCCTAGGTACGTAGGACCCTTTGAAATCACCGAAAGAATTGGAGCAGTTGCTTATCGATTAAAGCTACCGCAAGAACTTAGTAGTGTTCACGACACATTTCACGTGTCAAATTTGAAGAAATGTTTAGCTGAAGAGGATATCGTAATTCCTCTTGACAAAATACGAATCAATGATAAACTCCATTTTATTGAAGAACCTGTTGAAATCATGGACCGTGAAGTCAAACAATTAAAACAAAGCAAAATACCGATAGTTAGAGTTCGTTGGAACGCTAAACGAGGACCCGAGTTTACTTGGGAACGTGAAGATCAAATTAAGCTAAAATATCCACATTTGTTCACTGATATCGCATATAAAACAGGTACTACTCAAAATTTCGGGACGAAATTTTCTTTAACGGAGAGGTACTGTGATGACCCAGAAAATTTCATATTAATAAATTAATTACAGGATAAATGTGTCCGACACGATAAGCGAACCTATTATATTGAGTCTTAAAACTTTTTGAACTAGTTTACACATTCATGTACCTTTCGATTTTTTTTCGACGATTCACAAACGTCATAACCTGTGATAATTATAAAAATCACTTTGCTACAGTAAAACACTATTTGCTACAGTGAAAACAACTTTGCTACAGTAGAACACTATTTACTACAGTGAAAACGACTTTGCTACAGTAAACACTATTTGCTACAGTAAATATTATGTCGACGAACTAGCAAACAAAATTGGATCAGGCGGCCATGCGATCGCATGGCAAATACACTACAAACCCATGCGATCGCATGAGCTACAGGAAATGAAAAAGTACTATAAATACGCCAGTTTTCTGCTCGACTCAACACACCATTTTCTTTTCTTTCTTCTATTCTATAATGATATTTATAAATTATAATTTATAATTTAAGTTTAATAATAATAAGGTATATACGGGGGTGTTTTTAATTCGGATTTCAAACCGTTTTAAACTAAGGAAATATTGGGTATTGTTCGGGGTATTGTTCTTGAATCCAAGGCCAACCATACAGTCGTCTACCATCATTACGTCTACGCAATTTGCCTACAATATTGAATCTCAATATTGAACCGTGAGTTTATAGTCTCCCTTTTTAAATACTTTAAATATTTTTGGGCTGAGAATACATGAAATTTATTTTAAACTCAATAAGACGCAAGTACATACTAAATTCTACACTGAGTTAATGTTGGGGTTTTAACAAGTTTCATAATACTTAATACATTTTAGGAAACAAATTAAAGCGGAAGCATGTAAGTATTACCATTTAAAACTTGTATATCTTTAACCAATTAAAGTTAAAACCCAATTAGGATCAAGTTATGAAATATGCTTACAAACTACAAGTAAGAAAGTGTTTATACCTTCTCCTAGCTTGTTGATAGATGATGATGAAGATGATGATGAATGGAGCTCCAAAACTATGAAACCTCAAGTAGTTATACCCCAAACTTATAACCAACACCTTGTACTTAGGTTAGGATTTCTTAACACTTGAATTAGCCTTACAAAAACCAAACTTTGAACCTCCTTTTGGCTCCCAATAGCCACGGCATTCAGCAGCAGAAATGAGAGGTTTTGTGCAGAATTTTCAAGTTCAAAATGTGGAGGAAACACTAGAGTGAAGTGGTCAAGCTTTGGTTCAAGTAAATAGCATGCACCACTAAAGTTGTGTGTGTGTTGGAAGTAACAAATGAGCATGGGATGTTGTCTTGAAGACCAAAAATTCTGCACACTCATTTTATAAAATAATAATGTTATATATATATATATATATAAACTTGATACATATATATAAACATGTATTTATTTTGTTACTTTCACATTTTATAAACAAGTGTTTATAAAATATAACACAACATAATCATTTAAACCTATAAACAATTATATATAAATTATCCAAATAATTTATCTCAAGTGATCATATTTTAGAAAACCGATTTTCTAAAGTCCAAGTGTCGCGTATTTATTTAATGACCCAAACGTCAAGACTAAATACGTTTTAAGGTGTCGGTAAGTTTGTTATTGGGTATGACCCGACTTGGATCATAACATACCAGCCACATTAATTTAATATGTCTCTCGGGCATACGAAATACCTTCAATCTCCCACTTGCACGAGAAACATAAGAAATTAATGCAAGTGATGGATACCACCTAACGACCGTCCATCACCCCCAATATGTTATGACTTTGTGCCATTCAATAACATCATCCCTTTCGAGTCCCATCTCGAATATGAATAGGTGAATCTTTCATAATATCCTTTCATCCTAGATGTCATGTCAAATCCAGGAGATACAGAGTGATCACTCTCTTATAGATTTAACTTTTCAGGCCTTAGACATCTGACTCTCAACGAATAAGAGGGACAAATTCCATCTTGACTACATACGTCCTAGATATACACTTTGTAATATACCTGAGTTCTTCCTTATGTACTACCATGTTTCAGAATAGCGAAGGAAAGAATCAAGGCACAGTACTTGGTGAATATCTGAACCCAATATGTATCTCAGGTCAGAGGATACAATGATATTCGCCTTTACTCAAGATCACATGTGATCAACCACAAAAGTTCTATACAGTAATTCTTGAGAGCGGGTCTTCCAATATTTGTTTCCCACAAATATCTATGAACCTTGGTTGCAACCTTGCCCCACATTCAACTTATGAATGTATACCAATCCGAGTTCATAATAGTCTAAACCTCACACTTGTTCCCACAAATGTGATCAACTACGGAATTTAGAATAATAGTTTATTCATGGATGAAATATGCTAAATTGGAACATGACTCATAATTAAATTAATACCATAATTATATTAATGAGTTTGAACTAATTCGTTCCGTTACAATACATAAAGTAGATCAATTCCAATCACTAGAATATCGAAGCCCTAACGCACAAACATGTCCCTCATGTTTTGGCCCATGTAAAAGCTTCGTGAGTGGATCCGCAACATTATGATCTGTGTGAACTTTGTGAATACATATCTTTCCCTTTTCAACCTCATCCCTGATGTAGTTGAATCTCCGCTCAATGTGACGAGTCTTTTGATGAGCACGAGGTTCCTTGATTTGAGCAATCGCACCCTCGTTGTCACAAAAGATCTCAAGAGGGTCCTGAATGGAAGGGACCACTCCTAAGTCGTCGATGAATTTCTTCATCCATGCAGCTTCCTGAGCTGCCAGTGAGGCGGCAATGTACTCCGACTCTGTAGTGGATAACGCAACAACCTCCTGTTTCGAACTCTTCCAAGAGACCGCACCACCATTTAACATGAAGACATAACCGAATTGTGATCGAGAGTCATCTCGATCAGTTTGGAAACTCGCGTCCATGTAACCTTTTACGGCGAGTTCCTCCTCACCAGACCCATATATTAGAAACATATCCTTAGTTCTCCTAAGGTATTTCAATATACTTTTAACAGCAATCCAATGACTGTTTCCTGGGTTATTCTGGTATCTACTTGTCAAGCTTAGAGCGCATGACACATCCGGTCTAGTACATATCATCGCATACATGATAGACCCAATAGCAGATGCGTATGGGACTTTCTTCATTCTCTCTTGTTCATCTTTCGTGGTAGGACACTGAGATGAATTGAGAACGGTTCCTCTTTGAATAGGTACCAAACCTTTCTTAGAGTTTTCCATCTTGAACCTTTTCAAGATTTTATCAATGTATGTACTTTGACTTAAACCTATAAATCTCTTGGATCTATTCCTATAGATCCCTATCCCCAATATGTATTGTGCGTCTCCAAGATCCTTAATGGAGAAGCAACTCTTTAGCCAAGTTTTGACTCCTTGCATTGTGGTAATATCATTCCCAAATAATAATATATCATCCACATATAGCACAAGGAACATTATAGAGCTCCCACTAGCCTTCTTGTACACACAAGCTTCATCACCATTTTTAATGAAGCCAAATTTCTTTGCCTCTTCATTAAAGCGATGATTCCACATTCTAGATGCTTGTTTCAATCCGTAGATTGATTTCTTCAACTTGCATACCTTTTTAGGATTTTTCGGATCAACAAAACCTTCGGGCTGTACCATATAGACATCTTCCTCAAGATATCCATTTAGGAAAGCGGTTTTGACATCCATTTGCCATATTTCATAGTCATAGTGAGCAGCAATGGCAAATAATATCCTAATAGACTTTAGCATTGCCACTGGCGAGAAAGTTTCATCATAATCAACCCCTTGAGTTTGAGTGAAACCTTTTGCTACAAGTCTAGCTTTGTATGTATCCAAGTTTCCATGTATGTCGGTTTTCTTCTTGAAAAGCCATTTGCAATCAACTAGCTTGGAGCTAGGAGGTTGCACAACAAGTTCCCAAACTTGGTTTTCATACATGGATTGCATCTCGGCGTTCATGGCTTCCTGCCATTTATCTTTATCAATTCTTGATAAAGCATCTTTGTAGTTTGTCGGTTCATCCAAATCAACCGTATAGCAACCTTCCACGAGAAACCCATATCTCTCGGGAGGATTACTAATCCTACTAGATCTTCGAACGTCTTGTGTACCTTGATCATCTATTTGATCATTTTCAACATCCTCATGTTGAGTACTAGTGCCAACCAATTGTGTATCATCGGCTTGATCTTGTACCTCTACAAGATCTATCTTCCTTTCACCATCACCTTCCATAAGGAACTTGGTTTCAAGGAATTCCGCTTTCCGAGCAACAAATACGGTTTGCTCGGATGGATCATAGAAGTAATATCCCATGTCATCTTTGGGATATCCTATGAAGATACACTTTGTGGATCGAGTATGTAGCTTATTTGCTACATAACGCTTAGGATAAGCTTCACATCCCCATACTTTCAAGTATGAAAGAGAAGGAGGTTTTCCAAACCACATCTCATGAGGAGTTCGTTCCACCTTCTTGGTTGGGGCCATATTTAAAATACGAGCCGCGGAGCTTAGACAATAACCCCAAAATGATAGAGGCAACGAGCTTCTTGCCATCATAGATCGAACCATATCCATTAGGGTTCGGTTCCTCCTTTCGGAAACTCCATTAAGTTGGGGTGTTCCGGGTGGAGTAAGTTGTGAGATAATCCCACAACTCCTAAGATGATCTTGGAAGGCATCGCTTAGGTATTCACCTCCTCTATCGGTACGTAGTACCTTAATTGTCTTATTGAGTTGATTTTGTACTTCGTTTTGATATTCTTTGAATGCTTCAAACGTTTCGTCCTTGTGTCTTAATAAGTAGACATATCCGAAACGACTAAAGTCATCAATGAAAGTAACAAAGTATCTTTCACCTTTCCTAGTCATGGGTTTAAAGGGTCCACATACATCCGAATGTATTAATCCCAATAAATCTTTAGCCCTTTCATAGGTCCCTTTGAAAGGTGCTTTAGTCATCTTGCCTTGTAAACAAGATTCACATACTTCAAACGAATCCATTTCATTTGATTTCAAAAGTCCATTCTTTTGAAGTGTATGTATTCGGTTCTTGTTTATGTGACCAAGGCGACAATGCCATAAGTAGGAATCACTCAAATCCCTTTTGAGTTTCTTGGTGCTTGTATGGTACATTGAGCTACTAGATGATGTGTCATCATGAACCAATTCATAAATTCCATTTGAAGGCGAAGCCTTGAAATAGAATACATTATCTTTAGAAACATGAATATCATCATCAATAAAATTAACAACGTAACCACATTGTTTTAAGCGAGAAATAGAAATAATGTTTCTACACAAATCCGGAGCATACAAAACATTTTCTAAAATAAGTTCCAATCCGCTTGGAAGCTTCAAAATAAAATCTCCTTGAGCTTTAACATGCACCTTTGCACCATTGCCCATATAGAGACTTGATGTTCCCGCCTTATGATCACTTCTTTTGAACCCCTGCAAAGAATTGCAAATATGAGTTCCACATCCAGTGTCTAATACCCATGTATTAGAAGAAGTAATACTTAGCTCTATATATACCATATATATGTTACCTGAGGTTTGCCCTGCATCCCTCTTGTCCTTCAACTCCTTAAGGTAGACCGGACAGTTTCGTTTCCAATGACCCATCTCACCGCAACCGAAACATGGATCTTCCTTGGGGTTTGCCTTCTCGGTGACCTTTTGCTTCTTGGCCTTGTTGATGGTTGGGGTAACCATCTTCCCCTTCCCTTTACCTTGATAGGCGGGTCCTTTTCTCTTAGCCACCTTTGGCTTAGAGGTGTTACCTTTGGACCCACCTTGATCGATTGCTAACACGGGTAAAGCCCTTTTACCCATGCTAGTTTCCGCCGTTCTAAGCATACCGTGAAGCTCACCTATGCTCTTATCCATCCCATTCATATTGTAATTAATTACAAATTGATCAAACCTTTTTGATAGGGAATTAAGGATAAGATCGGTGGCTAACTCATTTGATATGTTTAGGTTAAGACGGTTAGCACGATCAATAAGGCTCTTCATTTTGAGGACATAAGAGGAGACGGATTGGGTGTCATCCATACGACATGCATGTAGCGCTCGAACCGTTTCGAAGCGCTCGACACGTGCTTGTTGAAGGAACATCTCCTTCAATTGCGTAATCATGTCATATGCACTATGATGTTCGAAATCCTTTTGGAGTTCGGGTATCATAGTCCCAAGCATTAGACAAGCGACTTGCACCGAATCGGCGCAATACTTGTCATAATAAGCCATGCCCTCTATATCTTCCTCATCCGGTTGGTCGGGAATAGGGTCCTCCAACACATACGCTTTGTCCTCAAGTTTGAGGACAATCCTAAGATTACGGAACCAATCCATAAAGTTCGTATGGTTGAGTTTGTCTTTCTCGAGGAGAGACCTTAATGATAGGTTGTTTAGGTTAAGTGGTGCATTTTGCATGTTGTTGTTATTTGCGGCCATCTACAAAATTTAACAAAGTCCTTTTAAGTATCGATTTTAAATTTAATAAACAATACCCTTTTATTTTTAATTGTTTTATTAAATCTTAGAATCCAACGGTAAATCAAATTTCGGTTAGGTGACCTTTATCCCGTTATTTGATTTAGCTAGGTAGTCATTTATGTGACAATTGCAATCCTTTTGCAACTTCTAAGTTATGGGATCATGCAATCCTTTTGCATGGCATATTTATCCCATCAACGCCTATTTGTTCCTCATGCTTCGGTGACCCTAAGTTCATGATTCCTAAATCAAGTCGTCCTACTTGTGTAAACATGTAGACTTAACATACAAGTGGTTAGGTGACCTTTATCCCACATGTATGCGAAGTGTACCTTATTCATATTAGTTCACTCATGACGGTTAGGTGACCTTTATCCCATCAAGAGATTCCTAATATGTCTAAGTGTTTCCACAAAAGGATGGCGTTTAACTTGTTTACCTTGTTTTAGTTAAGGGATTTTAAGTTTTCATAAATTCTAGTTTAAGAAAACATTTGCCATACACCAACATGCATTTGGTGTATAGTTCATTATGAAAAGCCAATTTCATGTCCATAAACCATTTTATATATATGATCCTAATCATGATCTTAATAACCGTTTATTAATGTCCTTTTAGCCATTTTTAACCAATTAAATTGTCGTTTTGCATGTCGTTAATTAATGTATAATTTAACCAATTAAATTTCCATTTAGCTTGTTGTAAACTTGTGTGATTAACTTGTAGCATACAAACATACAATCCACAATCATACAATAAACAACCATGCATGCAAAACAAATATGTTCACAATCAAGCCATTTTGGTAGACATTTGTTTAGCCGAAAACAAATGCCACCGGATAAGGGGTTATAACATAAAGTAGGAGATTTCAAATCTCCCACTTAACCTTGCATCCAAATGCTTCTTCATGTGTTCTTCAAGTCTTCATCATTCTTCATCATTTTACAAAATATATCCTAATACATTTTGTCTAAAAAATGAAATTACAACCTAATCTATTTTACATACCAAATATAAAATAAATTACATAACCAAATGAATTATTACATGTCAAATGAATAAATATTATTACAAACCAATTGAATAAATATCAATCAACCATGCATGCAACCAAACACAAGGTCAAGGCTTAGATTGTGAACATCATCAACATAAGTGATAGGCAATACAGAATCACAAGTGATTGGAAACACAGAATCACAAGTGATCTGCAACACAGAATCACAAGTGATTGGCAGTGCAGAATCACAAGTGATCGGCAGTACAGAATCACAAGTGATTGGCAGTACAGAATCACAAGTGATCGGCAGTACAGAATCACAAGTGATTGGCAGTACAGAATGCAGAATCACAAGTGATTTTGGCTAAAATGACAAACCACCCAAAACCGAAAATTTTACATTCTACTTCATGCATGTTCATAGAATGCAAAATTATAGTGGGTTTAATAAATCATCTCGAAGCATATTTCAACAACTTCGGCTCTAGATACCATTGTTGGGGTTTTAACAAGTTTCATAATACTTAATACATTTTAGGAAACAAATTAAAGCGGAAGCATGTAAGTATTACCATTTAAAACTTGTATATCTTTAACCAATTAAAGTTAAAACCCAATTAGGATCAAGTTATGAAATATGCTTACAAACTACAAGTAAGAAAGTGTTTATACCTTCTCCTAGCTTGTTGATAGATGATGATGAAGATGATGATGAATGGAGCTCCAAAACTATGAAACCTCAAGTAGTTATACCCCAAACTTATAACCAACACCTTGTACTTAGGTTAGGATTTCTTAA
The DNA here is from genome assembly GCF_046630445.1 of Rutidosis leptorrhynchoides. Lineage (NCBI taxonomy): Eukaryota > Viridiplantae > Streptophyta > Magnoliopsida > Asterales > Asteraceae > Rutidosis > Rutidosis leptorrhynchoides. Next base: position 653,499,764 of record NC_092335.1, read on the forward strand.
CACTTGAATTAGCCTTACAAAAACCAAACTTTGAACCTCCTTTTGGCTCCCAATAGCCACGGCATTCAGCAGCAGAAATGAGAGGTTTTGTGCAGAATTTTCAAGTTCAAAATGTGGAGGAAACACTAGAGTGAAGTGGTCAAGCTTTGGTTCAAGTAAATAGCATGCACCACTAAAGTTGTGTGTGTGTTGGAAGTAACAAATGAGCATGGGATGTTGTCTTGAAGACCAAAAATTCTGCACACTCATTTTATAAAATAATAATGTTATATATATATATATATATATAAACTTGATACATATATATAAACATGTATTTATTTTGTTACTTTCACATTTTATAAACAAGTGTTTATAAAATATAACACAACATAATCATTTAAACCTATAAACAATTATATATAAATTATCCAAATAATTTATCTCAAGTGATCATATTTTAGAAAACCGATTTTCTAAAGTCCAAGTGTCGCGTATTTATTTAATGACCCAAACGTCAAGACTAAATACGTTTTAAGGTGTCGGTAAGTTTGTTATTGGGTATGACCCGACTTGGATCATAACATACCAGCCACATTAATTTAATATGTCTCTCGGGCATACGAAATACCTTCAGTTAAACCAAAAATCCTTTAGCTTTGGTAACTAGTAGCTGCCAGTACATAGGATATGGACTGGTGGGCGCGAATAATTGTATATGGATCCATAGGACTTGACATCCCCGTCCGAGCTAGAGCGCTAGCCTTTTAACGGACGTATGTTATTTGAGTTTATGACATGTTGGTTTGCGTGTATTAAAACGAATAGGGTAATTATCATTATAGCGTTAAGTTTAGTTACCAGGGTGCTCTGTTACGTAGAATCTATTGATAAACTTTTGATGAAATCTTGTGGTCTATCTTTATATATATTTATGACTCGAGCAATTAAACCTATAACTCACCAACATTCGTGTTGACTTTTTAGCATATTTTATTCTCAGGTCCTTAGACTGCTTTCGTTGTGATGTGCTTGTTGCCTGCATGGAGTCTCTCATGCTTTGTATAAAGTTTATTGCATTCGAAATAAAACTGCGTTGTGTAATAAATAATTTGACTGTGATGTCAAACTGTATGATAAAAACTTATGTATTTTGGGGATTTGCTTATACCTAAGAACTCACCCACATGTTTATAACTTTCTATGTTTAGAAAGTCACTTATTTTAATGAATGCAATATTTTATCAAAACGTATCATATAGAGGTCAAAACCTCACTGTGGAATCAATGATTAACGTGCTGCGTCAATAGCGATTTTGACGGGTCGTTACAACTGCCATGCCAAACTCATTCTCAAAAGTATGGCAAGCCATTGAATGGATTTGCGGGTATTTGATTTGGCAATATCGAAATTGTGTGGTATTTCAAAAGAAAAAAGGACATGAACTGGTATTGCTCAATGAGATTCGAATAAGGTCGTTTGAATGGATATCAAAGCGCTTGAAAAATATCAAGCTCGAATGGTTCCAATTGCTTTTAACCCCAACTCGTACGATGACAATGGTTAAAGAAAAGTGGCTGCTGCACCTGCTCTAGCTTTGTTGTTTATGTATAACATGTGCACTGCACTTTCGTTTTTTTAGTATGCAATCATATACTCATGTATGTAGAAATTTATAAGTAATAAAATCATATCTTTGCTTTTCCAATAAAAAAAATAATTAATATACAAGGAATTTATGCATGTCTGGAATTTTTAATAACAATCCTTACGGTTATAATTAAATAAATTATTATATCTTATATATTATTTGTTATGTAATTTTATATTTATGCATGTCTAGAGCTTTTAATGACAATCCTTACGATTATAATTAAATAAATTCTTTTATCTTATATATTATTTATTATGTAATTTTATATTTTTATGTTCTAAATAGTTTTCTAAACGCTTATAAAACATACGTTTTCACTTTTAGCTTAAAACATAAACCCCAACTATCAGCTTCATATATATGCTCCAGCTATCAACTCCAACTCCAACTTTAGCTACTTATAATAAGGTTTGTTGGTAATTTTAGTATTATCAACAATCGTTTAAGTAATTGAGATTTACTTGAAAGCATGAGTTTTCTAGTAATAGTTATAAGCAGTTTAAAAAGTGTGGAGTGCACACCCGTAACAGTTTACAAAACATTGTCGCAAAATAACGGGGGCTAAGGGGGTTGTGCCCCTTTGCAGAGTTCAAGGGGCAACGCCCCTTGCGGGATCCAAGGGGCAGCGCCCCTTGTCATAACCCGACCTTAACCATAAGGACGAATACAATAACATATGATTTCATCGCGAGGTATTGACCTCTATATGCGACATTTTTCAAAAACTGCATTCGTTTTTACAATACAAACCATAGCTTTTATTACAAATACAAGGTTTAAACAACTTAATAATGATTATCGTTTAGCGATAATCTTAGACTTACAAACTTTACATGTGATAATAACAATACGACTTCCAACATATTTTACATTACAAATCCTCCGATATGCAGTTTTATTTTTGACACAAATATGCATACTCAAGATCTTGCTTAAATTCAACATGTTGCAGCGGAAGCTTTTAGTTATCACCTGAGAATAAACATGCTTAAAACGTCAACATAAAGTTGGCGACATATAGGTTTAATGCCGGCAGCGTTATAAATATAGACCACAAGATTTCATATATAAACGTTCTAATAAAAATATTCTAAGTTGTTGAGCACTTGATAACCATACTTAACATTTAATCAACGTCGCATATTCGCTTTATTATGAAATCTTACTACACCGTACCAAGTGTAGTCACCGAAACGAAGTACTGTGCAACCGTTGAATACTGGTCGTCCAGTCCGGTTGGGGTTGTCAGGCCCGATAGATCTATCAACAGGATTCGCGTTTACAATACCTCATGTAAATAGTAGTTACCAAGTTACAGGGAAGTATGCCAGTGGTACAACTCAACGTAGAATATATATTTTTAATCACTTGTGTCCATAACGTAAATCATAAAACGCATGTATTCTCATCCCGAAATATTTAGAGTTTAAAAGTGGGACTATATACTCACTTTTGTCTTGAAGGTATTTAACTCGATTTGGTCTCCGATAGATATCACGAACCTAACCATATATATAATATATCAACATATTTTCTTTTTAAGTAATCGTTATATATATATATATATATATATATATATATATATATATATATATATATATATATATATATATATATATATATATATATATATATACTTTTAATACTTTTAATATTTTCTTAGTCCGTAGTTAGCAGTCCGATGTTAGTGGTCCACAATTAGTTGCTTAAATAAAATAAATAAAGACCCCATCGTATTCGTATTGATCAGAATTAATCTCGACCCATGGTACCATGTTGTCAAGTGACGTGTTGCGTACATAAAGTACCGTGTTGTCAGATGACGTGTTGCGTACAATCATGAGGTCTTATGATTAATCTTCTCGTGTTGTTTACGGGTGGTCCTGAAATATATAAAATCAAATCATAAGTAAATATATATTAAATATTATGTTAATTAGCCAAGATATGTTTAATCCGGTTTTGTCATAATATGATATATTACAGGTCTTGAAGTGTTTTTAAAAAAATCAAATTAGAAGGATCTATTTAGTTTGCGAACAAGTTTGAAATCACTCAAACTATGTTCTTGTTGTTAAAATTTTACAACACAAAATAAGATAGCTATATAAATATGAATCGAATAAGGTTATGAATAAGGTTACTACCTCAAGTTACTTGGACAAAGCTACTGGAAAAGGTAAGAAAAATCTTGGAATCAAAAGAGTGGTGGAGTGGGATTGAAAGATTGGAAGTAATCTCCTTGAAATCGGATGACTATATTGATACGTTCTTGAGTAGGTAAATGAAGAGAGATTAGGGAGTGAATTAACTTGAAAGAAAATTGGAAATGAAATTGTATGTGTGTGTGTGTGCAAAATAGCATGATTATGGGATGGATATATAGGAGATTTAGTTTGTTTTCTTGCACAAAAGTCACACATGAGGTTAAATGGCTGGTTCCCACATGTAACATCATGTCTAGTGGCTGATCATTGAAGTTTATTGTTGGTATATACCAATAGTAAATACGTATAGAAGCTGGGTATGATACGGTTACATATACCCTAGATATACTTGTAGAAATTTTGAGGAATCGGAACGAGAATTCAAATATGGACGGGTTTATAACTGTAAAAGAGGCTCAAAACTGGGCTTTTATTTTTGGGTCAAACCGGGCCAAAATAAAATTTTAAGACATTTTTAATAAAGCAATGTCAGCTCGACCCCAGCCAGGGGCTCTGCCCCTTGGACCCCGCCAGGGGTTGCCACCCCTTGGACCCCGCTTATCGGGGGCGCTGCCCCCGAACCCCCGTCATAATCAAGATAAGTTCAAACAAGTGTGCACTCCACACTTCCCCAAACTTGTTCGATATTTATCAAGATTATTTTGGTTACAAATTAATCCCATTACACTTAAATCATATTGGTGACATAGATCACCAACACATTATAGATTGTAAGTATATATGTCAAAGAACGTTACATATAGTTATCGTTTTGAAAACTTAAGTTAGTGGTCTCAAAGTATACTTATAACTCATTGTTGTTAGTTCACAATGAAATGTTAAACCATCCTTAAATCATGTTAAAATATGTATAGATATGTACATATACATAATCGTATAATTATCGTGTGTTATATAGTTCGTGATATCATCGGTCAAATTGGACGGTCAAACGTGGTGTGAAACTCTTTTCAAAAACATAAGTCTCAACAGTTTGGATTGCTTATCATGTTGGTAAGATTTATTTTATGTAAATATTAATCTCATAAGTATAAAACGATCGGAAAAATCCGGATCGTTACACCCCTAGCTGGAGTTTCGCTCCCAGGTGAGCAAGTGGGGTTGGGGGGAGGCCACCCCTCGCGTATGATGAAAAGAACAACTATTTCCCTCAAAAGTCACATCTGTTAATTAGCAAGTTTTCCTGCCAAATACCAAAAGGATATATCTGTTCCTTTGGTAACCATATATAACTATTTTTCCCTCCAGAGAAATAGTCATAATTTAAAAAACAAAAACATTCACATTCTTACTAATACTCTAATTTAATTTAATTCGTTTTTGCCTGCAATCAAATTTATTTCTTATCTCAATTGAGATTACTTGCAACCCATAACTTGTAAGTGTCGAAATATTTAATTAAGAAAGTGATTTATGATTCAAGAAACAATAAGAGATTATCAATTTACAATCCATTTTCTTACAAGGTTTATACGAAATGTTTTATGTTTTATGTAATGTATTAAGTTACACCTCACAACATTACACGTAGATGTATATAATCATCATGAATCAATTAATCAATAGGGTGCACGTGTTCGTTTGTTGAGTATAGCATTGGAAGAATGAGTTTGGCTCTTTCTTGAGTTTGGCAATAGCTATCGTTTTATTGTTTTTGTTGTTGATAACGAGACTTGTCAACAACAAAGGTTATCGATATATTATCTCATTATCATCAACATCCTTCTAAAAATTTGTAACCCGGAAATGTAAATACTTATAGTAAGTATAACTAGTTGCAACTGAGTTTAACTGTTTAAGGATATACATCTTACATCTAACAATAATCAATAAATAGTAGAAAAAAATGACTACCGAGTTTCCGTTGAATCGCTATGGACTTAATCCTGATAGAGTATTTATTTTAGGTTGAAAAATTAAAAAAGTAACTATAAAATAATAAAAAAAAAAATTTACTATCATATTTAAACTCTTATCTTACTTTAAGTAAAGTAATTGATCACACACACACACATATTTATTCAAATTCTCTAGACTATGAATGTAAAATTGATATTTTAACTAAGGAGGTGATGGTAAAGTGGTTAGAGCCTACTCTTTAAACTTTAAAGTAGAGATTACAAATTAGAATTTTTTTTTGGGTAAACAAATTAGAATTCATGAAGCTAAAAAAATTAATGTTTAATTACAAGAAAAATGGTCATTTGTGACGATCAATTTGGGGCCGATTTATTATTTGATCACTAATAACGCTATTTAGTTGATTTTTCTAAAAAAAATGCTAATTATTTTAATAAAGTTCTTTTTTCAAAAAAAAATAATTATATTTAGTTACCATTAAAAAGAAGTCACTAAATTTTTAGTCACTATACGATATTAGTGACCAAACAAATGGTCACGATAGTGACCAACTTAGCATTTTGGTCTCTAATAAAGTTTTATGAAGGATATATAAGTGACGAATCTATTTTGGTTATTAACTCGATTTAGTGACCAATTTAATTTTATTAGTGACTAATAGCTCTCGTCACTAAAACTAATTTTTCTTATAATGCACTCGTGACTACGAAGGTTCATCTGTGATAACTCGGGCTGCTTGCAAAATGAGTAGTCATCTAATAATTAGTCGGCTTGCAAAACGAGTCGAAAACTCAGATATACGGAAAAGAAAAATTTATTGTAGGAGTTTTTTATATGAAAATAATAATATTGGATGTCAAAATATTTTCGTCAAATGAAAAATGATCGGAGATTGACATACATAAAAATAAACACCAATGATAAATACAAAAGTTCCTATATATTATTATATATTTGTTTTTCAATGATTTATTATTATTACTATTTTTATTATATAGTATAGTATATAGTATAGTATAAGTGTATAACTATCTATTAAGAAAAATATATATATTTAAATGGATTGAACCTAGACTAAATGAGTCCCAGATACGTTCTACTCAACTTGACAGTAATTAACAAACCAACAACTAAGTAGTTTATGCCTCTTTCCTCATTTGCATCTCAAAAATAAAGTGTTTGCATTCCTAACATAAGATAGAATCGTATCACGTTGCTACCAATTTAGACATGGATGCATTAGTTAATTTGTTGAGATTATCTAACCTATCAAGTTATGCATAAGCATAAAATATAAAGAAAATAAATAAACATAATAATTAAATAGTGAGTTTCATACTTTTTCTTTGAAAAAACAATATAACATAATAAATCATGTAATTTTATAACTTGAAAGGATTTTTATCATTTTTAGATAAAGATGCATTTGGCAATTTGGAAAAGCGAGCGAGAGAAAAACTATTCTTCTTAGAAGTTTAACAAATGAATGGATTGATTCTTTCCCCGAGAGTGACTTCACTACCTGGATCCTCATCTCTTGAACTCGTTCCGACTCCTAGTTTAACGGCACCGACATCTCATCTATCTAGATCGATTCCCTAAAAGCTTCTTCTCTAGCAGGCGATTTAGCCCATTTTATCTTTCTAGGAAATAAGGAAAGGCATTTACCTATCATGACCGTCTTCCTTTATTCGGAATTCATTTGTCTCAAAAGAAAGAGTTAGTGAACCACACCAATTCCATTCCAATTATCTTTGACAAATATTTTATTTGATAGAGATGATGTATGATTTAGAAAAGGGTGCATCATTTTTAAATAAATGCATATCGCTTTTTTTTTTTTTTTTTTTTGTAAAAATAGCGGTAACATTAAATCAAGTCTTTTCATCAGTCGATGAAAAAGATAACAAACTACAACTGAACCAAACTCAAATCAAGGCTCGAGAACAGTAAATAAACCCTAAAGCTAATCAAAGAGCCTCAGCTAACTCTCAAGCCTTGGAAAACTGAAATCACAAAACAAGCATGCACGGGAATTAAACATCCAACCATAACCAATACAAGAGCTAAAAAACACCAAAGACTAAGGTCTAAGAATATAAAAAAGAACCGAGCCACGCTAAAATTACCCGTATACCGCTTTACCTTTACCTTTACTTTTTCGAGTCTTAAAAATTGGTTTAACAACCACACCGTCAACTAGGGATGGCAATGGATGTTCCATCCATGGACATCCACCCGATCCGATCCATTTATAATGGATATGGATGATGTAAATGGACGATTAACGGATATGGATATGGATATGGATGATCTAAATATTTCGTGGATCGGATATTGATGACAACTTATCATCCACGGATATATCCATTATCACCCGAAATTCATCTATATATACATATATACGTATTAAAATATATGCATATGCATCTACATATCGATATAAATATACATATAACCTACAAGTTCTTACATTATTAACGAAAATAAGGTTTGTGATAGTCACAATTATTAAATTATTACTAACAATATTCAAAGTTACTTATTTAGATTAGTTTAAAAGTATATTTACTTATATTATAAAAGATTTTGCTCAATTAAATTCATAATCAGGGACAAATTACAATCAAAACATGTGTAACGAATCAAAAACATAAAGATTAAATATTTATATTTGTTATAATTCATATTAAATTGATAAATCGTCATTAAATTAACATTTCATTTGATATCCAACGGATATCCATTAACCCGCTTAATCCATAGGATATGGATATGGACGGATGAAATGAAATTAAATGGATATGGATATGGATATGGATATGGATGAACAAAAACTAAATGGATATGGATGTGGATATGGCATCATCCGATCCATATCCGATCCATATCCGATCCATTGTCATCCCTACCGTCAACCTTCAAACAATTAAGCTTCTTGCACCCCGATTCTCGCTTATTTAACAAGGTGGATGGAACATCATTAAAAGTTGATTTAACAACCACACCGTCAATATCCAAACAAACCATTTCGTGTGTCACCCTCACATCAGTGAAAATTGCTTATATTTGCATCAGATTTTCAACAGTTATATTTTTGTCTGCATATATAACAAAATGAACATGGACGCAATAGAACAATGAACGTAGACGGTTATTGATTTAATAGTTATCTAGACTCGATTTTAACTTTCCCTTTATTTACCAAACTTAGCAATTATACTTTTGATAGGGAAGAAAGCATAACTGACATTTAATCAGGGGCTTAAGTCCAGAAACCATTCTCAACAAATGAAGTTAGCCCAAACTTTTGAAATAACTTAAATACGTAGTAGAAAATATAAGAGGCATTTTTAGAAAATCTCTGATAAAGAGTTTAATTATTCAAGAGACACCTAGGGCTGTGCATGGTACGGTTCCGTCCCAAACTAATTCGGTTCGGTTCCGTCCCGAATCCCGTACCATGCACACCCCTAGAGACACCTTTATAAAGGGCACTCTTTGAAAATTTTGGCAAATATAGAAGATACAATTGATAGCAAGTTATTGCCTTATTTATTGGTATGAAGAAAGTGTCTGAAAATATGTGTTACCGTCGATAACATGAACAAACAAAACCTTCTATATCTTTTAACCATCGTTGTCACGCAGTTAGGGTCCTTATACTCTCAAGACACTAGCAACATCTGAGTTAAAACACCAAACACCATTCACTTTTATATACATTAGGTATTACAATCATACCCATAGAATTAATTACAAAGAATGGAAGTTGTAGAGTTTGTAACTTGTAAGTCTCCTGTAAAAACTACTCCGTATCATTTTGTTTTAGACCATCTTTAACCATGACGGGCAAAAGTGACGTGTTGATGGGTAGAGGTGAGGAGTTTAACGGGCGTGCTGGTAAACTGGTAACAATGGAGTGACGTGTTGAGTGAGATATAAAAATAAAAATGGACCAATCAGAAGTGGCCACGTCAACCAAACTGAACAACGCGGCTTGAACTTTCTCCGTGCAACCATCCAGCATGCCGGGTGAGCACGCCATCAACACACACCACTAGTGGCATGCTAGGCTCCAAAATTGCCCAACACGCCACCATTAAAGAGGGTCTTAGTGTTATACCTGGGGCAGTTTTCTATGTGTTAGTATTACCAATCCCATTGAGTTGCATCACCCTTGCTAAAGTCTATGCATATCATATTCTTCAAATAGAGAAACCAGTAACATAAATAGTACTTGATTCTACAAATAAACGATTCATTTTCATTATCTTTCTATAAAACTATCAATAAAATCAAGCCACAGAATTGTAAGTCGATAATACAAAAATGCAAACAAGATAATGAGATCCGTCTATTATTATAGTACATATAGTTTGTGTAAGTTACATACTCAGTCTTAAAGCTATGATCCTATTACCAAAAAGTATTTTAGTCAAAAGAATGAACAAATTAATAGATAATAGATACATGTAAACACACACTAGAAGTAACAGATGGGCATTACATTACATAGATAGATAAATACTTTATAATCACAAAACTTGCTGAACTATACGTGTTGAGCCTTTTTGTTTGCATTTGCGGCGGCTTGAAGTGCCTTGGACATGGTACGTAGTCTATTTGTGATCTCAGTAAATGAAGGTCGAATAATGGGGTCCGCTGACCAGCATTGCTCCATCAATTTTTTCCATTCGGGATCACAGTTTTCTGGTACTGCAGGGCGAAGGGTATCCTTTACAATCCCCCCTGTCATCAAAATTAGACCCATTAGTACTTAATATGGGTTGATTTGGGTTAAATTGTATCTTTAATGAGTTAATTTAGATTAGGTTAAAAGATGGTGGACGTGTCAAATGGTCTGAAACTCTGAATGGTTCAAAAGTCACTCAAAGCACATTTTCAACGCATAGAACCTCCAAAATAACATATTTATTATACGATTTTTACTGATTTTTGACACTTTACCTGCTAGATAAGTTGAGTTTTTTCATGACAAAAAGTGTTTCAGGTCCACCCAACCCGTTTTAGTTAGTACCCATATTAATCTGCACTAACCAAGCTTCCCGACCTGCCCATTTTGCCATCTCAACAATAACTAGTTACAGGCATATCTCCTGATTAAATGAAGTAAAACAGTGTACCAATGATTGCCCCACAATGCATGTTTGCATAAGGTTCGTCCCCAGTTAGAATCTCCCACATTGTAATGCCAAAAGAGAACACATCAACCTGCCAATAACAATAACAATAACAATAACAATAACAATAACAATAACAATAACAATAACAATAACAATAACAATAACAATAACAATAACAATAACAATAACAATAACAATAACAATAATAATAATAATAATAATAATAATAATAATTAAAACATTGTTTATTTGAATATGAATTAATTGCATGACATATGACGATAAAGATATAAGGTATTTTTACCTTTTCAGAAACTTTGGTGGTGCTACCGTTTAACAATTCTGGTGCCATCCATGGTAGCGTTCCTCTAACGCCACCAGAAACTAGAGTGTTTCTTTTAATCCGTGAAAGTCCGAAATCTCCCACCTGCAAGACAGTCAAAGCATCATTTGTAAAATGTCTAATGTATGCATTATACTTGTAGTTTATAGTCTATGTATGAAACTTTCTAAAAACCTTCTAATGTATGTATTGGCAACCATAAATATATGCATTGGATAATTTTATAAGGTTTAATACATACAACAGAGCTTCTAAAACATTGATATACCATAACAAGTAGCGTAAACTTTAATACATTATTATACCATTATCCCCAACCAACTAAACAGGGTCAATTCAGTTTATGATTGATAATTTGATCAAGGATAAGTATCAAACATGCCTAAAAAAATTATTTGCAGTAGTTGAACATCTACAAAAATTTAAACTTTATGTGTAACTTCCAATTACCTTGCAAATGGGTCGTTGTGGATCCCGCATGTTAACAAGCAAGTTATCACATTTGAGATCAAAGTGGACAATATTTTTCATATGCAAGTATTCCATGCCAAAGGCTGCATCCATGGCTATAATAAGCTTTCTACGACGATCAAGTGACCTACAAAAAACAATTAAATTTCAGATACATTTAAAATCCAAACAAGGAAAAAGTTGGATGTGGAAGAAAAGCAGACTCACTTATCCTTTTTTATGAGGACATTTCTAAGTGATCCATGTGTCATAAATTCGGTAACAGTAGCTAACGTTCCACCAGCTCCATCTGGTACAACGCCATAAAATGCAACCACATTTGGATGATGAAGATTTGAAAGGATTTTAGCTTCTCTCCAGAAATCATTTGTCTGTGCAATTGGACGTTATAAGATGAGAAGAATGCAAATATTCAAATAAAAGAACACAAAGTTTACAACTTTGTAAAAGTTACGCACCAATCGTTCTTGCTCTGACGATCTCCCAGAAAAGCAGCTCTTTTTAATCCTCTTAATGGCAACATCTGACCCTCGCCATCTCCCGTGATAGACAGTTCCATATGTCCCAGATCCCAACTCTTTTAATTCTTCAAGTTCAGCGTTCTTTATTATCTGGATGCACCGTTAAAAAAAAGGTACATTATAGACATCCGCTTTCCTAATGCTTACACTGAAAAAGGTGGCTACTTTATAAGTAATTTGGTTGAATCCATGGAATACTCTCAACTAAAAAATGTTAAGAATAGAATCCCTAATAATAAGGACACCTAACAATATTGTTATTTATGAGGACACCTCTAATTTTAAAACAAAAATAGGGTGTATATCTTTAATGTTATGATATGTGTGGGTACTCAAGTGGAACTAGACAATGGTATGGGCATGTTTGGGAAAAGTACTCATAGCAGTATATGTATAAAATAGTAATATACCTGAAGACCATACATATCAGCTTCCATTTCAGCTATCAATGCATTACTGAATGAGCTATCCTTACTTTCGTTATTCGTTGCAGTATCCTGCACAACATGGGAACACCTTACACATAAGTCAACGTGCAACTAAAAACTTATGAATCTTTTTTCTACTAAAAGTTCCGAAACTTTAAAAAATGTTCATCTACGCTTAGTAATTCACCTAGCTGTACTTTACTCAGCCACTCAGGTCAGATTTAGTTTCTTATTAAGGTCTAGAACAGTAGGCCACAGACTCGCTGCCATGAGCAAGACGCAAAAATACTTGAATTATAAACCTCATATAACAATTGTTCGTGTGAATAAAATCATATCAAAATTGAACTAAGATGGATTGAAATTAAATAGACCAAATTATTAAATGGTGAAGCTTAAAAACATTAGTCTTCCGGAAGCACCTACATTAAGTCTAATTATCTCTCTTTTAATTTCCGAATTTAGTTGAGGTTATAAGTGCAAAAAAAGGTCCACTAGCTTAAAGGAACAGCAGAATTACAAAATCAAGCAGATAGCCGGATATTATGAAAAATGTGAAAGCTTGATGCTTTAATTCTACATATACTTAAATTCTACATATATACTCATAAGGTTCCAGCAAATGATGATTTTTAGTACAGTCGTACGAGTAACAATTTTTTGTCCACGCAATCCCAAAACTAAGATATGGCATGCCATTGCAAAGTTTCATACCTGAATACCAGAATCTGAGAGAGCATCTTCAGCTTCAATTGCAGTTGAGGGAAGAGCTTCACTGCTGAGTACACCTAACCTCTGTGAATGACTTATATCATCAGTCTCATTTCTCAAAGGCTTAAGATGATGTTCTTCATGCCCCAAGTTAGCAACTTTATGTTGCGTGTAATTCATCTTTTCATCAATGACTTTCACTTCTCTCCTGGTTTCAACTCCTGTTGTTGGACTTTGCATCAAAGGAACATTGTGGGACCCATCCCTGGAGCCAACTGGCAAATTTTTATGGCCAGTTAACTCCTTCTGATGCGAGCTTGGAAGTTTCACATCAGTTAAGTGAGATAGTAGATCATTCAAAGATCTATCAGCATCAGATATATTGTTGTGATTTGAAACCATCCCTGAAATTCCCATGTTCTTGGTACTAGGCATATTGCTTCTCTTGTCACCATGTTCTGCCCCAGTGTAAACCTGCTGATGATTACTAGCAGTTTGCTGTCTGTTAAACACGCCCTCAACTGGATATTTATCAGCTTTATTGCTTACAGGTGGTTGCATCACTGGATTCTGCACAGGCTTCAGATTAGTTGCAGTCGCTGCAGGAAGAATGTTTGGAACTTGCAAGTCATGCAATTGTGAGTCCGATACAAGAACAGGTATCTGACTCCGGTTGACCTTTGCAGGCTCATTGATGTGATCCTGAACAGTTGAGATAGTCGTAATGAAATTCCCAACATTTTGCGACCCAACATTAGTGTGTACATTTTGCTGATAATCTGTTTGAGTGTAAGCAACAGAAGGATTTACAGTTGGCATCTCGAATAAGACTTGTGGTTGACTGTTAACATGTAGTTCATCAGATGATGCCACCTGAGCAGGCATCAGTGGCAGTTCAAAGCTCATTGTAGAAGGGAAATTTGACCTGTCTTGAGACCCAAAAGCAGAAGTTGATCCACGTTCTTGAAGTTGTGGGTCAGAAAAAGCATGTGGTATACCCAATTGAGACCCATTGGACCCCACATAAGGATTCACAGGATCAGAAGGGTGTAGTACACGATTTTCAGAATGAAAAGCTCGGCCCTTGAGTATCGGGATCTCGATACTTTCAGAAGGTGGGTCCTGGTACACTTGTGCATGACCATTAATGACATCATCATTTGACACTAAAATGGGTGAAACGAGAAAAGATGGATCAGAAGGCGTGGCAAATATTTGGGGTTCAGTAACAATGTTTTCTACAGGACTGAAAGACACCGAATGTTTTATTGGCAAGTTCGGGTTTTGATCCAAATTAGATATTAGTTCTGCATCGTTGTTTCTTATTGGACCATCATCAACAATTCCATTCACAGCAGCTACATATTGATAATCTGGATTGTTCTGCAGATTACTACTAACTTCATTACTAATCATACTATCAGATTCAGTCAACAGAACCAAAAATATCCTAAGTCGTGAGGAATTATCTCGACTTTCAAGCCCATTAAACTCTTCAATCATATTCTGAAGATCCTCATCAGAAGCCACAGATATAAGATTATCAAGATCTTCACCTGGAAGCTGGTACTTAATCGTATGTGGCTGATTACAAAATTCACTAGTTCTCTTAACAAAATCAGCATATATCATATTCTTATGTATAGAAAAAATATGTGTCTCACCTCCCACATATCTCAGTTTCCCATCACTAGGTCGAGGCAAAATTTTACCCCCTGAACTACAAAGAAACTTTATCTTTCCTCTTTGAGAATCATTTGAAACCCCCGACCCTGAAGCCCGAGGAACCAGAGATGGAACAGAACCGATAACTGGTGCACTGGCCATAGTAATAGGCCCTTTCATTTCATCTATATTAGAATTAGAATTACTACTTACATAATCGTTCCTTTGTAACCCAATCATATCACTAATATCCTTGTAACCAAGTTGACCATTGACATCACTTTTTGATCCAATTACCATCCCATGCTTACCCCGATCTTGAAGAAACTCAAGAGAAAACTCCTCACCGGTTCTTAACGATATATTGTTATTCGAACCCTGTCTCATGACTACTCCATCTTTTATATTACCAGAACCTGTTCCTCGCTCAAACCATTGACTGTTTGAGCTAGATGCCTCACTGGTCATCCCTACAGCCTCAAAATTTCACCTTTAAGGCTTTAACCCTAACATAATGATTTTTTCAAGTGATATCTTCGACTAAAACTAATTACAGTAGCAGACTCTCTTTCAGCTAGCAAATGATCTTTTGTCTGGATATCAAACACCTGCAACAGTTTATCTTCCTTAGAATGGTATAGTGGAATCTATACAAACAGAATTAAAACAATATAAGCAAACTAATAAACCCTAGCAACAGTATATCTTCATTAAATCATATTGCATCATCTATACGTTACATACTATCAGATAAGGTAGCGATCTCACAAATACTTCATGAAAACACATAAGAGAATAAACAATTAATCAAAAACCTATTTTTTGAAGTAAAATTCCTAAAATCTGACGAAATAGAATCTGTATCTAAAAAACTATTATACAGATTTATATTAAACTAGATCATAAAAGGCAGTAATACAACGTAATCGCAAGTAACCGTACCAATTGAAAACGATATTTATTGGAAACTAAAATCAATTCAATACGTAACGTAATAATTAAATAATCAATAGATATAAAGTTGTAACCTGATTTGTTCGAAATTTGTGGATTTAATTTGATTTGATTAACTTGAGGTGTACTTCAGAAATTGAGTAAAGGAATCGATGGATACAAGAGATTCGATTAGTGAATAGGAATTAAAATTGTAGGGTTTAATTATTCGTATATGTGTGTGTGTGTGTGTGTGTAGTACTATATGATTATATTATAGTTAGTAAATAAATTAATTAATTAATTAATAGTGTAGAGTTTGAATAGATTTAAACAGAAGTAATCGAAAGGAGACAATTGGCTATGGCAGAAGAGTTACAATTGGACTCTGGACACCATTATCAATATCAACGCTCCTCTTTCGATTCAAACTTCTCTCTTACTTCCATATTATTTTATTTTATTATTTTATTTTATTGGATTTTTTATTTTTTGATATTCAATTTACACCCTCCTACTTTCAATACGTTATCATCCCGAGTTAATTGATTTACCGAAAATAATCTAATTTCTTCGTTTGTGATAGTTCACTTTTTATTTCAATTTTAAGATCTCAAATTCTTCATTAATTGGTAAAAAAATGTTAATCGTGTATCAGATTTTTGAACAATAACTGCATAAAATCATTGATCTTTACCACGGAAGTAGAAAATATCACTTGAGGATATTGTTACTTAAAAAGTGACGAAATATATTCTTAAAAAAAAAATTTATCAATTCAAATACTTCAATAACTAAACTATAAATAGAAAGTTAAAATCAATGTTTTTCTAATTAAATGTAATCATACCATTAACATAATTTATATCATGTAATCATGTATTTTTATTTTAATGTTTTCTAAGTCAATTAGTAGTTATAAGATTTCATCTTCAATTACTTTATGAAACATTTGCATAAGTTTAGCTTTGAGGTTAAAAATAAGTTCCTAATATCATATACAACAATAAGCTATTAGCTACAGGCCTCAAATTGTAATAACCCGGAAATTTCCGACTAAATTTAAACCTAACTTCGACTAATTTCGACGATTCACGAACCATTATTTGTAAATAATTATGTATTAATATTAAATTGTTATATTAATATTATTAACACTCATCATTATCATTTACAATTATTATTACTTTCATTATTAATATTGATATCAATATTATTAGTGTTATCTTTATTATTATTGTTATTATTAATTATCATTATCATTAATATAATTACTACTATATTATTGATATTATTAGTATTAGTATTAATACTTAACATTAATATCAAAATAATGAAATATCATTATTATTATTATTATTATTATTAATATTATTATTATCAAAATTATTATTATTATTATCATTTTATAATTATTATTATCATTATTATTAATTATTAATAAACTTATTACAATTATCGTTATCATTAAGTTTATTATTATTATCTTCATTTATTATTATTATTATTAATATGATGATTATTATTCGTATTATTATTCTTAATATCATTATTAATATAATAATTATTAATTAGTATTATTAGTGTTAATATATTTATTAATTATTAAAATTATGTAAATAGAAAATAAAACAATGCAGATAAAAAAATTAGGTTAGGAAATCTGCTTTTATTTTTTTATTTTTCTTTCCAGATCACGATTAGCTTCTTTTTATTATTTATTCTGCATTATTAAAGGATAGCCTGTTTTTATTTTATTTTTTGAGATCGTGATATATTTTTTAATCTCATACTGGTTTTGATTTTGTCCCAGTCGACCATTACAAGTTATACAGCAAATTCATTCGAATTTTATGACTATTTTAAGCTGATATTTACGCTGTATAATCCTTCACTACTGCAATTCATAAATCAAAAACAGAAAAATATAAATAAAAAAGGTTGTCGACCTCTGTATTGCTTCATTTTTTTGAAAAACTTGATTTCGAATCCCATTTTAAAATATTTAAATGCAGTCATGTTAGGAATCGTGTCTTCAAACTATCTGCAAAATCTTGAGTTCCAATTTCTATTATCAATTCGAATTTTCGAGTCAAAGTTTTGAAAGTAAAAAGTCAACAGCTTGTTCATCACGAAATTCGTAATCTTTGTGATGTTTCATGTCAAATTAATGATTGAGAAACGTTCTAGGAATGGTTTGAAACATATTTCATTTTATAAGCATCATCTAAAACGTTCGAGAATTCAAGATTGGGTTTTGAGTTTATATTTTTTTTTTCCGAATTGCTACTGCTTCTATATATATATTTTTTTCTTCTGTTTTAATTAATTAAATCAACCACTTATCTTTTCTGTTTAGTTTACGATTCCAAAAACCAATTTCGTTGTGTTATTATTGTGTTTGATTTGGTTTCCTGGTCGATTTAGTCTTGGATGAAAGAAGAAGATGAGAAACAGATAGAGATAAAAGATATATAGATTTAGGAAGAGAATAAATCAGGAAAAAAAACGTGAGCAGAGCAATGGTTTAGGGTATTGACGGGTATTCGAGAGGTCACAGGTTCGAGTCCCGGCGATGGCATTTTTTTAAGCCTTTTCCTTTGGAGGTAGCTACTATTATTATTATTATTATTATTATTATTATTATTATTATTATTATTATTATTATTATTATTATTATTATTATTATTATTATTATTATTATTATTATTATCTTTATCTTTATTATTATCTTTATTATTGTTATTACTAATTATAATCATTGTTATTATAATTATTGTTACTAGTATTATTATTATTAAAAGTATCATTATAAATATTAGTATTATCATTATAATTATTAGTATTATCATTATTATTATTATTATTATTATTATTACTAGTATTATCATTAAGTATTGTTATTATTATTATAGTTATTATTATTATTATTACTAGTATCAAGTATTATTATCACAAATTATTATTTTCATTATCATTTTATTGTTAAAATGAGTATTTTTATTATTATTAAGAACTATTGTTATTATCATTTTCATTAAAAACTACTATCATTATAATAATAATAATAATTATTATTATTATTATTATTATTTTTACTACTAATATCATTATTATTATTACTATTACTATTTAAGATATTACAAAAATTATTAATATCATTACTATTGTAAACATATAAGATTTTTATTATTTTTATTATTAGTATTATAAGAACTTTAATTTTTACTATTATTATTATTTTTACATTATTATGATTAATATCATTCTTACTACTAGTATTATTATTATTATTTTTGTTACAAAATAATATAACTATTTATTCATTATCATTATTAATATTATTTGATCAAATAAATACTTATATATATATAATATATACAAGTATGTATATAGAAATATATAACAATTGAAATAATATATATAAACTTATTCGATTACAAGTATATGTGTTAATATATATACTTGATATAGGTTCGTGATTCCGAGGACAACTCTGCACTTGTTCAGTGCCATCATACACATATTTACTACAAACTATCGTATCGTATCGTGAGTTTTCATAGCTCCCTTTTTATATATATTTTTTGGGCTGAGAAAACATGCGCAACTTTTATAACTGTTTTACACGTTAGACACAAGTACTCAATTATTATTTATGCTATATACGTGCTTTGTCATGCTAAATCCCTACCGTAATATCGTTAATTGCTGAGGTATAAGATGCAAGCTTAGTTATTGTGAGTAGCGCTACTGAGAGTGACGTCTCTAGTCAGTTAACCGTTGGTCTTTGACTACATAATAATGATTCAACGACATGAATAACAAGTGTCACTGGGTAACTTTGTTTAGTCGCGATATTATAAACAGCAACTCTTTCTTGATATATTTGGTATTAATCAACTTTAAACTGAAATCTTGTGGTCTAATGCTATATTGAACTATTAATTTATGATAAACCTATGAACTCACTCAACCTCATGTTGACTTTTTAAGCATGTTTATTCTCAGGTACTTAAATATTGCTTCCGCTGTGTATTTGCTAATTGAAAGCCACATTACACCGAGTCATTCATGGATAATTTGAAAGACTTGCATTTGCTAATTTGATGATGATTGCTTGCTATGCGTGGAGACTTCATTATATATCATATCAATTAAAGACATTTAATGCGTTGTTCATTAAATACAAGCTAATGACTATTTATCTTCCGCTGCAAAACTCAACAAATGTAATAAAACGCCTCATATAGAGTTGTTCTCATTATACGATTGCTTGATTTGATATATTAGTCACAAATACCCCAGGCCCTATTTGGGGGAGTGACAGAATGGTATCAGAGCAGGGCTGTTATAGAGAACCAGGATTGCATTTTATGTGTGCCTTATGTGTTAGCTAGGGTGCCTTAGCAATCTTTAGGACTATAGCCTTTCCTGCCTTAGTTTTAATTGCCTATCTCTTATTATCTTGCTATCTGTTATCTATACTTTTACCTCTTGCCTTACGTCTTCCTTAGAACGCTTGTAACCTTTCTTCTCTCATTCTTTTAGGATGACTAGCATGAACCCTATCATCATTACAGACACCGAGGGCTATCACTCACGATTATTGAAATTCTTGACATTCATATGTCATCTATCATGGTTTTGTGTATTACATATGTATTACATGAAATGTTAACCATGATTCTTGAAATCTCTATTATTCATATTCATTACTTTCAAAATCTTTGCTTTCTCGTTATTTTTTATCATTGAATTTTCTTGACGGATGGCGTCTACGAAACTCTAGAATGGAAGGGTTTGGACTACCGATTTAAAGGATCCTATAGCTCAAGCCCCTAGACCTGAATAGGCCATTACGAATTGAAAGTCTTTAACCGAAAGATTATCAGATTACATACTTATTATTTTATTATCTTGACACGTCATACCGCCATTATTGCATAAATGGAGTATAGACACATCATATCTTATCATATATATCCCAATAGACTTTGTCTAACACTTTTCCTAAATTTCCTCCGTAAATTACGGAAATCTGTTTGCTACATATACGTATTCAAGGAGACAAATATATCATTCAGTGTTCAACACCCATTCGTATCAAAAACCCTAATTCCAATCACATAAGATGGATTTCTCACTTGATTCCTCGAACTCCTCGAGCTCCAATGGCAGCGTAACCGGAACGAACGAACCAATTAGCCATCATCTATTCTGGATGAATTAGGGATGGGTTCGTAGTCGACTTAATCAATGGATACAAGAAGAAGGTGATCCCTTCAACTCATCAAATTGCCCTATTGGCGAAGAACCTGAAGCACTTACCGGCGAACCTGTTCGGAACACCATTTTCACCCTCATTTCCAGGATATCCCGTCACGAATATATAATATCTAGAATTCTAGATCTTATTCATCCCCTTGTTCGAACCGCCAATCATCCAGGAGTAGTAGAAGAAATCAACGAGCTTCGCGCTGCTCTGGAGAATATGGTGCAAAATCTAAGAGCACCAGCAGCATAACCAGCACCATCAGTACAGCCAACATCACCAATACCACAAGCACTGTAAGCACCATCATCATCACCAATAACATCCTCATCCCACGCCTCAACATCACACTCGGTACCTCAAACATCAATATCATACGCCCCATAGATACCAAGGAATATTGGTAATAATGAGTTAAGATGTATTGACTCATTCTTCCTGAAGAATTATATATGTATACTTTATATATATATATATATATATATATATATATATATGGTTTGGAACAATAATAAATCTTTTCGTACTAAGCTATTACGTGTGAATCTTAACTAGTAAATACTACTTGGTTAATTCATATCACTAATATGCTATAATGTACATGATTTAATAGTCGTTAATCACTGCTTCAATACAATAAACTCCATTTCATAATAAACTAAGTGTATTATTCAAATACATGTTTGATTTTACACTTCTATTTTTGATGTACTTGAAACTTTCTAGAAAACATTATTCGTGCCTTGTGAATTTCACAAGAATTTCACGAGCATCAACATCACATACCTAGGTATATCAATAACAATGAACGATGAAGTATTGATTCATAACTTCATTAAAGAAATATTCCGCGACGATTATGTAATCTCAAGTTTTGAAGATTATTTATTCTCGTTCCAACTGCAAATCAAATGAGTTTAATATTATATTAACTCATTAAATCTATATTGTATCTGAAGAATACATATATGAACGTATATCTTCATAAAAATTGTAATTAAAAATTCTTTTGTACGAAATGTTAATTGTGAAAATATTTTAACGGGTAGGTAATACCCAAGAAATATTTAGATTTCACATTAATATGTTACATTGTACGTTCTTCAATTCTGATTCAACAGTCATTAGCTATCCTACTTACATTCACAAGATATATGTATCCGTTCACTAAAGAACAACCATTTTCATACAAATTCAATTGCATATTCTGATTTGGACATATCAGAATCCAAGTAAAGCTTTAGCAGGTGTTATCTTCCTAAAGATCACTACATTCATGAATTATATTCGTTCGTATTCTGCAATGAATTATCACATCAAAACCACCGAAATTATCATTCATTACTTTTGAAATTTACAACATTTCTTCAACCGTTAGATCCATTGATGGATACATCTTACGCTTAAACACTTCAACTCCAAATTTTTTAAAACACCTCAGAACTATAACCAATAAATTCAGATTCGTTAACCTTATGAAGGCTAATGAAGCAACAAAAGCTATAGATGGTCTTAATGACCAGAAGCTTGATAATAAAGAATTGTGTGTTGAAAAAGCTCAAAAGAAAATCTGGTATTGAAAAACGGATTGAGCAAAACATAAAGGAAGCTGTGGATAAATCACAAAGACTAAACCTGTAATTAAAGAATCTAGATGATTCGATTTCTGATGAAAACCACAAAAGATCTCTTTACGTATTATAAATCCTTACAGAAGCATTTTATTCATTATTCTTCGATCTCAGAAATTCTAAGATATCACCGTATCTTTAAGTATAAATATCCTCAATATTTCTGAAGATACCTTCATAACTATCCTTGTCCGAGATTATTTATCATTTCACACTATATGTGTTACATAATAAAGGAAACTGTTTTAGTTTCTATATTTCTGTAACATACAAAGTTTAAATTATGAATGATTTGAAGTAATGTTGAGAATTGAAGCATGAGTTAGTATAATATAATGGCGTCGGGCCAACGTGATTATATTACAGTAAGTCATGCTAAATTTTTAATGGAAGATGATGATTCATAGACTTTATAATTATCATTTGCCATGTTACACGACTCTTACATTCTACTTAACTTCTGAACATATCAAGAACATATATTCTTGATAGTTCTAAACTCAGTAATTCTGGTAATATAACAAATCAAATCGTGATATTACATTCCTTTCTGCTTAGAACATTAGGTTCATTTGAAACTTCATACCTACGAATTCTGGACCATTACTTACTTTACAAAAGCATGAAGTTCCGACATATAAGGGAAAATATAAAGTCCGACAACAACACATAAATTACAAACCGTATATATCAATGCGTATAGCAATATAAAGACACGGGAGAATAATAAACATTATAATCCCTAGAGCATAGTAGAAGTAAACAGACTCTTCCGGTAACAGATGGAAAAGAAGAATGATAGATATAAAAGTCAGGACTATATCCAGAATTAGAACTGGATGAAGCATATTGACGAATCTTTTAAAAGTATGAATCAAGAAAGGAAGTATAGAAGTGGTGAAAATAATGAAACGGAAGAAGCTAATTTATAGCAAAATTCCTGACACAGCAATCGAGGCAATTCACCGCATTTAATCAAAGAAAATCTCAATTTCCGAAATTACCGGAGAATCAAATCTTATAGATTACGAAGATTTCCTTTAATCCCTTGAATTCTGGAAATCAATCGTGACTATGTCAAAAGTTAAGGCGAACATTTAATTTCCTCATTTCACTCTTTTGTGATAGCTTCGTTTATACTCTTCCTATAATCGAATCGTTTTATCCATATTATTCAGAAGTGATAAAACTCTATTTTTCAACTCATATTCATCATTAAAATATTCTTATTGTCAACAATGACGATCTCTATCAAATTTCATGACCGTGATTTTCACGAACTCCTCTCTATTTTGTCTACCCTAATATTGTGGCATAAACGCTCAAGGTTTAAATAAGCTCATTATTATTCATAACACATTTCATGTGTATTGAAATGCTTGTATAGCGTCATCATCTCTTTCTGAGAAAACCTAATCAATGACACTCTTGTTAAATCCTTTAGATAACCTCCGCTTAATAATAAAATGCACTTCATAGAATTTATGGATCGTAAGATTTAAACTCTTGAAACAAAACAATATTCTATCCGTTGGATTTCACGCAAGGCCCCGAGCATACATGGGAACATGAAGACCAAATAAAACGAAAATATCCTAACCTGTTTACAAACAACGCCGATGGATGGCAACAACTAAATTTTGGGACGAAATTTCTTTTAACGGGTAGGTACTGTAATAACCCGGAAATTTCTGACTAAATTTAAACCTAACTTCGACTATTTTCGACGATTCACGAACCATTATTTGTAAATAATTATGTATTAATATTAAATTGTTATATTAATATTATTAACACTCATCATTATCATTTACAATTATTATTACTTTCATTATTAATATTGATATCAATATTATTAGTGTTATCTTTATTATTATTATTATTATTATTATTATTAATTATCATTATCAGTAATATAATTACTACTATATTATTAATATTATTAGTATTAGTATTAATACTTAACATTAATATCAAAATAATGAAATATTATTATTATTATTATTATTATTATTATTATTATTATTAATATTATTATTATCAAAATTATTATTATTATTATCATTTTATAATTATTATTATCATTTTTATTAATTATTAATAAACTTATTACAATTATCGTTATCATTAAGTTTATTATTATTATCTTCATTTATTTTTATTATTATTATTAATATGATTATTATTATTAGTATTATTATTCTTAATATCATTATTAATATAATAATTATTAATTAGTATTATTAGTGTTAATATATTTATTAATTATTAAAATTATGTAAAGAGAAAATAAAACAACGCAGATAACAAAATTAGGTTAGGAAATCTGCTTTTATTTTTTTATTTTTCTTTCCAGATCACGATCAGCTTCTTTTTATTATTTATTCTGCATTATTAAAGGATAATCTGTTTTTTTTTTTTTTTTTGAGATCGTGATATATTTTTTAATCTCATACTGGTTTTAATTTTGTCCCAGTCGACCATTACAAGTTATACAGCAAATCCATTCGAATTTTATGACTATTTTAAGATGATATTTATGCTATATAATCCTTCACTACTGCAATTCATAAATCAAAAACAGAAAAATATAAATAAAAAAGGTTGTCGACATCTGTATTGCTTCATTTTTTTGAAAAACTTGATTTAGAATCCCATTTTAAAATATTTAAATGCAGTCATGTTAGGAATCGTGTCTTCAAACTATCTGCAAAATCTTGAGTTCCAATTTCTATTATCAAATCCGAATTTTCGAGTCAAAGTTTTGAAAGTAAAAAAGTCAACAGCTTGTTCATCACGAAATTCGTAATCTTTGTGATGTTTCATGTCAAATTAATGATTGAGAAACGTTCTAGGAATGTGTAACATCCCGCCTTTTTCCATTTACTTTTCCGTTTAACTATTTAAGTTCCGTTATATGTTTATAACACATCTCGTTAATACGCGTTTGAATTATCTCGTTTAGGTAATTCCCGTACCCGTTTCCTAAGTTGAGGGACTAAAGTTGCCAAATGGAGAAAGAGATGACTAGGTCAACTAGTCAACTCTTTCCCCTCCATTCATTTTATCACCTCCCAAATAATACTTCACCTTTTTCTCTCAAAACCCTCAAACCTTCAATCATCATCCAAATTCGTTCAAGAAGGATTCGATCAAAACAAATTGCATATTTGAACTCCTCGTGATCTCCTCTTCGTTTCCATACCGATTTCATCAATTTTGGGTAACTTTCTAAAATCACTAATTCTTGTGTTCTTGAGATTTTTAAGTTATAAGGTTGTTAATTAGTGTCTATGGCTCGAGTCTAGTTTGTTTATGTGATTTGTATGCTCGTTTTTGATAGTTTGATGTAACTAGTTCATATTGAAAGAATGCTTGCTTAATCTTGAGTTTTAGGTGTTCATATGTTGTTGAATGATGAAAGTTCATGTTTTAATTGTGTTCCCAACATCACTAGCTTCAAATTGGTATGTAGGTTGACATGGATTAGTTTCATATACAAGATTGTTGAATTTGTGATTTTGGATTAGGGTTTGATGAACTTGAAATGGACTTTTGATGCATTGAATACCATGGATTATTATTGGTAAGTGTCTAGTTGGATTGTATGCTTGATTACCTTCGAAACGGCATATCATTCATGTAAATTGGTTGCCCGAATCGTGAAATGCATATTTGGAACTTGAACCTTGATTATGGACGTTTAAATGCGGTTTTGGAATGTGTAAGTGTTGAATTGCTTGATGAAATGTTTCTAGGTGTTTTCCTCGTCAAATTACCTTTCCGGTGATATAAAATACATGTCCTAATTGTTTGCGGGTTGTAAAATGTGTTGGTTTGTGTTTTGGTTCGTGCACTTAGGAAATACAGCAACCAGGGCCTGTAAACCCCTCAGGACGCCGTCCAGATACCCAGGACGACGTCCCACTTTTCTTACCTAGACGCCGTCTAGGAATTGGGGACGCCGTCCCACCCTTTTATTCGAGACGCCGTCTAGCCAGTTGGGACGCCGTCCCATTTGGCTAAAACTGGCTGTTCGCTTTGGTCATTTGACATGAAAATGTTTGCTATGCTACGGACCTCCGATTAACATGAAACTTGGCCAACATGCTCATATATGATTATATAACTTAGAAAAATTGTCGGATATCCAACCCGACCCCGTTGACTTTTCTGTTGACTTTGACCCGACCAAGTTGACTTTTAATCAAACTTAACCAAATGATTGTGCAATCGTTCTAACACGTTTTTATACTTGTACCTTGCATGAAACATGACAATTTGATTCACATGCTATTACGATCGAGTCTTAACGAGCCATAGGACTAATTGAACATCTTTGACCTATCATGTTTACCGTTATTGATACGACCTATTTGTTTAGGTCAAGACTAGCATTGTTCTTTGCACACGTTTACTTGTTGAAGTACTTTACTACTCGTGCACTCAAGGTGAGATCATAGTCCCACTTTTACTCTTTTTGAACTTACATTTGGGATGAGAAAACATAAACATTTCTTTACTAAGTGGACACAAGTACAGGAAAACAAACATTCTACATACGAGTTTAGAACAAAATCCTCAATTCGATTATCATTAGTTACACTTGCCGGGTGTAAGCGAGAACTTATGTTGTATGGATCCATATGGGTTTGACAAACCCTCATTCAAACGGTTCGCTACCGTTTACGAATGAAATATATTTTCGAGAAACAGTGTATGTTCTAGCACTAAGTGATGGGGTTCAATGGAAGGAAATGTTAAGCATTGATAATTGGGTGCTCGTGAAACAAACTTTTGGAATGTATTACTATTATTTCATTGATGCAAATCTTGTGGTTCACTTGTACTTACTTACTTAAACCTATGATTTCACCAACGTTTTCGTTGACAGATTTCTATGTTTTTCTCAGGTCCTTGAACGATACATGATATATGCTTCCGCTCATTATTTGATACTTGCCTTGGATGTCGAGTATATGTGCATTTCATGGAGCGTCTTTTGGCTTTACTTTAAACCGTGTCGCCTAGATTTCATTCGTATTATAACGTTGTAACTTAACTTTTGGTTGAACAATTCTTGTAAATTTTGGGAACAATCTTTATTATGAAATGAAGGCGACATATTTTGGTCAAACTTTGTCTTAAAGACTTATGACCACGTAACGGGACCTAAGTAGACGGCGCCGTCAAACATGATTTGGTCGGGTCGCTACAGATGGTATCAGAGCGTTGGTTGTAGGGATTTAGAGTTCATTAGTGTCAACCCCGAGTCATAGGGTACATTGGTGAGTCTAGACTACAACCGGCATATAGACTTGAAGTAGGAATTACTTGACTACTTGTGCATTTATACTCGAACGCTTCTACTCATATCTACTCTTAGTTCATCTTAATCTCACGTTGTTTAATTTGATTGACACGCCACCTTGACTATATGAAATGATGTCGAATGCACATATGAATCAGGGTAATATAATTTCCGGGATTATATTACGGTGACTCATATGAACGTTCCGACATTATGACATAAAGAATTTAAGGCGAGTCGAGGAAAAACTTCTCTTTATCTTTATTCTATATCACGGTTAGTATTATTGAGAATACTAATCAATGATATTCTTGTGTCTTGAAGGAACAATGGCTCCTCGTCGTGTACGCCGCAATGAAACTCCCGAACAAGCTCTCGAACGGATGATAGCCACCGCCGTAGATGCGGCCATGGCCGGTCACTCATCCAACAACAATAATAATAACAACCACAACAACAACAACAACAATAACAATGGAGCCGGAAACTCAAACGAGGGATGCTCCTATAAAGCTTTCATGGGGTGCAAACCTCACACTTTTGATGGAACCGGGGGACCGGTCGTGCTCACCCGATGGTTTGAGCAAACGGAAGCCGTCTTTAGCATAAGCGGTTGTCGGGACCAAGACAAGGTCAAATACTCCACTCACACCTTCGCCGGTGTCGCTCTTACATGGTGGAATACTTATGTACAATCGGTGGGTACCGATGAAGCTCATGCCCTCTCTTGGGCCGATCTAAAGGAAAAGATGATTGTTGAATATTTTCCGCGCGAAGAAACCCGAAAGCTTGAGGAAGAACTAAGAGCTTTGAAAGCGGTCGGAAACGATCTTAAAGCTTATAATCAACGCTTCGCCGAACTATCCTTGATGTGTCCTAATCTTGTTAACCCCGAATCTCAAAGGATTGAGCTCTACATGCTCGGTCTTCCAAAAAGCATCAAACAAGGGGTGATGTCATCCAAACCCACTACTCATCAAGCCGCTATGAACATGGCTCGCCAACTAATTGAAACGGTTGACGAAATCGCAGTTTCGGCACCTAAGGCCGAGGATAAATCGGGCGGCAACAAAAGAAAGTGGGAACCCTCCCAATCAAGCAACAACAACTTTGCTAAGAAGCCTTACACCTCCGACGGCAAGAAAGGTTATGCCGGGAACCTACCTCTTTGCAACAAATGCAACAAACATCACTTTGGCGAATGTAATAAGTTAATTTGCCACCGGTGCCAAGGAATTGGTCATAAGGCCAACGATTGTAAAAGTGCCACTCCCGTCGCTCGAAAATGGCCCAATGCACCAAAGACGGGCACTTGTTACGAATGTGGCCAAACGGGTCATTATAGAAATGCATGCCCAAAGAAGAAAGATAACCCCAATACGCACGGCCGAGCTTTCAACATCAACACCGAGGAAGCCCGGGATGACACTGAACTAGTCACGGGTACGTTTCTTCTCAACAATTCTTATGTCTCTTGCTTATTCGATTCGGGTGCCGATAAATGCTTTGTATCCAAGACTTTGACTCATTCTTTTAGCACTCCACCTCTTCCATTAGATACCACTTATACCATTGAAGTGGCTAACGGAAAACTATTAAGTGCCGACACATATTACCGGGGGTGTACGTTAAACATTTTGGGTAGGAAATTTGAAATTGACTTGATACCCATGGAATTAGGAAGCTTTGATGTAATAATCGGTATGAATTGGTTAGTCAAAACGAAATCTCACATTCTTTGTGATCTTAACGCAATCCGAATTCCTATCGAGAATGGTGAACCTTTGATTGTTTATGGCGATAAGAGTTGCACCAGACTCAACCTCGTTTCGTGCCTTAAAGTTAGAAAACTACTCCGTAAGGGTTGTTTTGCGATCCTTGCCCACGTTAAGAAAGTCGAGTCCGATGAGAAGCACATCGATGATGTGCCAATTGTTAGTGACTATTCCGATGTATTTCCCGACGAATTGCCGGGTCTTCCGCCTCATCGACCGGTTGAATTCCAAATCGATCTTATTCCGGGAGCCGCACCCGTAGCACGTGCACCGTATAGACTTGCTCCATCCGAAATGCAAGAATTGCAAAGTCAAATCCAAGAACTACTTGACCGTGGTTTTATCCAACCTAGCCATTCACCTTGGGGCGCTCCGATTTTGTTTGTTAAAAAGAAAGACGGATCCCTACGAATGTGCATTGATTATCGTGAACTAAATAAATTGACGGTTAAGAACCGATATCCTCTTCCTCGCATCGATGACCTCTTTGATCAACTACAAGGGTCTTGTGTATATTCGAAAATCGATCTCCGCTCGGGTTATCATCAATTAAGGGTTAAAGGGGAAGATGTCTCCAAAACCGCTTTCCGAACTCGTTATGGTAGTTATGAATTTCTTGTAATGCCATTTGGTCTCACTAACGCACCGGCGGTGTTCATGGATCTTATGAACCGCATGTGCAAACCGTATCTTGACAAATTCGTTATCGTGTTCATCGATGATATTTTAGTCTATTCAAAAAGCGAAGAAGAACACGAGGAACACCTCCGACTTGTGCTTGAACTTTTAAGACAAGAACAACTCTATGCCAAATTCTCCAAGTGTGAATTTTGGTTAAAGGAAGTTCAGTTTCTTGGTCATGTTGTGAGTGATCAAGGTATTAAAGTCGATCCCACGAAAATCGAAGCCATTAGCAAATGGAAGACTCCTACTACTCCTACTCACATTCGTCAATTTTTGGGTCTCGCCGGGTACTATCGTAGATTCATCGAAAATTTCTCTTTGGTTGCACGTCCTCTAACCGCATTGACTCACAAGGGAAAGAAATTCATTTGGGCGACCGAACATGAATCCGCATTCCAAATCTTGAAAACGAAGCTAACCACCGCTCCTATCTTGTCACTTCCCGAAGGCAATGATGACTTTGTTGTATATTGCGATGCCTCAAAACATGGTTTTGGGTGTGTATTGATGCAACGAACGAAAGTCATTGCTTATGCTTCTCGACAACTCAAAATTCATGAACGAAACTATACGACACATGATCTCGAACTCGGAGCCGTTGTCTTTGCACTTAAAATGTGGAGACACTATCTTTATGGAACCAAGAGTACTATCTTCACCGATCACAAAAGCCTTCAACACATTTTCGATCAAAAGCAACTAAACATGAGACAACGAAGGTGGATTGAAACCTTAAACGATTACGATTGCGAGCTTCGTTACCATCCCGGGAAGGCAAATGTAGTAGCCGATGCCTTAAGTCGAAAAGAAAGAGCGGTGCCTCTCCGTGTCCGAGCTTTAAACATCACCATTCACACCAACCTTAATAGCCAAATTCGGGTATCCCAAGATGAGGCTCTCAAGGATGAAAACATCTCTCTCGAACACTTGAACGTCCTCACCTCTCGATTCGAAGTTAAAGAAACCGGACTCCGATATTTCGCCGGAAGAATTTGGGTGCCTAGTTATGGGGATCTACGAAGCCTTATTTTAGATGAAGCCCATAAGTCACGATACTCGATTCACCCCGGTGCCAATAAGATGTACCACGATCTTAAACGACTATATTGGTGGCCGAACATCAAAAGGGACGTAGCTACGTATGTTTCCAAGTGTTTGACATGTTCCAAAGTCAAAGCCGAACACCAAAGACCGTCCGGACTACTTCAACAACCCGAGATCCCGCAATGGAAGTGGGAAAGGATAACGATGGATTTTATCACCAAGCTACCAAAAACGACGGGCGGTTTTGATACCATTTGGGTTATTGTTGACCGTCTCACCAAATCCGCACACTTCCTTGCCATGAAAGAAACGGACAAAATGGAGAAACTTGCACAACTTTACATTAAGGATATCGTAGCCCGACACGGTGTACCATTATCGATTATCTCCGACCGAGATGGCCGTTTCGTTTCTAGATTTTGGCGTACATTGCAAGAAGCGTTGGGAACGCGTTTAGACATGAGCACCGCATATCATCCTCAAACCGATGGACAAAGCGAACGTACAATTCAAACCTTAGAGGACATGTTACGAGCTTGCGTAGTTGATTTCGGAAAAGCTTGGGACAAGCACTTACCTCTCGCCGAGTTCTCTTACAACAATAGTTATCACGCGAGTATTAAAGCCGCACCTTTTGAAGCGCTATATGGCCGCAAATGTCGTTCACCTCTTTGTTGGGCCGAGGTAGGCGACGTGCAAATCACCGGACCCGAACTCATTCACGAAACCACCGAGAAAATCGTTCAAATCCGAGATAGGCTTAGGACGGCCCGAAGTCGTCAAAAGAGCTATACCGACAAACGACGCAACGATCTTGAATTTCAAGCCGGTGACCGGGTAATGTTAAAAGTCGCACCTTGGAAGGGTGTAATCCGTTTTGGGAAACGCGGGAAGCTAAATCCGCGGTATATTGGTCCTTTCGAAATCTTGGAGCGTATTGGAACCGTTGCTTATCGTTTAGATCTTCCGCCTCAATTGAACTCCGTTCATCCTACTTTCCATGTATCCAACTTGAAAAAGTGTCTTGCCGAACCCGATATCGTCATTCCTCTCGAGGAGCTTACCATTGATGACAAACTTCATTTCGTGGAGGAACCGGTTGAAATTGTGGACACCTCCGTCAAGACATTGAAACAAAGCCGAATCCCGATTGTTAAAGTCCGTTGGAACGCCAAAAGGGGACCCGAGTTCACTTGGGAAAGACAAGATCAAATGCAAAGGAAGTATCCTCATCTATTCGTGAATTCGGAAACGCAAGATCTCGAGGAAGAAACAACGACTACTACGCCTACTTAAATTTCGGGACGAAATTTCTTTTAAGGTGTAGGTAATGTAACATCCCGCCTTTTTCCATTTACTTTTCCGTTTAACTATTTAAGTTCCGTTATATGTTTATAACACATCTCGTTAATACGCGTTTGAATTATCTCGTTTAGGTAATTCCCGTACCCGTTTCCTAAGTTGAGGGACTAAAGTTGCCAAATGGAGAAAGAGATGACTAGGTCAACTAGTCAACTCTTTCCCCTCCATTCATTTTATCACCTCCCAAACAATACTTCACCTTTTTCTCTCAAAACCCTCAAACCTTCAATCATCATCCAAATTCGTTCAAGAAGGATTCGATCAAAACAAATTGCATATTTGAACTCCTCGTGATCTCCTCTTCGTTTCCATACCGATTTCATCAATTTTGGGTAACTTTCTAAAATCACTAATTCTTGTGTTCTTGAGATTTTTAAGTTATAAGGTTGTTAATTAGTGTCTATGGCTCGAGTCTAGTTTGTTTATGTGATTTGTATGCTCGTTTTTGATAGTTTGATGTAACTAGTTCATATTGAAAGAATGCTTGCTTAATCTTGAGTTTTAGGTGTTCATATGTTGTTGAATGATGAAAGTTCATGTTTTAATTGTGTTCCCAACATCACTAGCTTCAAATTGGTATGTAGGTTGACATGGATTAGTTTCATATACAAGATTGTTGAATTTGTGATTTTGGATTAGGGTTTGATGAACTTGAAATGGACTTTTGATGCATTGAATACCATGGATTATTATTGGTAAGTGTCTAGTTGGATTGTATGCTTGATTACCTTCGAAACGGCATATCATTCATGTAAATTGGTTGCCCGAATCGTGAAATGCATATTTGGAACTTGAACCTTGATTATGGACGTTTAAATGCGGTTTTGGAATGTGTAAGTGTTGAATTGCTTGATGAAATGTGTCTAGGTGTTTTCCTCGTCAAATTACCTTTCCGGTGATATAAAATACATGTCCTAATTGTTTGCGGGTTGTAAAATGTGTTGGTTTGTGTTTTGGTTTGTGTTTTGGTTCGTGCACTTAGGAAATACAGCAACCAGGGCCTGTAAACCCCTCAGGACGCCGTCCAGATACCCAGGACGACGTCCCACTTTTCTTACCTAGACGCCGTCTAGGAATTGGGGACGCCGTCCCACCCTTTTATTCGAGACGCCGTCTAGCCAGTTGGGACGCCGTCCCATTTGGCTAAAACTGGCTGTTCGCTTTGGTCATTTGACATGAAAATGTTTGCTATGCTACGGACCTCCGATTAACATGAAACTTGGCCAACATGCTCATATATGATTATATAACTTAGAAAAATTGTCGGATATCCAACCCGACCCCGTTGACTTTTCTGTTGACTTTGACCCGACCAAGTTGACTTTTAATCAAACTTAACCAAATGATTGTGCAATCGTTCTAACACGTTTTTATACTTGTACCTTGCATGAAACATGACAATTTGATTCACATGCTATTACGATCGAGTCTTAACGAGCCATAGGACTAATTGAACATCTTTGACCTATCATGTTTACCGTTATTGATACGACCTATTTGTTTAGGTCAAGACTAGCATTGTTCTTTGCACACGTTTACTTGTTGAAGTACTTTACTACTCGTGCACTCAAGGTGAGATCATAGTCCCACTTTTACTCTTTTTGAACTTACATTTGGGATGAGAAAACATAAACATTTCTTTACTAAGTGGACACAAGTACAGGAAAACAAACATTCTACATACGAGTTTAGAACAAAATCCTCAATTCGATTATCATTAGTTACACTTGCCGGGTGTAAGCGAGAACTTATGTTGTATGGATCCATATGGGTTTGACAAACCCTCATTCAAACGGTTCGCTACCGTTTACGAATGAAATATATTTTCGAGAAACAGTGTATGTTCTAGCACTAAGTGATGGGGTTCAATGGAAGGAAATGTTAAGCATTGATAATTGGGTGCTCGTGAAACAAACTTTTGGAATGTATTACTATTATTTCATTGATGCAAATCTTGTGGTTCACTTGTACTTACTTACTTAAACCTATGATTTCACCAACGTTTTCGTTGACAGATTTCTATGTTTTTCTCAGGTCCTTGAACGATACATGATATATGCTTCCGCTCATTATTTGATACTTGCCTTGGATGTCGAGTATATGTGCATTTCATGGAGCGTCTTTTGGCTTTACTTTAAACCGTGTCGCCTAGATTTCATTCGTATTATAACGTTGTAACTTAACTTTTGGTTGAACAATTCTTGTAAATTTTGGGAACAATCTTTATTATGAAATGAAGGCGACATATTTTGGTCAAACTTTGTCTTAAAGACTTATGACCACGTAACGGGACCTAAGTAGACGGCGCCGTCAAACATGATTTGGTCGGGTCGCTACAGAATGGTTTGAAACATATTTCATTTTATAAGCATCATCAAAAACGTTCGAGAATTCAAGATTGGGTTTTGAGTTTATATTTTTTTTTTTCGAATTGCTACTGCTTCTATATATATTTTTTTTCTTTTGTTTTAATTAATTAAATCAACCACTTATCTTTTCTGTTTAGTTTACGATTCCAAAAACCAATTTTGTTGTGTTATTATTGTGTTTGATTTGGTTTCCTGGTCGATTTA
The DNA here is from genome assembly GCF_046630445.1 of Rutidosis leptorrhynchoides. Classification (NCBI taxonomy): domain Eukaryota; kingdom Viridiplantae; phylum Streptophyta; class Magnoliopsida; order Asterales; family Asteraceae; genus Rutidosis; species Rutidosis leptorrhynchoides. The sequence goes on from NC_092335.1 coordinate 653,535,360, forward strand.
GTCTTGGATGAAGAAGAAGATGAGAAACAGATAGAGATAATAGATATATAGATTTAGGAAGAGAATAAATCAGAAAAAACATGAGCAGAGCAATGGTTTAGGGTATTGATGTAACATCCCGCGTTTTTCCGTTAAATTTATTTTTAACACTATCTTTTTTTTAAATAATACCTTTCGTTATTTAAATTCGTAGTTTCCGTTGACCAACGTTCTTAATTTTCCCGTTATTTAATTATAACATCACTCGTTTACTCGAGCGTTTTTAAAATATTCGTTTGGTTAATTCCCGCACCCGCTTTGAAACTTGAGGGACCGAGGTTGCCAAGTGGCAAACTAGTTGACTAGGTCAACTAGTCAACCCACCTTATCCATCCATTCATTCATTTCACCTCCCACCTTCTTCCTCTTTTCTCTCTACTTCCCTTTCATGAACTCAAACACCCATCTTCATAAAATCATCATCTAAATCCGGATCGAGAAGCAAACTTCAAAACAAATTACATTTTCGTGATCCTCTCTTCATCCTCTACATTTTGGTACAAATTTCTTCACATTTGGGTAACATTTCTAAAACTCTAGATTTTCTCTAAATTCGTTTTATATACTTGAAATGGTGTTAGTTAGTGTCTATGGCTCGTGTATAACATGAATATATGTTTTGTTTGTTCGATTTGTTGATCTGAGTAACTAGTTTGAACACTTGAAAATGGGTTTGCTTAATCTTTGATTTTGGAAGATTAAAGGTTGTTAAATTGTTAAAGATCATGTTTTAATTGTGTTACTAGTATCACTAGCTTCATTTTGATGTGTAGGTTGTTTTAGAAAACTTCATAAACTTGATTATTGGTTTTGGTGGATTTGGGTTAGGGTTTGATGAACTTGAAATGAACTTTTGATGCTTTGAATGACATGAAATGTTATTTGTAAGTGTTAGGTTGTATTGTATGCTTGATCACCTTCGAAACGGCATATCATTCATATAAATTGGTTGCCGAATCATCGAATTTCATTTATGAACTTGAGTGCATTTAATGAGGAGCTTTGAATGTGATTTTGGTTGTTGTAAAAGTAAATGTGATGGATGAAATGTGTTTAGTTGTTTTCCTTGTCAAAATACCTTTCCGATGATATAAGATACATGCTTTGGTTGTTTGCGGGTCATAAATGGTGATTGGTTGAAGTTAGGTTCGTGCATAAAACTTAAAAACTGCTAGAATTCTCTGCACAGGTAATGGCGCGGCGCGCCATATACCCGCGCGGCGCGCCAAAGTGGTCTGTCCAACTTTGTCGATTTTTGAATAATGTTTGCTACGCAACGCACCTCCGATTCACATGTAACTTGTTCTAACATGCTCATATATGATTAAAAACCTCAGAAAAATAGTTCGGGACCCGACCCGAACGTGTTGACTTTTCGTTGACTTTGACCGACCGAAGTTCGACTTTTTGTCAAACTTAACCAAATGATTGTGCAATCTTCCTAACTTGTTTCTATACTTGTATCTTGCATGAAACTTGACAAATTGATTCACATGCTATATTTAATCGAGTCGTAACGAGCCATAGGACTAATTGAACACATTTGACGTAACCGGTTAATTAATACAACTTACTTGTTTAGGTCAAGGCTAAGCAACTATCATGCACACGTTTACTTTGTGAAGTACTTTTATACTCGTGCACTCGAGGTGAGATCATAGTCCCATCTTTCAAACAACTTTTATGCTTTAAACTATGGGATGAGAAACATATACGTATCATACTTTTATACATTGAACACAAGTACGAAAATGAACATTCCACGTACGGGTTTGAACAAAAAGCCTCAATTCAATTATCATTAGTTACACTTGCAGGGTGTAAACGTGAACTTATATTATGTGATCACATGGGCTTGACGAGCCTCATTCGGACGGTTCGCTACCGTTAGCGGATGAAATATATTTTCGGGTCTAGTGTATGTTCTAACACTACGCAAAGGGTGCAAAACAGTTAAGTTTGATAATTGGGTGCCCGGGATACAAACAACAACTTTGGAATGCAAATGATTTTGATAATCATCTTATACTAAATCTTGTGGTTCAAATACAACGTTTACTAAAACACCTATGATTTCACCAACGTTTTTCGTTGACAGTTTTCTATATGTTTCTCAGGTTCATACTTGGCTATTTGATACATGCTTCTGCGTACACTCATACTTGCTTGGAGTCAAGCATGCATGCATACACTCTGATTTCTTGCTTGGGGTCAAGCATACATACATACATACGCTAGTGATAGCACCTTTGGATTCAAACATATTGTTTACATACTTACGCTATTTATAGCAACCGCGATTTTAAACTAATTATGTCGCAAGTTACCTCATTTATAATTTATACTTTTGCAAATTTAAAATTGTTGTCGAACGGTTTTGTAAACTAAACTTTGCAAGCATGATACGTTTCAAAAGAATGCGATATAATTTTGGTCAAACGAGTCTCATATAGGGACTACGACCACGTTTCGGGACCTCAGTTAGCGACGCCGTCAATGACGATTTTGGTCGGGTCGCCACAGATGGTATCAGAGCGTTGGTTGTAGGGAACTAGGATGTGCATTAGTGTGTCTGACAGAGTCGTTGGGACGCATTAGTGAATCTAGACTACAACCGGATAGTTAGCCATTGCATTCTGACATACATTTGCTATAGATAGCACTTACTTGACTACTTGTGCATTATACTTGAATCATTCTTAGGCAAACTTCTTGATGGTACCAAGCTTTCATCATACGAATCCGTATTCTGCCACTTTCTGGTAACACACGTAAATTCAAGATTCATACACGTATGGATGACGACGACTTCATTAGTCACACTTGTTCAGGAACTCTGTCTCCCGGATTGTTATTTGCCACCGTTTCAACTTACTATCGGTTTCCCACTGGTGTTTCTTACTATCTACTTTTTGGTGTTACTACCATCACTAATCTAGGTGAGTATCGTCATCAACATTTATCACTACGGTTGCGTGCTACTCGTTATCATGACTCGTTACTCTTTTCATACCTGAATACATTATTGTCTGACTTGAACCGCATTGACGTGAACAAACATTTATACACTTCCCTCGAGGAACGCTTCTTTAGAGTTGCAGAAATTCTTTCGATTTAATACGAGTCACGTTTGAGACGTCGTTACACTTTGTTCATTCTAGATCTTCACAGTTACACGAACTTAATGTTATGGAGTGATGTGGGAATGGAGGTATGAGTTAGCGTAATATAACGACACTCGATCAACGTGGTTATATTACGGTAAGCCATACCAAAGTTCTAATGACTCGTGATGGTGATTGGACTCGATCAACCTAATCACCACCATGTGCCATGTACATGACTTCATTTTTCTTGTTTGAATATCCAAAAACTCCGAGAATGTTGATAACAACCATACCAGGGACACATCTTCGATTATTGTCGAACCATACCCATGCTTCCGAAGGAATGACAAATTCTTTCATTTTTAAACATATGTTACACGTGTATACTATCTCGTTTTCGCACAGTTTTATCGACGAACTACGATATGCTTGTTATGCTCATATCGAGGCAGAAACTTCTCCCGCATTACACTCGTACTTTCGTATAAAGAAGCTTTCTACCTAAATTCTCAATGGAGAGAGAGACTCTTCACACTATACAATCATTCGCCACGAGGGTGAATAGTCCTAACGAACATTTTCGAAAATCGATAAATCTTCCGCGGCGCGAATTTCTTGAGAAACTTGTTCTATCTAACGTTTTCAAGTCCTAACAAACTTTTTCAAATATACCTTAAAGAAATGTACCTCGTTTTGGATCGAGATTCTCATTTCACTTCTAGATTTCGGAGTGCCTTACAAAAAGCCTCGGGACCACGCTTAAACATGAGTACAACACATCAACCACAACCCGACGGACCGAGCAAACATATGATTCAAACTTTGGAAACCATAATACGAGTTCGTGTTATCGACTTCAAATTTACTTGAGAAAAGTACTTGCCTTTAGTTAAATTCTCTTACTACAATAATTTTCATTCGAGTATTAACGTCACACTTTTCGAGGACCCGTATAGCCGTGAATGTCATTTTCTTAAATTGTTGAACCGAAGTAGGTGACAAGCGAACCACCGGACCCGAACTCATTCATGAAACAACCGGAAATTTTTTCAATTCCAGGAAAGGCTCAAGACGGCCCGTAGTCGCCAAAAGAGCCATACAAGGGTTAAACGTAAACCTCTCGAATTCCAAGTGGGAAACCGCGTAACATTAAAAGTCACACCTTGAAAAGGTGTAGTCCGTTTCGGAAACGTAGAAAGCTAAATCCGCGATATTTTTAGTCCTTTTGAAATTTTGGGGTGTGTTGTGCCCGTTGCTTACCGCTTCGAACTTCCGACTCAAACAAATTCCGTTCATCCTACATTCTGTGTATCAAACTTAAAGGCGTGTCTTGCGAGACAAGAACTTGTTATCCTCTTCGATGAACTTACTATCAATGATAAACCTCACTTCCAAGGAGGACCGGTTGAAACTATAAATCGTGGAACCAAACTTTAAACCAACGTAAAATCGCGACTGTCGAAGTTCGTTGAAATACCCGAGGGAGTACCTTCACTTATTCGTAGAACCGACAACGCAAGATCTCGAGGAAGAAACAACGACTACTACTTTCAACTAAATTTCGGGACGAAATTTCTTTTAAGGTGTAGGTAATGTAACATCCCGCGTTTTTCCGTTAAATTTATTTTTAACACTATCTTTTTTTTAAATAATACCTTTCGTTATTTAAATTCGTAGTTTCCGTTGACCAACGTTCTTAATTTTCCCGTTATTTAATTATAACATCACTCGTTTACTCGAGCGTTTTTAAAATATTCGTTTGGTTAATTCCCGCACCCGCTTTGAAACTTGAGGGACCGAGGTTGCCAAGTGGGCAAACTAGTTGACTAGGTCAACTAGTCAACCCACCTTATCCATCCATTCATTTCACCTCCCACCTTCTTCCTCTTTTCTCTCTACTTCCCTTTCATGAACTCAAACACCCATCTTCATAAAATCATCATCTAAATCCGGATCGAGAAGCAAACTTCAAAACAAATTACATTTTCGTGATCCTCTCTTCATCCTCTACATTTTGGTACAAATTTCTTCACATTTGGGTAACATTTCTAAAACTCTAGATTTTCTCTAAATTCGTTTTATATACTTGAAATGGTGTTAGTTAGTGTCTATGGCTCGTGTATAACATGAATATATGTTTTGTTTGTTCGATTTGTTGATCTGAGTAACTAGTTTGAACACTTGAAAATGGGTTTGCTTAATCTTTGATTTTGGAAGATTAAAGGTTGTTAAATTGTTAAAGTTCATGTTTTAATTGTGTTACTAGTATCACTAGCTTCATTTTGATGTGTAGGTTGTTTTAGAAAACTTCATAAACTTGATTATTGGTTTTGGTGGATTTGGGTTAGGGTTTGATGAACTTGAAATGAACTTTTGATGCTTTGAATGACATGAAATGTTATTTGTAAGTGTTAGGTTGTATTGTATGCTTGATCACCTTCGAAACGGCATATCATTCATATAAATTGGTTGCCGAATCATCGAATTTCATTTATGAACTTGAGTGCATTTAATGAGGAGCTTTGAATGTGATTTTGGTTGTTGTAAAAGTAAATGTGATGGATGAAATGTGTTTAGTTGTTTTCCTTGTCAAAATACCTTTCCGATGATATAAGATACATGCTTTGGTTGTTTGCGGGTCATAAATGGTGATTGGTTGAAGTTAGGTTCGTGCATAAAACTTAAAAACTGCCAGAATTCTCTGCACAGGTAATGGCGCGGCACGCCATATACCCGCGCGGCGCGCCAAAGTGGTCTGTCCAACTTTGTCGATTTTTGAATAATGTTTGCTACGCTACGCACCTCCGATTCACATGTAACTTGTTCTAACATGCTCATATATGATTAAAAACCTCAGAAAAATAGTTCGGGACCCGACCCGAACGTGTTGACTTTTCGTTGACTTTGACCGACCGAAGTTCGACTTTTTGTCAAACTTAACCAAATGATTGTGCAATCTTCCTAACTTGTTTCTATACTTGTATCTTGCATGAAACTTGACAAATTGATTCACATGCTATATTTAATCGAGTCGTAACGAGCCATAGGACTAATTGAACACATTTCGCCCGATCTTGTGACGTAACCGGTTAATTAATACAACTTTCTTGTTTAGGTCAAGGCTAAGCAACTATCATGCACACGTTTACTTTGTGAAGTACTTTTATACTCGTGCACTCGAGGTGAGATCATAGTCCCATCTTTCAAACAACTTTTATGCTTTAAACTATGGGATGAGAAACATATACGTATCATACTTTTATACATTGAACACAAGTACGAAAACGAACATTCCACGTACGGGTTTGAACAAAAAGCCTCAATTCAATTATCATTAGTTACACTTGCAGGGTGTAAACGTGAACTTATATTATGTGATCACATGGGCTTGACGAGCCTCATTCGGACGGTTCGCTACCGTTAGCGGATGAAATATATTTTCGGGTCTAGTGTATGTTCTAACACTACGCAAAGGGTGCAAAACAGTTAAGTTTGATAATTGGGTGCCCGGGATACAAACAACAACTTTGGAATGCAAATGATTTTGATAATCATCTTATACTAAATCTTGTGGTTCAAATACAACGTTTACTAAAACACCTATGATTTCACCAACGTTTTTCGTTGACAGTTTTCTATATGTTTCTCAGGTTCATACTTGGCTATTTGATACATGCTTCCGCGTACACTCATACTTGCTTGGAGTCAAGCATGCATGCATACACTCTGATTTCTTGCTTGGGGTCAAGCATACATACATACATACGCTAGTGATAGCACCTTTGGATTCAAACATATTGTTTACATACTTACGCTATTTATAGCAACCGCGATTTTAAACTAATTATGTCGCAAGTTACCTCATTTATAATTTATACTTTTGCAAATTTAAAATTGTTGTCGAACGGTTTTGTAAACTAAACTTTGCAAGCATGATACGTTTCAAAAGAATGCGATATAATTTTGGTCAAACGAGTCTCATATAGGGACTACGACCACGTTTCGGGACCTCAGTTAGCGACGCCGTCAATGACGATTTTGGTCGGGTCGCCACAATTGACGGGTATTCGAGAGGTCACGGGTTCGAGTCCCGATGATGGCATTTTTTTAAGCCTTTTCCTTTGGAGGTAGCTACTACTACTACTACTACTACTACTACTACTACTACTACTACTACTACTACTACTACTACTACTACTACTACTACTACTACTACTATTACTATTATTATTATTATTATTATTATTATTATTATTATTATTATTATTATCTTTATTATTGTTATTATCTTTATTATTGTTATTACTAATTATAATTATTGTTACTAGTATTATTATTATTATTATTATTATTATTATTATTAAAAGTATCATTATAATTATTAGCATTATCATTATAATTATTAGTATTATCATTAAGTATTGTTATTATTATTATAGTTATTATTATTATTACTACTAGTATCAAGTATTATTATCACAAATTATTATTTTCATTATCATTTTATTGTTAAAATGAGTATTTTTATTATTATTAGGAACTATTGTTATTATCATTTTCATTAAAAACTACTATCATTATAATAATAATAATAATAATAATAATAATAATTATTATTATTATTATTATTATTATTATTTTTACTACTAATATCATTATTATTATTACTATTACTATTTAAGATATTACAAAAATTATTAATATCATTACTATTGTAAACATATAAGATTTTTATTATTTTTATTATTAGTATTATAAGAACTTTAATTTTTACTATTATTATTATTTTTACATTATTATGATTAATATCATTCTTACTACTAGTATTATTATTGTTATTACAAAATAATACAACTATTTATTCATTATCATTATTAATATTATTTGATCAAATAAATACTTATATATATAATATATACAAGTATGTATATAGAAATATATAACAATTGAAATAATATATATAAACTTATTCGATTACAAGTATATGTGTTAATATATATACTTGATATAGGTTCGTGATTCCGAGGACAACTCTGCACTTGTTCAGTGCCATCATACACATATTTACTACAAACTATCGTATCGTATCGTGAGTTTTCATAGCTCCCTTTTTATATATATTTTTTGGGCTGAGAATACATGCGCAACTTTTATAACTGTTTTACACGTTAGACACAAGTACTCAATTATTATTTATGCTATTACGTGCTTTGTCATGCTAAATCCTTGCCGTAATAACGTTAATTGCTGAGGTATAAGATGCAAGCTTAGTTATTGTGAGTAGCGCTACTGAGAGTGACGTCTCTAGTCAGTTGACCGTTGGCCTTTGGCCACATAATAATGATTCAACGACATGAATAACAAGTGTCACTGGGTAACTTTGTTTAGTCGCGATATTACAAACATCAACTCTTTCTTGATATATTTGATATTAATCAACTTTAAACCGAAATCTTGTGGTCTAATGCTATAATGAACTATTAATTTATGATAAACCTATGAACTCACTCAACCTCGTGTCTACTTTTTAAGCATGTTTATTCTCAGGTACTTAAATATTGCTTCCGCTGTGTATTTGCTAATTGAAAGCCACATTACAACGAGTCATTCATGGATAATTTGAAAGACTTGCATTTGCTAATTTGATGATGATTGCTTGCTATGAATGAAGACTTCATTACATATCATATCAATTAAAGACATTTAATGCGTTGTTCATTAAATACAAGCTAATGACTATTTATCTTCCGCTGCAAAACTCAACAAATGTAATAAAACGCCTCATATAGAGCCGTTCTCATTATACGATTGCTTGATTTGATATATTAGTCACAAATACCCCAAGCCCTATTTGGGGGTGTGACACAAATTACAAGCTTTTGCCATACACACCCTTAAAATTTAAAAATGCTTTGAATAAATGTAAAAAATATTTTAAATAATCAAACTCTAAATTATCTCGATTCATCTTTAGAAACCTCAACTTCGTATGAATAATTCCCTTTTACATTTTTACTATATACTTGTCTCGCTCAGGTAAGTGCTCCGTAGACATTGCTAAAATTCTCATTTGGACCTCAAGGTCCTTGTGTTTGTAGTAACCTTCTTTATTAAGTCTGGTGTCTTCAAACATTGATGTGATCGACTGATCAAAATGACTCGCGAGATGAAGCAGCAAAACTGAATGATGTTTTGGGGATATAGCTTTTCGTGCTTTTCCCTCATTACGTGGGAACGGATCGCTAACAAATTACAGTGGTGTTTGCGTTTTTGTCAACTTATTCCTATAGTTGTTCATCAAGACCTCAGTTGACATGTTCGTTGTATTTTGGAAGGTAACGACGACTTGAAAACTAGAACGAGACTTAAATACTTTTGTTTGTCTTTCGGAAAGAACCAAGCTGCATAATTGTCGAACGACATCATGTTTATTAGGTAACTTGAAAGTTTATGGTCAGAAGATAAAATATTTTAAACATGTTTAATGTTAGAAAGTGTCTTGAACCTAAACTTAGATGATCTACTTGTAGAATTGAAGGGCTAAAACCGACCATTGATTAAAGTCCTGGGCGTGCACTGAAAGATCAAATTTGATCTAGAAAATGTCCATAGTCGTCCGATAAATAACAAAAAACTTGATATAAGGTTCATATTTGTTCATGGTATTCTATTTTACATGTTTGCTAAATTTAACTCACAAATTCGCGGGATCATAATATAAACTACCATCAAATGTATTTCAATACATTAACAAATTAAAATTTCTAGAAGTGCATAACATTTTCACTAATGGAATCAACAAGGGGTGTATCTTCTACGCTGCTGGGGGATCCATCAACTTTTAATTTTTAACGCAATTACATTATTGCAACATGGTATACAATGGCGACTCCACTTGGAGTCAAGTGGGGTCAAAAGACCCCATTAAATAAATTTTTTATGTATAAAATACTATTAAAATTGTATAGGACACCACTAAATTTATAAATATGACCCCATATATTTTAAAAATCATTGATTTGTATGGAAGTAAATGGCTATTTTTTATGAAATTTTTTTTAGAAAGTACCACTCAAATTGAATGGGACCCATTGAATTTACATCCAAGAATCGCCACTGATGGTATATGAACGTGTGATAGGAGGGTCCTAGTCTTCTTATATTTGAGTAAATAATCAAATTTATAGCTTTTTAGTTAAGTACTTTGAACTTTTGAAATAAATTAAAGTTCACATAAAAGAGGTTTGATTAAAATGGAAAAGACTAGCGCAGTTTAGTTTATCAACAATTTATTTTAGGGTTAAAGTCATAAATAAGCCATATACTTTCAGTTTTGTCCCAATGTAGACTATATACTCCAAAAAATACCAATGTATGTTATATACTCTTAAAAGTTGTATCGATGTACACAAATTTAACAAGTTACCTGCTGAACCGGTAAAGTTAATTATTTAACATTTTTTTTTTTGCATTTTATATGGCTACAAATAGGTCATATACTTTCAGTTTTGTTCCGATGTAAGCTATATACTTTCACTTTTGTTCCGATGTAGGCTATATACTTTCAATTTTGTTTCGATGTATCACTAACGTCATTCTCCATGTAGGATGCTACGTCATCGTCATTCTCCATATTAGTACACTTTATGAAAGTATATAGCCTACATTTGGTCAAAAATGAAAGTATATGACTTATTTATGCCTTTAACCCTTTATTTTATCTTTTTTAGCATTTGATTTGTTGACAATTTATTTCATCTTTTTCGTATCACTCGGACATTATCACCGGTTAGAATTTAAACAAACTTAGAATGTAAAATTTACACTTTAGTCTCTGTACTTGATATATTTACATTGCTACCCTGAACATATTTACATTCGGAACCTTTGGCTTTTGTTTACTCTGATATTGTGGGAATATTTAAGCGCCATAGCACTAGACCACCTTCATTTTGTTCATTGCTGCACTAAACCTTTGACTTTTGTTCCCGACAATATAATAGATACAATTTGCATACACTAGATTACATAAATCAGGGTCTCTACATAAAACAAAAGTAAAAATAAAAAATTTATACACTTGTATAGAGTAAATATTTAAGGCATAAACTGAAAAGAAATTTGTCTCACTTTATATAAGGTTTTTGTTAACGTATATATAATGCTGCAGAACCCAATATGATTCGTATTCGCAACGTTCGGAATGCGCTTTGAAGTTCATTATAGGCTGCATTTGATTGATCGCTACGTGTTCACAAACATGTCCACACGGCCGTTGGATTAGATTTCGTTAGTAAAGTTGCCTTTAGATTAAGTGTATATAAAATGTCACTTTTTATTGGCTCCTGCACAATTGATACTAGGAGCTATGTGGATGTGGATTATTGGGCCTTCGTCCTTGGTCCGCAAGTCTTCTCATAAGGTTAAGAACGGTAGGAACAATCTTGGCTGATAATGCGAAAATTCCTGGTAGCTGAAGAGCCGAAACAAAACAAAAGAAAAAAGTCAAACGAAAGATGTTGATATTAGTGACTCCTTATCATGTAGATGTGTCAAAATGAACGGGTTGGACAACTATTGATACCACTTAGGATCCCATGAGAGATAAAAAAAAAAAAAACCATTTGAGAAGTTTTATGATTTAAGAATGGATTTTGTTAAGGGTTATCATTAACATGCATTAAATCAATTGTACATAACAGTTATCAATTACTTTTTAACTGGTGGAAATTGTACAATAATATAATGCATCTTAATGACAACCACATTTGCAAAATCCTTTAAGAATACACATAGGGATACTTTGATATTTATCATATTACTATGAAGTTCTTTTTTTCACCCATTTGCCCTGTTAGAGAAAGAAAAAAAAAACATAACCCGAACCGACACATTTGGAGGTTGTGGGTTCAAGTCTCATTAGGAGACAATTTGTGTATACGTATGATTGTACATATTATGTGAGGTAGGGTGTCAGATTGTTGTTATAAAATAAATTATAAAATACTCACAAAGCCATGTCGAAATGCAGAAGCTATGTCTAGTTGAACCCACAAAGCTTTCATGAGCAAATAGCTGACAAAAATCAAAATCAGATACAACGGGTTCCTGCAAATTAAAACGACAGGGGAACATTTAGTCACGACGTAATAAAAATATAGACATAAGATAAAGCAGAAAGAACCTTAAAAGAGTCATGAATTCATTGAAACCCAAGATAAACAAGGCAGCAATAGCCCATGGTGGTGGTAACCAGTTGCTACTTCGCTTGTTAGCTTCCTGAAAATCATAACACAAAATGTACATCAACTACACGATATATAACATAAAAAATGAACTTATCATGTGATTTTATATAGTTATAGACCATAAAACTTAGTTCAAGTGCGTTATGACCCATAGATGTGTACTTATTTTCATCTGTTCACTTATTATGACCCATGCATGTGTACTGTGATGCCAAAACTTCTAGTTACTTAAATATATTACTAAATACTAAACGCAATTATATTAAAGCCATATTTCTGTTTTTCAACTGTTAAAAAATAAATCATCAAAATTAAAGATAATATTAAGAGGGACACCATAATTGTAAACATGCCTGGGCAGAAATAGCTTGAGTGACGGTATATTCTGTCTCTTTTTGAAACTGGCTCCACAAAGATTTGCACTGAATAGGCGTAATCAATGTCTTTGTTGCTGGGACCTGGTATAAACAAATAAATTTCCATAACACCTTGCAAATAAAATCATAAAAAATAACTAAAAATTGCATCTACGTAGAAAAAAAAAAAAAAAAAAAAAAACTTTTGTGAGTTTAATTCAAACAATAGTACTTCTTTTAGTTCGATACATACAATAGCAAAAAAAGGTAAACTAAGAATGTGTAATTATTACCTTCAGCTTATTAAAAAAAAAAAAAAAAAAAAAAAAAAAAAACTGCTTTAGTAGGTCGTATGAACTAACTATACAATTTGAGCAACTTTAAAGTTTAAACCAATATGAAATTTTAGATTTTAGAGATAGAGTACAACCCAAATAAGACTATTCATAAATAAATGGGTCAAAATTGCCACCTCTGACAACATTCATAATTGATACCTTATTCCAGGTGCTCGAGGCCAACGGGTCATTTGAAGTTGTATTCACCGCAGCTACTGGATCCAACAGAGATAAAACTAGGGTTTCCGCAATCTTATCAACATCTCCATCCAAACGAATTGCAGCCAACACAGATAACAACTTTAACGACTGAAAGTTTGAAAATTGATCAATAAATTAATCACGTATAATATGTTACCACTACAAGAATTTACTATTGTCTAATGTGTAGATTCTTACAGCAGTGCGAGCTGTTTTAGTAATTGCTCGAATATCTTCCTTTCCAGTCCAAACTCGAGGCATTTGATCATTATCATGATTAAATATGCTTATAAACCTGTGCACGGTTTTTAAGATAATCACGTAAGAGTAAGAATATTTCCATCTAATACAACAATCATAAGTATAGGAAAATGGGCATAACATGTTTGGTCTGAACAAGTCATTTATTAGTACCGGATAAAATGACTAGTTGACTTGATCCAGAAACACTCTTTTGAAATGAATATAGGTAAAATTTATTGGGTCGAAATTACCACCTCTTACGAGGTTTACAGTAAAAAAGGTCAATACCTCTCTTTCATGAGATACAAAGCTCGGCCGGCTTCTTCTTTAGCTTTCTTTTCAACCAAGTCCCGTGCATAATTCTCGAGTTCTTTAAGGAGCTCCTTTTTGGAGTCTTCTTTCATTTCAAAGCCCGAGAGTGCAGTCGAACACTCGTTGACGGCGTTTTGAGTCTCTCGTTGATAAAGTTTTTTAATTGCGGGCCAAGTATCATCTTTACTCGCTTGAAGAAGAGATTCAACTGGTCCATATAATGCCTCCTTTAGTTTTGACTGCAGAAGAATTTATACAAATGATACATATTCTAATTCTAATTCTAATAGTTTTTCAAATTAAAAAGGTAAAAACTTTAAAGCTATTTCTTTATCGATTAGTTACCTCATGTCGTGTGGAAAGATCAGATAGTTTCGCATTACGAACATCAGCAATATGTGCATCAAGATCATTTGAAAGCTTTTCCATTTCTTTAGATGAATCCCACTCAACTTGTTTGATAATGGCACCTATATTATTAATTAGTAAAAAACTAAGAATTTTTTAATGTCGAAAGTAGGGTCAACCTAACTTGATCCATTACATCCTTATCGAAATGGAAAAAGTACATGTTTTGACCCGTTACATAACCTGCCAATTTTGCCACCACTTAAGAGTTGTCATAAGCAACTTGTATGTAATACCTTCACATTGTCCATTAAATAGTTTCATGATTGACGCTTTGCAATTACGAGCCGCTACTGCAAACCCTTGTCCTTCACTCAAAGCGCTATCAAATGCTTTATTGAATTTTTCCAGTGTCTCAAACCTTATGTGTTGCAATGTTAATTGGTAGGCCGGTTGAACAATCTAATAAATAGTATACAACGAGCAATGAGGAGAAGGGATAATATGAAATATATACATATACATATACATATATATGTTATAATAAAAATTATAACATAAGATTTTTAAGCTTGTTTATGTCATTGTTTAAAATAATAGTTGAAAATACAAGCGAACATTATTGATGCAAAGAAAAGTATAGAGTTTAAGAAGGTTTATGAGATATATCATTTAACGTTACGGTAAATATATAAAGCTTTAAAACTAATAACAAAATGCAAAAGGCAGCAGAGGAACATTACTTGCAACAATTTCTCTTCCATCTGCTTTCTCTTTGCAGTCCTAACATCTTTCTCAAAAAATATAGTCTCCTCATCGTATCTGCAAAAGGAATTCGTCAGAAATACATGTTAGCGCAACAAACTATGTGAAATCTTGTTTAAATTTAAGGGGATATATAATATATAAATTAGTTATATGCACAAGAAAAATAAGAAAAAGGAACATAAGAACCAAGAACTTTTCTACCAACTTCATATGTGTACAAATTAACTAAAAACGAAAACATATTCTAGTATATATGTGCATATACCCTGAAAAACAAATCTCAAGCATTGAACTAAGCTTTCTTCCAAAATCTGGCACTAATTGAGACTTCACAGCATCCTCTAGATCGCACCACTCCTGCAAAAAAATGAAAAATTAAAAAAAATAAAAAATAAGTTCCAATAACCTAAGGGAAGGAAATCAATACGAGTAACAGACATAAGAATAAATGGACCTTGTTTGTAACAAAAGCGGTAAATTTCTCTATAGCAATTTCTTCACATCGAACAGTGGCCACCATCACCTGCATTAGCATCAATGGCACGTATCATGAACAAAAACATAGATTTTTCGGGGAAAAAAACGTAGAATATTCTAGAAGACTTAAAAGGTGATATTAAATTCTAAATTACCTTGTGAGCAGGCAAGTCAAGGTCTCGATTCTCCTTGATAACTTTCCAGATCTGTTCTGCACTAAAAGAGAAACCCGAAGCAGGAACAACTCCTTGCCTATCACCGGCAAGTCCTCCGGGTGCAATAGAATGGTGGAATCGTTGCCTCAAGTTGCCGACCTTACATTTCAAAAAGTATTTAATTAAACTGTTAGCTGAACTATAGGTATATGGTAAACAAACCTTCAATCTATTCTGAGTTTTGCAGTAACTATTAGAGGTGGTAAAATGGGCTGATCAGATGAGTTGATTAACGGGTCATGTCGGAAGTCTCAAACAATTTGGGTTGCGGTGACCCGTGAACACTTTTTATTCAACCTTTAGAAATTCATTGATAGTTAATGAGTTATATATTATATGATTGCAAAAGCAAAGTTATAAAAAAATCTGAACTTTTTTCAGTATAGCATTTTAGGAGGTTTTACGCATTTGAAAACTATGGGATGATTTTTCACCTATATGACCCCCTTGTAGCAAAATCGCTTACCTTAGCTAATATGACCCATTATAGCTATAACAAGACCAGAATTGGCCTATTTATATACAAATGGGTTGAGATTGCCACCCATTTTAATTATGAATGTATTTTCTCTTGGTTGTAAATTTTCTTAAAGCTCACATTTAAAGATCAATATAGCCATAGGCATAAACTATTTGAACAAATATGATATTCTAAGTGCCATGCATACGAAATGCAACTTTTCCTTTCATACAGAATATATTCTACCTGCTCTTTAAATTGCTCTTCCTTCTCTTCGTAACTAGAAAGAGCAACAACTTCAATCTGGTCAATTCATCAACAAGTTAATTAACATTAATAGTAACCATAATTAGACACGATAACTTGATTATTAGATATAGTTAATAATTAGCAGACAGCAAAAAACCAGTATGTTCGGTGTCTTACATTGAAAAATGTACTCAACGGTGTTTCTTTGTGGGCTTCTGGCTTGGGAACAGAATCCCATATCTATGACCAACAAAGGCTTTCATATTCAAAACGTTCGTTCATAGGTAAAAGTTATGGTACAGATAGACATAAGTTTAATAAATTTACCTTTTGAATATCTTCCCTCAAGACGGGCTCTAAATTTTCCAGGGGCGTCTTGAAAGAAACAAAATAAAAATCTTGTCAGTATATGAAACACAGCCCAATACCTGTTTATAAGTATATATGGGTCGACATTTCTACCCCTAAGTTATACAACGGTCTACAACCCAATCGACCCGTTTATAAGTATATGGGTCGACATTGCCACCTCTAGGTTGATAAACGATAAACAAAACTATGTTGATAAATAGACCGCTTACCCTTGTTTTATCACGTATTACAAAAATCAACGTTGTTTTGCGTGGACTAAATAATCTCATCATAACCTGAAATGGAGAAGAAACAACATGTTAACTTTATGAAAATTTACAAGCAAATATAAGAACAAAGCTCTATAGACTACATATACCTGGAATACGGTTTTCAGTAAAGGCTTATTTGCAGCATGCTCACGACCAATATCATGGCACCACCTAAACAACATATATTTTCATCACTCAAAAATTATAATACAAAACTTGCAAAATCCACGTAAAAACTGTATATTTGAGATGTCATTACACATACATGTTTATAAGTACTATGTCTGAAACGGCAAGCGCGAAAAGTGCACTTTGTTTTTCAAAAGCAGTATCATCCTGAAACATTTAACAAATTACTAAGCTGCAAGCAATAACACTGCTTATTTTCCCCCATTTATTTCCATTACAAAAAAAATAATAGTAATAAAAATATCAATTTTTAAAAGAATTTAGAATGCAACCTCGCCTCGTTCTCTTCCATCGGTACCCTCGAGATCCATTACAATAGTGCAAGGCTCAATACCAGCACATCTAGCCATCCATATACCTTTGGTGGTCTGTGACCTGAAAAAAAAACACAAATTGGTCACTTTGCTAAAATGAGGTCAGCAAAATGAATAAATATAAATATAAATAATAAATAATAATAATAACAAAAAAAGAGTAGAAACTTGCCTTCCCTTAAATGCATCCATTTCTTTAAAATTGGTATGAAATAGATGATTTAAAAGTGTGCTCTTTCCTGTCCAGTTCATATAAGCATTAAAGATTTCATTTCGATTTGGCATTAATAATAACATAATATTTATAATTTAATTGTGTAACGTGACATTGAAACTTGCAAACAAGAATCTATACCGCTACTTTGCGGGCCCATGATAGATACAACTGCGTAAGAAAGACCACATTCACCGAGTTTTACTTCCTTTATGAATTTGTCAAGTCCTGATACATTAAAAGTCCCATCTCCGTCTATAAGGTGGGTTGAACAACAATTGGCAGCTTCGCCTGTAACACACACATAGCTGTCAAATGATCATACTTGATCTATATATTTTACTATAGATCATTTCATTTAATATTATCAGTGAACCATTCTATTTGAAACATAAAAACAAACAGGTTCAATTGTACCAAGCAACATTTGGCCCAACCATATCAGTAGCTCCAGGTCTCATTTGTTACAAGAAAATAAACAGACCAAAACCTCTGAAAAACATCATTCATAAAAAGAAAAGAAGCATCAACTATATAAGATCAAACTACACACAATACTGTCATATTAGTCATTGTATTCAATGGCTTGTAGCTCGGTTGATAATGAATTGGGGCATATTTTTTGTCATAAATAGCATAAGGTCACCGGCTATTTAGTGAGTCTTCACATTATACATTATGGATACGCAGCTAATTATGGACCGTTCGGTGTTGCCGGTTATAACCTTTTGCCACAAATATTAAACGTTGTACTAATTTTTGCTCCTATGTAGATATTTTTTGGGTTATTTTTGTTACAATTTGGTCATGAAAATCAATGTTAAGCCTCCTCGTATAATTAGATGAACAAATGGAGACACAAACACTTCTAATGAACAAAACTAACCACAAAAATGCACTTTTAATAACCAAATCAGAACAAAGTAACTACACGTATTCTATTTTGTGTAATTGGCCCCGAATGTGATCATTGTAGCCTACATTTATTACATGCTTATTTTCGTCTCATTGATAACACAAACAACCAACATTAAAATAACGAAAATAAAATCTCTTAATTACAGAAAAATCGACATATTTCATTTTGTAATCGTGCATTTTGTTTCCATATTGATAACGATAACATCCATACAAATAAGCTAGAAATTAACCGCATTACCCATGGAATAGTTTCCTGTATTGAATCAAAATGAGATGATGGTTTAATACTTGAATGATCAATAGGGGAAATTTTTTTTAGAATTTTTTGTTTTCGATTTTGCTTATAAGCGGGGAATTGATCCTCCTGATCTTTGAGTAGAATAATGTTGGTAAAAGAAATTGAAGGTAAAAATACTTTTAAAATTTTTAAAGGTCATTAAGATTCTGAATTAACACACGATAATCTTGACCCTTCAATATTCAATATGATAACCAATTTAATTTTAACCATTAATCGAAACTTTTAGGAATGGCTATGTATATACGAGTGAAATGATCCGTAGAATTACGATTTATTTAAACGAAACAATTTAATAACATGTTTAGGTATTAAGTGAATGTAAATGTAAAAGTCATTTAGTTTAATAATCCGTGGAACCACAGATTCCGACTAAAAAATTTGTCGTTATTTCTAAACACATATTTAGCTACTTAACTTGGTTTGAATAAATGAACCACATTTATTCTCCCACCACCATCCTCTAATTTTCATCACGGTTATTATTTTCCTTGTCATAAAAGCCTACATTTCAACTTTTTTTGAGACATGTATGTTTCGCATACATATGTAACGTAATTAATTTCGTAAAAAAAACTCATATTTGAATAACAATAATATAATCATTATAATAATAATAATAATAATAATAATAATAATAATAATAATAATAATAATAATAATAATAATAATAATAATAAAGTTTGTTTAAAAATTGAGTATTTATAATTATAATAATAGTTATTAGTAATAACAAATGTATCTTGAAATTTTTTTAAAAATTAAAACACAATTGTTATTTTATGAAGATTGTACAATATGCTTCAAAGTTCGTACATGTGTTTATGGAATATTTTCTAAAAGACTGTCCAATTTATTTTAAAGTTTGTACATATGGTCATGGGGTGTTTTATCATACGGTTGTACATAATGCTTTAAATATAGTACATATGGTTATTGAAAGTTTTACCATAAGGTTGTACATAATGCTTCAAATATTATACATATGGTAGTTTTTCATTTATTATTATATTGTGTTTTTTAATTAGAATTAATTAATTAATTATTTCTAAATTAATTAATAATGACATCATTATTAAACAAAATTAAAGGATAATTAGTGAAATGATGGTATTATCATTTTAGAGGTTTATATATATATATATATATATATATATATATATATATATATATATATATATATATATATATATATATATATATATATATATAGTGTTTTAATCAAGAGGAGAGTACTTTTTTTTAGGGGAATTGGAGGAAAGTAATTATTTTTCATTTTTTATTTCAAGCATTAAGATCACATGAATGTTTTGTTTCTTAGTTTTTTAAGGCGTTAGAAATTTGGATTTAGAAATTAGGGTTTAGAAATTAGGGGGTTAAAAATTAGGGTTTAGCTATTAGGTTTAGAAATTAGGGTTTTGGGTGGGTATAGGGTTCAGAAATTAGGGTTTAGATTTAATTTTTAACACGAACGGTTTAGAGTTTATGATTTGGGGTTTTGAGTTTTGGTTTTAGGGACTAAACTCAAAACACTAAACCATAAACTCTAAACTCTAAACCCAAAACACTAAACCATAACTCTAAACTCTATACTCTAAACCCAAAACATTACTCATGATGAATGTTATCATTTATTTCTTCGAGCGATTTCCTATCAAAATAATAACATTTGTCACAAAGTGTCTTTTTTAAATGTTCATATATTCATGTGATCTTAATGCTTAAAAAAAAATTCAAAATAACTAAAAAAAACAATTACTTCCCCCTAAAAAGTGTTTTTCTCTTAATGATGACCCCCCCCCCACACACACATACTGTAACGACCCGTCCTAATTCATCTGGACGAAGTCATCAACATTAGGTTCCATTGCGATGATCGACTCCAAGTAATGTCCTTAAAATGAGCAAATGCACAGCGGAAGACTTAATTCGTACCTGAGAATAAACATGCTTAAAAGTGTCAACCAAAAGGTTGGTGAGTTCATAGGTTTATCATATACAATCATAAAAATTCAGTAATTTTGATAGACCACAAGATTTCAATTTCATAAATATATGTACACTCGCAAGTGTATAAAAGTATTCTATAAGTTGTTGAGCGTTTCAGTAACCATACTTAACAATTAATGTGGCATATTCCCTTTATTATGAAATCTCCCTACACTGTACCAAGTGTAGTAAAAACGAAGTACTATGCAACCGTTTACGATACTAGAGCGACTAGCCCGGTTGGGGTGGTCAAACCCGATAGATCTATCAATAGGATTCGCGCTTACATGTTCTTCCAACATGTAAATATTAGTTACCAAGCTATTAGGGAAGATATGCAAAGTGGTACAACTCAACGTAGAATATATTTTAAGTACTTGTGTCTATTTCGTCAAACATAAAAGCAGCGCATGATTCTCAACCCAAAAATATATATTGCAAAAGCAATTAAAAGGGAGCAAATGAAACTCACCATACTGTACTTTGTAGTAAAAAATACATATGACGACATTGAACAAGTGTAGGGTTGGTCTCGGATTCATGAACCTATATCATTAATGTATATTAACACATATATTTGTAATCGAACAAATTTATATATATTATATCTTAGTTTATATGTTATATGTATTTAATTTGTATATATTTAAAATGATTAATATTTATACATGTAGATATCTTAATATGTATATTAGTATTGTATCAATAATTTGTTATTTGTAATATTTATAAAAATAATGTTAATATGTTTAGTATATAATTATATGTAATATAAGTATAATATTTATTTGTTATAAAAATAATAATAAAAATGATAATTGAAATAATAATGATAATTAAAATGATAGTTTTTAATAATAATGTGAATTAATAATAATAATAATATTAAAAATAATAATGTTTTTATATAAAAATCATTTCAATAATAATAATAATAATAATAATAATAATAATAATAATAATAATAATAATAAAAATAAGTTAATAAATGAACTACCTTTAAATGCTCAAAAAAATAGTAAACCGCCCATGCCGGGACTGGAACCCGCGACCCCTTGTTCACCGCTAACACCCCTAATGATTGGGCTGTCGCCCATTTATCTGATTTAAAACAGAAATTGTTTGTATAATACCCGTATTATTTGCTCTCCCTTATCTTCTCCTTCACCATCAGAATTGAGTCGACAGCTTAACCAGGTTTTAATTTTTACCATTTAGATTTGGTAACTGAATAATAGAACTCGTATTAATTTATTTAAATTATCAGAAATCAAAAGAAATCGAATAAAAATTTATAACAGGTACGCAAAAACATTTTTAAACTCAAACATCAAAATCAAGATTTAGGATGTTTTAGATTACAATCATTGAATGAAAAATGTTCTAAATCAATTGTATAAACTTTTTGAATCCTTAATTTTACTTGAAATTTAACAGAAAACTCAAATTCGATTGAAGAACAATCGTTGACCTTTTCAGTTCTAATCTTTGACTCGAAAATTTCTTACTCGATAATACAAATTGGGACTTGATATTTTGCAGGTTGTTTAAGTAGTCAAATACTAACAAAACTGCATTCGAAATTTTGGAATTCATTAAGAAATCGAGGTGTTTGGAAAATTAAATTAAAACAGGGCAGGTAACTGTGTTCCTGCTCGTATTTTGTTTAATTTGACAATTTAGGGCTGTAAAAATTGATAATTGATATTGAGGAGGTAATACTGATTGAATGTCGTTGTATCTTAATGTAAGTGCATTGTTTTATAGCAACCTGTGTGTCGACTGTCAATTAAAGAACATAAATGAATCAAAAAATAAAAATAAAGGTTGAAATTGAGTTATAACAGAATTTGGATTATACTCCTGGTTGGTTTGTGACTCGTACAAATTTAGAGACAGAAAGGACCAATTATTCACAGTATGAAAGCTACAAGGAACTGACTCCATTCTAGTACACGTTGTTTGATTATAAATAATATTAATAATTATAATTATAATTAATAATAACAAATAAATAATAATAAGTAATAATACTGACTCCATATCTATATATCTGTATGTTTCGCATACATTTAAATTTATATCTGTATATATATATATATAACTGTGTTTATATATTTGTTTTAAATTCTTAATTTTGGAATTTAACAACTATAATTATATTAATACTATTAATAATACTAATAATAATAATAATAATATTATTGATATAGGAATTAGCAATGATAAATAATAATATGATAATATTAATTCTAATAAAAATGATATTTTTTTTGTAATAATAATAATAAATAATTATAACAATAATTAAAATTGTATCTTTAATTACTCTTATAATAATTTTTCTGTTTAACATCTTAAATTTACATATCATAACATTGCTATTAATAATACTGATTTTGATATTAATATCAATATTGATAATAATAATGAAAGTAATAATAATATTATTAGTGTTGGGATTTAACAAGTTCATAATATACTTAAACCATTTTAAGAATTAAGAAAGCGGAAGCATGTTAATTACCAATTTTAGACTTGTTAAACTTTAACCAATTAAAGTTAAATCCCAATTAGGATCAAGTTATGAAACATACTTACAAACTACAAGATAGATAAGAGATTATACCTTCTCCAAGCTATGTAGTTGATGATGAAGATGATGATGAAGAATAGAGCTTCAAATGGATGAAACCTCAAGTAGTTATACCCCAAACTTATGCACCAACACCTAGCCTTAGTTAGGATTTATAAACACTTGAATTATACTTGCAAAAACCAAACTTTGAACCCTCTTTTCTTCCCTAAAAGTCACTGCTGGACAGCAGCAGTTGGGAGGAGTTTGGTGCAGTTTTTTTTGAAGTATATTGCATGTATGTTGTTCCAAGAAGTCAAGGAACATGTATATGGATATATGGAAAAGCATGACCAAAGGAATGACATCTCTAGCATGTGTATACACAACTCCAAGGCCACTACTAATATTAAATAAAATGGATTTATTTTATAAAATTACATTTTATAAAACTTAATTTAAAAAATACATTTTATAAAACATCCATTTTATTTATTATGTTTACATCATTTATAAAACCTATTTTATAAAATGTAACATAATTAATTAATTATTTAACCTATAAATAATTAAATCCATATCATATAAATTATTCCATGATTCATATAAATATACATCAAGTAATAATTTAAGAAAGCCATTTTCTTAAAGTTCAAGTGTCGCGTATTTAATCAACGATCCAATCGCTAAGATTAAATACATATAAGGTGTCGGTAAGCTTGTTATTGGGTATGACCCGACTTGGATCATAACACATTAGCCACATTAATTTAATATGTCTCTCGGGCATACGAAGAACCTTCAATCTCCCACTTGCACGAGAAACATAAGAAATTAATGCAAGTGATGGATACCACCTAACGACCGTCCATCACCCCCAATATGCTATGACTTTGTGCCATTCAATAACATCATCCCTTTCGAGTTCCCACCTCGAATATGAATAGGTGAATCTTTCATTATTTCCTTTCGTCCTAGATGTCATGTTAAATCCAAGAGATACAGAGTGATCACTCTCTTTTTGATTTAACTTTATCAGGCCTTAGACATCTGACTCTCAATGAATAAGAGGGACAAATTCCATCTTGACTACATACGTCCTAAATATGTACCTTGCATTATACCTGAGCTCTTCCTTGTGAGCTACCATATTTCAGAATAGCGAAGGAAAGAATCAAGGCACAATACTTGGTAAATATCCGAACCCAATATGTATCTCAGGTCAGAGGATACAATGATATTCGCCTTTACTCAAGATTACAAGTGATCAACCACAAAGGCTCTATTTAGTAAGTATTGAGAGCGGGTCTTCCAATATTTGTGTCCCACAAATATCTATGAACCTTGGTTGCAACCTTGCCCCACATTCATCTCGTGAATGTATACCAATCCAAGTTCATAATAGTCTAAACCTCACACTTGTTCCCACGAATGTGATCGACTATGGAATTTTAGAATAATTACTTATTCATGGATAAAATATGCAAAATAGGAACATGACTCAAAATAAATTAATACCATAATTATATTAATGAGTTTGAACAATTTCATTCCGTTACAATACTTAAACAGATCATGACCAATCACTAGAATATCGAAGCCCTAATGCACAAACATGTCCAGTATGTTTTACTCCATGAAAGAGCTTCGTGAGAGGATCCGCTATATTAAGATCTGTGTGAACTTTACGAATACATATCTTTCCTTTTTCAACTTCATCCCTTATGTAGTTGAATCTCCGCTCAATGTGACGGGTCTTTTGGTGAGCACGAGGTTCCTTGATTTGAGCAATCGCACCCTCGTTGTCACAAAAGATCTCAAGAGGGTCCTGAATGGAAGGGACTACTCCTAAGTCGTCGATGAATTTCTTCATCCATGCAGCTTCCTGAGCTGCCAATGATGCGGCGATGTACTCCGACTCTGTAGTGGATAAAGCAACAACATCCTGTTTTGAACTCTTCCAAGAGACTGCACCTCCATTTAACGTGAAGACATAACCGGATTGTGATCGAGAATCATCTCGATCAGTTTGGAAACTCGCGTCCACGTAACCTTTTACAGCGAGTTCCTCCTCACCAGACCCGTATATAAGAAACATATCTTTAGTCCTCCTAAGGTATTTCAATATACTTTTAACCACAATCCAATGACTGTTTCCTGGGTTATTCTGGTATCTACTTGTCAGGCTAAGAGCGCATGACACATCCGGTCTAGTGCATATCATTGCATACATGATTGACCCAATAGCATACGCATATGGGACTTTCTTCATTCTCTCCTGTTCATCTTTCGTGGTGGGACACTGAGATGAACTAAGGAGTGTTCCTCTTTGAATAGGTACTAAACCTTTCTTAGAGTTCTCCATCTTGAACCTTTTCAAGATCTTTTCAATGTATGCACTTTGATTCAAACCTATCAATTTCTTGGATCTATCCCTGTAGATCCCAATCCCCAAGACATATTGTGCTTCTCCAAGATCCTTAATGGAGAAGCATTTACTTAGCCAAGTTTTAACACTTTGCATTTCCGGAATATCATTTCCAAATAACAATATATCATCCACATATAGTACAAGGAACATGATTGTGCTCCCACTAGCCTTCTTGTATACACAAGCTTCATCACCATTTTTAATGAAGCCAAATTTCTTGGCTTCCTCATTAAAACGATGATTCCACATTCTAGATGCTTGTTTCAATCCGTAGATTGACTTCTTTAACTTGCATACCCTTTTAGGACACTTCGGATCAACAAAACCTTCAGGCTGAACCATATAGACATCTTCCTCAAGATGTCCATTTAGGAAAGCAGTCTTGACATCCATTTGCCATATTTCATAATCATAATGAGCAGCAATGGCAAGTAATATCCTAATAGACTTTAGCATTGCCACAGGCGAAAAAGTTTCATCATAGTCAACCCCTTGAGTTTGAGTGAAACCTTTTGCTACAAGTCTAGCTTTATATGTATCCAAGTTTCCATGTATGTCAGTTTTCATTTTGAAAAGCCATTTACAATCAACTAGCCTTGAGCCAGCAGGTTGTGTAACAAGTTCCCAAACTTGGTTGTCATACATGGATTGCATCTCAGCGTTCATGGCTTCCTGCCATTTATCTTTATCAATCCTTGATAAAGCATCTTGGTAGTTTATTGGTTCATCCAAATCAACCACATAGCAACCATCCATGAGAAACCCATATCTCTCAGGAGGATTACTAATCCTACTAGATCTGCGAACGTCTTGTGTATTTTGATCATCCATTTGATCACTCTCAACATTTTCATGTTGAGTGCTAGTGTCAGCCAATTGTGTATCATCTACTTGATCTTGAACCTCCTCAAGATCTATCTTCCTTTCACTATTTCCTTCCATTAGGAACTTAGTTTCAAGGAATTCCGCCTTCCGAGCAACAAATACATTCTGCTCGGATGGATCATAGAAATAATATCCCATATCATCCTTGGGATATCCTATGAAGATACACTTCGTGGATCGAGCATTCAACTTATTAGGGACGTAACGCTTAGGATAAGCTTCACATCCCCATACCTTTAAGTATGATAGAGATGGAGGTTTTCCAAACCACATCTCATGAGGTGTTCGTTCCACTTTCTTGGTTGGGGCCATATTTAAAATACGAGCCGTGGAGCATAGACAATAACCCCAAAATAATAGAGGTAACGAGCTTCTAGCCATCATAGATCGAACCATATCCATTAGGGTTCGGTTCCTCCTTTCGGAAACTCCATTCAGTTGAGGTGTTCCAGGAGGAGTGAGTTGTGAGATAATCCCACAACTTCTAAGATGATCTTGGAAAGCATCGCTTAGGTATTCACCTCCTCTATCGGTACGAAGTACCTTAATTGTCTTATTGAGTTGATTTTGTACTTCATTTTGATACTCTTTGAATGCTTCAAAAGTTTTGTCCTTATGTTTTAACAAGTAGACATATCCGAAACGGCTGAAGTCATCAATGAAAGTAACGAAGTATCTTTCACCATTCCTAGTTATGGGCTTAAAGGGTCCACATACATCCGAATGTATTAATCCCAATAAGTCCTTAGCCCTTTCATAGGTCCCTTTGAAAGGTGATTTAGTCATTTTGCCTTGTAAACAAGACTCACATACATCAAACGAGTCTAGTTCATTTGATTTCAAAAGTCCATTCTTTTGAAGTGTATGCATTCGGTTCTTGTTTATGTGACCAAGGCGACAATGCCATAAGTAGGAATCACTCAAATCCCTTTTGAGTTTCTTGGTGCTAGTATGGTATATTGAGCTACTAGATGATGTGTCATCACGAACCAATTCATAAATTCCATTTGAAGGCGAAGCCTTAAAATAGAATACATTATCTAAATAAACGTGGATATCATCATTAACAAAATTAAGATAAAAACCACATTGTTTTAAACGGGAAACTGAAATAATGTTTCGACATAAATCCGGTGCATACAAAACATTGTTCAAAATAAGTTCCAAACCACTTGGAAGCTTTAATACAAAGTCTCCTTGAGCCTTCACTTGCACTTTGGCTCCATTACCCATAAAGAGACTTGATGTTCCCGCTTGCTTGCTACTTCTTTTGAACCCCTGCAAAGAATTGCAAATGTGAGTTCCACATCCAGTGTCTAATACCCATGTATTAAAAGAAGTAATACTAAGCTCTATATATACCATATATATATTACCTGAGGTTTGCCCCGCATCCCTCTTTTCCTTCAACTCCTTAAGGTAGACCGGGCAGTTACGTTTCCAGTGACCCATTTCACCGCAACCGAAGCACGGGTCTTCCTTGGGGTTTGCTTGTCCGACAACCTTTTGCTTCTTGTTCTTGTTTTTGATTGGGGTAACCATCCTCCCCTTTCCCTTGCCTTGATGGGCGGGTCCTTTCCTCTTAGCCACCTTTGGCTTAGAGGTGTTATTACCTTTGGACCCACCATCATTGACCATTAGCACGGGTAAAGCCCTCTTACCCATGCTAGTTTCCGCCGTTCTAAGCATGCCATGAAGTTCGCCAATGGTCTTATCCATCCCATTCATATTGTAATTAATTACAAATTGGTCAAACCTCTTTGACAAGGAGTTTAGGATAAGATCCGTGGCAAGCTCATTAGATATGTTTAGATTAAGACGGTTTGCGCGATCAATGAGGCTTTTCATCTTAAGGACATAAGATGAAACGGATTGGGAGTCGTCCATAAGACATGCATGAAGCGCTCGGACCATTTCAAAGCACTCGACACGAGCTTGTTGAAGGAACATCTCCTTCAATTGCGTGATCATGTCGTATGCAGTATGATGCTCGAAATCCTTTTGGAGTTCGGGTATCATAGTCCCAAGCATTAGGCAAGCAACTTGCACCGAATCAGCGCAATACTTATCCCAATAAGCCATGCCTTCTGTATCATCCTCGTCGGGTTGATCGGAAATGGGGTCTTCCAACACATACGCCTTATCTTCAAGTTTGAGGACAATCCTAAGATTGCGGAACCAATCCATAAAGTTCGTATGGTTGAGTTTGTCTTTCTCGAGGAGAGACCTTAACGATAGGTTGTTCAAGTTAATAGGTGCGTTTTGCATGTTGTTATTATTGGCGGCCATCTACAAAATTTAACAAAGTTCATTTAAGTATCGATTTTAAATTTAACAATCAATACCCTTTAAATCCAATTGATATATATATATATATTAAATTTTAGAATCCAACGGTAAACCAAATTTCGGTTAGGTGACCTTTATCCCGTTATTTGATTTAGCTAGGTAGTCATTATATGACAATTGCAATCCTTTTGCAACTTCTAAATTATGGGATCATGCAATCCTTTTGCATGGCATATTTATTCCATCAACGCCTATTTGTTCCTCATGCTTCGGTGACCCTAAGTTCATGATTCCCAAATCAAGTCGTCCTACTTGTGTAAACATGTAAAATTAACATACAAGTGGTTAGGTGACCTTTATCCCACAAGCATGCGAATTTTACCTTAACCATATTAGTTAGCTCATAACGGTTAGGTGACCTTTATCCCATTTATGAGTTCCCTACTATGTTTAAGTGTCCCACAAAAGGATGGCGTTAAACTTGTTTACCTTGTCGATTAAGGGATTTTAAGTTTTCGTTAATTCTAGTTTAAGAAAACATTTATGCCATACACCAACATGCATTTAGTGTATGGTTCATTTGAAATCCATTCAAGTCTTGTAATTTTAGCCAATTACTTGATATAAACCATTATATATATATATGATCCTTATCATGTTCTTAATAACCGATTATTAATGTCCTTTTAGCCATTTTTAATTTAACCATTTAAATTGACGTTTTGCATGTCGTTAATAATGTTATAATTTAACCAATTAAATTGCCATTTTCTAGTTGTCGACTTGTGTGATTAACTTGTAGCATACAAACATACAATCCACATAATCATACAAAACAACCAAGCATGCAAAATAACATGTTCACAATCAAGCCTTTTGTAAGCATTTTGTTTAGCCGAAAACAAAACGCCACCGGGTAAGGGGTAATTACACAAAGTAGGAGATTTCAAATCTCCCACTTAACCTTGCATCCAAATGCTTCTTCATGTGTTCTTCAAGTCTTCATCATTCTTCATCATTTTACAAAATATATCCTAATACATTTTGTCTAACAAATGAAATTACAACCTAATCTATTTTACATACCAAATATAAAATAAATTACATAACCAAATGAATTATTACATGCCAAATGAATAAATATTATTACAAACCAATTGAATAAATATCAATCAACCATGCATGCAACCAAACACAAGGTCAAGGCTTAGATTGTGAACATCATCAACATAAGTGATAGGCAATACAGAATCACAAGTGATTGGAAACACAGAATCACAAGTGATCTGCAACACAGAATCACAAGTGATTGGCAATACAGAATCACAAGTGATCGACAACACAGAATCACAAGTGATTGGTAGTACAGAATCATAAGTGATTGGCAGTACAGAATCACAAGTGATTGACAGTAGAGAATGCAGAATCACAAGTGATTTTGGCCAAAATGACAAACCACCCAAAACCGAAAATTTTACATTCTACTTAATGCATGTTCATAGAATGCAAAATTATAGTGGGTTTAATTACCATCTCGAAGCATATTTCAACAACTTCGGCTCTAGATACCATTGTTGAGATTTAACAAGTTCATAATATACTTAAACCATTTTAAGAATTAAGAAAGCGGAAGCATGTTAATTACCAATTTTAGACTTGTTAAACTTTAACCAATTAAAGTTAAATCCCAATTAGGATCAAGTTATGAAACATACTTACAAACTACAAGATAGATAAGAGATTATACCTTCTCCAAGCTATGTAGTTGATGATGAAGATGATGATGAAGAATAGAGCTTCAAATGGATGAAACCTCAAGTAGTTATACCCCAAGCTTATGCACCAACACCTAGCCTTAGTTAGGATTTATAAACACTTGAATTATACTTGCAAAAACCAAACTTTGAACCCTCTTTTCTTCCCTAAAAGTCACTGCTGGACAGCAGCAGTTGGGAGGAGTTTGGTGCAGTTTTTTTTTGAAGTATATTGCATGTATGTTGTTCCAAGAAGTCAAGGAACATGTATATGGATATATGGAAAAGCATGACCAAAGGAATGACATCTCTAGCATGTGTATACACAACTCCAAGGCCACTACTAATATTAAATAAAATGGATTTATTTTATAAAATTACATTTTATAAAACTTAATTTAAAAAATACATTTTATAAAACATCCATTTTATTTATTATGTTTACATCATTTATAAAACCTATTTTATAAAATGTAACATAATTAATTAATTATTTAACCTATAAATAATTAAATCCATATCATATAAATTATTCCATGATTCATATAAATATACATCAAGTAATAATTTAAGAAAGCCATTTTCTTAAAGTTCAAGTGTCGCGTATTTAATCAACGATCCAATCGCTAAGATTAAATACATATAAGGTGTCGGTAAGCTTGTTATTGGGTATGACCCGACTTGGATCATAACACATTAGCCACATTAATTTAATATGTCTCTCGGGCATACGAAGAACCTTCAATTAGTATAACAACTATATGTTTATTTTACATTTTCTATTATCATTTATTAGTTATGTAATATTTAATGGTTATATCTATAATAACATGCATCTAATATTTAATATTTATACATTACAATATATATGCTAATAATAATAACAACCTTATTTAATAATATTTTATTGAAGCTTTAATATTTATTAATTATATATATATATATATATATATATATATATATATATATATATATATATATATATATATTTATTACAATATTACATATGTATAAATTTCATATATATTTACATATTTATTTATACATCGATGTTCGTGAATTGTCAGAAATAGTCAAAATTCAAATGGTTTCATGTAAACAGTTCACAAATTTTGAGACTCAACATTACAGGCTTTGCTTATCGTGTCAGAAACATATAAAGATTAAGTTTAAATTTGGTCAAAAATTTCCGGGTCGTCACAGTACCTACCCGTTAAAGAAATTTTGTCTCGAAATTTGACCGAGGTCGTCATAGCTAACAATATAAATGTTTTTATGATGAATATGAGTTGATAAATGGATTTTTATCATTACTGAGTAATATAGATAAAACAATTCGATTATTCGAAGCGTATGAGTGAAGCTATCACAAAAGATTGAGATAAGGTAATAGATATTCGTCTCTACTTTTGACGTAGTCATGGTTGAATTTAGAAAATAAGGTGCGTCTAATTCTTTGACGTTGTCTTGGTTGAATTTCCGGAATTCAAGGGATTTAAAGAAAATCTTCGAAATCTAAAAGATTTGATTCTTCAGCGAATAAGGAAATTAAGATCTCTATAATTAATTACGGTGATCTGCCTTGATTACTCTGTCTGATATTTCCATTATAAATTAAACTTTTTCCGTTCCATGACTTTTATCTCTCCTAAACTCAATTCCCAAATTCAAAAGACTGTGAAAATGCTTAATTCAGTTCTGATCCTTGTCCTTATCCTTACTATCGCATCAATCATTCTCCTTTTCCAACTTCCACCGGGGAATTCTGTTAACTTCTACTATTACCTTGGGGTGATACTATTCTTAATTCTACCGTGTCTTTATATTGCTATTCGTATTAATATTCACGGTTTGTAACCTCCGTGTTGTTATTGGGCTTTATATTTTCTCTTATATTTTGGAGATCTTTGCCTTTTTATTTTCTTCTCGACCTCTAGTAAAGTGAGTAATGGTTCGAAATTCGTAAATATGGAGTTTCAAATGATTATAACGTTCTAAGCACGAAGGAACGTATTCTCACGATTTGATTTGTCAAATTATCAAATTCACTGAGTATAGAACTATCAAGAATATATTTTCTTGATATGTTTGGAGATTGAATAGATTGAACGAGTCGTGTAACATGGCACATGATGACGTTATGATCTGTGAATCATCATGTTTCATTAGAACTTCCAGCATGACTTACTGTAATATAATCACGTTGGCCAAGTGTCTTTATATTATACTAAGTCATGCTCAAATTCTTAACACTTCTCTAGAATTCATTCGTAATTATACTTAGATTTTACAGAAATTTCCAATGAAATACAGAATGCACGAAGAGGTATATAATTTTGGACAAGAATACTTATGAAAATATCTTCAGAAATATCGAGGATATTTATGATGATATTTTGGAATTTCTAAGTTCGAAGGTTGATGAAGAAAGATTTTCCGCAAGATTTTAACATGAGTAAGGAGCAAGATATTCTCTAAAGATTTCATCGGATCCCGAATTACCTGGATTCTTTGAATATAGGGTTTGGTCCTTGTATTTGTCCTTGGTCTCCTTCGTGGTTAGCTCAATCCATTTTTTTTTCAATACCAAATTTTCTATCGAGCGTTCCATTCTTTATCATCAACTTTTGACCATTAAGACCATCTACAACATGCTGCTTCATCAGCATTTTCAAAGTTAATGGATCTGGATCATTGGTTATCAAACCGAGGGTTTTCAAGAATATCGAAGGGTTTGAACGGAGATGGTAATCGTCAAGATACAAAAGATTATTTAAGATGAAATCAAGTGGAAAACTTGAAGAAATGTTTAGTTTCATATGTTATAATCAATATTTTAATTCATTTTAATTGTCCAATGTTATTAGTCCACAGTCGATAGTCCACAGTTAACAATCCAATAATTCATATATAGTATAACATATAATATTCGAATTAATTAATACGTATCGTGACCCGTGTACATGTCTCAGACTCGATCACAACTCAAAGTTTATATATTATTGTAGAATTAACCTTAACCCTATATAGCTAACTCAAGCATTACTGCATATAGAGTGTCTATGGTTATTCCAAATAATATATATAGATGCGTCGATATGATATGTCAAAACCTTGTATACGTGTCCCGATATTTAAAGTGCGTAAAATAAATAACAGAAATTAAATGACGATAAATAAAATTGCGGGAATTAAAATTGCGATAAATAAATTGCGATAAATAAAATGTAACCAGTTAGCTAGGAACAGTTAGCTAGGAACAGTTAGCGTAGATTCTTAACAAAATTTCTCATAGTTAATTTGTTTGTTTTTAACAAATTTTATTTTGTCCAATGTTTTCTTTATTATGCCACTTGTTGGATTCTTATAAATCAAAATCCAAATATGAAATTGGATGAAAATGGTTATTCTGTGGTGAACGGATTCGTATATCTTGTGGATGTAAGTAGGATAGTAAATGACCGTTGAATCAGATTCAAAGAATGTACAGTGTGACTTATTAATGTGAAATCTAAATATTCATCGGGTATTACCTACCCGTTAAAATATTTTCACCATTAACAGTTTGTACGAAAGAATTTTAATTACAATCTTTATGAAAATATATATACATATATATTTTCTTCGGATGTAATCATGGATTTAATGAGTTAATATAATATTAATCTCATTTGATTTATCGTTAAAACTAGAATACATAATCTCTAAAACATTAGAAATTATATACTTGTCATGTAGAACAAAGATAAATGATGTAGAATGATACGTAGAATGATGATTATGCTCGAGGTACAGAATGAGATGTTGAGGCATGGATTGTTGATGGTACTGGTGCTCTTATTGATGGTACTGTTAGTGCCAGTGATGTTGCTGAAGCTAGTAAATTTTGCACCATATTCTCCAAATTGATTACTCGAGCTCGAAGTTCGTTGACTTCTTCTATTATTCCGGGATGATTGTCGGTCAGAACGAGCGGATGAATAAGGTTTAGAATTTGGGATATCATATAATCATTGCGAGATATCCTGGAAATGAGGGTGAATATGGTGTTTCGGACTGGTTTGCCGGTATGTGTAGAGACCCGTCCTAATCCATCTGGACGAAGTCCATATCAATTATAAACGATTCACAATAGTTGATTACATCGCTAGGTATTTGACCTCTATATGATACATTTTACAAACATTGCATTCGTTTTTAAAAGACAAACTTTCTTTTCATCGAAAGTTGACATTATGCATACCATTTCATAATACATCCAACTATAATTGACTTAATAATAATCTTGATGAACTCAATGACTCGAATGCAACGTCTTTCGAAATATGCCATGAATGACTCCAAATAATATCCTTAAAATGAGCTAATGCACAGCGGAAGATTTCTTTCATACATGAGAATAAACATGCTTTAAAGTGTCAACCAAAAGGTTGGTGAGTTCATTAGTTTAACATAAATAATCATTTTCATCATTTTAATAGACCACAAGATTTTCATTTCTCATAAATATACGTCCCATGCATAGAGACAAAAATAATCATTCATATAGTGAACACCTGGTAACCGACATTAACAAGATGCACATAAGAATATCCCCTATCATTCAGGGAAATCCTTCGAACATGATAAAACAACATCGAAGTACTAAAGCATCCGGTACTTTGGATGGGGTTCGTTTGGCCCAACAGATCTATCTTTAGGATTCGCGTCAATTAGTAGACTGGTTTACTAATTCTTAGGTTACCAAGTAAAAGGGGCATATTCGGCTTCGATCATTCAACCATATAATGTAGTTTCGATTACTTGTGTCTATTTCGTAAAATATTTATAAAAAACAGCGCATGTATTCTCAGTCCCAAAAATATATATTGCAAAATCATTTAAAAAGGGAGCAAATGAAACTCACAGTACAATATTTTGTAGTAAAAATATTCATACGACGATACTGAACAATGCAGGGTTAGCCTCGGATTCACGAACCTATATCATTTGTATATATATTAATACACTTAACTGTAATCGAATAAGTTTATATATATAGCTTAGTAATGATGTTATCTTTATATTAATAGTATATTTATATTTCATATATTCCTTTTATATAAAAAATATTTTGTTTTGTTATATGTGTTAAGTATATTTATATATATGTATATATCATTTGTTTATTAAAAATAGTAATTTTAGTAATACTACGATAAAAATGATAATAATCATAATACTTAATATTAATAAATAACGTATTATTGTTAATAATTATAGTAATGATATTAATAATGATATTTATAATAATAATAGAAAAATATAAATTTTTCAGTTAATGATACTTATAATATTGATTTTAGTAATTACATATTAATAACACTCATTATAATATAAATAATCATACTTATAATGATAATGATAATAATAATGATTATGATACATTTAATGATAATTGTATTACTAATAATGATTATATTACTAGTAATAATAATTATGATACTTTAACAATAACCATAACAATAAAAATAACCATAACAATAACAATAACAATAACAATAACAATAACAATAACAATAACAATAACAATAACAATAACAATAAAAAAACAATAACATTAACAACAATAATAATAATAATAATAATAATAATAATAATAATAATAATAATAATAATAATAATAATAATTATAATAAATTTGAAAACTACCTTTGAAGTCTTAAAAAAAATAACTCGTCAGAGCCGGGACTCGAACCCGTGACCTCTCGCACACCCGACAACATCCACGACCACTCCTCCAACTCGTTTTATCTGATTGTAACCCATTTTAATTTCTTATATCCTGATTTATATTTGTTCATCTTCCTCTTCACTTAATCACATTAAAACTGATCAGGGTTCAATCCCAATCCCATAAAGAAATTAACATCTTTTATAACTTTAATTGAAGTAACATTACCATCTGTTAACAATTAATTTGATTTGAACAGAAAAGAAAAAAAAATAAAAAGCTGTAACAGACCCTTTAAAAAAACGTATGAACTTGAAATCGATTTGAAGATTAGAGTCTGTTTCAGGTAAGAATTATAACACGAAAAAAATTATAAACGACTCCTAGAAACTATCTGTATTCTCAATTTAACTCAAAACCTCAAAGCATGTTTGAATTTCAAGATGAACACCCCGGTTGACTTTTTGAATTTAAAGTTTGACTTCAAAATTCGATCTCATTTTGAAAAATTAGAAATTCAGATTTTGCAGAAAGTTTGAACGAATGTTTCCTAACAACTTTGTATTACCACATTTTAAAAATTCTTTCGAAATCGTGCTTTTGTCAAATTGAGTTCAAGAACGGAGGTTATGGAGTAATTTTTCTAAATTTTTGATTTATTTCCATGAATTTCAGTAAGTAGTGAATTATATAGGATAATTGGGTGATGCTGTAACAATAATTGGTCACTATTGTTTGTAATTGTCATGTGAGTTCGACGTCTAACAATTTCAGTACAAAAAAATTGGACAGAAGTAAAATATAATGAAAAATAAATAAAATTGATCGTGATTGATAACAGAGTTGGATTTGAGATTGTTTTGTAGTGAATTGTAATCGACAGAGTACAGATTCGTGAACAGAAAGTGAAGAAAAAAAATTGAAGACAGATTGAGATGGATAACAGATTGGATTATTGTTTGATTTTATATATAATATTAATAATTAATAAATATAAATACATTAATAATAATAATACTATAATATGAAAATAATAATAAAAATGTTAATATCAAATATAATGATAATTATTAATGTTAATAATGATAATAATAATAATAATAATAATAATAATAATAATAATAATAATAATAATAATAATATATTAAATCAAATATATCAGATTTTATATAATACTGATATTAATATTAATATTAGTATTATTATCTACAATGATAATGAAAGTAATAATATTATTACAACAACTATATTTTGACTTATATTATATATTATTAATTATGTAATAATCATATATAATATGATAACCTTTATTGAATATTTATTATTTATAAATTTTATATATATTACAATATACATATAATAATAATTAATCATATAAATCTTATATATTTATATATAGATTCATTTTAAATTCATACTTAATTATTTTGTATCCTATTTTACATATACAATTCTAATGATTAAATTATATCTTATTATTTCAATTTATTATATATATACTTTTGTTTATATATATTTATATACATATACTTATATATGTGATGACCCGGGAATTTTCGACCAAATTTAAACTTAATCCTTATATGTTTCCGACACGATAAGCAAAGTTTGTAACATTGAAGTCTCAAAAACTTTGAACTGTGTTCATGTATACATTTAACCTTTGACGATTCCCGACGATTCATGAACAATTGTTTGTAAATAAATATGTATAGCTATAAATGTAAGTAGGTATATGAATGCTATTAATAACTATAAGTATATTGTAATATATAAATAAATGTGTATATGTAAGTATATATAAACAAATGTATATATATAAAAATTGAAATAATGAAATACAATTTAATAAATAAAAAAAAATTAAAGAATGTAAACTAATGAACAAAATAATTAAGTTGCTATGAATCTATATATTTATGAAATCTATATACAAGTAATGGTATATATATATATAATTATATAGATATATAACTTATAAATATTCATATTTGATAAAAGATATTATATACATTTTGCATACCTGTTAAATATTACATCAAATTAATTACAAGTTTAGAAATATAAATGTTATACTAATATTATTATTACTTCCACTATTATTATTAACATTAATATTAATATCACTACTTGTTAAATTATTTTCAATATATATATACTATATAGATATAAAAGTTAACACATGTAAGGTGTTATAAACACTAATATCATTATTATCATAATTAGTAGTAAAAATTATAACTTTAGTTATTACTACGATTAGTATTATTATTTTAATCAGTATTAATATTATAAAGATAATTATTAATAGTATTATTATTATGTATCAATATTATTATTATTATTAGTGTAGAAATAATACAAATTATTAGTATAATTATTATTAATATCATTAAGAACATGGTTATAACTATTAGTGTTATCATCCTAAAAATTGATATTAAGTTAATTATGATTAATAACATTATTATTAGGTTATTATTAGTAATAATATTCTGTAATATTATTAATAGATTTATTTTTATTTAAAATTAGTTTTTATATAAAAACCAATTATTATCTATAAAAAAAAAACTAGTATGGATCAGTTATGGGTAACCATCATACTATATCTAATTGATTCCTACTTTTGATCAAGTACCAATCACGATCAATTACAGATGAAGTTAAAAGCAGTTACAATCGACATCTATATTATTCTTTTATTTTTATTATTTGTTTCGTCTGCTTGCACTTGTCTGTCGCATCTTTCCACCATAAAACATGTGATTTAGATTGAGATTAGAAAGGAAATCATTCATTTATTCATATCCAGTATCAATTAAATTTATAACAGTTTTTATTTTGGTTGAATTCAACAGAAAGAATTGAAGAAAAACAGGTCCGGTTTCTTTGTACGCATACCTTTATACTCAAATCTTGATTTTCAATGATTTTGAAAAATCTAAAAATGCAGTTACGTTAGGATTTAATTATTCAAACTATCTGCAAATTTATAGACTTCAATTCCTAAAATTAAGTAAGAATTTCTGAGTCAAAGTTAGTTTTATAAAAAGTCAAACTTTTGTTCATGATCCAAATTCAAGATTTTTGTTATAGATAAAGTTAAATTGACGAATCTGGTAGTTTATACGGATGATTTGAAATGTAATTCGTATTGTAAATTTTGGTCAAAACGATTTCAATCCCTGTATCATTTTTTTTTCTTTCTTGAACTCGCGACGAACAACAGACAGGTTCTGTTCTATATATTTTTTTTTCAATTAATAAACATTAGATATTTAGTTGTTATTGTTACTTTGATGTGTTTGAATTTTTTTTTTTATGAAATATAAACGTCTGGTCGATTTGATTTCAAGTAGAGAAGAAGAAGAAAAATTGAAACGGATAGATATAGATATAAGATATATTACGGGGTATCATATCAGAAAAGAATACACAAAAGGATGGTTAAGATTGATGATGGGGAACGGGAGGTCTCGGGTTCGAGCCCGGGCGAGGGTGTTTATTTTTTTGGAGCTTGTTTTTAAAGGTAGTATACTTTTATTATTTTTGTTATTATTATTACTATTATTATTATTATTATTATTATTGTTGTTGTTATCAAATATTCTTATTATTATTTATATTATAATTACTAGTATTAGTATTAATAAAAGTATTAGTTACAAATGATTATTACCTTTATCATAATTATAATTACAATTATTATTATTATTATTATTATTATTATTATTATTATTATTATTATTATTATTATTATTATTATTATTATTATTATTATTAATGTTATTGTGATTGTTAATATTATTAATAATTGTTGCCAATTAGGTTAATATAAATAATGGGATTAATACTAATATCATTTTTGTTAATACTAACTAATATCACTAAGTACTATTATTATTATTATTATTATTATTATTATTATTATTATTATTATTATTATTATTATTATTATTATTATTATTATTATTATTATTATTATTATTATTATTATTATTATTATTATTATTAATATTGGTACAAGTATTATTGTTATTATTAAGGTTATTATTATAAATTATTGTTATTAGTACTAAATAATATAGTTAGTATTGTTATTATTACTAATATGTATTAATTATCAATTATCATTATAATTATCATAATCATATTTATAATTAAAAATATCGTTATTACTATTATTATTATCGTAATTATTATGCTAACAGAAATACTATTTAATTATTAAAACTATTAATCTAACTAGTAATAGCAGTAGAAGTATCATTTTTATAATTAAAATTATTATCAATATTATCATCATTATTATTAGTATTATTGTTATTAGTATTATCATTAATTAACAAACAAAAGATATTTATAAAATAAATAAAAAATATATATACATACATATTTAATACAAAAACTAAAT
Source organism: Rutidosis leptorrhynchoides (assembly GCF_046630445.1). Classification (NCBI taxonomy): domain Eukaryota; kingdom Viridiplantae; phylum Streptophyta; class Magnoliopsida; order Asterales; family Asteraceae; genus Rutidosis; species Rutidosis leptorrhynchoides. Next base: position 653,576,333 of record NC_092335.1, read on the forward strand.
AAATATGATTATTTACTTTATATATATATATATATATATATATATATATATATATATATATATAAAATGATACATACAGGCTACTAACAAAGATTAAATCACTAATAATAATAAATACATATATATTTGTTCGATTACAATTATGTATATTAATAAATATACCAATGATATAGGTTCGTGAATCCGAGGCCAACCCTACCTTTGTTCAATGTCGTCATATGTATTTTTACTACAAAATACATTAGGTGAGTTTCATTTGCCTTTTTACCCTTTATATTTTTGGGCTGAGAATACATGCGCAATTTTTATAAATGTTTTACGAAATAGACACAAGTAATCGAAACTACATTATATGGTTGAATTATCGAAATCGAATATGCCCCTTTTTATTAAGTCTGGTAATCTAAGAATTAGGGAACAGACACCCTAATTGACGCGAATCCTAAAGATAGATCTATCGAGCCCAACAAGCCCCATCCAAAGTACCGGATGCTTTAGTACTTTGAAATTTATATCATGTCCGAAGGAGGATCCCGGAATGATGGGGATATTCTTATATGCATATTGTGAATGTCGATTACCAGGTGTTCAATCCATATGATTGATATTTTTGTCTCTATGCATGGGACGTATGTTTATGAGAAATGGAAATATGAAATCTTGTGGTCTATTAAATTTATGAAATGATTATTTATGTTAAACTAATGAACTCACCAACCTTTTGGTTGACACTTTAAAGCATGTTCATTCTCAGGTACGAAAGAAATCTTCCGCTGTGCATTTGCTCATCTTAGAGATATTACTTGGAGTCATTCATGACATATTTCAAAAGACGTTGCATTCGAGTCGTTGAGTTTATCAAGATTATTATTAAGTCAATTATAGTAAGATATATTACGAAATGGTATGCATGTTGTCAACTTTCGATGAAATGAAAGATTGTCTTTTCAAAAACGAATGCAATGTTGGTAAAATGTATCATATATAGGTCAAGTACCTCGCGATGTAATCAACTGTTGTGAATCGTTTATAATCGATATGGACTTCGTTCGGATGGATTAGGACGGGTCCTCACAGTTAGTATCAGAGCGGTGGTCTTAGCGAACCAGGTCTTGCATTAGTGTGTCTAACTGATAGTCATTAGGATGTATTAGAGAATCTGGACTTCGACCGTGTCTGCATGTCAAAAGTTTTGCTTATCATTTTTGTCAAAAATCATCTGTTTATCATCCTTAGGAATTTACCTGCTTATCATTCTTAGTCTAGACACATCTTACTGCAATGATTGCATGAATAGTGTATAGACAAAATTCGTATCTTAGCGTATCTGCTAATTCATATCTTAGCATATATGTTATTGTTATCTTTGCCTGACAGCTTTCGTAGATTCCTTCGTAACTTATGGGATTTTAGTATTATATATGCATATGTAAACTATGTATTGCAGGGTACTAATCTACATCCTATAATCTATTTCTTATCGAAAATCCTTCATCTGATCGTACGAGATGAATCCCTCAACCAGTCCGAGTCCCTCAGATTCCGATAGCTATTCCGATAGTTATTTCGACAGCTATTCCGATATAGATTTCCACTCAAGCTCCGAAAGCAGTGTCACCAGAATGAATCAACCAATCATCCATCCCCGATTTATCTGATGAGTTCGTAGCCTCCTTAATCATTGGAGACAAGAAGAAGACGATCCTTTTCATCCACCACATTGCCCTCTTGGCGAAGAACCTGAAACACTTACCGGCGAACCTGTTCAAAACACCATTCTCACATTCATTTTCAGAGTATCTCGCCACGATTATATTCTATCTAAAATTCTAAACCTTATTCATCCACTCGCTCCGACCGACAATCATCCCGGAGTAATACATGAAGTCAATGAACTTCGCGCTCGAGTAATCAATTTGGAGAATATGGTGCAAAATGTACCAGCTTCAACAGCAGCACCGGCAACACCATTACACCAACAACAGTATCCGCAGCACAAGCCTCAACACTACACGCCTCAAATTCACAGTTTGTACCTCCATCATAATTATCATACTACATGATGTTCTACCTCGATTATTTTCATTCTACATGACGTTCTATATCATTTATCTTCATTCGACATGGTGATTATGTAATCTCTAATATTTTAGAGATTATATATTCTTATTCTAACGGTAAATCAAATGAGTTTAATATCATATTAACTCATTAAATCTATGATTACATCTGAAGAAAATATATATATATATATATATATTTTCATAAAGGTTGTAATTAAAAATTCTTTGGTACAAACTGTTAATGGTGAAAATATTTTAACGGGTAGGTAATACCCTAGGAATACTTAGATTTCACATTAAAAGGTTACACTGTACATTCTTCGAATCTGATTCAACGGTCACTTACTATCCTACTTACAGCCACCGATATACTTATCCATTCACCACAGAGTAACCATTTTCATTCAATTTCATATTTGGATTTTGATTTATCAGAATCCAACAAGTGTCATAATGAAGAAAACATTTGACAAAATAAAATTTGTTAGAAATAAACAAATTAACTATGAGAAATTTTGTTAAGAATCCACGCTAGCTGTTCCTAGCTAATTGTTCCTAGCTAACTGATTACATTTTATTTATCACAATTTAATTATCGCAATTTACATTCTCGCAACTTTATTTATCGTTATTTAATTTCTGTTATTTATTTTACGCACTTTAAATATCGGGACACGTATGAAAGGACCCGTTCATATACATTATAAAAGATTCACAATAGTTGATTTCATTGCGAGGTATTTGACCTCTATATGATACATTTTACAAACATTGCATTCGTTTTTAAAAGACAAACTTTCTTTACATCGAAAATTGATAGGCATGCATACCATTTCATAATATCCACTATCCAACTATAAATTGATTTAATAATAATCTTTGATGAACTCAATGACTCGAATGCAACTTTCTTCGAAATATGCTATGAAAGACTCCAAGTAATATCTTTAAAATGAGAAAATGCACAGCGAAAGATTTCTTTAACACCTGAGAATAAACATGCTTTAAAGTGTCAACCAAAAGGTTGGTGAGTTCATTAGTTTATCATAATCATTTATTTCCATCATTTTAATAGACCACAAGAATTTCATTTTCAGTTCTCATAAATATACGTCCCATGCATAGAGACAAAAATAATCATTCATATGGTGAACACCTGGTAACCGACATTAACTAGATACATATAAGAATATCCCCTATCATTCCGGGATCCTCCTTCGGACATGATATAAATTTCGAAGTACTAAAGCATCCGGTACTTTGGATGGGGTTCGTCGGGCCCATAGATCTATCTTTAGGATTCGCGTCAATTAGGGTGTCTGTTCCCTAAATCTTAGATTACCAGACTTAATAAAAAGGGGCATATTCGATTTCGATAATTCAACCATAGAATGTAGTTTCACGTACTTGTGTCTATTTTGTAAATCATTTATAAAATCTGCATGTATTCTCAGCCCAAAAATATAAAGGGTAAAAAGGCAAATGAAACTCACCATGCTGTATTTCGTAGTAAAAATACATATAACGTCATTGAACAAGTGCAAGGTTGGCCTCGAATTCACGAACCTAAATTAATTATATATATTTATGTGTTGGTCAATATTCGTCTAACAAATTAGGTCAAGTCATAGTGTACCACAATCCTAATGCTCGAGACTAATATGCAAAAGTCAACAAAAGTAAATTTGACTCAAAATAATTTCCAAAAATCTATACATGATTAATATATAGTTTAAATATCATCGTTTTATATTTTTAAATATTTTTAAAAGATTTATTAGAGTAAATAATATAATTTATTTATTAATAAATAAAATTTTATATTAAATTTATATAATAAAATATACTTTTATATATATTAAGTAATAAAATTTATAGGATTCATTTAATATCATAAAGATAATATGATAGGTATTATTAAAGTGAGTTATTACACGTAGTAAAATATGTTTGTATCACATATTTATTTGATAAAATAATATCTATAATGATAGTAAGTAAAAGTTGTATTATTTTGTAATAATAATTATTATTATAAAAATATCAATATTTATAATTACTAAGATGACATTATGATAAAACGATAATTCTAATTATGATAACTTTAATATTTACGATAATTTTTAATATTATCTTTAAAATAATAATTCTATTTAAAATAATAATAATAATGATATTTTATAGTAACAATGACATTTCTATTAAAATGATAATTTTTGTTAAAATGATAGTTTTAATACTAACGATACTTTTAATAATAATAGTAATGATAAAAATAATAAGAACGGTAATTTTATCTAAATAAATATCTTATAATATTTTAATTTCATCATGATACTCTTACTCATTATTTTCTAATCGTTTCGTTTAATAGCTTTTAATCGTCTTTTATATCATGTTCATAATAATGATAATAATAGTAATCAAAATAATTAGGTGTTACAAATATTTGTTTTAATTACACTAATATTAATAATGATAGTTACTATAACATTATTGACGATAATACTAATAATAATTATCTTAATGATAATATAGTAATAATAATAATAACAATAACAATAACCATTTTTAAATAATGATATATATATATTAATAATAATAATAATAATAATAATAATAATAATAATTGGATAATAATAATAATACTAATTATAACTTTAACGATAATAACGATAGTAATAATAAAAAAATAACAATTTTTAATGATAAATCCCTTTTATTGATAAAGATAATAATAATGATAATAATAAGATAAAATTAGAACGACGATAAAAACAACGATAATAATAATCATTTTTAATAAAAATATCAAAAATTCAATTGATTATAACTTCTAATCCGTTCATCGAAACCATTCGATATCTAAAGGAAAAGTTCTTAATTTTTCGCTAGCTTTCAAAGGACATGCATATCTTATACCTTATCTCAACCGCAAGTGTAACTAATTCAAGATTTAACCTAACCTGTCTAAGGGCAATATCAAAAGTACAAGCATGCATAATCCTAAATACTCGAGCACTAGTCAGGGATACACTATTAGTATGTAAAAGTTAAATTATGAGTACTCACGTATCAATATTGAGATTCAATATTGCAGGAAAGGTACGTAGACGCAACGGAAATGATAAACACTATATTGACCTCACGAGCATACCCATGAACCATACTCAATCACCTCCATAGCTATAACCCATAATTTTCTTAATCCTATCCTACTCGAAAAACAATTTCGAAATCACTCGGACAGCACTCCGTCGTAATATTTTATGTATACTAATAATATCTTGAAATAATACGGAGTAAATATATATATGTAAATCGATTGAGAGAGTTTAGAGAAAAATATTTTCAAGTTTCTATGAAATAATGAAACCTATTGAATTCTATTTATAATAAATTTTTGAATTATTAAAGTGAATTATTAAAGTATGAATTATTAAAGTATGAATTATTAAAGTGAATTATTAAAGTATGAATTATTAAAGTGAATTATTAAAGTATGAATTATTAAAGTGAATTATTAAAGTATGAATTATTAAAGTGAATTATTAAAGTTAAAGTAAAGTAAAAATAAAATAAAGATAAAGTTTAAGTATAGTAAAAGTATAAAACTATGTACGTATAATACGCGTATAAATATATATAATATTAATTTAAATCGTTATATATATTTAATAAAATAAAATATAAATATCGTTATCTTTATCATACTAGTTAAGTAATGAGTTGTCAAAAGTGGTTCTAGATATTTATAAAAGTTATATACGTTTTAATAATAAAGTTCTTTTTAAACTAAAAACGTTTTTGTACATTTGAAACTAAATAGATCAATCGAGTCTTTATGAGATTCAATCTTCCACTATCCTTTGTCTAGTTCTCAATGATTGACAATTTATTCTTATTTATAAATCACTTTACCATTTTCCGAATATTGTTAAAATGGAAAGATTTCTCAAATCAACGTGGGCCTTTCAACAGAGACTTGTAATCATAATTCAATATATCTGATAATTCAATCATTTGATCTTATCTTCTAATTCCATTGATAAACATTTTGAAACAGATACAATCATATAAAGTATTTAATCTAATATTTTGTTTACGTTTCAAGTTATAATATGTTTACACATATACATATATAATCATATTCGTTTAATGGTTCGTGAATCGTTGGAACTTGATCGAGGTTGAATGAATGTATGAACATAGTTTAAAATTCTTGAAATTTACTTAACAAATATTCCTTATCGTGTCGGAAACATATAAAGATTAAAGTTTAAATTTGGTTGGAAATTTCCGTGTCGAAAACATATAAAGATTAAAGTTTAAATTTGGTTGGAAATTTCCGGGTTGTCACAGTACCTACCCGTTAAAGAAATTTCATCCCGAAATTTGAGTGGAAAGGTCGTGAATGATAATAAGTATGTTTTCATGATGCATACGGGCTGAAAATTAGAGTTTTATCATCAGCGAATAATTTGGATAAACAATCCATTTATATGAAGAGTACGAATGAAGCTAACATAGAAGAGTGAAATGAGTAAGAGTAGATTCATCTTATCATTTGACGTAGATATTATTGATTCCCAGATTTCAAGGGATTTGAAGAAAATCTTCTTAATAAGATTTGACTCTCCGGTAATCAAGGGAATTAGGATCCGCTTTAAATGCGATCGTCCATTTTAATTGTTCTGTCGGAGATTTTCTTATAAATTCACCTCCTTCGTTTCCTTACAACTCACACCTTTTGTTGATGCATTTTATGCAAGTCCCTAGACATCTACCCACGTCCATTGCAGGTACAACAGTTTACAAGCCACCATGATTGCTCGTTATTATCCTATCCGTGTTTGTATGTGGTTACAGGAACTGCAGGAACGAGATTTAGATGTTTGACTATGTTAGACTTAGTCAGACGTACGAGTGAAGCCTCACTAGTACGGCTGACAGGCTTATACGCACGGTTGATGCTGAGCTAAGTCACAATTACAACCTAAATGAGAAGACACGAGTGAGTGATCACACGCACGGCTGATGAAGCCAACTCGTACATGTGATGAATGAATCGTATGGGTGAGTCAACAGCAGGGGTATATAAAGTCTTATGTTCTTCATTTTAGGTTAAACCACTCATTTGTTACACACACTCAGATCTAGTGAGCTCCTTCGATTCTCTCTCAGTCCAAATCACCCAGGTGGTGAATAATAGCTCTAGGTGTTGATCTAATCATACTTGATTTAGTTGTGGTTTGACTAAATTAATCAAAAAAAAAAAAAACTTAACCTATTCACTAGAGGGTTTGATTCACTTATTCCGCCATTGTGTAAGTTAAATCTATTGATTTCTAAGTCCTTAGTCATGTTTCATCACCTTCTATTCTTTCCCCCTTAACTCATATTTTAAAGTATTCATCAATATGCTCCATCCAGTTCTGATTCTCGATATACTTCTAACTTTCATATCGGTCATTCTTCTTTTTCATTTACCGCCGGAAGAATATATTTACTTCTACTATACTCTTGGGTTTATAGTGTTTCTAGTTCTCCCGTGTCTTTATATTGCTATATGCATCGATATATATGGTTTATAATTTCTGGTTTATCGTTGGGCTTTATATGTTCCCTTATATTTCAAAGTCTCTGCTTCTGTCTTCTATAATCATTATCATTCACAGTTAATGCTCTCTTTTATTTGCTGCAATTTATACCCCAATTTCTATTTTGGAGTTTTGTCCTTTTGTTTCTTCTTCTTGCGATTAAGCACCGCTTGTAATGGTCCAGAATTCACAGATATGAATTTCGGAATGAACATTGTTAATGTTCTAGGAAGGAAATTGTGATGGCACGATCTTGACTTGTTAAATTACTAGAATACCTTGGAAAAGGCCGAATCATCAAGAAATATTTTCTTGATATTTTAGAGGTTAAATAGAATACAAGAGTCGTATAACATGACACATGATGATGTTATGATCTGTGAATCAACACGTTCCATTTAGAAACTCAGCATGACTTACTGTAATATAATCACGTTGATCAAGTGTCATTATATTATACTAATTCATGCTTCAGTTCCCAACATTACTTCAAAATATTCCTATTTTAAACTTGAATGTTTCAGAATTTAGAAACTAAAATAGTTTCTTTTATGATGTAATACAGATAGCGCGAAGAGGTAAATGATTTCAAATAAGAAAAATTAAGAAAATATCTTCAGAAATATGGAGGATATTTATAATGAAAGATATGATGATATTTTAGAATTTCTAATATCAGAGGATGATGAAGAATATTGTCCGCATGGGTTTAGAGTCAGGAGCAAGGTATTCGTTAATGACTTCAGCAGGTACTGAATCATTTGGATCCTTTGAAGTCAGGTTCAGTCTTTGTAATTTGTCAAAAGCCTCCTTCCTACTTTTCTCAATCCGTTTTCCAGTTCCAAAACTTCTCTTTTTCTGCGATTTGCCAGCACACTTCATCATTATCATCCAGCTTTTACCGTTTAAAGTCGTTTATAGTTTTCGCTGCTTCATCAGCATTTTTTCCATTTTTGAAGAACCAATTCGTAGTTCGGAGTGTTTTTCAGAAACTTCACATTCAAATTAAGTCCAGAAGATAGACGTTATATATACACATATAACTGTTGGCGTAGACATGCTGCGAGATTTCACACACCATTTTTGTCAGGGTTTCTACTCTTCCTTCTATCATTTTGGTTCGCTTAACTGATTTATGGTTAGGGTTAGATTAGATAATCTCTAAGACTTTAGAGATTACATAATCGCTGCGGAATGTTTCTCCAATGAAGTTATGAATTGATACTTCGTCAGTTATTGTTGTTGGTACTACTTGGTATCTATGGTACGTATGACGTTGATGCTCGTGGGACAGATTGTGAAGTTGAGGTTTACGACGCGGTTGTGGTTGGAGGTGGTAATGGTACTGTTGATGTTGATGATGGTGGTACTGGTTATGCTGCTGATGCTGCTGCCGGTGTTTGTAATCTCTGCACCATATTCTCCAAAGCCACTACCCGAGCGCGAAGCTCGTTGACTTCTTCTATTATGCCGGGGTGATTGTCGATTCGGACGAGCGGATAAATAAAATCTAAAATTTGATGTAATATATAACCGTGACGAGATACTCTGGAAATGAGCGAGAAAATGGTGTTTCGGACAGGTTCGCCGGTAAGTGCTTCAGGTTCTTCGTCAAGAGGGCAATGTGGTGGATGGAAGGGATCACCTTCTTCTTGTCTCCAATGATTGAGGAGGCTACGAACCCATCCCCAATTCATCCAGAATAGGTGATGACTGATTGGTTGATCTATTCCGATCACACTGCTTTTGGAGCTTGAATGGGATTCCATTTCGGAATCTGAGTGACTTGAACTGATGACGAATTCCATTTCGTACGATTGGATAAAGGATTTTTTTTCTTTTCGATATGAAATGATTTTGCCTAATGGATGATATTCTAATTACATAGAATATATATATATATATATATATATATATATATATATATATATATATATATATATATATATATATATATATAGATCAAAAGATTTCGTAGATTACGGAGGACTTTGCGGGATATGTCAGGCAAAGTTTAAAGTAACAGATACGATAAGATATGATTTAGCAGATATGCTAAGATATGAATTTTTGTCTATACACTATTCATACAATCAATGCAGCAAGACGTGTCTTAGACTAAAAATGATAAGCAGGTAATTTCCTGAGGATGATAAGTAGTTAATTTTCGACACAAAATGATAAGCAAAACTTTTGACATGCAGACACAGTCAAAGTCCAGACTCACTAATGCATCCTATCGACTTATCAGTTAGACACACTAATGCAGACCTGGTTCGCTAAGACCACCGCTCTGATACCAACTGAAAGGACCCGTTCATATACATTATAAACGATTCACAATAGTTGATTTCATTGCGAGGTATTTGACCTCTATATGATACATTTTACAAACATTGCATTCGTTTTTAAAAGACAAACTTTTTTTACATCGAAAATTGATAGGCATGCATACCATTTCATAATATCCACTATCCAACTATAAATTGATTTAATAATAATCTTTGATGAACTCAATGACTCGAATGCAACGTTCTTCGAAATATGCTATGAAAGACTCCACGTAATATCTTTAAAATGAGCAAATGCACAGCGGAAGATTTCTTTAACACCTGAGAATAAACATGCTTTAAAGTGTCAACTAAAAGGTTGGTGAGTTCATTAGTTTATCATAATCATTTATTTCCATCATTTTAATAGACCACAAGAATTTTATTTTCAGTTCTCATAAATATACGTCCCATGCATAGAGACAAAAATAATCATTCATATGGTGAACACCTGGTAACCGACATTAACTAGATACATATAAGAATATCCCCTATCATTCCGGGATCCTTCTTCGGACATGATATAAATTTCGAAGTACTAAAGCATCCGGTACTTTGGATGGGGTTCGTCGGGCCCATAGATCTATCTTTAGGATTCGCGTCAATTAGGGTGTCTGTTCCCTAATTCTTAGATTACCAGACTTAATAAAAAGGGGCATATTCGATTTCGATAATTCAACCATAGAATGTAGTTTCACGTACTTGTGTCTATTTTGTAAATCATTTATAAAATCTGCATGTATTCTCAGCCCAAAAATATAAAGGGTAAAAAGGCAAATGAAACTCACCATACTGTATTTCGTAGTAAAAATACATATAACGTCATTGAACAAGTGCAAGGTTGGCCTCGGATTCACGAACCTAAATTAATTATATATATTTATGTGTTGGTCAATATTCGTCTAACAAATTAGGGCAAGTCATAGTGTACCACAATCCTAATGCTCGAGACTAATATGCAAAAGTCAACAAAAGTAAATTTGACTCAAAATAATTTCCAAAAATCTATACATGATTAATATATAGTTTAAATATCATCGTTTTATATTTTTAAAAGATTTATTAGAGTAAATAATATAATTTATTTATTAATAAATAAAATTTTATATTAAATTTATATAATAAAATATACTTTTATATATATTAAGTAATAAAATTTATAGGATTCATTTAATATCATAAAGATAATATGATAGGTATTATTAAAGCGAGTTATTACACGTAGTAAAATATGTTTGTATCACATATTTATTTGATAAAATAATATCTATAATGATAGTAAGTAAAAGTTGTATTATTTTGTAATAATAATTATTATTATAAAAATATCAATATTTATAATTACTAAGATGACATTATGATAAAATGATAATTCTAATTATGATAACTTTAATATTTACGATAATTTTTAATATTATCTTTAAAATAATAATTCTATTTAAAATAATAATAATAATGATATTTTATAGTAACAATGACATTTCTATTAAAAAGATAATTTTTGTTAAAATGATAGTTTTAATACTAACGATACTTTTAATAATAATAGTAATGATAAAAATAATAAGAACGGTAATTTTATCTAAATCAATATCTTATAATATTTTAATTTCATCATGATACTCTTACTCATTATTTTCAGATCGTTTCGTTTAATAGCTTTTAATCGTCTTTTATATCATGTTCATAATAATGATAATAATAGTAATCAAAATAATTAGGCGTTACAAATATTTGTTTTAATTACACTAATATTAATAATGATAGTTACTATAACATTATTGACGATAATACTAATAATTATCTTAATGATACTATAGTAATAATAATAATAACAATAACAATAACCATTTTTAAATAGTGATATATATATTAATAATGATAATAATAATAATAATAATACTAATAATAATAATAATAATAATTGGATAATAATAATAATACTAATTATAACTTTACCGATAATAACGATAGTAATAATAAAAAAAATAACAATTTTTAATGATAAATCCCTTTTATTGATAAAGATAATAATAATGATAATAATAAGATAAAACTAGAACGACGATAAAAACGACGATAATAATAATCATTTTTAATAAAAATATCGAAAATTCAATTGATTATAACTTCTAATCCGTTCATCGAAACCATTCGATATCTAAAGGAAAAGTTCTTAATTTTTCGCTAGCTTTCAAAGGACATGCATATCTTATACCTTATCTCAACCGCAAGTGTAACTAATTCAAGATTTAACCTAACCTGTCTAAGGGCAATATCAAAAGTACAAGCATGCATAATCCTAAATACTCGAGCACTAGTCAGGGATACACTATTAGTATGTAAAAGTTAAATTATGAGTACTCACGTATCAATATTGAGATTCAATATTGCAGGAAAGGTACGTAGACGCAACGGAAATGATAAACACTATATTGACCTCACGAGCATACCCATGAACCATACTCAATCACCTCCATAGCTATAACCCATAATTTTCTTAATCCTATCCTACTCGAAAAACAATTTCGAAATCACTCGGACAGCACTCCGTCGTAATATTTTACGTATACTAATAATATCTTGAAATAATACGGAGTAAATATATATATGTAAATCGATTGAGAGAGTTTAGAGAAAAATATTTTCAAGTTTTTATGAAATAATGAAACCTATTGAATTCTATTTATAATAGATTTTTGAATTATTAAAGTGAATTATTAAAGTATGAATTATTAAAGTGAATTATTAAAGTATGAATTATTAAAGTGAATTATTAAAGTTAAAGTAAAGTAAAAATAAAATAAAGATAAAGTTTAAGTATAGTAAAAGTATAAAACTATGTACGTATAATACGCGTATAAATATATATAATATTAATTTAAATCGTTATATATATTTAATTAAATAAAATATAAATATCGTTATCTTTATCATACTAGTTAAGTAATGAGTTGTCAAAAGTGGTTCTAGATATTTATAAAAGTTATATACGTTTTAATAATAAAGTTCTTTTTAAACTGAAAACGTTTTTGTACGTTTGAAACTAAATAGATCAATCGAGTCTTTATGAGATTCAATCTTCCACTATCCTTTGTCTAGTTCTCAATGATTGACAATTTGTTCTTATTTATAAATCACTTTACCATTTTCCGAATATTGTTAAAATGGAAAGATTTCTCAAATCAACGTGGGCCTTTCAACAGAGACTTGTAATCATAATTCAATATATCTGATAATTCAATCATTTGATCTTATCTTCTAATTCCATTGATAAACATTTTGAAACAGATACAATCATATAAAGTATTTAATCTAATATTTTGTTTACGTTTCAAGTTATAATATGTATACACATATACATATATAATCATATTCGTTTAATGGTTCGTGAATCGTTGGAACTTGATCGAGGTTGAATGAATGTATGAACATAGTTTAAAATTCTTGAAATTTACTTAACAAATATTGCTTATCGTGTCGGAAACATATAAAGATTAAAGTTTAAATTTGGTTGGAAATTTTCGTGTCGGAAACATATAAAGATTAAAGTTTAAATTTGGTTGGAAATTTCCTGGTTGTCACAACGTATACAAGGTTTTGACATATCATATCGACGCATTTATATATATTATTTGGAATAACCATAGACACTCTATATGCAGTAATGAACGAGTTCTCTATACAGGGTTGAGGTTGATTCTACAATAATATCTATAATTTGAGTTGTGATCGAGTCTGAGACATGTACACGGGTCACGATACGTATTAATTAATTCGAATATTATATATTAAACTATATATGAATGATTGCACTGTTAACTGTGGACTATCGATTGTGGACTGCCGATATTGGACAATTAAAATGAATTAAAATATTGATTATAACATATGAAACTAAACAATTCTTCAAGTTTGCCACTTGATTTCATCTTAAACCTCATTTGTATCTTGACGATTACAATCTGCGTTCAAACCTTTCATGATTCTTGAAAACATCTCAAACGAGAGGATGAACCAACCGCACTTCATCTACGGGAGAAAAGATTGATGCATTTAGTTATGCATCTAAAAAAAAAACTCTCGAAAATTGAGTAAACGTTTAACATGTAGTTGTGCTAATTCCTTTAGTGTTATTATTACCCAAAATAACTTGGTAATTCCTTTCAAAGTAGCAAATTTTGTCACAGCTCCAGCAAATCAACTTCGACTTTTCGTTCAAAACAACCTTATTATCACCTTGATTTATATGTATGCTCTTTTATTGTTACCGGGGAACCTTTTATATTCCACTATATTACCGTCAGCGTTTAATCATCTAAAAACACAATTCTCTTGAAATCACCTCGGATCGATAACCAATGATTCAGATATGGTAGCAGTAAATGTAGAGGAATCGGCAATCAGTACTTTGAAAACTCACAGCATATCTACATCAACAGTTATATGTATAACATTTATCTCTTAGAATAATGACCTTCCATTCTGAAATTTTGAAAAGCACCCAGCCTACGAATTAATATATTGAACTTTCAGGTAATTCTGGATCCAATGAAACCTTCAACGAATATCTTGCTCCGTATTCATGTTAAAATCTTGCTGAAAATCTTCCTCATCAACCATCGAACTTAGAAATTCCAAAATATCATCATAAATATCTTCGATATTTCTGAAGATATTATCATAAATATTCTCGTACGAAATTATTTATCTCTTCGTGCTATCAGTATTACATCATATAGAAACTGTTAGTTTCTATATTCTGTAAACTTTTGAGCTTAAAAAAAAAATATGAATGTTATTGAAGTAATGTTGGGAACTGATGCATGAGTTAGTATAATATAATGACACTTGATCAACGTGATTATATTACAGTAAGTCATGCTAAGTTTCTAATGGGACGTGATGATTCACAGATCATAACGTCATCATGTGCCATGTTACATAACTCTTTCATTCTACTTAACTCCTGAACAAATCAAGAAAATGTATTCTTGATGGTTCTATCTTCCGTGATGCTGATAAAATTAAAAATTAAATCGTGCTATCACGTTCCTTCCTGCTTAGAACAATATAATCATTCGAAACTCTATATCTACAAATTCTGGACCATTATTCGCTTGACTTGAAGTCGGGAGGAGAAAACAAAAGCATAGAACTTTGAAATATAAGGGAAGATATAAAGCCCAACAACAACTCAGAAACTACAAACCGTGTATATCAATAATTATCACAACATAAAGACACGGGAGAATTAAAAACACTATAACCCCAATAGCGAAGTAGAAGAAAACAGATTCTTCCGGTGGAAGTTGGAAAAGGAGAATGATTGTTGCGATAATAAGAATAAGGACAAGGATTGGAACTGGATTAAGCATTTTCACAATCTTTTGGAAGCATGAACTAAGAAAGAAAGTATAGGAATGGTGAGAACAATGAAACAGATGAGCTTAATTTATAATGAAAATATTAGACAGAGTAACCGAGGCAGATCACCGTATTTAATTATAGAGATCTTAATTTCCTTATTCGCCGAAGAATTAAATCTTTTAGATTTTGAAGATTTTCTTTAAATTCCTTGAATTCCGGAATTCAACCAAGACAACGTCAAAAGCTAAGGAGCACCTTATTTTTTTCTAAATTCAACCATGACTAGTGGAAAGTTATGATGAAACTTGTTTACCTCATTGCACTCTTTTGTGATAACTTCACTCATACGCTTCGAGTACTCGAATCGTTTTATCTATATTAACCAATAATGATAAAACTCTATTTTATCAGCTCATATTCGTCAGAAAAACATTCTTATTGTTAGCCATGACGACTACACTCAAATTTCGGAACGAAATTTCTTTAACGGGTAGGTACTGTGATGACCTGGGAATTTCTGACCAAATTTAAACTTAATCCTTATATGTTTCCGATACGATAAGCAAAGTTTGTAACGTTGAAGTCTCAAAAACTTTGAACTGTGTTCATGTATACATTTAACCTTTGACGATTCCCGACGATTCACGAACAATTGTTTGTAAATAAATATGTATAGCTATAAATGTAAGTAGGTATATGAATGCTATTAATAACTATAAGTATATTGTAATATATAAATAAATGTGTATATGTAAGTATATATAAACAAATGTATATATATATAAATTTGAAATAATGAAATACAATTTAATAAATAAAAAAAATTAAAGAATGTAAACTAATGAACAAAATAATTAAGTTGCTATGAATCTATATATTTATGAAATATATATATATAAGTAATGGTATATATATATATATATATATAATTATATAGATATATAACTTATAAATATTCATATTTGATAAAAGATATTATATACATTTTGCATACCTGTTAAATATTACATCAAATTAATTACAAGTTTAGAAATATAAATGTTATACTAATATTATTATTACTTCCACTATTATTATTAACATTAATATTAATATCACTACTTGTTAAATTATTTTCAATATATATATACTATATAGATATAAAAGTTAACACATGTAAGGTGTTATAAACACTAATATCATTATTATCATAATTAGTAGTAAAAATTATAACTTTAGTTATTACTACGATTAGTATTATTATTTTAAATAGTATTAATATTATAAAGATGATTATTAATAGTATTATTATTATGTATCAATATTATTATTATTAGTGTAGAAATAATACAAATTATTAGTATAATTATTATTAATATCATTAAGAACATGGTTATAACTATTAGTGTTATCGTCCTAAAAATTGATACTAAGTTAATTATGATTAATAACATTATTATTAGGTTATTATTAGTAATAATATTCTGTAATATTATTAATAGATTTATTTTTATTTAAAATTAGTTTTTATATAAAAACCAATTATTATCTATAAAAAAAAACTAGTATGGATCAGTTATGGGTAACCATCATACTATATCTAATTGATTCCTACTTTTGATCAAGTACCAATCACGATCAATTACAGATGAAGTTAAAAGCAGTTACAATCGACATCTATATTATTCTTTTATTTTTATTATTTGTTTCGTCTGCTTGCACTTGTCTGTCGCATCTTTCTACCATAAAACATGTGATTTAGATTAAGATTAGAAAGGAAATCATTCGTTTATTCATATCCAGTATCAATTAAATTTATAACAGTTTTTATTTTGGTTGAATTCAACAGAAAGAATTGAAGAAAAACAGGTCCGGTTTCTTTGTACGCATACCTTTATACTCAAATCTTGATTTTCAATGATTTTGAAAAATCTAAAAATGCAGTTATGTTAGGATTTAATTATTCAAACTATCTGCAAATTTATAGACTTCAATTCCTAAAATTAAGTAAGAATTTCTGAGTCAAAGTTAGTTTTATAAAAAGTCAAACTTTTGTTCATGATCCAAATTCAAGATTTTTGTTATAGATAAAGTTAAATTGACGAATCTGGTAGTTTATACGGATGATTTGAAATGTAATTCGTATTGTAAATTTTGGTCAAAACGATTTCAATCCCTGTATCATTTTTTTTTCTTTCTTGAACTCGCGACGAACAACAGACTGGTTCTGTTCTATATTTTTTTTTTCAATTAATAAACATTAAATATTTAGTTGTTATTGTTACTTTGATGTGTTTGAATTTTTTTTATGAAATATAAACGTCTGGTCGATTTGATTTCAAGTAGAGAAGAAGAAGAAAAATTGAAACGGATAGATATAGATATAAGATATATTACGGGGTATCATATCAGAAAAGAATACACAGAAGGATGGTTAAGATTGATGATGGGGAACGGGAGGTCTCGGGTTCGAGCCCGGGCGAGGGTGTTTATTTTTTTGGAGCTTGTTTTTTAAAGGTAGTATACTTTTATTATTTTTGTTATTATTATTATTACTAATATTACTAATATTATTATTATTATTGTTGTTGTTATCAAATATTGTTATTATTATTTATATTATAATTACTAGTATTAGTATTAATAAAAGTATTAGTTACAAATGATTATTACCTTTATCATAATTATAATTATAATTATAATTATTATTATTATTGAAAGGACCCGTTCATATACATTATAAACGATTCACAATAGTTGATTACATTGCGAGGTATTTGACCTCTATATGATACATTTTACAAACATTGCATTCGTTTTTAAAAGACAATCTTTCTTTACATCGAAAATTGACAGGCATGCATACCATTTCATAATATCCACTATCCAACTATAAATTGATTTAATAATAATCTTTGATGAACTCAATGACTCGAATGCAACGTTCTTCGAAATATGCTATTGAAGACTCCAAGTAATATCTTTAAAATGAGCAAATGCACAGCGGAAGATTTCTTTAACACCTGAGAATAAACATGCTTTAAAGTGTCAACCAAAAGGTTGGTGAGTTCATTAGTTTATCATAATCATTTATTTCCATCATTTTAATAGACCACAAGAATTTCATTTCCAGTTCTCATAAATATACGTCCCATGCATAGAGACAAAAACAATCATTCATATGGTGAACACCTGGTAACCGACATTAACTAGATACATATAAGAATATCCCCTATCATTCCGGGATCCTCCTTCGGACATGATATAAATTTCGAAGTACTAAAGCATCCGGTACTTTGGATGGGGTTTGTTAGGCCCAATAGATCTATCTTTAGGATTCGCGTCAATTAGGGTGTCTGTTCCCTAATTCTTAGATTACCAGACTTTAATAAAAAGGGGCATATTCGATTTCGATAATTCAACCATAGAATGTAGTTTCAATTACTTGTGTCTATTTCGTCAAAACATTTATAAAAGCGCATGTATTCTCAGTCCCAAAAATATAAAGGGTAAAAAGGCAAATGAAACTCACCATACTGTATTTCGTAGTAAAAATACATATAACGTCATTGAACAAGTGCAAGGTTGGCCTCGGATTCACGAACCTAAATTAATTATATATATTTATGTGTTGGTCAATATTTGTCTAACAAATTAGGTCAAGTCATAGTGTACCACAATCCTAATGCTCGAGACTAATATGCAAAAGTCAACAAAAGTAAATTTGACTCAAAATAATTTCCAAAAATCTATACATGATTAATATATAGTTTAAATATCGTCGTTTTATATTTTTAAATATTTTTAAAAGATTTATTAGAGTAAATAATATAATTTATTTATTAATAAATAAAATTTTATATTATATTTATATAATAAAATATACTTTTATATATATTAAGTAATAAAATTTATAGGGTTCATTTAATATTATAAAGATAATATGATAGGTATTATTAAAGTAAGTTATTACACGTAGTAAAATATGTTTGTATCAAATATTTATTTGATAAAATAATATCTATAATGATAGTAAGTAAAAGTTGTATTATTTTGTAATAATAATTATTATTATAAAAATATCAATATTTATAATTACTAAGATGACATTATGATAAAATGATAATTCTAATTATGATAACTTTAATATTTACGATAATTTTTAATATTATCTTTAAAATAATAATTCTATTTGAAATAATAATAATAATGATATTTTATAGTAACAATGACATTTCTATTAAAATGATAATTTTTGTTAAAATGATAGTTTTAATACTAACGATAATTTTAATAATAATAGTAATGATAAAAATAATAAGAACGATAATTTTATCTAAATCAATATCTTATAATATTTTAATTTCATCATGATACTCTTACCCATTATTTCCTAATCGTTTCGTTTAATTGCTTTTAATCGTCTTTTATATCATGTTCGTAATAATGATAATAATAGTAATCAAAATAATTAGGTGTTACAAATATTTGTTTTAATTACACTAATATTAATAATGATAGTTACTATAACATTATTAACGATAATACTAATAATTATCTTAATGATAATATAGTAATAATAATATTAACAATAACAATAACCATTTTTAAATAATGATATATATATTAATAATGATAATAATAATAATAATAATACCAATAATAATAATAATAATAATAATAATAATAATAATAATAATTGGATAATAATAATAATACTAATTATAACTTTAACGATAATAACGATAGTAATAATAAAATAATAATAATTTTTTTTAATGATAAATCCTTTTATTGATAAAGATAATAATAATAATAATAATAATAATAATAATAATAATAATAATAATAATAATAATAATAAGATAAAACTGGAACGACGATAATAACGACGATAATAATAATCATTTTTAATAATAATACAAAAATTCGATGGACTATAACTTCAAATCCGTTCATCGAAATCATTCGATATCTAAATGAAAAGTTCTTAATTTTTCACTAGCTTTCCAACAACATGCATATCTTATACCTTATCTCAGTCGCATATATAACTAATTCAGGATTCAACATAACCTAACTAAAGGCAATATCAAAAGTATAAACATGCATAATCCTATATACTCGAGCACTAGTCAGGGATACACTATTAGTATGTAAAAGTTAAATTATGAGTACTCACGTATCAATATTGAGATTCAATATTGCAGGAAAGGTACGTAGACGCAACGGAGATGATAAATACTATATTGACCTCGCGAGCATACCCATGAACCATACCCAATCACCTCCATAGCTATAACCCATAATTTCCTTAATCCAATCCCACTCGAAAAACAATTTCGAAATCACTCGGACAGTACTCTGACGTAATATTTATGTATACTAATAATATCTTGAAATAATATGGAGTAAATATATATATGTAAATCGATTGAGAGAGTTTAGAGAAAAATATTTTCAAGTTTCTATGAAATAATAAAACCTATTGAATTCTATTTATAATAGATTTTTGAATTATTAAAGTGAATTATTAAAGTATGAATTATTAAAGTGAATTATTAAAGTATGAATTATTAAAGTGAATTATTAAAGTATGAATTATTAAAGTGAATTATTAAAGTATGAATTATTAAAGTATGAATTATTAAAGTGAATTATTAAAGTTAAAGTTAAAGTAAAGTAAAAATAAAGTAAAGGTAAAGTTTAAGTATAGTAAAAGTATAAAACTACATAATACGTATAATACGCGTATAAATATATATAATATTAATTTAAATCATTATATATATTTAATAAAATAAAATATAAATATCGTTATCTTTATCATACTAGTTAAGTAATGAGTTGTCAAAAGTGGTTCTAGATATTTATAAAAGTTATATACGTTTTAATAATAAAGTTCTTTTTAAACTGAAAACGTTTTTGTACGTTTGAAACTAAATAGATCAATCGAGTCTTTATGAGATTCAATCTTCCACTATCCTTTGTCTAGTTCTCAATGATTAACAATTTGTTCTTATTTATAAATCACTTTACCATTTTCTGAATATTGTTAAAATAGAAAGATTTCTCAAATCAACGTGGGCTTTTCAATAGAGACTTGTAATCATAATTGAATATATCTGATAATTCAATCATTTGATCTTATCTTCTAATTCTATTGATAAACATTTTGAAACAGATACAATCATATAAAGTATTTAATCTAATATTTTGTTTACGTTTCAAGTTATAATATATATATACACATATACATATATAATCATATTCATTTAATGGTTCGTGAATCGTTGGAACTTGGTCGAGGTCGAATGAATGTATGAACATAGTTTAAAATTCTTGAAATTTAACTTAACAAATATTGCTTATCGTGTCGGAAACATATAAAGATTAAAGTTTAAATTTGGTTGGAAATTTCCGGGTTGTCACAGTACCTACCCGTTAAAGAAATTTCGTCCCGAAATTTGAGTGGAAAGCTCGTGAATGATAATAAGTATGTTTTCATGATGCATACGGGCTGAAAATTAGAGTTTTATTATCAGCGAATAATTTAGATAAACAATCCATTTATATGAAGAGTACGAATGAAGCTAACATAGAAGAGTGAAATGAGTAAGTGTAGATTCATCTTATCATTTGACGTAGATATGATTGATTCCCAGATTTCAAGGGATTTGAAGAAAATCTTCTTAATAAGATTTGACTCTCCGGTAATCAAGGGAATTAGGATCCGCTTTAAATGCGATCGTCCATTTTAATTGTTCTGTCGGAGATTTTCTTATAAATTCACCTCCTTCGTTTCCTTACAACTCAAACCTTCTGTTGATGCATTTTATGCAAGTCCCTAGACATCTACCCACGTCCATTGCAGGTACAACAGTTTACAGGCCACCATGATTGTTCGTTATTATACTATCCGTGTTTGTATGTGGTTACAGGAACTGCAGGAACGAGATTTGGATGTTTGACTATGTTAGACTTAGTCAGACGTCCGAGTGAAGCCTCACTCGTACGGCTGATAGGCTCATACGCACGGTTGATACTGAGCTAAGTCACAGTTACAACCTAAATGAGAAGACACGAGTGAGTGATCACCCGTACAGCTGATGAAGCCAACTCGTATGTGTGATGGATGAATCGTACGGGTGAGTCAACAGCAGGGGTATATAAAGTCTTATGTTCTTCATTTTAGGTTAAGCCTCTCATTTGTTACACACACTCAGATCTGGTGAGCTCCTCCGATTCTCTCTCAACCCAAATCACCCAGGTGGTGAATAATAGCTCTAGGTGTTGATCTAATCACACTTGATTTAGTTATGGTATGACTAAATTAATCCCAAAACGCTTAACCTACTTACTAGAGGGTTTGATTCACTTATTCCGTCATTGTGTGAGTTAAATCTGTTGATTTCTAAGTTCCTAGTCATGTTTCATCACCTTCTATTCTTTCCCCCTCAACTCATATTTTAAAGTGTTCATCAATATGCTCCATCCAGTTCTGATTCTTGATATACTTATAACTTTCATATCGGTCATTCTTCTTTTTCATCTACCGCCAGAAGAATCTATTTACTTCTACTATACTCTTGGGTTTATAGTGTTTCTAGTTCTCCCGTATCTTTATATTGCTATATGCATCGATATATATGGTTTATAATTTTTGGTTTGTCGTTGGGATTTATATCTTCCCTTATATTTCAAAGTCTCTGTTTCTATTTTCTATAATCATTGTCATCCACAGTTAATGCTCTCTTTTATTTACTGCAATTTATACCCCAATTTCTATTTCGGAGTTTTGTCCTTTCGTTTCTTCTTCTTGCGATTAAGCACCGCTTGTAATGGTCCAGAATTCACAGATATGAATTTTGGAATGAACATTGTTAATGTTCTAGGAAGGAAATTGTGATGGCACGATCTTGACTTGTCAAATTACTAGAATACCTTGGAAAAGGCCGAATCATCAAGAAATATTTTCTTGATATTTTAGAGGTTAAATAGAATACAAGAGTCGTATAACATGGCACATGATGATGTTATGATCTGTGAATCATCACGTTCCATTTAGAAACTCAGCATGAATTACTGTAATATAATCACGTTGATCAAGTGTCATTATATTATACTAACTCATGCTTCAGTTTCCAACACTACTTCAAAAACATTCATAGTTTAAACTCAAAGGTTTACAGAGTATAGGAACTAAACAGTTTCCTTTTTGATGTAATCCAGATAGCGCAAAGAGATAAATGATTCCAGATAAGAATAGGTAAGAAAATATCTTCAGAAATATGGAGGATATTTATAATGAAAGATATGATGATATTTTAGAATATCTAAGATCAGAGGATGATGAAGAATATTATTCACAAGGGTTTAGAGTCAGGAGTAAGGTATTTAATAATAATTTCAGCAGACACTGAATCATTTGGATTCTTTGAAGGCAGGTTTAGTCTTTGTGATTTGTCCATAGCCTCCTTCATGGTTTGCTTAATCCGTTTTCCAGTTCCAAACCTTCTCTTTTTCTAAGCTTTTCCAACACACTATCCTTTATTATCAAACTTTTGACTGTTAAGGTCGTTTACAGTTTTTGCTGCTTCATCAGCATTTTCCAAACTTCGGAGAACTAGTTCGCAGTTTAGGGTGTTTTTCAGAAACTTCACATTCAAAGTATATAAGTCTAGGAGATAGACGTTATATATACACCTATAACTGTTGGCAGAGACATGCTGCAAGATTTCAAAATACTAATTGCTGATTCCCAGTAATTGGCATGACAATTCTTGTTACAAGATGCGGATGAGTAAATGATGGGGTTTCGATAAATATAATGACTTTTCGGAAAGTCAAAGATCAGTGAAGTTGTTGGTAAGTTTATTTTTAATGTGGTGAGACATAAAAGGTTCTCCGGTAACAATGACGAAAGGGCAACGTCTATATCAAGGTTATAATAAGACTGTTTCAACTGAAAAGTCGAAGTTGACTTGCTAAAGCTGTGACAAAACTGACTAATTTGAAAAGGAATCGCAAAGTTATTTTTGCTAATAAATGCCAAAGGGTCTGACACGGATACGTGTTAAATTATGACTCTGGTTTCGAGAGCTTTTTAGATGCGAGACTGTGGTTAATATGTGGTTGGATCATTATCTCGATTGTTTATTATTTGAAGTGTCTTCAGGAATTTTGAAGGATTTTGAACACAGATTGTAATCGTTAATATACATTTGATGTTCTAACACACTTTTGAAGTCAAAGTATAGCTTTGAAAGATGTAGGAATCTAAAAGTGATAGTACCGATTATATCTCGAATTAAATTCTGAGATTTTAAAATCAGAATATGTAATTGGGTTTGAATTAGTATGGTTGTTTTAATTTCTATGAAAGAATGTATATTATTGTGAAAGTAGGAAGTATAATTGATAATTTGCTTAATCTGATTCGAAGAATGTAACATATTAATTGTGAATTTATATATATCTCTCGGGTATTACCTACCCGTTGAAAAATTTTCACAATTAATATTTTGTACATAAGAATTTTATTACAGTCTTTATGAAAATATATATGTATATATTCTCCTCAGATGTAACATAGATTTTAATGAGTTAATACTAAATTAAACTCATCCGATTTACGGTTGGAACTAGAATTGAATAATTCCTTGAAGGCTTTAGAGGTTACATAAGTATTTCTTCAATAATATTGAAATTATGAATCAATACTTCGTTATTTGTTGAGATGTGATGTTGGTTTTCGTTAAATTCTTGTGAACTTCGCAAAGTACGAATGATGTTATCTGAAAAGTTTCGGTTACATCAATGATGAAGTGTAAAATCAAATATATACTTGATTTATTAGGAATTGGAATTTGTTTAATTGAGACAGAGATTGTAGTTAACGATGGTTAAGTCGCGGGCAAGGGACGTACATTATTGCATATTTATAATATGAATTAACCGAGTAGTTAAGATTCACACACAATAGCTTAGCACGGAAAGATTTATTTTTTATTTCAAAATATATATATAAAAAATATATATATATATATAATTTCTTCAGAGGGAATGAGTTAATTCTTCATAACTTGTTGATACAATATACACGTTATTGATTCGTAATGATGTCCACAGTGATTCTTGAACTGACGAAGTTTGTGATATTATAGGTATTGTTGATTCTGATGTTGACTGTACTGACGATGCTGGTGACGTTGACGGTACTATTGATGCTGTTGTTAAAACAAGTTTAACTTGTTAATCACACACCATTTTTGTCAGGGTTTCTACTCTTCCTTCTATCATTTTGGTTCGCTTAACTGATTTATGGTTAGGGCTAGATTAGATAATCTCTAAGACTTTAGAGATTATATAATCGCCGCGGAATGTTTCTCCAATGAAGTTATGAATTAATACTTCGTCAGTTATTGTTGTTGGTACTCCTTGGTATCTATGGTGCGTATGACGTTGATGCTAGTGGGACAGATTGTGAAGTTGAGGTTTACAACGCGGTTGTGGTTGGAGGTGGTAATGGTACTGTTGGCGTTGATGATGGTGGTACTGGTTATGCTGCTGGTGCTGCTGCTGGTGTTTGTAATCTCTGCACCATATTCTCCAAAGCCACTACCCGAGCGCGAAGTTCGTTGACTTCTTCTATTATTCCAGGATGATTGTTGGTCGGAACTAGCGGATAAATAAAATCTAGAATTTGATGTAGTATATAATCGTGACGAGATACCCTGGAAATGAGAGAGAAAATGGTGTCTCGAACAGGTTCGCCGGTAAGTGCTTCAGGTTCTTCGCCAAGAGGGCAATGTGGTGGATGGAAAGGATCGCCTTCTTCTTGTTTCCAATGATTGAGGAGGCTACGAACCCATCCCCAATTCATCCAGAATAGGTGATGACTGATTGGTTGATCCATTCCGGTCACACTGCTTTCGGAGCTTGAGTGAGATTCCATTTCGGAATCCGAGTGACTTGAACTGATGACAAATTCCATTTCGTACGATTGGATAAAGGATTTTCGATATAAAATGATTTTTCGGCTATCGGGTGGTATTCTATTTACATAGGATATCTATATATAGAGATCAAAAGATTTCATAGATTACGGAGGAATTTGCGGGATATGTCAGGCAAAGTTTAAAGTAACAGATACGATAAGATATGATTTAGCAGATACGCTAAGATATGAATTTTGTCTATACACTACTCATGCAATTAATGTAGCAAGACGTATCTAGACTAATAATGATAAGTAGATAATTTCCTATGGATGATAAGCAGATGATTTCCGACTAGAAATGATAAGCAAAACTTTTGACATGCAGACACGGTCGAAGTCCAGACTCACTAATGCATCCTAACGACTTATCAGTTAGACACACTAATGCAGACCTGGTTCGCTAAGACCACCGCTCTGATACCAACTGAAAGGACCCGTTCATATACATTATAAACGATTCACAATAGTTGATTACATTGCGAGGTATTTGACCTCTATATGATACATTTTACAAACATTGCATTCGTTTTTAAAAGACAATCTTTCTTTACATCGAAAATTGACAGGCATGCATACCATTTCATAATATCCACTATCCAACTATAAATTGATTTAATAATAATCTTTGATGAACTCAATGACTCGAATGCAACGTTCTTCGAAATATGCTATTGAAGACTCCAAGTAATATCTTTAAAATGAGCAAATGCACAGCGGAAGATTTCTTTAACACCTGAGAATAAACATGCTTTAAAGTGTCAACCAAAAGGTTGGTGAGTTCATTAGTTTATCATAATCATTTATTTCCATCATTTTAATAGACCACAAGAATTTCATTTCCAGTTCTCATAAATATACGTCCCATGCATAGAGACAAAAACAATCATTCATATGGTGAACACCTGGTAACCGACATTAACTAGATACATATAAGAATATCCCCTATCATTCCGGGATCCTCCTTCGGACATGATATAAATTTCGAAGTACTAAAGCATCCGGTACTTTGGATGGGGTTTGTTAGGCCCAATAGATCTATCTTTAGGATTCGCGTCAATTAGGGTGTCTGTTCCCTAATTCTTAGATTACCAGACTTTAATAAAAAGGGGCATATTCGATTTCGATAATTCAACCATAGAATGTAGTTTCAATTACTTGTGTCTATTTCGTCAAAACATTTATAAAAGCGCATGTATTCTCAGTCCCAAAAATATAAAGGGTAAAAAGGCAAATGAAACTCACCATACTGTATTTCGTAGTAAAAATACATATAACGTCATTGAACAAGTGCAAGGTTGGCCTCGGATTCACGAACCTAAATTAATTATATATATTTATGTGTTGGTCAATATTTGTCTAACAAATTAGGTCAAGTCATAGTGTACCACAATCCTAATGCTCGAGACTAATATGCAAAAGTCAACAAAAGTAAATTTGACTCAAAATAATTTCCAAAAATCTATACATGATTAATATATAGTTTAAATATCGTCGTTTTATATTTTTAAATATTTTTAAAAGATTTATTAGAGTAAATAATATAATTTATTTATTAATAAATAAAATTTTATATTATATTTATATAATAAAATATACTTTTATATATATTAAGTAATAAAATTTATAGGGTTCATTTAATATTATAAAGATAATATGATAGGTATTATTAAAGTAAGTTATTACACGTAGTAAAATATGTTTGTATCAAATATTTATTTGATAAAATAATATCTATAATGATAGTAAGTAAAAGTTGTATTATTTTGTAATAATAATTATTATTATAAAAATATCAATATTTATAATTACTAAGATGACATTATGATAAAATGATAATTCTAATTATGATAACTTTAATATTTACGATAATTTTTAATATTATCTTTAAAATAATAATTCTATTTGAAATAATAATAATAATGATATTTTATAGTAACAATGACATTTCTATTAAAATGATAATTTTTGTTAAAATGATAGTTTTAATACTAACGATAATTTTAATAATAATAGTAATGATAAAAATAATAAGAACGATAATTTTATCTAAATCAATATCTTATAATATTTTAATTTCATCATGATACTCTTACCCATTATTTCCTAATCGTTTCGTTTAATTGCTTTTAATCGTCTTTTATATCATGTTCGTAATAATGATAATAATAGTAATCAAAATAATTAGGTGTTACAAATATTTGTTTTAATTACACTAATATTAATAATGATAGTTACTATAACATTATTAACGATAATACTAATAATTATCTTAATGATAATATAGTAATAATAATATTAACAATAACAATAACCATTTTTAAATAATGATATATATATTAATAATGATAATAATAATAATAATACCAATAATAATAATAATAATAATAATAATAATAATAATTGGATAATAATAATAATACTAATTATAACTTTAACGATAATAACGATAGTAATAATAAAATAATAATAATTTTTTTTAATGATAAAACCTTTTATTGATAAAGATAATAATAATAATAATAATAATAATAATAATAATAATAATAATAATAATAATAATAATAATAATAATAAGATAAAACTGGAACGACGATAATAACGACGATAATAATAATCATTTTTAATAATAATACAAAAATTCGATGGACTATAACTTCAAATCCGTTCATCGAAATCATTCGATATCTAAATGAAAAGTTCTTAATTTTTCGCTAGCTTTCCAACAACATGCATATCTTATACCTTATCTCAGTCACATATATAACTAATTCAGGATTCAACATAACCTAACTAAAGGCAATATCAAAAGTACAAACATGCATAATCCTATATACTCGAGCACTAGTCAGGGATACACTATTAGTATGTAAAAGTTAAATTATGAGTACTCACGTATCAATATTGAGATTCAATATTGCAGGAAAGGTACGTAGACGCAACGGAGATGATAAATACTATATTGACCTCGCGAGCATACCCATGAACCATACCCAATCACCTCCATAGCTATAACCCATAATTTCCTTAATCCAATCCCACTCGAAAAACAATTTCGAAATCACTCGGACAGTACTCTGACGTAATATTTATGTATACTAATAATATCTTGAAATAATATGGAGTAAATATATATATGTAAATCGATTGAGAGAGTTTAGAGAAAAATATTTTCAAGTTTCTATGAAATAATGAAACCTATTGAATTCTATTTATAATAGATTTTTGAATTATTAAAGTGAATTATTAAAGTATGAATTATTAAAGTGAATTATTAGAGTATGAATTATTAAAGTAAATTATTAAAGTATGAATTATTAAAGTGAATTATTAAAGTATGAATTATT
This sequence comes from Rutidosis leptorrhynchoides, assembly GCF_046630445.1. Lineage (NCBI taxonomy): Eukaryota > Viridiplantae > Streptophyta > Magnoliopsida > Asterales > Asteraceae > Rutidosis > Rutidosis leptorrhynchoides. Next base: position 653,606,021 of record NC_092335.1, read on the forward strand.
AAAGTATGAATTATTAAAGTGAATTATTAAAGTTAAAGTTAAAGTAAAGTAAAAATAAAGTAAAGGTAAAGTTTAAGTATAGTAAAAGTATAAAACTACATAATACGTATAATACGCGTATAAATATATATAATATTAATTTAAATCATTATATATATTTAATAAAATAAAATATAAATATCGTTATCTTTATCATACTAGTTAAGTAATGAGTTGTCAAAAGTGGTTCTAGATATTTATAAAAGTTATATACGTTTTAATAATAAAGTTCTTTTTAAACTGAAAACGTTTTTGTACGTTTGAAACTAAATAGATCAATCGAGTCTTTATGAGATTCAATCTTCCACTATCCTTTGTCTAGTTCTCAATGATTAACAATTTGTTCTTATTTATAAATCACTTTACCATTTTCTGAATATTGTTAAAATAGAAAGATTTCTCAAATCAACGTGGGCTTTTCAACAGAGACTTGTAATCATAATTGAATATATCTGATAATTCAATCATTTGATCTTATCTTCTAATTCTATTGATAAACATTTTGAAACAGATACAATCATATAAAGTATTTAATCTAATATTTTGTTTACGTTTCAAGTTATAATATATATATACACATATACATATATAATCATATTCATTTAATGGTTCGTGAATCGTTGGAACTTGGTCGAGGTCGAATGAATGTATGAACATAGTTTAAAATTTTTGAAATTTAACTTAACAAATATTGCTTATCGTGTCGGAAACATATAAAGATTAAAGTTTAAATTTGGTTGGAAATTTCCGGGTTGTCACAATTATTATAATTATTATTATAATAATAATAATAATTATTATTATTATTATTATTATTATTATTATTATTAATGTTATTGTGATTGTTAATATTATTAATAATTGTTGCCAATTAGGTTAATATAAATAATGGGATTAATACTAATATCATTTTTGTTAATACTAATTAATATCACTAAGTACTATTATTATTATTATTATTATTATTATTATTATTATTATTATTATTATTATTATTATTATTATTATTATTATTATTATTATTATTAATATTGGTACAAGTATTATTATTATTATTATTATTATTATTATTATTAAGGTTATTATTATAAATTATTGTTATTGTTATTAGTACTAAATAATATAGTTAATATTGTTATTATTACTAATATGTATTAATTATCAATTATCATTATAATTATCATAATCATAGTTATAATTAAAAAGATTGTTATTACTATTATTATTATCGTAATTATTATGCTAACAGAAATACTATATAATTATTAAAACTATTAATCTAACTAGTAATAGCAGCAGAAGTATCATTTTTATAATTAAAATTATTATCAATATTATCATCATTATTATTAGTATTATTGTTATTAGTATTATCATTAAGTTAACAAACAAAAGATATTTATAAAATAAATAAAAAATATATATACATACATATTTAATACAAAAACTATATAAATATGATTATATATATATATATATATATATATATATATATATATATATATATATATATAGGCTACTAACAAAGATTAAATCACTAATAATAATAAATACATATATATTTGTTCGATTACAATTATGTATATTAATAAATATACCAATGATATAGGTTCGTGAATCCGAGGCCAACCCTACTTTTGTTCAATGTCGTCATATGTATTTTTACTACAGAATACATTAGGTGAGTTTCATTTGCCTTTTTACCCTTTATATTTTTGGGCTGAGAATACATGCGCAATTTTTATAAATGTTTTACGAAATAGACACAAGTAATCAAAACTACATTATATGGTTGAATTATCGAAATTGAATATGCCCCTTTTTATTAAGTCTGGTAATCTAAGAATTAGGGAACAGACACCCTAATTGACGCGAATCCTAAAGATAGATCTATCGGGCCCAACAAGCCCCATCCAAAGTACCGGATGCTTTAGTACTTCGAAATTTATATCATATCCGAAGGAGGATCCCGGAATGATGGGGATATTCTTATATGCATATTGTGAATGTCGATTACCAGGTGTTCAATCCATATGAATGATATTTTTGTCTCTATGCATGGGACGTATGTTTATGAGAAATGGAAATATGAAATCTTGTGGTCTATTAAATTTATGAAATGATTATTTATGTTAAACTAATAAACTCACCAATCTTTTGGTTGACACTTTAAAGCATGTTCATTCTCAGGTACGAAAGAAATCTTCCGCTGTGCATTTGCTCATCTTAGAGATATTACTTGGAGTCATTCATGACATATTTCAAAAGACGTTGCATTCGAGTTGTTGAGTTTATCAAGATTATTATTAAGTCAATTATAGTAAGATATATTACGAAATGGTATGCATGTTTTCAACTTTCGATGAAATGAAAGATTGTCTTTTCAAAAACGAATGCAATGTTGGTAAAATGTATCATATAGAGGTCAAGTACCTCGCGATATAATCAACTGTTATGAATCGTTTATAATCGATATGGACTTCGTCCGGATGGATTAGGACGGGTCCTCACAATATATATATATATATATATATATATACATATATATATATATATATATATATATATATATATATATATATATATATATATATTTATACCATTTAATCTATTACAATATACATCTAATCATTAATTATATAAAGGAATCATATTCATATATATATCTCTACTTATTTTAATTTATTTTGTGTATTATTTCATATCTTTAATTCTAATGATCAAATTGTATTTTGTTATTTATATATACTTATATTCATTTATATATACATATATGTACATAATTGTTTTACAACAACAGTTCGTGAACCGTCGAGATTGGTCAAAGGTATAAATGAATCTATGTAAATAGTTCAAAAATTTGTAGACTCAATTTAACAGGCTTTGCTTATCATGTCGAAATCATATAAGATTTAAGTTTAAATTTGTCGGAAATTTCTGGGTCGTCACAGTATGTGCTTCAGGTTCATCGCCAAGAGGTGAATTTGGTTGGTGGAAGGGATCGCCTTCTTCGCGTCTCCATTGATTAAGTCGACTACGAACCTATCAGATGAATTGGGGATGACTGATTGGTTGATTCATTCTGGTGACGCTGCTTCCGAAGCTTAGGTGAACATCCATGTCGGAATAGCTGTCGGGTTCCAAAGAAATTGAACTAGTGACGAGTTCCATTTTGTACGATTGAATAAAGGATTTTTCGATATGAAATGATTTTCCGGCTATCGAGTGGTATTCTAATTACATAGAATATCTATATATATAGAGCAAAAGATTTCGTAGATTACGGAGGAGTTTACGGAATATGTCAGGCAAAGTTTACAGTAACAGATACGCTAAGATATGAATTATCAGATACGCTAAGATATGAATTTTGTCTATACACTATTTATGCAGTCAATGCAGTAAAATGTGTCTAGACTAAGAATGATAAGCAGGTAAAACCCTAAGGATGATAAGCAGGTAATTTTCGACACAAAATGATAAGCAAAACTGTTGACATGCAAACACGGTAGAAGTCCAGACTCACTAATGCATCTTAACAACTATCAGTTAGACACACTAATGCAAGACCTAGTTCGCTAAGACCACCGCTCTGATACTAACTTTGATGACCCGTCCAAATCCATCTGGACGAAGTCATCAACATTAGGTTCCATTGCGATGATCGACTCTAAGTAATGTCCTTAAAATGAGCAAATGCACAGCGGAAGACTTAATTCGTACCTGAGAATAAACATGCTTAAAAGTGTCAACCAAAAGGTTGGTGAGTTCATAGGTTTATCATATACAATCATAAAAATTCAGTAATTTTGATAGACCACAAGATTTCAGTTTCATAAATATATGTACACTCGCAAGTGTATAAAAGTATTCTATAAGTTGTTGAGCGCTTCGGTAACCATACTTAACAATTAATGTGGCATATTCCCTTTATTATGAAATCTCCCTACACTGTACCAAGTGTAGTAAAAACGAAGTACTATGCAACCGTTTACGATACTAGAGCGACTAGCCCGGTTGGGGTGGTCAAACCCGATAGATCTATCAATAGGATTCGCGCTTACATGTTCTTCCAACATGTAAATATTAGTTACCAAGCTATTAGGGAAGATATGCAAAGTGGTACAACTCAACGTAGAATATATTTTAAGTACTTGTGTCTATTTCGTCAAACATAAAAGCAGCGCATGATTCTCAGCCCAAAAATATATATTGCAAAAGCAATTAAAAGGGAGTAAATGAAACTCACCATACTGTACTTTGTAGTAAAAAATACATATGACGACATTGAACAAGTGTAGGGTTGGTCTCGGATTCACGAACCTATATCATTAATGTATATTAACACATATATTTGTAATCAAACAAATTTATATATATTATATCTTAGTTTATATGTTATATGTATTTAATTTGTATATATTTAAAATGATTAATATTTATACATGTGGATATCTTAATATGTATATTAGTATTGTATCAATAATTTGTTATTCATAATATTTATAAAAATAATGTTAATATGTTTAGTATATAATTATATGTAATGTAAGTATAATATTTATTTGTTATAAAAATAATAATAAAAATGATAATTAAAATAATAATGATAATTGAAATAATAATGATAATTAAAATGATAGTTTTTAATAATAATGTAAATTAATAATAATAATAATATTAGAAATAATAATTTTTTTATATAAAAATCATTTCAATAATAATAATAACAATAATAATAATAATAATAATAATAATAATAATAATAATAATAATAATAATAATAATATTAATAATAATAATAAAAAATAAGTTAATAAATGAACTACCTTTAAATGCTCAAAAAAATAGTAAACCGCCCATGCCGGGACTCGAACCCGCGACCCCTTGTTCACCGCTAACACCCCTAACGATTGGGTTGTCGCCCATTTATCTTATTTAAAACATAAATTGTTTGTATAATACCCGTATTATTTGCTCTCCCTTATCTTGTAACGACCCGACTTTTTTGACTTGCTTTTATGCCTTGTATTTTAGCGAAACTGCGTTTTTGTGCGTAATGTGTTACTTTATTACTCCGGAACCTTGGCACACGTGTTTTAGATTCATATTGACCCTAAAACATGCCTTGGTGTATGTGGAATGCTTAACTTCTTCATTGGATGCTTTATAACCGTTAGTGTTACTTGCCGTTACGAATAAACCGCGAACTGCGCGCACGTTTGACTTTTGTCGTAACCTGAACTTTTGGACTGCGAAATATTAATTATTATTTTATACTAATAATTACTTGGGCCTTTGGATGCTTAATTTTATTTATTTAATTGCTAAAGCCCAATAGTTAGCCTTGTTGGACTTTCTACCTATTTGGGCTCAAGCCCACCCTACTCTAGCTAGTGACCCAATTAATTAGCCCAAGTATTATTACTAGTGGCCCATAATAATAAATAAATAAATAAATTAATTAATTGTGAGTCATACTAGCATAATGGATAAGGATTATCTAATTGTCACATGGGATTCTAGCATTAATACACACTTTAGACAACCATTATCCATAAAGAAAATTTGTGTCCCCTCCCTCCCCTCTCAAAAATCACGGCCAAGATGGCCTTTGCCATGTCACCAATCCTTGTCAATTTTCTTGCTTATAAATACTAGCCCTTTGCCTCTCATTTCAACACTTGATAATTTTGATTTTTCACACACTTGTTCTTTCTTTCTTTCCTTACTTGTAAGTTTTCTTTTTCTTCCTCTTTTCCTTTAATATTTTCGTGTATCATCATCATTCATCTATGGAGATCAAGTTCCTTGTAGCTTTGATCTTGATTATATCTTGTTGATTCAAGCATGAATCCTTCAAGAACATTGAAGATTCAAGCTTTCTAGCTTTGAATCTTCACCAACTTTGTAGATTCATCTTTCTTTCACTTTAATCTTGTTATTTTGTGATAAAGATTCAAACTTTTGTTTGTAATCTTCATATATCTTAAAGATCCAAGCTTTATGCTTCAAGATCTTCAAGAACAAATAAGATGCAAGCTTTCTAGCTTGAATCTTCATATCTTTTTGTTAGATCTAAGTTCTTTATGCTTTGATCTTGTTATTTTGTTGAAAAGATTCAAACTTTTGTTTGTAATCTTCATGTATCTTCAAGATCCAAGCTTTATGCTTCAAGATCTTCAAGAACAATTAAAGGTTCAAGCTTTCTAGCTTTGCAACCTTGTAACTTGTGTGAAATGGATCCAAGCTCTCTAGCTTAGGGTTCCATCACCTCTTTTGAATTGGATTGTGCTTATACTTGTTGAAATGATGTAAAGTTTGTAGCTTTAGTTGTTATTGTGAATTGAAATTGTGTTAAGACTAAGGATATGATGTAACCTTGGTTCATCATTCATCTAAGACTCATGAATGAGTTGTGTTCTTACTTGGTCTTAACATATTGTGTATTGATGGTGAATCTTGGTCAAAAGTGATGCTAAACCATCAACGAGTTGTACACTTGAAGCTACAAGCATCAAGGATGAGAACCGTGATGAGCATCAAGCACCAAGAACCCCACCGGAGCACTTGTACACTGATTTTTGTATCTGATTATACCACCTGGTCTACTGGAAAGTTGATTTTCAGTTAGTTCGGTTCGAGTAGATGATTTTCCGTTTAGGCCTCGTCTTAATCCGAGTTACGGTTTAGGATTTATGGCCCTCCGAGAGTCACTACACCCTATTAACGTTGTGCTGAAATTTCTGACCAACTCGCACTTAAACCATCGCCACGGTCAAACGAAGACGAGTTAGGTTCTGAAAATTGGTTAGCTGTTAGGGGACTCATATACGGAGCCATAGCCACTGACCATGCATCTTTTCGATTTACATAGAGGTCGTAGCAGCTGACCGAAATCAGCCTATTGTTTCGATCTCTATTCTTGTCAAACTTACTTAGCTTTTATGATGATGAATGATGATGATGATGACACTTAAACTTATTTTATGAACTATTAGATTTTATAAAGACAACCTACTGACCTAGTAACCTTTGATTTAGGTTGACGACCTTTCGGACCGACTTACTACTTGTGTACTTTCATTACCGACTTTACCGCTTTTATCACGGTGAGTTATAGCATCCCTTTTTACCACTTTTACTATTTTTGGGACTGAGAATACATGCGCTTTTTACGTTTTACATGTTAGGCACAAGTACTTAAACTTTATATGTGTGTGGGTTATACAACGGCATAAACATCCCCTTTAGCACGGTAACGTTTAGTCATTGGTCTTTGAACCGGTGAACGCGAATCTTAGATATGGATCCATAGGGTTTGACATCCCCACTCAGGCTATTCGCGCTAGCATTTAACGGGTGTTTAATACTTCGTGAACATACGCATTTGCCAAGTGTACTTTCAGGGGGTTATAAACTTTAAGTCTAGTTACCGGGTGCCCACGGTTATACATATACTTTTCATACTATTTTGATACGCTGTTTGCAGCACTGAAATCTCGTGGCCTACCTTACGTTATTGTTACAACTTAAACTATAGCTCACCAACATTCGTGTTGACTTTTAAGCGTGTATTTCTCAGGTGCCTAGAGGTTTATTGCTTCCACTGTTAGACTTGATGTCATGCTGTTATTGAATTGCTGTTAAGGACCTGCTGTATTAGTTATCCGCTGCATTACTAGAGATGTCTCATTCATAGAACTTTTCTGTTGCATTCGTAGTTTATGTTAATTTCAAACAATGGCTTTGTAATGACCTTAGGGTCAAATACTTATGTTTATGCTCTTATTCGTAGGATGCACGTTATCTTTTGTAAACACTATGTTTTTATGAATGCAAACTGGTTTTCAAACAGCATGTAGTATTCAACCGTGTAAAGATCCTGTTGTTGACGAATCGTACACGATGGTTTTGTACGGGGCATCACAGTTGGTATCAGAGCATTGGTTGTAGGGAATTAGGTTGCATTAGTGAGTCTAGACCGACCCGAGTAGGATTCACTAATAGGACTAATCTACAACTTGCTAGTTTACTTGTTTCTGCGAGACTTACTACATGCTACTGCTTACTTTTACTGCTATGTGATCTTACTGCATACTATTACTTATCTTCACAGCCATGCGAACTTGCTGTATGCTTATTTCCGCTATTGCATGATTACAATCTGCTTCCGCATGTTATTTCTGTTTAGCACTATTGTTATTGCCATGCTAGGTTGTTATAGTGCCTAATACATGCTTGCTTATAACTTACTAATATGGAAAAGTTATTTTCCTTGTTCAGATGTCGGATATTCCACCTGTCATCATTTTGGGCAGCGATTCAGACTCCTCAGACACTTCACCTACCACTGTTGCCTACCCTCCGATTCCGTCGACGACACCCTCCAGTGACCTCGGCACTTCATCCTCCGGAACCAGCAGCCATACACCTGTACCAGTGGTTACCCAGGACCCTCCGGAGATTCCAGCTCCAGTTGCCCCGGTACCTCAGGAGCCACAGCCCTGCCCCGGTGGTGTTGTGATTCCCACAGAATTTGGGGAAGGTCCATTCCGTAATCATTTACGCATGTGGTGCCGACGCGCTCCTGATGGACGTATTGTGCCGATTCAGCCCGGCAGATACCGACAGATGATGGCCGCTCGAGGACAGCCAGTACAGCCACCCGTGCAGCCACTCCCAGCTGATTCATCATTCGACGGCTCATCCACAGACGACTCTAGTGACGATAACTACGACGAGGAGGACCTTGATGATGCACCTGTGCAGCCACCCTCCACCCCGCCGAAGAAGTGGTACCGTTTCGATGGCACCGTCATTCCGGGGATCAACGGAGGACGAGCATTCACTAACGCACATGGCTAGCATTGTAGGGTTACCACCCGTAAGCGGGTCGTGCCTTACCCGGCTGATCTGTTCGTGCGTAAGCCTTACCGCCGTGCAGCATCTACCTCTGGAGCCGGACCATCTGCACCACCAGCACCACCTGCACCAGCAGCTCCACCTGCTCTGCTGTAGTGACCCGAACTTTTCCATGTTTATATATATTAATTGAGATTGATATTTACATGATTAAATGTTTCCAACATGTTAAGCAATCAAACTTGTTAAAACTTGATTAATTGAAATAGGTTTCATATAGACAATTGACCACCCAAGTTGACCGGTGATTCACGAACGTTAAAACTTGTAAAAACTATATGATGACATATATATGGTTATATATATATAGTTAACATGATATTATGATAAGTAAACATATCATTAATTATATTAACAATGAACTACATATGTAAAAACAAGACTACTAACTTAATGATTTTGAAACGAGACATATATGTAACGATTATCGTTGTAACGACATTTAATGTATATATATCATATTAAGAGATATTCGTACATCATAATATCATGATAATATAATAATTTAAAATCTCTTTTGATATTATAAACATTGGGTTAACAACATTTAACAAGATCGTTAACCTAAAGGTTTCAAAACAACATTTACATGTAACGACTAACGATGACTTAACGACTCAGTTAAAATCTATATACATGTAGTGTTTTAATATGTATTCATACACTTTTGAAAGACTTCAAGACACTTATCAAAATACTTCTACTTAACAAAAATGCTTACAATTACATCCTCGTTCAGTTTCATCAACAATTCTACTCGTATGCACCCGTATTCGTACTCGTACAATACACAGCTTTTAGATGTATGTAATATTGGTATATACACTCCAATGATCAGCTCTTAGCAGCCCATGTGAGTCACCTAACACATGTGGGAACCATCATTTGGCAACTAGCATGAAATATCTCATAAAATTACAAAAATATGAGTAATCATTCATGACTTATTTACATGAAAACAAAATAACATATCCTTTATATCTAATCCATACACCAACGACCAAAAACACCTACAAACACTTTCATTCTTCAATTTTCTTCATCTAATTGATCTCTCTCAAGTTCTATCTTCAAGTTCTAAGTATTCTTCATATATTCTACAAGTTCTAGTTACATAAAATCAAGAATACTTTCAAGTTTGCTAGCTCACTTCCAATCTTGTAAGGTGATCATCCAACCTCAAGAAATCTTTGTTTCTTACAGTAGGTTATCATTCTAATACAAGGTAATAATCATATTCAAACTTTGGTTCAATTTCTATAACTATAACAATCTTATTTCAAGTGATGATCTTACTTGAACTTGTTTTCGTGTCATGATTCTGCTTCAAGAACTTCGAGCCATCCAAGGATCCGTTGAAGCTAGATCCAGTTTTCTCTTTTCCAGTAGGTTTATCCAAGGAACTTAAGGTAGTAATGATGTTCATAACATCATTCGATTCGTACATATAAAGCTATCTTATTCGAAGGTTTAAACTTGTAATCACTAGAACATAGTTTAGTTAATTCTAAACTTGTTCGCAAACAAAAGTTAATCCTTCTAACTTGACTTTTAAAATCAACTAAACACATGTTCTATATCTATATGATATGCTAACTTAATGATTTAAAACCTGGAAACACGAAAAACACCGTAAAACCGGATTTACGCCGTCGTAGTAACACCGCGGGCTGTTTTGGGTTAGTTAATTAAAAACTATGATAAACTTTGATTTAAAAGTTGTTATTCTGAGAAAATGATTTTTATTATGAACATGAAACTATATCCAAAAATTATGGTTAGACTCAAAGTGGAAGTATGTTTTCTAAAATGGTCATCTAGACGTCGTTCTTTCGACTGAAATGACTACCTTTACAAAAACGACTTGTAACTTATTTTTCTGACTATAAACCTATACTTTTTCTGTGTAGATTCATAAAATAGAGTTCAATATGAAACCATAGCAATATGATTCACTCAAAACGGATTTAAAATGAAGAAGTTATGGGTAAAACAAGATTGGATAATTTTTCTCATTTTAGCTACGTGAAAATTGGTAACAAATCTATTTCAACCATAACTTAATCAACTTGTATTGTATATTATGTAATCTTGAGATACCATAGACACGTATACAATGTTTCGACCTATCATGTCGACACATCTATATATATTTCGGAATAACCATAGACACTCTATATGTGAATGTTGGAGTTAGCTATACAGGGTTGAGGTTGATTCCAAAATATATATAGTTTGAGTTGTGATCAATACTGAGATACGTATACACTGGGTCGTGGATTGATTCAAGATAATATTTATCGATTTATTTCTGTACATCTAACTGTGGACAACTAGTTGTAGGTTACTAACGAGGACAGCTGACTTAATAAACTTAAAACATCAAAATATATTAAATGTGTTGTAAATATATTTTGAACATACTTTGATATATATGTATATATTGTTATAGGTTCGTGAATCAACCAGTGGCCAAGTCTTACTTCCCGACGAAGTAAAAATATGTGAAAGTGAGTTATAGTCCCACTTTTAAAATCTAATATTTTTTGGGATGAGAATACATGCAGGTTTTATAAATGATTTACAAAATAGACACAAGTACGTGAAACTACATTCTATGGTTGAATTATCGAAATCGAATATGCCCCTTTTTATTAAGTCTGGTAATCTAAGAATTAGGGAACAGACACCCTAATTGACGCGAATCCTAAAGATAGATCTATTGGGCCCAACAAGCCCCATCCAACGTACCGGATGCTTTAGTACTTCGAAATTTATATCATATCCGAAGGGTGTCCCGGAATGATGAGGATATTCTTATATATGCATCTTGTTTATGTCGATTACCAGGTGTTCACCATATGAATGATTTTTATCTCTATGTATGGGATGTGTATTGAAATATGAAATCTTGTGGTCTATTATTATGATTTGATATATATAGGTTAAACCTATAACTCACCAACATTTTTGTTGACGTTTTAAGCATGTTTATTCTCAGGTGATTATTAAGAGCTTCCGCTATCGCATACTTAAATAAGGACGAGATTTGGAGTCCATGCTTGTATGATATTATGTAAAAACTGCATTCAAGAAACTTATTTTGTTGTAACATATTTGTATTGTAAACCATTATGTAATGGTCGTGTGTAAACAGGATATTTTAGATTATCATTATTTGATAATCTACGTAAAGCTTTTTAAACCTTTATTGATGAAATAAAGGTTATGGTTTGTTTTAAAATGAATGCAGTCTTTGAAAAACGTCTCATATAGAGGTCAAAACCTCGCAACGAAATCAATTAATATGGAACGTTTTTAATCAATAAGAACGGGACATTTTAGTTGGTATCCGAGCGTTGGTCGTAGAGAACCAGAATTTTGCATTAGTGTGTCTTATCGAGTTTGTTAGGATGCATTAGTGAGTCTGGACTTCGACCGTGTTTACTTGAAAAATGATTGCTTAACAAATTTTGTTGGAAACTATATATTTTTAACATGTGAATATTATGTGATATATTAATCTCTTAACGCGTTTGATATTATGTGATAGATGTCTACCTCTAGAACAAGTCCCATTGACTCACCTAATAATAATGAAGAGTCAAATGTAAATTGGAATGATTCGTGGACTGATTCACAATTTCCCGAAGAGGAACCGGAAGAAGAGTCGGAACAGGAAGAAGAATCGGAACCGGAAGAAGAGTCGGAACCGGAAGAAGAATCGGAACCGGAAGAAGAATCGGAACCGGATGAAGAAATAGAACCGGTGGGGGAAATAATAAAACGGTTAAGTAAAAGAAAATCCTCAACCAACCGACCAAGGTTAATTATGGTCAATGGTGTTTCCGCCAAGGAAGCAAAATATTGGGAGGATTACCAATTCTCCGATGAATCGGATTCCGACGAGAATTCCGATGATGTTATAGAAATTACCCCAACTGAATTTAAAAAGGCAAAAGAAAATAATAAGGGAAAAGGGCATAAAAATAGAGAAATCTAATTCCAACCCCGATGAACTTTATATGTATCGTCAACCCCCGAAGTCCTTAAGTTGTAACAATGACCCGGGAACCTCTAAACCACCAGGTTTTTCTAAACCAATGTGGATAACGACGGCTCGTATTAGGGGAACATCATATATCCCTAGAAACTTGGCAAAACGAACCAAAACCGAAGAAGAAGAAACAAGCGAGTCGGAATAAGATAGTTGTATTCGTGTGGTGTAATATAAGTGATATAGTGTGCTTATGCTTTATGATATATGTAAAAATTGCTTGTATTAATAAGTATTTTTTTTATGAATCTAACTCTTGTCTATTTTACAGTATAAAAACACAAAATGGATAGACAACCCAATATTTTAAGAGACCTACCCGGAGACATGATTGATGAAATCTTGTCTAGAGTCGGTCAGAATTCTTCGACACAACTATTTAAGGCGAGATCAGTTTGTAAGACATTCAAAGAACGTTCCAAGAATGCCTTGGTTTATAAAAGGCTTTCGTTCGAAAGATGGGGGATATCACATTGGGAAATCCATAAGTTACGATGTGTTTACTTTGACGCATATATTGCGGGGAACCCAAATGCTATTTTACGCAATGGGTTAAGAAATTATTTTGACTCAATATATCCGAATATTGGACTTCGTGATTTAGAAAAAGCGGCTAACATGCAACATAAAGAAGCATGTTATGCTTACGGATTAGTAATGTTTGCTTCTCACCAAAGTGAGAACAAGAACATCGGGCTACAACTATTAAACAAAACGTTCCCACAAGTGACGGAGTCGGTAATTGGGGTAAGAAATGAGGTTTTTAGATTGTTACGGGACTGTTGGACATTACGTAACTCTCGTCCCTTTGACGACGTTACAACACGCTGTCTTATCAACGGCCATAACGGTTATGTTCCACAAGACCAAGGATGGGAAGTAATCCTAGTAAAACCAGAATGCATGACTTGTTTCTGGACGTATGAATTACGTGTCTTTATTGCCTTTGCTGAACGACTTGTGTACTAGCTAGAATTATCTTCACAACCATCTTGTATCAAATTTATTGTGTGCTATATTTCATGCTATAGGTAAAATAAGCGGTATTGTAAGTTTGTAAAATATTGTGTAAAAGTTTGAACGCGAAATATTATTATAATCAGTTTTTCATATAGAATTGTAGTAGTTGAATTGTATATTAGCTACCAAGTATGAACTTAACGGGTAGGTACTACCCGAATTTAAACTTATAAAACGCTAATATGAAGAAAAAGCTTTTATAAATGAGTTCATATTATGCTACGAAATACTATTAACTACTCTTAATATTCTGTATGATTAACTTGTTCCATTTGACTATTTTGAAGGAAATGGCACCGACTACTCGACACACCGTGAATATGAATGAAGAGGAATTCCGTACTTTTCTAGCTTCAAACATAGCCGCAGTACAGGCTGCGCTACATACCAACAATAACCTTGGATCTAGCAGTACAGGAAATCGTGTAGGATGCACCTACAAAGAATTTACTGCCTGCAAACCTTTGGAATTTGATGGAACCGAAGGACCGATCGGATTGAAATGGTGGACCGAGAAGGTCGAATCGGTGTTTGCCATAAGTAAGTGTACTGAAGAGGACAAAGTGAAGTACGCTACGCATACCTTCACAGGTTCTGCGTTAACATGGTGGAATACCTATCTAGAGCAAGTGGGAAAAGACGATGCGTACGCACTACCGTGGTCAGCATTCAAGCACTTGATGAACGAGAAGTACCGTCCCAGAACCGAGGTCAATAAGCTCAAGACAGAACTTAGAGGGTTACGAACCCAAGGATTTGATATTACCACGTACGAAAGACGATTCACAGAATTGTGCCTATTGTGTCCGGGAGCATTCGAAGATGAGGAAGAGAAGATCGACGCATTTGTGAAAGGATTACCGGAAAGAATCCAAGAAGATATAAGTTCACACGAGCCCACCTCCATACAACAAGCATGTAGAATGGCTCACAAACTAGTGAACCAGATTGAAGAAAGAATTAAAGAACAGACTGCTGAAGAGGCCAATGTGAAGCAAGTCAAAAGAAAGTGGGAGGAAAACGGTGATAAGAATCACCAATACAACAACAGTAATTACAACAATAATCGCAATAATTATCCCAACAATCGTAACATCAATCGCAACTACAACAAACGGCCCAACAACAACAACAACAACAACAACAACAACAACAACAACAACTACAACAATCATCCCAACAACAAGAATAACCGCAACAACAACAACAATCAGAAGCAGAAAAGTATCACTCGGGGTTCTGCACCAAATTTTGCAACAAGTGTAAAAGAAATGGTCATAGCTCGGCGAAGTGTGAGGTCTACGGACCAGGGGTTAATAGAACGAAAGGAACAAATGGTGTCGGAACGAGTAATGGCGGAGCAAGTAGTGTCGGAGCAAGCTATGCCAATGTAGTTTGTTATAAATGTGGAAAATCGGGCCACATTATTAGAATTTGCCCGAACCAGGAGAACACGAATGGACAAGGCCGCGGAAGAGTTTTCAATATTAATACGGCAGAGGCACAGGAAGACCCGGAGCTTGTTACGGGTACGTTTCTTATTGACAATAAATCTGCTTACGTTTTATTTGATTCGGGTGCGGATAGAAGCTATATGAGTAGAGATTTTTGTGCTAAATTAAGTTGCCCATTGACGCCTTTGGATAGTAAATTTTTACTCGAATTAGCAAATGGTAAATTAATTTCAGCAGATAATATATGTCAGAATCGAGAAATTAAACTGGTTAGCGAAACATTTAAGATTGATTTGATACCAGTAGAGTTAGGGAGTTTTGATGTGATAATCGGTATGGACTGGTTGAAAGAAGTGAAAGCAGAGATCGTTTGTTACAAAAATGCAATTCGCATTATACAAGAAAAAGGAAAACCCTTAATGGTGTACGGAGAAAAGGGCAACACGAAGCTACATCTTATTAGTAATTTGAAAGCACAAAAACTAATAAGAAAAGGTTGCTATGCTGTTCTAGCACACGTCGAGAAAGTACAAACTAAAGAAAAGAGCATCAATGATGTTCCCGTCGCAAAAGAATTTCCCGATGTATTTCTGAAAGAATTACCGGGATTACCCCCACATCGATCCGTTGAATTTCAAATAGATCTTGTACCAGGAGCTGCACCAATAGCTCGTGCTCCTTACAGACTCGCACCCAGCGAGATGAAAGAACTGCAAAGCCAATTACAAGAACTTTTAGAGCGTGGTTTCATTCGACCAAGCACATCACCGTGGGGAGCTCCTGTTTTGTTTGTCAAGAAGAAAGATAGTACATTCAGGTTGTGTATCGACTACCGAGAGTTGAACAAACTTACCATCAAGAACCGCTACCCACTACCGAGAATCGACGACTTATTTGATCAACTACAAGGCTCGTCTGTTTATTCAAAGATTGACTTACGTTCCGGGTATCATCAAATGCGGGTGAAAGAAGATGATATTCCAAAGACTGCTTTCAGAACACGTTACGGTCATTACGAGTTTATGGTCATGCCATTTGGTTTAACTAATGCACCAGCTGTGTTCATGGACCTTATGAACCGAGTGTGTGGACCATACCTTGACAAGTTTGTCATTGTTTTCATTGATTACATACTTATTTACTCAAAGAATGACCAAGAACACGGTGAACATTTGAGAAAGGTGTTAGAAGTATTGAGGAAGGAAGAATTGTACGCTAAGTTTTCAAAGTGTCCATTTTGGTTGGAAGAAGTTCAATTTCTCGGTCACATAGTGAACAAAGAAGGTATTAAGGTGGATCCGGCAAAGATAGAAACTGTTGAAAAGTGGGAAACCCCGAAAACTCCGAAACACATACGCCAGTTTTTAGGACTAGCTGGTTACTACAGAAGGTTCATCCAAGACTTTTCCAGAATAGCAAAACCCTTGACTGCATTAACGCATAAAGGGAAGAAATTTGAATGGAATGATGAACAAGAGAAAGCGTTTCGGTTATTGAAGAAAAAGCTAACTACGGCACCTATATTGTCATTGCCTGAAGGGAATGAAGATTTTGTGATTTATTGTGACGCATCAAAGCAAGGTCTCGGTTGTGTATTAATGCAACGAACGAAGGTGATTGCTTATGCGTCTAGACAATTGAAGATTCACGAACAAAATTATACGACGCATGATTTGGAATTAGGCGCAGTTGTTTTTGCATTAAAGACTTGGAGGCACTACTTATATGGGGTTAAAAGTATTATATATACCGACCACAAAAGTCTTCAACACATATTTAATCAGAAACAACTGAATATGAGGCAGCGTAGGTGGATTGAATTATTGAATGATTACGACTTTGAGATTCGTTACCACCCGGGGAAGGCAAATGTGGTAGCCGATGCCTTGAGCAGGAAGGACAGAGAACCCATTCGAGTAAAATCTATGAATATAATGATTCATAATAACCTTACTACTCAAATAAAGGAGGCGCAACAAGGAGTTTTAAAAGAGGGAAATTTAAAGGATGAAATACCCAAAGGATCGGAGAAGCATCTTAATATTCGGGAAGACGGAACCCGGTATAGGGCTGAAAGGATTTGGGTACCAAAATTTGGAGATATGAGAGAAATGGTACTTAGAGAAGCTCATAAAACCAGATACTCAATACATCCTGGAACGGAGAAGATGTACAAGGATCTCAAGAAACATTTTTGGTGGCCGGGTATGAAAGCCGATGTTACTAAATACATAGGAGGATGTTTGACGTGTTCTAAGGTCAAAGCTGAGCATCAGAAACCATCAGGTCTACTTCAACAACCCGAAATCCCGGAATGGAAATGGGAAAACATTACCATGGATTTCATCACTAAATTGCCAAGGACTGCAAGTGGTTTTGATACTATTTGGGTAATAGTTGATCGTCTCACCAAATCAGCACACTTCCTGCCAATAAGAGAAGATGACAAGATGGAGAAGTTAGCACGACTGTATTTGAAGGAAGTCGTCTCCAGACATGGAATACCAATCTCTATTATCTCTGATAGGGATGGCAGATTTATTTCAAGATTCTGGCAGACATTACAGCAAGCATTAGGAACTCGTCTAGACATGAGTACTGCCTATCATCCACAAACTGATGGGCAGAGCGAAAGGACGATACAAACGCTTGAAGACATGCTACGAGCATGTGCTATTGATTTCGGAAACAGTTGGGATCGACATCTACCGTTAGCAGAATTTTCCTACAACAACAGCTACCATTCAAGCATTGAGATGGCGCCGTTTGAAGCACTTTATGGTAGAAAGTGCAGGTCTCCTATTTGTTGGAGTGAAGTGGGGGATAGACAGATTACGGGTCCGGAGATTATACAAGAAACTACCGAGAAGATCGTCCAAATTCAACAACGGTTGAAAACCGCCCAAAGTCGACAAAAGAGCTACGCTGACATTAAAAGAAAAGATATAGAATTTGAAATTGGAGAGATGGTCATGCTTAAAGTTGCACCTTGAAAAGGCGTTGTTCGATTTGGTAAACGAGGGAAATTAAATCCAAGGTATATTGGACCATTCAAGATTATTGATCGTGTCGGACCAGTAGCTTACCGACTTGAGTTACCTCAACAACTCGCGGCTGTACATAACACTTTCCACGTCTCGAATTTGAAGAAATGTTTTGCTAAAGGAGATCTCACTATTCCGTTAGATGAAATCCAAATCAACGAAAAACTTCAATTCATCGAAGAACCCGTCGAAATAATGGATCGTGAGGTTAAAAGACTTAAGCAAAACAAGATACCAATTGTTAAGGTTCGATGGAATGCTCGTAGAGGACCCGAGTTCACCTGGGAGCGTGAAGATCAGATGAAGAAGAAATACCCGCATCTATTTCCAGAAGATTCGTCAACACCTTCAACAGCTTAAAATTTCGGGACGAAATTTATTTAACGGGTAGGTACTGTAGTGACCCGAACTTTTCCATGTTTATATATATTAATTGAGATTGATATTTACATGATTAAATGTTTCCAACATGTTAAGCAATCAAACTTGTTAAGACTTGATTAATTGAAATAGGTTTCATATAGACAATTGACCACCCAAGTTGACCGGTGATTCACGAACGTTAAAACTTGTAAAAACTATATGATGACATATATATGGTTATATATATATATAGTTAACATGATATTATGATAAGTAAATATATCATTAATTATATTAACAATGAACTACATATGTAAAAACAAGACTACTAACTTAATGATTTTGAAACGAGACATATATGTAACGATTATCGTTGTAACGACATTTAATGTATATATATCATATTAAGAGATATTCGTACATCATAATATCATGATAATATAATAATTTAAAATCTCTTTTGATATTATAAACATTAGGTTAAGAACATTTAACAAGATCGTTAACCTAAAGGTTTCAAAACAACATTTACATGTAACGACTAACGATGACTTAACGACTCAGTTAAAATCTATATACATGTAGTGTTTTAATATGTATTCATACACTTTTGAAAGACTTCAAGACACTTATCAAAATACTTCTACTTAACAAAAATGCTTACAATTACATCCTCGTTCAGTTTCATCAACAATTCTACTCGTATGCACCCGTATTCGTACTCGTACAATACACAGCTTTTAGATGTATGTACTATTGGTATATTGATGATGTAGCGTGAGGGTACGAAATAGTATTATTTTTAATACAAAATACTACAAAATATGACACAAGTTTTATTAATTTACGGATGGGATATACCTAAACCTTGCTACAACACTATAGGCAGTGTACCTAATCGTAGAGTAGTGTAGTTTTTAGTAAGTCCGGTTCGTTCCACAGGGAGCTGGTGAAGTTAACGCTATATTATTAAGTTTATTTGTAAAAATATATATATAAATAAGTAGTAGTATTATTATAAAATGGGGGTTTTACCGTTTAATGACCGGTTTGTCGATTTTAAGCGTAAAAATAAATGACAAAAATTAAAGTGCGTAAAATAAATTGCGATAAATAAAATGACAGAAAATAAAATTGCGAGTAATAAAATGACAGTAAATAAAGATACGATGAGAAATATAATAAAAGAATTATGCTTATTTAAACTTCCGTAATCATGATGTTTGACGTGTTGATTTTAATTTATTACCATGGGTTAATTGTCCTTTGTCCTGGTTTATTTGATACGTTTATCTGGTTTTTGTCCATAATAGTCCATCGGTCATAAATATAAAGTGCGAGTATCCTCGTCAAATTACCCTTATACCCGAAGTCAAATATTCCAACTGATTAAGGATTTAAACTATGACGCAGTTATCATTTCTGTCAACAATTACACCAGTTATCACTGTATGTAATCCACCCCTGTTTTAATTAGTTTATGAATATTAATTCATCCACTTGATCAGAATGAATAATCAATTACCCAACCCAATTGATTAATTAAATGATTATAACAGATTCCATATGAACGTCACTAAATAGGACAACCATAATCATTATTAATTATTAGGTTAATTAATTTGAAGATAGGTTCGACAGACTCCAATGAGTTGTCACTCAATTAGACAATACCCCCCATCTATTAATAGTCAATAGTCCAATTTCCACAAGTGTCGGTCTTTTGCCCAAACCTTAATTATGGTACAAAGCCCAATTACCCAATTTTAGTAATTAGCCCAACATCATGATTACTTCGTTTTAAATAAGCATAATAATAACTTAGCTACGAGACATTAATGTAAAAAGGTTGAACATAACTTACAATGATTAAAAATAGCGTAGCGTTACACGGACAGAATTTCGACTTACACACTCAAATGATCTCTATCATAAATCTTATTATTATCATAATTTAAACTTAAAATTAAGATTATTGTTATATCTTATTACATTAACATTATGATAGAGATATAGAATATAGATATTGATAATTGATATTGATAATTGATCGAAGAAAAAAGATCGGAAAAAAAATTCTTCCTCTCATTCATCGAACATAGATCGTTCCTTTTATAGGCCAAATTATAAATTGAATTTTCATTTACGACCCCTGAACTATGCTCAATTAACAACTTTTTATTATTTAATATTATTCTTATTATGATTTATTTAAATATTATATTTTATTCTTGTGCATAGTTGACTCGTAATTTTTACACCGTTGCGTCGAGCGTTGAGAGTTGGTTCATGTCCTGGTTTCGGATTTTCGAACGTCCTTTCGTATAATTTAATATCTTGTACTTTGCGTTTTGTAACTTGTACTCTTGTCATTTTTAGACGTTCTTCATCAATAATTTGAACCTTTTTAATTGTATCTTGAACATTTGAGCTTTTTGGACGTTTTGGTCTTTCAAATCTTCATTTTTGTCTTTAAATCTTCATTTTCGAGCGATTTGCGTCTTTCGTCTTCGCACTTATTTATTTAACTATTACAACTAAAAATAAGGAAATTTCATTTAAAAACTTTACATATTGGAACGATATTGCTACTAAATATATGTTCATTTGGAACACTATCAAATATCCCCACACTTGAGCGTTGCTTGTCCTCAAGCAATACAGAACTTGAAATAAAAACATACATGAATCACTTTTTTATTCATCACATTTTGTACATCAGTGATTTTGATATAGCGGTATAAACAATGACAGTAATGATGGTTAAAGGTGGGTGTGTCATCCACAGTTGCCTTGGGTTTAGGTCAACGACACTTGCAATCAAATAGCCGATTTACTTTCGGTTTCCAAAGCAAAGTGCACATTTGAAAGGCGGTTTACAGTCCCACATGACTATAAAAATTTAGATCCTTTAGGAAATAGGATCTTTATGAAAACATTTGATCTTTTGAAAATTCAATCTAGCTTTTACCCTAGATAAGTTTTCTGATTTGATCCACCATTGGTGTTGCAAAATATATTTGTGGATCAATATTTTGGCTAAAAACATTTAGGTTCGTGTAATCCACTGCTATCCCGGTATCGGAAAGCACACATCCAGTTTACTTGTTCTGTATATTACCTTTCGGCAAACTACCGTCCGGTTGTAAAGGAAAGCGATGAACAAGAAACTGTTAAGGCAATGTCCCGTGACATGCAGATGATTATGGTCTTTTAACGTGTCGGATGCTAGAACTATCCTTGGTAGGAGCGATAGTAAAGATCATCCTATGATTTTTCGGTCTGGCACAAGGTCCTGTCTCCGACCATGCTATGCAACCACCGTTCTTACGGTTGACACCCGATTTGGTTCAGGTGACCTAATGAATTCCAGGTGAATTCCTAGGATTTTACGTTCAATGGTAATGAACGCATTGAAAATGGGTTTTCAGAAAACAAATCGGTTTGTATTTTTGATCAAAATATTTTCTCGTTCAAGCTCGAGTTTAGATATCATTGAATTCCATGAGTTTGAATTCTCAATCTTTAAGGTCAATCTCTAGGATTGAGTAATATCAGTCTTAAAAGCTGATTTTTAATCTTTAAGGAGATTATCCTTTCTGGGGATCTGATTCATTAGTCTTATCAAGCTAATTTGCACGGTGCCCTCCCCATTTTACAAGACAGACCCTCTCATGGTTAGGATAAGTCTGACCACTTGGCGACCCTGTTTGATGCTGAGGTCCGTGGATTTCCTGCTGATTTTAGTGATGACTTTTCTAGGTTTTTCGTCAACCTACAGCTGGTCTGGACGACAACTTCATGACCTAAATCAAGAAGCGCGTGTCTTTTTCGGAAGACTTTACTTCCTTTTAATGATGGAATTGATTCATCGTGTAGATCCATCTTTCTTTCAAATGTATTACAGTAAACCGGGTAAAACTGATTAGTATCGTCCAAAGCAAAAGTACCTGCAATAATCTTGTACAAAAATATGTGATATATGTTTTAAATTGAATAACTTGGTACATTCTTCCCACACTTAGTTTCTTTCTTTGCCTTTTTATTTTCTTTTATTTCATTTTAAATGAATTCAAGCGTTTTAGGGTGTTTCTCAATTTATGTCCTTTTCGAGGTAACGATAATTTCGGTATTATCACCTAGTTTTCACCGTTCATAAATATGTATAAACATGATTTTAAATTCATTTAGTTGAAAATTTTTCAAATTTTCACAAAATTTGGCAAATAAACTAAGTGCAAACCCGAGAGAATTTATAACCCTTCCCCACACTTGAGATCATGCAATGCCCTCATTTGCATGAAATCAGACTATAATTATAAATTCATGAGGGTGATTAGTGTAGAAAAGTGATTAAAAATACCCAGTTTGTAAGCATATTATTTTACATCACATTTGATATTTTGCTTCTTGTCGTCAAAATCAGTAGCTATTGCTGAACTTAATGTTAGTCTTTGAAAGTGCGTTGTTCTACCCTGTTTTGTACATAAGATAAAATACAAACATATATATATATATATATATTTTTGAAGTTTGGTTTATAACCCCACTTTTCAAAAATTTATAAAGTATAATATTTTTGGCATACTTTAAATCAATAAAATTAAAAATAATGATAACAAAATTTGTCGCCCCGCCCTCGGGTAAAGCAATTTCGGCTCAACGACCTAGTCTTTAACTCACGACGAATTTTAGAAATCATTTTTTTAAACTTAATGTAATAAAGTAAATTTTATTTTTAAAATTCACACAAAACTTAAATTAAAAAAAACATATTAATTTTATATAAAACCTACAAAACAAAAATTAGAATGGGGGGAGAAAACTAGTTCTTTAGTGTCTGCTAGCGGAAAAGACCAATCGGATTCCATTCTCGGAACTACACGAGAACAGAACAACTAACTCCAAACAGCATTATCTTTTTAGAACATTCGAATCTCCCCACACTTAGGTAGCTGTGGTGTTGAAATTGTGATTAACTTTATCGTCAATTTCTCTTGGTCCATAATCAACTTGCGTATCTGTGACTTTTTCTTTAAGCCAGTGCCCGGCTTCTTCCGTAATATCCCAAAATTCAACTAGTTTCGCCTTTTCTTTAGGCGACAGATTGGATACTAACCGGTTACATAACTTAAAGTTCCCCTTACTTCTAGCATCGATAGCCCGTTTAAAAAGTTTCTTCATTGAACTGTTAATAACGGGGTCATTTAATTTCGTATCAACAACGGGGTTCTTTATTATCAAGTCATCATTAGGTGTTACTTCATTTTCCCCACACTTAGGCGTTTTATTATTGTTAAGCACTGCCGTTGGAGTTGGTAAAACAACATGGTTATTACCAATCGTTTTTGTTGGTTCAACGGTTTTGGTTGGTGGAGATTTAGACTTTCGAATCATAAAGGTGATCAATTTGTCACCACTCTTAAGTGTCATTCTACCGTTTCCTACATCAAAGAACGCTCTGGTGGACGCTAAGAATGGTCGACCTAAAATTAGAGGAATGTTTGGGTCTTCTTCTATGTCTATGACAATGAATTCGACTAGAAACGTTAAATTGCCTACTTGAATGGGTAGGTTGTCAGCAATTCCAACTGGGTGCTTAATGGTTTGATCAAAGAGTCGAACACTCATATCCGTTGGAGTTAACTCACCTACACCTAATCTCTTATATAAGGAAAGAGGCATAACACTCACACTTGCACCTAAATCTGCTAGTGCATCATACATGACACAATCACTAAGTAGACAAGGAACAATAAATTCACCCGGATCACCTATCCTAGGAGGAGGTTTTGGTGGAACTGTCTTCACCGGGTTTACTTTTACGGCTTTTGTTTCTTGCACTTTCTTATTCTTTTTCTTCTTCTTCTTTCCAGAGGTATCACAATCTTTATTACCTATCACTTGCTCATACTCAACACCTTTTCTTGGAAACGGGATGGGTGGTTTGTATGGTGCCACCACTGGCTTTACATACTCGGGTGGTGGTGGTGTAACTTCTTCATTGTTACTCTCATCTAAAACCTTCCCATCTTCTGGTGCTGGTTTTTCAGAATTCGTTGAAACCATATTAACATTCTCATTCCGAGGATTTACTTCAGTATTACTCGGTAGCTTTCCTTGTTCCCTCTCACTCATCATGCTAGCAAGAGTACCTACGTGTTTTTCAAGATTCAAAATGGAAGCTTGTTGAGTTCTTAATGACTGATCAAACCTCTCGTTCGTTTGGGTTTGAGATGTAATGAATTGTGTTTGAGATTCAATCAGCTTTGCCATCATTTCTTCAAGATTTGGCTTTTTCTCTTCGGGTTGTTGTGGTGGTTTATACAAGCTAGGTCTTTGTTGATTGAAAGTGTTGTTTTGAGTTGGTTGGTTATTCGGACCTTGTTGGTTATACCAGTTATTTTCGGGTCCTTTTGGATTGTAAAGAATGTTTTGATTTCGATTTAAGTTTAGCCTTGGCGGTTGATAATTATTTTGATAATTATTTCCCGGCCTTTGGTTCATATAGAAAACATTCTCTCGTTGTTCCAATGTTGGTTCAATGTGACAATCTTTCAATAAGTGTGGTCCACCGCATAGCTCACAACTGATTCGTATTGCGTGAATATCTTTATTCATCTTTTCCATTCGTCTTTCGAAAGCATCTATTTTTGCGGAAACGGAATCAAAGTCATGGCTAGAATCGGCTCTAGCCACTTTAGATGAACGAAAAATATCTTTTTCTTGGTGCCACTCATGCGAGTGGGAGGCTGTGTTATCAATAATTTTGTAAGCTTCAGTTGCGGTTTTCTTCATAATGGAACCACCAGCTGTTATGTCGATGTCTTTTCGTGTGGCGATGTCTACGCCTTTATAGAAGATTTGTACTATTTGAAAAGTATCTAATCCGTGTTGAGGACATCCTCTCAACATCCTTCCGAATCTTGTCCACGCCTCATATAATGTTTCATTTGGATTTTGCGCGAACGTAACAATTTCTCCTTGAAGTCTCACGGCTTTGGATGCCGGAAAGAATCGTTTAAGAAATTTTTCAACTAAAACATCCCATGTGTCAATCGCCCCTTCAGGTAACGATTCTAACCAATCTTTGGCTTCTCCCTTTAAAGTCCAGGGAAACAACATGAGATAGATCTGCTCATCTTCCACTTCTCGGATTTTGAATAGTGTACAAATTCTTTTAAACGTACGAAGGTGTTCGTTAGGATCTTCATTCGGTGCACCACTGAATTGGCATTGGTTAGTTACCATGTGTAGAATTTGTCCTTTGATTTCATAATCTGACGCATTAACTTCTGGCTTAATAATGGCGTGACCTTGGCCCGTGCGTGTGGCTCTCATTCGATCTTCCATACTTAGAGGTTCCGTTACTTCCATAATTGAATTTGTTGAATACGAATCACTAGAGGATTCTGATTTAACGGTTTGTGGTTCAGGAGGAATAATTAGTGGTTCAGGATCTTGGAATTGTCCTTGAATATGCTCCGGGTTCTTAATTGTGAAGTCGGGTTCAAAAGATGGATTATCGGAAATTTGAGTTGGAGTTCTTGTTCGACTAGATGACGATTCTAAAGAAAAATCAACGGCGACCATATTTGCTAGATGTCTTGATCGAGTTACAGGTGGTGAACGTATGAAAGGTGGTGAACGTTTTGCTCGGTGCATTCACTGAATATCCTATTAGTTTTTAAAAAGGAAAGAAAAATTATAATAAGTTATCCAATTAATAGACTTTTCTGATTTTGCCCACGTTTCGAATAGCCAAAAGATGCAGCAGAGGGGCAGGATTCGTTTGGTCTCAATATAATTGAGGACTGTTTGGCTCCAATAACCCGGTCCACGTACAAATCCAACTATTACTACGAACCAGAAAATTTTGATGTCTATCAATTTAACAACTTAAAATAAATTTTCGTAATTTTAAGAAATTTAGAGAAGAAGTAGAAAAAATTCTAAGTCCTAAAAACTAGAATGGCGAGAAATAAGAGAGAAATAGATTGCGCGCCGAAAAATGTCGAAAAATAAAAGGTCGAAAAATAGGCGTCGAAAAATAAAAATAAGAAAGTAGTGCGAAATACGGCGTCGTAAAATTCTAAAGCACCTAAAACTTAGTCTAAGGAATAATCACTTAAGGGATTTTACGGCAAAGCCTAAAAATTCTAGAAGTAAAAATAACTATGGCAAAACTAAACTTAATACTAAAAGTTGCGACTATAGTCTAAAAATCTAAAGGTAATAAAACTAAAAAAAAACATTTTTTTTTATAGACAAAATTTTAAAAATATATATTTTTTTTTTTAATAATTTTTTTTTTTTTTTTTTTTACGTTTTTTTTTTTTAAAAAAAAAACGATTTTTTTTTTACAAATTTTTTTTTTTAAAACGAATTTTTTTTTTTTTTTTTAAAAAAAAACGATTTTTTTTTTTTTACACAAAATTTTTTTTTTTTTTTTTTTTAAAAAAACGAAATTTTTTTTTTTTTTAAAAAAAACGATTTTTTTTTTTTTTTTTTTAAAAAACGATTTTTTTTTTTTTTTTTTTTAAAAAAAACGATTTTTTTTTATAAATTAATAATTTTTTTATAATTATAAATTTTTTTTTCAAAACTTTTTTTTTTTTTTTTTTAATTCATTTACTATTCATAAATAGTAAATGAAAATAAATTAATTAATTTACTATTCACATGAAAGCGACATGATAGCAATTATTAATTATAAGTTACATAATATACCCCTGAAGTATTTAATAAATACTACTTTTTTAAAATTTACGTATAAATTTTTGATTCTTAAATATTATTATATTATTATATTCTATTTCAATATTATTATATTATTATATTCTATTTCAATATTATTATATTATTATATTTTATTTCAATATTATTATAATTAAAAATATAGCGTTTTAGCGCTCCCCGGCAGCGGCGCCAAAAACTTGATGATGTAGCGTGAGGGTACGAAATAGTATTATTTTTAATACAAAATACTACAAAATATGACACAAGTTTTATTAATTTACGGATGGGATATACCTAAACCTTGCTACAACACTATAGGCAGTGTACCTAATCGTAGAGTAGTGTAGTTTTTAGTAAGTCCGGTTCGTTCCACAGGGAGCTGGTGAAGTTAACGCTATATTATTAAGTTTATTTGTAAAAATATATATATAAATAAGTAGTAGTATTATTATAAAATGGGGGTTTTACCGTTTAATGACCGGTTTGTCGATTTTAAGCGTAAAAATAAATGACAAAAATTAAAGTGCGTAAAATAAATTGCGATAAATAAAATGACAGAAAATAAAATTGCGAGTAATAAAATGACAGTAAATAAAGATACGATGAGAAATATAATAAAAGAATTATGCTTATTTAAACTTCCGTAATCATGATGTTTGACGTGTTGATTTTAATTTATTACCATGGGTTAATTGTCCTTTGTCCTGGTTTATTTGATACGTTTATCTGGTTTTTGTCCATAATAGTCCATCGGTCATAAATATAAAGTGCGAGTATCCTCGTCAAATTACCCTTATACCCGAAGTCAAATATTCCAACTGATTAAGGATTTAAACTATGACGCAGTTATCACTTCTGTCAACAATTACACCAGTTATCACTGTATGTAATCCACCCCTGTTTTAATTAGTTTATGAATATTAATTCATCCACTTGATCAGAATGAATAATCAATTACCCAACCCAATTGATTAATTAAATGATTATAACAGATTCCATATGAACGTCACTAAATAGGACAACCATAATCATTATTAATTATTAGGTTAATTAATTTGAAGATAGGTTCGACAGACTCCAATGAGTTGTCACTCAATTAGACAATACCCCCCATCTATTAATAGTCAATAGTCCAATTTCCACAAGTGTCGGTCTTTTGCCCAAACCTTAATTATGGTACAAAGCCCAATTACCCAATTTTAGTAATTAGCCCAACATCATGATTACTTCGTTTTAAATAAGCATAATAATAACTTAGCTACGAGACATTAATGTAAAAAGGTTGAACATAACTTACAATGATTAAAAATAGCGTAGCGTTACACGGACAGAATTTCGACTTACACACTCAAATGATCTCTATCATAAATCTTATTATTATCATAATTTAAACTTAAAATTAAGATTATTGTTATATCTTATTACATTAACATTATGATAGAGATATAGAATATAGATATTGATAATTGATATTGATAATTGATCGAAGAAAAAAGATCGGAAAAAAAATTCTTCCTCTCATTCATCGAACATAGATCGTTCCTTTTATAGGCCAAATTATAAATTGAATTTTCATTTACGACCCCTGAACTATGCTCAATTAACAACTTTTTATTATTTAATATTATTCTTATTATGATTTATTTAAATATTATATTTTATTCTTGTGCATAGTTGACTCGTAATTTTTACACCGTTGCGTCGAGCGTTGAGAGTTGGTTCATGTCCTGGTTTCGGATTTTCGAACGTCCTTTCGTATAATTTAATATCTTGTACTTTGCGTTTTGTAACTTGTACTCTTGTCATTTTTAGACGTTCTTCATCAATAATTTGAACCTTTTTAATTGTATCTTGAACATTTGAGCTTTTTGGACGTTTTGGTCTTTCAAATCTTCATTTTTGTCTTTAAATCTTCATTTTCGAGCGATTTGCGTCTTTCGTCTTCGCACTTATTTATTTAACTATTACAACTAAAAATAAGGAAATTTCATTTAAAAACTTTACATATTGGAACGATATTGCTACTAAATATATGTTCATTTGGAACACTATCAAATATCCCCACACTTGAGCGTTGCTTGTCCTCAAGCAATACAGAACTTGAAATAAAAACATACATGAATCACTTTTTTATTCATCACATTTTGTACATCAGTGATTTTGATATAGCGGTATAAACAATGACAGTAATGATGGTTAAAGGTGGGTGTGTCATCCACAGTTGCCTTGGGTTTAGGTCAACGACACTTGCAATCAAATAGCCGATTTACTTTCGGTTTCCAAAGCAAAGTGCACATTTGAAAGGCGGTTTACAGTCCCACATGACTATAAAAATTTAGATCCTTTAGGAAATAGGATCTTTATGAAAACATTTGATCTTTTGAAAATTCAATCTAGCTTTTACCCTAGATAAGTTTTCTGATTTGATCCACCATTGGTGTTGCAAAATATATTTGTGGATCAATATTTTGGCTAAAAACATTTAGGTTCGTGTAATCCACTGCTATCCCGGTATCGGAAAGCACACATCCAGTTTACTTGTTCTGTATATTACCTTTCGGCAAACTACCGTCCGGTTGTAAAGGAAAGCGATGAACAAGAAACTGTTAAGGCAATGTCCCGTGACATGCAGATGATTATGGTCTTTTAACGTGTCGGATGCTAGAACTATCCTTGGTAGGAGCGATAGTAAAGATCATCCTATGATTTTTCGGTCTGGCACAAGGTCCTGTCTCCGACCATGCTATGCAACCACCGTTCTTACGGTTGACACCCGATTTGGTTCAGGTGACCTAATGAATTCCAGGTGAATTCCTAGGATTTTACGTTCAATGGTAATGAACGCATTGAAAATGGGTTTTCAGAAAACAAATCGGTTTGTATTTTTGATCAAAATATTTTCTCGTTCAAGCTCGAGTTTAGATATCATTGAATTCCATGAGTTTGAATTCTCAATCTTTAAGGTCAATCTCTAGGATTGAGTAATATCAGTCTTAAAAGCTGATTTTTAATCTTTAAGGAGATTATCCTTTCTGGGGATCTGATTCATTAGTCTTATCAAGCTAATTTGCACGGTGCCCTCCCCATTTTACAAGACAGACCCTCTCATGGTTAGGATAAGTCTGACCACTTGGCGACCCTGTTTGATGCTGAGGTCCGTGGATTTCCTGCTGATTTTAGTGATGACTTTTCTAGGTTTTTCGTCAACCTACAGCTGGTCTGGACGACAACTTCATGACCTAAATCAAGAAGCGCGTGTCTTTTTCGGAAGACTTTACTTCCTTTTAATGATGGAATTGATTCATCGTGTAGATCCATCTTTCTTTCAAATGTATTACAGTAAACCGGGTAAAACTGATTAGTATCGTCCAAAGCAAAAGTACCTGCAATAATCTTGTACAAAAATATGTGATATATGTTTTAAATTGAATAACTTGGTACATTCTTCCCACACTTAGTTTCTTTCTTTGCCTTTTTATTTTCTTTTATTTCATTTTAAATGAATTCAAGCGTTTTAGGGTGTTTCTCAATTTATGTCCTTTTCGAGGTAACGATAATTTCGGTATTATCACCTAGTTTTCACCGTTCATAAATATGTATAAACATGATTTTAAATTCATTTAGTTGAAAATTTTTCAAATTTTCACAAAATTTGGCAAATAAACTAAGTGCAAACCCGAGAGAATTTATAACCCTTCCCCACACTTGAGATCATGCAATGCCCTCATTTGCATGAAATCAGACTATAATTATAAATTCATGAGGGTGATTAGTGTAGAAAAGTGATTAAAAATACCCAGTTTGTAAGCATATTATTTTACATCACATTTGATATTTTGCTTCTTGTCGTCAAAATCAGTAGCTATTGCTGAACTTAATGTTAGTCTTTGAAAGTGCGTTGTTCTACCCTGTTTTGTACATAAGATAAAATACAAACATATATATATATATATATATATTTTTGAAGTTTGGTTTATAACCCCACTTTTCAAAAATTTATAAAGTATAATATTTTTGGCATACTTTAAATCAATAAAATTAAAAATAATGATAACAAAATTTGTCGCCCCGCCCTCGGGTAAAGCAATTTCGGCTCAACGACCTAGTCTTTAACTCACGACGAATTTTAGAAATCATTTTTTTAAACTTAATGTAATAAAGTAAATTTTATTTTTAAAATTCACACAAAACTTAAATTAAAAAAAACATATTAATTTTATATAAAACCTACAAAACAAAAATCAGAATGGGGGGAGAAAACTAGTTCTTTAGTGTCTGCTAGCGGAAAAGACCAATCGGATTCCATTCTCGGAACTACACGAGAACAGAACAACTAACTCCAAACAGCATTATCTTTTTAGAACATTCGAATCTCCCCACACTTAGGTAGCTGTGGTGTTGAAATTGTGATTAACTTTATCGTCAATTTCTCTTGGTCCATAATCAACTTGCGTATCTGTGACTTTTTCTTTAAGCCAGTGCCCGGCTTCTTCCGTAATATCCCAAAATTCAACTAGTTTCGCCTTTTCTTTAGGCGACACATCTATATATATTTCGGAACAACCATAGACACTCTATATGTGAATGTTGGAGTTAGCTATACAGGGTTGAGGTTGATTCCAAAATATATATAGTTTGAGTTGTGATCAATACTGAGATACGTATACACTGGGTCGTGGATTGATTCAAGATAATATTTATCGATTTATTTCTGTACATCTAACTGTGGACAACTAGTTGTAGGTTATTAACGAGGACAGCTGACTTAATAAACTTAAAACATCAAAATATATTAAAAATGTTGTAAATATATTTTGAACATACTTTGATATACATGTATATATTGTTATAGGTTCGTGAATCAACCAGTGGCCAAGTCTTACTTCCCGACGAAGTAAAAATCTGTGAAAGTGAGTTATAGTCCCACTTTTAAAATCTAATATTTTTGGGATGAGAATACATGCAGGTTTTATAAATGATTTACAAAATAGACACAAGTACGTGAAACTACATTCTATGGTTGAATTATCGAAATCGAATATGCCCCTTTTTATTAAGTCTGGTAATCTAAGAATTAGGGAACAGACACCCTAATTGACGCGAATCCTAAAGATAGATCTATCGGGCCCAACAAGCCCCATCCAAAGTACCGGATGCTTTAGTACTTCGAAATTTATATCATATCCGAAGGGTGTCCCGGAATGATGGGGATATTCTTATATATGCATCTTGTTAATGTCGGTTACCAGGTGTTCACCATATGAATGATTTTTATCTCTATGTATGGGATGTGTATTGAAATATGAAATCTTGTGGTCTATTATTATGATTTGATATATATAGGTTAAACCTATAACTCACCAACATTTTTATTAACGTTTTAAGCATGTTTATTCTCAGGTGATTATTAAGAGCTTCCGCTGTCGCATACTTAAATAAGGACGAGATTTGGAGTCCATGCTTGTATGATATTGTGTAAAAACTGCATTCAAGAAACTTATTTTGTTGTAACATATTTGTATTGTAAACCATTATGTAATGGTCGTGTGTAAACAGGATATTTTAGATTATCATTATTTGATAATCTACGTAAAGCTTTTTAAAACCTTTATCTATGAAATAAAGGTTATGGTTTGTTTTAAAAATGAATGCAGTCTTTGAAAAATATCTCATATAGAGGTCAAAACCTCGCAACGAAATCAATTAATATGGAACGTTTTTAATCAATAAGGACTGGACATTTCAGTTGGTATCCGAGCGTTGGTCTTAGAGAACCAGAATTTTGCATTAGTGTGTCTTATCGAGTTTGTTAGGATGCATTAGTGAGTCTGGACTTCGACCGTGTTTACTTGAAAAATGATTGCTTAACAAATTTTGTTGGAAACTATATATTTTTAACATGTGAATATTATGTGATATATTAATCACTTAACGCGTTTGATATTATATGATAGATGTCTACCTCTACAACAAGTCCCATTGACTCACCTAATAATAATGAAGAGTCAAATGTAAATTGGAATGATTCGTGGACTGATTCACAAGTTCCCGAAGAGGAACCGGAAGAAGAGTCGGAACCGGAAGAAGAATCGGAACTAGAAGAAGAATCGGAACTGGATGAAGAAATAGAACCGGTGGGAGAAATAATAAAACGGTTAAGTAAAAGAAAATCCGCAACCAACCGACCAAGGTTAATTATGGTCAATGGTGTTTCCGCCAAGGAAGCAAAATATTGGGAGGATTACCAATTCTCCGATGAATCGGATTCCAACGAGAATTCCGATGATGTTATAGAAATTACCCCAACTGAATTTTAAAAGGCAAAAGAAAATAATAAGGGAAAGGGCATAAAAATAGAGAAATCTAATTCCAACCCCGATGAACTTTATATGTATCGTCAACCCCCGAAGTCCTTAAGTTGTAACAATGACCCGGGAACCTCTAAACCACCAGGTTTTTCTAAACCAATGTGGATAACGACGGCTCGTATTAGGGGAACATCATGTATCCCTAGAAACTTGGCAAAATGAACCAAAACCGAAGAAGAAGAAACAAGCGAGTCAGAATAAGATAGTTGTATTCGTGTGGTGTAATATATGTAATATAGTGTGCTTATGCTTTATGATATATGTAAAAATTGCTTGTATTAATAAGTATTTTTTTTTATGAATCTAACTCTTGTCTATTTTACAGTATAAAAGTACAAAATGGATAGACAACCCAATATTTTAAGAGACCTACCCGGAGACATGATTGATGAAATCTTGTCTAGAGTCGGCCAGAATTCTTCGGCACAACTATTTAAGGCGAGATCAGTTTGTAAGACATTCGAAGAACGTTCCAAGAATGCCTTGGTTTATAAAAGGCTTTCGTTTGAAAGATGGGGGATATCACATTGGGAAATCCATAAGTTACGATGTGTTTACTTTGACGCATATATTGCGGGGAACCCAAATGCTATTTTACGCAATGGGTTAAGAAATTATTTTGACTCAATATATCCGAATATTGGACTTCGTGATTTAGAAAAAGCGGCTAACATGCAACATAAAGAAGCATGTTATGCTTACGGATTAGTAATGTTCGCTTCTCACCAAAGTGAGAACAAGAACATCGGGCTACAACTATTAAACAAAACGTTCCCACAAGTGACGGAGTCGGTAATTGGGGTAAGAAATGAGGTTTTTAGATTGTTACGGGACTGTTGGACATTACGTAACCCTCGTCCCTTTGACGACGTTACAACACGCTGTCTTATCAACGGCCATAACGGTTATGTTCCACAAGACCAAGGATGGGAAGTAATCCTAGTAAAACCAGAATGCATGACTTGTTTCTGGACGTATGAATTACGTGTCTTTATTGCCTTTGCTGAACGACTTGTGTACTAGCTAGAATTATCTTCACAACCATCTTGTATCAAATTTATTTTGTGCTATATTTCATGCTATATGTAAAATAAGCGGTATTGTAAGTTTGTAAAATATTGTGTAAAAGTTTGAACGCGAAATATTATTATAATCAGTTTTTCATATAGAATTGTAGTAGTTGAATTGTATATTAGCTACTAAGTATGAACTTAACGGGTAGGTACTACCCGAATTTAAACTTATAAAACGCTAATATGAAGAAAAAGCTTTTATAAATGAGTTCATATTATGCTACGAAATACTATTAACTACTCTTAATATTCTGTATGATTAACTTGTTCCATTTGACTATTTTGAAGGAAATGGCACCGACTACTCGACACACCGTGAATATGAATGAAGAGGAATTCCGTACTTTTCTAGCTTCAAACATAGCCGCAGTACAGGCTGCGCTACATACCAACAATAACCTTGGATCTAGCAGTACAGGAAATCGTGTAGGATGCACCTACAAAGAATTCACTGCCTGCAAACCTTTGGAATTTGATGGAACCGAAGGACCGATCGGATTGAAACGGTGGACCGAGAAGGTTGAATCGGTGTTTGCCATAAGTAAGTGTACTGAAGAGGACAAAGTGAAGTACGCTACGCATACCTTCACAGGTTCTGCGTTAACATGGTGGAATACCTATCTAGAGCAAGTGGGACAAGACGATGCGTACGCACTACCGTGGTCAGCATTCAAGCACTTGATGAACGAGAAGTACCGTCCCAGAACCGAGGTCAATAAGCTCAAGACAGAACTTAGAGGGTTACGAACCCAAGGATTTGATATTACCACGTACGAAAGACGATTCACAGAATTGTGCCTATTGTGTCCGGGAGCATTCGAAGATGAGGAAGAGAAGATCGACGCGTTTGTGAAAGGATTACCGGAAAGAATCCAAGAAGATATAAGTTCACACGAGCCCGCCTCCATACAACAGGCATGTAGAATTGCTCACAAACTAGTGAACCAGATTGAAGAAAGAATTAAAGAACAGACTGCTGAAGAGGCCAATGTGAAGCAAGTCAAAAGAAAGTGGGAGGAAAACGGTGATAAGAATCACCAATACAACAACAACAGCAATTATAACAATAATCGCAACAACTATCCTAACAATCGCAACATCAATCGCAACTACAACAAACGGCCCAACAACAACAACAACAACAACAACAACAACAGCAACCACAACAATCATCTTAACAACAATAATAACCGCAACAACAACAACAATCAGAAGCAGCTATGCCAAAGGTGTGAAAAGTATCACTCGGGGTTCTGCACCAAATTTTGCAACAAGTGTAAAAGAAATGGTCATAGCGCGGCGAAGTGTGATGTCTACGGACCAGGGGTTAACAGAACGAAAGGAACAAATGGTGTCGGAACGAGTAATGGCGGAGCAAGTAGTGTCGGAGCAAGTTATGCCAATGTAGTTTGTTATAAATGTGGAAAACCGGGCCACATTATTAGAAATTGCCCGAACCAGGAGAACACGAATGGACAAGGCCGCAGAAGAGTTTTCAATATTAATGCGGCAGAGGCACAGGAAGACCCGGAGCTTGTTACGGGTACGTTTCTTATTGACAATAAATCTGCTTACGTTTTATTTGATTCGGGTGCGGATAGAAGCTATATGAGTAGAGATTTTTGTGCTAAATTAAGTTGTCCATTGACGCCTTTGGATAGTAAATTTTTACTCGAATTAGCAAATGGTAAATTAATTTCAGCAGATAATATATGTCAGAATCGAGAAATTAAACTGGTTAGCGAAACATTTAAGATTGATTTGATACCAGTAGAGTTAGGGAGTTTTGATGTGATAATCGATATGGACTGGTTGA
Source organism: Rutidosis leptorrhynchoides (assembly GCF_046630445.1). NCBI lineage: Eukaryota > Viridiplantae > Streptophyta > Magnoliopsida > Asterales > Asteraceae > Rutidosis > Rutidosis leptorrhynchoides. The sequence goes on from NC_092335.1 coordinate 653,642,919, forward strand.
AAGAAGTGAAAGCAGAGATCGTTTGTTACAAAAATGCAATTCGCATTATACGAGAAAAAGGAAAACCCTTAATGGTGTACGGAGAAAAGGGCAACACGAAGCTACATCTTATTAGTAATTTGAAGGCACAAAAACTAATAAGAAAAGGTTGCTATGCTGTTCTAGCATACGTCGAGAAAGTACAAACTGAAGAAAAGAGCATCAATGATGTTCCCGTCGCAAAAGAATTTCCCGATGTATTTCCGAAAGAATTACCGGGATTACCCCCACATCGATCCGTTGAATTTCAAATAGATCTTGTACCAGGAGCTGCACCAATAGCTCGTGCTCCTTACAGACTCGCACCCAGCGAGATGAAAGAACTGCAAAGCCAATTACAAGAACTTTTAGAGCGTGGTTTCATTCGACCAAGCACATCATCGTGGGGAGCTCCTGTTTTATTTGTCAAGAAGAAAGATGGTACATTCAGGTTGTGTATCGACTACCGAGAGTTGAACAAACTTACCATCAAGAATCGCTACCCACTACCGAGAATCGATGACTTATTTGATCAACTACAAGGCTCGTCTGTTTATTCAAAGATTGACTTACGTTCCGGGTATCATCAAATGCGGGTGAAAGAAGATGATATTCCAAAGACTGCTTTCAGAACACGTTACGGTCATTACGAGTTTATGGTCATGCCGTTTGGTTTAACTAATGCACCAGCTGTGTTCATGGACCTTATGAACCGAGTGTGTGGACCATACCTTGACAAGTTTGTCATTGTTTTCATTGATGACATACTTATTTACTCAAAGAATGACCAAGAACACGGTGAACATTTGAGAAAGGTGTTAGAAGTATTGAGGAAGGAAGAATTGTACGCTAAGTTTTCAAAGTGTGCATTTTGGTTGGAAGAAGTTCAATTCCTCGGTCACATAGTGAACAAAGAAGGTATTAAGGTGGATCCGGCAAAGATAGAAACTGTTGAAAAGTGGGAAACCCCAAAAACTCCGAAACACATACGCCAGTTTTTAGGACTAGCTGGTTACTACAGAAGGTTCATCCAAGACTTTTCCAGAATAGCAAAACCCTTGACTGCATTAACGCATAAAGGGAAGAAATTTGAATGGAATGATGAACAAGAGAAAGCGTTTCAGTTATTGAAGAAAAAGCTAACTACGGCACCTATATTGTCATTGCCTGAAGGGAATGATGATTTTGTGATTTATTGTGACGCATCAAAGCAAGGTCTCAGTTGTGTATTAATGCAACGAACGAAGGTGATTGCTTATGCGTCTAGACAATTGAAGATTCACGAACAAAATTATACGACGCATGATTTGGAATTAGGCGCGGTTGTTTTTGCATTAAAGACTTGGAGACACTACTTATATGGGGTCAAAAGTATTATATATACCGACCACAAAAGTCTTCAACACATATTTAATCAGAAACAACTGAATATGAGGCAGCGTAGGTGGATTGAATTATTGAATGATTACGACTTTGAGATTCGTTACCACCCGGGGAAGGCAAATGTGGTAGCCGATGCCTTGAGCAGGAAGGACAGAGAACCCATTCGAGTAAAATCTATGAATATAATGATTCATAATAACCTTACTACTCAAATAAAGGAGGCGCAACAAGGAGTTTTAAAAGAGGGAAATTTAAAGGATGAAATACCCAAAGGATCGGAGAAGCATCTTAATATTCGGGAAGACGGAACCCGGTATAGGGCTGAAAGGATTTGGGTACCAAAATTTGGAGATATGAGAGAAATGGTACTTAGAGAAGCTCATAAAACCAGATACTCAATACATCCTGGAACGGGGAAGATGTACAAGGATCTCAAGAAACATTTTTGGTGGCCGGGTATGAAAGCCGATATTGCTAAATACGTAGGAGAATGTTTGACGTGTTCTAAGGTCAAAGCTGAGCATCAGAAACCATCAGGTCTACTTCAACAACCCAAAATCCCGGAATGGAAATGGGAAAACATTACCATGGATTTCATCACTAAATTGCCAAGGACTGCAAGTGGTTTTGATACTATTTGGGTAATAGTTGATCGTCTCACCAAATCAGCACACTTCCTGCCAATAAGAGAAGATGACAAGATGGAGAAATTAGCACGACTGTATTTGAAGGAAGTCATCTCCAGACATGGAATACCAATCTCTATTATCTCTGATAGGGATGGCAGATTTATTTCAAGATTCTGGCAGACATTACAGCAAGCATTAGGAACTCGTCTAGACATGAGTACTGCCTATCATCCACAAACTGATGGGCAGAGCGAAAGGACGATACAAACGCTTGAAGACATGCTACGAGCATGTGTTATTGATTTCGGAAACAGTTGGGATCGCCATCTACCGTTAGCAGAATTTTCCTACAACAACAGCTACCATTCAAGCATTGAGATGGCGCCGTTTGAAGCACTTTATGGTAGAAAGTGCAGGTCTCCGATTTGTTGGAATGAAGTGGGGGATAGACAGATTACGGGTCCGGAGATTATACAAGAAACTACCGAGAAGATCATCCAAATTCAACAACGGTTGAAAACCGCCCAAAGTCGACAAAAGAGCTATACGCTGACATTAAAAGAAAAGATATAGAATTTGAAATTGGAGAGATGGTCATGCTTAAAGTTGCACCTTGGAAAGGCGTTGTTCGATTTGGTAAACGAGGGAAATTAAATCCAAGGTATATTGGACCATTCAAGATTATTGATCGTGTCGGACCAGTAGCTTACCGACTTGAGTTACCTCAACAACTCGCGGCTGTACATAACACTTTCCACGTCTCAAATTTGAAGAAATTTTTTGCTAAAGAAGATCTCACTATTCCATTAGATGAAATCCAAATCAACGAAAAACTTCAATTCATCGAAGAACCCGTCGAAATAATGGATCGTGAGGTTAAAAGACTTAAGCAAAACAAGATACCAATTGTTAAGGTTCGATGGAATGCTCGTAGAGGACCCGAGTTCACCTGGGAGCGTGAAGATCAGATGAAGAAGAAATACCCGCATCTATTTCCAGAAGATTCGTCAACACCTTCAACAGCTTAAAATTTCGGGACGAAATTTATTTAACGGGTAGGTACTGTAGTGACCCGAACTTTTCCATGTTTATATATATTAATTGAGATTGATATTTACATGATTAAATGTTTCCAACATGTTAAGCAATCAAACTTGTTAAGACTTGATTAATTGAAATAGATTTCATATAGACAATTGACCACCCAAGTTGACCGGTGATTCACGAACGTTAAAACTTGTAAAAACTATATGATGACATATATATGGTTATATATATAGTTAACATGATATTATGATAAGTAAACATATCATTAAGTATATTAACAATGAACTACATATGTAAAAACAAGACTACTAACTTAATGATTTTGAAACGAGACATATATGTAACGATTATCGTTGTAACGACATTTAATGTATATATATATCATATTAAGAGATATTCGTACATCATAATATCATGATAATATAATAATTTAAAATCTCTCTTGATATTATAAACATTGGGTTAACAACATTTAACAAGATCGTTAACCTAAAGGTTTCAAAACAACATTTACATGTAACGACTAACGATGACTTAACGACTCAGTTAAAATGTATATACATGTAGTTTTTTAATATGTATTCATACACTTTTTAAAGACTTCAAGACACTTATCAAAATACTTCTACTTAACAAAAATGCTTACAATTACATCCTCGTTCAGTTTCATCAACAATTCTACTCGTATGCACCCGTATTCGTACGCGTACAATACACAGCTTTTAGATGTATGTACTATTGGTATATACACTCCAATTATCAGCTCTTAGCAGCCCATGTGAGTCACCTAACACATGTGGGAACCATCATTTGGCAACTAGCATGAAATATCTCATAAAATTACAAAAATATGAGTAATCATTCATGACTTATTTACATGAAAACAAAATTACATATCCTTTATATCTAATCCATACACCAACGACCAAAAACACCTACAAACACTTTCATTCTTCAATTTTATTCATCTAATTGATCTCTCTCAAGTTCTATCTTCAAGTTCTAAGTGTTCTTCATAAATTCCAAAAGTTCTAGTTTCATAAAATCAAGAATATTTCAAGTTTGCTAGCTCACTTCCAATCTTGTAAGGTGATCATCCAACTTCAAGAAATCTTTGTTTCTTACAGTAGGTTATCATTCTAATACAAGGTAATAATCATATTCAAACTTTGGTTCAATTTCTATAACTATAACAATCTTATTTCAAGTGATGATCTTACTTGAACTTGTTTTCGTGTCATGATTCTGCTTCAAGAACTTCGAGCCATCCAAGGATCCATTGAAGCTAGATCCATTTTTCTCTTTTCCAGTAGGTTTATCCAAGGAACTTAAGGTAGTAATGATGTTCATAACATCATTCGATTCATACATATAAAGCTATCTTATTCGAATGTTTAAACTTGTAATCACTAGAACATAGTTTAGTTAATTCTAAACTTGTTCGCAAACAAAAGTTAATCCTTCTAACTTGACTTTTAAAATCAACTAAACACATGTTCTATATCTATATTATATGCTAACTTAATGATTTAAAACCTGGAAACACGAAAAACACCGTAAAACCGGATTTACGCCGTCGTAGTAACACCGCGGGCTGTTTTGGGTTAGTTAATTAAAAACTATGATAAACTTTGATTTAAAAGTTGTTATTCTGAGAAAATGATTTTTATTATGAACATGAAACTATATCCAAAAATTATGGTTAGACTCAAAGTAGAAGTATGTTTTCTAAAATGGTCATCTAGACGTCGTTCTTTCGACTGAAATGACTACCTTTACAAAAACGACTTGTAACTTATTTTTCCGACTATAAACCTATACTTTTTCTGTGTAGATTCATAAAATAGAGTTCAATATGAAACCATAGCAATTTGATTCACTCAAAACGGATTTAAAATGAAGAAGTTATGGGTAAAACAAGATTGGATAATTTTTCTCATTTTAGCTACGTGAAAATTGGTAACAAATCTATTCCAACCATAACTTAATCAACTTGTATTGTATATTATGTAATCTTGAGATACCATAGACACGTATACAATGTTTCGACCTATCATGGCGACACATCTATATATATTTCGGAACAACCATAGACACTCTATATGTGAATGTTGGAGTTAGCTATACAGGGTTGAGGTTGATTCCAAAATATATATAGTTTGAGTTGTGATCAATACCGAGATACGTATACACTGGGTCGTGGATTGATTCAAGATAATATTTATCGATTTATTTCTGTACATCTAACTGTGGACAACTAGTTGTAGGTTACTAACGAGGACAGCTGACTTAATAAACTTAAAACATCAAAATATATTAAAAGTGTTGTAAATATATTTTGAACATACTTTGATATATATGTATATATTGTTATAGGTTCGTGAATCAACCAGTGGCCAAGTCTTACTTTCCGACGAAGTAAAAATATGTGAAAGTGAGTTATAGTCCCACTTTTAAAATCTAATATTTTTGGGATGAGAATACATGCAGGTTTTATAAATGATTTACAAAATAGACACAAGTACGTGAAACTACATTCTATGGTTGAATTATCGAAATCGAATATGCCCCTTTTTATTAAGTCTGGTAATCTAAGAATTAGGGAACAGACACCCTAATTGACGCGAATCCTAAAGATAGATCTATCGGGCCCAACAAGCCCCATCCAAAGTACCGGATGCTTTAGTACTTCGAAATTTATATCATATCCGAAGGGTGTCCCGGAATAATGGGGATATTCTTATATATGCATCTTGTTAATGTCGATTACCAGGTGTTCACCATATGAATGATTTTTATCTCTATGTATGGGATGTGTATTGAAATATGAAATCTTGTGGTCTATTATTATGATTTGATATATATAGGTTAAACCTATAACTCACCAACATTTTTGTTGACGTTTTAAGCATGTTTATTCTCAGGTGATTATTAAGAGCTTCCGCTGTCGCATACTTAAATAAGGACGAGATTTGGAGTCCATGCTTGTATGATATTATGTAAAAACTGCATTCAAGAAACTTATTTTGTTGTAACATATTTGTATTGTAAACCATTATGTAATGGTCGTGTGTAAACAGGATATTTTAGATTATCATTATTTGATAATCTACGTAAAGCTTTTTAAACCTTTATTGATGAAATAAAGGTTATGGTTTGTTTTAAAATGAATGCAGTCTTTGAAAAACGTCTCATATAGAGGTCAAAACCTCGCAACGAAATCAATTAATATGGAACGTTTTTAATCAATAAGAACGGGACATTTCATCTGCCAGCCCCTCTCTCTGTCGAGGAACTGACGAGGGAGGTGTAGATCCTCCGTGCTCGAGTAACTGAGCTCGAGGAGCAGATGTCCCATGTGCTGGACATCCTTTACCCACCGTCACCATAGAGCTTTGTAGTAGGTTTCATTTTGTAATCTCGTTTGTAGTTCCATGTTTTCCTTATGTAATGTGCGAACTTATGCGAATGTATGCAACTCTTTATTAATTAACGGAACTTTGCATTGTTTAATCCTTGCATAGTGTTCTATTTACGTTACTGTATGTTGGTTTTGTTGTATTTGTACCTAGTTGCGTTACTATATTGGCATGCGTTGTGTTGTTTCCCTATTTACTATATACTGTATTACTGTATGTTGTATGCTGGATTTTGACTTAAGTCAAAACTTTTGTTTCGAAGGGCAATGGCAAACACACGAACAACACCCACAGCAGCTCAAATCGAAGAGATGATTAATGAACGAGTCGCCGCAGCCTTGGCAGAAATGAACCCTCAAGCTGAACCACCGCCGGTTATCTAACCCGTTCGAAATGGGTGCACCTACAAGGAATTCCAGAGCTGTAAACCACATAACTTCAGCGGAACTGAGGGGCCTGTTGGTCTCACAAGATGGTTTGAAAAGCTTGAGTCAGTATTCCGAGTCAGCAACTGTTCCGAGTCCAACAAAACCAAATTTGCTTCCTGCACGCTATCTAATGGAGCCCTCACGTGGTGGAACACCATGGCACAGGCACAAGGTATTGATGAGGCGTATGCTACACCATGGGAGGAGTTCAAAGCGGCTATGATTGATGAGTATTGTCCGAGAACCGAGATACAAAAGATGGAAATGGAGTTTATGCAATTGAAGGCTGTTGGCAACGATCTCGATGGTTACAATCGGAGGTTTCTTGAGTTAGCTTTTATGTGTCCTACCATGGTCACCCCGGAATTCAAGCGTATGGAGAGATACTTTTGGAGACTCCCTAAGTCCATCAAGGGTAATGTCACCTCGTCCAAGCCACCGAATGTTCCCGAAGCAATGCGCATGGCGCATACACTCATGAATCAGATTCTCATCGATGAACCAGAGAAGTCCAAGTCTGAAGCGGGTAGTAGTGACAAGCGAAAGTGGGATAACAGTAAGGGGAGGACCTATGATCAAACCCCCACTAAGAGACTCAACAACGGTGGAAACCCCAACTCCGACACAAGCTCCAACCCGAACTACAAAGGTACTCTACCGCAATGCAAGAGGTGTTACAAACACCACACTGGGTATTGTAATGTTGTTTGTGAGAAGTGCCAACGGTCTGGGCATATAGGTAAGGATTGCAAAGTCACTACTTTGAATGCAAGGGCAAACCCCACAGGGTCGAAGAAGTGCTACGAATGCGGAATGACGGGCCACTTCAGGAATGAGTGTCCTGACAAGCGAAAAGACGGCGGACCACCGCGAGGTAGAGTTTTTAATGTTAATGCAAGGGATGCACGCGAGAACCCCGACTTGGTGACAGGTATATTCACTATCAACAACCTTTTAGCTTCTGTCCTATTTGATACTGGTACCGATAGAAGTTATGTATGTAGACACTTTTGCGATAAGATAAATTGGTCATTAGTTCCTTTAAAAGAAAGTATGCTAGTTGAGGTAGCCAATGGGAAACTTGAGAAAGTTGACCAAATTGGCCGATGAGCTATTATTAACATAGCTGGCGTGGATTTCGAAATTGACTTGATACCCATCAAATTGGGAAGCTTTGACGTGATTGTCGGCATGGACTGGTTGACTAAAGTAAGGGCCGATGTTATCTGTGGAGATAAAGCTCTTCGTATACCACAAGGAGATGGTGAGCCACTGGTTATATACGGAGAGAGATGTAGTTCGAAACTGAACCTCATTAGTTGTATGAAAGCGCAGAAGATCATGAAGAAAGGATGTCTTGCTGTTTTAGCACACGTGAAGGTTTTAGAAACAGAAGAGAAGAGTGTGAATGATGTGCGAATCGTGAATGACTTCCCCGATGTCTTTCCGGAAGAACTGCCTGGATTACCGTCACCGAGAGCCGTGGAGTTCCAGATCAATCTAGTGCCGGGAGCTGCACCCGTAGCTCGTGCGCCTTATCGTCTGGCACCTTCAGAACTGCAAGAATTGCAGAGTCAACTACAGGAATTGCTCGACCGAGGGTTTATCCAACCGCGCTCGTCGCCTTGGGGCGCACCTATTTTATTCGTGAAGAATAAGTACGGGTCTTTCCGCATGTGTATCGACTACCGCGAACTCAATAAATTGACGATCAAGAATCGATATCCTCTTCCCCGAATTGACGATCTTTTTGATCAGCTGTAAGGATCAAGCGTTTACTCTAAGATCGATTTGCGATCCGGTTATCACCAGTTGAGAGTGAAAGAGAGTGATGTGATGAAGACTGCGTTTAGAACCCGCTATGGTCATTACGAGTTTCTCGTGATGCCGTTCGGATTAACCAATGCACCAGCCGTGTTCATGGACCACATGAATCGTGTCTGTAAGCCTTATCTGGATAAATTCGTTATCGTCTTCATAGATGATATCCTCATCTACTCCAAGAGCGAAGAAGAATATGAGCAACATCTTCGGTTAGTGCTTGAACTCTTGAGACGAGAGCAGCTTTATGTCAAATTCTCTAAGTGTGAATTTTGGCTGAAGGAAGTCCAATTTCTGGGTCATATTGTGAGTGATCAAGGTATCAAAGTTGACCCCGCCAAGATTGAAGCTATCAGCAAGTGGGAGACACCCACTACTCTGACTCGCATCCGCTAATTTCTAGGTCTTGCCGGTTACTACAGAAGGTTTATTGAAGGTTTTTCGTTGATTTCGAGTCCTTTGACCGCACTGACTCACAAAGGAAAGAAGTTCGTTTGGGAAATCGAACAAGAAGCAGCATTTCAAACCCTGAAGCAGAAGTTAACCACCGCACCCATCTTATCTCTTCCCGAAGGCAGTGACGACTTTGTTGTGTACTGCGATGCTTCGAAGAATGGTTTTGGTTGTGTCTTGATGCAAAGAACGAAGGTCATTGCTTATGCATCTCGTCAGCTGAAGATTCATGAGCGAAACTACACTACTCATGATCTCGAACTTGGAGCCATTGTCTTCGCATTGAAGCTGTGGAGACACTATCTCTATGGAACAAAGAGTACCATATTCACCGATCACAAAAGCCTCCAGCACATCTTTGATCAGAAGCAGCTGAACATGAGACAACGACGATGGATTGAGATGCTGAAGGACTATAATTGTGAACTTCGTTACCATCCTGGTAAGGCCAATGTTGTAGCCGATGCTCTAAGTCGAAAGGAGAGAATGGTACCTCTTCGTGTTCGGGCTCTGAACATCACCATCCATTCGAACCTCCATAGCCAGATCCGAGTAGCCCAAGAAGAGGCTCTCATCGAGAAGAACTTACGTTATGAATACTTGAACATTCTCGTCTCTAAATTCGAGGTTAGGGAATCTGGACTCCGATGCTATGCCGGAAGAATTTGGGTACCTCGTTATGGAGATCTATGGAACCTTATACTTAATGAAGCCCACAAGTCGAGATATTCAATTCATGCAGGAGCCGGAAAAATGTACCACGATCTTAAGGAACAGTATTGGTGGCCAAATCATAAGAAGGATGTTGCAACTTATGTTGGAAGGTGTTTGACTTGTTCGAAGGTTAAGGCTGAACATCAGAGGCCATCTGGATTACTTCAGCAACCAGAAATCCCACAATGGAAATGGGAAGAAATTACAATGGATTTCATCACGAAGCTACCAAAGACGGTGGGCGGATACGATACAATCTGGGTTATTGTTGACCGTCTTACCAAATCTGCTCATTTTCTAGCGATGAAAGAAACAGATACAATGGAGAGACTTGCTCAACTGTACATTAAAGAGGTTGTATGTTGACATGGTGTGCCCTTATCAATCATCTCAGATCGCGATCCCTGTTTTGCTTCCAGATTCTGGCGTTCCTTGCAAGAAGCCTTGGGAACCCGTATCGACATGAGCACCGCGTATCACCCCCAGACCGACGGTCAGAGCAAACGAACGATTCAGACTTTAGAGGACATGTTACGTGCCTGTGTTATTGACTTTGGAAAGTATTGGGAAAGGCATCTGCCGCTAGCCGAATTCTCTTACAACAACAGTTATCATTCGAGTATTAAAGCCACGCCTTTTGAAGCGTTGTATGGCTGCAAGTGCCGTTCTCCTATTTGTTGGGCTGAGTTAGGTGAAGTACAAATCACCGGACCCGAGATAGTCCATGAAACCTCAGAGAAGATTGCCCTGATTTAAGTGAGACTTAAGACTGCCCGTGATCGCCAAAAGAGTTATGCTGACCGTAAATGTAAAGACTTTGAATTCAATGTGGGTGACCGTGTCATGTTGAAGGTCGCACCTTAGAAAGGTGTAATTCGCTTTGGAAAGCACAGAAAGTTAAACCCGCGATACATCGGACCCTTTGAAATTGTGGAACGTGTCGGACCGGTTGCTTACCGTTTGGATCTTCTGACTCAGTTGAGTGCTGTTCATCCTACCTTCCATGTATCAAATTTGAAAAAGTGTCTTACTCCACCGGAACTTATCATACCCCTGGAGGAACTTACAATTGATGACAAACTCCACTTTGTGGAGGAGCCTGTTGAAATTATGGACCGTGAGGTCAAAACTTTGAAACGCAATAAGATTCCGATCGTCCGAGTCCGATGGAATGCCAAGCGTGGACCTGAGTTCACCTGGGAGTGAGAGGATCAAATGAGACAGAAGTATCCTCACCTTTTCCCAGCTCCTCCATCACCTTCAGCTTAAATTTCGGGACGAAATTTCCATTAACAGGTGGGTAATGTAACGACCCGACTTTTTCGACTTGCTTTTATGCCTTGTATTTTAGCGAAACTGCGTTTTTGTGCGTACTGTGTTACTTTATTACTCTGGAACCTTGGCACATGTGTTTTATATTCATATTGACCCTAAAACATGCCTTGGTGTATGTGGAATGCTTAACTTGTCCATTGGATGCTTTATAACCGTTAGTGTTACTTGCCGTTACGAATAAACCGCGAACTGCGCGCACGTTTGACTTTTGTCGTAACTGAAACTTTTGGACTGCGAAATATTAATTATTATTTTATAATAATAATTACTTGGGCCTTTGGATGCTTAATTTTATTTATTTAATTGCTAAAGCCCAATAGTTAGCCTTGTTGGACTTTCTACCTTGTTGGGCTCAAGCCCACCCTACTCTAGCTAGTGACCCAATTAATTAGCCCAAGTATTATTACTAGTGGCCCATAATAATAAATAAATAAATTAATTAATTAATTATGAGTCATACTAGCATAATGGATAAGGATTATCTAATTGTCACATGGGATTCTAGCATTAGTACACACTTTAGACAACCATTATCCATAAAGTAAATTTGTGTCCCCTCCCTCCCCTCTCAAAAATCACGGCCAAGATTGCCTTTGCCATGTCACCAATCCTTGTCAATTTTCTTGCTTATAAATACTAGCCCTTTGCCTCTCATTTCAACACTTGATCATTTTGATTTTTCACACACTTGTTCTTTCTTTCTTTCCTTACTTGTAAGTTTTCTTTTTCTTCCTCTTTTCGTTTAATATTTTCATGTATCATCATCATTCATCTATGGAGATCAAGTTCCTTGTAGCTTTGATCTTGATTATATCTTGTTGATTCAAGCATGAATCCTTCAAGAACATTAAAGATTCAAGCTTTCTAGCTTTGAATCTTCACCAACTTTGTAGATTCATCTTTCTTTCACTTTAATCTTGTTATTTTGTGATAAAGATTCAAACTTTTATTTGTAATCTCCATATATCTTAAAGATCCAAGCTTTATGCTTCAAGATCTTCAAGAACAAACAAGATGCAAGCTTTCTAGCTTGAATCTTCATATCTTTTTGTTAGATCTAAGTTCTTTTTACTTTGATCTCATTATTTTGTTGAAAAGATTCAAACTTTTGTTTGTAATCTTCATGTATCTTCAAGATCCAAGCTTTATGCTTCAAGATCTTCAAGAACACTTAAAGGGTTCAAGCTTTCTAGCTTTGCAACCTTGTAACTTGTGTGAAATGGATTCAAGCTCTCTAGCTTAGGGTTCCATCACCTCTTTTGACTTGGATTGTGCTTATACTTGTTGAAATGATGTAAAGTTTGTAGCTTTAGTTGTTATTGTGAATTGAAATTGTGTTAAGACTAAGGATATGATGTAACCTTGGTTCATCATTCATCTAAGACTCATGAATGAGTTGTGTTCTTACTTGGTCTTAACATATTGTGTATTGATGGTGAATCTTGGTCAAAAGTGATGCTAAACCATCAACGAGTTGTACACTTGAAGCTACAAGCATCAAGGATGAGAACCGTGATGAGCATCAAGCACCAAGAACCCCACCGGAGCACTTGTCCACTGATTTTCGTATCTGATCAGACCACCTGGGTACTGGAAAGTTGATTTTCAGTTAGTTCGGTTCGAGTAGATGATTTTTTGTTTAGGCCTCGTCTTAATCCGAGTTACGGTTTAGGATTTATGGCCCTCCGAGAGTCACTACACCCTATTAACGTTGTGCTGAAATTTCTGACCTACTCGCACTTAAACCATCACCACGGTCAAACGAAGACAAGTTAGGTCCTACAAATTGGTCAGCTGTTAGGGGACTCATATACAGAGCCATAGGCACTGACCATGCATCTTTTCGATTTACGTAGAGGTCGTAGCAGCTGACCGAAGTCAGCCTTTTGTTTCGATCTCTATTCTTGTCAAACTTACTTAGCTTTTATGATGATGAATGATGATGATGATGACACTTAAACTTATTTTATGAACTATTAGAATTTATAAAGAAAACCTACTGACCTAGTAACCTTTGATTTAGGTTGACGACCTTTCGGACCGACTTACTACTTGTGTACTTTCATTACCGACTTTACCGCTTTTATCACGGTGAGTTATAGCATCCTTTTTTACCACTTTTACTATTTTTAGGACTGAGAATACATGCGCTTTTTACGTTTTACATGTTAGGCACGAGTACTTAAACTTTATATGTGTGTGGGTTATACAACGGCATAAACATTCCCTTTAGCACGGTAACGTTTAGTCATTGGTCTTTGAACCGGTGAACGCGAATCTTAGATATGGATCCATAGGGTTTGACATCCCCACTCGGGCTAGTCGCGCTAGCATTTAACGGGTGTTTAATATTTCATGAACATACGCACTCGCCAAGTGTACTTTTAGGAGGTTATAAACATTAAGTCTAGTTACCGGGTGCCCACGGTTATACATATACTTTTCATACTGTTTTGATACGCTGTTTGCAGCACTGAAATCTCGTGGCCTACCTTACGTTATTGTTACAACTTAAACTATAGCTCACCAACATTCGTGTTGACTTTTAAGCGTGTATTTCTCAGGTGCCTAGAGGTTTATTGCTTCCGCTGTTAGACTTGATGTCATGCTGTTATTGAATTGCTGTTAAGGACCTGCTGTATTAGTTATCCGCTGCATTACTAGAGATGTCTCATTCATGGAACTTTTCTGTTGCATTCGTAGTTTATGTTAATTTCAAACAATGGCTTTGTAATGACCTTAGGGTCAAATACTTATGTTTATGCTCCTATTCGTAGGATGCACGTTATCTTTTGTAAACACTATGTTTTTATGAATGCAAACTGGTTTTCAAACAGCATGTAGTATTCAACCGTGTAAAGATCCCGTTGTTGACGAATCGTACACGATGGTTTTGTACGGGGCATCACATATCTTCTCCTTCACCATCAGAATTGAGTCGACAGCTTAACCAGGTTTTAATTTTTACCATTTAGATTTGGTAACTGAATAATAGAACTCGTATTGATTTATTTAAATTATTAGAAATCAAAAGAAATCAAATAAAAATTTATAACAGGTACGCAAAAACATTTTTAAACTCAAACATCAAAATCAAGATTTAGGATGTTTTAGATTACAATCATTAAATGAAAAATGTTCTAAATCAATTGTATAAACTTTTTGAATCCTTAATTTTACTTGAACTTCAACAGAAAACTCAAATTCGATTGAAGAACAATCGTTGACTTTTTCAGTTCTAATCTTTGACTCGAAAATTTCTTACTCGATAATACAAATTGGGACTTGATATTTTGCAGGTTATTTAAGTAGTCAAATACTAACAAAACTGCATTCAAAATTTTGGAATTCATTAAGAAATCGAGGTGTTTGGAAAATTAAATTAAAACAGGGCAGGTAACTGTGTTCCTGCTCGTATTTTGTTTAATTTGACAATTTAGGGCTGTAAAAATTGATAATTGATATTGAGGAGGTAATACTGATTGAATGTCATTGTATCTTAATGTAAGTGCATTGTTTTATAGCAACCTGTGTGTCGACTGTCAATTAAAGAACAGAAACGAATAAAAAAAAAATAAAGGTTGAAATTGAGTTATAACAGAATTTGGATTATACTCCTGGTTGGTTTGTGACTCGTACAAATTTAGAGACAGAAAGGACCAATTATTCACAGTATGAAAGCTACAAGGAACTGACTCCATTCTAGTACTCGTTGTTTGATTATAAATAATATTAATAATTATAATTATAATTAATAATAACAAATAAATAATAATAAGTAACAATACTGACTCCATATCTATATATCTGTATGTTTTGCATACATTTAAATTTATATCTGTATATATATATAACTGTGTTTATATATTTGTTTTAAATTCTTAATTTTGGAATTTAACAACTATAATTATATTAATACTATTAATAATACTAATAATAATATTACTAATAATAATAATATTATTGATATTGGAATTAGCAATGATAAATAATAATATGATAATATTAATTCTAATAAAAATGATATTTTTTTTGTAATAATAATAATAAATAATTATAACAATAATTAAAATTGTATCTTTAATCACTCTTATAATAATTTTTCCGTTTAACATCTTAAATTTACATATCATAACATTGTTATTAATAATACTGATTTTGATATTAATATCAATATTGATAATAATAATGAAAGTAATAATAATATTATTAGTATAACAACTATATGTTTATTTTACATTTTCTAGTATCATTTATTAGTTATGTAATATTTAATGGTTATATCTATAATAACATGTATCTAATATTTAATATTTATACATTACAATATATATGCTAATAATAATAACAACCTTATTTAATAATATTTTATTGAAGCTTTAATATTTATTAATTATATATATATATATATATATATATATATATATATATATATATATATATATATATATATATATATATATATATATATATATATATATATATATATATATATATATATATATATATATATATATATATATATATATATATATATTACAATATTACATATGTATAAATTTCATATATATTTACATATTTATTTATATATCGATGTTCGCGAATTGTCGGAAATAGTCAAAAGTCAAACGGTTTTATGTAAACAGTTCACAAATTTTGAGACTCAACATTACAGGTTTTGCTTATCGTGTCGGAAACATATAAAGATTAAGTTTAAATTTGGTCGAAAATTTCCGGGTCGTCACAGTACCTACCCGTTAAAGAAATTTCGTCCCGAAATTTGACCGAAGTCGTCATAGCTAACAATATAAATGTTTTTATGATGAATATGAGTTGATAAATGGATTTTTATCATTACTGAGTAATATAGATAAAACAATTCGATTATTCGAAGTGTATGTGTGAAGCTATCACAAAAGATTGAGATAAGGTAATAGATATTCGTCTCTACTTTTGATGCAGTCATGGTTGAATTTAGAAAATAAGGTGCGTCTAATTCTTTGACGTTGTCTTGGTTGAATTTCCGGAATTCAAGGGATTTAAAGAAAATCTTCGAAATCTAAAAGATTTGATTCTTCAGAGAATAAGGAAATTAAGATCTCTATAATTAATTACGGTGATCTGCCTTGATTACTCTGTCTGATATTTCCTTTATAAATTAAACTTTTTCCGTTCCATGACTTTTATCTCTCCTAAACTCAATTCCCAAATTCAAAAGACTGTGAAAATGCTTAATTCAGTTCTGATCCTTGTCCTTATCCTTACTATCGCATCAATCATTCTCCTTTTCCAACTTCCACAGGGGAATTCTGTTAACTTCTACTATTACCTTGGGGTGATACTATTCTTAATTCTACCGTGTCTTTATATTGCTATTCGTATTAATATTCACGGTTTGTAACCTCCGTGTTGTTATTGGGCTTTATATTTTCTCTTATATTTTGGAGCTCTTTGCCTTTTTATTTTCTTCTCGACCTCTAGTAAAGCGAGTAATGGTCCGGAATTCGTAAGTATGGAGTTTCGAATGATTATAAAGTTCTAAGCACGAAGGAACGTATTCTCACGATTTGATTTGTCAAATTACCAAATTCACTAAGTATAGAACTATCAAGAATATATTTTCTTAATATGTTCGGAGATTGAACAGATTGAACGAGTCGTGTAACATGGCACATGATGACGTTATGATCTGTGAATCATCATGTTGCATTAGAACTTCCAGCATGACTTACTGTAATATAATCACGTTGGCCAAGTGTCATTATATTATACTAACTCATGCTCAAATTCTTAACACTTCTCTAGAATTCATTCGTAATTATACTTAGATTTTACAGAAATTTCCAATGAAATACAGAATGCACGAAGAGGTATATAATTTTGGACAAGAATACTTATGAAAATATCTTCAGAAATATCGAGGATATTTATGATGATATTATGGAATTTCTAAGTTCGAAGGTTGATGAAGAAATATTTTCCACAAGATTTTAACATGAGTAAGGAGCAAGATATTCTCTAAAAATTTCATCGGATCCCGAATTATGTGGATTCTTTGAATATAGGGTTTGGCCCTTGTATTTGTATTTGGTCTCCTTCGTGGTTAGCTCAATCCGTTTTTTTTTCAGTACCAAATTTTCTATCGAGCGTTCCATTCTTTATCATCAACTTTTGGCCATTAAGACCATCTACAACATGCTGCTTCGTCAGCATTTTCAAAGTTAACGGATTTGGATCATCGGTTATCAAACCGAGGGTTTTCAAGAATATCGAAGGGTTTGAACGGGGATGGTAATCATCAAGATACAAAATATTGTTTAAGATGAAATCAAGTGGCAAACTTGAAGAAATGTTTAGTTTCATATGTTATAATCAATATTTTAATTCATTTTAATTGTCCAATGTTATTAGTCCACAGTCGATAGTGCACAGTTAACAGTCCAATAATTCATATATAGTATAACATATAATATTCGAATTAATTAATACGTATCGTGACCCGTGTACATGTCTCAGACTCGATCACAACTCAAAGTATATATATTATTGTAGAATTAACCTCAACCCTGTATAGCTAACTCAAGCATTACTGCATATAGAGTGTCTATGGTTATTCCAAATAATATATATAGATGCGTCGATATGATATGTCAAAACCTCGTATACGTGTCCCGATATTTAAAGTGCGTAAAATAAATAACAGAAATTAAATGACGATAAATAAAATTGCGGGAATTAAAATTGCGATAAATAAATTGCGATAAATAAAATGTAACCAGTTAGCTAGGAACAGTTAGCTAGGAACAGTTAGCGTGGATTCTTAACAAAATTTCTCATAGTTAATTTGTTTGTTTCTAACAAATTTTATTTTGTCCAATGTTTTCTTCATTATGCCACTTGTTGGATTCTGATAAATCAAAATCCAAATATGAAATTGGATGAAAATGGGTATTCTGTGGTGAACGGATTCGTATATCTTGTGGATGTAAGTAGGATAGTAAATGACTATTGAATCAGATTCAAAGAATGTACAGTGTAACTTATTAATGTGAAATCTAAATATTCATCGGGTATTACCTACTCGTTAAAATATTTTCACCATTAACAGTTTGTACGAAAGAATTTTAATTACAATCTTTATGAAAATATATATACATATATATTTTCTTCAGATGTAATCATGAATTTAATGAGTTAATATAATATTAATCTCATTTGATTTATCATTAAAACTAGAATACATAATCTCTAAAACATTAGAAATTATATACTCGTCATTTAGAACAAAGATAAATGATGTAAAACGATACGTAGAACGATGATTATGCTCGAGGTACAGAATGAGATGTTGAGGCATGGATTGTTAATGGTACTGGTGCTCTTATTGATGGTACTGTTGGTGCCGGTGATGTTGCTGAAGCTGGTAAATTTTGCACCATATTCTCCAAATTGATTACTCGAGCGCGAAGTTCGTTGACTTCTTCTATTATTCCGGGATGATTGTCGGTCAGAACGAGCGGATGAATAAGGTTTAGAATTTGGGATATCATATAATCATTGCGAGATATCCTGGAAATGAGGGTGAATATGGTGTTTCAGACTGGTTTGCCGGTATGTGCTTCAGGTTCATCGCCAAGAGGTGAATTTGGTTGGTGGAAGGGATCGTCTTCTTCGAGTCTCCATTGATTAAGTCAGAAATAGTCAAAAGTCAAATGGTTTCATGTAAACAGTTCACAAATTTTGAGACTCAACATTACAGGCTTTGCTTATTGTGTCGGAAACATATAAAGATTAAGTTTAAATTTGGTCAAAAATTTATGGGTCGTCACACACACACATACACACACACACACACACACACACACACACACACACACATATATATATATATATATATATATATATATATATATATATATATATATATATATATATATATATATATATATATATATATATATATATATATATATATATATATATGGTGAAGATCCAGCGCTAAGTGGGTATAAGTGGGATAAGGGGATAAGTGATATTGTGATTTTTATATCTCGAGTTCAACAACTCCGATTTAAAAAAAAATGGCTGGTATCTATTTTCAGTGTGCTGATTCAGAATTTTTTTTTCTTCAACTGGAGCGTTAAGATGCATCTGATGCATGTTATCCACTGTTTCGATGCTGTTTGATGCATGTTAATTGCCTTTCATGCAGCAGATGTATCTTAACAAAAAACAAAAAAAAAAGACTTTTGATTAAAAAAAACAGTGTTTAGGGTTTAGTAATTAGGGTTTAGAAATTAGGGTTTAGGGTTTAGAAATTAGGGTTTTAGAACGAGTTTTTAAACGAACGGTTTAGAGTTTAGGGTTCAGGGGTTAGGATTTAGGGTTTAGGTTTTATGAATCTACACAATATCAGTAGATTATGGAATTTTTTTTTAAATTGGAGCTCGAATGTAAAAGATATAAAAATCTCATTTTACTTATCCCCTTATCCCAAAAATACCACTTATCCCTTGATCTCCCCTATATATATATATATATATATATATATATATATATATATATATATATATATATATATATAGTCATCATCAAGAGGGGAGCACTTTTTTGGGGGGAAGTAATTTTTTATTTTTGAAAAAAAAATTCAAGCATTAAGATCACATGAAAATATTAATATATAAAAACACACTTTGTGATGAGTTATTATTTTGGCGGAAAACGCTTGAAGAAATAAATAATAACAAATAATGTTTTAATTGAAGTTTTTATTCATCGTTTTTATTCTTCATCTTATGTGAAGTTTTCTTTTCAAAATTAAGCCCGATTTAGAGTTTAGGGTTTAGGGTTTACGGTTAAAACCCTGAACCCTAAACTCTAAACCGTTTGTGTTAAAAATTCAATCTAAACCCTAATTCCTAAACCCTAAATCCTAATTTCTAAACCCTAAACCCTAATTTTCAAACCCTAATTTATAAACCCTAATTTCTAACACCTCAAAAAACAACTTTAATTAAAACATTACATATGATACATGTTATCATTTATTTCTTCGAGCATTTTCATTCTAAAATAATAACATTTATCACAAAATGTCTTTTTTAAATGTTCAAATTTTCATGCGATCTTGATGTTTGAAAAAAAAATTCAAAAAAAAAAAAAAATTTTACTTCCCTAAAAAAAGTGTTTCCCTCTTAATTAAAACACTTATATATATATATATATATATATATATATATATATATATATATATATATATATATATATATATATATATATACATTGAAGGGATCGAGAGAGAACTAGGTGAAATGCCTCGTTCATATCGATTATAAACGATTTACAATAGTTGATTATATCGCGAGGTTCTTGACCTCTATATGATACATTTTACAAACATTGCATTCGTTTTTAAAAGACAAACTTTCTTTACATCGAAAGTTAACGGCATGCATACCATTTCATAATATATTCAACTATAATTGACTTACTAATAATCTTGATGAACTCAATGACTCGAATGCAACGTCTTTTGAAATATGTCATGAATGACTCCAAGTAATATCTCTAAAATGAGCAAATGCACATCGGAAGATTTCTTTCATACCTGAGAATAAACATGATTTCAAGTGTCAACTAAAAGGTTGGTGAGTTCATAGGTTTATCATAAAATAATAAAATTCATCATTTTGATAGACCACAAGATTTAAATCCTGCATGGTACAAATAGGCCCGAATTCTATACCCACCTGTAATGTACATGCGATATCTTTTAAATACAGTACACCTTTCTCGTGTACGAAATCATCTTTCATAAATCTTAGTAACCGTACACATATCTTGTGCACAAAAATAACATACACATAACCTGTGTATAAAATCATTCTCTCGATACATAACATTCACTTTTTATTGCTTTCATAGCTTGGATTGGTAACCGACCTTAACATATAATGCGCATAATAATATCCCCTAAACAGAACATCTCGTCTGTATAATAATCATATAAACTTCAAAGTACTAAACACCACGTCCACTAGCCCTTTCGTCTAGTGAACATTCTGGGTGGGGGTGTTAAACCCGGTAGCTACCTTTAGGATTCGCGTCAATTAGGCGTGCACTAATTCTCAAAATTAGTGATGTTCCCTAATTCTTAGGTTACCAAGCAATAATAATCTGGGGAAAAATTATCATATCAGTTGTGGCAATTATCACGTCCACATAATTCAATGGTGGCAATTATCACGTCCACATAATTCATTCGAGGAATGTTTTGCTTGTGTCTATCTCGTCAAACATTTATAAAAGAATTTCATGTATTCGCAGTTCAAAATGTATTTCAAAAGCATTTAATAAAGCAGTTGTAAAAGTAGCGCATGTATTCTCAATCCCAAAAATGTAAAGAGAAAAAGGGAATCAAATGAACTCACCTATTTTATTTTGTAGTAAAAATACATATGACGACAATGAACAAAAGTAGGGTTGGCCTTGGATTCACAAACCTATATTATTCGTATATGTATTAAACGTATTCTTGTAATCAAACAAATATTTATATTATTAGTGATAATTTTTATATTAATAACTTATATATTTTTATTATATATCCATTTTGTGTATTTTAGATAAATAAAAGTATTAATATTATTAAATTATGGTTGTTAAATATATTTTTATTTAATTACTCTTCCTGTTTACAAAATACTAGTTATAATAACTCTAGAATATTTATAATGATAATAATAATAATTTTCATACTTTTAATAATATTAATGATAGTATTAATATTAGTTTTAGGGAAAAAAATATATAGACTTAAAGAAATGACACTTTTAATAGTATTTATATTAATTTTTAATATTAACAGTACTTGTTATTGATAATCATGAAAAATGGTAATATTAATAATTATACCTATGTTAATATTAATAATATTAATAATTATAAAATGTTACATGCACTAATACAAATGAAGATAATAATAATTTGTATCGTTTAATATTAATTATAACTATATTGATAATAGTAATACCTATATTGATAATACTAATAATTATAGGATTTTAATAAAACTTCAATTATTGATTTTGATCTAGATAACAATGAATATATAATAGTAATACTCTTAATTGCAATAATAATAATAATAATAATAATAATAATAATAATAATAATAATAATAATAATAATAATAATAATAATAATAATAATAATACTACTAATACTACTACTTATTCTATTAAATATAACTAAGTTAATGATGATAATTAGAATAATGATAGTAATAATTACATTTAATAGTAATACTAGTTAATAATAATAATAACAACAATAATAATAGAAATCATAATGATAATAATAAGAACAATAATAATTATGATAATATCATTAATAATCATAATATTAATATTTGAAATAAAAACTACCTTCAAGGAAATTAGTTAAAAAAAAATAATGTTCCGAACCTGGCTCGAACCCGAGACCTCCTGCTAACCAACATACCACTCCACCCTCTGATCTGTCTTTCTTTTCCGAATAATATCCCACAGAAATATTTATAACCTGTTTTAAATGGCTTTGGTTTCTCCTCCTTCGTTTTCACAGACTCAATCGACCATAGCAATCCTCAAACAATATGGTGAGTTAAAGTTTGGATTAGGAATGAAAGTTGAAACAGAACTGAAATATAATAGGATCATTTGTTCGACAGACAACAACAAAAAATATATATGTGTGTGTATCTGTACTCACGGATGAACACAAAAAAACTAATAATTTGATTTGAAGATTCAAGCAGTTTTAGATTATGATTACTACACAAAGTATGTAGTAAATCCTTTGCTGAAACCTTGGAAATTTTTAATTGGACATAAATCTTAACAGGCAATTCGAATTCGACCCAAATTCATACTGTTTGACTTTTCAACCGAAGCTTTAACTCGTAAAATTAGAATTCGTTAAGAGAAATTAAGACTTGAAATTTTGCAGAAAGTTTTAATAGACAATTCCTAACAGAACTGTTTTAACAGATTTTGAAAAATCGTAGGAATTCGAGCTTTTGATCATCTGAGTTCAAGAACAGAGTGATGAGCAGTGTTTTCTATCTTTTCTGTTTGAATTATCAGATAATGGCAGTTAAGGGTAATATAATTGATAATGGTAGTGGTTAAACGAATGATTCCTCAACAACCTGAGACAAATTGTTTGTTATATGGTGGAAAAATGTGTCGATGCTACTACTCTCAGACAAAACGGGTATAGGAAGAAAAATAAAAATAAAATAAAAGGTGAAGCTGATAGCTAACAAATTTTGTAATCCTCAGTGATAGGGTTCGACTTTTGAAATAGAATTTAAGATAGGAACTAAAGTATGATTGTGATGTGCAACTATCTTGTACGAAATCCCTCTTTCTGTTTATTAAATTATATTCAAATTCTATAAATAATTAAGTATTATATGTAAATATTAATTCTAATAATGTTAATAATAATTATCTTACAATAATAATAATAAATAATAATAATAATAATTATTATTAATAATTATACTGTTTATTAACAATAGAAATACCATTAATAATAATAAATAGAAAAAATATAGTTAATAATACTAATATTAACACTAAAAGTAACAATGATAATAATTAAAATAATAATTTTTATTAATTATTTTAATAATGATACTAATAATAACAATATTGATAATAATATTAATAATACGATAATGTTGTTGTGTTGGTCCCTTGATAACAACAGGAGTATTGTAGAGGGGGGTGAATACAATTTCTTTCAAGATAACTTAACAGTTAAACTCGATTAGTATTCAAGCATGCAAATAAATAGAATCACAGGTAATTTTCAACAGTTATTCTTTATTAATTGAATCACAAAGAATCACAACTATCATTGGCGGAATGATAGTTGGTTGATACAGATTACCTAGATTATAGCTAAGAGGTAAACTAACAGCTATTACACGTTTTAACTCTATAAAAAATAAACCCACACCACTAGTTGTTACAATAGTGGATACAACAATTTATAGTAGTCTCATTAACCGTGTAATGGTTCTATTGTCCACTGGTACATAGGATGTCTGTACTTGTTGAGATAACTATATCAGAGAGCATGCTCTCTTCTTTCCTCTTTGGTAGCTATTTGCAGGAACACCCCAATTCGGTTTGGCACCACTATTTGATTATACAAATAGAATGTTGTGTTCCCTAGGTGTTGACAAAGTATAGCCCATGTCTGCACATGCGTTAAACTTCTGCATTCCCACGTGGTCTTGTAAGGTCACTTGTCAGCCGTCGACACGTGTCCTTTTCTGTTCAACTTTGTCTTAGACTTCTGTTGAATAGTACCATTGATGTAGACCACTCGGGAAACTACTATGCTTATAATGGAGCATAGCTGTCTTGTGTAGTAAGCTGCATTCCAGCTGTGCTGGTTCTTCATTGTTGAGCCACTTCATGTTCTTGATTTGCTGAGTACACATCATGTGCTGATTAAAGAACACTGTCTACCTTGTGCTGGTAGACTGAGCAGCAAACTAAACACTTGACACAGCTATATCTGCTGTCTATACATGAACAAACTTGTGCTGACTGCACATAACTTTTTAGTGCAAATAAATTACAGTTTTGTCATAATTAAATCCTTAATTATTTTGGAGACTCAACAATCTCCCCCCTATTTGATGATGACAAAACCTATGACATATAGAGAAAACACTAAAGTCAGCACCGAGGGACCTAATGAAAAATAGGTAGTAAATTTGTCCCTTTTTAAGTTTGTTTTTGGGATCTTTTGCTGAGTTATCCATATCTTATAATTTGATATGATTTTGAAGAGAAACTCATTTCACTTTCATTACAACACAGTATGTACAGTAATTATAACAACAGCAAAATGAAAAGTGAATTAAACAAAAGATACAATTTGAGCACATAGGAGACTATCTATCTTTATCTTTATCTCGTTCTTCTTCAGACAGCTCCTCTTGTTTGATTCTCCAGGCTTCAGGGAACAGATAAGATACATCAGCAGGGTCAAATACAGGGATATGAGGAGGTAGAATGATGGGGCCTCTTTCGGTTGGTCCTTCACCAGTAGATTGCTTTGCTTTAGGCTTTTGAGAAAGGACTTCTTCTACATTCACCACTGGTGCATTCCCAAACCTTGTTGCTTTCTTGAAGAGCTGTTGGAGTTCAGATTTAAGTGTATTTTTGATAGCACTTTCACCTTTACCAATGAAATACTCCAAGATCTCCATCCATTCACTAAATCCAAGGGATCTTAACTCGTCACAGTTTATTCTTTCTTGAACCTTATTCTCCCTCATGACATTGAAAGCTATTTTTGACCCTCTGTTCACTTTGATGATCCTGCTGGGATTGGATCTTCTATTCATCACATCACCATACCTACTCCTATAATAATGATCAGGAAATTCAATGGTACGGACAGATTCTATAGGAGCAGTAGCAGGTGCTTTCTCAGCAGTTTCCATTTCATCAAGTGCCTTATCCTGTTCTTTGACAATGGCTTTGGCTAACTTTAAGGATTCAGCCTCTTGCTTTCTATCAGCTGCCAATTTGTCTTCTATGTCCTGAAGCCTTACCCTCTCAGCAAGTTCAACATCAGCAGCCTCCCTTCTTTGAATTTCAGCTTGTAGGCCCAACAAATAATCGTCGGCAGTGATTTTTCAGGGATTTTGCTATTTCAATCATCTTTCTACCCTCTTCAGTTCTAAGGGCAGCACGATACTCCCTTAGATCCATACCCAGCTTGCGAGCCTCTTGAAATTGAGCTTTCTCCTCATCAGTAGAGTGCCTTTTGTAGTGACCCGAACTTTTCCATGTTTATATATATATTAAATGAAATTGTTATTTACATGATTAAGTGTTTCCAACATGTTAAGCAACTAAACTTGTTAAGACTTGATTAATTGAAATATGTTTCATATAGACAATTGACCACCCAAGTTGACCGGTGATTCACGAACGTTAAAACTTGTAAAAACTATATGATGACATATATATATGGATATATATATAGTTAACATGATACTATGATAAGTAAACATATCATTAAGTATATTAACAATGAACTACATATGTAAAAACAAGACTACTAACTTAATGATTTTTAAACGAGACATATATGTAACGATTATCGTTGTAAAGACATTTAATGTATATATATCATATTAAGAGATATTCATACATGATAATATCATGATAATATAATAATTTAAAATCTCATTTGATATTATAAACATTGGGTTAACAACATTTAACAAGATCGTTAACCTAAAGGTTTCAAAACAACACTTACATGTAACGACTAACGATAACTTAACGACTCAGTTAAAATGTATATACATGTAGTGTTTTAATATGTATTTATACACTTTTTAAAGACTTCAATACACTTATCAAAATACTTCTACTTAACAAAAATGCTTACAATTACATCCTCATTCAGTTTCATCAACAATTCTACTCGTATGCACCCGTATTCGTACTCGTACAATACACGACTTTTAGATGTATGTACTATTGGTATATACACTCTAATGATCAGCTCTTAGCAGCCCATGTGAGTCACCTAACACATGTGGGAACCATCATTTGGCAACTAGCATGAAATATCTCATAAAATTACAAAAATATGAGTAATCATTCATGACTTATTTACATGAAAACAAAATTACATATCCTTTATATCTAATCCATACACCAACGACCAAAAACACCTACAAACACTTTCATTCTTCAATTTTCTTCATCTAATTGATCTATTTCAAGTTCTATCTTCAAGTTCTAAGTGATCTTCATATATTCTACAAGTTCTAGTTACATAAAATCAAGAATACTTTCAAGTTTGCTAGCTCACTTCCAATCTTGTAAGGTGATCATCCAACCTCAAGAAATCTTTGTTTCTTACAGTAGGTTATCATTCTAATACAAGGTAATAATCATATTCAAACTTTGGTTCAATTTCTATAACTATAACAATCTTATTTCAAGTGATGATCTTACTTGAACTTGTTTTGGTGTCATGATTCTGCTTCAAGAACTTCGAGCCATCCAAGGATCCGTTGAAGCTAGATCCATTTTTCTATTTTCCAGTAAGGATATCCAAGGAACTTAAGGTAGTAATTATGTTCATAACATCATTCGATTCATACATATAAAGCTATCTTATTCGAAGGTTTAAACTTGTAATCACTAGAACATAGTTTAGTTAATTCTAAACTTGTTCGCAAACAAAAGTTAATCCTTCTAACTTAACTTTTAAAATCAAATAAACACATGTTCTATATCTATATGATATGCTAACTTAATGATTTAAAACCTGGAAACACGAAAAACACCGTAAAACCGGATTTACGCCGTCGTAGTAACACCGCGGGCTGTTTTGGGTTAGTTAATTAAAAACTATGATAAACTTTGATTTAAAAGTTGTTATTCTGAGAAAATGATTTTTATTACGAACATGAAACTATATCCAAAAATTATGGTTAAACTCAAAGTGGAAGTATGTTTTCTAAAATGGTCATCTAGACGTCGTTCTTTCGACTGAAATGACTACCTTTACAAAAACGACTTGTAACTTATTTTTCCGACTATAAACCTATACTTTTTCTATTTAGATTCATAAAATAGAGTTCAATATGAAACCATAGCAATTTGATTCACTCAAAACGGATTTAAAATGAAGAAGTTATGGGTAAAACAAGATTGGATAATTTTTTTCTCATTTTAGCTACGTGAAAATTGGTAACAAATCTATTCCAACCATAACTTAATCAACTTGTATTGTATATTATGTAATCTTGAGATACCATAGACACGTATACAATGTTTCGACCTATCATGTCGACACATCTATATATATTTCGGAACAACCATAGACACTCTATATGTGAATGTTGGAGTTAGCTATACAGGGTTGAGGTTGATTCCAAAATATATATAGTTTGAGTTGTGATCAATACTGAGATACGTATACACCGGGTCGTGGATTGATTCAAGATAATATTTATCGATTTATTTCTGTACATCTAACTGTGGACAACTAGTTGTAGGTTATTAACGAGGACAGCTGACTTAATAAACTTAAAACATCAAAATATATTAAAAATGTTATAAATATATTTTGAACATACTTTGATATACATGTATATATTGTTATAGGTTCGTGAATCAACCAGTGGCCAAGTCTTACTTCCCGACGAAGTAAAAATCTGTGAAAGTGAGTTATAGTCCCACTTTTAAAATCTAATATTTTTGGGATGAGAATACATGCAGGTTTTATAAATGATTTACAAAATAGACACAAGTACGTGAAACTACATTCTATGGTTGAATTATCGAAATCGAATATGCCCCTTTTTATTAAGTCTGGTAATCTAAGAATTAGGGAACAGACACCCTAATTGACGCGAATCCTAAAGATAGATCTATTGGGCCTAACAAACCCCATCCAAAGTACCGGATGCTTTAGTACTTCGAAATTTATATCATATCCGAAGGGTGTCCCGGAATGATGGGGATATTCTTATATATGCATCTTGTTAATGTCGGTTACCAGGTGTTCACCATATGAATGATTTTTATCTCTATGTATGGGATGTGTATTGAAATATGAAATCTTGTGGTCTATTATTATGATTTGATATATATAGGTTAAACCTATAACTCACCAACATTTTTGTTGATGTTTTAAGCATGTTTATTCTCAGGTGATTATTAAGAGCTTCCGCTGTCGCATACTTAAATAAGGACGAGATTTGGAGTCCATGCTTGTATGATATTGTGTAAAAACTGCATTCAAGAAACTTATTTTGTTGTAACATATTTGTATTGTAAACCATTATGTAATGGTCGTGTGTAAACAGGATATTTTAGATTATCATTATTTGATAATCTACGTAAAGCTTTTTAAACCTTTATTGATGAAATAAAGGTTATGGGTTGTTTTAAAATGAATGCAGTCTTTGAAAAACGTCTCATATAGAGGTCAAAACCTCGCAACGAAATCAATTAATATGGAACGTTTTTAATCAATAAGAACGAGACATTTCACCTTTGACCACTGTTGTTTAAGTATACACCAATTTCAATGCCATAAGTCAAGGCAGTGATGTAGAGTGGCTGATCAAGAGGATGATGCAGCAACCTAACTTGGCGTATCCTTTCATTAATAGCAGCTTGTCTTTGCTCAAGCAATTCTTGTACAGTGATCTCCAGCCTGTAAGCATCTCTTTCATCTGGATTCATTTTAAATAAGTCTGGCTCACCATGGGTAACTGAATCATCTTCCCAAGTTCTGTATTTACCATGACGTTTTGGGGAAGATGGAGGATACATGATTGATTCACCTATGCCAGATGAACTCACTGGAAACTGATTGACACGATTATTCTTTGTTCTGTTAAAATAAGTGAGGGTCTGGGGAGAGAGGGGATTGAACAAATAAGTGATCTCCACTACCCCAGACTGTAAAGTCAGCACGATTAACCATATCATCATCTTTATTAGCACCCAACTCAACCACCTTGGCTGGGTCTTCAACACTTGTAACACCCAGCAGCACACTTCTGGCTGGGTCTTCATTCACAGCACTCCTTGCTGTGTCTTCAGTACTAGCTGACTGATTAGTATTAGCTGGTACAACCACCTCAGTATCTTCATCAGCTGCCTCAAATAAGGGTCCTTTCCTTAGGGGCTGATTGTCCCTAGGAGCAGATTTCACCCTTTGTTTATCTATGGGCATGGGTTCAGCTGATGGTTCTTGTGTTGATACTGGCTTAAGTGGAGGCGGGTAGGGAATGATAGCAAGATGCTCCCCCTGAATATCATCATCATCAAGATTGATTGTTTCTGCTGGCTTATGTTGTGTAGCTGGCTGTGCAGAAGATGTTGGGCGAGAAGATGAGCTGGTTTCTAACATAGCATCTAACCACTTCATAAAAATGTCAGCTCTAACTCCTCCCCCTGACTCAGTAGATGCAAGATAATCTTTCATTTCTTCAAGAGTAATCCGTTTGATCCTGTCTGCTCGCTCAGCATACAACGTTGCCTTCTTTTTGTCGTATTTGACCATGAATTTAGCATTTCTTTTTCGTGCATCCTTTTTGAATTTATCAATACCAATCAGGTCATCATCAATGTCCCTCTTTTTTAGGGTCAGCCATCTCCTATGCTCAATTCTGTGGCATTTAAGAGCAACATAGGCATCCCATTTGACATTGAAGGCATCATTTAATTCTTGCTGTCTCTTCTGATGTCTCTTCAGTTTTCTTTTCATTCTTCTTTCAAAAGTTTGAGAGACAACAAAAGCTTCAGAAACTGCCAATGCAGAAACATCACTGGGCTTACTGCCAGAACCAATATCATCCACTGATGTGGCAGACACACTGGGTTGAGATTCACCAGCTGCCTGTACACCAGCTTCAGTATGAGCGTTGCTAGGCTTAGTGCCAGAGTCTTGACCAGTAGTACCATCACCACCATCACCATCACCATCACCATCCCTCCTTGGTTGTTTAGGAGCCTTTTCATGCTCATGCTTCCCCTCTGATTGTTTTCTCTTTTTGAGTTTCTTTTTAGATTTCTTCTCCCCCTTTTTGTCATCAGCAGGGGCAGAAAGGTGAACAGGGAAGACCTGTGCATCAAGGTCACTATCTGAATCTGGAACAGAGAATGCAAAATTGTTCCAGTCAGTAACTTCAGGAGTAAGATGGGCACCATGATCCACGCCAAATTATCGAAAAAGGAGGTTGGAAGACCTAACTTCATTCCTTACAACACCCATAGCCATCTATTCAATAATGGCCCTAACATCACCCTGTAGGGCAGCCAGTCGTTGCATATTTTCTACCATCTGAACATAGGCAGAAGCAGGAATCATGTTAGCCATTTACTGTTCTTGCGAATCCAATCTCTCATGCAGCACCGTATTTTCTTCATTAAGAAAAAGAATTCTGCGATTAGCAGCGTCCAAATCAGCTTGAAGACGGGCAATATCCTCAGTATACTCATTGTGAGAGATGATTCATTTCTTTAAGTCCTCCTCCTCTTCATGTTGTTTGACAATGGCAGCCACGACAAGATCTGCAAAGGCACATACTTGTTTGAGCTGGGCTTCAATATTGGAAGTGGTAACTTGCCCAGCGTTACATATGGCTTCAGTCACACTATCAAAAATAGCAGTACGAATGGTGGATTGTAGATCAGGTGTAACCTCTGCGAGTGTCTTATAGACAGCCAGGGTGGAGATGTCAGCCACCTCATCAGCATTAAATTTAACATAGTTGGTTGAGGGGTGGTCAGTAGCAGCTAACACAGAACTACCTCTGTGGGGTGGTGGAGGTGGAAGGTCAGAATCTGACTCGTCACCATGATCACCTTCATTTTTACCTTCACCCGAAGGTTTAGAACCACTGGTATTCTTGTCAGCATCATTAACAGCATCATCAGTGAGATCCACTGGTTTGTCTTTAGTGCCAGTCACATTATCATGAGTGACTGGTTCATCCTTACCAGTACCTTTATCAGCATCACCATCAGAAGAAGATGATGAGGAAGAAGCTGATGAATCAGAAGGTACCGGCAAATCAGAAATATTCTGATTAACATATTTACCAGTAGTGGGATCTCTGATGAACTTGAGCGGCCTCCATGTTGAAATGTCCCGTTCTTATTGATTAAAAATGTTCCATATTAATTGATTTCGTTGCGAGGTTTTGACCTCTATATGAGACGTTTTTCAAAGACTGCATTCATTTTAAAACAAACCATAACCTTTATTTCATCAATAAAGGTTTAAAAAGCTTTACGTAGATTATCAAATAATGATAATCTAAAATATCCTGTTTACACACGACCATTACATAATGGTTTACAATACAAATATGTTACAACAAAATAAGTTTCTTGAATGCAGTTTTTACACAATATCATACAAGAATGGACTCCAAATCTTGTCCTTATTTAAGTATGCGACAGCGGAAGCTCTTAATAATCACCTGAGAATAAACATGCTTAAAACGTCAACAAAAATGTTGGTGAGTTATAGGTTTAACCTATATATATCAAATCATAATAATAGACCACAAGATTTCATATTTCAATACACACCCCATACATAGAGATAAAAATCATTCATATGGTGAACACCTGGTAACCGACATTAACAAGATGCATATATAAGAATATCCCCATCATTCCGGGACACCCTTCGGATATGATATAAATTTCGAAGTACTAAAGCATCCGGTACTTTGGATGGGGTTTGTTAGGCCTAATAGATCTATCTTTAGGATTCGCGTCAATTAGGGTGTCTGTTCCCTAATTCTTAGATTACCAGACTTAATAAAAAGGGGCATATTCGATTTCGATAATTCAACCATAGAATGTAGTTTCACGTACTTGTGTCTATTTTGTAAATCATTTATAAAACCTGCATGTATTCTCATCCCAAAAATATTAGATTTTAAAAGTGGGACTATAACTCACTTTCACAGATTTTTACTTCGTCGGGAAGTAAGACTTGGCCACTGGTTGATTCACGAACCTATAACAATATATACATATATATCAAAGTATGTTCAAAATATATTTACAACACTTTTAATATATTTTGATGTTTTAAGTTTATTAAGTCAGCTGTCCTCGTTAGTAACCTACAACTAGTTGTCCACAGTTAGATGTACAGAAATAAATCGATAAATATTATCTTGAATCAATCCACGACCCAGTGTATACGTATCTCAGTATTGATCACAACTCAAACTATATATATTTTGGAATCAACCTCAACCCTGTATAGCTAACTCCAATATTCACATATAGAGTGTCTATGGTTGTTCCGAAATATATATAGATGTGTCGACATGATAGGTCGAAACATTGTATACGTGTCTATGGTATCTCAAGATTACATAATATACAATACAAGTTGATTAAGTTATGGTTGGAATAGATTTGTTACAAATTTTCACGTAGCTAAAATGAGAAAAATTATCCAATCTTGTTTTACCCATAACTTCTTCATTTTAAATCCGTTTTGAGTGAATCAAATTGCTATGGTTTCATATTGAACTCTATTTTATGAATATAAACAGAAAAAGTATAGGTTTATAGTCGGAAAAATAAGTTACAAGTCGTTTTTGTAAAGGTAGTCATTTCAGTCGAAAGAACGACGTCTAGATGACCATTTTAGAAAACATACTTCCACTTTGAGTTTAACCATAATTTTTGGATATAGTTTCATGTTCATAATAAAAATCATTTTCTCAGAATAACAACTTTTAAATCAAAGTTTATCATAGTTTTTAATTAACTAAACCAAAACAGCCCGCGGTGTTACTACGACGGCGTAAATCCGGTTTTACGGTGTTTTTCGTGTCTCCAGGTTTTAAATCATTAAGTTAGCATATCATATAGATATAGAACATGTGTTTAGTTGATTTTAAAAGTCAAGTTAGAAGGATTAACTTTTGTTTGCGAACAAGTTTAGAATTAACTAAACTATGTTCTAGTGATTACAAGTTTAAACCTTCGAATAAGATAGCTTTATATGTATGAATTGAATGATGTTATGAACATCATTACTACCTTAAGTTCCTTGGATAAACCTACTAGAAAAGTGAAAAATGGATCTAGCTTCAACGGATCCTTGGATGGCTCGAAGTTCTTGAAGCAGAATCATGACACGAAAACAAGTTCAAGTAAGATCATCACTTGAAATAAGATTGTTATAGTTATAGAAATTGAACCAAAGTTTGAATATGATTATTACCTTGTATTAGAATGATAACATACTGTAAGAAACAAAGATTTCTTGAGGTTGGATGATCACCTTACAAGATTGGAAGTGAGCTAGCAAACTTGAAAGTATTCTAGATTTTATGTAACTAGAACTTGTAGAATATATGAAGAACACTTAGAACTTGAAGATAGAACTTGAGAGAGATTAATTAGATGAAGAAAATTGAAGAATGAAAGTATTTGTAGGTGTTTTTGGTCGTTGGTGTATGGATTAGATATAAAGGATATGTAATTTTGTTTTCATGTA
The DNA here is from genome assembly GCF_046630445.1 of Rutidosis leptorrhynchoides. Taxonomy (NCBI): domain Eukaryota; kingdom Viridiplantae; phylum Streptophyta; class Magnoliopsida; order Asterales; family Asteraceae; genus Rutidosis; species Rutidosis leptorrhynchoides. Next base: position 653,677,257 of record NC_092335.1, read on the forward strand.
AATAAGTCATGAATGATTACTCATATTTTTGTAATTTTATGAGATATTTCATGCTAGTTGCCAAATGATGGTTCCCACATGTGTTAGGTGACTCACATGGGCTGCTAAGAGCTGATCATTGGAGTGTATATACCAATAGTACATACATCTAAAAGCTGTGTATTGTACGAGTACGAATACGGGTGCATACGAGTAGAATTGTTGATGAAACTGAATGAGGATGTAATTGTAAGAATTTTTGTTAAGTAGAAGTATTTTGATAAGTGTATTGAAGTCTTTCAAAAGTTTATAAATACATATTAAAACACTACATGTATATACATTTTAACTGAGTCGTTAAGTCATCGTTAGTCGTTACATGTAAGTGTTGTTTTGAAACCTTTAGGTTAACGATCTTGTTAAATGTTGTTAACCCAATGTTTATAATATCAAATGAGATTTTAAATTATTATATTATCATGATATTATCATGTATGAATATCTCTTAATATGATATATATACATTAAATGTCTTTACAACGATAATCGTTACATATATGTCTCGTTTAAAAATCATTAAGTTAGTAGTCTTGTTTTTACATATGTAGTTCATTGTTAATATACTTAATGATATGTTTACTTATCATATTATCATGTTAACTATATATATATCCATATATATGTCATCATATAGTTTTTACAAGTTTTAACGTTCGTGAATCACCGGTCAACTTTGGTGGTCAATTGTCTATATGAAACATATTTCAATTAATCAAGTCTTAACAAGTTTGATTACTTAACATGTTGGAAACATTTAATCATGTAAATATCAATCTCAATTAATATATATATATAAACATGGAAAAGTTCGGGTCACTACACATGTACCAGGCCATGGAGAAGCAGCTGGAGCCATGCCAAAATAATGATAATATGGCTGCTCGTTGATCTGTTTTAAAGTAGTCAGCCTCTCATAAACTTCTTCTCTAGCTGGTCGATCAAGCTGAGACAATAGTTCAGTCAGCTCCTCGTGAGGCAATTTGCTAGCTGAGACTATGGCAGTTTGAGGATCAATAGTTAGCTGATCCACCAGCAGAGCAACTCCGGGAGTGATAGACGCTCCTCGATAGATGCAGTTAGGTACAACTTCATCAGGATCTGGCACCTGGCACACATATGGTTTCTTCTCAGCAGAAACAGTAGCCTAAGAAGAGTCAGTAGTGGTAGATGCAGAGGTACCAGCATCCATAACGGGTTTCGTAGAACCAGTAGCAGCAGTAGGTAACTGTGCAGTAGGTGAAGGAGCAGTATCTGCAGTACCTTTAAAGAAATTATCCGGTGTGGAATCAGACACCTGTAGATTACCAGTGGAATCCACAGTAATAAATTGTCTTGATTGAAGATCAGAAACGTCCGGAATAACACTAGTAGCATCAGTGTCCACCTTTGGCTCTTTGGAAACATAGCTAACATCCTGGAGAAACGAAGGCCAGGAAACAGCACCAGCATGCAAGCGACCACTAGTAACCACTTCAGTAGTAACAACAGTTGAAGTAACAGTGGTAGTGGCAGCATTATCAAAATCAAGAACCTCCTGAACAATATTACCCTGTGCACCAGAGTCTGATGGAAAAGTAGCACTTTTACCAGCATCCATGATAACATCAGATGGAAAAGTAGCACAAGTACTAGTATCCAAAATAACATTCTGTGCATCGGTAGCAGCAGCAGATGCAATGTCACCCGTTGGTTCAGTGACAGGTTCATCAAGTAGAACATCCTTGACAATATTGTTAATTACCTTTTTAAGAACATGAGGATTCACTATGATTTCATCTTCCACTTCAGGTGCAGTAGTGGAAGCAGCAATGTGAAGACCCGTCCTAATCCATCCGGACGAAGTACATATCGATTACAAACGATTCACGAAAGTTGATTACATCGCGAGGTAATTGACCTCTATATGATACATTTTACAAACATTGCATTCGTTTTTAAAAGACAAACTTTCGTTACATCAACAGTTGACAAGCATGTATAGCATTTCATAATATATCCAAATATAATTGACTTAATAATAATCTTGATGAACTCAAAGACTCAAATGCAACGTCTTTTGAAATATGTCATGAATGACGCCAAGTAATATCTCTAATATGAACAAATGCACAGCGGAAGATTTCTTTCGTACCTGAGAATAAACATGCTTTCAAGTGTCAACCAAAAGGTTGGTGAGTTCATTAGTTTAACATAAATAATCATTTCATAAATTTTAATAGACCACAAGATTTCATATTTCCATTTCTCATAAACATACGTCCCATGCATAGAGACAAAAATATCATTCATATAGATTGAACACCTGGTAACCGACATTCACAATATGCATATAAGAATATCCCCATCATTCTGGGATCTTCCTTCAGACATGATATTAATTTCGAAGTGCTAAAGCATTCGGTACTTTGGATGGGGCTTGTTGGGCCCGATAGATCTATCTTTAGAGTTCGCGTTGATTAGGGTGTCTGTTCCCTAATTCTTAGATTACCAGACTTAATAAAAAGGGCATATTCGATTTCAATAATTCAACCATAGAATGTAGTTTCACGTACTTGTGTCTATTTCATAAAACATTTATAAAAGCAGCGCATGTATTCTCAGTCCTAAAAATATATATTGCAAAGGCATTTAAAAAGGGAATAATGAAACTCACCTAATGTATTTTGTAGTAAAAATACATATGACGACATTGAACAAAATTAGGGTTGGCCTCGGATTCACGAACCTATATGATTCGTATATATATTAAAACATATATATTCGTAATTGAGCAAATTTATATATTTTGTTATGATACTTATTTGATATATATACTTTAATTAATGTTATAATATTATATTAATTAGAACATAATATTATGTAATATTAGTATAACTTATAATAAATATATTTTTATAAAAATATATTTTGTTTGTAAAATTTTGATATTTGTAATAATACGAAGTTAAGGATCATGATAGTAATAATGATAATAATAATAATAATAATAGTAATAGTAATAATAATAATAATAATGTTTTTAGCTCTTAATAATAATAACAAATAAATAATTTTATTAAAAATGTTTATTTTGTTGATAGTACCAATTTTTAATAACATGATAGATTTTAAAAGTAATGATATTTTTAGTATTAGCGGTAACAATATTATTACTGATAATAATAATAATACTTATAAAAATATTCATTTTACTACTAATAATAATATTTGATAAAAGGTTTAATAATAACGATATTAATAATTCTATTAATAATAGAGATGATATTATTTATAATTCCACTCCTTTTATTAATAATGATAATCGTAAACATAATAATGATAATAATACAAAAATGATAATAATAATAATAATAATAATAATAATAATAATAATAATTATGATAAAGGTAATAATAATAGTACTACCTCAAGAGAATAGGCTTTTAAAAATAATTACACCATTGCCCAGGCTCGAACCCGCAACCTCCCGTTACACACAAACATCTTCAACCATTAAATTGTCTTATGTATTTCCTATCATAGTTAGGATCCAAATTTATTTAGCTAGTGTTTCTTTCTGTTTTTCTTATCTTTCTCCAAAACAAATCGTCCAACAACATTTTCTTCATCCTCCTCAAACTGCTAAGCCCAACAGAGAAATAAACTTCGGCCCATCTTAAATTGGGACACGGCCCAAAAATAAAAGTCCAGCAGAAAAATGATCCATGAAATAAATAAAAAGCATGGGTGAGTGTTCTGGGTTTCGTCTGACTCACGAATAAAAAGAAAATATGAAGCTCGATCCTCTATTAAATATCATCATCATATGTGTCGTTAACCTTCATACATCATGATTTATTATTTGTTTTAACTTGCAACAGAAAACATACAATCCCCTTTTTCATTTACGGCCCACAAGGAGTCATGGTACAATGAATACCATCAAAAAAAAAAAAAAATCATCCAATAAGCAATTATGCTATTAGTCAATACCTTTCTCTTTTAATAATCACAAGTGGTTATATTGAGGTAAAAGATGTCGGCCATTGAATTCCTTCTTTGTCCCAAGAATCTATTTAAATGCTATGTATATTACACCTTTTCACCAAGTGGGCAAAACTTAAAAACATGTTCAACCATTCTCGTGTCATTACTTTGTTCTTTTGTGGATTTCGATGGGAACATCATGTATGCTGCAGAAATAATTTAGAGATGGTGGTTGTGGTGTTTTTCCAAGACAACATCGATAGTAATGAGTGTTGGTTTCAATGTGAAGCATGTGGATTTGTTTTAGGTCGACAAGGAAAAGAAAGAGGAGAAAAAAGAGGTGAGGTAGTGGCGATTTGTTGGGATTTTACTGAAACGAAAACAGAAGAGTTAGTTAGCTTGGAAATTAAAAAGGGTAATTATGGGTTGAAGTAGTCTATGGTTGTGGTGCTTGGATAATTATGGTGATCGAAAGCTTGATGCAGCAGTGACAACAATGGGTTCGATGGTACATGGGTTGTGGTTTCGACTAAGAGAAGAGAGAAGCGTGAGAAAGATAATGGAGGTCATGGTTGATGGTGCTTCAAAGTATCTCTTGTTTGAAAGTTGGTTTGAGTGGCGAATAATAGCAAGAATAAATAGAAGGATAAAGTGCAGCAACATTAATAATCATGGTTTGGTTTTGAGGGTTTGATTCAATTGTGACCGGAGCAGAGGAGACGGGTTGGGTTTCACTCAATTGATAATAATATTAATAATACGATAATGTTGTTGTGTTGGTCCCTTGATAACAACATGAGTATTGTAGAGGGGGGTGAATACAATTTCTTTTAAGATAACTTAACAGTTAAACTCGATTAGTATTCAAGCATGCAAATAAATAGAATCACAGGTAATTTTCAACAGTTATTCTTTATTGATTGAATCACAAAGAATCACAACTATCCTTGGCGGAATGATAGTTGGTTGATACAGATTACCTAGATTATAGCTAAGAGGTAAACTAACAGCTATTACACGTTTTGACTCTATAAAAAATAAACCCACACCACTAGTTGTTACAATAGTGGATACAACAATTTATAGTAGTCTCATTAACCGTGTAATGGTTCTATTGTCCACTGGTACATAGGATGTCTGTACTTGTTGAGACAACTATATCAGAGAGCATGCTCTCTTCTTTCCTCTTTGGTAGCTATTTGCAGGAACACCCCAATTCGGTTTGGCACCACTATTTGATTATACAAATAGAATGTTGTGTTCCCTAGGTGTTGACAAAGTATAGCCCATGTCTGCACATGCGTTAAACTTTTGCATTCCCACGTGGTCTTGTAAGGTCAGTTGTCAGCCGTCGACACGTGTCCTTTTCTGTTCAACTTTGTCTTAGACTTCTGTTGAATAGTACCATTGATGTAGACCACTCGGGAAACTACTATACTTATAATGAAGTATAGCTGTCTTGTGTAGTAAGCTGCATTCCAGCTGTGCTGGTTCTTCATTGTTGAGCCACTTCATGTTCTTGATTTGCTGAGTACACATCCTGTACTGATTAAAGAACACTGTCTACCTTGTGCTGGTAGACTGAGCAGCAAACTAAACACTCGACACATCAATATCTGCTGTCTATACATGAACAAACTTGTGCTGACTGCACATAACTTTTTAGTGCAAATAAATTACAGTTTTGTCATAATTAAATCCTTAATTATTTTGGAGACTCAACAATCTCCCCCCTATTTGATGATGACAAAACCTATGACATATAGAGAAAACATTAAAGTCAGCACCGAGGGACCTAATGAAAAATAGGTAGTAAATTTGTCCCTTTTTAAGTTTGTTTTTGGGATCTTTTGCTGAGTTATCCATATCTTATAATTTGATATGATTTTGAAGATAAACTCATTTCACTTTCATTACAACATAGTATGTACAGTAATTATAACAACAGCAAAATGAAAAGTGAATTAAACAAAAGATACAATTTGAGCACATAGGAGACTATCTATCTTTATCTTTATCTCGTTCTTCTTCAGACAGCTCATCTTGTTTGATTCTCCAGGCTTCAGGGAACAGATAAGATACATCAGCAGGGTCAAATACAGGGATATGAGGAGGTAGATTGATGGGGCCTCTTCCGGTTGGTCCTTCACCAGTAGATTGCTTTGCTTTAGGCTTTTGAGAAAGGACTTCTTCTACATTCACCACTGGTGCATTCCCAAACCTTGTTGCTTTCTTGAAGAGCTGTTGGAGTTCAGATTTAAGTGTATTTTTGATAGCACTTTCACCTTTACCAATGAAATACTCCAAGATCTCCATCCATTCACTAAATCCAAGGGATCTTAACTCGTCACAGTTTATTCTTTCTTGAACCTTATTCTCCCTCATGACATTGAAAGCTATTTTTGACCCTCTGTTCACTTTGATGATCCTGCTGGGATTGGATCTTCTATTCATCACATCACCATACCTACTCCTATAACAATGATCAGGAAATTCAATGGTACGGACAGATTCTATAGGAGCAGTAGCAGGTGCTTTCTCAGCAGTTTCCATTTCATCAAGTGCCTTATCCTGTTCTTTGACAATGGCTTTGGCTAACTTTAAGGATTCAGCCTCTTGCTTTCTATCAGCTGCCAATTTGTCTTCTATGTCCTGAAGCCTTACCCTCTCAGCAAGTTCAACATCAGCAGCCTCCCTTCTTTGAATTTCAGCTTGTAGGCCCAACAAATAATCGTCGGCAGTGATTTTTCAGGGATTTTGCTATTTCAATCATCTTTCTACCCTCTTCAGTTCTAAGGGCAGCACGATACTCCCTTAGATCCATACCCAGCTTGCGAGCCTCTTGAAATTGAGCTTTCTCCTCATCAGTAGAGTGCCTTTTGTAGTGACCCGAACTTTTCCATGTTTATATATATATTAAATGAAATTGTTATTTACATGATTAAGTGTTTCCAACATGTTAAGCAACTAAACTTGTTAAGACTTGATTAATTGAAATATATTTCATATAGACAATTGACCACCCAAGTTGACCGGTGATTCACGAACGTTAAAACTTGTAAAAACTATATGATGACATATATATATGGATATATATATAGTTAACATGATACTATGATAAGTAAACATATCATTAAGTATATTAACAATGAACTACATATGTAAAAACAAGACTACTAACTTAATGATTTTTAAACGAGACATATATGTAACGATTATCGTTGTAAAGACATTTAATGTATATATATCATATTAAGAGATATTCATACATGATAATATCATGATAATATAATAATTTAAAATCTCATTTGATATTATAAACATTGGGTTAACAACATTTAACAAGATCGTTAACCTAAAGGTTTCAAAACAACACTTACATGTAACGACTAACGATGACTTAACGACTCAGTTAAAATGTAAATACATGTAGTGTTTTAATATGTATTTATACACTTTTTAAAGACTTCAATACACCTATCAAAATACTTCTACTTAACAAAAATGCTTACAATTACATCCTCATTCAGTTTCATCAACAATTCTACTCGTATGCACCCGTATTCGTACTCGTACAATACACAACTTTTAGATGTATGTACTATTGGTATATACAATCCAATGATCAGCTCTTAGCAGCCCATGTGAGTCACCTAACACATGTGGGAACCATCATTTGGCAACTAGCATGAAATATTGATAATGCTAAAAATGAACATATATTTCATAGCATTATTCCTCAAGAAAGACAAGCTTTTAGTTGCAATTGTTCTATTTACAAGAGATATTCGTTTAAATAATAAAAGGTGAAGACAAAAGACAGATTCGACGAATTGAAGACGCAAACGACCAAAAAGCTCAAAAGTACAAAAGACAATCAAAAAGGTTCCAATTATTGATAAGAAACGTCTCGAAATCACAAGAGTACAAGATTCAAAACGCAAAGTACAAGATATTAAATTGTACGCGAGGACGTTCGAAAATCCGGAACCGGGACCAGAGTCAATTCTTAACGCTCGACGCAACGGACTAAAAATTACAAGTTAACTATATATATAAATATAATATAATATATAATTAATTATATTAATTATATATATATTATATATATATATTTAAAACCGTCGGCAGCAAGAAACTCCAAGGGAGTGAATTGTAAATACCCCTCCGCGACTCGCGGAGTTTTAAGGGTATTTGGCCGCGAGTCGCGGAGCCCCAAAAATCAAGTCTGGCTATAAATCAACCCGAATTCTGATCAAAATCATCATTATTTTTTCTTCTCATTCATACGAAGTAATATATATTTATATTTATAATTTATATTTTAATTTTAATTATAATTCTAATAATAAGGGTATGTTAGCGAATGTTGTAAGGGTGTAAGTCGAAATTCTGTCCGTGTAACGCTACGCTATTTTTAATCATTGTAAGTTATGTTCAACCTTTTTATATTAATGTCTCGTAGCTAAGTTATTATTATGCTTGTTTAAAACGAAGTAATCATGATGTTGGGCTAATTACTAAAATTGGGTAATTGGGCTTTGTACCATAATTGGGGTTTGGACAAAAGAACGACACTTGTGGAAACTAGACTATGGGCTATTAATGGGCTTTATATTTGTTTAACTAAATGAAAGTTTGTTAATGTTAATATAAAGATTTACAATTGGGCGTCCCTATAAATTACCATATACACTCAATCGGACACGATGGGCGGGGTATTTATATGTACGAATAATCGTTCATTTAACCGGACACGGGAATGGATTAATAGCCACTAGAATAATTAAAACAGGGGTGAAATTACATTCAAGGGTAATTGGTGTAATTGTTAACAAAGTAGTAAAACCTTGGTTTACACGCAGTCGATAACCTGGTGTATTCATTAAACAAAGTATTAAAACCTTGTTACAATTCGAATCCCCAATTAGTTGGAATATTTATCTTCGAGTATAATAATAATTTGACAAGGACACTTGCAATTTATATTTATGACTGATGGACTGTTATGGACAAAAAACCAGACGGACATATTGAATAATCCAGGACAAAGGACAATTAACCCATGGGCATAAAACTAAAATCAACACGTCAAACATCATGATTACGGAAGTTTAAATAAGCATAATTCTTTTATATCATATTTAATTTCCTTTATTTTATATTTAATTGCACTTCTAATTATCGCACTTTTATTTATTGTTATTTTATTTAATCGCACTTTTAATTATCGTACTTTTAATTATCGCAATTTAATTTTATCGCATTTTTATTATTCGCAATTTCATTATCGTTATTTACTTTACGCTTTAATTTAAAGTCTTGTATTTATTTTATATTTTACATTAGGTTTTAACTGCGACTAAAGTTTTAAAATCGACAAACCGGTCATTAAACGGTAAAAACCCCTCTTTATAATAATAATATTACCTATATATATATATTTGTATTTTTATAAAAGTAAATTAATATAGCGTTGAGCTTTGTTTAAAGATTTCCCTGTGGAACGAACCGGACTTACTAAAAACTACACTACTGTACGATTAGGTACACTGCCTATAAGTGTTGTAGCAAGGTTTAAGTATATCCATTCTATAAATAAATAAATATCTTGTGTAAAATTGTATCGTATTTAATAGTGTTTCCTAGTAAAATATAAACTATTTTATATACACCTCGTTCGACATCAAGTATTTTTGGCGCCGCTGCCGGGGATCAACTCTTAAAAGCCGGAAGCGCAACGCTAATATAAAAAAAAAAAAAAATTTTTCATCTACTTTTATTAAAATTCGTTTTTGTAAAAATACGTTTTAATTATTCAAAAATATAAAAAGAAAAACAAAAATATAAGTATTTTTAGGATTTTGTTAAATATTTAAGTTTTATAAGTTTCTTTATTTTTATTTTAGTTTATAAAAATATAAGTTTTAATTTTAATATCTTTTAATTATTTAAAAAAAAAAAAACAGAAAACAGAAAAATAAAAAAAAAAAAAAAAATAAAAACGCGTAAAAAGTGAAACCTGTCAGCTCAAATTCTGAACCCCGCGACTCGCGGGGTTTTCCTCTTTATTTGCCGCGACTCGCGGAGACCTTCTGACACACGGACAAAACCCTAATCAAGCATTGATTACGGGTTATATTTAATTATTATTATTATTTAACCTAATATTAATTATTATTATTATTATTATTAGTTTTAATTTTACTTATACTTTTTATTTATGTATTTTAGTTTAATTAGTTTTATTAAATTGTAAAATTAATAGTTTTATAAAATAAATAATATAAAAATAATATTTTTATAAAATTTGTACTTTTTACAACTTTTTGTATATTTTTATATTTTGTACCTTTTTAATCGTTGTAGCGTAATATTTGTATTTTTTTGCTCATAATTAATTTTAAAATTAGTTTTTGCTATAGTTATTTTTACTCCTAGATTTTTAGGCTTTGCCGTAGAATTCCTTAAGTGCTTTTTCTTTAGACTAAAGATTTAGGTGCTTTAGAATTTTGCGACGCCTTTTTAAGTTTTAGTTTCTTTTTAAGTTATTTCCATTTGGGATTTAGTTTTTCCTGTAAGCTTTAATATTTTTAGACCTTTTACTATGTATCAATTATCATTCCAATTAGTAATTTCAATTTGCGATTATAATTTTAAGTTAGTTGTAGTAATAAGGTTAAATTAGTTAAGTATTTTTAAGTTTTGATAAGTTTCTTTTATTTTTCCGTCACCTTTTATTTTTCAACCATTTTTCTTTTTCGACATTTTTTCGACGCGCAATCTTTTTCTCTCTTATTTCTCGCTATTCTAGTTTTAGGACTTAGAATTTTTTCTACTTCTTATCTAAATTTCTTAAAATTACGAAAATTTATTTTAAGTGGTTAAATTAATAGACATCAAAATTTTCTGGTTCGTAGTAATAGTTGGATTTGTACGTGGACCGGGTTATTGGAGCCAAACAGTCCTCAATTATATTGAGACCAAACGAATCCTGCCCCTCTGCTGCATCTTTTGGCTATTCGAAACGTGGGCAAAATCAGAAAAGTCTATTAATTGGATAACTTATTATAATTTTTCTTTCCTTTTAAAAACTAATAGGATATTCTGTGAATGCACCGAGCAAGACGTTCATCACCTTTTGTACGTTCACCACCTGTAACTCGATCAAGACATCGTTTAACAAATATAACCGCCGTTGATTTTTCTTTAGAATCGTCATCCAGTCGACCAAGTACTTCAGTTCAAATTTCCGATAATCCAGTTTTTGAAACAAACCTCACAATTGAGAATCCAGAAAATATTCAGGAACGGTTCGTAGATCCTGAACCATTAAACTTTCCTCCGGAACCACCAATCATTCAAACAGAGATTGTTGAGGAACGAACTATTAAATCAGAATCATCTATTGATACCGATTCAACAAATTCAATTATGGAGAATCTGGAACCTTTAAGTATGGAAGACCGAATGAGAGCTAAACGCACTGGCCAAGGTCACGCAATTACTCATCCAGACATTAATGCGCCAGATTATGAAATCAAAGGACAAATTCTACACATGGTGACTAATCAATGCCAATTTAGTGGTGCGCCGAAGGAAGATCCAAATGAACATCTACGTACCTTTAATAGGATCTGCACACTATTTAAAATACGAGAAGTGGAGGATGAACAGATATATCTCATGTTATTTCCCTGGACTTTAAAGGGAGAAGCCAAAGATTGGTTGGAATCGTTACCTGAAGGGGCGATCGATACATGGGACGTTTTAGTTGACAAATTTCTTAAACAATTCTTTCCTGCATCTAAAGCCGTAAGACTTCAAGCAGAAATTGTTACGTTCACACAGAAGCCAAATGAAACTCTATATGAGGCGTGGACAAGATATGGAAAGTTACTAAGAGGATGTCCGCAACATGGTTTAGACACCTGTCAAATAGTACAAATATTTTACCGAGGATGCGACATCACTACAAGAAAAGACATAGATATAGCAGCTGGTGGTTCTATTATGAAGAAAACCGAAACTGATGCTTACAAAATTATTGATAACACTGCTTCCCACTCACATGAGTGGCACCAAGAAAAAGATATCATTAGATCATCTAAAGCAGCTAGAGCCGATTCTAGCCATGACTTAGATTCCATTTCGGCAAAGATAGATGCTTTCGAGAGACGAATGGAAAAGATGACTAAAGATATTCATGCTATACGAATTAGTTGTGAGCAGTGTGGAGGACCACATTTGACAAAAGATTGTCTCAGTATTGAATTAACAATGGAACAAAGAGAGAATATTTCATACATAAATCAAAGGCCTGGAAATAATTATCAGAATAATTATCAACCGCCAAGACCGATTTACAATCAAAACCAGAATTATAACCGAAATATTCCATACAACAACCAACAAGGTCCTAGCAATCAACAAGTATCCAATAATACTTATAATCAGCAAAGACCGAATTTTCAAAACAAACCACCACAACAAACCGATGATAAAAAGCCGAATTTAGAAGATATGATGACGAAGCTAGTTGAAACTCAAACGCAGTTTTTCACATCTCAGAAACAAACGAATGAACAAAATGCTCAAGCATTTAGAAATCAACAAGCTTCTATTCAAAATCTGGAACAAGAAGTAAGTAACCTAGCAAGGTTAATAGGTGAAAGAAAACCGGGAAGTCTACCAAGCGATACAAATGCTAACCCCCGGAATGAAACAGCTAAAGCTATTACCACAAGAAGTGGTACAACACTTAAACCACCTGAAATACCTGTAACTTCTGATGAAACTATTCCTACTCCACAAGAACCACAACCTGATCAAGATAAGGAAAAAGAACCGGTAGTTGAAAAGGTTAATGAAGATAACACAGTTAAGGATAAACCTTATGTTAAACCATACCAACCACCACTTCCTTATCCAAGTAAAATGAAGAAGGAAAAACTTGAAGCCGAGCAATCCAAATTCTTGGATATGTTTAAACAGATAAATGTAAATCTTCCTTTCGTTGATGTAATTTTAGGAATGCCAAGATATGCTAAATTCTTGAAAGATCTAATCACGAATAGAAAGAAAATGGAAGAACTCTCGGCTGTTACTATGAATGCTAATTGTTCAGCAGTGCTGTTGAATAAGATACCAGAAAAACTATCTGATCCAGGAAGTTTCACAATTCCATGTTTTCTGGGTAGTCTTAGTTCAATAGAAGCATTGGCAGACTTAGGTGCTAGTATAAATCTAATGCCGTATTCACTATACGCTAAACTAGACCTTGGAGAATTGAAACCAACCAGAATAAGCATACAACTAGCCGATAGATCAATAAAATATCCTAGAGGGATAATGGAGAACATGCTAGTTAAAGTTGGTACTTTAGTATTTCCAGTAGATTTTGTTGTTTTGGACATGGAAGAAGATTCTCAAGTTCCTCTCATATTAGGAAGACCATTCTTAAACACGGCTAAAGCAATGATAGACGTGTTCGGTAAGAAACTGACCCTAAGTATAGAGGATGAGAGTGTTACCTTTTCAGTTGATAGAGCCATGCAACAACCACAATCTGCAGATGATACATGTTATTATATTCAAACTATAGATGCACATGCAGAATTATTAGAAGAATTTCCAGAATTACAAGGAACAGGAGAATGTTCTTTAGGAGAAGGTAATGAACCAATTGATGAAGCTGAAATGTTAGCTACACTTATAGCTAATGGATATGAACCAACAACAGAAGAAATTCAAATGCTAAAAGAAGAAGACAGATATCGATATAAATCATCGATAGAAGAACCTCCGAAATTAGAGTTAAAGCCACTTCCAAACCATTTGGAATACGCTTATTTACATGGTGAATCTGAATTACCTGTAATAATATCGTCTTCTCTTACTGAAAATGAGAAATCACAACTCATTTCTGTGTTGAAAGCTCATAAACCAGCCATTGCATGGAAGATTCATGATATTAAAGGAATAAGTCCTTCGTATTGCACACATAAAATCCTTATGGAAGAAGGTCATAAAACATATGTGCAACGCCAACGAAGACTAAATCCTAATATGCAAGATGTAGTTAAGAAAGAGATTATTAAACTGCTAGATGCAGGTTTGATATATCCAATTTCTGATAGTCCATGGGTAAGCCCAGTTCAATGCGTGCCTAAGAAGGGTGGCATGACTGTCATCACAAATGAGAAAAATGAGCTTATTCCTACTAGGACTGTAACAGGATGGCGTGTATGTATTGATTATAGAAAATTAAATGACGCCACCAGAAAAGATCACTTTCCCTTACCTTTCATAGATCAAATGTTGGAAAGATTAGCCGGAAATAGTTACTATTGTTTTCTAGATGGATTTTCCGGATATTTTCAAATTCCAATAGCACCCGAAGACCAAGAGAAAACCACATTCACGTGCCCTTATGGTACTTTTGCTTACAAAAGCATGCCATTTGGACTTTGTAACGCCCCTGCAACCTTTCAAAGGTGTATGATGGCGATTTTTCATGACATGATAGAAGAATGCATGGAAGTTTTCATGGATGACTTTTCAGTCTTCGGTGATACATTTAAATCATGTCTAGTTAATCTGGAACGAATGCTAATTAGATGCGAAAAATCAAATCTAGTACTTAATTGGGAGAAATGCCATTTCATGGTTAAAAAAGGCATCGTTCTTGGACATAAAATTTCAAAAGAAGGAATTGAAGTGGATAGAGCTAAAGTAGATGTAATTGCTAAACTTCCACATCCCACCAATGTTAGAGGAGTTAGGAGTTTTCTAGGGCATGCCGGTTTTTACCGACGTTTCATAAAAGATTTTTCTAAAATTGCCACTCCTATGAATAAACTCCTAGAAAAGGATGCGCCATTCATCTTTTCAGATGAATGTATCAAATCTTTTAATATTCTTAAAGAAAAACTCACTAATGCGCCGATCATGATAACACCAAATTGGAATCTACCATTTGAACTAATGTGCGATGCAAGTGATTTTGCAATGGGAGCCGTTTTAGGACAAAGGATTGAAAAACGATTTCAACCTATATATTATGCTAGTAAGACGTTACAAGGAGCACAAACGAACTATACAACTACTGAAAAAGAACTCCTTGCTATTGTCTTTGCTTTTGACAAATTTCGATCATATCTCGTTCTAGCAAAAACGGTGGTCTATACCGACCATTCTGCTCTTAGATACCTATTTTCAAAACAAGATGCTAAACCAAGATTAATCCGTTGGATCTTACTCTTACAAGAGTTTGATATTGAAATCCGAGATAAAAAAGGAGCAGAAAATCTCGCCGCTGATCATCTTTCTCGTCTTGAAAATCCCGAATTAGAAGTTCTGAATGAATCGGCCATACAAGACAACTTTCCTGATGAATATCTATTGAAGATAGATTATAAAGAAATCCCATGGTTTGCAGACTATGCAAACTACTTAGTTTGTGGATTCCTTGAAAAAGGATTATCGTACCAAAGACGAAAGAAATTCTTCAGTGATATAAAACACTATTTCTGGGAAGATCCACATCTGTTTAAAAGTTGTCCCGATGGAATAATACGCCGATGTGTATTTGGAGATGAAGCTAGTAAAATTTTAAACCATTGTCACACAGGACCAACAGGAGGGCATTATGGGCCTCAACTAACAGCAAGAAAAGTTTATGAAGCTGGATTCTATTGGCCTACAATTTACAAAGACGCACACCTTCTTTGCAAATCCTGTGATGCATGTCAAAGGGCCGGAAAAATAATTCAACGTGATGAAATGCCACAAAATGTCATCCAAGTATGTGAAGTATTTGACATTTGGGGTATTGACTTTATGGGTCCATTTCCAAAATCTCATAATAATCTATATATACTCGTAGCCATTGATTATGTATCTAAATGGGCGGAAGCACAAGCTCTCCCAACTAACGATGCACGAGTTGTAGTCAACTTTTTAAAACGTCTTTTTGCAAGGTTTGGAACACCGAAAGCTTTAATAAGTGATCGGGGTACTCATTTCTGTAATAATCAACTTGAGAAAGTTCTTAAAAGATATGGAGTAACTCATAAAATCTCCACCGCATATCATCCACAAACAAGTGGACAAGTTGAAAATACCAACCGAGCTTTAAAACGTATTCTAGAGAAAACCGTAGGATCAAATCCAAAGGAATGGTCCATTAAATTGGAGGATGCACTCTGGGCTTTTAGAACAGCCTACAAAACTCCAATTGGAACCACACCTTTTAGACTTGTTTATGGAAAAGCATGTCATCTTCCGGTAGAAATTGAACACAAAGCATTTTGGGCTTTGAAGACATGTAATCTTGATTTACATGAAGCCGGACGTCTACGATTAAGTCAACTAAACGAATTAGAAGAATTAAGACATGAAGCATACGATAATTCGTTAATCTATAAAGAAAGAACGAAGAAATGGCATGATAAAAGAATCAGAAATTCAAAAGAATTTAAAGAAGGAGACAGAGTTCTTCTTTTCAATTCACGATTCAAGCTATTTCCTGGAAAATTGAAATCAAGATGGTCTGGACCATTCATAGTCAAAAGAGTTTTCCCATACGGAACGATAGAATTAATAAATTCAAATGGGATTGAATTTAAAGTTAATGGTCACAGAGTTAAACATTACATACATGGTCCGATGGAAGTCGACAACGAAGTTAATCACAATTTCGACACCACAGCTAACTAAGTGTGGGGAGAATCAAGTCATTAAAGGATAATATGTATTTCTGTTAGAGTTAGATTGTCTGTTTTCGTGTAGTTCTCGAAAATGGAACACGTATGGTCTTTCCCTAGCAGACCCTAAAGAACTAGTCTTCTCCCCCCATTCTGAATTTTTATTTTTTTTAGGTTTTTACAAAATGAAGACTGCCTGTGAATTAAACCATGGTCTAATGCTACACGCTTTGATCACTAAACGTAATAATGACATACTCCCGAGTGAAATAGTATCAGTAATCAGAGAAAGAATGGACGGAGTTAGAAAAGGATCCAGGTGCGAAGATAATAAGTTACAATTTGGTAAAGGAAAATCAAAATCCGCAGCGAAAAGAAGAGCACGACACCTAGAACGATGTCACAAATGCGGAAAATGGTCACATGGAGGTAAATGTTCAAATAATCAAACCTATTCAAATACCGAATTTGTTACTTTATGCAGAGACGGACCGTTCATATGTTTAGAAGAAAAGACAATGAATGCTCGAGGTTACGCCTATGCAGCCATGGAAGACCAATTAAACCGACTATCTTATGAATATAATAGATCATATAACTAAGAAATCTATTTCACAGGTATGTCTGTACAGTTTTTATTTTTATTTTTATTTTTAACCTTTTGATAATAAACGCTAATTTGTTCGCTAAAAAGTATTAAATTGGTATTGAATAAAATTAGGTTTGGCGACCGAAATTATTGATATCATTCAAAAATTTATTACATCACTGCGAAATTTAACGTTTATTCTTAAGGTATAAATATCTTTAATCAATCAACCCAAAATATTTCAAAAATTCGTCATGAGTTAAATTAGGTCTTGGAACCGAAATTACTTTACCGAAAAGAGGGGCGCATATTTTTGATAATATTTGATTGATAAAAGTGGGATAAAAAGACAAAAAGATTTTTAATTTTATTTTTACCATGTTTTTAAAATTAATATTTAAATCTTAAATTAATATTGTAAATTTTGTAAAAACAATATATTTAAAATTGTAAATATTTGAAAAATTAATATAAGTTTGGTATGAATTTATAATATAAATTTTTAAATTAAGTTTGGTGTGAATTTTTAAAATATTAATTTTTAATTTTATGCATTTTAAATTTTGAGTTTGGTGTGAATTTTTAATATTAATTTTGAATTTTATATTTATGTTGTGTGAATTTAAAAACAAAAATTTACTTTATCTCATTAAGTTAAGAATATGATTTTTAAAAATTCGTCGTAAGTTGAAGACTAGGTCTTTGAACCGAAATTGCTTTACCCGAAGTAGGGACGAGAACTTTTATTATCATTATTTTTAATCTTACTGAATTAGAGTATGCCAAAAACATTGAAAAAACCCAAAAATCCTAGCTTTTAAAACAATCGCTACAAAAAGACAAATTTTAAAATTTTGTCGAGGGACGGACTAGGACATCGATCCGAAACGACCTCGTCCTAATTAACAAGGGAAACAAAATTTTAAAATTAATTTCTTAATTGTTTTATAAGTTAAAGATTATATTAAAAAAAAAAAAAAAAAAAAAAAAAAAAAGAAAACTCCGCGACTCGCGGAGTTTGCAGTGCAAACCTCCGCGACTCGCGGAGGGACAAAATTACAGAAAAAAAAATAAAACTAGCTGCACGATCAGTTCACTCCCACAAACAAAAACACAGCAAAAATACTGCGAAAACACCTCGAAAAAACCCGAAAATCACCCCCAAAAATCTCAATTTTTAACCGTTAATCACCAAATTTTTTGCTAAAATCATGTTGAGAAGGATGATATCTAAGAACTACTCAAGAAAAACGGTAAATTTCTACACCTAAACACCATTTAATTCGAATTTTAGTGTTCTTGAGCTATTTTTCCCCAATTTGATTTTGATGCTTTTTAGTGTAATTAGACTTAAATTGTTTATGTATTATGCTTGTATAACCTAGATTGATGCTGTTTAACATGATTAGAAGCCTTAAACTTCAAATTTTGAATAATCTAGGGTTTGTGTTCTTGAGCAATTTGGGGCTTTTTGATATAAACAGGTTATGGCCGATTTTTGTCATGAATTGTTGCTAAATTGAGTAATGTAACATGTCTAGGTAGTTAAATGATCCAAACTTTGAGCCTAAACATGATTTTGAGAATTAAAGTGGACTTTTTCAAGTCCAAAATTCATGAACTTGATTTTTGAAAGATAATGCCATTTGAGACTTGTTTATTTGCTAGTAATGATTATTTTGACATGTTATTTGAGTTGAATGCTTATGAACTTGGCGAAAATTTTCGTATATGCTTATTTGAAAAAGTGTAGATTTGATAAAAATGTGAAAATGAGCTTAAGTTTGATATAAATTAATAATGTCATTGTAATTATTTTGATTAATGATTTTGCTGACACTAATGCATATTTGGATGCACAAAATTTGTGTTTGATGTGTTTTGCAGAATGAAAGGGGTGAATCTTCATCCCAAGCCCGCCATGCTCCTGCTGAGAACTTGGAACAACAGGAGGTCGATAACTACTACAAGCAGGATGTACCTCATCCAGTCATGACCTTTTCAGATATGCACTTGGAACAGTTGCACCCGAACCTGCGATTTGACAGACTTTGGATAGATTATCCAAAATATCAACGGGGTTTGCATACTCTTCATTCCAAGGTTGTTGAGGTACCGAGGATCATAGAATGGGGACCCTTGGAAGCTGTAGAATTGGCCGGGCCAATTAGGGAATTACTGGTACAGAGGTATGGTAATTCTTCTTTTAATGACTGGATATGTTTATTCACCATACGCAGACCTGTATATAAAGTATGGTGTGAAGAGTTGTTATGTAGTATAGAGTTGAATGATCGGGTAGCTAGTTTAACCGATCGTTCTTTTATTAGATTTTTGTTAGGCGGTTCGATGCGCCACATGTCTTTACTGGACATGGCTCAGGCTTTACGTATATATACGCCTGAGGAATTAGCGTCTGCCGATTGTAGAGGATTGATACTAAACGGTAGGAAAATAGATGAGAATTTTGATACACACGGTGTGTGGAGTCAAATGACAAGCCATCACCGTTTTAAAGGGGGAAACTACTCTTATTTGGATATAGATAGAGCCGAATTAAGAGTAATACATAGGTTTTTAGCTAATTCGATTACACAAAGGGGTAAAAACAAAGAAAAGGTAAATGAACAAGATTTGTTTTACCATATGTGTATTCGAGACCCACACAGCGCTGTAAGTATACCATATTGTGTGGGTTATTATTTATCAGCTATGGTTCGAGGGATGCGTCCACATAGCATAATAGGAGGTGGTATTTTTATTACTTTGATTGGTGAATATCTCGGTGTGGATATAAGTCGGGGGGGATTATTAGTAGAAGAGCCGGAACCCCGCGACACTATAGGTTTAAATGTATACCATGGTGCGAAAGTGTTGAAGCGGCGAAATAACGCCGCAGTACGATACAATGGTAGACATCCACAGGTAGAGAGAAACCAGGAACAAGGTAATGTAGGAGGGGGGAATGAGATGCATAGGTTTATAGCTTCTCAGGAATACGAAAATGCTAGACAGAGAGCATTTGAAGATTGGCAAGTTCATCAGAACCAGATCATAGCGCATTGCCAACATATAGGTAGAAACTATATTCCTACACCGAAGCCCGTCTTCCCTCCTTGGTCGATAGAGATGCAGCCACCATATCCTACGTATGACCCTGCCGAAGCATTCTATAGCACTTATGGTTATGCGTGGAACCCCTATTGGTACCAATATCATCCTTAGTTTACTTATTATTTTTTTTTTTTTTTTTTATTTTGTAATTTGTAATTATTGATGCATTTAATATTTTTGTTAATATTGTAATCATTTTTATAATTATCTAACTTTTATTCTTAGATTTTAATAATTTTTGAATGTGGGGTAATATACCAAACTTCAAAAATATGTATATATGTTTGCAGTTTATCTTATGTACACAACAGGGTAAAACAACGCATTTTCAAAGACTGGCATTAAGTTCAGCAAAAGCAACTAATTTTGACGACAATGATGCAAAATATATGTGAAATAACAACAAGACGGAATGAACAAATGACGTGCACCATTTATCATTCAGCAAACAAACGCCAATATATTTGGAAACTTTGGTAAAAATTTAATCATTTTCACACAAATCACCCTCAATAATTTAAATTGTTACTGATTTCTTGCAAATGAGGGCATTGCAAGATCTTAAGTGTGGGAAGGGGTTAAATTCTTTCGGATTTTAAAATTTTTATATTAAACACTTGGTTACCATTAAAAATACTAGTAAAGCAGTAGTTGTATTAGAATCTAGTGCTCTCTGATAAAAAAGAACAGCCCTGGTCTTATATACTGACTACCCAATTCTAGTAAAATTTTTCAAAATTTTCAATTAAATGAATTCAAAATCATGTTTATACATATTTATGAACGATAAAACTAGGTTTTAACACCGAAATTATTGTTACCTCGGAAAGGACATAAATTGAGAAACAAACTAAAATGTTAAAATTCATTTAAAATGGAATAGAGGACGATAAAATGAAAAATAAAAAGCCAAGTGTGGGAAAATTTACCAAGTTATTTTAAACATATGTCACATATATCTGTAACAAATAACTGAAAATACTTTTGCTTTGGACTAAACTAAACTGTTTTACCCAATGAAAGAAAAGAAGAGATGGATCTACACGATGAATCAATTCCATCATTAAAAGGAAGTAAAGTCTTCCGAAAAAGACACGCGCTTCTTGATTTAGGTCATGAAGTTGTCGTCCAGACCAGCTGTAGGTTGACGAAAAATCTAGAAAAGTCATCACTAAAATCAGCAGGAAATCCACGGACCTCAGCATTAAACAGGGTCGCCAAGTGGTCAGATTTATCCTAACCATGAGAAGGATTTATCTCGTACAATGGGGGGGCACCGTGCAAATTAGCTGGATAAGACTAATGAATCAGATCCCCAGAAAGGATAATCTCCTTAAAGATTAAAAATCAGCTTTTAAGACTGATATTACTCAATCCTAGAGATTGACCTTAAAGATTGAGAATTACAAACTCATGGAATTCAATGATATCTAAACTCGAGCTTAAACGAGAAAATATTTTGATCAAAATTATAAACCGATTTGTTTTCTGAAAACCCTATTTTCAATGCGTTCATTACCATTGAACGTAAAATCCTAGGAATTCACCTGGAATTCATTAGGTCACCTGAACTAAATCGGGTGTCAACCGTAAGAACGGTGGTTGCATAACATGGTCAAAGACAGAACCTTGTGCCAGACCGACAAATTATAAGGGTGAGCTTTACTATTGCTCCTACCAAGGATAGTAATTGCGTCCGACACGTTATAGACCATAATCAAAAGCATGTCACGGGACATTGCCTTAACAGTTGCTTGTTCAACGCTTTCCTTTACAACCGGACGGTAGTTTGCCGAAAGGTAATATACGGAACAAGTAAACTGGACGTGTTGCTTTCCAAATACAAGGTTAGCAAGTGGGTGACACAAAACCGCAAGTTTTGAGCTAAAATTTTCAAATCTGAAACCCACCAAACCCACAAATATTTTGCAAACACCGGTAAAGGGTTATTCCGGAAAACTTATCTAGGGTAAAAACTAGATTTAATTTTCAAAAGATCAAATGTTTTCATAAAGATCCAATTTCCTTAATGGATCTAAATTTTTATAGTCATGTGGGACTGTAAACCATATCGTTACTACCATTGTTTATACCGCCGTATAGAAATCACTTATGTACAAAGTGTGAAGAATAAAGAAGTGATTCTAGTATTTCAAGACGATATTGCTTGAGGACAAGCAACGCTCAAGTGTGGGAATATTTGATAATGCTAAAAATGAACATATATTTCATAGCATTATTCCTCAAGAAAGACAAGCTTTTAGTTGCAATTGTTCTATTTACAAGAGATATTCGTTTAAATAATAAAAGGTGAAGACAAAAGACAGATTCGACGAATTGAAGACGCAAACGACCAAAAAGCTCAAAAGTACAAAAGACAATCAAAAAGGTTCCAATTATTGATAAGAAACGTCTCGAAATCACAAGAGTACAAGATTCAAAACGCAAAGTACAAGATATTAAATTGTACGCGAGGACGTTCGAAAATCCGGAACCGGGACCAGAGTCAATTCTTAACGCTCGACGCAACGGACTAAAAATTACAAGTTAACTATATATATAAATATAATATAATATATAATTAATTATATTAATTATATATATATTATATATATATATTTAAAACCGTCGGCAGCAAGAAACTCCAAGGGAGTGAATTGTAAATACCCCTCCGCGACTCGCGGAGTTTTAAGGGTATTTGGCCGCGAGTCGCGGAGCCCCAAAAATCAAGTCTGGCTATAAATCAACCCGAATTCTGATCAAAATCATCATTATTTTTTCTTCTCATTCATACGAAGTAATATATATTTATATTTATAATTTATATTTTAATTTTAATTATAATTCTAATAATAAGGGTATGTTAGCGAATGTTGTAAGGGTGTAAGTCGAAATTCTGTCCGTGTAACGCTACGCTATTTTTAATCATTGTAAGTTATGTTCAACCTTTTTATATTAATGTCTCGTAGCTAAGTTATTATTATGCTTGTTTAAAACGAAGTAATCATGATGTTGGGCTAATTACTAAAATTGGGTAATTGGGCTTTGTACCATAATTGGGGTTTGGACAAAAGAACGACACTTGTGGAAACTAGACTATGGGCTATTAATGGGCTTTATATTTGTTTAACTAAATGAAAGTTTGTTAATGTTAATATAAAGATTTACAATTGGGCGTCCCTATAAATTACCATATACACTCAATCGGACACGATGGGCGGGGTATTTATATGTACGAATAATCGTTCATTTAACCGGACACGGGAATGGATTAATAGCCACTAGAATAATTAAAACAGGGGTGAAATTACATTCAAGGGTAATTGGTGTAATTGTTAACAAAGTAGTAAAACCTTGGTTTACACGCAGTCGATAACCTGGTGTATTCATTAAACAAAGTATTAAAACCTTGTTACAATTCGAATCCCCAATTAGTTGGAATATTTATCTTCGGGTATAATAATAATTTGACAAGGACACTTGCAATTTATATTTATGACTGATGGACTGTTATGGACAAAAAACCAGACGGACATATTGAATAATCCAGGACAAAGGACAATTAACCCATGGGCATAAAACTAAAATCAACACGTCAAACATCATGATTACGGAAGTTTAAATAAGCATAATTCTTTTATATCATATTTAATTTCCTTTATTTTATATTTAATTGCACTTCTAATTATCGCACTTTTATTTATTGTTATTTTATTTAATCGCACTTTTAATTATCGTACTTTTAATTATCGCAATTTAATTTTATCGCATTTTTATTATTCGCAATTTCATTATCGTTATTTACTTTACGCTTTAATTTAAAGTCTTGTATTTATTTTATATTTTACATTAGGTTTTAACTGCGACTAAAGTTTTAAAATCGACAAACCGGTCATTAAACGGTAAAAACCCCTCTTTATAATAATAATATTACCTATATATATATATTTGTATTTTTATAAAAGTAAATTAATATAGCGTTGAGCTTTGTTTAAAGATTTCCCTGTGGAACGAACCGGACTTACTAAAAACTACACTACTGTACGATTAGGTACACTGCCTATAAGTGTTGTAGCAAGGTTTAAGTATATCCATTCTATAAATAAATAAATATCTTGTGTAAAATTGTATCGTATTTAATAGTGTTTCCTAGTAAAATATAAACTATTTTATATACACCTCGTTCGACATCAAATATCTCATAAAATTACAAAAATATGAGTAATCATTCATGACTTATTTACATGAAAACAAAATTACATATCCTTTATATCTAATCCAAACACCAACGACCAAAAACACCTACAAACACTTTCATTCTTCAATTTTCTTCATCTAATTGATCTCTCTCAAGTTCTATCTTCAAGTTCTAAGTGTTCTTCATATATTCTACAAGTTCTAGTTACATAAAATCAAGAATACTTTCAAGTTTGCTAGCTCACTTCCAATCTTGTAAGGTGATCATCCAACCTCAAGAAATCTTTGTTTCTTACAGTAGGTTATCATTCTAATACAAGGTAATAATCATATTCAAACTTTGGTTCAATTTCTATAACTATAACAATCTTATTTCAAGTGATGATCTTACTTGAACTTGTTTTCGTGTCATGATTCTGCTTCAAGAACTTCGAGCCATCCAAGGATCCGTTGAAGCTAGATCCTTTTTTCTCTTTTCTAGTAGGTTTATCCAAGGAACTTAAGGTAGTAATGATGTTCATAACATCATTCGATTCATACATATAAAGCTATCTTATTCGAAGGTTTAAACTTGTAATCACTAGAACATAGTTTAGTTAATTCTAAACTTGTTCGCAAAAAAAAGTTAATCCTTCTAACTTGACTTTTAAAATCAACTAAACACATGTTCTATATCTATATGATATGCTAACTTAATGATTTAAAACCTGGAAACACGAAAAACACCGTAAAACCGGATTTACGCCGTCGTAGTAACACCGCGGGCTGTTTTGGGTTAGTTAATTAAAAACTATGATAAACTTTGATTTAAAAGTTGTTATTATGAGAAAATGATTTTTATTACGAACATGAAACTATATCCAAAAATTATGGTTAAACTCAAAGTGGAAGTATGTTTTCTAAAATGGTCATCTAGACGTCGTTCTTTCGACTGAAATGACTACCTTTACAAAAACGACTTGTAACTTATTTTTTCGACTATAAACCTATACTTTTTCTATTTAGATTCATAAAATAGAGTTCAATATGAAACCATAGCAATTTGATTCACTCAAAACGGATTTAAAATGAGGAAGTTATGGGTAAAACAAGATTGGATAATTTTTCTCATTTTAGCTACGTGAAAATTGGTAACAAATCTATTCCAACCATAACTTAATCAACTTGTATTGTATATTATGTAAACTTGAGATACCATAGACACGTATACAATGTTTCGACCTATCATGTCGACACATCTATATATATTTCGGAACAACCATAGACACTCTATATGTGAATGTTGGAGTTAGCTATACAGGGTTGAGGTTGATTCCAAAATATATATAGTTTGAGTTGTGATCAATACTGAGATACGTATACACCGGGTCGTGGATTGATTCAAGATAATATTTATTGATTTATTTCTGTACATCTAACTGTGGACAACTAGTTGTAGGTTACTAACGAGGACAGCTGACTTAATAAACTTAAAACATCAAAATATATTAAAAGTGTTGTAAATATATTTTGAACATACTTTGATATATATGTATATATTGTTATAGGTTCGTAAATCAACCAGTGGCCAAGTCTTACTTCCCGACGAAGTAAAAATCTGTGAAAGTGAGTTATAGTCCCACTTTTAAAATCTAATATTTTTGGGATGAGAATACATGCAGGTTTTATAAATGATTTACAAAATAGACACAAGTACGTGAAACTACATTCTATGATTGAATTATCGAAATCGAATATGCCCCTTTTTATTAAGTCTGGTAATCTAAGAATTAGGGAACAGACACCCTAATTGACGCGAATCCTAAAGATAGATCTATTGGGCCTAACAAACCCCATCCAAAGTACCGGATGCTTTAGTACTTCGAAATTTATATCATATCCGAAGGGTGTCCCGGAATGATGGGGATATTCTTATATATGCATCTTGTTAATGTCGGTTACCAGGTGTTCACCATATGAATGATTTTTATCTCTATGTATGGGATGTGTATTGAAATATGAAATCTTGTGGTCTATTATTATGATTTGATATATATAGGTTAAACCTATAACTCACCAACATTTTTGTTGACGTTTTAAGCATGTTTATTCTCAGGTGATTATTAAGAGCTTCCGCTGTCGCATACTTAAATAAGGACGAGATTTGGAGTCCATGCTTGTATGATATTGTGTAAAAACTGCATTCAAGAAACTTATTTTGTTGTAACATATTTGTATTGTAAACCATTATGTAATGGTCGTGTGTAAACAGGATATTTTAGATTATCATTATTTGATAATCTACGTAAAGCTTTTTAAACCTTTATTGATGAAATAAAGGTTATGGGTTGTTTTAAAATGAATGCAGTCTTTGAAAAACGTCTCATATAGAGGTCAAAACCTCGCAACGAAATCAATTAATATGGAACGTTTTTAATCAATAAGAACGGGACATTTCAGTTGGTATCAGAGCGTTGGTCTTAGAGAACCAGAATTTTGCATTAGTGTGTCTTATCGAGTTTGTTAGGATGCATTAGTGAGTCTGGACTTCGACCGTGTTTACTTGAAAAATGATTGCCTAAAAATTTTTTGTTGGAAACTATATATTTTTAACATGTGAATATTATGTGATATATTAATCTCTTAACGCGTTTGATATTATGTGATAGATGTCTACCTCTAGAACAAGTCCCATTGACTCACCTAATAATAATGAAGAGTCAAATGTAAATTAAAATGATTCGTGGACTGATTCACAAGTTCCCGAAGAGGAACCGGAAGAAGAGTCGGAACCGGAAGAAGAATCAGAACCGGAAGAGGAGGAACCGGAGGAGGAAATAGAACCTATGGGGGAAATAATAAAATGGTTAAGTAAAAGAAAATCCTCAACCAACCGACCAAGGTTAATTATGGTCAATGGTGTTTCCTCCAAGGAAGCAAAATATTTGGAGGATTACCAATTCTCCAATGAATCGGATTTCGACGAGAATTCCGATGATGTTATAGAAATTACCCCAACTGAATTTAAAAAGGCAAAAGAAAATAATAAGGGAAAGGGCATAAAAATAGAGAAATCTAATTCCAACCCCGATGAACTTTATATGTATCGTCAACCCCCGAAGCCCTTAAGTTGTAACAATGACCCGGGAACCTCTAAACCACCAGGTTTTTCTAAACCAATGTGGGAAACGACGGCTCGTATTAGGGGAACATCATATATCCCTAGAAACTTGGCAAAACGAACCAAAACCGAAGAAGAAGAAACGAGCGAGTCGGAATAAGATAGTTGTATTCGTGTGGTGTAATATATGTAATATAGTGTGCTTATGCTTTATGATATATGTAAAAATTGCTTGTATTAATAAGTAATTTTTTTTTATGAATCTAACTCTTGTCTATTTTACAGTATAAAAATACAAAATGGATAGACAACCCAATATTTTAAGAGACCTACCCGGAGACATGATTGATGAAATCTTGTCTAGAGTCGGTCAGAATTCTTCGGCACAACTATTTAAGGCGAGATCAGTTTGTAAGACATTCGAAGAACGTTCCAAGAATGCCTTGATTTATAAAAGGCTTTTGTTCGAAAGATGGGGGATATCACATTGGGAAATCCATAAGTTACGATGTGTTTACTTTGACGCATATATTGCGGGGAACCCAAGTGCTATTTTACGCAATGGGTTAAGAAATTATTTTGACTTAATATATCCGAATATTGGACTTCGTGATTTAGAAAAAGCGGCTAACATGCAACATAAAGAAGCATGTTATGCTTACGGATTAGTAATGTTCGCTTCTCACCAAAGTGAGAACAAGAACATATGGCTACAACTATTAAACAAAACGTTCCCACAAGTGACGGAGTCGGTAATTGGGGTAAGAAATGAGGTTTTTAGATTGTTACGGGACTGTTGGACATTACATAACCCTCGCCCCTTTGACGACGTTACAACACGCTGTCTTATCAACGGCCATAACGGTTATGTTCCACAAGACCAAGGATGGGAAGTAATCCTAGTAAAACCAGAATGCATGACTTGTTTCTGGACGTATGAATTACGTGTCTTTATTGCCTTTGCTGAACGACTTGTGTACTAGCTAGAATTATCTTCACAACCATCTTGTATCAAATTTATTGTGTGCTATATTTCATGCTATATGTAAAATAAGCGGTATTGTAATTTGTAAAATATTGTGTAAAAGTTTGAACGCGAAATATTATTATAATCAGTTTTTCATATAGAATTGTAGTAGTTGAATTGTATATTAGCTACTAAGTATGAACTTAACGGGTAGGTACTACCCGAATTTAAACTTATAAAACGCTAATATGAAGAAAAAGCTTTTATAAATGAGTTCATATTATGCTACGAAATACTATTAACTACTCTTAATATTCTGTATGATTAACTTGTTCCATTTGACTATTTTGAAGGAAATGGCACCGACTACTCGACACACCGTGAATATGAATGAAGAGGAATTCCGTACTTTTCTAGCTTCAAACATAGCCGCAGTATAGGCTGCGCTACATACCAACAATAACCTTGGATCTATCAGTACAGGAAATCGTGTAGGATGCACCTACAAAGAATTAACTACCTGCAAACCTTTGGAATTTGATGGAACCGAAGGACCGATCGGATTGAAACTATAACGATCCGTTCCTAATCCATTCGGACAACGTCCATATCGATTACAAACGAATTATAATAGTTGATAACATAGCGAGGTATTTGACCTCTAAATGATACATTTTACAAACGTTGCATTTATTCTTAAAAAGGCGATCTATCATTACATCAAAATTGATATGTTCGTCTAACATTTCACAATATTCAAATGACTTAAGTTTAGCCCTTAATGATCTTCAATGACTCGAATGCAACGTTCTTGTATCATGGCTTAAATGGTCCCAACTAGTATCCTTTATATGAGCTAAAGCACAGCGGAAGACTTAATTCGTACCTGAGAATAAACATGCTTCAAAGTGTCAACCAAGAGGTTGGTGAGTTCATAGGTTTATCGTAACAACAGTTATCAGAAATTTTCAATAGACCACAAGATTCCATAGTTATAAATATCTGTACACTCGCAAGTGTATAAAAGTATTCTATAAGTTGTAGGCACCCGGTAACAAGCCTTAACGTTCATGTTTTACCCTCTGAAGTACACCAGATCAGGTGTGTTTAATATAACTTCGAAGTACTAAAGCATCCCATAGTCAGGATGGGGTTTGTCAGGCCCAATAGATCTATCTTTAGGATTCGCGCCTACCGTACATAGACAAGTAGTTTAATGTTACCAAGCTAAGGGTATATTTCTGGTTTAAACCCACGTAGAATTTGTTTTAGTACTTGTGCCTATTTCGTAAAACATTTATAAAACAGCGCATGTATTCTCAGCCCAAAAATATATATTGCAAAAGCAATTAAAAAGGGAGCAAATGAAACTCACCAAATGTATTTTGTAGTAAAAATACATATAACATCATTGATAACTTATAAGGTTGGCCTTCGGTTCACGAACCTAATTATTTATCGATTAATATCTAAATAACAAATAAAGTCAATTTCTAGTGTACCAATCCTAATGCTCGAGACTAATTTGTAAAAGTTAACAGAAATTCATTTGACTCAAAATGAACTTCAAAAATTTATACCTGTATAAATATAATCATTTTATATTTTAAATATTTAACAAAATTTATTTATAGTAAATAACAATACTTGTTAATAAATAATATTTTATATACAAAAAAATATATCAAATTGATGAATTAATATTTTATAATAATAATATTTCCTTAAGGATAATATTTTTAATTAAAATGATAATTTTTATTAATAAATTGATAATTTACATAATAATAATTTAATATCAATAATAATAACAAAAATGATAACTTTATAATTTTGTTAATTATAATAGTTAAAATAATATTTTGACAATTTTTGACAAAACTATTAATTGTTTTTAGTTATTAACATAAATAATCATAATAATTATAATGATAATAGTAACAAAATAATATTTTTAATAAAGATAATAATTAATAGTTTTAATAATAATAATTGAAAATAATAATTTTACATTTGTTGTAAAAATATTAGTTACTAAAAATTTTAATAACCTTGATGGTAGTGTTTATAATAATAACGATAATTTTAACGACGACGTAACATAAAAATATTCATTTTTAACAATCTGTACAAAAGTTCAATTGACTATATCTCCAAATCCGTCCGTCGAATTCGTTCGACATCTAAATGAAAAGTTTATAGTTTTTCGCCACCTTTCCGAAAACATATTATTCATATACCTTATTTCAACCGCAAGAGTAACTAATTCAGATTCTATCCTAAAAATATATTTTAACAAAAATAGATATAAAAATATACACGATCCTAATTTCTCGAGCACTAGTGAGGGACACACTAAAAGTAAATAAAAGTTAAATTTAGAGTGCTCACGTATCAATATTGAGATTCAATATTGCAGGATATTATTTAGACGCAACGGAGATGACAAACACTAGTTTGTCTCACGAACAAAACCCCCGATCTATACCCATAACTTTCATAAATTTGACCCACAATCTCCTTAATCTTATCCCATTCATGAAACCAGTTTTAGAACACTTGGGCAGAGCCCCATCATAATATTTTGGGTATTCTAATACTAACGACGATCATAATTCTAAGATTAATAATAATATTAATCTTAATATGAATAATAATAATAATAATTTTAATAATTATTATTATATGTTACGGAGTACTTGAAGTTTAGAAACTGAGAAAACAAAGAAAAAAAAAAAAATAATAATAATGAAGTTCATCATTCGCAAGCTCGAGATTTAAAGACCCAGAGTGGGCCCCGTTACCTCCATTATTTTGCAAAGAATCTAATGTTATATTTATATTTTAATATAATTAATTTTTATAATTAATTAAATATTATATTTTATTTACGTTAGTGGTAAAAATATAATTTTTACAAAAATTACTTTTACGTTGCCACCTGACTAAAGTCCCGGTTTCGGTTTTCCAAATAAAGTTTCATACGCGAAGAAAACTATCAGTTTACGTTTCAGGACTCGTACCTTTATCAAAATAGTGAGTTTTAAATTATAAAAACAATCCCACTAAAAATATAACTTAACCTTTTGAGTATTGTGGTCATTTACTCGTATCAATCAAAGTTTAATTATTTATCAAAATATGTTTTTAAATTGAAAACGTTTATTATTGTTTTATAAAATACATATATATATATTTAATGAACACGTTTTATTAAATATTCATTTTTATAAAAATCACGGACCGTTACCTTTATCGTTTAACAAAAGGTTTCTAGAAAAGTTACGACTTTTTTTAGAATAACGTTAAAACCTTTATTTTAATAAAACGACTCGTTAATATTTTGACAAAGACAGATTCAGATATTTGTAAAATCTTATTATCTTTTACTTTCACCGTTAAATATATTATTTATATCGAAACCTATTATATCTAATACTTTGTTATTGTTAACTATAAATAATTATATAACACATAAACATATAAACGTTCGTGAATCGTCAGGCTTGGTCAAAGGGTAACTAATTATCCAAATGAAGATTTCAGACTTTCTAGACTCAACATTAGGGTTTTTGCTTATCGTGTCGGAATCCCATAGAGTTTAAGGTTTAAATTTGGTCGGAAATTTCCGGGTCGTTACAGTACCCACCCGTTAAAGAAATTTCGTCCCCGAAATTTGTTAGAGGTAGTCATGGATATCAATAGGAATGCTTTCATGATGAATATGAGGTGATAACAGAGTTTTATCATTATTGATAGATATAGATAAAACATTTCGATTATGTGAAGCGTACTAGCGAAGCTATCACAAAATAGAGTAAAATGAGTAAATATAGAATTGTTGTAACTAATGACGTGATTATGATTGATTTCCGAAATTTAAGGGTTTCGAGGAAAATCTTATGTAATAAGATTTGGGTTTGCGGCGATCAGGATCTTTTTTTTTTTTTTTGATTTAACGCAGCAATCTGTTTTGATTTCTTTGTCGAATATTTCATTATAAATCTACCTACTTCCCTTTCTTACTGCCCACACCTTCTATACTTTCTCTTTACTTCCTACTTTAAGACATTCGCTAAAAATGCTCCATCCCATTCTAATCCTTGTTATATTTCTAACTTTCGTATCTTTCATTCTTCTTTTTCATCTATCACCAGAAGAATCTATTTTCTTTTATCCCTTCCTTGGAATTATAATGTTTTTAATTCTCCCATGCCTTTACGTTGCAATACGTATTGATATGCATGGTTTGTAGTTTCAGGGTTGTTGTTAGGTTTTATATCTTCCCTTATATTTCGATGTTCCTACTCCTATCCCTTAAAATTATTGTCATCCACAGTTAATGCTCTCTCTTATTTGCTGTGGTTTATGTTCCTATTTCTATTCTGAGGTTTTGTCCCTTCGTTTCTTCTTCCCGTCCTCAAGCCAAGCGAACAATGGTCCGAAATTCGTAGGTAGGAAATTTGGAATGAACCTAGCTATTGGTTTTAGAATGAAATTGTAATGGCACGATCTTGATTCGTAAAGATTACCAGAATATTTCGGGAAATTAGAACTATTAGGGTGATGCGTTCTAATATGTTTGGAGATTGAATAGAATGTAAGAGCCGTGTAACATGGCGTATGATGATGGTACTGTGAATCACCACATTCCATTAAAACTTATCATAACTTAATGTAATATAATGAAGTTGATCAAGTTTCATTATATTATACTAATTTATGCATCAGTTCTCAACACTGCTTTAGATCATTCTTATTTTAAACCTGAAGGTTTCAGAATTTAGAAACTAACACAGTTTCTTTTTATGTTGTAACGCAGATATTACGGAGGAATGAATGATTTCAGATAAGGATAGCTTTGAAAACATCCTCAGAAATATTTGAGGATATTTATAATGAAAGATATGATAATGTCTTAGAATTTCTAATGTCGAAGGATGATGATGAGGATTGACCCGTAAGGGTTTAGATTCAGAAGCAAGGTTTTTTTTTTTTTTTTTTTTTTTTTTTTTTTTACTACAGAATCGTCATGATTCTTTATGTACAAGTTTAGTCCTTGTAATTTGTTCAGAGTCTCATTTACGATTTGCTCAATCCGGTTTTCAGTTCCAAACCTTCTCTCAGCTTTACTACCTTACTATTCTTTGTCATCAAACTTTTGACCGTTAAAGTCGTTTATGATTTTTGCTGCTTCATCAGCATTTTAAGAACTACTTCATAGTTCAGGGTGTTTTTCAGAAACTTCACATTCGGAGTATGAAACTCTTAGGGATAAACATTTTCGGTATAACTGGAAAGGTTCCGCAAGATTTTCAAAATACTGATTGCGGATTTCGCCAAGGAGATAACGAGCTGCTGGTACATCTGTTGATGTTGTTGTGGAATATAAAAGGTTCTTCGGTTGTATCGGTGAAAGAACAAGGTATAAATTTCGAGGTTATAGTAGGAGTAGTCTTACTGAGTAGTCGAAGTGGAGCTGTGACAAAATTAGCTTCTTGAAAAGGAAGTGTAAGATTGTTTTTGCTAATAAATGGCAAAGGATTCAACACGGTATGTGTTAAACTATGAATTCGGATTCGAGGGTTTTCCGGTATATAAATCTTTTCCTCGGTAGACGAGATGCGGCGGATTCGACTTCTCGATCGAGATGTTTTCAAAAATCATGAAAGAATTTGAATGCGAATCGTAATTGTCAAAATACGAATGAGGTTTGAGATAAAAATCAAGTGGCAAACTTGAAGAATTATTTAGTTTCATATATGTTATAATCAATATTTTAATTAATTTTTACTTGTCTATAGTTAGCAGTCTGTTAGTTCAATTGTCCAATAGTTTAATAATAATATATATATATATGTATAATATTCGAATTAAATAATACATATCGTGACCCGTGTACCGGTCTCGGTGTCGATCACAACTCAAAGTATATATATATTTTGGAATCAACTCCGACCCTGTATAGCCAACTCCCACCTTCACATATAGAGTGTCTACGGTTGTTCCGAAATATATATATAGATGAGTCAATATGATAAATCGAACCTTGTATACGTGTCCCGTTTAAAGTGCGTAAAATAAATAAATGTATATCATGACCCATGCACCATGTTGTCTCAGAATTAGTCCGACGTATTGCGTACATGCGTCCCGACAGTAGTACAGTGCGGAAATTAAAATTGCGAGAATGTAAATTGCGAAAATGTAAATTGCGATAAAATAAATGTTAATCAGTTAGCTGGGAACAGTTAGCCGGAACAGTTAGCGTGAAATCCTTAATAGATTTTCAATTAGTTAAATCGTGTGTTTCTAACAATTTTAATATATCCAATGTTTTCTTCATTATGCCACTTGTTGGATTCTGATAAGTCAAAATCCGAATATGAAATGAGAATGGTTATTCTGGGATGAGCGGATACGAATACCGGTGGTTGTGAGTTGGATAATGGATAACCGTTGAATCAGATTCAAAGAATGTACAGTGTAACTTGTTAATGTGAATTCTAAATATTCCTCGGGTGCTACCCACCCGTTAAAATATTTTCATCATTAACAGTTTATACGAAAGAAATTTTTAATTACAATCTTTATGAAAATATACTTGCATATATATTTTCATCGGATGTATTTATGGATTTAATGAGTAAAGAAATTATTATACTCATTTGATTTACTGTTGGCACTTGTTTACATGATCTCTAAACATTAGAGATTACGTAATTGCCATGTCGAACGAAAGTAGATGAGGTAGAATATGAAGCGAAGGTAATCGATATAGAATGATATGTCGAACAAAAATTTAGTAAATAGAACGATACGTAAAACGGTGACAATACTCATGGTATAGTTTATGACGTTGAGGTTTACGACGCGGTTGTGGCTGCTGCTGGTGTTTGTAACCGTCGCACCATATTTTCCATAGCCGTCACACGAGCGTGAAGTTTGTTAACTTATGCTTGTACACCGGAATGATTGGTGATGGAAGCGAGCGGATGTGTAAAATTCGGAATATGAAATGATATGTAATTATAATAGGATATCCGTAAAAAGGGAAAAAGAAATGGTTTCTCGAACAGGTTCGTCGGTAAGTGTTTCAGGTTTATCGCCAAAAGGATAATCTAGTAGATGGAAAGGTTACTCGATGTGAGATGATTTTCGAATGTCGTATGATATTCTAACTATATAGAATATCTATATATATCTCCAAAGATTTCATAGTCTTCAAAAGAATTTACGGCATATGTCTGGAAATTCTAGGATGCGCTAAGATATGAATTTCGTCTATACACCATCGATGCACTAAATGCAGTAAGACGTGTCTAGACTTAAGAATACTAAGCAGAAAATTCCCTAAAGATGATAAGCAGATGATTTCCGACTAAAATGATAAGCAAAACTTTTTGACAGGCAAACACGGTCGAAGTCCAGACTCACTAATGTATCCTAACAACTACCAGTTAGGCACACTAATGGGTGACCTGGTTCGCTAAGACCAACGCTCTGATACCACCTATAACGATCCGTTCCTAATCCATTCGGACAACGTCCATATCGATTACAAACGAATTATAATAGTTGATAACATAGCGAGGTATTTGACCTCTAAATGATACATTTTACAAACGTTGCATTTATTCTTAAAAAGGCGATCTATCATTACATCAAAATTGATATGTTCGTCTAACATTTCACAATATTCAAATGACTTAAGTTTAGCCCTTAATGATCTTCAATGACTCGAATGCAACGTTCTTGTATCATGGCTTAAATGGTCCCAACTAGTATCCTTTATATGAGCTAAAGCACAGCGGAAGACTTAATTCGTACCTGAGAATAAACATGCTTCAAAGTGTCAACCAAGAGGTTGGTGAGTTCATAGGTTTATCGTAACAACAGTTATCAGAAATTTTCAATAGACCACAAGATTCCATAGTTATAAATATCTGTACACTCGCAAGTGTATAAAAGTATTCTATAAGTTGTAGGCACCCGGTAACAAGCCTTAACGTTCATGTTTTACCCTCTGAAGTACACCAGATCAGGTGTGTTTAATATAACTTCGAAGTACTAAAGCATCCCATAGTCAGGATGGGGTTTGTCAGGCCCAATAGATCTATCTTTAGGATTCGCGCCTACCGTACATAGACAAGTAGTTTAATGTTACCAAGCTAAGGGTATATTTCTGGTTTAAACCCACGTAGAATTTGTTTTAGTACTTGTGCCTATTTCGTAAAACATTTATAAAACAGCGCATGTATTCTCAGCCCAAAAATATATATTGCAAAAGCAATTAAAAAGGGAGCAAATGAAACTCACCAAATGTATTTTGTAGTAAAAATACATATAACATCATTGATAACTTATAAGGTTGGCCTTCGGTTCACGAACCTAATTATTTATCGATTAATATCTAAATAACAAATAAAGTCAATTTCTAGTGTACCAATCCTAATGCTCGAGACTAATTTGTAAAAGTTAACAGAAATTCATTTGACTCAAAATGAACTTCAAAAATTTATACCTGTATAAATATAATCATTTTATATTTTAAATATTTAACAAAATTTATTTATAGTAAATAACAATACTTGTTAATAAATAATATTTTATATACAAAAAAATATATCAAATTGATGAATTAATATTTTATAATAATAATATTTCCTTAAGGATAATATTTTTAATTAAAATGATAATTTTTATTAATAAATTGATAATTTACATAATAATAATTTAATATCAATAATAATAACAAAAATGATAACTTTATAATTTTGTTAATTATAATAGTTAAAATAATATTTTGACAATTTTTGACAAAACTATTAATTGTTTTTAGTTATTAACATAAATAATCATAATAATTATAATGATAATAGTAACAAAATAATATTTTTAATAAAGATAATAATTAATAGTTTTAATAATAATAATTGAAAATAATAATTTTACATTTGTTGTAAAAATATTAGTTACTAAAAATTTTAATAACCTTGATGGTAGTGTTTATAATAATAACGATAATTTTAACGACGACGTAACATAAAAATATTCATTTTTAACAATCTGTACAAAAGTTCAATTGACTATATCTCCAAATCCGTCCGTCGAATTCGTTCGACATCTAAATGAAAAGTTTATAGTTTTTCGCCACCTTTCCGAAAACATATTATTCATATACCTTATTTCAACCGCAAGAGTAACTAATTCAGATTCTATCCTAAAAATATATTTTAACAAAAATAGATATAAAAATATACACGATCCTAATTTCTCGAGCACTAGTGAGGGACACACTAAAAGTAAATAAAAGTTAAATTTAGAGTGCTCACGTATCAATATTGAGATTCAATATTGCAGGATATTATTTAGACGCAACGGAGATGACAAACACTAGTTTGTCTCACGAACAAAACCCCCGATCTATACCCATAACTTTCATAAATTTGACCCACAATCTCCTTAATCTTATCCCATTCATGAAACCAGTTTTAGAACACTTGGGCAGAGCCCCATCATAATATTTTGGGTATTCTAATACTAACGACGATCATAATTCTAAGATTAATAATAATATTAATCTTAATATGAATAATAATAATAATAATTTTAATAATTATTATTATATGTTACGGAGTACTTGAAGTTTAGAAACTGAGAAAACAAAGAAAAAAAAAATAATAATAATAATGAAGTTCATCATTCGCAAGCTCGAGATTTAAAGACCCAGAGTGGGCCCCGTTACCTCCATTATTTTGCAAAGAATCTAATGTTATATTTATATTTTAATATAATTAATTTTTATAATTAATTAAATATTATATTTTATTTACGTTAGTGGTAAAAATATAATTTTTACAAAAATTACTTTTACGTTGCCACCTGACTAAAGTCCCGGTTTCGGTTTTCCAAATAAAGTTTCATACGCGAAGAAAACTATCAGTTTACGTTTCAGGACTCGTACCTTTATCAAAATAGTGAGTTTTAAATTATAAAAACAATCCCACTAAAAATATAACTTAACCTTTTGAGTATTGTGGTCATTTACTCGTATCAATCAAAGTTTAATTATTTATCAAAATATGTTTTTAAATTGAAAACGTTTATTATTGTTTTATAAAATACATATATATATATTTAATGAACACGTTTTATTAAATATTCATTTTTATAAAAATCACGGACCGTTACCTTTATCGTTTAACAAAAGGTTTCTAGAAAAGTTACGACTTTTTTTAGAATAACGTTAAAACCTTTATTTTAATAAAACGACTCGTTAATATTTTGACAAAGACAGATTCAGATATTTGTAAAATCTTATTATCTTTTACTTTCACCGTTAAATATATTATTTATATCGAAACCTATTATATCTAATACTTTGTTATTGTTAACTATAAATAATTATATAACACATAAACATATAAACGTTCGTGAATCGTCAGGCTTGGTCAAAGGGTAACTAATTATCCAAATGAAGATTTCAGACTTTCTAGACTCAACATTAGGGTTTTTGCTTATCGTGTCGGAATCCCATAGAGTTTAAGGTTTAAATTTGGTCGGAAATTTCCGGGTCGTTACAGAAACGGTGGACCGAGAAGGTCGAATCGGTGTTTGCCATAAGTAAGTGTACTGAAGAGGACAAAGTGAAGTACGCTACGCATACCTTCACATGTTCTGCGTTAACATGGTGGAATACCTATCTAGAGCAAGTGGGACAAGATGATGCGTACGCACTACCGTGGTCAGCATTCAAGCACTTGATGAACGAGAAGTACCGTCCCAGAACCGAGGTCAATAAGCTTAAGACAGAACTTAGAGGGTTACGAACCCAAGAATTTGATATTACCACGTACGAAAGACGATTCACAGAATTGTGCCTATTGTGTCCAGGAGCGTTCGAAGATGAGGAAGAGAAGATCGACGCGTTTGTGAAAGGATTACCGGAAAGAATCCAAGAAGATATAAGTTCACACGAGCCCGCCTCCATACAACAGGCATGTAGAATGGCTCACAAACTAGTGAACCAGATTGAAGAAAGAATTAAAGAACAGACTGCTGAAGAGGCCAATGTGAAGCAAGTCAAAAGAAAGTGGGAGGAAAACGGTGATAAGAATCACCAATACAACAACAACAGCAATTACAACAATAATTGCAACAATTATCCCAACAATCGCAACATCAATCGCAACTACAACAAAAGGCCCAACAACAACAACAACAACAACAACAACAACAACAACAACAACAACAGAAACTACAACAATCATCCCAACAACAATAATAACCGCAACAACAACAACAATCAGAAGCAGCTATGCCAAAGGTGTGAAAAGTATCACTCGGGGTTCTGCACCAAATTTTGCAACAAGTGTAAAAGAAATGGTCATAGCGCGGTGAAGTGTGAGGTCTACGGACCAGGGGTTAATAGAACGAAGGGAACAAATGGTGTCGGAACGAGTAATGGCGGAGCAAGTAGTGTCGGAGCAAGTTATGCCAATGTAGTTTGTTATAAATGTGGAAAACTGGGCCACATTATTAGAAATTGCCCGAACCAGGAGAACACGAATGGACAAGGCCGCGAAAGAGTTTTCAATATTAATGCAGCAGAGGCACAGGAAGACCCGGAGCTTGTTACGGGTATGTTTCTTATTGACAATAAATCTGCTTACGTTTTATTTGATTCGGGTGCGGATAGAAGCTATATGAGTAGAGATTTTTGTGCTAAATTAAGTTGTCCATTGACGCCTTTGGATAGTAAATTTTTACTCGAATTAGCAAATGGTAAATTAATTTCAGCAGATAATATATGTCGGAATCGAGAAATTAAACTGGTTAGCGAAACATTTAAGATTGATTTGATACCAGTAGAGTTAGGGAGTTTTGATGTGATAATCGGTATGGACTGGTTGAAAGAAGTGAAAGCAGAGATTGTTTGTTACAAAAATGCAATTCGCATTATACGAGAAAAAGGAAAACCCTTAATGGTGTACGGAGAAAAGGGCAACACGAAGCTACATCTTATTAGTAATTTGAAGGCACAAAAACTAATAAGAAAAGGTTGCTATGCTGTTCTAGCACACGTCGAGAAAGTACAAACTGAAGAAAAGAGCATCAATGATGTTCCCATTGCAAAAGAATTTCCCGATGTATTTCCGAAAGAATTACCGGGATTACCCCCACATCGATCCGTTGAATTTCAAATAGATCTTGTACTAGGAGCTGCACCAATAGCTCGTGCTCCTTACAGACTCGCACCCAGCGAGATGAAAGAACTGCAAAGCCAATTACAAGAACTTTTAGAGCGTGGTTTCATTCGACCAAGCACATCACCATGGGGAGCTCCTGTTTTGTTTGTCAAGAAGAAGGATGGTACATTTAGGTTGTGTATTGACTACAGAGAGTTGAACAAACTTACCATCAAAAACTGTTATCCACTGCCGAGAATTGATGACTTATTTGATCAACTACAAGGCTCGTCGGTTTATTCGAAGATCTATTTACGTTCTGGATATCATCAAATGCGAGTAAAGGAGGATGATATTCCAAAAACTGCTTTTAGGACACGTTATGGTCATTACGAGTTTATGGTTATGCCGTTTGGTTTAACTAATGCACCAGCTATGTTCATGGACCTTATGAACCGAGTGTGTGGACCATACCTTGACAAGTTTGTCATTGTTTTCATTGATGACATACTTATTTACTCAAAGAATGACCAAGAACACGGTGAACATTTGAGAAAGGTGTTAGAAGTATTGAGGAAGGAAGAATTGTACGCTAGGTTTTCAAAGTGTGCATTTTGGTTGGAAGAAGTTCAATTCCTCGGTCACATAGTGAACAAAGAAGGTATTAAGGTGGATCCGGCAAAGATAGAAACTGTTGAAAAGTGGGAAACCCCGAAAACTCCGAAACACATACGCCAGTTTTTAGGACTAGCTGGTTACTACAGAAGGTTCATCCAAGACTTTTCCAGAATAGCAAAACCCTTGACTGCATTAACGCATAAAGGGAAGAAATTTGAATGGAATGATGAACAAGAGAAAGCGTTTCAGTTATTGAAGAAAAAGCTAACTACGACACCTATATTGTCATTACCTGAAGGGAATGATGATTTTGTGATTTATTGTGACGCATCAAAGCAAGGTCTCGGTTGTGTATTAATGCAACGAACGAAGGTGATTGCTTATGCGTCTAGACAATTGAAGATTCACGAACAAAATTATACGACGCATGATTTGGAATTAGGCGCGGTTGTTTTTGCATTAAAGACTTGGAGGCACTACTTATATGGGGTCAAAAGTATTATATATACCGACCACAAAAGTCTTCAACACATATTTAATCAGAAACAACTGAATATGAGGCAGTGTAGGTGGATTGAATTATTGAATGATTACGACTTTGAGATTCGTTACCACCCGGGGAAGGCAAATGTGGTAGCCGATGCCTTGACTAGGAAGGACAGAGAACCCATTCGAGTAAAATCTATGAATATAATGATTCATAATAACCTTAATACTCAAATAAAGGAGGCGCAACAAGGAGTTTTAAAAGAGGAAAATTTAAAGGATGAAATACCCAAAGGATCAGAGAAGCATCTTAATATTCGAGAAGACAGAACCCGGTATAGGGTTGAAAGGATTTGGGTACCAAAATTTAGAGATATGAGAGAAATGGTACTTAGAGAAGCTCATAAAACCAGATACTCAATACATCCTGGAACGGGGAAGATGTACAAGGATCTCAAGAAACATTTTTGATGGCCGGGTATGAAAGCCGATGTTGCTAAATATGTAGGAGAATGTTTGACGTGTTCTAAGGTCAAAGCTGAGCATCAGAAACCATCAGGTCTACTTCAACAACCCAAAATCCCGGAATGGAAATGGGAAAACATTACCATCGATTTCATCACTAAATTGCCAAGGACTGCAAGTGGTTTTGATACTATTTGGGTAATAGTTGATCGTCTCACCAAATCATCACACTTCCTGCCAATAAGAGAAGATGACAAGATGGAGAAGTTAGCACGACTGTATTTGAAGGAAGTCGTCTCCAGACATGGAATACCAATCTCTATTATCTCTGATAAGGATGGCAGATTTATTTCAAGATTCTGGCAGACATTACAGCAAGCATTAGGAACTCGTCTAGACATGAGTACTGCCTATCATCCACAAACTGATGGGCAGAGCGAAAGGAATATACAAACGCTTGAAGACATGCTACGAGCATGTGTTATTGATTTCGGAAACAGTTGGGATCGACATCTACCGTTAGCAGAATTTTCCTACAACAACAGCTACCATTCAAGCATTGAGATGGCGCCGTTTGAAGCACTTTATGGTAGAAAGTGCAGGTCTCCGATTTGTTGGAGTGAAGTGGGGGATAGACAGATTACGAGTCCGGAGATTATACAAGAAACTACCGAGAAGATCATCCAAATTCAACAACGGTTGAAAACCGCCCAAAGTCGACAAAAGAGCTACGCGGACAGTAAAAGAAAAGATATAGAGTTTGAAATTGGAGAAATGGTCATGATTAAGGTTTCACCTTGGAAAGGTGTTGTTCGATTTGGTAAACGAGGGAAATTAAATCCAAGGTATATTGGACCATTCAAGATTATTGATCGTGTCGGACCAGTAGCTTACCGACTTGAGTTACCTCAACAACTCGCGACTGTACATAACACTTTTCATGTCTCAAATTTGAAGAAATGTTTTGCTAAAGAAGATCTCACTATTCCGTTGGACGAAATCCAAATCAATGAAAAACTTCAATTCATTGAAGAACCCGTCGAAATAATGGATCGTGAGGTTAAGAGACTTAAACAAAACAAGATACTGATTGTTAAGGTTCGATGGAATGCTCGTAGAGGACCCGAGTTCACCTGGGAGCATGAAGATCAGATGAAGAAGAAATACCCGCATTTATTTCCAGAAGATACGTCAACACC
The DNA here is from genome assembly GCF_046630445.1 of Rutidosis leptorrhynchoides. Taxonomy (NCBI): domain Eukaryota; kingdom Viridiplantae; phylum Streptophyta; class Magnoliopsida; order Asterales; family Asteraceae; genus Rutidosis; species Rutidosis leptorrhynchoides. Next base: position 653,720,895 of record NC_092335.1, read on the forward strand.
TCCAACTGCTTAAAATTTCGGGACGAAATTTATTTAACGGGTAGGTACTGTAGTGACCCGAACTTTTCCATGTTTATATATATATATATATATATATATATATATATATATATATATATATATATATATATATATATATATATATATATATATATATATATATATATATATATATTAAATGAAATTGTTATTTACATGATTAAGTGTTTCCAACATGTTAAGCAACTAAACTTGTTAAGACTTGATTAATTGAAATATGTTTCATATAGACAATTGACTGTAGCGACCCGACCAAATCGTCATTGACGGCGCCGACTACTTAGGTCCCGTTACGTGGTCGTAGTCCCTATATGAGACTCGTTTGACCAAAATTATGTCGCATTCTTTTGAAACGTATCATGCTTGCAAAGTTTAGTTTACAAAACCGTTCGACGACAAGTTTAAGTTTACAAGAGTATAAAGTATAAATGAAATAACTTGCGACATAATTAGTTTAAAATCGCGGTTGCTATAAATAGCATAAGTATGTAAACAATATGTTTGAATCCAAAGGTGCTATCACTAGCGTATGTATGTATGTATGCTTGACCCCAAGCAAGAAATCAGAGTGTATGCATGCATGCTTGACTCCAAGCAAGTATGAGTGTACGCGGAAGCATGTATCAAATAGCCAAGTATGAACCTGAGAAACATATAGAAAACTGTCAACGAAAAACGTTGGTGAAATCATAGGTGTTTTAGTAATCGTTGTATTTGAACCACAAGATTTAGTATAAGATGATTATCAAAATCATTTGCATTCCAAAGTTGTTGTTTGTATCCCGGGCACCCAATTATCAAACTTAACTGTTTTGCACCCTTTGCGTAGTGTTAGAACATACACTAGACCCGAAAATATATTTCATCCGCTAACGGTAGCGAACCGTCCGAATGAGGCTCGTCAAGCCCATGTGATCACATAATATAAGTTCACGTTTACACCCTGCAAGTGTAACTAATGATAATTGAATTGAGGCTTTTTGTTCAAACCCGTACGTAGAATGTTCGTTTTCGTACTTGTGTTCAATGTATAAAAGTATGATACGTATATGTTTCTCATCCCATAGTTTAAAGCATAAAAGTTGTTTGAAAGATGGGACTATGATCTCACCTCGAGTGCACGAGTATAAAAGTACTTCACAAAGTAAATGTGTGCATGATAGTTGCTTAGCCTTGACCTAAACAAATAAGTTGTATCAATTAACTAGTTACGACACAAGGTCGGGCGAAATGTGTTCAATTAGTCCTATGGCTCATTACGACTCGATTATGTAGCATGTGAATCAAATTGTCAAGTTTCATGCAAGATACAAGTACAGAAACAAGTTAGGAAGGTTGCATAATCATTTGGTTAAGTTTGACAAAAAGTCAAACTTTGGTCGGTCAAAGTCAACGAAAGTCAACACGTTCGGGTCGGGTCCCGAACTATTTTTCTGAGGTTTTTATTCATATATAAGCATGTTAGAACAAGTTACATGTGAAGTAGAGGTGCGTAGCATAGCAAACATTTTTCGAAATTTGACAAAGTAGGTCAGAACCCAAACACGGCTATTGCCGCGCCGCGGCCAGAGGTGTCGTGCCGCGACATTAGGCGTGGCCTGGTACCTGGTCAGTTTCAAAAGTTCAAAGCTTGATCCAAAATTTAATTTAGCACAAAACGCAAACCGTAAACACTTAGAATACGCATCTTATATCATTGGAAAGCTCTTTTGACAAGGAATACAATTAACTACCTTTCACAAGCAAAAACATCAATTACAATAACCGAAAACTCGTCAATTGATCAAGAAAGGTTTATTTTCAAAGTTTCAAGTTCGTAAAACGTATTTTATGATTCGGGAATCCAATTTACACATACGATATGCCGTTTCGAAGGTAATTAAGCATACAATGCATCTAAACACTTACTAACAACATTAACAAGCATTCAACGCATCAAAAGTTCATTTCAAAGTCTATCAAACCCTAACCAAAATTCACAAAAATCAATAATCATGTGTTTGAAGTTTTCTTAATCAACCTACACATCAAAACGAAGCTAGTGATACTAGTAACACAATTAAAACATGAACTTTAACAATCAAACAACATTAACTCATCCAAAATCAAGTATTAAGCACACCCATTTCAAATGTTCAAACTAGTTACTCAAAACAACGAATCGAGCAAACAAAATATATATTCATGTTACACACGAGCCATAGACACTAACTAACACCATTTCAAGTATATAAAACGAATTTAGAGAAATCTAGTATTTTAGAAACGTTACCCAAACGAGATGAAGTTGGTATCAAATTGTAGAGGATGAAGAGAGGATTCCAAATATGTAATTTGTTTTGTTGTAAGCCTCCTAGATCGAATTTAGATGATGAATGATTGAATTGGGTGTTTGTGTGTGTGTTCTTGCTAAAGAGAAAGAGAGAGAGATGGAGATGATTGAATGGTGGTGATTGGGGTGGACTAGTTGACCTAGTCAACTAGTTTGCCCCGTGTCAATTTTAGTCCCTCGAGTTTAGAAGCGGGTGCGGAATTTTACCGAACGGATATTTTGAAAACGCTCGAGTAAATGAGTGATGTTATAATTAAATAACGGAAATATTATGAACGTTACTCAACGAAAGTTACGAATTTTAAATAACGAAAGATATTATATATAAAAAAAAAGACAGTGTTAAAAATAAATTTAACGGAAAAACGCGGGATGTTACATTACCTACACCTTAAAAGAAATTTCGTCCCGAAATTTAGTTGAAAGTAGTAGTCGTTGTTCCTTCATCGAGATCGTGCGGTGCCCATTCTACGGATAAGTGAAAGTACTTCATCGGGCATTTCAACGAACTTTGACAGTCTGGGTTTTACGTTGTTTCAGAGTTTGGTTTCATGATTCAAAATTTCAACCGATCCTCCTAGGAAGCGGAGTTTGTCATCGATAGTAAGCTCATCGAAAAGGATAACAAGTTCTTGTTCCACAAGACACTTCTTTAAGTTTAATACATCGAATGTAGGATGAACGGAGACTCAATTGAGTCTGAAATCTAAACGGCTAACAACGGGTCCAAAACGCCCCAAGATTTCCAAAGGATCAAAATATCGCGGATTTAGCTTTCTACGTTTCCCGAAACGGATTACACCTTTTCAAGGTGTGACTTTTAACATTACGCGGTTTCCCACATGGAATTCGAAAGGTTTACGTCTAACATTGGCATATCTCCTTTGGCGACTATGGGCCGTCTCGAGCCTTTCTCGGATTGGAACGATTTTAACGGTTACTCCATGAATGAGTCCAGGTTCGGTGACTTGATTATCATTTACTTGGTTCTACAAAAGGAGAATGACGTTTCCGGTCATATAAGATTTCAAAAGGTGTGACGTTAAGACTTGAATGATAACCATCGTTGTAAGAGAATTTGGTTAAAGGCAAAAACTTTTCTCAAGTAAATTTGAAGTTGATAACGCAAACTCGTATTATGGTTTTCAAGGTTTGAATCATGTGTTTGCTTGGTCCGTCGGTTTGTGGATGATACGCGGTACTCATGTTTAAACGTGGTCCCGAAGCTTTTTGTAAGGCACTCTGAAATCTAGAAGTGAAATGAGAATCTCGATCCGAAACGAGGTACATTTCTTTAAGGTATATTTGAAAAAGTTTGTTAGGACTTGAAAACGTTTGTTGGAACAAGTTTCTGTTTCTCAAGAATTTCGCGTCGCGGAAGATTTATCGGTTTCTAAAAACGTTCGTTAGGACTATTCACCCTCGAGGCGAATACTAGTATAACGTGAGGAGTCTCTCCCTCCATTGAGAATTTGGAATAAAGATTTCCTTAAATGAAAGTGCGAGTGTAAAGCGAGAGAGGTTTCCCCCTCGATGTGAGCATACCAAGCATTTTGTAGTTCGTCGATAAAATTGTGCGAAAACGAGATAGTATACACATATAGCATATGGTTGAAGTCGAAGGAATTTTTCATTCATTCGGAAGCATAAGTATGGTTTGATAATAATCGACGATGTGTCCCGGGTATGGTTGTTATCAGTATTCTCGGAGTTGTCGGATGTTCAAACAAGAAAAATGAAGTCATGTACATGGCACATGGTGGTGATTAGGTTGATCGAGTCCAATCACCATCACGAGTCATTAGAACTTTGGTATGGCTTACCGTAATATAACCACGTTGATCGAGTGTCGTTATATTACGCTAACTCATACCTCCATTCCCACATCACTCCATAACATCAAGTTCGTGTAACTGTGAAGATCTAGAATGAACAAAGTGTAACGACGTCTCAAACGTGACTCGTATTAAATCGAAAGAATTTCTGCAACTCTAAAGAAGCATTTCCCGAGGGAAGTGTATAAATGTTTGTTCACGTCAAAGCGGTTTGAGTCAGACAATAATGTATTCAGGTATGAAAAGAGTAACGAGTCATGATAAAGAGTAGAACGCAACCGTAGTGATAAATGTTGATGACGATACTCACCTAGAGTAGTGATGGTAGTAACACCAAAAAGTAGATAGTAAGAAACACCAGTGGGAAACCGATAGTAAGTTGAAACGGTGGCAAATAACAATCCGGGAGACAGAGTTCCCGAACAAGTGTGACTAATGAAGTCGTCGTCATCCATACATGTATGAATTTTGAATTTACGTGTGTTACCAGAAAGTGGCAGAATACGGATTCGTATGATGAAAGCTTGGTACCATCAAGAAGTTTGCCTAAGAATGATTCAAGTATAATGCACAAGTAGTCAAGTAAGTGCTATCTATAGCAAATGTATGTCAGAATGCAATGGCTAACTATCCGGTTGTAGTCTAGATTCACTAATGCGTCCCAACGACTCTGTCAGACACACTAATGCACATCCTAGTTCCCTACAACCAACGCTCTGATACCATCTGTGGCGACCCGACCAAATCGTCATTGACAGCGCCGACTACTTAGGTCCCGTTACGTGGTCGTAGTCCCTATATGAGACTCGTTTGACCAAAATTATGTCGCAATCTTTTGAAACGTATCATGCTTGCAAAGTTTAGTTTACAAAACCGTTCGACGACAAGTTTAAGTTTACAAGAGTATAAAGTATAAATGAAATAACTTGCGACATAATTAGTTTAAAATCGCGGTTGCTATAAATAGCGTAAGTATGTAAACAATATGTTTGAATCCAAAGGTGCTATCACTAGCGTATGTATGTATGTATGCTTGACCCCAAGCAAGAAATCAGAGTGTATGCATGCATGCTTGACTCCAAGCAAGTATGAGTGTACGCGGAAGCATGTATCAAATAGCCAAGTATGAACCTGAGAAACATATAGAAAACTGTCAACGAAAAACGTTGGTGAAATCATAGGTGTTTTAGTAATCGTTGTATTTGAACCACAAGATTTAGTATAAGATGATTATCAAAATCATTTGCATTCCAAAGTTGTTGTTTGTATCCCGGGCACCCAATTATCAAACTTAACTGTTTTGCACCCTTTGCGTAGTGTTAGAACATACACTAGACCCGAAAATATATTTCATCCGCTAACGGTAGCGAACCGTCCGAATGAGGCTCGTCAAGCCCATGTGATCACATAATATAAGTTCACGTTTACACCCTGCAAGTGTAACTAATGATAATTGAATTGAGGCTTTTTGTTCAAACCCGTACGTAGAATGTTCGTTTTCGTACTTGTGTTCAATGTATAAAAGTATGATACGTATATGTTTCTCATCCCATAGTTTAAAGCATAAAAGTTGTTTGAAAGATGGGACTATGATCTCACCTCGAGTGCACGAGTATAAAAGTACTTCACAAAGTAAATGTGTGCATGATAGTTGCTTAGCCTTGACCTAAACAAATAAGTTGTATCAATTAACTAGTTACGACACAAGGTCGGGAGAAATGTGTTCAATTAGTCCTATGGCTCGTTACGACTCGATTATGTAGCATGTGAATCAAATTGTCAAGTTTCATGCAAGATACAAGTACAGAAACAAGTTAGGAAGGTTGCATAATCATTTGGTTAAGTTTGACAAAAAGTCAAATTTTGGTCGGTCAAAGTCAACGAAAGTCAACACGTTCGGGTCGGGTCCCGAACTATTTTTCTGAGGTTTTTATTCATATATAAGCATGTTAGAACAAGTTACATGTGAATCAGAGGTGCGTAGCATAGCAAACATTTTTCGAAATTTGACAAAGTAGGTCAGAACCCAAACACGGCTATTGCCGCGCCGCGGCCAGAGGTGTCGCGCCGCGACATTAGGCGTGGCCTGGTACCTGGTCAGTTTCAAAAGTTCAAAGCTTGATCCAAAATTCAATTTAGCACAAAACGCAAACCGTAAACACTTAGAATACGCATCTTATATCATTGGAAAGCTCTTTTGACAAGGAATACAATTAACTACCTTTCACAAGCAAAAACATCAATTACAATAACCGAAAACTCGTCAATTGATCAAGAAAGGTTTATTTTCAAAGTTTCAAGTTCGTAAAACATATTTTATGATTCGGGAATCCAATTTACACATACGATATGCCGTTTCGAAGGTAATTAAGCATACAATGCATCTAAACACTTACTAACAACATTAACAAGCATTCAACGCATCAAAAGTTCATTTCAAAGTCTATCAAACCCTAACCAAAATTCACAAAAATCAATAATCATGTGTTTGAAGTTTTCTTAATCAACCTACGCATCAAAACGAAGCTAGTGATACTAGTAACACAATTAAAACATGAACTTTAACAATCAAAAAACATTAACTCATCCAAAATCAAGTATTAAGCACACCCATTTCAAATGTTCAAACTAGTTACTCAAAACAACGAATCGAGCAAACAAAATATATATTCATGTTACACACGAGCCATAGACACTAACTAACACCATTTCAAGTATATAAAACAAATTTAGAGAAATCTAGTATTTTAGAAACGTTACCCAAACGAGATGAAGTTGGTATCAAATTGTAGAGGATGAAGAGAGGATTCCAAATATGTAATTTGTTTTGTTGTAAGCCTCCTAGATCGAATTTAGATGATGAATGATTGAATTGGGTGTTTGTGTGTGTGTTCTTGCTAGAGAGAAAGAGAGAGAGATGGAGATGATTGAATGGTGGTGATTGGGGTGGACTAGTTGACCTAGTCAACTAGTTTGCCCCGTGTCAATTTTAGTCCCTCGAGTTTAGAAGCGGGTGCGGAATTTTACCGAACGGATATTTTGAAAACGCTCGAGTAAATGAGTGATGTTATAATTAAATAACGGAAATATTATGAACGTTAGTCAACGAAAGTTACGAATTTTAAATAACGAAAGATATTATATATAAAAAAAAAGACAGTGCTAAAAATAAATTTAACGGAAAAACGCGGGATGTTACATTGACCACCCAAGTTGACCGGTGATTCACGAACGTTAAAACTTGTAAAAACTATATGATGACATATATATATGGATATATATATAGTTAACATGATACTATGATAAGTAAACATATCATTAAGTATATTAACAATGAACTACATATGTAAAAACAAGACTACTAACTTAATGATTTTTAAATGAGACATATATGTAACGATTATCGTTGTAAAGACATTTAATGTATATATATCATATTAAGAGATATTCATACATGATAATATCATGATAATATAATAATTTAAAATCTCATTTGATATTATAAACATTGGGTTAACAACATTTAACAAGATCGTTAACTTAAAGGTTTCAAAACAACACTTACATGTAACGACTAACGATGACTTAACGACTCAGTTAAAATGTATATACATGTAGTGTTTTAATATGTATTTATACACTTTTTAAAGACTTCAATACACTTATCAAAATACTTCTACTTAACAAAAATGCTTACAATTACATCCTCATTCAGTTTCATCAACAATTCTACTCGTATGCACCCGTATTCGTACTCGTACAATACACAACTTTTAGATGTATGTACTATTGGTATATACACTCCAATGATCAGCTCTTAGCAGCCCATGTGAGTCACCTAACATATGTGGAAACCATAATTTGGCAACTAGCATGAAATATCTCATAAAATTACAAAAATATGAGTAATCATTCATGACTTATTTACAACAAAACAAAATTACATATCCTTTATATATAATCCATACACCAACGACCAAAAACACCTACAAACACTTTCATTCTTAAATTTTCTTCATCTAATTGATCTCTCTCAAGTTCTATCTTCAAGTTCTAAGTGTTCTTCATATATTCTACAAGTTCTAGTTACATAAAATCAAGAATACTTTCAAGTTTGCTAGCTCACTTCCAATCTTGTAAGGTGATCATCCAACCTCAAGAAATCTTTGTTTCTTACAGTAGGTTATCATTCTAATACAAGGTAATAATCATATTCAAACTTTGGTTCAATTTCTATAACTATAACAATCTTATTTCAAGTGATGATCTTACTTGAACTTGTTTTCGTGTCATGATTCTGCTTCAAGAACTTCGAGCCATCCAAGGATCCGTTGAAGCTAGATCCATTTTTCTCTTTTCCAGTAGGTTTATCCAAGGAACTTAAGGTAGTAATGATGTTCATAACATCATTCGATTCATACATATAAAGCTATCTTATTCGAAGGTTTAAACTTGTAATCACTAGAACATAGTTTAGTTAATTCTAAACTTGTTCGCAAACAAAAGTTAATCCTTCTAACTTGACTTTTAAAATCAACTAAACACATGTTCTATATCTATATGATATGCTAACTTAATGATTTAAAACCTGGAAACACGAAAAACACCGTAAAACCGAATTTACGCCGTCGTAGTAACACCGCGGGCTGTTTTGGGTTAGTTAATTAAAAACTATGATAAACTTTGATTTAAAAGTTGTTATTCTGAGAAAATGATTTTTATTACGAACATGAAACTATATCCAAAAATTATGGTTAAACTCAAAGTGGAAGTATGTTTTCTAAAATGGTCATCTAAACGTCGTTCTTTCGACTGAAATGACTACCTTTACAAAAACGACTTGTAACTTATTTTTCCGACTATAAACCTATACTTTTTCTATTTAGATTCATAAAATAGAGTTCAATATGAAACCATAGCAATTTGATTCACTCAAAACGGATTTAAAATGAAGAAGTTATGGGTAAAACAAGATTGGATAATTTTTTCTCATTTTAGCTACGTGAAAATTGGTAACAAATCTATTCCAACCATAACTTAATCAACTTGTATTGTATATTATGTAATCTTGAGATACCATAGACACGTATACAATGTTTCGACCTATCATGTCGACACATCTATATATATTTCGGAACAACCATAGACACTCTATATGTGAATGTTGGAGTTAGCTATACAGGGTTGAGGTTGATTCCAAAATATATATAGTTTGAGTTGTGATCAATACTGAGATACGTATACACCGGGTCGTGGATTGATTCAAGATAATATTTATCGATTTATTTCTGTACATCTAACTGTGGACAACTAGTTGTAGGTTACTAACGAGGACAGCTGACTTAATAAACTTAAAACATCAAAATATATTAAAAGTGTTGTAAATATATTTTGAACATACTTTGATATATATGTATATATTGTTATAGGTTCGTGAATCAACCAGTGGCCAAGTCTTACTTCCCGACGAAGTAAAAATCTGTGAAAGTGAGTTATAGTCCCACTTTTAAAATCTAATATTTTTGGGATGAGAATACATGCAGGTTTTATAAATGATTTACAAAATAGACACAAGTACGTGAAACTACATTCTATGGTTGAATTATCGAAATCGAATATGCCCCTTTTTATTAAGTCTGGTAATCTAAGAATTAGGGAACAGACACCCTAATTGACGCGAATCCTAAAGATAGATCTATTGGACCTAACAAACCCCATCCAAAGTACCGGATGCTTTAGTACTTTGAAATTTATATCATATCCGAAGGGTGTCCCGGAATGATGGGGATATTCTTATATATGCATCTTGTTAATGTCGGTTACCAGGTGTTCACCATATGAATGATTTTTATCTCTATGTATGGGATGTGTATTGAAATATGAAATCTTGTGGTCTATTATTATGATTTGATATATATAGGTTAAACCTATAACTCACCAACATTTTTGTTGACGTTTTAAGCATGTTTATTCTCAGGTGATTATTAAGAGCTTCCGCTGTCGCATACTTAAATAAGGACGAGATTTGGAGTCCATGCTTGTATGATATTGTGTAAAAACTGCATTCAAGAAACTTATTTTGTTGTAACATATTTGTATTGTAAACCATTATGTAATGGTCGTGTGTAAACAGGATATTTTAGATTATCATTATTTGATAATCTACGTAAAGCTTTTTAAACCTTTATTGATGAAATAAAGGTTATGGGTTGTTTTAAAATGAATGCAGTCTTTGAAAAACGTCTCATATAGAGGTCAAAACCTCGCAATGAATCAATTAATATGGAACGTTTTTAATCAATAAGAACGGGACATTTCACCTTTGACCACTGTTGTTTAAGTATACACCAATTTCAATGCCATAAGTCAAGGCAGTGATGTAGAGTGGCTGATCAAGAGGATGATGCAGCAACCTAACTTGGCGTATCCTTTCATTAATAGCAGCTTGTCTTTGCTCAAGCAATTCTTGTACAGTGATCTCCAGCCTGTAAGCATCTCTTTCATCTGGATTCATTTTAAATAAGTCTGGCTCACCATGGGTAACTGAATCATCTTCCCAACTTCTGTATTTACCATGACGTTTTGGGGAAGATGGAGGATACATGATTGATTCACCTATGCCAGATGAACTCACTGGAAACTGATTGACACGATTATTCTTTGTTCTGTTAAAATAAGTGAGGGTCTGAGGAGAGATAGGTGATTGAAAAAATAAGTGATCTCCACTACCCCAGACTGTAAAGTCAGCAGGATTAACCGTATCATCATCTTGATTAGCACCTAACTCAACCACCTTGGCTGGGTCTTCAACACTTGTAACACCCAGCATCACACTTCTGGCTGGGTCTTCATTCACAGCACTCCTTGCTGTGTCTTCAGTACTAGCTGACTGATTAGTATTAGCTAGTACAACCACCTCAGTATCTTCATCAGCTGCCTCAAATAAGGGTCCTTTCCTTAGGGGCTGATTGTCCCTAGGAGAAGATTTCACCCTTTGTTTATCTATGGGCAAGGGTTCAGCTGATGGTTCTTGTGTTGATACTGGCTTAAGTGGAGGTGGGTAGGGAATGATAGCAAGATGCTCCCCCTGAATATCATCATCATCAAGATTGATTGTTTCTGCTGGCTTATGTTGTGTAGCTGGCTGTGCAGAAGATGTTGGGCGAGAAGATGAGCTGGTTTCTAACATAGCATCTAACCACTTCATAAAAATGTCAGCTCTAACTCCCCCCCCTGACTCAGTAGATGCAAGATAATCTTTTATTTCTTCAGGAGTCATCCGTTTGATCCTGTCTGCTCGCTCAGCATACAGCTTTGCCTTCTTTTTGTCGTATTTGACCATGAATTTAGCATTTCTTTTTCGTGCATCCCTTTTGAATTTATCAATACCAATCAGGTCATCATCAATGTTCCTCTTTTTTGGGGTCAGCCATCTCCTATGCTCAATTCTGTGGCGTTTAAGAGCAACATAGGCATCCCATTTGACATTGAAGGCATCATTTAATTCTTGCTGTCTCTTCTGATGTCTCTCCAGTTTTCTTTTCATTCTTCTTTCAATAGTTTGAGAGACAACAAAAGCTTCAGAAACAGCCAATGCAAAAACATCACTGGGCTTACTACCAGAACCAATATCATCCACTGATGTGGCAGACACACTGGGTTGAGATTCACCAGCTGCCTGTACACCAGCTTCAGTATGAGCGTTGCTAGGCTTAGTGCCAGAGTCTTGACCAGTAGTACCATCACCACCATCACCATCACCATCACCATCCCTCCTTGGTTGTTTAGGAGCTTTTTCATGCTCATGCTTCCCCTCTGATTGTTTTCTCTTTTTGAGTTTCTTTTTAGATTTCTTCTCCCCCTTTTTGTCATCAGCAGGGGCAGAAAGGTGAACAGGGAAGACCTGTGCATCAAAGTCACTATCTGAATCTGGAACAGAGAATGCAAAATTGTTCCAGTCAGTAACTTCAGGAGTAAGATGGGCACCAGGATCCACGCCAAATTATCGAAAAAGGAGGTTGGAAGACCTAACTTCATTCCTTGCAACACCCATAGCCATCTATTCAATAATGGCCCTAACATCACCCTGTAGGGCAGCCAGTCGTTGCATATTTTCTACCATATGAACATAGGCAGAAGCAGGAATCATGTTAGCCATTTACTGTTCTTGCGAATCCAATCTCTCATGCAGCACCGTATTTTCTTCATTAAGAAAAAGAATTCTGCGATTAGCAGCGTCCAAATCAGCTTGAAGACGGGCAATATCCTCAGTATACTCATTGTGAGAGATGATTCATTTCTTTAAGTCCTCCTCCTCTTCATGTTGTTTGACAATGGCAGCCACGACAAGATCTGCAAAGGCACATACTTGTTTGAGCTGGGCTTCAATATTGGAAGTGGTAACTTGCCCAGCGTTACGTATGGCTTCAGTCACACTATCAACAATAGCAGTACGAATGGTGGATTGTAGATCAGGTGTAACCTCTGCGAGTGTCTTATAGACAGCCAGGGTGGAGATGTCAGCCACCTCATCAGCATTAAATTTAACATAGCTGGTTGAGGGGTGGTCAGTAGCAGCTAACACAGAACTACCTCTGTGGGGTGGTGGAGATGGAAGGTCAGAATCTGACTCGTCACCATGATCACCATCATTTTTACCTTCACCCGAAGGTTTAGAACCACTGGTATTCTTGTCAGCATCATTAACAGCATCATCAGTGAGATCCACTGGTTTGTCTTTAGTGCCAGTCACATTATCATGAGTGACTGGTTCATCCTTACCAGTACCTTTATCAGCATCACCATCAGAAGAAGAAGATGATGAGGAAGAAGCTGATGAATCAGAAGGTACCGGCAAATCAGGAATATTCTGCGTAACATATTTACCAGTAGTGGGATCTCTGATGAACTTGAGAGGCCTCCATGTACCAGGCCATGGAGAAGCAGCTGGAGCCATGCCAAAATAATGATAATATGGCTGCTCGTTGATCTATTTTAAAGTAGTCAGCCTCTCATAAACTTCTTCTCTAGCTGGTCGATCAAGCTGAGACAATAGTTCAGTCAGTTCCTCGTGAGGTAATTTGCTAGCTGAGACTATGACAGTTTAAGGATCAATAGTTAGCTGATCCACCAGCAGAGCAACTCTGGGAGTGATAGACGCTCCTCGATAGATGAAGGTAGGTACAACTTCATCAGGATCTGGCACCTGGCACACATATGGTTTCTTCTCAGAAGAAACAGTAGCCTAAGAAGAGTCAGTAGTGGTAGATGCAGAGGTACCAGCATCCATAACGAGTTTCGTAGAACCAGTAGCAGCAGTAGGTAACTGTGCAGTAGGTGAAGGAGCAGCATCTGCAGTACCTTTAAAGAAATTATCCGGTGTGGAATCAGACACCTGTAGATTACCAGTGGAATCCACAGTAATAAATTTTCTTGATTGAAGATCAGAAACGTCCGGAATAACACTAGTAGCATCAGTGTCCACCTTTGGCTCTTTGAAAACATAGCCAACATCCTGGAGAAACGAAGGCCAGGAAACAACACCAGCATGCAAGCGACCACTAGTAACCACTTCAGTAGTAACAACAGTTGAAGTAACAGTGGTAGTGGCAACATTATCAAAATCAAGAACCTCCTGAACAATATTACCCTGTGCACCAGAGTCTGATGGAAAAGTATCACTTCTACCAGCATCCATGATAACATCAGATGGAAAAGTAGCACAAGTACTAGTATCCAAAATAACATTCTGTGCATCGGTAGCAGCAGCAGATGCAATGTCACCCGTTGGTTCAGTGACAGGTTCATCAAGTAGAACATCCTTGACAATATTGTTAATTACCTTTTTAAGAACATGAGGATTCACTATGATTTCATCTTCCACTTCAGGTGCAGTAGTGGAAGCAGCAATGTGAATGAAATGTCCCGTTCTTATTGATTAAAAACGTTCCATATTAATTGATTTCGTTGCGAGGTTTTGACCTCTATATGAGACGTTTTTCAAAGACTGCATTCATTTTTAAAACAAACCATAACCTTTATTTCATAAATAAAGGTTTAAAAAGCTTTACGTAGATTATCAAATAATGATAATCTAAAATATCCTGTTTACACACGACCATTACATAATGGTTTACAATACAAATATGTTACATCGAAATCAGTTTCTTGAATGCAGTTTTTACACAATATCATACAAACATGGACTCCAAATCTTGTCCTTATTTTAGTATGCAACAGCGGAAGCTCTTAATATTCACCTGAGAATAAACATGCTTTAAACGTCAACAAAAATGTTGGTGAGTTATAGGTTTAACCTATATATATCAAATCGTAACAATAGACCACAAGATTTCATATTTCAATACACATCCCATACATAGAGATAAAAATCATTCATATGGTGAACACCTGGTAACCGACAATAACAAGATGCATATATAAGAATATCCCCATCATTCCGGGACACCCTTCGGATATGATATAAATTTCGAAGTACTAAAGCATCCGGTACTTTGGATGGGGTTTGTTAGGCCCAATAGATCTATCTTTAGGATTCGCGTCAATTAGGGTGTCTGTTCCCTAATTCTTAGATTACCAGACTTAATAAAAAGGGGCATATTCGATTTTGATAATTCAACCATAGAATGTAATTTCACGTACTTGTGTCTATTTTGTAAATCATTTATAAAACCTGCATGTATTCTCATCCCAAAAATATTAGATTTTAAAAGTGGGACTATAACTCACTTTCACAGATTTTTACTTCGTCGGGAAGTAAGACTTGGCCACTGTTGATTCACGAACCTATAACAATATATACATATATATTATAGTATGTTCAAAATATATTTACAACACTTTTAATATATTTTGATGTTTTAAGTTTATTAAGTCAGCTGTCCTCGTTAGTAACCTATAACTAGTTGTCCACAGTTAGATGTACAGAAATAAATCGATAAATATTATCTTGAATCAATCCACGACCCAGTGTATACGTATCTCAGTATTGATCACAACTCAAACTATATATATTTTGGAATCAACCTCTACCCTGTATAGCTAACTCCAACATTCACATATAGAGTGTCTATGGTTGTTCTGAAATATATATAGATGTGTCGACATGATAGGTCGAAACATTGTATACGTGTCTATGGTATCTCAAGATTACATAATATACAATACAAGTTGATTAAGTTATGGTTGGAATAGATTTGTTACCAATTTTCACGTAGCTAAAATGAGAAAAATTATCCAATCTTGTTTTACCCATAACTTCTTCATTTTAAATCCGTTTTGAGTGAATCAAATTGCTATGATTTCATATTGAACTCTATTTTATGAATCTAAACAGAAAAATTATAGGTTTATAGTCGGAAAAATAAGTTACAAGTCGTTTTTGTAAAGGTAGTCATTTCAGTCGAAAGAACGACGTCTAGATGACCATTTTAGAAAACATACTTCCACTTTGAGTTTAACCATAATTTTTGGATATAGTTTCATGTTCATAATAAAAATCATTTTCTCAGAATAACAACTTTTAAATCAAAGTTTATCATAGTTTTTAATTAACTAACCCAAAACAGCCCGCGGTGTTACTACGACGGCGTAAATCCGGTTTTACGGTGTTTTTTGTGTTTCCAGGTTTTAAATCATTAAGTTAGCATATCATATAGATATAGAACATGTGTTTAGTTGATTTTAAAAGTCAATTTAGAAGGATTAACTTTTGTTTGCGAACAAGTTTAGAATTAACTAAACTATGTTCTAGTGATTACAAGTTTAAACCTTCGAATAAGATAGCTTTATATGTATGAATCGAATGATGTTATGAACATCATTACTACCTTAATTTCCTTGGATAAACCTACTGGAAAAGAGAAAAATGGATCTAGCTTCAATGGATCCTTGGATGGCTCGAAGTTCTTGAAGCAGAATCATGACACGAAAACAAGTTCAAGTAAGATCATCACTTGAAATAAGATTGTTATAGTTATAGAAATTGAACCAAAGTTTGAATATGATTATTACCTTGTATTAGAATGATAACCTACTGTAAGAAACAAAGATTTCTTGAGGTTGGATGATCACCTTACAAGATTGGAAGTGAGCTAGCAAACTTGAAAGTATTCTTGATTTTATGAAACTAGAACTTTTGGAATTTATGAAGAACACTTAGAACTTGAAGATAGAACTTGAGAGAGATCAATTAGATGAAGAAAATTGAAGAATGAAAGTGTTTGTAGGTGTTTTTGGTCGTTGGTGTATGGATTAGATATAAAGGATATGTAATTTTGTTTTCATGTAAATAAGTCATGAATGATTACTCATATTTTTGTAATTTTATGAGATATTTCATGCTAGTTGCCAAATGATGGTTCCCACATGTGTTAGGTGACTCACATGGGCTGCTAAGAGCTGATCATTGGAGTGTATATACCAATAGTACATACATCTAAAAGCTGTGTATTGTACGAGTACGAATACGGGTGCATACGAGTAGAATTGTTGATGAAACTGAACGAGGATGTAATTGTAAGCATTTTTGTTAAGTAGAAGTATTTTGATAAGTGTATTGAAGTCTTTCAAAAGTGTATAAATACATATTAAAACACTACATGTATATACATTTTAACTGAGTCGTTAAGTCATCGTTAGTCGTTACATGTAAGTGTTGTTTTGAAACCTTTAGGTTAACGATCTTGTTAAATGTTGTTAACTCAATGTTTATAATATCAAATGAGATTTTAAATTATTATATTATCATGATATTATCATGTATGAATATCTCTTAATATGATATATATACATTAAATGTCTTTACAACGATAATCGTTACATATATGTCTCGTTTAAAAATCATTAAGTTAGTAGTCTTGTTTTTACATATGTAGTTCATTGTTAATATACTTTATGATATGTTTTCTTATCATAGTATCATGTTAACTATATATATATATCCATATATATGTCATCATATAGTTTTTACAAGTTTTAACGTTCGTGAATCACCGATCAACTTGGGTGGTCAATTGTCTATATGAAACATATTTCAATTAATCAAGTCTTAACAAGTTTGATTGCTTAACATGTTGGAAACATTTAATCATGTAAATATCAATCTCAATTAATATATATAAACATGGAAAAGTTCGGGTCACTACAGTACCTACCCGTTAAATAAATTTCGTCCCGAAATTTTAAGCTGTTGAAGGTGTTGACGAATCTTCTGGAAATAGATGCGGGTATTTCTTCTTCATCTAATCTTCACGCTCCCAGGTGAACTCGGGTCCTCTACGAGCATTCCATCGAACCTTAATAATTGGTATCTTGTTTTGCTTAAGTCTTTTAACCTCACGATCCATTATTTCGACGGGTTCTTCGATGAATTGAAGTTTTTCGTTGATTTGGATTTCATCTAATGGAATAGTGAGATCTTCTTTAGCAAAACATTTCTTTAAATTCGAGACGTGGAAAGTGTTATGTACAGCCGCGAGTTGTTGAGGTAACTCTAGTCGGTAAGCTACTGGTCCGACACGATCAATAATCTTGAATGGTCCAATATACCTTGGATTTAATTTCCCTCGTTTACCAAATCGAACAACGCCTTTCCAAGGTGCAACTTTAAGCATGACCATCTCTCCAATTTCAAATTCTATATCTTTTCTTTTAATGTCAGCGTAGCTCTTTTGTCGACTTTGGGCGGTTTTCAACCGTTGTTGAATTTGGATGATCTTCTCGGTAGTTTCTTGTATAATCTCCGGACCCGTAATCTATCTATCCCCCACTTCACTCCAACAAATTGGAGACCTGCACTTTCTACCATAAAGTGCTTCAAACGGCGCCATCTCAATGCTTGAATGGTAGCTGTTGTTGTAGGAAAATTCTGCTAACGGTAGATGTCGATCCCAACTGTTTCCGAAATCAATAACACATGCTCGTAGCATGTCTTCAAGCGTTTGTATCGTCCTTTCGCTCTGCCCATCAGTTTGTGGATGATAGGCAGTACTCATGTCTAGACGAGTTCCTAATGCTTGCTGTAATGTCTGCCAGAATCTTGAAATAAATCTGCCATCCCTATCAGAGATAATAGAGATTGGTATTCCATGTCTGGAGACGACTTCCTTCAAATACAGTCGTGCTAACTTCTCCATCTTGTCATCTTCTCTTATTGGTAGGAAGTGTGCTGATTTGGTGAGACGATCAACTATTACCCAAATAGTATCAAAACCACTTGCAGTCCTTGGCAATTTAGTGATGAAATCCATGGTAATGTTTTCCCATTTCCATTCCGGGATTTCGGGTTGTTGAAGTAGACCTGATGGTTTCTGATGCTCAGCTTTGACCTTAGAACACGTCAAACATTCTCCTACGTATTTAGCAACATCGGCTTTCATACCCGGCCACCAAAAATGTTTCTTGAGATCCTTGTACATCTTCCCCGTTCCAGGATGTATTGAGTATCTGGTTTTATGAACTTCTCTAAGTACCATTTCTCTCATATCTCCAAATTTTGGTACCCAAATCCTTTCAGCCCTATACCGGGTTCCGTCTTCCCGAATATTAAGATGCTTCTCCGATCCTTTGGGTATTTCATCCTTTAAATTTCCCTCTTTTAAAACTCCTTGTTGCGCCTCCTTTATTTGAGTAGTAATGTTATTATGAATCATTATATTCATAGATTTTACTCGAATGGGTTCTCTGTCCTTCCTTCTCAAGGCATCGGCTACCACATTTGCCTTCCCCGGGTGGTAACGAATCTCAAAGTCGTAATCATTCAATAATTCAATCCACCTACGCTGCCTCATATTCAGTTGTTTCTGATTAAATATGTGTTGAAGACTTTTGTGGTCGGTATATATAATACTTTTGACCCCATATAAGTAGTGCCTCCAAGTCTTTAATGCAAAAACAACCGCGCCTAATTCCAAATCATGCGTCGTATAATTTTGTTCGTGAATCTTCAATTGTCTAGACGCATAAGCAATCACCTTCGTTCGTTGCATTAATACACAACCGAGACCTTGCTTTGATGCATCACAATAAATCACAAAATCATCATTCCCTTCAGGCAATGACAATATAGGTGCCGTAGTTAGCTTTTTCTTCAATAACTGAAACGCTTTCTCTTGTTCATCATTCCATTCAAATTTCTTCCCTTTATGCGTTAATGCAGTCAAGGGTTTTGCTATTCTGGAAAAGTCTTGGATGAACCTTCTGTAGTAACCAGCTAGTCCTAAAAACTGGCGTATGTGTTTCGGAGTTTTCGGGGTTTCCCACTTTTCAACAGTTTCTATCTTTGCCGGATCCACCTTAATACCTTCTTTGTTCACTATGTGACCGAGGAATTGAACTTCTTCCAACCAAAATGCACACTTTGAAAACTTAGCGTACAATTCTTCCTTCCTCAATACTTCTAACACCTTTCTCAAATGTTCACCGTGTTCTTGGTCATTCTTTGAGTAAATAAGTATGTCATCAATGAAAACAATGACAAACTTGTCAAGGTATGGTCCACACACTCGGTTCATAAGGTCCATGAACACAGCTGGTGCATTAGTTAAACCAAACGGCATGACCATAAACTCGTAATGACCGTAACGTGTTCTGAAAGCAGTCTTTGGAATATCATCTTCTTTCACCCGCATTTGATGATACCCGGAACGTAAGTCAATCTTTGAATAAATAGACGAGCCTTGTAGTTGATCAAATAAGTCGTCGATTCTCGGTAGTGGGTAGCGGTTCTTGATGGTAAGTTTGTTCAACTCTCGGTAGTCGATACACAACCTGAATGTACCATCTTTCTTCTTGACAAACAAAACAGGAGCTCCCCACGGTGATGTGCTTGGTCAAATGAAACCACGCTCTAAAAGTTCTGGTAATTGGCTTTGCAGTTCTTTCATCTCGCTGGGTGTGAGTCTGTAAGGAGCACGAGCTATTGGTGCAGCTCCTGGTACAAGATCTATTTGAAATTCAACGGATCGATGTGGGGGTAATCCCGGTAATTCTTTCGGAAATACATCGGGAAATTCTTTTGCAATGGGAACATCATTGATGCTCTTTTCTTCAGTTTGTACTTTCTCGACGTGTGCTAGAACAGCATAGCAACCTTTTCTTATTAGTTTTTGTGCCTTCAAATTACTAATAAGATGTAGCTTCGTGTTGCCCTTTTCTCCGTACACCATTAAGGGTTTTCCTTTTTCTCGTATAATGCGAATTGCATTTTTGTAACAAACGATCTCCGCTTTCACTTCTTTCAACCAGTCCATACCGATTATCACATCAAAACTCCCTAACTCTACTGGTATCAAATCAATCTTAAATGTTTCGCTAACCAGTTTAATTTCTCGATTCCGACATATATTATCTGCTGAAATTAATTTACCATTTGCTAATTCGAGTAAAAATTTACTATCCAAAGGCGTCAATGGACAACTTAATTTAGCACAAAAATCTCTACTCATATAGCTTCTATCCGCACCCGAATCAAATAAAACGTAAGCAGATTTATTGTCAATAAGAAACGTACCCGTAACAAGCTCCGGGTCTTCCTGTGCCTCTATCGCATTAATATTGAAAACTCTTCCACGGCCTTGTCCATTCGTGTTCTCCTGGTTCGGGCAATTTCTAATAATGTGGCCTGGTTTTCCACATTTATAACAAACTACATTGGCATAACTTGCTCCGACACTACTTGCTCCGCCATTACTCGTTCCGACACCATTTGTTCCTTTCGTTCTATTAGCCCCTGGTCCGTAGACCTCACACTTCGCCGCGCTATGACCATTTCTTTTACACTTGTTGCAAAATTTGGTGCAGAACCCCGAGTGATTCTTTTCACACCTTTGGCATAGCTGCTTCTGATTGTTGTTGTTATTGCGGTTATTATTGTTGTTGGGATGATTGTTGTAGTTGCTGTTGTTGTTGTTGTTGTTGGGCCGTTTGTTGTAGTTGCGATTGATGTTGCGATTGTTGGGATAATTGTTGCGATTATTGTTGTAATTACTGTTGTTGTTGTATTGGTGATTCTTATCACCGTTTTCCTCCCACTTTCTTTTGACTTGCTTCACATTGGCCTCTTCAGCAGTCTGTTCTTTAATTCTTTCTTCAATCTGGTTCACTAGTTTGTGAGCCATTCTACATGCCTGTTGTATGGAGGCGGGCTCGTGTGAACTTATATCTTCTTGGATTCTTTCCGGTAATCCTTTCACAAACGCGTCGATCTTCTCTTCCTCATCTTCGAATGCTCCCGGACACAATAGGCACAATTCTATGAATCGTCTTTCGTACGTGGTAATATCAAATCCTTGGGTTCGTAACCCTCTAAGTTCTGTCTTGAGCTTATTGACCTCGGTTCTGGGACGGTACTTCTCGTTCATCAAGTGCTTGAATGCTGACCACGGTAGTGCGTACGCATCATCTTGTCCCACTTGCTCTAGATAGGTATTCCACCATGTTAACGCAGAACCTGTGAAGGTATGCGTAGCGTACTTCACTTTGTCCTCTTCAGTACACTTACTTATGGCAAACACCGATTCAACCTTCTCGGTCCACCGTTTCAATCCGATCGGTCCTTCGGTTCCATCAAATTCCAAAGGTTTGCAGGCAGTGAATTCTTTGTAGGTGCATCCTACACGATTTCCTGTACTGCTAGATCCAAGGTTATTATTGGTATGTAGCGCAGCCTGTACTGCGGCTATGTTTGAAGCTAGAAAAGTACGGAATTCCTCTTCATTCATATTCACGGTGTGTCGAGTAGTCGGTGCCATTTTCTTCAAAATAGTTAAATGGAACAAGTTAATCATACAGAATATTAAGAGTAGTTAATAGTATTTCGTAGCATAATATGAACTCATTTATAAAAGATTTTTCTTCATATTAGCGTTTTATAAGTTTAAATTCGGGTAATACCTACCCGTTAAGTTCATACTTAGTAGCTAATATACAATTCAACTACTACAATTCTATATGAAAAACTGATTGTAATAATATTTCGCGTTCAAACTTTTATACAATATTTTACAAACTTACAATACCGCTTATTTTACATAAAGCATGAAATATAGCACACAATAACTTTGATACAAGATAGTTGTGAAGACAATTCTAGCTAGTACACAAGTCGTTCGGCAAAGGCAATAAAGACACGTAATTCATACGTCCATAAACAAGTCATGCATTCTGGTTTTACTAGGACTACTTCCCATCCTTGGTCTTGTGCAACATAACCGTTATGGCCGTTGATAAGACAGCGTGTTGTAACGTCATCAAAGGGACGAGGGTTACGTAATGTCCAACAGTCCCGTAATAATCTAAAAACCTCATTTCTTACCCCAATTACTGACTCCGTCACTTGTGGAAACGTTTTGTTTAATAGTTGTAGCCCGATGTTCTTGTTCTCACTTTGGTGAGAAGCGAACATTACTAATCCGTAAGCATAACATGCTTCTTTATGTTGCATGTTAGCCGCTTTTTCTAAATCACGAAGTCCAATATTCGGATATATTGAGTCAAAATAATTTCTTAACCCGTTGCGTAAAATAGCATTTGGGTTCCCCGCAATATATGCGTCAAAGTAAACACATCGTAACTTATGGGTTTCCCAATGTGATATCCCCCATCTTTCAAACGAAAGTCTCTTATAAACCAAGACATTCTTGGAACGTTCTTCGAATGTCTTACAAACTGATCTCGCCTTAAATAGTTGTGCCGAAGAATTCTGGCCGACTCTAGACAAGATTTCATCAATCATGTCTCCGGGTAGGTCTCTTAAAATATTGGGTTGTCTATCCATTTTGTGTTTTTAAACTGTAATGCAAATTTTCTGGTTCTCTAAGACCAACGCTCGGATACCAACTGAAATGTCCCGTTCTTATTGATTAAAAACGTTCCATATTAATTGATTTCTTTGCGAGGTTTTGACCTCTATATGAGACGTTTTTCAAAGACTGCATTCATTTTTAAAACAAACCATAACCTTTATTTCATAAATAAAGGTTTAAAAAGCTTTACGTAGATTATCAAATAATGATAATCTAAAATATCCTGTTTACACACGACCATTACATAATGGTTTACAATACAAATATGTTACATCGAAATCAGTTTCTTGAATGCAGTTTTTACACAATATCATACAAACATGGACTCCAAATCTTGTCCTTATTTTAGTATGCAACAGCGGAAGCTCTTAATATTCACCTGAGAATAAACATGCTTTAAACTTCAACAAAAATGTTGGTGAGTTATAGGTTTAACCTATATATATCAAATCGTAACAATAGACCACAAGATTTCATATTTCAATACACATCCCATACATAGAGATAAAAATCATTCATATGGTGAACACCTGGTAACCGACAATAACAAGATGCATATATAAGAATATCCCCATCATTCCGGGACACCCTTCGGATATGATATAAATTTCGAAGTACTAAAGCATCCGGTACTTTGGATGGGGTTTGTTAGGCCCAATAGATCTATCTTTAGGATTCGCGTCAATTAGGGTGTCTGTTCCCTAATTCTTAGATTACCAGACTTAATAAAAAGGGGCATATTCGATTTTGATAATTCAACCATAGAATGTAATTTCACGTACTTGTGTCTATTTTGTAAATCATTTATAAAACCTGCATGTATTCTCATCCCAAAAATATTAGATTTTAAAAGTGGGACTATAACTCACTTTCACAGATTTTTACTTCGTCGGGAAGTAAGACTTGGCCACTGTTGATTCACGAACCTATAACAATATATACATATATATTAAAGTATGTTCAAAATATATTTACAACACTTTTAATATATTTTGATGTTTTAAGTTTATTAAGTCAGCTGTCCTCGTTAGTAACCTATAACTAGTTGTCCACAGTTAGATGTACAGAAATAAATCGATAAATATTATCTTGAATCAATCCACGACCCAGTGTATACGTATCTCAGTATTGATCACAACTCAAACTATATATATTTTGGAATCAACCTCTACCCTGTATAGCTAACTCCAACATTCACATATAGAGTGTCTATGGTTGTTCCGAAATATATATAGATGTGTCGACATGATAGGTCGAAACATTGTATACGTGTCTATGGTATCTCAAGATTACATAATATACAATACAAGTTGATTAAGTTATGGTTGGAATAGATTTGTTACCAATTTTCACGTAGCTAAAATGAGAAAAATTATCCAATCTTGTTTTACCCATAACTTCTTCATTTTAAATCCGTTTTGAGTGAATCAAATTGCTATGATTTCATATTGAACTCTATTTTATGAATCTAAACAGAAAAAGTATAGGTTTATAGTCGGAAAAATAAGTTACAAGTCATTTTTGTAAAGGTAGTCATTTTAGTCGAAAGAACGACGTCTAGATGACCATTTTAGAAAACATACTTCCACTTTGAGTTTAACCATAATTTTTGGATATAGTTTCATGTTCATAATAAAAATCATTTTCTCAGAATAACAACTTTTAAATCAAAGTTTATCATAGTTTTTAATTAACTAACCCAAAACAGCCCGCGGTGTTACTACGACGGCGTAAATCCGGTTTTACGGTGTTTTTTGTGTTTCCAGGTTTTAAATCATTAAGTTAGCATATCATATAGATATAGAACATGTGTTTAGTTGATTTTAAAAGTCAAGTTAGAAGGATTAACTTTTGTTTGCGAACAAGTTTAGAATTAACTAAACTATGTTCTAGTGATTACAAGTTTAAACCTTCGAATAAGATAGCTTTATATGTATGAATCGAATGATGTTATGAACATCATTACTACCTTAATTTCCTTGGATAAACCTACTGGAAAAGAGAAAAATGGATCTAGCTTCAATGGATCCTTGGATGGCTCGAAGTTCTTGAAGCAGAATCATGACACGAAAACAAGTTCAAGTAAGATCATCACTTGAAATAAGATTGTTATAGTTATAGAAATTGAACCAAAGTTTGAATATGATTATTACCTTGTATTAGAATGATAACCTACTGTAAGAAACAAAGATTTCTTGAGGTTGGATGATCACCTTACAAGATTGGAAGTGAGCTAGCAAACTTGAAAGTATTCTTGATTTTATGAAACTAGAACTTTTGGAATTTATGAAGAACACTTAGAACTTGAAGATAGAACTTGAGAGAGATCAATTAGATGAAGAAAATTGAAGAATGAAAGTGTTTGTAGGTGTTTTTGGTCGTTGGTGTATGGATTAGATATAAAGGATATGTAATTTTGTTTTCATGTAAATAAGTCATGAATGATTACTCATATTTTTGTAATTTTATGAGATATTTCATGCTAGTTGCCAAATGATGGTTCCCACATGTGTTAGGTGACTCACATGGGCTGCTAAGAGCTGATCATTGGAGTGTATATACCAATAGTACATACATCTAAAAGCTGTGTATTGTACGAGTACGAATACGGGTGCATACGAGTAGAATTGTTGATGAAACTGAACGAGGATGTAATTGTAAGCATTTTTGTTAAGTAGAAGTATTTTGATAAGTGTATTGAAGTCTTTCAAAAGTGTATAAATACATATTAAAACACTACATGTATATACATTTTAACTGAGTCGTTAAGTCATCGTTAGTCGTTACATGTAAGTGTTGTTTTGAAACCTTTAGGTTAACGATCTTGTTAAATGTTGTTAACTCAATGTTTATAATATCAAATGAGATTTTAAATTATTATATTATCATGATATTATCATGTATGAATATCTCTTAATATGATATATATACATTAAATGTCTTTACAACGATAATCGTTACATATATGTCTCGTTTAAAAATCATTAAGTTAGTAGTCTTGTTTTTACATATGTAGTTCATTGTTAATATACTTTATGATATGTTTTCTTATCATAGTATCATGTTAACTATATATATATATATCCATATATATGTCATCATATAGTTTTTACAAGTTTTAACGTTCGTGAATCACCGATCAACTTGGGTGGTCAATTGTCTATATGAAACATATTTCAATTAATCAAGTCTTAACAAGTTTGATTGCTTAACATGTTGGAAACATTTAATCATGTAAATATCAATCTCAATTAATATATATAAACATGGAAAAGTTCGGGTCACTACAGTGAAGACCCATCCTAATCCATCCGGACGAAGTCCATATCGATTACAAATGATTCACGATAGTTGATTACATCGCGAGGTAATTGACCTCTATATGATACATTTTACAAACATTGCATTCGTTTTTAAAAGACAAACTTTCGTTACATCGACAGTTGACAAGCATGTATAGCATTTCATAATATATCCAAATATAATTGACTTAATAATAATCTTGATGAACTCAAAGACTCGAATGCAACGTCTTTTGAAATATGTCATGAATGACTCCAAGTAATATCTCTAATATTCTTTCGTACCTGAGAATAAACATGCTTTCAAGTGTCAACCAAAAGGTTGGTGAGTTCATTAGTTTAACATAAATAATCATTTCATAAATTTTAATAGACCACAAGATTTCATATTTTCATTTCTCATAAACATACGTCCCATGCATAGAGACAAAAATATCATTCATATAGATTGAACACCTGGTAACCGACATTCACAATATGCATATAAGAATATCCCCATCATTCTGGGATCCTCCTTCGGACATGATATTAATTTCGAAGTACTAAAGCATCCGGTACTTTGGATGGGGCTTGTTGGGCCCGATAGATCTATCTTTAGAGTTCGCGTCGATTAGGGTGTCTGTTCCCTAATTCTTAGATTACCAGACTTAATAAAAAGTGCATATTCAATTTCAATAATTCAACCATAGAATGTAGTTTCACGTACTTGTGTCTATTTCATAAAACATTTATAAAAGCAGCGCATGTATTCTCAGTCCCAAAAATATATATTGCAAAGGCATTTAAAAAGGGAATAATGAAACTCACCTAATGTATTTTGTTGTAAAAATACATATGACGACATTGAACAAAAGTAGGGTTGGCCTCGGATTCACGAACCTATATGATTCGTATATATATTAAAACATATATATTCGTAATTGAGCAAATTTATATATTTTGTTATGATACTTATTTGATATATATATATAATTTAATTAATGTTATAATATTATATTAATTAGAACATAATATTATGTAATATTAGTATAACTTATAATAAATATATTTTTATAAAAATATATTTTGTTTGTAAAATTTTGATATTTGTAATAATACGAAGTTAAGGATCATGATAGTAATAATGATAATAATAATAATAATAATAGTAATAGTAATAATAATAATGTTGTTAGCTCTTAATAATAATAACAAATTAATAATTTTATTAAAAATGTTTATTTTGTTGATAGTACCAATTTTTAATAACATGATAGATTTTAAAAGTAATGATATTTTTAGTATTAGCGGTAACAATATTATTACTGATAATAATAATAATACTTATAAAAATATTCATTTTACTACTAATAATAATATTTGATAAAAGGTTTAATAATAACGATATTAATAATTCTATTAATAATAGAGATGATATTATTTATAATTCCACTCCTTTTATTAATAATGATAATCGTAAACATAATAATGATAATAATACAAAAATGATAATAATAATAATAATAATAATAATAATAATAATAATAATAATAATAATAATAATAATAATAATAATTATGATAAAGGTAATAATAATAGTACTACCTCAAGAGAATAGGCTTTTAAAAATAATTACACCATTGCCCAGGCTCGAACCCGCAACCTCCCGTTACACACAAACATCTTCAACCATTAAATTGTCTTATGTATTTCCTATCATAGTTAGGATCCAAATTTATTTAGCTAGTGTTTCTTTCTGTTTTTCTTATCTTTCTCCAAAACAAATCGTCCAACAACATTTTCTTCATCCTCCTCAAACTGCTAAGCCCAACAGAGAAATAAACTTCGGCCCATCTTAAATTGGGACACGGCCCAAAAATAAAAGTCCAGCAGAAAAATGATCCATGAAATAAATAAAAAGCATGGGTGAGTGTTCTGGGTTTTGTCTGACTCACGAATAAAAAGAAAATATGAAGCTCGATCCTCTATTAAATATCATCATCATATGTGTCGTTAACCTTCATACATCATGATTTATTATTTGTTTTAACTTGCAACAGAAAACATACAATCCCCTTTTTCATTTACGGCCCACAAGGAGTCATGGTACAATGAATACCATCAAAAAAAAAATCATCCAATAAGCAATTATGCTATTAGTCAATACCTTTCTCTTTTAATAATCACAAGTGGTTATATTGAGGTAAAAGATGTCGGCCATTGAATTCCTTCTTTGTCCCAAGAATCTATTTAAATGCTATGTATATTACACCTTTTCACCAAGTGGGCAAAACTTAAAAACATGTTCAACCATTCTCGTGTCATTACTTTGTTCTTTTGTGGATTTCGATGGGAACAGCATGTATGCTGCAGAAATAATTTAGAGATGGTGGTTGTGGTGTTTTTCCAAGACAACATTGATAGTAATGAGTGTTGGTTTCAATGTGAAGCATGTTGATTTGTTTTAGGTCGACAAGGAAAAGAAAGAGGAGAAAAAAGAGGTGAGGTAGTGGCGATTTGTTGGGATTTTGCTGAAACGAAAACAGAAGAGTCAGTTAGCTTGGAAATTAAAAAGGGTAATTATGGGTTGAAGTAGTCGATGGTTGTGGTGCTTGGATAATTATGGTGATCGAAAGCTTCATGAAGCAGTGACAACAATGGGTTCGATGGTACATGGTTTGTGGTTTCGACTAAGAGAAGAGAGAAGCGTGAGAAAGATAATGGAGGTCATGGTTGATGGTGGTTCAAAGTATCTCTTGTTTGAAAGTTGGTTTGAGTGGCGAATAATAACAAGAATAAACAGAAGGATAAAGTGCAGCAACATTAATAATCATGGTTTGTTTTTGAGGGTTTGATTTAATTGTGAGCGGAGCAGAGGAGACGAGTTGGGTTTCACTCAGTTCTATTTAATTCTCTCGCTAAATGCAGTTAAAATTAATAATTGATATTTTGTAATGGAAACTCCAATAATTTTCTCCACAAACTTGAAACAATCGATTGTTTTATGGAGATATTATGTGCGACAAGAATATGTAAACAGAATAAGAAATCGGAAGGAAGAGTTTAAAATGGATAGCGACCCTAAACTGCATTTGTTTGTATTCTGAACTTAAATTGACAAATAGTACAAATCAGATACTGGAAGCATAAATCACATACACTTTGATCGTGAGATGAAACTGTTTTAAATCCTTTTCTGTTTTATCTCTATATATATATATATATATATATATATATATATATATATATATATATATATATATATATATATATATATATATATATATAATATTAATAACTTATACCAATAATAATAATACTGATAATACTATTAATGATAATAAAAATACTAATAATAATAATGATAGGACTAATAATATTAATAATACTAATAACAAAATAATACTAATAATAATAATAATAATAATAAAAATAATTAATAAGTAAGAAAGTAATGATATTTTATAATAAAAATGATAATAAATAATCATAATACAATACTAATAATAATATTTATATTATTAACGATAAATATATTATCAATACTAATATAACAAATTATATTTATATATATCAAGTTTTATATTTGTATGTTACATTTATAATACTAATTTTGATATTAATATTGAAAATTATATTACTATAATAACTATTTTAACTTATAATTTTAATTTAGTATATTACTATTACATGTTATTATATATATTTACATATTTATTTAAACAGTTGTTCGTGAATCGACAGGAATGGTCGAAGGTTAAATAGATATATGAAATAGTTCAAAACTTTCGAGACTCAATATTACATATTTTGCTTATCGTGTCGGAAACATATAAAGATTAAGTTTAAATTTGGTCGGAATTTCCCGGGTCATCACAGTACCTACCCGTTAAATAAATTTCATCCCGAAATTTGAGTGAGGTCGTCATGGCTAACAATAAATATGTTTTCCTGACGAATATGAGCTGATAAATAGAGTTTTATCATTATTGAATAATACAGTTAAAATAATTCGATTATTCAGAGAGCACGAATGAAGCTATCACAAAAGAGTGAAATAAATAAATGAAGTTTCGTTTTAACTTTTGACTTTGCCTTGGTTGAATTCCGGAATTCAAGGGATTCACAGAAAATCTTTGAAATCTAAAAGATTTGATTCTTCGGCGAATAAGGAAAATAGAATCTCTTTAATTAAATGCGACCATCTGCCTCGATTGCTTTGTCCGATATTTCCTTTATAAATTTACCTTTTCCGTACCATTAGTTTTCACCACTTCTATACTCAATTCCCAAATTCAAAAGATTTATGAAAATGCTTAACCATGTTCTGATCCTTGTTCTTATTCTAACTATCGCAATGATCGTTCTTCTTTTCCAACTCCCACCTGAAGAATCTGTTTATTTCTATTATGCTCTAGGGATTATTGTATTTATAATCCTTCCGTGTCTTTATATTGCCATGCGTACTGATATCCACGGTTTGTGATTTCGGTGTTGTCTTTGGGCTTTATATTTTCTCTTATATTTTGGATCTCTTTGCCTCTTTATTGTCTTCTCGATCTCTAGTAAAGCGAGTAACGGTCCCGAATTCGTAAGTATGGAGTTTCAAATGAACTTAATGTTCTAAACAAGAAAGAACGTGATAGCACGATTTGATTTGCCAAAATACCCGAGTCACTGAGAATAGAACTATCAAGAACATTCTTTCTTGATATGTTCAGAAGTTAAGCAGAATGAAAGAGTTATGTAACATGGCACATGATGATGTTAGGGTCTGTGAATCATCACGTTCCATTAGAAACTCAGCATGACTTACTGTAATATAATCACGTTGATCAAGTGTCATTATATTATACTAACTCATGCGTCAATTCCCAACACTACTTCAAAAACATTCATAATTTAAACTCGAATTTTAAAGAATTTTTAGAAACTAAAGTAGTTTCCTTTATGATGTAATATAGATAGCAGGAAGAGATAAAAAATTTTGGACAAGAATATTTATGAAAATATCCTCAGAAATATCGAAGATATTTATGATGATATTTTGGAATTTCTAAGTTTGAAGGTTGATGAAGAAAATTTGTCCGCATGAATTTAGAGTCAGGAGTAAGGTATTCATTATTGATTGATGTAACACTGATAGCACGAAGAGATTAATGATTTCAGATAAGAACAGTTATGAAAATATCTTCAGAAATATGGAGGATATTTATAATGAAAAATACGATGATATCTTGGAATTTCTAATATCGATGGATGATGAAGAAGATTTATCCGTAAGGGTTTAGATTCGGAAGCAAGATATTCGCTAAAGATTTCATTAGAAACAGAATCATTTGGATTCTTTGAAGTCAAACTTATTCTTTGTGATTTGTCTACGGCTTCCTTCATTGTTTCGCATAATCCGCTTTTCGGTACTAAATTTTTTATCGAGTGTTTCCAATACTCCATTCTTTATCATCAAACTTTCGATAGTTAAGGTCGTGTACAGTTTGTGCTGCTGTATTCAGTTTTTTTTTCTTCAGAATTTGTGGTATTGATTTGTAGACTGGGTGCTTTTCAGAATTTCAGAATGAAAGACCATAATTCTAAAAGATAATGGTTATATGTATAATTATAACTGTTAATGTAGACATGCTGCGAGATTTCAAAATACTAATGGCTGATTCCCGGTAATTGGTATGGCAGTTCTCGTTAGAAGATGCAGATGAGTATATGATAGGGTTTCAATGAATAAATATAATGATTTATCAGAGAGATTTAAGCCAAGGAGCAACGAGGTTGCTGGTACATCTACTGATAATATGGTGGGATATAAAAGGTTCCCCGGTAACAAAAAAAGAGCACGCATATATATCAAGATTATAATAAGGCTAATCCGAATGAAAATTGAAGTTGACTTGCTGGAGCTGTGACAAAATTTGCTACTTTGAAAGGGATCGCAAAGTTATTTTAGGTAATAACAACGCCAAAGGAGCTAGCACAGATACGTGTTAAACGTTTACTCAGGTTCTGAGTGTTTTCAGGTGCATAACTATATGTATCAATCTTTCTTTCTGTAGATGAAATGTGGTTGGTTCATCCTCTCGATTGAGGTGTTTTCAAGAATCATGAAAGGTTTGAACGCAGATTGTAATCGTCGAGATACAAATGAGGTTTAAGATGAAATCAAGTAGCTAACTTGAAGAAATGTTTCGTTTCATATGTTATAATCAATATTTTAATTCATTTTAATTGTCCAATGTCATTAGTCCACAGTCGATAGTCCACAGTAACAGTCCAATAATTCATATATAGTTTAATATATAATATTCGAATTAATTAATACGTATCGTGACCCGTGTACATGTCTCAGACACGATCACAACTCAAACTATATATATTATTTGAAAATCAACCTCAACCCTGTATAGAGAACTCGATCATTACTGCATATAGAGTGTCTATGGTAATTCCAAATAATATATATAGATGTGTCGATATGATATGTCAAAACCTGGTATACGTGTCCCGATATTTAAAGTGCGTAAAATAAATAACAGAAAATAAATGACGATAAATAAAATTATGAGAATTTAAATTGTGATAATTAAATTTCGGTAAATAAAAATGTAACCAGTTAGCTAGGAACAGTTAGCGTGGATTCTTAACAATATTTTAATTAGTTAATTCGTTTGTTTCTAACCAATTTTATTTTGTTCACTGTTTTCTTCATTATGCCACTTGTTGGATTCTGAGAAGTCAAAATCCAAATATGAAATTGAATGAAAATGGTTATTCTGTGATGAACGGATTCGTATAGCTGTGGTTGCAAGTAGGATAGTAAATGACTGTTGAATCAGATTCGAAGAATGTACAGTGTAACTTATTAATGCGAAATCTAAATATTCCTCGGGTATTACCTACCCGTTAAAATATTTTCACCATTAATAGCTTGTACAATAAAAATTTTAATTACAATCTTTATGAAAACATATATACATATTTATTTTCTTTCAGACGTAATTATGGATTTAATGAGTCAATGTGATATTACACTCATCAGATTTACGGCTAGAACTAGAGTACATAATCTCTAAAATATTAGAGATTACATAATCACCATGAAGGACGAAGATAGTTTATGTAGAACGATTCGTAAAACGATTCGTAGAACGATGATTATGCTTGAGGTATAGATTGCGAGGTTGAGACGTGTGATGATGTTGTTGTTGTTGGTACTCCTTGGTAACCATGGTGCGTATGATATTGGTGTTCGAGGTATAGATTAAGATGTTGAGATGTGGGATACAGATGTTGATGTTGGTGGTGGTGATGGTACTGTTGACATTGGTGGTGGTACTGGTTATGCTGCTGGTGTTTGTAACCTTCGCACCATATTCTCTAAAGCCACTACCCGAGCGCGAAGCTCGTTGACTTCTTCTATTACACCGGGGTGATTTTTGGTCGGAACGAGCGGATGAATAAGGTTTAGAATCTGAGGTATGATATAGTGGTGGCGAGATATTCGAGAAATGAGGGTGAAAATGGTGTTACGAACAGGTTCGCCGGTAAGTGCTCCAGGTTCTTCGCCAAAAGGTGAATTCGGTTAGTGGAAGGGATCGCCTTCTGCGCGTCTCCATTGATTAAGTCGACTACGAATTCATCAGATGAATTGGGGATGGATGATTTGTTGATTCATTCTGGTGACGTTGCTTCCGGAGGTTAGATGACTATCCATTCGGAATAACTGTCGGGATAACTATCGGAATAGCTGTCGGAATTCGAGGGACTCGAACTAGTTGAAGGATTCATCTCGTACAATCAGATGAAGGATTTTCGATAAAAAATAGATTATAGGATGTGGATTAGTATCTTGCAATACATAATTTACATATGCATATGTAATACTAAAATCTCATAGGTTACGGAGGAATCTACGGAAGCTGTCAGGCAAAGATTGTAGTGACCCGAACTTTTCCATGTTTATATATATTAATTGAGATTGATATTTACATGATTAAATGTTTCCAACATGTTAAGCAATCAAACTTGTTAAGACTTGATTAATTGAAATATGTTTCATATAGACAATTGACCACCCAAGTTGACCGGCGATTCACGAACGTTAAAACTTGTAAAAACGACATGACGATATATATATGGATATACATATGGTTAACATGAGATTATGATAAGTAAGTATCTCCATAATTATATTAACAATGAGTTATATACATATAAACAAGACTACTAACTTAAGGATTTCGAAACGAGACATATATGTAACGATTATCGTTGTAACGACATTTAAATGTATATATATCATATTAAGATATATTAATATATCATAATATCATGATAATATAATAATTTAACATCTCAATAGATATAATAAACAATGGGTTAACAACATTAATTGAGATCGTTAACTTAAAGGTTTCAAAACAACACTTACATGTAACGACTAACGATGACTTAACGACTCAGTTAAAATGTATATACATGTAGTGTATTTAGATGTATTAAAATACTTTTGGAAGACTTCAAGACATATATCAAAACACTCATACTTAACGAAAATGGTTACAGTTACTTTCCCAATCTTTTCTTTCATCAAGAATTCTAGTCGTATTCTTACCCGTATTATACACAGCTTCAAAACGTACTTACTATGGGTATATACCAATAGGAACTAGCATGGGATTCCACTCTTGATTATGTCATGTATGACTAATCAATTTTAACTTCTACCATGAGCTAGTCAACTAACTAGAACTCCTTTTAACCCCACTCACCACTCACCAATTACCACTCATCATTCACTCCATTTCACTTCCAATTCTCTTTCTAATTCTCTCTCAACACACACACACTATTATGAACGTATTTTCCCAGTAATTAATCATCATCTTCATCAAAAATCACTTCAAGAATCAAGCTATAATCATCATAGGAAGAACACTTCAAGAACACTTCAAAAATCCCTTCAAGTTTACTAATTTACTTCCAAGCTTTCTAATCCATTCCAAGTAATCATCTAAGATCAAGAAACCTTTGTTATATACAGTAGGTTATCTTTCTTATTCAAGGTAATATTCATATTCAAACTTTGATTCAATTTCTATAACTATAAACTATCTTAATTCGAGTAAAAATCTTACTTGAACTTGTTTTTGTGTCATGATCCTACTTCAAGAACTTTCAAGCCATCCAAGATCCTTTGAAGCTAGATCATTTCTTGTCACTTCCAGTAGGTTTACCTACTAAAATTGAGGTAGTAATGATGTTCATAACATCATTCGATTCATATATATAAAACTATCTTATTCGAAGGTTTAAACTCGTAATCACTAGAACATAGTTTAGTTAATTCTAAACTTGTTCGCAAACAAAAGTTAATCCTTCTAACTTGACTTTTAAAATTAACTAAACACATGTTCTATATCTATATGATATGCTAACTTAATGATTTAAAACCTGGAAACACGAAAAACACCGTAAAACCGGATTTACGCCGTCGTAGTAACACCGCGGGCTGTTTTGGGTTAGTTAATTAAAAACTATGATAAACTTTGATTTAAAAGTTGTTATTCTGAGAAAATGATTTTTATTATGAACATGAAACTATATCCAAAAATTATGGTTAAACTCAAAGTGGAAGTATGTTTTCTAAAATGGTCATCTAGACGTCGTTCTTTCGACTGAAATGACTACCTTTACAAAAACGACTTGTAACTTATTTTTCCGACTATAAACCTATACTTTTTCTGTTTAGATTCATAAAATAGAGTTCAATATGAAACCATAGCAATTTGATTCACTCAAAACGGATTTAAAATGAAGAAGTTATGGGTAAAACAAGAGTGGATAATTTTTCTCATTTTAGCTACGTGAAAATTGGTAACAAATCTATTCCAACCATAACTTAATCAACTTGTATTATATATTATGTAATCTTGAGATACCATAGACACGTATACAATGTTTCGACCTATCATGTCGACACATCTATATATATTTCGGAACAACCATAGACACTCTATATGTGAATGTTGGAGTTAGCTATACAGGGTTGAGGTTGATTCCAAAATATATATAGTTTGAGTTGTGATCAATACTGAGATACGTATACACTGGGTCGTGGATTGATTCAAGATAATATTTATCGATTTATTTCTGTACATCTAACTGTGGACAACTAGTTGTAGGTTACTAACGAGGACAGCTGACTTAATAAACTTAAAACATCAAAATATATTAAAAGTGTTGTAAATATATTTTGAACATACTTTGATATATATGTATATATTATTATAGGTTTGTGAATCAACCAGTGGCCAAGTCTTACTTCCCGACGAAGTAAAAATCTGTGAAAGTGAGTTATAGTCCCACTTTTAAAATCTAATATTTTTGGGATGAGAATACATGCAGGTTTTATAAATGATTTACAAAATAGACACAAGTACGTGAAACTACATTCTATGGTTGAATTATCGAAATCGAATATGCCCCTTTTATTAAGTCTGGTAATCTAAGAATTAGGGAACAGACACCCTAATTGACGCGAATCCTAAAGATAGATCTATTGGGCCTAACAAATCCCATCCAAAGTACCGGATGCTTTAGTACTTCGAAATTTATATCATATCCGAAGGGTGTCCCGAAATGATGGGGATATTCTTATATATGCATCTTGTTAATGTCGGTTACCAGGTGTTCACCATATGAATGAATTTTTATCTCTATGTATGGGATGTGTATTGAAATATGAAATCTTGTGGTCTATTGTTACGATTTGATATATATAGGTTAAACCTATAACTCACCAACATTTTTGTTGACGTTTAAAGCATGTTTATTCTCAGGTGAATATTAAGAGCTTCCGCTGTCTTATACTAAAATAAGGACAAGATTTGGAGTCCATGTTTGTATGATATTGTGTAAAAACTGCATTCAAGAAACTGATTTCGATGTAACATATTTGTATTGTAAACCATTATGTAATGGTCGTGTGTAAACAGGATATTTTAGATTATCATTATTTGATAATCTACGTAAAGCTTTTTAAACCTTTATTTATGAAATAAAGGTTATGGTTTGTTTTAAAAATGAATGCATTCTTTGAAAAACGTCTCATATAGAGGTCAAAACCTCGCAACGAAATCAATTAATATGGAACGTTTTTAATCAATAAGAACGGGACATTTCAGTTGGTATCCGAGCGTTGGTCTTAGAGAACTAGAAAATTTGCATTAGTGTGTCTTATCGAGTTTGTTAGGATGCATTAGTGAGTCTGGACTTCGACCGTGTTTTCTTTAAAAATGATTGCTTAACATTTTTGTTGGAAACTATATATTTTTAACATATGAATATTATGTGATATATTAATCTCTTAACGTGTTTGATATTATGTGATAGATGTCTACCTCTAGAACAAGTCCCATTAACTCACCTAATAATAATGAAGAGTCAAATGTAAATTGAAATGATTCGTGGACTGATTCACAAGTTCCCGAAGAGGAACCGGAAGAAGAGTCGGAACCGGAAGAAGAATCGGAACCGGAAGAAGAATCGGAACCGGAAGAAGAAATAGAACCGGTGGGGGAAATAATAAAACGGTTAAGTAAAAGAGAATCCTCAACCATCCGACCAAGGTTAATTATGGTCAATGGTGTTTCCGCCAAGGAAGCAAAATATTGGGAGGATTACCAATTCTCCGATGAATCGGATTCCGACAAGAATTCCGATGATGTTATAGAAATTACCCCAACTGAATTTAAAAAGGCAAAAGAAAATAATAAGGGAAAGGGCATAAAAATAGAGAAATCTAATTCCAACCCCGATGAACTTTATATGTATCGTCAACCCCCGAAGTCCTTAAGTTGTAACAATGACCCGGGAACCTCTAAACCACCAGGTTTTTCTAAACCAATGTGGACAATGACGGCTCGTATTAGGGGAACATCATATATCCCTAGAAACTTGGCAAAATGAACCAAAACAGAACAAGAAGAAACGAGCGAGTCGGAATAAGATAGTTGTATTCGTGTGGTGTAATATATGTAATATAGTGTGCTTATGCTTTATGATATATGTAAAAATTGCTTGTATTAATAAGTATTTTTTTATGAATCTAACTCTTGTCTATTTTACAGTATAAAAACATAAAATGGATAGACAACCCAATATTTTAAGAGACCTACCCGGAGACATGATTGATGAAATCTTGTCTAGAGTCGGTCAGAATTACTCGGCACAACTATTTAAGGCGAGATCAGTTTGTAAGACATTCGAAGAACGTTCCAAGAATGCCTTAGTTTATAAAAGGCTTTCGTTCGAAAGATGGGGGATATCACATTGGGAAATCCATAAGTTACGATGTGTTTACTTTGACGCATATATTGCGGGGAACCCAAATGCTATTTTACGCAACGGGTTAAGAAATTATTTTGACTCAGTATATCCGAATATAGGACTTCGTGATTTAGAAAAAGCGGCTAACATGCAACATAAAGAAGCATGTTATGCTTACGGGTTAGTAATGTTCGCTTCTCACCAAAGTGAGAACAAGAACATCGGGCTACAACTATTAAACAAAACGTTCCCACAAGTGACGGAGTCGGTAGTTGGGGTAAGAAATGAGGTTTTTAGGTTATTACGAGACTGTTGGTCATTACGTAACCCTCGTCCCTTTGACGACGTTACAACACGCTGTCTTATCAACGGCCATAACGGTTATGTTCCACAAGACCAAGGATGGGAAGTAGTCCTAGTAAAACCAGAATGCATGACATGTTTCTGGACGTATGAATTACGTGTCTTTATTGCCTTTGCTGAACGACTTGTGTACTAGCTAGAATTATCTTCACAAC
Organism: Rutidosis leptorrhynchoides; assembly: GCF_046630445.1. Lineage (NCBI taxonomy): Eukaryota > Viridiplantae > Streptophyta > Magnoliopsida > Asterales > Asteraceae > Rutidosis > Rutidosis leptorrhynchoides. Next base: position 653,760,063 of record NC_092335.1, read on the forward strand.
TATCTTGTATCAAAGTTATTGTGTGCTATATTTCATGCTTTATGTAAAATAAGCGGTATTGTAAGTTTGTAAAATATTGTATAAAAGTTTGAACGCAAAATATTATTACAATCAGTTTTTCATATAGAATTGTAGTAGTTGAATTGTATATTAGCTACTAAGTATGAACTTAACGGGTAGGTACTACCCGAATTTAAACTTATAAAACGCTAATATGAAGAAAAAGCTTTTATAAATGAGTTCATATTATGCTACGAAATACTATTAACTACTCTTAATATTCTGTATGATTAACTTGTTCCATTTGACTATTTTGAAGGAAATGGCACCGACTACTCGACACACCGTGAATATGAATGAAGAGGAATTCCGTACTTTTCTAGCTTCAAACATAGCCGCAGTACAGGCTGCGCTACATACCAACAATAACCTTGGATCTGGCAGTACAGGAAATCGTGTAGGATGCACCTACAAAGAATTCACTGCCTGCAAACCTTTGGAATTTGATGGAACCGAAGGACCGATCGGATTGAAACGGTGGACCGAGAAGGTCGAATCGGTGTTTTCCATAAGTAAGTGTACTGAAGAGGAAAAAGTGAAGTACGCTACGCATACCTTCACAGGTTCTGCGTTAACATGGTGGAATACCTATCTAGAGCAAGTGGACAAGATGATGCGTACGCACTACCGTGGTCAGCATTCAAGCACTTGATGAACGAGAAGTACCGTCCCAGAACCGAGGTCAATAAGCTTAAGACAGAACTTAGAGGGTTACAAACCCAAGGATTTAATACTACCACGTATGATAGACGATTAACAGAATTGTGCCTATTGTGTCTGGGAGCATTCGAAGATGAGGAAGAGAAGATCGACGCGTTTGTGAAAGGATTACCGGAAAGAATCCAAGAAGATATAAGTTCACACAAGCCTGCCTCCATACAACAGACATGTAGAATGGCTCACAAACTAGTGAACCAGATTGAAGAAAGAATTAAAGAACAGACTGCTGAAGAGGCCAATGTGAAGCAAGTCAAAAGAAAGTGGGAGGAAAATGGTGATAAGAATCACCAATACAACAACAACAACAGCAATTACAACAATAATCGCAACAATTATCCCAACAATCGCAACATCAATCGCAACTACAACAAATGGCCCAACAAAAACAACAACAACAACAACAACAGCAACTACAACAATCATCCCAACAACAATAATAACCGCAACAACAACAACAATCAGAAGCAGCTATGCCAAAGGTGTGAAAAGTATCACTCGGGGTTCTGCACCAAATTTTGCAACAAGTGTAAAAGAAATGGTCATAGCGCGGCGAAGTGTGAGGTCTACGGACCAAGGGTTAATAGAATGAAAGGAACAAATGGTGTCGGAATGAGTAATGGCGGAGCAAGTAGTGTCGGAGCAAGTTATGCCAATGTAGTTTGTTATAAATGTGGAAAACCGGGCCACATTATTAGAAATTGCCCGAACCAGGAGAACACGAATGGACAAGGCCGCGGAAGAGTTTTCAATATTAATGCGGCAGAGGCACAGGAAGACCCGGAGCTTGTTACGGGTACGTTTCTTATTGACAATAAATCTGCTTACGTTTTATTTGATTCGGGTGCGGATAGAAGCTATATGAGTAGAGATTTTTGTGCTAAATTAAGTTGTCCATTGACGCCTTTGGATAGTAAATTTTTACTCGAATTAGCAAATGGTAAATTAATTTCAGCAGATAATATATGTCGGAATCGAGAAATTAAACTGGTTAGCGAAACATTTAAGATTGATTTGATACCAGTAGAGTTAGGGAGTTTTGATGTGATAATCGGTATGGACTGGTTGAAAGAAGTGAAAGCAGAGATCGTTTGTTACAAAAATGCAATTCGCATTATACGAGAAAAAGGAAAACCCTTAATGGTGTACGGAGAAAAGGGCAACACGAAGCTACATCTTATTAGTAATTTGAAGGCACAAAAACTAATAAGAAAAGGTTGCTATGCTGTTCTAGCACACGTCGAGAAAGTACAAACCGAAGAAAAGAGCATCAATGATGTTCCCGTCGCAAAAGAATTTCCCGATGTATTTCCGAAAGAATTACCGGGATTACCCCCACATCGATCCGTTGAATTTCAAATAGATCTTGTACCAGGAGCTGCACCAATAGCTCGTGCTCCTTACAGACTCGCACCCAGCGAGATGAAAGAACTGCAAAGCCAATTACAAGAACTTTTAGAGTATGGTTTCATTCGACCAAGCACATCACCGTGGGGAGCTCCTGTTTTGTTTGTCAAGAAGAAAGATGGTACATTCAGGTTGTGTATCGACTACCGAGAGTTGAACAAACTTACCATCAAGAACCGCTACCCACTACCGAGAATCGACGACTTATTTGATCAACTACAAGGCTCGTCTGTTTGTTCAAAGATTGACTTATGTTCCGGGTATCATCAAATGCGGGTGAAAGAAGATGATATTCCAAAGACTGCTTTCAGAACACGTTACGGTCATTACGAGTTTATGGTCATGCCGTTTGGTTTAACTAATGCACCAGCTGTGTTCATGGACCTTATGAACCGAGTGTGTGGACCATACCTTGACAAGTTTGTCATTGTTTTCATTGATGACATACTTATTTACTCAAAGAATGACCAAGAACACGGTGAACATTTGAGAAAGGTGTTAGAAGTATTGAGGAAGGAAGAATTGTACGCTAAGTTTTCAAAGTGTGCATTTTGGTTGGAAGAAGTTCAATTCCTCGGTCACATAGTGAACAAAGAAGGTATTAAGGTGGATCCGGAAAAGATAGAGACTGTTGAAAAGTGGGAAACCCCGAAAACTCCGAAACACATACGCCAGTTTTTAGGACTAGCTGGTTACTACAGAAGGTTCATCCAAGACTTTTCCAGAATAGCAAAACCCTTGACTACATTAACGCATAAAGGGAAGAAATTTGAATGGAATGATGAACAAGAGAAAGCGTTTCAGTTATTGAAGAAAAAGCTAACTACGGCACCTATATTGTCATTGCCTGAAGGGAATGATGATTTTGTGATTTATTGTGACGCATCAAAGCAAGGTCTCGGTTGTGTATTAATGCAACGAACGAAGGTGATTGCTTATGCGTCTAGACAATTGAAGATTCACGAACAAAATTATACGACGCATGATTTGGAATTAGGCGCGGTTGTTTTTGCATTAAAGACTTGGAGGCACTACTTATATGGGGTCAAAAGTATTATATATACCGACCACAAAAGTCTTCAACACATATTTAATCAGAAACAACTGAATATGAGGCAGCGTAGGTGGATTGAATTGTTGAATGATTACGACTTTGAGATTCGTTACCACCCGGGGAAGGCAAATGTGGTAGCCGATGCCTTGAGCAGGAAGGACAGAGAACCCATTCGAGTAAAATCTATGAATATAATGATTCATAATAACCTTACTACTCAAATAAAGGAGGCGCAACAAGGAGTTTTAAAAGAGGGAAACTTAAAGGATGAAATACCCAAAGGATCGGAGAAGCATCTTAATATTCGGGAAGACGGAACCCGGTATAGGGCTGAAAGGATTTGGGTACTAAAATTTGGAGATATGAGAGAAATGGTACTTAGAGAAGCTCATAAAACCAGATACTCAATACATCCTGGAACGGGGAAGATGTACAAGGATCTCAAGAAACATTTTTGGTGGCCGGGTATGAAAGCCGATGTTGCTAAATACGTAGGAGAATGTTTGACGTGTTCTAAGGTCAAAGCTGAGCATCAGAAACCATCAGGTCTACTTCAACAACCCAAAATCCCGGAATGGAAATGGGAAAACATTACCATGGATATCATCACTAAATTGCCAAGGACTGCAAGTGGTTTTGATACTATTTGGGTAATAGTTGATCGTCTCACCAAATCAGCACACTTCCTGCCAATAAGAGAAGATGACAAGATGGGGAAGTTAGCACGACTGTATTTGAAGGAAGTCGTCTCCAGACATGGAATACCAATCTCTATTATCTCTGATAGGGATGGCAGATTTATTTCAAGATTCTGGCAGATATTACAGCAAGCATTAGGAACTCGTCTAGACATGAGTACTGCCTATCATCCACAAACTGATGGGCAGAGCGAAAGGACGATACAAACGCTTGAAGACATGCTACGAGCATGTGTTATTGATTTTGGAAACAGTTGGGATCGACATCTACCGTTAGCAGAATTTTCCTACAACAACAGCTACCATTCAAGCATTGAGATGGCGCCGTTTGAAGCACTTTATGGTAGAAAGTGCAGGTCTCCGATTTGTTGGAGTGAAGTGGGGGATAGAAAAATTACGGGTCCGGAGATTATACAAGAAACTATCGAGAAGATCATCCAAATTCAACAACGGTTGAAAACCGCCCAAAGTCGACAAAAGAGCTACGCTGACATTAAAAGAAAAGATATAGAATTTGAAATTGGAGAGATGGTCATGCTTAAAGTTGCACCTTGGAAAGGCGTTGTTCGATTTGGTAAAGGAGGGAAATTAAATCCAAGGTATATTGGACCATTCAAGATTATTGATCGTGTCGGACCAGTAGCTTACCGACTTGAGTTACCTTAACAACTCGCGGCTGTACATAACACTTTCCACGTCTCGAATTTGAAGAAATGTTTTGCTAAAGAAGATCTCACTATTCCGTTAGATGAAATCCAAATCAACGAAAAACTCCAATTCATCGAAGAACCCGTCAAAATAATGGATCGTGAGGTTAAAAGACTTAAGCAAAACAAGATACCAATTGTTAAGGTTCGATGGAATGCTCGTAGAGGACCCGAGTTCACCTGGGAGCGTGAAGATCAGATGAAGAAGAAATACCCGCATCTATTTCCAGAAGATTCGTCAACACCTTCAACAGCTTAAAATTTCGGGACGAAATTTATTTAACGGGTAGGTACTATAGTGACCCGAACTTTTCCATGTTTATATATATTAATTGAGATTGATATTTACATGATTAAATTTTTCCAACATGTTAAGCAATCAAACTTGTTAAGACTTGATTAATTTAAATATGTTTCATATAGACAATTGACCACCCAAGTTGACCGGCGATTCACGAACGTTAAAACTTGTAAAAACGACATGACGATATATATATGGATATACATATGGTTAACATGAGATTATGATAAGTAAGTATCTCCATAAGTATATTAACAATGAGTTATATACATATAAACAAGACTACTAACTTAAGGATTTCGAAACGAGACATATATGTAACGATTATCGTTGTAACGACATTTAAATGTATATATATCATATTAAGATATATTAATATATCATAATATCATAATAATATAATAATTTAACATCTCAATAGATATAATAAACAATGGGTTAACAACATTAATTGAGATCGTTAACTTAAAGGTTTCAAAACAACACTTACATGTAACGACTAACGATGACTTAACGACTCAGTTAAAATGTATATACATGTAGTGTATTTAGATGTATTAAAATGCTTTTGGAAGACTTCAAGACATATATCAAAACACTCATACTTAACGAAAATGGTTACAGTTACTTTCCCATTCTTTTCTTTCATCATGAATTCTAGTCGTATTCTTACCCGTATTATACACAGCTTCAAAACGTACTTACTATGGGTATATACCAATAGGAACTAGCATGGGATTCCACTCTTGATTATGTCATGTATGACTAATCAATTTTAACTTCTACCATGAGCTAGTCAACTAACTAGAACTCCTTTTAACCCCACTCACCACTCACCAATTACCACTCATCATTCACTCCATTTCACTTCCAATTCTCTTTCTAATTCTCTCTCAACACACACACACACTATTATGAACGTATTTTCCAGTAATTAATCATCATCTTCATCAAAAATCACTTCAAGAATCAAGCTATAATCATCCTCGTTCAGTTTCATCAACAATTCTACTCGTATGCACCCGTATTCGTACTCGTACAATACACAGCTTTTAGATGTATGTACTATTGGTATATACACTCCAATGATCAGCTCTTAGCAGCCCATGTGAGTCACCTAACACATGTGGGAACCATCATTTGGCAACTAGCATGAAATATCTCATAAAATTACAAAAATATGAGTAATCATTCATGACTTATTTACATGAAAACAAAATTACATATCCTTTATATCTAATCCATACACCAACGACCAAAAACACCTACAAACACTTTCATTTTTCAATTTTCTTCATCTAATTGATCTCTCTCAAGTTTTATCTTCAAGTTCTAAGTGTTCTTCATATATTCTACAAGTTCTAGTTACATAAAATCAAGAATACTTTCAAGTTTGCTAGCTCACTTCCAATCTTGTAAGGTGATCATCCAACCTCAAGAAATCTTTATTTCTTACAGTAGGTTATCATTCTAATACAAGGTAATAATCATATTCAAACTTTGGTTCAATTTCTATAACTATAACAATCTTATTTCAAGTGATGATCTTATTTGAACTTGTTTTCGTGTCATGATTCTGCTTCAAGAACTTCGAGCCATCCAAGGATCCATTGAAGCTAGATCCATTTTTCTCTTTTCCAGTAGGTTTATCCAAGGAACTTAAGGTAGTAATGATGTTCATAACATCATTCGATTCATACATATAAAGCTATCTTATTCGAAGGTTTAAACTTGTAATCACTAGAACATAGTTTAGTTAATTCTAAACTTGTTCGCAAACAAAAGTTAATCCTTCTAACTTGACTTTTAAAATCAACTAAACACATGTTCTATATCTATATGATATGCTAACTTAATGATTTAAAACCCGGAAACACGAAAAACACCGTAAAACCGGATTTACGCCGTCGTAGTAACACCGCGGGCTGTTTTGGGTTAGTTAATTAAAAACTATGATAAACTTTGATTTAAAAGTTGTTATTCTGAGAAAATGATTTTTATTATGAACATGAAACTATATCCAAAAATTATGGTTAAACTCAAAGTGGAAGTATGTTTTCTAAAATGGTCATCTAGACGTCGTTCTTTCGACTGAAATGACTACCTTTACAAAAACGACTTGTAACTTAATTTCCGACTATAAACCTATAATTTTTCTGTTTAGATTCATAAAATAGAGTTCAATATGAAACCATAGCAATTTGATTCACTCAAAACGGATTTAAAATGAAGAAGTTATGGGTAAAACAAGATTGGATAATTTTTCTCATTTTAGCTACGTGAAAATTGGTAACAAATCTATTCCAACCATAACTTAATCAACTTGTATTGTATATTATGTAATCTTGAGATACCATAGACACGTATACAATGTTTCGACCTATCATGTCGACACATCTATATATATTTCGGAACAACCATAGACACTCTATATGTGAATGTTGGAGTTAGCTATACAGGGTTGAGGTTGATTCCAAAATATATATAGTTTGAGTTGTGATCAATACTGAGATACGTATACACTGGTTCGTGGATTGATTCAAGATAATATTTATCGATTTATTTCTGTACATCTAACTGTGGACAACTAGTTGTAGGTTACTAACGAGGACAGCTGACTTAATAAACTTAAAACATCAAAATATATTAAAAGTGTTGTAAATATATTTTGAACATACTTTGATATATATGTATATATTGTTATAGGTTCGTGAATCAACCAGTGGCCAAGTCTTACTTCCCGATGAAGTAAAAATCTGTGAAAGTGAGTTATAGTCCCACTTTTAAAATCTAATATTTTTGGGATGAGAATACATGCAGGTTTTATAAATGATTTACAAAATAGACACAAGTACGTGAAACTACATTCTATGGTTGAATTATCGAAATCGAATATGCCCCTTTTTATTAAGTTTGGTAATCTAAGAATTAGGGAACAGACACCCTAATTGACGTGAATCCTAAAGATAGATCTATTGGGCCTAACAAACCCCATCCAAAGTACCGGATGCTTTAGTACTTCGAAATTTATATCATATCCGAAGGGTGTCCCGGAATGATGGGGATATTCTTATATATGCATCTTGTTAATGTCGGTTACCAGGTGTTCATCATATGAATGAATTTTTATCTCTATGTATGGGATGTGTATTGAAATATGAAATCTTGTGGTCTATTGTTACGATTTGATATATATAGGTTAAACCTATAACTCACCAACATTTTTGTTGACGTTTAAAGCATGTTTATTCTCAGGTGAATATTAAGAGCTTCCGCTGTCGCATACTAAAATAAGGACAAGATTTGGAGTCCATGTTTGTATGATATTGTGTAAAAACTGCATTCAAGAAACTAATTTCGATGTAACATATTTGTATTGTAAACCATTATGTAATGGTCGTGTGTAAACAGGATATTTTAGATTATCATTATTTGATAATCTACGTAAAGCCTTTTAAACCTTTATTTATGAAATAAAGGTTATGGTTTGTTTTAAAAATGAATGCAGTCTTTGAAAAACGTCTCATATAGAGTTCAAAACCTCGCAACGAAATCAATTAATATGGAACGTTTTTAATCAATAAGAACGGGACATTTCAAAGATAACAATAACAGATACGCTAAGATATGAATTAGCAGATATGCTAAGATATGAATTTTGTCTATACAATTTTCATGCAGTCAATGCAATAAGATGTGTCTAGACTAAGAATAATGAGCAGGTAATTTACTAAGGATGAAAAGCAAATAATTTCCGACTAGAAATGATAATCAAAACTTATGACATGCAGACACGGTCGAAGTCCAGACTCACTAATGCCTCCTAACGACTTATCAGTTAGACACACTAATGCAGACCTGGTTCGCTAAGACCTCTGCTCTGATACCAACTGTGAAGACCCATCCTAATCCATCCGGACGAAGTCCATATCGATTACAAATGATTTACGACAGTTGATTACATCGCGAGGTAATTGACCTCTATATGATGCATTTTACAAACATTGCATTCGTTTTTAAAAGACAAACTTTCGTTACATCGACAGTTGACAGGCATGTATAGCATTTCATAATATATCCAAATATAATTGACTTAATAATAATCTTGATGAACTCAAAGACTCGAATGCAACGTCTTTTGAAATATGTCATGAATGACTCCAAGTAATATCTCTAATATGAACAAATGCACAGCGGAAGATTTCTTTCGTACCTGAGAATAAACATGCTTTCAAGTGTCAACCAAAAGGTTGGTGAGTTCATTAGTTTAACATAAATAATCATTTCATAAATTTTAATAGACCACAAGATTTCATATTTCCATTTCTCATAAACATACGTCCCATGCATAGAGACAAAAATATCATTCATATAGATTGAACACCTGGTAACCGACATTCACAATATGTATATAAGAATATCCCCATCATTCTGGGATCCTCCTTCGGACATGATATTAATTTCAAAGTACTAAAGCATCTGGTACTTTGGATGGGGCTTGTTGGGCCCGATAGATCTATCTTTAGAGTTCGCGTCAATTAGGGTGTCTGTTCCCTAATTCTTAGATTACCAGACTTAATAAAAAGGGCATATTCGATTTCAATAATTCAACCATAGAATGTAGTTTCACGTACTTGTGTCTATTTCGTAAAACATTTATAAAAGCAGCGCATGTATTCTCAGTCCCAAAAATATATATTGCAAAGGCATTTAAAAAGGGAATAATGAAACTCACCTAATGTATTTTGTAGTAAAAATACATATGACGACATTGAACAAAAGTAGGGTTGGCCTCGGATTCACGAACCTATATGATTCGTATATATATTAAAACATATATATTCGTAATTGAGCAAATTTATATATTTTGTTATGATACTTATTTGATATATATACTTTAATTAATGTTATAATATTATATTAATTAGAACATAATATTATGTAATATTAGTATAACTTATAATAAATATATTTTTATAAAAATATATTTTTATAAAAATATATTTTATTTGTAAAATTTTGATATTTGTAATAATACGAAGTTAAGGATCATGATAGTAATAATGATAATAATAATAATAATAGTAATAGTAATAATAATAATGTTGTTAGCTCTTAATAATAATAACAAATTAATAATTTTATTAAAAATGTTTATTTTATTGATAGTACCAATTTATAATAACATGATAGATTTTAAAAGTAATGATATTTTTAGTATTAGCGGTAACAATATTATTACTGATAATAATAATAATACTTATAAAAATATTCATTTGACTACTAATAATAATATTTGATAAAAGTTTTAATAATAACGATATTAATAATTCTATTAATAATAGAGATGATATTATTTATAATTCCACTCCTTTTATTAATAATGATAATCGTAAACATAATAATGATAATAATACAAAAATGATAATAATAATAATAATAATAATAATAATAATAATAATAATAATAATAATAATAATAATAATAATAATAATAATAATAATAATAATAATAATAATAATAATAATAATAATAATTATGATAAAGGTAATAATAATAGTACTACCTCAAGAGAATAGGCTTTTAAAAATAATTACACCATTGCCCAGGCTCGAACCCGCAACCTCCCGTCACAAACATCTTCAACCATTAAATTGTCTTATGTATTTCCTATCATAGTTAGGATCCAAATTTATTTAGCTAGTGTTTCTTTCTGTTTTTCTTATCTTTCTCCAAAACAAATCGTCCAACAACATTTTCTTCATCCTCCTCAAACTGCTAAGCCCAACAGAGAAATAAACTTCGGCCCATCTTAAATTGGGACACGGCCCAAAAATAAAAGTCCAGCAGAAAAATGATCCATGAAATAAATAAAAAGCATGGGTGAGTGTTCTGGGTTTCGTCTGACTCACGAATAAAAAGAAAATATGAAGCTCGATCCTCTATTAAATATCATCATCATATGTGTCGTTAACCTTCATACATCATGATTTATTATTTGTTTTAACTTGCAACAGAAAACATACAATCCCCTTTTTCATTTACGGCCCACAAGGAGTCATGGTAAATGAATACCATCAAAAAAAAAAAAAAATCATCCAATAAGCAATTATGCTATTAGTCAATACCTTTCTCTTTTAATAATCACAAGTGGTTATATTGAGGTAAAAGATGTCGGCCATTGAATTCCTTCTTTGTCCCAAGAATCTATTTAAATGCTATGTATATTACACCTTTTCACCAAGTGGGCAAAACTTAAAAACATGTTCAACCATTCTCGTGTCATTACTTTGTTCTTTTGTGGATTTCGATGGGAACAACATGTATGCTGCAGAAATAATTTAGAGATGGTGGTTGTGGTGTTTTTCCAAGACAACATCGATAGTAATGAGTGTTGGTTTCAATGTGAAGCATGTGGATTTGTTTTAGGTCGACAAGGAAAAGAAAGAGGAGAAAAAAGAGGTGAGGTAGTGGCGATTTGTTGGGATTTTGCTGAAATGAAAACAGAAGAGTCAGTTAGCTTGGAAATTAAAAAGGGTAATTATGGGTTGAAGTAGTCGATGGTTGTGGTGCTTGGATAATTATGGTGATCGAAAGCTTGATGAAGCAGTGATAACAATGGGTTCGATGGTACATGGTTTGTGGTTTCGACTAAGAGAAGAGAGAAGTGTGAGAAAGATAATGGAGGTCATGGTTAATGGTGGTTCAAAGTATCTCTTGTTTGAAAGTTGGTTTGAGTGGCGAATAATAGCAAGAATAAACAGAAGGATAAAGTGCAGCAACATTAATAATCAGGGTTTGGTTTTGAGGGTTTGATTTAATTGTGACCGGAGCAGAGGAGACGGGTTGGGTTTCACTCAGTTCTATTTAATTCTCTCGCTAAATGCAGTTAAAATTAATAATTGATATTTGGTAATGGAAACTCCAATAATTTTCTCCACAAACTTGAAACAATCGATTGTTTTATGGAGATATTATGTGCGATAAGAATAGGTAAACAGAATAAGAAATCAGAAGGAAGAGTTTAAAATGGATAGCGACCCTAAACTGCATTTGTTTGTATTCTGAACTTAAATTGACAAATAGTACAAATCAGATACAGGAAGCATAAATCACATACACTTTGATAGTGAGATGAAACAGTTTTAAATCCTTTTCTGTTTTATCTCTATATATATATATATATATATATATATATATATATATATATATATATATATATATATATATATATATATATATATATATATATATATATATATTTAATATTAATAACTTATACCAATAATAATAATACTGATAATACTATTAATGATAATAAAAATACTAATAATAATAATGATAGGACTAATAATATTAATAATACTAATAACAAAATAATACTAATACTAATAATAATAAAAATAATTAATAAGTAAGAAAGTAATGATATTTAATAATAAAAATGATAATAAATAATCATAATACAATACTAATAATAATATTTATATTATTAATGATAAATATATTATCAATACTAATATAACAAATTATATTTATATATATCAAGTTTTATATTTGTATGTTACATTTATAATACTAATTTTGATATTAATATTGAAAATTATATTACTATAATAACTATTTTAACTTATAATTTTAATTTAGTATATTACTATTACATGTTATTATATATATTTACATATTTATTTAAACAGTTGTTCGTGAATCGACAGGAATGGTCGAAGGTTAAATAGATATATGAAATAGTTCAAAACTTTCGAGACTCAATATTACATATTTTGCTTATCGTGTCGGAAACATATAAAGATTAAGTTTAAATTTGGTCGGAATTTCCCGGGTCATCACAAGCAATACTGGGAGCAGTATCACCAACAGCTGTAGAAGCAACAGTACTGGCATCAGCACCACCAGTAGAAGAAACAGTAGCACCAACACCAGTAGCAGAGGTAGCAATCTGCTCAGTAGGAATAATAACATCTTTAACTTGCTCCCCCTCTGCCTGTTCATCTACCCTGCTAAGAACTGAAACAATAGAACAGTTTATGTTAACAACTGTAGAACCAAATAAATTTGACTCAACAATTGCATCTGGTGTTGGTCTCTGGGGACAGACTGGTGATTTAGTCAGCCCTTCGAATGAGACAGAATAAGGTATCTGTAAGTACAGCTGTGACTCTGCTGACTCATTGGCGACACATGTTGACCCAGATAGTGTAAGAGTTCTGGCTGGTAATGATGTAGGAGTGAGACTCTTATCAGGATCCGAGTAACATAATGGCTGTGCAGTATCCTGAGCTGGTTCAACACGATGAGGACCCAGCTCAAGCTTGCTTTGGGGGTCAGTTATGTGCTCTGCTGGTTGTACTGTCAGCAGAGGCTATAGCATTAAGTTCAATTTTGAAAAATGTGGAAGTGTCTGGCTAGAAGAGCATGGGTTGCTACTCTTCTTAACACTAGTTTTAAAACCAGTCAGCTTGGGAGCCAGGGTTATACCTTTAACTCCACTTTCATTTTTCAAGTCAGCAGTTAAAATATTTTTAATTATGTTAGAATTTTCTGCTGTTTGGTCTAGAAACGTACCAGGTTCCATAGCCACATCCTTTGCAGGAGCAGCAGTTGAGACTGGTGCAATCTCCCCTGTGGTGTGCTTGGAGCCAGCTTTTGCTCGTTTGGATTTTCCTGTTACCAAGAAATAGTTAAGCAACGGATTCCAATACTAGAAGTGGATAGTCAGTATATAAGACTAAGGCTGTTCTTTATGATCAGAGAGCACTAGATTCTAATACAACTACTGCTTTACCAGTATGTGAGATGGTGTCTGTACTAGTTGAGGTAGCTGGCTTCTTCCTTTTTACAGCTGGCTTTCGCTGAGGTCCCTCCCCCTCAGCTGGTGCAGCACCAGAGGCAGTCGGTTGGTTCACTCCACCTCGAGCAGCAAGATACTCAAGCATGCCTGGTGTCAAGGCATTATATGGAGCAGCAGGAGCATCTTTTGGCATTCTCCCTTGTTTTGGAGGCAGGTCAAATGATTCATCGGTAATCTGCTGGTAAGCTTCACCCAGCTCATTTTCAAAAACAAGGCTCAAAAACCTTGGAAAGGGGATTAAGTGTGTTCGTTTGGGTGCAAGCACCATTTCCCTTAGCCTTAAGTAAATTTCATCGGCATAATCAATATTTCGATTGAATAGCATCCCGTGACCAATCTTCAGCTCAAAATCTGAGCACTGATCAAAGTTCCCGGACTTTTTACTGATGCAATGGGTCAGCAAGCCAAAGAAGTAATTCCACAGAGGTGGCATCTGCTTCCTTAAGGGCGTATGAGCCACTGGTCCATCAAACCCTATAATTTCCAGTACTTCTCTTCTAAACTCATCACTGGTTGGTGAATTAACGAATGGACCAATAGGTAATTGGAGAGCACGTCGGATGGCATCAACAGTGATGGAGCAGGCTAGGTTTTCAGTCACCATGCTACGAATACATGGAACGTTCTGTTGTGTGGCGGCCGTGGTGGCAGTATACCAGAATCTGGCCAAACAGGCCGGATAAAGATGAGAAGGTATGCCGGTAATAGCTCAAGCCAGTGGTGATTGTCTTATGTAATCGATAAGCGTATCATAGCCCATGTTGGCTTTGGATTTTGGAATTGAAAGGGCATGAGCAGCATTGCCTCTCGATAGGCAAATAGAAGAGTGTTCTGGTGCATTTGCAGCCCTAACAAGACTTGGGTGCAGGTTGAACAAAGGGCCCTGCACCACTTGTTCTTCGATGACCGGTGGTGGTTACTGTTCCAGTTGTTGTTGTTCTACCGGTTGTTGTTGCTATGGTAGTTGTTCCTCTGGCTGGTTTGTAGCAGGTGTTGATTGATGTTGTTGTTGTTTTGCCATTGATGATTTCGTAGAAGATGGATGTATGAATTGATTTGAAGATTTGGGGATTTTAGAGAGAAGAGTGTGAATTTGAAAACTGAATAACCGAAGGTTTTATGGAAGATAAAACACTCTTTTAACCGTTGTGATTGGATGAAAAAGGCAGGAGAGAGAAAATGGCAACTGCCATTAGCAGGCGCGTGGGCAGATGTGACAGACTGGCACACTTTCGAGGGGACACAGACTGTTGATTTGACGTATATACGGCTTGAACACTCATACCTCCCATTCAGCATTAAATGCAGCAGGTTTTAATAAAAAAAAATGATTTAAAAACCACAAAATAAGTTTTGTATTAAATAAAAAATACTTTGTTACATTTAATATGTCATGAATTTAATTTAAATCATTGGGAGTAAATGAGTTTTAGATTTAAGGGATCACTTAATTTTGTGAGCTATTTATTATTTCAATTAAAAACATTCTGAGTAACCAAAGTATAAAAGACCTTGTTGTGCTGAGTGTTTTACATGTAGGCAGTAAGTTAACAAAAATGACTTACTGGTTTTCCCTACATGTTGTAGAGCCAGCACACCAACAAAAATTGTCTTTTATTTAAAGTTCAAGCATACCCAGCTCAGAGATGAGATAGTTAAAACGTTTCTCATCTAAGGGCTTTGTGAATAGATCTGCTAAATGCTGGTCTGTTGAAATAAAATGTAGCTCCACATCTCCTTTTTGAACATGATCCCTTATGAAGTGATATCGAACGTCAATGTGCTTTGTTTTTGAATGCGTCACAGGATTGTTGGTGATAGCTATTGCACTTGTGTTGTCATAGTAGATTGGAGTCTTTGTAACATGAACACCATAGTCTTTCAGCTGGCTTTGCATCCACAGTACTTGATCAGTACAACTACCAGCAGAAACGTATTCTGCCTCAGCAGTAGATGTGGACACAGTATTTTTCTTTTTGCTCGTCCAGCTGACTAGCCTACCACCCAGTAACTGGCAACCACCATTAGTACTTTTCCTGTCTATTTTACACCCTGCAAAATCAGCATCTGAATACCCAATTAGCTCAAAATCCTAGTCTTTGGGATACCAAAGACCACGTTTAGTAGTAGCTTTCAGATACCTAAATATCCTTTTGACTGCTAGCAAGTGTGACTCTTTAGGATCAGCTTGATATCTGGCACAGAGACATGTGGCAAACATAATATGTGGTCTGCTGGTTGTGAGATAAAGTAGGGATCCAATCATACCTCTATATTCAGTTATATTGACTGGTTCACCATTGGGATCAGCATCTATTTTAATAGTTGCTGCCATTGGGGTCCCTATATCTTTTAAACAGGTCAGACCAAATTTCTTTAGCATATCTTTGATATATTTATCCTGACTTATAAAAATTCCATCATCAAGTTGTTTAATTTGCAATCCCAAAAAGTATTGCAAGTCTCTTTGTAAGCTCATTTCATATGTCTTTGACATAAGTTTTGAAAAATCTTGACAATGTTTCTCATTTTTAGATCCATAAATAATATCATCCACATATATCTGTACCAGCAAGAGATCACCATCTGTCTCTTTTGAGAACAGAGTGTTATCAATTGTTCCAACTTTAAAACCTATACCAGTGAGATACACATGAAGTGTCTTATACCATGCTCTTGGAGCCTGTTTGAGGCCATAAAGAGCTTTGTCTAGCTTGTAGACATGGTCTGGATATTTACTGCTTACAAAACCAGGAGGCTGTTTAACATAAACTTCTTCTTGCAGCTTCCCATTTAGAAATGCAGATTTAACATCCATCTGGAATTCCCTAAAGTTCATCTTAGCAGCATATGCCAAGAACAGTCTGATAGCTTCCATCCTAGCCACTGGAGCATAAGTCTCTCCATAATCCAATCCTTCTTCCTGTTTGAACCGTTGAGCTACCAATCTAGCTTTGTTTCTGATCATAATCCCATCTTCATCCATCTTGTTCTTGAAGACCCATTTGGTACCAATGATTTTCTTAGTTTCATCATCAGGTTTAGGTACCAAAGTCCAAACCTTATTTCTATCAAACTGGGAGATCTTCTCTTGCATAGCTCCTGCCCAGCTTGGATCTTTGATTGCTTCATCAGGACATTTAGGTTCAATGGTAGACACAAAATTTACATGCATACAGAAATTGCTGGTTGCATGCCTTCTTGTTTTAACACCACTAGCCAGATTATCAATAACTTGCTCAATTGGATGCTCTTTTGTCCATCTAGTGTTATGAACAGGTGAGCTTGTCGTGGAACACACAGCATCTTGATCATCAGCTGGTTCAAAGGTATGAGCAGCAGTTGGAGACAGCTGTTCAGTATTAATGAAACCAGTACCAGCATGTGATCCTTCAGAATTAGTAGACCTATGCTCAAGTTGTAGGACATCAGTAGAGCCAGTAGGTCCACTTGGTTTACACACAGATGGAACAGAACGTTCCATCTCATCATCAGAGAACCCAGCAACATGGATTGGCGAGGGATCTGCAGCTGGTTCCTCTTCATCATCAAGAGCTTGCTGAGTAGGCTCTTCAAACAATAACTCTTCATCTTCTTGACTGGAAGATGAGGCTGGGGTAGTTTCATAAAATGTAACATTAATTAATTCTTCAAAACAACCCCTTCTTTTATTGAAAACCCTACATGCCTTTGACATATTGGAATATCCCAAGAATATACCTTCATCAACCTTAGCATCAAACTTGCCCAGCTAATCCCTATTGTTTAGAATGAAACAGGCAGTGCCAAATACATGAAGAAATGAGATTGAGGGTTTTCTTCCTTTGAGAACTTCATAAGCAGTTTTCTGATGTCTTTTCACTATTAAAGATCTATTCTGGGTAAAACATGCAGTGTTCACAGCTTCTGCCCAATATGAATTTTTCAGCCCAGACTCAGCTAACATAGATCTTGCTGCTTCAATGAGAGTTCTATTTCTTCTTTCTGCAACACCATTTTGTTGAGGTGTTCTCACAGCATAAAAGTTCTGTGAAATACCTCTATCAGCACAAAATTCTTCTAATGTAGCATTTCTGAATTCTGTACCATGATCACTTCTTAGCTGTTTCACCAGTTGCCCATTTAAAAGCTCCATTCTTTTGATAAAGTTGATAATTTCATCAGAAGCTTCACTCTTTTGCTTCAAAAAGAATACCCAGGTGTATTTGGAATATTCATCAACAATAACCATTGTATACTTCCTCCCACTACAGCTGGCCACATTAACAGAACCAAAAAGATCCATATGAAGTAAATGAAATGGTTTCTCAACAGATGAAATTTGCTTTGATTTGAATGAGGCATGGTGATGTTTTCCTTTTTCACAACCAGGACACAATCCGTCCTTTACATAAGACATGGTGGGTAGCCCAGACACCAAACTTTTACTGGATAATTTGTGAATATTTTTGAAGTTGAGATGTGAGAGTCTCTTGTGCCATAACCATTTCAGGTTGTCTGCTGCCTTCGAATAGAAACAAGTATCAGTTGTTGCGACTGATGTGTTCATGTCAATTTGATACATGTTTTCATGACGTTTTGCAGTCAGCAGTGGCTTCCCTGTCTTATCAAAAATAGTGCCAATTTTCCTTCTGAATTGGACTATCTTATTCTTACTTGTCAGTTGGCTTATGCTGAGTAAATTATGTTTAAGCCCAACGACATATGCAACATTTGAGAATGTGACATTTCCATTAGTCAAAGTACCAAAACCCTTTGTGTAACCCAACGAATTATCTCCATACGAAACAACTGGACCATCTTTTTCTTGATAGTCCATCAGCAGGGACTTACATCCGGTCATATGTCTCGAACAACCACTATCGAGATACCAGATTTGCTTGTTTTGAATGCCCTGCACAGTAGCTAAGGGATTAGTTATTTTTGGGAACCCATCCAAGGGTGGGTTCTGGAAGGGTCATCTTTGATGATCTCTTCCTGTCTGCTGGTTTGCTTGAAGAAGCAGCAGCAGACGGGGTTGGGGTAAAAGGACACCGGTTGGCTAAGTGAAACTTGCTGCCACATTTGTAGCATTTTCTCACATTTGGTATCGGTGATGGGTCATACACAGAGTAAAGGGGATCGGGTCAAACTTTGGTTAATGCCTCAATTAGCTGGTCAAGCTTGACTGTCATAATCTCAGTGATAGACAGCTCTTCATTCGAGTCCACTTTAGCTTTTCCCTTAAGGGCATCTTTCTTCTTGGAACCAGTACCATAGTCATGAGGTATTCCTTTGCCTTTATCATTTAACGAGCCAGCGTGGAAAGTTACTGGCTTGTCTACTGAAGCTGATGAGCTAGAAGAAGTTTTTCCTGCTGCCTTGGACTTGCCAGTATTACGTTTGACTGGCTTGTCTGCAGCTACTGGTGGACCAGTAAGTTTGTCATCAGTTGGCTCAGTATAATTGGAACTCGAACATGAAGGGGAATCAGTTGGTTTAATTTTTCTAAGATTATTTTCAGTGATTTCCCTTTTGATACGTCTTTCTTTTGGAGTCATGTAGTAGATGCTTGAGGGGTCAGTAGTCTCATCAATTGAGGTACTGGCTTCTCTTGCTTTAACTTCATCCTCCAAAATTTCTTTCATGGCAGGTGGTGGGGACACAGTAGGTCTAACAAACTTATTTGTCAAGACCTTTTTACCCTTAACTATCTTGGCAAAAGTATTTGGCAAGACAGCTTCAGGATCTGTTTCAAGAATTGGGTCCATGAAAGTAACTTCTGCAATAGCAGCAGCAGCAGCATAGTCACGAGCAAAGAAAGCTTCAACTTGGGCAGGCACCTGCTCATTAACACACTTTATTGTGTGTTGAGCAGATGTACACCACGAAGCGACAACCCTTTTAAGATTATCCAGCTGGTTCTTAACTTCTGCTGCCTCAACGTGAAGAGACCTTAAAGCAAAGTTTTGTTTTTCAAGTTTGGAAATATCATCTTTCAAGATTTTAATTTCATCATTTTTGCATTTAAGTTTCTCATTTAAAGATTTGTTGTCAGTTTTTAAAACTTCTTCACGTTTGCTGCCTCTACATAAGTCAACTCTTAGGTAGTCAAACATTTTGGCCTTTTCATCATCAGTATAAGTTCGAAAATTATCAACCTTATACATCAATTTAGTTTTCCATTAAGGAGAATCTCTTTTCTGATCAGCTTCCCTCATATCAGCCAAAAACTTGCTACCACTATCATCCTCATCAGACTCCTTGACCTCCTTGGCCATTAAACACAGCTTTTTTTCTGGAGCATAACCAGCACCATCATCATCAGTATCACTATCAGAGGAAGACGATGAGCTGGTTTCATCCCAATCATGATGCTCATCAACTAGAACCTTTTTTGGCTTTTTACCCTTCTTATCAGTCTTAGCACTTTCCTTCATCTGAGCTTTCATAGCTTTGTACTTGTTCTTGTACTTGTCAGCTTTTGAGAAAGAGTTAGCATGTGAAGTTGAAGGTTTCCTGGACATGCATTCAGCAACAAAATGTCCAACCTTCCCACAATTATAACACTCAGATTTAGGACCCTTGACTGACTTGCTGCTATACCTAGCACTCGGTTTATTACTCCCTTTGTATGACTTGCTGGTTTTATTATGATTGAACCTTTTGAACTGCCTAGCCAGCAAAGCCATACCTTCAGCAAACCCTTCTGCATCACTTTCATCGTCACTGCTTTCTTCAGACCCAGTACCACTATCCACATCACTCTCAGCTGACTCTTCTTCTGCCAACAACTTTTGAACCACTAAAGCCTTTTGAGCTTTCTTTTTAGTAGCAGCAATAAGAGCAGTATCATCTGTCTTAGAAGATTTTGAAGTGGTGGGGGCAGACCTAAAGTTTTCTTTCAAGTTAAGTTCAAATTTAGCCTCTGCCTTCTCATGGTTCCAAAGTGAACTGTAGAGAGAAGACATGTTAAAGTTCTTTAGGGTCTGAGTGGTTCTTAAAGGGTCAGTAACAGATTTCCATTTAGTAGGCAGTGAATCTATGAATTTGTTTACTTGTTCAAACTCAGTATAGGTGACATTCAAAGTGATCAGGTCAGCAATCAAGGAGTTAAATCTAATGAAGGTTTGCTTAAGGGTTTCATTCTTGTAGGCAAAGAACATTTCATATTCTCGTTTTAAAGCAATCATTATGTTCTGCCTAACTTCTCCCATACCCTCATAGGTAACATCTAGATAGTCCAACATAAGCTTGGCATTTTCTTTTCCCTTAATCAGTTTGAACAGTGGGTTAGGCAAAGTTATAGCTAACAAGGTTCTGATCTTAGGGTCAAGTCCAACACTACGTTTATCCTCAGCATCCCATCTAGAAGGGGTGAGAATAACCTCTCTGCCAGGAATAGCAGGAGTGTCAGCTGTAGCTGGTGCACTACCAATAGTCTCAGTAGGCACAAATGGACCATCTGTGGCAATACCAGGCATGAGTGGGTCAATAGACTCATGGTGAAGCATGAATCTTTCCTTCTAAGTTTCATACTCATCTTCATCAAATTTGGGTGGTCTATTGGATGAGCCATTTTCAAGGTAAGCTATATTAGAATATGCAGCCATGAGAGAATTCAGATCCAAGATATTAATTATCAAGACTGAAGCTCTGATACCAGTTGTTGGTCCCTTGATAACAACAGGCGTATTGTAGAGGGGGTGAATACAATTTCTTTTAAGATAACTTAACAGTTAAACTCGATTAGTATTCACGCATGCAAATAAATAGAGTCACAGGTAATTTTCAACAGTTATTCTTTATTGATTGAATCACAAAGAATCACAACTATCCTTGGCGGAATGATAGTTGGTTGATACAGATTACCTAGATTATAGCTAAGAGGTAAACTAATAGCTATTACACGTTTTGACTCTATAAAAAATAAACCCACACCACTAGTTGTTATAATAGTGGATACAACAATTTATAGTAGTCTCATTAACCGTGTAATGGTTCTATTGTCCACTGGTACATAGGATGTATGTACTTGTGGAGACAACTATAACAGAGAGCATGCTCTCTTCTTTCCTCTTTGGTAGCTATTTGCAGGAACACCCTAATTCGGTTTGGCACCACTATTTGATTATACAAATAGAATGTTGTGTTCCCTAGGTGTTAATGTGACGACCCGAAAATTTCCGACCAAATTTAAACCTAACCTTTATATGTTTCCGACACGATAAGCAGAATTTGTAATGTTGAATCTCAAAAAGTTTGGAACTACATTCATGTAATCAATTACCCTTTGACCGTGTTTGATGATTCACGAACAATTATGTGTATATAGATATGTATATATAATATATAATAACTGAAAACATTAACAAAGTATTTGATATATATGATACTTTACATGAACGTATTTGTTTTGATATATTTATCGACAGAATTAAGAGATAATATCAAATGATTGAATTATCAGATACATTATGATATGATTACGGGCCAATGTTATGAGGTCCACTGTGATTTAAGAAATCTATTCTTTTTGACAATATTCGGAAAATGGTAAAGTGATCTATAAGTAAGAATGTGGAGTGTAAATAACTTAGATGTTGGATATTGACAAGTTAAGTAACTCGAAATTTTTCATTAAGATGATTTCATACGTTTATTAAACCTTTGGATTTTATCCCATGCTTCATCAACAGACTGTAATTTAAAAACTTGAAACCTATTATGAATATATATAATTCTACTTTTCTAAAATGTTTTATGATATAACGATTTAAATTAATATTAAATATATTTATACGCGTATTATACGTACATAGTTTTATACTTTTACTATACTTTAACTTTACCTTTACTTTACTTTTACTTTACTTTTACTTTACTTTAACTTTAATAATTCACTTTAATAATTCACTTTAATAATTCACTTTAATAATGCATACTTTAATAATTCACTTTAATAATTCATACTTTAATAATTCACTTTAATAATTCATACTTTAGTAATTCACTTTAATAATTTAAAAATTTATTATAAATAGAAATCAATAGGTTTTATTATTTCATAGAAACTTGAAAATATATTTCTCTAAACTCTCTCAATCGAATTACATATATATATTTACTTAGTATTATTTCAAGATATTATTAGTATACATAAAATACTACGACGGAGTTATATTCAGACGATTTCAAAATAAGTTTTCAAATGGGATAGAGAGCTAAGGAAATTATGGGTTATAGCTATGGAGGTTATGGATATTGTTCGAGGGTATTGCTCGTGAGGTCAACCTAACTTTTATCATTTTCGTTGCGTGTACGTACTTTCCTGCAATATTGAATCACAATATTGATACGTGAGCATTCATATCTTATCTTTTATATATTAATAGTGTATCCCTGACTAGTGCTCGAGTATATATGATTATGCATGTTTGTATACTTAGTTTCGTCGTTAAATAGTTTATGATAAATCACGAATTTGATACATATGCTACTGAGATAAGGTATATGATATGCATGTCATTGAAAAGCTAAAGAAAAATTAATAACTTTTCATTTAGAAATCGTGTGGGTTCGATGAACGGATTAAAAGATATGGTCAACTGAATTATTATTAATTTTAAGATTATTATTAAAACGATTATTATAATTGTTATCAGTTGATGTTATTACTAAAATTATTTTTATTACTAAAAATTAATATTTTTATTGAAACTACCATTTTATTATTTTTATCATTATTATTATTATCAATATTATTTAATCAAATAAATATGCGTACAAAGATATTTTTACCACACGTAATATAATTACATTAATAATACATACCACTATATTTTTATGATATTAAGTGAATTTTATAAATTTTATTACTTGAGATATATAAAAGTATATTTTTATCATATATGAATTTAAATATAAATTTTTATTTATTAATAAATGAGTTGTATTATTTAGTATAATAAGATCTGATAAATATATTTAAATATATAAAACGACTATATATAAGTTATATAATAAACATGTATAGATTTTGGAAGTCATTTTGGGTCAAGTTGACTTTTGTTGACTTTTGCATGTCGGTCTCGAGCATTAGGATTGTGATACACTACGACCTGACCTAAATTGTTAGACAGATATTGACCAACATATAAATATATATATACTTAATATAGGTTCATGAATCCGAGACAAACCCTGCACTTGTTCAGTGCCGTCATATACATAATTGCTACGAAATACAGCATTGTGAGTTTCATTTGCTCCCTTTTATATATATTTTTGGGACTGAGAATACATGCGCTGTTTTTATAAATGTTTTACGAAATAGACACAAGTACTAAAACTAATTCTACGTGGGTTTAAACCAGAAATATACCCTTAGCTTGGTAACATTAAACTACTTGTCTATGTACGGTAGGCGCGAATCCTAAAGATAGATCTATTGGGCCTGACAAACCCCATCCTGACTATGAGATGCTTTAGTACTTCGAGGTTATATTAAACACACCTAATCTGGTGTACTTCAGAGGGTAAAACATGAACGTTAAGGCTTGTTACCGGGTGCCTACAACTTATAGAATACTTTTATACACTTGCGAGTGTACATATATTTATAAACGGAAATCTTGTGGTCTATTAATATATTGAAATGATTGATATGATAAACCTATGAACTCACCAACCTTTTGGTTGACACTTTTAAGCATGTTTATTCTCAGGTATTAAAGAAATCTTTCGCTGTGCATTAGCTCATTTTAAGGATATTACCTGGAGTCATTCATGACATACTTTGAAAGACGTTGCATTCGAGTCGTTGAGTTCATCAAGATTAATATTAAGTCAATTATAGTTGGATGTAATATGAAATGGTATGCATGCCATCAATTTTTGATGTAAAGAAAGTTTGTCTTTTAAAAACGAATGCAATGTTTGTAAAACGTATCATATAGAGGTCAAATACCTCGCGATGTAATCAACTATTGTTAATCGTTTATAATGTATATGAACGGATCCTTTCAGTTGGTATCAGAGCGGTGGTCTTAGCGAACCAGGTCTTGCATTAGTGTGTCTAACTGATAGTTGTTAAGATGCATTAGTGAGTCTGGACTTCGACCGTGTCTGCATGTCAAAAGTTTTGTTTATCATTTTTAGTCAGAAATCATCTACTTACCATCCTTAGAAAATTACCTGCTTATCATTCTTAGTCTAGACACGTCTTGCTGCATTGATTGCATGAATAGTGTATAGACAAAATTCATATCTTAGCGTATCTGCTAAATCATATCTTATCGTATCTATTACCGTAAACTTTGCCTGACATATTCCGTAAATTCCTCTGTAA
This sequence comes from Rutidosis leptorrhynchoides, assembly GCF_046630445.1. Classification (NCBI taxonomy): domain Eukaryota; kingdom Viridiplantae; phylum Streptophyta; class Magnoliopsida; order Asterales; family Asteraceae; genus Rutidosis; species Rutidosis leptorrhynchoides. Next base: position 653,785,205 of record NC_092335.1, read on the forward strand.
TCTATGAAATCTTTTGATCTATATATATATATAGATATTCTATGTAGTTAGAATACCACCCGATAGCCGGAAAATCATTTCGTATCAAAAAAATCCTTTATCAAATCATACGAAATGGAATTCGTCATCAGTTCAAGTTCCTCGGATTTCGAAATGGAATCCCACTCAAGCTCCGAAAGCAGTGTGACTGGAATGGATCAACCAATCAGCCATCATCTATTCTGGATGAATTGGGGATGGGTTCGTAGCCTCCTTAATCATTGGAGACAAGAAGAAGGCGATCCTTTCCATCCACCACATTGCCCTCTTGGCAATGAACCTGAAGCACTTACCGACGAACCTGTCCAAAACACCATTTTCTCTCTCATTTCCAGAGTATCTCGTCATGATTATATACTACACCAAATTCTAGATCTTATTTATTCGCTCGTCCGAACCGACAATCACCCCGGTGTAATAGAAGAAGTCAACGAGCTTCGCGCTCGGGTAGTGGCTTTGGAGAATATGGTGCAAAGGTTACAAACACCAGCAGCAGCACCAGCAGCATAACCAGTACCACCATCAACAACATCAACAGTACCATTACCACCACCAACAACAACCGCATCGCAAACCTCAACTTCACAATCTGTCCCACGAGCATCGACGTCATACGCCATGTAGATACCAAGGAATACCACAACGATGAAGTACTGATTCATAACTTCATTGGGAAAACATTCTACGACGATTATGTAATTTCTAAAGTTTAGAAATTATCTATGCTAGCCTTAACCATAAATCAAATGAGTTTAATTTAATATTAACTCATTAAATCTATATTATATCTGAAGAAATATACACATATATATTTCCATAAAGACTGTAATAAAATTCTTTTGTACAAAATATAAATTGTGAAATTTTTTTTAACGGGTAGGTAATACCCGAGAGAGATATATAAATTCACAATTAATATGTTACATTCTTCGAATCTGATTCAACAAATCATCCATTATACTCCCTACTTTCACAACAATATACATTCTTTTATAGAAATCAAAACAACCATACTCATTCAAAATCTAATTACATATTCTGATTTTGAAATCTCAGAATTCGATTCAAGATATAACCGAAATCTTCACTCTTATATTTCTACATCTTTCAAAACTATACTTTGACTTCAAAACTGTCCTAGAACCTCATTTCTATTCATGGAACTCACAAAAATATTTGTATCATTCAAAATCTTAGAACATCATATGTATATTAACAATTACAATATGTGTTCAAACACTTCGAAATTATTAAAGACATGCGAGATGATGATCCAACCACACATTACCCACTGCCATGCACCTGAAAAGCTCTCGAAACCAAAGTTATAGTTTAACACGTATCCGTGTCAGATCCTTTGATATTTATTACCAAATATAATTTTTCAATCTCTTTCCAAAATAGACAGTTTTGTCATAGCTTCAACAAATCACCTTCATTTGTTTATACGAATAAACCTTATTATAACAATTACCCCTTCATCATTGTTACCGGGGAACCTTTCATATCTCGCCACATTAGCAGTAAACTTATCAAAAACTTCATTAACCTTCGACTTAAGCCTCTCCGAAAAGCCATTATACTTATTCATTAAAACCCCATCATGTACTCACCTACATCCTGTAACAATAATTATCACACCAACTACTGGGAATTAGCAATCAGTATTTTGAATTTCGCGACAATTTTACGTCAAAAGTTATATGTATACATATAACGTCTATCTCCTAGACTTACATACTTCGAATGTGAATTTTCTGAAAAACATCCCAAACTATGAACTAGTTCTCCGAAATTGGAAAAATGCTGATGAAGCAGCAAAAACTGTAAACGAATTTAACAGTCAAAAGTTTGATGATAAAGAATAGTATGGTGGTAAAGCTGAGAAAAAGAGAAGGTTTGAAACTAGAAAACGGATTGAGCAGACCATGAAGGAGGCTGTGGACAAATCACAAAGACTAAACCTGCCTTCAAAGGATCCAAATGATTCAGAGTCTACTGAAATAGTTAGCAAACACCTTACTTCTTATTCTAAACCTTCACAGACAAATCTTCTTCATCATCCATCTATGTTAAGAATTCTAAGATATTATCGTATCTTTTATTATAAATATCTTCGATATTCCTGAAGATATTTTCACAACTATTCTTATCCAAAATCTTCTATCTATTCGCAATATCTGCGTTACAACATAAAAAGAAACTGTGTTAGTTTCTAAATTCTGAAGAAAAAAAAATTCGAATTTAAAATAGGAATGTTTTTGAAGTAGTATTGGGAACTGAAGCATGAGTTAGTATAATATAATGACACTTGATCAATGTGATTATATTACACTAAGTCATACTGAATTTCTAATGGAACGTGATGATTCACAGAACATACCGTCATCATGTACTATTTACACGACTCTTACATTCTACCCAATTTCCAAACATATTAAGAACATATCATCTTGATAGCTCTATATTTTAGGATATTCTGGTAATTTGCCAAATCAAGATCGTGCCATTACGATTTTCTTCTTGGAACATTAACTATGTTCATCCAAAAATTCATATCTACAAATTCTGGACCATTATCCGCTTGACTTAAGGTCGGGAAGAGAAAACGAAAGCATGAAGCTCCGAAATATAATGGAGAATATAAAGCCCGATAACAACCCCGAAATTACAAACCTTGTATATCAATGCGTATAGCAATATAAAGACACGGGAGGATGAAAAACACAATAACCCCAAGGTAATGGTAGAAGAAAATAACTTCCTCCGGTGGTAGATGAAAAAGAAGAATGACAGATATGAAAGTTAAGAGTATATCAAGAATCAATACTGGATGAAGCATATTAACGAATGCTTTAAAGTATGAATTGGGGAGAAAGACTAGAAGGTGTGAGCTGTGGAAATAAAGAAACGAAGGGGCGGATTTATAGTAAAATATCAGACAGAGAAATTGAGACAGATTATCGCATTTAATCAAATAAGATCCTGATTTCCTTAATCGCCAAAGAACCAAATCTTATTGTAAAGATTTTCTTTAAATTCCATGAATTCCGGAAATCAATCATAACTACGTCATCGGTTAAAACGAATATACGTTTACTCATTTCACTCTCTTGCGATAGCTTCACTTATACTCTTCGCGTAATCAAATTGTTTTATCTATATTACTCAATGATGATAAAACTCTATTTATCAACTCATATTCGTCATGAAAACATTTTTAAAGTTAGCCATGACGACCTCGATCAAATTTCGGGACGAAATTTATTTAACGGGTAGGTACTGTGACGACCCGGAAATTTCCGACCAAATTTAAACCTAACCTTTATATGTTTCCGACACGATAAGCAGAATTTGTAATGTTGAATCTCAAAAAGTTTGGAACTACATTCATGTAATCAATTACCCTTTGACCGTGTTTGACGATTCATGAACAATTATGTGTATATAGATATGTATATATAATATATAATAACTGAAAACATTAACAAAGTATTTGATATATATGATACTTTACATGAACGTATTTGTTTCGATATATTTATCGACAGAATTAAGAGATAATATCAAATGATTGAATTATCAGATACATTATGATATGATTACGGGCCAATGTTATGAGGTCCACTGTGATTTAAGAAATCTATTCTTTTTGACAATATTCGGAAAATGGTAAAGTGATCTATAAGTAAGAACGTGGAGTGTGCATAACTTAGATGTTGGATATCGACAAGTTAAGTAACTCGACATTTTTCATTAAGATGATTTCATACGTTTATTAAACCTTTGGATTTTATCCCATGCTTCACCAACAGACTGTAATTTAAAAACTTAAAACCTATTATGAATATATATAATTCTACTTTTCTAAAATCTTTTATGATATAACGATTTAAATTAATATTAAATATATTTATACGCGTATTATACGTAAATAGTTTTATACTTTTACTATACTTTAACTTTACCTTTACTTTACTTTTACTTTACTTTTACTTTACTTTAACTTTAATAATTCACTTTAATAATTCACTTTAATAATTCACTTTAATAATTCATACTTTAATAATTCACTTTAATAATTCATACTTTAATAATTCACTTTAATAATTCATACTTTAATAATTTACTTTAATAATTTAAAATCTATTATAAATAGAATTCAATAGGTTTTATTATTTCATAGAAACTTGAAAATATATTTCTCTAAACTCTCTCAATCGAATTACATATATATATTTACTTAGTATTATTTCAAGATATTATTAGTATACATAAAATACTACGACGGAGTTATATTCAGACGATTTCAAAATAAGTTTTCAAACGGGATAGAGCTAAGGAAATTATGGGTTATAGCTATAGAGGTTATGGATATTGTTCGAGGGTATTGCTCGTGAGGTCAACCTAACTTTTATCATTTTCGTTATGTCTACGTACTTTCCTGCAATATTGAATCACAATATTGATACGTGAGCATTCATATCTTATCTTTTATATATTAATAGTGTATCCCTGACTAGTGCTCGAGTATATATGATTATGCATGTTTGTATGCTTAGTTTCGTCGTTAAATAGTTTATGATAAATCACGAATTTGATACATATGCTACTGAGATAAGGTATATGATATGCATGTCGTTGAAAAGCTAAAGAAAAATTAATAACTTTTCATTTAGAAATCGTGTGGGTTCGATGAACGGATTAAAAGATATGGTCAACTGAATTATTATTAATTTTAAGATTATTATTAAAACGATTATTATAATTGTTATCAGTTGATGTTATTACTAAAATTATTTTTATTACTAAAAATTAATATTTTTATTGAAACTATCATTTTATTATTTTTATCATTATTATTATTATCAATATTATTTAATCAAATAAATATGCGTACAAAGATATTTTTACCACACGTAAAGTAATTACATTAATAATACATACCACTATATTTTTATGATATTAAGTGAATTTTATAAATTTTATTACTTGAGATATATAAAAGTATATTTTTATCATATATGAATTTAAATATAAATTTTTATTTATTAATAAATGACTTGTATTATTTAGTATAATAAGATCTGATAAATATATTTAAATATATAAAACGACTATATATAAGTTATATAATAAACATGTATAGATTTTGGAAGTCATTTTGGGTCAAGTTGACTTTTGTAGACTTTTGCATGTCGGTCTCGAGCATTAGGATTGTGATACACTACTACCTGACCTAAATTGTTAGACAGATATTGACCAACATATAAATATATATATATACTTAATATAGGTTCATGAATCCGAGACAAACGCTGCACTTGTTCAGTGCCGTCATATACATAATTGCTACGAAATACAGTATTATGAGTTTCATTTGCTCCCTTTTATATATATTTTTGGGACTGAGAATACATGCGCTGTTTTTATAAATGTTTTACGAAATAGACACAAGTACTAAAACTAATTCTACGTGGGTTTAAACCAGAAATATACCCTTAGCTTGGTAACATTAAACTACTTGTCTATGTACGGTAGGCGCGAATCCTAAAGATAGATCTATTGGGCCTGACAAACTCCATCCTGACTATGGGATGCTTTAGTACTTCGAGGTTATATTAAACACACCTGATCTGGTGTACTTCAGAGGGTAAAACATGAACGTTAAGGCTTGTTACCGGGTGCCTACAACTTATAGAATACTTTTATACACTTGCGAGTGTATATATATTTATAAACGGAAATCTTGTGGTCTATTAATATATTGAAATGATTGATATGATAAACCTATGAACTCACCAACCTTTTGGTTGACATTTTTAAGCATGTTTATTCTCAGGTATTAAAGAAATCTTCCGCTGTGCATTAGCTCATAAGGATATTACCTGGAGTCATTCATGACATACTCTGAAAGACGTTGCATTCGAGTCGTTGAGTTCATCAAGATTAATATTAAGTCAATTATAGTTGGATTTAATATGAAATGGTATGCATGCCGTCAATTTTTGATGTAAAGAAAGTTTGTCTTTTAAAAACGAATGCAATGTTTGTAAAACGTATCATATAGAGGTCAAATACCTCGCGATGTAATCAACTATTGTGAATCGTTTATAATGTATATGAACGGATCCTTTCAGTTAACAAAGTATAACCCATGTCTGCACATGCGTTAAACTTCTGCATTCCTACGTGGTCTTGTAAGGTCACTTGTCAGCCGCCGACACGTGTTGTGACGATCGCTCCAAATCCATATGGACGAACACGTCATTAATTGATTTCATTGCGAGGTATTTGACCTCTATATGATACGTTTTGTAAACATTGCATTCTTTTGAAAAGGCGCACCATAAATGAATATTTAAATCAAAGGTTTTCGACATATGATGATTTTTACATATAGACAATCACCATAAATAATAGTTTACAACAGTATTTCCGTTGACAATGCAGTCAAAATAAGATACATGGTGATGATTTGGTGAATGCAACGTTTCCTTGAAAATATGTCATGTAAGACTCCATGCACATAGCTTGTCTAACATCTAAGCAAACAGCGGAAGACTTCTAGGGAACCTGAGAATAAACATGCTTCAAATATCAACACAAAGGTTGGTGAGTTCATAGTTTTAATATTACACATAATCCGTATATCAATATGGATTACAAAAGTTCAGTTATTTTATTCAAAACGTTTATCAATATGTTTTAACATAAAAGGTGGACCACAAGATTTCAGTTGTTTCATCCGAAACGTTTATCAATTGGTTCTACAAAATTGAGCACCCTGGTAACTAAACTTTAACGTATATATAATTTGTACCCTTTGTATAATCATCTAAATAATACACGCAAACCAACGTGTACGCTTCTCAAATAGCATACGTCCGTTAAAAGGCTAGCGCTCTAGCTCGGACGGGGATGTCAAGCCCTATGGATCCATATACTACTACTCGCGCCCACCAGTTCTTATAACCGGCAGTTACTAGTTACCAAAGCTAAGGGATTTTCGGTTCAAACTCGGTGTAGAATTAAGTATGTACTTGTATCCATTGCGTTTAAAATAAATTGCATGTATTCTCAGCCCAAAAATATATATTGCAAAAGCAATTAAAAAGGAAGCAATGAAACTCACACATATAAATATTGTATATCGGTTAATAAAGCATTTGCATGTATTCTCAGCCCAAAAATGTAGAGAGTAAAAGGGATCATATGAAACTCACTGTTTAATATTGATATACAATATTGTAGGAAAGCATGTAGACGCATCGGAGATAATAAACACGAGGTTTGATTCAAAAAAATACCCCCGAACATTACCCATAACCTCCTTGGCAATAACCCATATTTTCCTTAGCTCTAGCTCGCTCGGAAACTCGTTTTGAAAATTACTTGGACAGTACTCCGTCGTAATATTTTATGTACATTATTATTTTTGTATTGCAAAAATAATAATACTAATAATAAGATTAATAAGATTAATAATAATCTTAATAGTAATAATAATAATAATAATAATAATAATAATAATAATAATAAATATTATACGGAGTAATATATATTTGTGTATGTGTGTTTTGATTTTTTTTTATTCGAGCAAAACACCTGAATTTATAGTACCTGGCCTGGAATCTGGAGTCATGCGACTCGCATGGAAATGGCCTTCTGGCCATGCGACTCGCATGAGGACCAGGGACAGCTCACATTGTTTTGGCTCCTAGCTTGTCGACATAATATAAAAATATAAATATAATATATTTAATTTAAATTAATTAATTATATATTATATTAAATTCACGTGCATAGTTGACTTGTAATTTTTATTCCGATAAGTCGTACGTTGTCACTCGACTTATGTCCCGGTTCCGGTTTTTCGAACGCCCTTTCGTACGCTGAGAAAACTTGTACTTTACATTTCGTGAATCGTACCTTTGTCAAAATATAGTCTTAAATCATCCATAAAATATACCACTGTAGCAAAGTTACTGTAGCAAAGTCAATTTTTACTGTAGCAATTCACTGTAGCAAAGTCAATTTCACTGTAGCAAATAGTGATTTTCAAAAACACTGTAGCATTTTGGGTACTGTAGCAATTTGAAATGTTACTATCGTTTACTAAATAACTTGAAATTATATATATGTATATATCTTTTTAATATATATAAATCAGTTTTTTTTTAAATACACATTGGAAGTTATTTATAAATAAATTTTAATAATAAATATTTCAACTTATCATATACATTCAAATAGATATTTAAACCAATAAGTTTAATGTACGGTATCAAACAATTAATACATTGTTACCTTTTCATGTTATAGTATATATGTATCTATTTACATATAATTGTTCGCGAATCGTCGAAAACAACCGAAGGGTATTTAAATATATAAAAGTAATTCAAAAATTTTGAGATTCAGTTTTACAGACTTTGCTTATCGTGTCGGAAATGTTAATCATACAAAGATTAAGTTTAAATTTAGTCGAAATTTCTGGGTCATCACACGTGTCCTTTTTTGTTCAACTTTGGCTTAGACTTCTGTTGAATAGTACCATTGATGTAGACCACTCGGGAAACTACTATGCTTATAATGGAGCATAGATGTCTTATGTAGTAAGCTGCATTCCAGCTGTACTGGTTCTTCATTGCTGAGCCACTTCATGTTCTTGATTTACTGAGTACACATCCTGTGCTGATTGAAGAAGACTGTCTACCTTGTGCTGGTAGACTGAGCAGCAAACTAAACACTCGACACAGCAATATTTGCTATCTATACATGAACAAACTTGTGCTGACTGCACATAATATTTTAGTGCAAATAAATTACAGTTTTGTCATAATTAAATCCTTAATTATTTTGGGGACTCAACATGTTGATAACAATATTGATAATTATATTAATATCAATAATAACAATATAACAAATTACCTATAATAAATTTCATATTGAATCTTTACTAATACTAATAATACTAATATTAATAATGATAATGAATGTAATTATATAACAACTATAATTAAACTTGTAATTACATTTAATATCTAATTTATTAATTATATTTTATTATATGATAACATTTATTGAACATTTAATATTTATATATTTTATTATAATTATTCATATATATACTTACATTTATAATTATACATATTTATTTACAAACAATTGTTCGTGAATCATCGGGTAATAGTCAAAGGTTTAAATGTATTCATTAAAACAGTTCAAAAATTTTCGAGACTCAACATTACAGAATTTGCTTATCGTGTCGAAATCATGTAAAGATTAAGTTTAAATTTAGTCAAAAATTCCCGGGTCGTCACACTAGGGGTGGGAGAGAACCCAGGGAACTCAATCTATACAGAGTTCGAATTCGAATTATGTACTAAGTCCCGACTTGATGAGCAATAGTCGCGACGCTATGAGCAATAGTCGCGACTTGATGAGTAATAGTCGCGACGCGAGATTGAGCTCAAAATCTATTTCGGTTCAATCTGCAACGGATTAGGTTCAATCTGTGTACAAAAACATTTTTTTAATCTGTAAGTTCAGTCTGCTGCAGATCTAAGTTCAATTTGCGTATAGATCGAAGTTCAATCTACATACAGATTGAAGGTAAGTCTACAAATCGAAGTTCAATCTGTGTAGGTTCCCTGGGTTCTCTCTGGATCCTCACCATCAGGGGCGGATCTTAGTGGAACCCAAAGGGGGTATCCGCCCCACCTGAATTTTACGGATAAAAAAATTTTACACTAAAAAAAATTTTTTTTTACTAAAAAATAAGGTTTTTATTAGTGTTTACCCCCGCTGAAAATGAAAAATTTATTAAATTTTCGCATTCGCCGCATCTGTCTTTGAGTTCAAGTTCCGCCACTGCTCACCATATATATATATATATATATATATATATATATATATATTTCTAAAAAACTAAAACATTAAAACGAAGTCTTCTCATCAATAGATGAAAAGACGAACAGAGATACAAAAGAACCAAAACCAATGCAAGGCTTGGAAGCAGTTGTAGAGACCCGTCCTAATCCATTTGGATGTATACATTACATTTGGTTACATCGCGAGGTACTTGACCTCTATATGATACATTTTACAAACATTGCATTCATTTTTTCTAGACAAACTTTCATTACATTGAAAGTTGACGGCATGCATACCATCTCATAATATATCCAACTATAATTGACTTAATAATAATCTTGATGAACTCGATGACTCGAATGCAACGTCTTTTGAAATATCTCATGAATGACTCCAAGTAATATCTCTAATATGAGCAAATGCACAGCGGAAGATTTCTTTCATACTTGAGAATAAACATGCTTTAAAGTGTCAACCAAAAGGTTGGTGAGTTCATTAGTTTATCATAATCGATCATTTCCATCATTTTAATAGACCACAAGATTTTTCATTTCCATTTCTCATAAATATACGTCCCATACATAGAGACAAAAATCATTCATATGGATTGAACACCTGGTAATCGACCTTAACAAGATGCATATAGAATATCCCCATCATTCCGGGACTCCCTTCGGACATGATAAAATCGAAGTACTAAAGCAGTTCAAATTCTCTGACTGGGGCTTGTTAGTGCCCATAGATCTATCTTTAGGATTCGCGTCAATTAGGGTGTATGTTCCCTAATTCTTAGATTACCAGACTAAAAATGGGCATATTCGGTTCGATAATTCAACCATAGAATGTAGTTTTGATTACTTGTGTCTATTTTGTAAAAAAGTTATAAAAGCAGCGCATGTATTCTCAGTCCCAAAAATATATATTGCTAAAGCATTTAAAAAGGGAGCAAATGAAACTCACAATACGATATTTTGTAGTAAAAATATGCATACGACGATACTGAACAATGCAGGGTTGGCCTCGGATTCACGAACCTATATAATATATATATATATATATATATATATATATATATATATATATATATATATATATATATATATATATATATATATATATATATATATATATATATATATATATATATATATATATATATATATATATATATATATATATATATATATATATATATATATATATATATTAACACATATAATTGTAATCAAACAAATTTATATATATATTTTTATTAGTGATATCATTTTAATAACTTGTATGTTTCATAATTGTATTCATTTTATGTACTCTAAATAAATAAAAATATAGTTATATCATATGTAATTATATAGTTTTATATAACTAATAGTTACTTGATAAAATAATATTAATGTTAAAAATAATAATAAAAATAATAATGATAATAATAATGATAATAATAATACTAATAATAATAATAACTATGATAAAAATAACTTTACTACTAATGATAATACTGTTAATAATAATAATAAGAGTAGTAATAATAATAATAATAATAATAATAATAATAATAATAATAATAATAATAATAATAATAATAATAATAATAATAATAATAATAATAATAATAATAATAATAATAATAATAATAATAATAATAATAATAATAATAATAATAATAATAATAAGGATTATGTTTATACCATCATGATTATCATCATGCGTCGATCATCTTCGTCAATGATCATTAACACCATTGTCATCTTATCTTAACCATCATCATATATCATACTCGCTATCATAACTATATCATTATCATTAATTAACCTGTATCATCACCATTTGTGTATCATTTCATTATCATAATCATTGTTTAATCATCATCATCTTATTTATTATGATCATCATCGGCATCATGCGATATCATCATCACCATAACATCATAACTACCATCATTTATTTATCATCTTCATCATTATAACCTGCCATCGTCCTAATCTAATCCTAAACCCATGGTTAATATCAATTTCATCATCATTTATTTTACAACACCATCATAAAATATCATCTTGTATCGATCCTTATTAGTATCACAATAACTTCACTATCGAAACATCATCATTTTAATTCGGGTTTTGGCCTCAACTAGTACACTGAACCCAACGGCCCAACAAAAAGTCTAATCAGGCCATGGCCCAATAGAATCTCACAGCCCAATATCCCACTAAAATTCGTGGCCTGCTTCTATCTCCACACTATGTTCGACCAAAAAGAAGATAAATAAAGTAGTGGGTAACATGAGTGTGTCACTATCACTTTTATAAATCATGTTATTTTCCACAATCTTTAATCAAGGAGATAGATAGCTGGCACATATTAATATTAATCTAAATAACACCTACAACATTTAAAGACAAAGCTTAGTGGGTGAGGTTCCTCTCAATCGGTCCACCTAAATTGGCATGAAAAGGAATTAACCGATACTATCAAAAAGAATAGTTGACAACTATTTTGTTTTTGGAAAGGAAATCGAACCATGAGAGTTATATTCGATAGGTGAGTTTGTGGTTTGTTCTCAGACAAAAAAAGAGATGAGAATAAGCAGTAGAATAACAACCTAGCAGCTGTACAAAGGGATTAAAAACAGAAAAAAATACTTGCGGCAGTTTTGAAGATGATGAAGGTGGTCTTCGTTGAGGGTGATCGGTGATGATGGTTTGTATCAACTCAATATAGAAACAGAAGCCGAGTATTAAGTATCTTCATCGCTATTAGTAATATTATCTTAATCCCATAACATAATCATGTGCTTTACACAATTATCAACAAAATTACTTTAAGAAGAAAAAAAATGGAACGTGCTTTTGAGTGAGTCCTTCTTGTCTACCATAAGTAACTGATGTGTGCAGAGGTGTATACGAAATAGTTATATTTTTACTACGAAATACTATTAAATACGATACAATTTTACACAAGTTATTTATTTATTTATAGAGTGGATATACCTAAACCTTGCTACAACACTATAGGCAGTGTACCTAATCGTACAGTAGTGTAGTTTTTAGTAAGTCCGGTTCGTCCACAGGGAACTAGCCAAGTTTAACGCTATATTTTTTAAACTATATTTGTGTGTGTATATATATATATATATATATATATATATATATATATATATATATATATATATATATATATATAGGTAATATTATTATTATAAAGGGGGTTTTTACCGTTTAATGACCGGTTTGTCGATTTTAAAACTTTAGTCGCAGTTAAAATCTAATGTAAAATATTAAAAATAAATATAACTTAATTTAAAGCGTAAATTAAATAACGATAAATTAAAGTGCGATAAATAAAATGACGATAAATAAAATTGCGATAATTAAAAAGTACGATAATTAAAAGTGCAATAAATAAAATGACAGTAAATAAAAGTGCGATAAAATATGAAATAAAGGAATTATGCTTATTTAAACTTCCATAATCATGATGTTTGACGTGTTGATTTTAGTTTATTACCATGGGTTAATTGTCCTTTGTCCTGGAATGTTCGATATGTCCATACGATTTTATCCATAATAGTCCATCGGTCATCATTATAAAGTGCGAGAGTCTTCATCAAATTATCCTTATACCCGAAGTCAAATATTCCAACTAATTGGGGATTCGAACTGTAACAAGGTCTTAATACTTTGTTTAATGAATACACCAGGTTATCGACTGCGTGTAATCCAAGGTTTTACTACTTTGTTAACAATTACACCAATTACCCTTGAATGTAATCCACCCCTGTTTTAATAAGTCCATTAACTATTAATCCATTCCCGTATCTGGTAAAATGAACGATAATTCGTATTTATAGATATCCCGCCCACCGTACCCGATTAGGCGTATGTGGTTATATATAGATACGTCAAATTGTAATCTTTATATTAAATTAACGAGGTATCATTTAGTTAATATAAAGCCTATTAATAGCCCATAGTCTAATTTCCATAAATGTCATTCTTTTGTCCAAACCCCAATTATGGTACAAAGCCCAATTACCCCGTCGTTAATATTTAGCCCAACATCACGATTATTTTGGCTTAAATAAGCATAATAATAACTTAGCTACGAGACATTAATTTAAAAAGGTTGAACATAACTTACAATGATTAATAATAGCGTAGCGTTACACGGACAGAATTTTGACTTACACACTTACAACATTCGCTAACATACCTTTATTATTATTAATCTTAAATTAAAATTAAAATTATAAATTATATATATATATATATATATATATATATATATATATATATATATATATATATATATATATATATATATATATATATATATCGTAGAGAGTGAGAGATAGATTAGAAAAAGGTTGATTAAAATCGATCAGAATGCACGACCTTTTATAGCCCCACGTTTCACTGTAGAGCTCCGCGAGTGCTGAGCTTTTTTGCTTTACACCTCCGCGAGTGCAGAGGTCTGGAATCCAGCTCACATATTCGATCCAAAACGTGGGCTGCGTATAATTATAATATATAATAATATATATAATTAATTATATATTATATTATATTCTTGTGCATAGTTGACTTGTAATTTTTGGTCCGTTGCGTCGCGTGCTGAAAGTTGATTCATGTCTCGGTTCTGGATGTTTGAACGCCTTTTCGTACAATTTAATATCTTGTACTTTGTATTTCACAGCTTGTACTCTTGTAATTTTTAGACGTTTCTCATCAATAATTTGAACCACTTCGATTATACTTTGTACTTTTGAGCTTTTTGGTCGTTTGCGTCTTCAATTCGTCGAATCTGTCTTTTGTCTTCACCTTTTATTATTTAAACGAATATCACTTGTAAATAGAACAATTGCAACTAAAAGCTTGTCTTTCTTTAGGGATAATGCTATGAAATATATGTTCATTTTTAGCATTATCAAATATTCCCACACTTGAGCGTTGCTTGTCCTCAAGCAATATAGTCTTGAAATAAAAATACTAGAATCACTTCTTTATTCTTCACACTTTGTACATCAGTGATTTCTATACGGCGGTATGAAGAATGGTAGTAACATTGTGGTTTACAGTCCCACATGACTATAAAAATTTAGATCCTTTAAGGAAATTGGATCTTTATGAAAACATTTAATCTTTTTAAAAATTCAATCTAGCTTTTACCCTAGATAAGTTTTCCGGAATAACCCTTCACCGGTGTTTGCAAATTGTTTTTGTGGGTTTTGTGGGTTTCAGAATTGAAAATTTTAGCTCAAAACATATGGTTTTGTGTCACCCACTTGCTAACCTTGTATTGGGAAAGCAACACGTCCAGTATACTTGCTCCGTATATTACCTTTCGGTAAACTACCGTCCGGTTGTAAAGGAAAGCGTTGAACAAGCAACTGTTAAGGCAATGTCCCGTGACATGCTTTTGATTATGGTCTATACCGTCTCGGATGCAATTACTATCCTTTGTAGGAGCAATAGTAAAGATCACCCTATAGTTTTTTCGGTCTGGCACAAGGTCCTGTCTTTGACTATGCTATGAAACCATCGTTCTTACAGTTGACACCCGATTTGGTTCAGGTGATCAAATGAATTCCAGGTGAATTTCTAGGATTTTACGTTCAATGGTAATGAACGCATTAAAAATGGGTTTTCAGAAAACAAATCGGTTTGTAATTTTGATCAAAATATTTTCTTGTTCAAGCTCGAGTTTAGATATCATCGAATTCCATGAGTTTGTAATTCTCAATCTTTAAGGTCAATCTCAAGGATTGAGTAATATCAGGCTTAAAAGCTGATTTTTGATCTTTAAGGAGATTATCCTTTCTGGGGATCTGATTCATTAGTTTTATAAGCTAATTTTCACGGTGCCCCCCATTGTACGAGACAGATCCTCTCATGGTTAGGATAAGTCTGACCACCTAGCAACCCTGTTTGATGCTGAGGTCCGTGGATTTCCAGCTGATTTTCGAGAAAATTTTTCAAGGTTTTTCGTAGACTCTACAACTGGTCTGGACGACAACTTCCTGACCTAAATCAAGAAGCGCGTGTCATTTTCTCGAAAGACTTTACTTCTTTTTAATGATGGAATTGATTCATCGTGTAGATCCATCTTTCTTTCAAATATATTACAATTTACCGGGTAAAACAGTTAATTTTGTCCAAAACAAAAGTATCTTCAATTATTTGTACAAAAATATGTGACATATGTTCTAAATAACTTGGTAAATTTTTCCCACACTTGGCTTTTATTTTCCTTTCTTTGCCTTTTTATTTTCCTCTATTCCATTTTAAATGAATTCTAACATTTTAGGTTGTTTCTCAATTTATGTCCTTTCTGAGGTAACAATAATTTCGGTGTTAACACCTAGTTTTATCGTTCATAAATTTGTATAAACATGATTTTGAGTTCATTTAGTTGAAAATTTTGAAAAATTTTACTAGAATTGGGTAGTCAGTATATAAGACTAGGGCTGTTCTTTATTATCAGAGAGCACTAGATTCTAATACAACTACTGCGTTACTAGTGTTGTAGCAAGTGTTTAAATTGATTAAATTTAAAATTTTAAAAATCTGAAAGAATTTAACCCCTTCCCACACTTAAGATCTTGCAATGCCCTCATTTGCAAGAAATCAGTACAATTTAAATTATTGAGGGTGATTAGCGTAGAAAAATGATTAAATTTTACCAAAGTTTCCAAACATATTGGCGTTTGTTTGTTGAATGATAAATGGTGCACATCATTTGTTCATTCCTGCAGTTGTTATTTCACATATATTTTGCATCTTGTCGTCAAAATTAGTTGCTTTTGCTGAACTTAATGCCAGTCTTTGAAAATGCGCTGTTTTACCCTGTTTTGTACATGAGATAAACTACAAACATATATATACATATTTTTGAAGTTGGGTATATCACCCCACATTCAAAAATTATTAAAAATCTAATAATAAAAGTTAGAAATTTATAAAAACTATTATAATGTCAAAAGAAATATTAAAAGTATAAAATTACAAGTTACCAAATAAATAAAAATAGGCATAAAAGAAAATTAGGGTTGATGAGGATGGTGCCAGTAGGGATCCCATTCATAGCCGTATGTGCTGTAGAATGCTTGAGCTGGGTCATATGTAGGGTAAGGTGGTCGGGTTTGTATAGTCCAGGGAGGAAATACGGGCATTGGAATAGGAATGTAGTTTGTATTTATGTGTGCACAATGACTTATGATTTGGTTTTGATGATACTGCCAATCTTGAAATGCTCGTTGTCTAGCCATTTCATACTCATGTTGAGCCATAAAAATTTGCATTTCTATCATCTGATTCCCCCCTCCCGCATTACCTTGCTGCTGATCTCTTTCGACCTGTGGATGCTGGCCATCATATGGTGCTGCAGCGTTATGTCATTTCTTTAAAACCTTAGCACCATGATATACTTTCAAACCAATTGTATCACGGGGTTCTGGTGCTGCAATTATTAATCCCCCCTGACTTCTATCGACACCGAGATGCTCAGCAATTAAAGTAACAAAGATACCACCGCCTATTATACCATTAGGCTGTGACGACCCGGAAATTTCCGACTAAATTTAAACTTTATCTTTATATTATTCTGACACGATAAGCAATGTTTGTTAAGTTAAATCTCAAGGATTTTAAACTACGTTTATACATTCATTTAAACCTCGACCAAATTCCAATGATTCACGAACCATTAAATGAACATATATGAATATGTATGTATATGTGTATATGTTATAAATTGAAAATGTCAACAAAGTATTTAAACGTATAATGCTTTATATGAGCGTATTTGTTCCAATATGATTATCGACGAAATTAAAAAAATATATTAAATGATTGAATTATCAGAAACATTGAATTATGATTACAAGTCTCTGTTGAGAGGTCCGCTATGATTTGAGAAAATCTATTCATCTTAACGATATTCGGAATAATTTGTAAAGCTATTTATAAATAAAAATAAAAAGTGACATTTACAAAAGTTAGACAAAAGCTAGTGGAGAATTGGTTTCCATAATATTCTATTAATCTATTTTCAAACGTACAAAAACGTTTTCAGTTTAAAAAGAACTTTATTATTAAAACGTATATAACTTTTATAAATATCTAGAATCACTTTTGACAACTCATTACTTAACCAGTATAATAAATATAACGATATTTATATTTTATTTCATTAAATATATATAACGATTTAAATTAATATTATATATATATATACGCGTATTATACATACATAGTTTTTATACTTTTACTATACTTTAACTTTACCTTTACTTTATTTTTACTTTACCTTAACTTTAATAATTCATACTTTAATAATTCACTTTAATAATTCATACTTTAATAATTCACTTTAATAATTAATACTTTAATAATTCACTTTAATAATTCATACTTTAATAATTCACTTTAATAATTCATACTTTAATAATTCACTTTAATAATTCAAAAATATATTATAAATAGAATTCAATAGGTTTCATTATTTGATAGAAACTTGAAAATATTTTCTCTAAACTCTCTCAATCGATTTACATATATATATTTACTCCGTATTATTTCAAGAAATTATCAGTATACATAAAATATTACGACGGAGTGCTGTCCGAGTGATTTCGAAATTGTTTTTCGAGCGGGATAGAGCTAAGGAAATTATGGATTAAAGCTATGGAGGTTATGGGTATGGTTCGGGAGTATTGCTCGTGAGTAAAACTAGTGTTTATCATCTCCGTTGCGTCTACGTACTTTTTCTGCAATATTGAATCTCAATATTGATACGTTCGTGAATCCAAGGCCAACATTGCACTTGTTCAATGACGTCATATGTATTTTTACTACAAAATACAGTATTGTGAGTTTCATTACTCCCTTTTTATATATATTTTTGGGCTGAGAATACATGCGCTGTTTTATAAATGTTTTACGAAATAGGCACAAGTACTAAAACTAATTCTATGTGGGTTTAAACCAGAAATATACCCTTAGCTTGGTAACATTAAACTACTTGTCTATGTACGGTAGGCGCGAATCCTAAAGATAGATCTATTGGGCCTGACAAACCCCATCTTGACTATGGGATGCTTTAGTACTTCGAGGTTATTTTAAACACACCTATTCTGGTGTACTTAAGAGGGTAAAACATGAACGTTAAGGCTTGTTATCGGGTGCCTACAACTTATAGAATACTTTTATACACTTGCGAGTGTACATATATTTATAAACGGAAATCTTGTGGTCTATTAATATATTGAAATGATTGTTATGATAAACCTATGAACTCACCAACCTTTTGGTTGACACTTTAAAGCATGTTTATTCTCAGGTATTAAAGAAATCTTCCGCTGTGCATTAGCTCATTTTAAGGATATTACTTGGAGTCATTCATGGCATATTTTGAAAGACGCTGCATTCGAGTCATTGAGTTCATCAAGATTATTATTATGTCAATTATAGTTGGATGTATTATGAAATGGTGTGCATGCCGTCAACTTTCATTGTAAAGAAAGTTTGTCTTTTAAAAACGAATGCAATGTTTATAAAATGTATCATATAGAGGTCAAATACCTCGCGATGTAATCAACTATTGTGAATCGTTTATAATGTATATGAACGGATCCTTTCATAGGCCGTATACTCTTAACCATAGCTGATAAATAATAACCCACACAATAAGGTATACTCAAAGCGCTCTGTGGGTCTCGAATACACATGAGATAAAATAAATCATTCTCATTTACTTTCTCTTTGTTCTTACCTCGCTGTGTAATCGAGTTTGCTAAGAACCTATGGATTACTCTTAGCTCAGATCTATCAATATCGGTATAAGAGTTATTCCCCCCACGAAATTGGTTATGCCTAGTCATTCTACTCCATATTCCATTCATATCAAAATTTTCATCAACCCTCCTACCATTAACTATCAACCTTTGACAATCAGTAGATGCTAGTTCCTCAGGCGTATATATACACAAAGCCTGAGCCATGTCTAGTAAAGACATATGGCGCATCACACCTCCTAATAAAAATCTAATAAAACTACGATCGGTTAAGGTAGCTACCCGATCATTTATTTCAACACTACATAATAATTCCACACACCATTCTCTATATACACGCCTACGTATATTAAACAAACGTTCCCAATCATTAAAAGTAGAATTACCATACCTTTGTGTAAGTAATTCTCTGATTGGATCGGCCAATCCCACTGTTTCTAACGGTTCCCAATCTATTACCCTGGGTACTTCAACAACATTAGACTGAAGGGTGTGCAAGTTCCTCTGATATTTTGGATAATATATCCAATGTCGGTCAAACCTTAAATTAGGGTGTAAATCTGCCAATTCTATATTTGAATATGAAATGAATTGATGCGGTAGATTTTGTCTATATTGGTCGTTAATCTCCCGTTCTTCTGCATTCTCAGGAGGAGCATTGTGAGCCTGATATGCGGATGAAGATTCACCCCTTTCAGTCTGCAAAATACATTAAACACAATTTTTGTGCATCCAAATATGCATTAGTGTTAGCAAAATCATAAATCAAAACAATCATAAAGACATGTTTAATCCATATCAAACTTTATACGTATTTTCAAAATATTAACAATTCTACACTTTTATAAATGAACATATATGAGAATGTATACAATGTTCTTTAGTTTTTATCTCAAATAACATGTCAAAATAATCATTACTAACAATTAAACAAGTTCCAAATGGCATTCATATCAATTAAATTGAGTTCATGCATTTTTGACTCAAAAAGTCTACTTTAATACTTGAAAATCATGTTTAGGATCAAAGTTTTGATCATTTAGCAACCTAAACATGTTACACTACTCAATTTAGTATAAACTAACAACAAAATTCGGCCATAACCCGTTTATATCAAAAAGTCCCAATTTTGCTCAAGAACACAAACCCTAGATTACTCAAAATTTGAAGTTTAAGGCTTCTAATCATGTTAAATAGCATCAATCTAGGTTATACAAGCATAATACACAAACAATTTAAGAATAATTAAACTAAAAATCATCAAAATCAAATTAGGTATAAATTTATTCAAGAACACTAAAAATCCAAATTAAAGAGTGTTTAGATGTAGAAATTACCGATCTCTTTGAGAAACTTCTTGGTAGCATCCTTCTAAACATGATTTTAGCAAAAAATTTGATGTTTAACGGTGAAAAATCGCGAATTTGAGAGCGTTTTGTGGGTTTTTTCGCAAAAAAATATGGGTGTGGTGTGTTGGGGACTGGTCTGTTCAACCAGTTATCCTCATCTGGGTTTTGATATCTCCGCGAGTGCGGATGTGGGACCCTTTCAAGTACCGCGAGTGCATTTTTTTATATAAAATCTTTAATAATAAAACAATTAATTAAATTTAAAATTTTATTTTCCTTTCTATTTAGGACGAGGTTGTTTCGGTACGTTTACCTAATCCGTCCCTCGACAAAATTTTAAAATTTGTCATTTTAAAGCGTTTGTTTTAAAAACAAAGATTTTTGGGTTTTTTTAAATATTTTTGGCATACTTTAAATCAATAAGATTAAAAATAATGATAACAAAATTTCTCATCCCGCCCTCGGGTAAAGCAATTTCGGTTCAACGACCTAGTCTTCAACTCACGACGAATTTTAAATATCAAATTTTTAACTTAATGAAATAAAGTAAATTTTTGTTTTTTAAATTCACTCCAAAATTAAATTTAAAATACATAAAATTAAAAAATTCATATAAATATTATTAATATTTTTATACATTAATTTTACAAACTTATATTAAAAATATTAATTTTTTTTAAAATATTTAAAAACTTAAATATGTTGATTTTAAAAATTTACAATAATAATTTAATATTTATATATTAATTTTAAAAACAAGGTAAAAATTAAAATTAAAAATCTTTTTGGTCTTTTTATCCCACTTTAATCAATCAAATATTATCAAAAATATACGCCCCTCTTTTTGGTAAAGTAATTTCGGTTTCATAACCTAGTTTTACTCCTGACGAATTTTTAAAATATTTTGGTTTGATTAATTAAAGATATTTATACCTTAAGAATAAACGGTAAATTTCGCAGTGATGTAATAAATTTTTGTATGATATCAATAATTTCGGTTTCGCATACCTAATTTTATTGAATACCAATTTAATACCTTATAGCGAACGATTCAGCGTTTATTATCAAAAGGTTAAAAGCAATAAATAAAAAAATAAAATAAAAACTGTACATACTTACTTATGAGATAGAATTCTCAGAGACCTGCTTTAGCTGACTCATAGGAGAGTCGTGTGATTTGGTTCTTCATAGCTACATAAGCGTAACCTCGATTCTTCAATATCTTTTCTTCTAAACATATAAACGGTCCTTCTCTGCATAGAGTAACAAATTTGGTATTTGAATATGTTTGATTGTTCGAACATTTACCTTCGTGTGACTATTTTCCGCATTTATAACATCTTTCAAGGTGTCGTGCTCTTCTTTTTGTTGCGGATTTTGATTTTTCTTTACCAAAATGTATCTTACGATGATCTTTCCTGAGTTCTCTCCTTACTTCGTCCATTTTTCCTCTTATGAATGATACCAGTTCACTCGGGAAGATATTATTATTACGTTTAGTAATCATAGCGTGTAGTAGTAGAACATGGTTTAGATCAAAGGAATTCTTCATCTCGTAAAACCTAAAAAAAATAAAAATTCAGAATGGAGGGAGAAGACTAGTTCTTTAGGGTCTGCTAGGGAAAGACCATTCGGATTCCATTTTCGAGAACTACACGAAAACAGAATATCTAACTCTAACAAAAATACATATTACCCTTAAAAGATTCGAACCTTCCCACACTTAGTTAGCTGTGGTATCGAAATTGTGATTAACTTCGTTTTCAATTGGACTATCAACAATTTGTATATCTCTGACTTTTTCTTCAAGCCAATTGTTGATTTCCTCTGTAATTTTCACAAATTCAACTAACATTGCCTTTTCTTTAGGCGACAAATTGGATACTAATTAGTTACATAACTTAAAGTTCCCCTTAACCCTAGCATCTTGAATTTGTTTATAAAGTTTCTTCGTTGAACTGTTGAAAACGGGTTCATCTAATTTCGTATCAACAATGGGGTTCTTTGTTATCATGTCATCATTGGTTGTTGCTTCATCTTCCCTACACTGTAGATTAGAAAAAGGTTGATTAAAATCGATCAGAATGCGCGACCTTTTATAGGCCCACGTTTCACTGTAGAGCTCCGCGAGTGCTGAGCTTTTATGCTTTACACCTCCGCGAGTGCGGAGGTCTGGAATCCAGCTCACATATTAGATCCAAAACGTGGGCTGCGTATAATTATAATATATAATAATATATATAATTAATTATATATTATATTATATTCTTGTGCATAGTTGACTTGTAATTTTTGGTCCGTTGCGTCGCGTGCTGAAAGTTGATTCATGTCTCGGTTCTGGATTTTCGAACGCCTTTTCGTACAATTTAATATCTTGTACTTTATGTTTCACGGCTTGTATTCTTGTAATTTTTTGACGTTTCTCATCAAAAATTTGAACCACTTTGATTGTACTTTGTACTTTTGAGCTTTTTGGTCGTTTGCGTCTTCAATTCGTCGAATCTGTCTTTTGTCTTCACCTTTTATTATTTAAACGAATATCACTTGTAAATAGAACAATTGCAACTAAAAGCTTGTCTTTCTTGAGGGATAATGCTATGAAATATATGTTCATTTTTAGCATTATCAGTAACATTTTGTTCCACTTACTTATTAATAATGCGGTATTATGGAGTATTACTATTATATACTCAAGTTGAACAAGCATTAAACTTGTTCTTATCCCTTTTCATTTCGACAGCTTACAAGTATTGTGGGTTGTGAATTGCAACAACAATAGTTGCAGTTATAGTTTAAACACAAGGCAGACGTAAATAGTAGTGAATGGTGATCGATGGTTGTTAATGGTGGTGAGTGGTTTTGAGGCTAAACAAGCGACAGATCGTATAGTGTAAAAAAAGATATATATATATATATATATATATAAATACATACATATATATATATATATACATATATATATATATATACATATATATATATATATAATGGTGTGTTTATAGATTTTACGGTCACAGTAGGAAAGAAAAGAAAATGGTAGCAGTAGTAATTACGTGGTTGTTGGTGATTTAGTTAGAAGATGAAGAGAAAAACAAGGGGTTGATTGTGACTCTTCTGTGGACATTATCACCTTACAAATAATTTTTCAACACAAACATGGTTGAATTGTAGAAAACAGATATCACCGTTACGTCCGGAACGGTTGAAAATGGTGGAATAGACACTTCGCGGCTCAAATTTCACTTACGGGGCAAAACTGAATATGGTTGATTGATTTTTTTTTATTCGGACTATAAACTGAATCCTTTATAAACTGATTTGATAAACTGCATAATGATATATAAACTCTTATAAAAATCACGTCGTTGTCTAAGTTATATAAAGTAAAATACTGTAGCAATCAATTCAAATTTGAAAATTCAACTCCCACCTGTTTAATTAATAATGGAGTTACTTTTCTTGATATTCAATATAGCTCACAATTTACAGCTCATCATCCCGTGAACTTAACTTGTTTTTAAGTGACCCACCCTTTCATCTTGGATATTATAGTGAGACAGAATACAAGTCGGATAGTAGAGATAGGAAAAATAAGCTAAATGGTGATATCCAACTAATTGAACGCGTAATTATTTATTTTATATTTTAATATTAATAATTAATAAATATATGTACATTAATAATAATAATACTGTTAATATTAATAATAGTTATCATAATGATATTAATAATAATGATAATAATAATAATTGATGATAATGTTAATAATGATATTAATATTAATAATATTAATACATCAAATTAATATTAATATATAATAATTTTCATAAAAGGAAATATTATAAATTTCTAATAATTATATTACAATATTCATATAATAGTATATGTGCTTATATATATATATATATATATATATATATATATATATATATATATATATATATATATATATATATATATATATATATATATATATTTTCACACATTTGTTCGTGAATCGTCAGGAATAATCGAAGGGTAATTGAATACATGAACATAGTTCCAAAAATTTTACGACTCAACTTTACAGACTTTGCTTATCGTGTCGGAATCATATAAAGATTAAGTTTAAATTTGGTCGGAAATTTTCGGAACGTCACAGTACCTACCCGTTAAAGAAATTTCGTCCTGAAATTTGAGTGAGGTCGTCATGACTAACAAAAAGAATGTTTTCATGACGAATATGAGTCGATAAATATTATTTTATCATTATTGGTTAATATGGATAAACAATTCGATTACTCGAAGCGTACGAGTGAAGCTATCACAAAATAGTGAAATTAGAAAATAGAGATTTGTCTTATCTTCTAACGTAGTCACGGTGGATTTTCGAAATTCAAGGAAATTAAAGAAAATCTTCGTAATCTATATAAGATCTGATTCTTCGGTGAAAAAGGAAATTAAGATCTCTTTAATTAAATGCGATGATCTGCCTCGATTGCTCGGTCGGGTATTTCCACTATAAATGAACTTCTTCCATTCCATTACTTCCCACCACTCCCATTTTCTATATTTTAATTCATACTTTCAAATCATCAGTCAATATGCTTCATCCAGTTTTAATTCTAGATATATTCCTGACTTTCATATCGATCATTCTCCTTTTTCATCTACCACCGGAGGAACCTGTTTACTTTTACTTCGCTCTTAGGGTTATTGTGTTTATCATACTCCCGTGTCTTTATATTGCTTTTCGTATTAATGTACACGGTTTGTGATTTCTGTGTTGTTGTTTAGTTTATATCTTCCCTTTTGTTTCGGAGCTCTTTGCCTTTTTATTCTCTTCTCGACCTCTAGTAAAACGAGTAACGGTCTAGAATTCGTAAGTATGGAGTTTCGAATGAACTTAATGTTCTAAACAAGAAAGAACGTAATAGCACGATTTGATTTGTCAAATTACCAGAATCACTGAGAATAGAACTATCAAGAATATATTTTCTTGATATGTTTAGAAGTTAAGCAGAATGAAAGAGTTATGTAACATGATACATGATGATGGTATGATCTACTGTGAACCATCATCACGTTTAATTAGAAACTCAGCATGACCTACTGTAATATAATCACGTTGGCCGGGCGTCATTATATTATACTAACTCATGCTTCAATTCCCAACACTTCTCCACAATTCATTCATAATTTATACTTAGATTTTACAGAAGTTTCCAATATAAAGGAATACAGAAAACACGAAGAGGTAGATAATTTCGGACAAGAATATTTATAGAAATATCTCAGAAATATCGAAGATATTTATGATGATATTTTGGAATTTCTAAGTTCGAAGGTTGATGAAGAAAAATTTTCCGCAAGATTTTAACATGACTTCGGAGCAAGATATTCTCTAAAGATTTCATCGGATCCAGAATTATCTGGATTCTTTGAATATTGGTTATGATCTTGTATTTGTTCGCAGTTTCCTTCATAGTTTTGCATAATCCGCTTTCTTGTACCAAATTTTCTATCGAGCTTTCCCAACACTTCATTCTTTATTATCACACTTTTGGCCATTTAGACCATCTTCAATTTTACTGTTTCCTCTGCATTTAATGCTACCATATCTGAATCATCGGTTATCAATCCGTGGTGGTTTCAAGATAATTGTGTTTTTAGATGATTAAACACTGATTGTAATCGTCAAGATACAAAGGATGTTTAAGATGAAATCAAGTGGCAAACTTGAGAAAATATTTAACTTTAGTAGGTGAAATTTATTTACGATCTTTTAAGTCAAAAAGTGTTGTAATTAATATTTCCTACTCTTTTAATTTTTTTTTAATTGTCCAATGATAGTAGTCCAATAATCCAATAGTTCAACCAAAACTAGTATATTATAAGGAAATAATCATATAGGAACAGTTAGCTAGGAACAGTTAGCTAGGATTTGGTTAGTATAGGTTTAAAGTTTTACGTAGTTAATTAATTGGTTACTAATCAATTTTATTTTGTTCATTATTTCTTCATTATGCCACTTGTCAATTCTTGACTTGGATTCTGATCGGTCAAAATCCGAATATGGAATTGAATTGGAATGAAAATGGTTATTCTTTGGTGAAAGAATACGTATATGTGTGGATTTAAAGTATTGTTAATGACTGCTGATTCTGAATTGAAGAATGTACAGTACATCATGTATTACCTACTCGTTAAAATATTTTCACGATTAATAGTTTGTACAAAACAATTTTTAATTACAATCTTTATGAAAATATACTTACATATATATTCTCTTCAGATGTAATCATGGATTTATAGATATCGATTGTTAAATCGTTGATGAAAGATGTGAATGATAATATATGTGAATTAATTATGATAGAAGCCCTTTAAAGCTTCTTTTATCTTTCTCGAGTATTATCTACCCGTTAAAAATTCACACGTCATAGTTAATATGAAAAGAATTTTTATTACGATTTTGAGATATACATAAATATATATACATATATCTTTTAATCGTGAACATAAAGTAATGAATTAATATTTCATAATTTATCATGATCGGTACTCTTCGGTGTCTGTGGTGCTTACGGAGCTTGTGGTGATTGCAGTGCTTATGGTGCTGGAGAGGATGCTGGTACTGGTGGTGTTGCTGTTAGTGTTGGTACTGCTTGTGGTACCTGTGTAGTAGAAGCGAGCCTAGCTTCCAAATCGAACACCGTCACCTCCAGGGTTTCTACTTTACGCTCGAGTCTATGAATTAGTTCTACCCATTCTTCCGTAAGGTTTGTCAATTCTTGATATTTAGTTCGAAGTCTTCTAACTTCTTCTAATAATCTTATCTGATTAGAATTCGGTAGTAGAGGACGAATACTATCTTTAACGACATCGAGTCGACCTTCGAGGCGGAAAATCCGTGCGAAAAGAGTGAAAACAGTATTGCGAACAGGTTCGCCGGTAAGTTGATCGAGCACTCCGACGTTAGGTGGTAAGTTCGACTCGTGATATTGAGTACCTTCTTCATTTCTCCATATGGTAAGTATTTCGCGAACCCACCCCCACTTTCTAAAGAAATCATGGTAGTTGTTCGGTTGGTACGCTCCCGTCACGCTGTCTTCGGAGTCAGAGGAACTTGGTCGATTCGTAGAGGCCATCTTACGCGATCACATAAAAGATTTTTGGTATGAAAAGTTTAGTGACAGCAAATGATAGTTGGATGATATTCTCAATGTATAATATGCATAGATATATATAGTACCAGCATCCCTTAAATTATGGAGAAATTTACGGGAGATATCAGGCAAAGTTTACCGTAATAGATACGCTAAGATATGAATTTTGTCTATACACTATTCATGCAATCAATGCAGTAAGATATGTCTAGACTAAGAATGATAAGCAAGTGATTCCCTATGAATGATAAGCAGGTAATTTTCGACACAATATGATAAGCAAAATTTTTAACATGCAGACACGGTCGAAGTCCAGACTCACTAATGTATCTAAACAACTATCAGTTAGACACACTAATGCAAGACCTGGTTCACTAAGACCACCACTCTGATACCACCTGTAGAGACCCATCCTAATCCATCTGGACGAATACATTACATTTGGTTACATCGCGAGATACTTGATCTCTATATGATACATTTTACAAACATTGCATTCGTTTTTTTAGACAAACTTTCATTACATCAAAAGTTGACGGCATGCATATCATCTCATAATATATCCAACTATAATTGACTTAATAATAATCTTGATGAACTCGATGACTCGAATGCAACATCTTTTGAAATATGTCATGAATGACTCTAAGTAATATCTCTAATATGAGCAAATGCACAGCGGAAGATTTCTTTCATACCTGAGAATAAACATGCTTTAAAGTGTCAACCAAAAGGTTGGTGAGTTCATCAGTTTATCATAATCGATCATTTCCATCATTTTAATAGACCACAAGATTTTCTTTTCCATTTCTCATAAATATACGTCCCATACATAGAGACAAAAATCATTCATATGGATTGAACACCTGGTAATCGACCTTAACAAGATGCATATAGAATATCCCCATCATTCTGGGACTCCCTTCGGACATGATAAAATTGAAGTACTAAAGCAGTTTAAGTTCTCTGGCTGGGGCTTGTTAGTGCACATAGATCTATCTTTAGGATTCGTGTCAATTAGGGTGTGTGTTCCCTAATTCTTAGATTACCAGACTAAAAAGGGGCATATTCGATTCTATAATTCAACCATAGAATGTAGTTTTGATTACTTGTGTCTATTTTGTAAAACAGTTATAAAAGCTGCGCATGTATTCTCAGTCCCAAAAATATATATTGCAAAAGCATTTAAAAAGGGAGCAAATGAAACTCGCAATACGATATTTTGTAGTAAAAATATGCATACGATGATACTGAACAATGCAGGGTTGGCCTCGGATTCAAGAACCTATATCATTTATATATATATATATATATATATATATATATATATTAACACATATAATTGTAATCAAACAAATTTATATATATATATTTATTAGTGATATCATTTTAATAACTTGTATGTGAAATGTCCCGTTCTTATTGATTAAAAACGTTCCATATTAATTGATTTCGTTGCGAGGTTTTGACCTCTATATGAGACGTTTTTCAAAGACTGCATTCATTTTAAAACAAACCATAACCTTTATTTCATCAATAAAGGTTTAAAAAGCTTTACGTAGATTATCAAATAATGATAATCTAAAATATCCTGTTTACACGCGACCATTACATAATGGTTTACAATACAAATATGTTACAACGAAATAAGTTTCTTGAATGCAGTTTTTACACAATATCATACAAGCATGGACTCCAAATCTCGTCCTTATTTAAGTATGCAACAGCGGAAGATCTTAATAATCACCTGAGAATAAACATGCTTAAAACGTCAACAAAAATGTTGGTGAGTTATAGGTTTAACCTATATATTATCAAATCATAATAATAGACCACAATATTTCATATTTCAATACAACTCCCATACATAGAGATAAAAATCATTCATATGGTGAACACCTGGTAACCGACATTAACAAGATGCATATATAAGAATATCCCCATCATTCCGGGACACCCTTCGGATATGATATAAATTTCGAAGTACTAAAGCATCCGGTACTTTGGATGGGGTTTGTTAGGCCCAATAGATCTATCTTTAGGATTCGCGTCAATTAGGGTATCTGTTCCCTAATTCTTAGATTACCAGACTTAATAAAAAGGGGCATATTCGATTTCGATAATTCAACCATAGAATGTAGTTTCACGTACTTGTGTCTATTTTGTAAATCATTTATAAAACCTGCATGTATTCTCATCCCAAAAATATTAGATTTTAAAAGTGGGACTATAACTCACTTTCACATATTTTTTACTTCGTCGGGAAGTAAGACTTGGCCACTGGTCGATTCACCAACCTATAAAAAATATGTACATATATATCAAAGTATGTTCAAAATATATTTACAACACTTTTAATACATTTTGATGTTTTAAGTTTATTAAGTCAGTTGTCCTCGTTAGTAACCTACAACTAGTTGTAGGAGCAATAGTAAAGATCACCCTATAATTTTTTCGGTCTGGCACAAGGTCCTGTCTTTGACTATGCTATGCAACCATCATTCTTACGGTTGACACCCGATTTGGTTCAGGTGACCAAATGAATTCCAGGTGAATTTCTAGAATTTTACGTTCAATGGTAATGAACGCATTAAAAATGGGTTTTCAGAAAACAAATCGGTTTGTAATTTTGATCAAAATATTTTCTCGTTCAAGCTCGAGTTTAGATATCATCGAATTCCATGAGTTTGTAATTCTCAATCTTTAAGGTCAATCTCAAGGATTGAGTAATATCAGGCTTAAAAGCTGATTTTTGATCTTTAAGGAGATTATCCTTTCTGGGGATCTGATTCATTAGTTTTATAAGCTAATTTGCACGGTGCCCCCCATTGTACGAGACAGATCCTCTCATGGTTAGGATAAGTCTGACCACTTAGCGACCCTGTTTGATGCTGAGGTCCGTGGATTTCCAAATGATTTTCGAGAAAATTTTTCAAGGTTTTTCGTAGACTCTACAACTGGTCTGGACGACAACTTCCTGACCTAAATCCAGAAGCGCGTGTCATTTTCTCGAAAGACTTTACTTCTTTTTAATGATGGAATTGATTCATCGTGTAGATCCATCTTTCTTTCAAATATATTACAATTTACCGGGTAAAACAGTTGATTTTGTCCAAAACAAAAGTATCTTCAATTATTTGTACAAAAATATGTGACATATGTTCTAAATAACTTGGTAAATTTTTCCCACACTTGGCTTTTATTTTCCTTTCTTTGCCTTTTTATTTTCCTCTATTCCATTTTAAATGAATTCTAACATTTTAGGTTGTTTCTCAATTTATGTCCTTTCTGAGGTAACAATAATTTCGGTGTTAACACCTAGTTTTATCGTTCATAAATTTGTATAAACATGATTTTGAGTTCATTTAGAAGAAAATTTTGAAAAATTTTACTAGAATTGGGTAGTCAGTATATAAGACTAGGGCTGTTCTTTATTATCAGAGAGCACTAGATTCTAATACAACTACTGCGTTACTAGTGTTGTAGCAAGTGTTTAAATTGATTAAATTTAAAATTTTAAAAATCTGAAAGAATTTAACCCCTTCTCACACTTAAGATCTTGCAATGCCCTCATTTGCAAGAAATCAGTACAATTTAAATTATTGAGGGTGATTAGCGTAGAAAAATGATTAAATTTTACCAAAGTTTCCAAACATATTGGCGTTTGTTTGTTGAATGATAAATGGTGCACATCATTTGTTCATTCCTGCAGTTGTTATTTCACATATATTTTGCATCTTGTCGTCAAAATTAGTTGCTTTTGCTGAACTTAATGCCAGTCTTTGAAAATGCGCTGTTTTACCCTGTTTTGTACATGAGATAAACTACAAACATATATATACATATTTTTGAAGTTGGGTATATCACCCCACATTCAAAAATTATTAAAAATCTAATAATAAAAGTTAGAAATTTATAAAAACTATTATAGTGTCAAAAGAAATATTAAAAGTATAAAATTACAAGTTACCAAATAAATAAAAATAGGCATAAAAGAAAATTAGGGTTGATGAGGATGGTGCCAGTAGGGATCCCATTCATAGCCGTATGTGCTGTAGAATGCTTGAGCTGGGTCATATGTAGGGTACGGTGGTCGGGTCTGTATAGTCCAGGGAGGAAATACGGGCATTGGAGTAGGAATGTAGTTTGTATTTATGTGTGCACAATGACTTATGATTTGGTTTTGATGATACTGCCAATCTTGAAATGCTCGTTGTCTAGCCATTTCATACTCATGTTGAGCCATAAAAATTTGCATTTCTGTCATCTGATTCCCCCCTCCCGCATTACCTTGCTGCTGATCTCTTTCGACCTGTGGATGCTGGCCATCATATGGTGCTGCAGCGTTATGTCGTTTCTTTAATACCTTAGCACCATGATATACTTTCAAACCAATTGTATCACGGGGTTCTGGTGCTGCAATTATTAATCCCCCCTGACTTCTATCGACACTGAGATGCTCAGCAATTAAAGTAACAAAGATACCACCTCCTATTATACCATTAGGCCGTATACTCTTAACCATAGCTGATAAATAATAACCCACACAATAAGGTATACTCAAAGCGCTCTGTAGGTCTCGAATACACATGAGATAAAATAAATCATTCTCATTTACTTTCTCTTTGTTCTTACCTCGCTGTGTAATCGAGTTTGCTAAGAACCTATGGATTACTCTTAGCTCAGATCTATCAATATCAGTATAAGAGTTATTCCCCCCACGAAATCGGTTATGCCTAGTCATTCTACTCCATATTCCATTCATATCAAAATTTTCATCAACCCTCCTACCATTAACTATCAACCTTTGACAATCAGTAGATGCTAGTTCCTCAGGCGTATATATACACAAAGCCTGAGCCATGTCTAGTAGAGACATATGGCGCATCACACCTCCTAATAAAAATCTAATAAAACTACGATCGGTTAAGGTAGCTACCCGATCATTTATTTTGACACTACATAATAATTCCACACACCATTCTCTATATACACGCCTACGTATATTAAACAAACGTTCCCAATCATTAAAAGTAGAATTACCATACCTTTGTGTAAGTAATTCTCTGATTGGATCGGCCAATCCCACTGTTTCTAACGGTTCCCAATCTATTACCCTGGGTACTTCAACAACATTAGACTGAAGGGTGTGCAAGTTCCTCTGATATTTTGGATAATCTATCCAATATCGGTCAAACCTTAAATTAGGGGGTAAATCTGCCAATTCTATATTTGAATATGAAATGAATTGATGCGGTAGATTTTGTCTATATTGGTCGTTAATCTCCCGTTCTTCTGCATTCTCAGGAGGAGCATTGTGAGCCTGATATGCGGATGAAGATTCACCCCTTTCAGTCTGCAAAATACATTAAACACAATTTTTGTGCATCCAAATATGCATTAGTGTTAGCAAAATCATAAATCAAAACAATCATAAAGACATGTTTAATCCATATCAAACTTTATACGCATTTTCATAATATTAACAATTCTACACTTTTACAAATGAACATATATGAGAATGTATACAATGTTCTTTAGTTTTTATCTCAAATAACATGTCAAAATAATCATTACTAACAATTAAACAAGTTCCAAATGGCATTCATATCAATTAAATTGAGTTCATGCATTTTTGACTCAAAAAGTCTACTTTAATACTTGAAAATCATGTTTAGGATCAAAGTTTTGATCATTTAGCAACCTAAACATATTACACTACTCAATTTAGTATAAACTAACAACAAAATTTGGCCATAACCCGTTTATATCAAAAAGCCCCAATTTTGCTCAAGAACACAAACCCTAGATTACTCAAAATTTGAAGTTTAAGGCTTCTAATCATGTTAAATAGCATCAATCTAGGTTATACAAGCATAATACACAAACAATTTAAGCATAATTAAACTAAAAATCATCAAAATCAAATTAGGTATAAATTTATTCAAGAACACTAAAAATCCAAATTAAAGAGTGTTTAGATGTAGAAATTACCGATCTCTTTGAGAAACTTCTTGGTAGCATCCTTCTAAACATGATTTTAGCAAAAAATTTGATGTTTAACGGTGAAAAATCGCGAATTTGAGAGCGTTTTTGTGGGTTTTTTCGCAAAAAAATATGGGTGTGGTGTGTTGTAGACTGGTCTGTTCGACCAGTTATCCTCATCTGGGTTTTGATATCTCCGCGTGTGCGGATGTGGGACCCTTTCAAGTACCGCGAGTGTGTTTTTTTATATAAAATCTTTAATAATAAAACAATTAATTAAATTTAAAATTTTGTTTTCCTTTCTATTTAGGACGAGGTTGTTTCAGTACGTTTACCTAGTCCGTCCCTCGACAAAATTTTAAAATTTGTCATTTTAAAGCGTTTGTTTTAAAAACAAAGATTTTTGGGTTTTTTTTAATATTTTTGGCATACTTTAAATCAATAAGATTAAAAATAATGATAACAAAATTTCTCATCCCGCCCTCGGGTAAAGCAATTTCGGTTCAACGACCTAGTCTTCAACTCACGACGAATTTTAAATATCAAATTTTTAACTTAATGAAATAAAGTAAATTTTTGTTTTTTAAATTCACTCCAAACTTAAATTTAAAATACATAAAATTAAAAAATTCATATAAATATTATTAATATTTTTATACATTAATTTTACAAACTTATATTAAAAATATAAATTTTTTTAAAATATTTAAAAACTTAAATATGTTGATTTTAAAAATTTACAATAATAATTTAATATTTATATATTAATTTTAAAAACAAGGTAAAAATTAAAATTAAAAATCTTTTTGGTCTTTTTATCCCACTTTAATCAATCAAATATTATCAAAAATATACGCCCCTCTTTTTGGTAAAGTAATTTCGGTTTCATAACCTAGTTTTACTCCTGACGAATTTTTGAAATATTTTGGTTTGATTAATTAAAGATATTTATACCTTAAGAATAAACGGTAAATTTCGCAGTGATGTAATAAATTTTTGTATGATATCAATAATTTCGGTTTCGCATACCTAATTTTATTGAATACCAATTTAATACCTTATAGCGAATGATTCGGCGTTTATTATCAAAAGGTTAAAAGCAATAAATAAAAAAATAAAAAAAACTGTACATACTTACTTATGAGATAGAATTCTCATAGACCTGCTTTAGCTGACTCATAGGAGAGTCATGTGATTTAGTTCTCCATAGCTACATAAGCGTAACCTCGATTCTTCAATATCTTTTCTTCTAAACATATAAACGGTCCTTCTCTGCATAGAGTAACAAATTTGGTATTTGAATATGTTTGATTGTTCGAACATTTACCTTCGTGTGACCATTTTCCGCATTTATAACATCTTTCAAGGTGTCGTGCTCTTCTTTTTGTTGCGGATTTTGATTTTTCTTTACCAAAATGTATCTTATGATGATCTTTCCTGAGTTCTCTCCTTACTTCGTCCATTTTTCCTCTTATGAATGATACCAGTTCACTCGGGAAGATGTTATTATTACGTTTAGTAATCATAGCGTGTAGTAGTAGAACATGGTTCAGATCAAAGGAATTCTTCATCTCGTAAAACCTAAAAAAAATAAAAATTCAGAATGGAGGGAGAAGACTAGTTCTTTAGGGTCTGCTAGAGAAAGACCATTCGGATTCCATTTTCGAGAACTACACGAAAACAGAATATCTAACTCTAACAAAAATACATATTACCCTTAAAAGATTCGAACTTTCCCACACTTAGTTAGCTGTGGTGTCGAAATTGTGATTAACTTCATTTTCAATTGGACTATCAACAATTTGTATATCTCTGACTTTTTCTTCAAGCCAATTGTTGATTTCCTCTGTAATTTTCTCAAATTCAACTAACATTGCCTTTTCTTTAGGCGACAAATTGGATACTAATTAGTTACATAACTTAAAGTTCCCCTTAACCCTAGCATCTTGAATTTGTTTATAAAGTTTCTTCGTTGAACTGTTGAAAACGGGTTCATCTAATTTCGTATCAACAATGGGGTTCTTTGTTATCAGGTCA
Source organism: Rutidosis leptorrhynchoides (assembly GCF_046630445.1). Classification (NCBI taxonomy): domain Eukaryota; kingdom Viridiplantae; phylum Streptophyta; class Magnoliopsida; order Asterales; family Asteraceae; genus Rutidosis; species Rutidosis leptorrhynchoides. Next base: position 653,821,432 of record NC_092335.1, read on the forward strand.
TCATTGGTTGTTGCTTCATCTTCCCTACACTGTAGATTAGAAAAAGGTTGATTAAAATCGATCAGAATGCGCGACCTTTTATAGGCCCACGTTTCACTGTAGAGCTCCGCGAGTGCTGAGCTTTTATGCTTTACACCTCCGCGAGTGCGGAGGTCTGGAATCCAGCTCACATATTAGATCCAAAATGTGGGCTGCGTATAATTATAATATATAATAATATATATAATTAATTATATATTATATTATATTCTTGTGCATAGTTGACTTGTAATTTTTGGTCCGTTGCGTCGCGTGCTGAAAGTTGATTCATGTCTCGGTTCTGGATTTTCGAACGCCTTTTCGTACAATTTAATATCTTGTACTTTATGTTTCACGGCTTCTACTCTTGTAATTTTTTGACGTTTCTCATCAATAATTTGAACCACTTTGATTGTACTTTGTACTTTTGAGCTTTTTGGTCGTTTGCTTCTTCAATTCGTCGAATCTGTCTTTTGTCTTCACCTTTTATTATTTAAACGAATATCACTTGTAAATAGAACAATTGCAACTAAAAGCTTGTCTTTCTTGAGGGATAATGCTATGAAATATATGTTCATTTTTAGCATTATCAGTAACATTTTGTTCCACTTACTTATTAATAATGCGGTATTATGGAGTATTACTATTATATACTCAAGTTGAACAAGCTTTAAACTTGTTCTTATCCCTTTTCATTTCGACAGCTTACAAATATTGTGGGTTGTGAATTGTAACAACAATAGTTGCAGTTATAGTTTAAACACAAGGCAGACGTAAATAGTAGTGAATGGTGATCGATGGTTGTTAATGGTGGTGAGTGGTTTTGAGGCTAAACAAGCGACAGATTGTATAGTGTAAAAAAAGATATATATATATATATATATATATATATATATATATATATATATATATATATATATATATATATATATATATATATATATATATATATATAATGGTGTGTTTATAGAGTTTACGATCACAGTAGGAAAGAAAAGAAAACGGTAGCAGTAGTAATTACGTGGTTGTTGGTGATTTAGTTAGAAGATGAAGAGAAAAACAAGGGGTTGATTGTGACTCTTCTGTGGACATTATCACCTTACAAATAATTTTTCAACACAAACATGGTTGAATTGTAGAAAACAGATATCACCGTTACGTCCGGAACGGTTGAAAATGGTGGAATAGACACTTCGCGGCTCAAATTTCACTTACGGGGCAAAACTGAATATGGTTGATTGATGTTTTTTTTATTCGGACTATAAACTGAATCCTTTATAAACTGATTTGATAAACTGCATAATGATATATAAACTCTTATAAAAATCACGTCGTTGTCTAAGTTATATAAAGTAAAATACTGTAGCAATCAATTCAAATTTGAAAATTCAACTCCCACCTGTTTAATTAATAATGGAGTTACTTTTCTTGATATTCAATATAGCTCACAATTTACAGCTCATCATCCCGTGAACTTAACTTGTTTTTAAGTGACCCACCCTTTCATCTTGGATATTATAGTGAGACAGAATACAAGTCGGATAGTAGAGATAGGAAAAATAAGCTAAATGGTGATATCCAACTAATTGAACGCGTAATTATTTATTTTATATTTTAATATTAATAATTAATAAATATATATACATTAATAATAATAATAATGTTAATATTAATAATAGTTATCATAATGATATTAATAATAATGATAATAATAATAATTGATGATAATGTTAATAATGATATTAATATTAATAATATTAATACATCAAATTAATATTAATATATAATAATTTTCATAAAAGGAAATATTATAAATTTCTAATAATTATATTACAATATTCATATAATAGTATTTGTGCATAGAAACCATATATATATATATATATATATATATATATATTTTCACACATTTGTTCGTGAATCGTCAGGAATAATCGAAGGGTAATTGAATACATGAACATAGTTCCAAAAATTTTACGACTCAACTTTACAGACTTTGCTTATCGTGTCGGAATCATATAAAGATTAAGTTTAAATTTGGTCGGAAATTTTCGGAACGTCACAGTACCTACCCGTTAAAGAAATTTCATCCTGAAATTTGAGTGAGGTCGTCATGACTAACAAAAAGAATTTTTTCACGACGAATATAAGTCGATAAATATTATTTTATCATTATTGGTTAATATGGATAAACAATTCGATTACTCGAAGCGTACGAGAGAAGCTATCACAAAATAGTGAAATGAGAAAATAGAGATTTGTCTTATCTTCTGACGTAGTCACGGTGGATTTTCGAAATTCAAGGAAATTAAAGAAAATCTTCGTAATCTATATAAGATCTAATTCTTCGGTGAAAAAGGAAATTAAGATCTCTTTAATTAAATGCGATGATCTGCCTCGATTGCTCGGTCTGGTATTTCCACTATAAATGAACTTCTTCCATTCCATTACTTCCCACCACTCCCATTTTCTATATTTTAATTCATACTTTCAAATCATCAGTCAATATGCTTCATCCAGTTTTAATTCTAGATATATTCCTGACTTTCATATCGATCATTCTCCTTTTTCATCTACCACCGGAGGAACCTGTTTACTTCTACTTCGCTCTTAGGGTTATTATGTTTATCATACTCCCGTGTCTTTATATTGCTTTTCGTATTAATGTACACGGTTTGTGATTTCTGTGTTGTTGTTTAGTTTATATCTTCCCTTTTGTTTCGGAGCTCTTTGCCTTTTTATTCTCTTCTCGACCTCTAGTAAAACGAGTAACGGTCCAGAATTCGTAAGTATGGAGTTTCGAATGAACTTAATGTTCTAAACAAGAAAGAACGTAATAGCACGATTTGATTTGTCAAATTACCAGAATCACTGAGAATAGAACTATCAAGAATATATTTTCTTGATATGTTTAGAAGTTAAGCAGAATGAAAGAGTTATGTAACATGATACATGATGATGGTATGATCTACTGTGAACCATCATCACGTTTCATTAGAAACTCAGCATGACCTACTGTAATATAATCACGTTGGCCGGGCGTCATTATATTATACTAACTCATGCTTCAATTCCCAACACTTCTCCACAATTCATTCATAATTTATACTTAGATTTTACAGAAGTTTCCAATATAAAGGAATACGGAAAACACGAAGAGGTAGATAATTTCAGACAAGAATATTTATAGAAATATCTCAGAAATATCGAAGATATTTATGATGATATTTTGGAATTTCTAAGTTCGAAGGTTGATGAAGAAAAATTTTCCGCAAGATTTTAACATGACTTCGGAGCAAGATATTCTCTAAAGATTTCATCGGATCCAGAATTATCTGGATCCTTTGAATATAGGTTATGATCTTGTATTTGTTCGCAGTTTCCTTCATAGTTTTGCATAATCCGCTTTCTTGTACCAAATTTTCTATCGAGCTTTCCCAACACTTCATTCTTTATTATCACACTTTTGGCCATTTAGACCATCTTCAATTTTACTGTTTCCTCTGCATTTAATGCTACCATATCTGAATCATCGGTTATCAATCCGTGGTGGTTTCAAGATAATTGTGTTTTTAGATGATTAAACACTGATTGTAATCGTTAAGATACAAAGGATGTTTAAGATGAAATCAAGTGGCAAACTTGAGAAAATATTTAACTGTAGTAGGTGAAATTTATTTACGATCTTTTAAATCAAAAAGTGTTGTAATTAATATTTCCTACTCTTTTAATTTTTTTTTTAATTGTCCAATGATAGTAGTCCAATAATCCAATAGTTCAACCAAAACTAGTATATTATAAGGAAATAATCATATAGGAACAGTTAGCTAGGAACAGTTAGCTAGGATTTGGTTAGTATAGGTTTAAAGTTTTACGTAGTTAATTAATTGGTTACTAATCAATTTTATTTTGTTCATTATTTCTTCATTATGCCACTTGTCAATTCTTGACTTGGATTCTGATCGGTCAAAATCCGAATATGGAATTGAATTGGAATGAAAATGGTTATTCTTTGGTGAAAGAATACGTATATGTGTGGATTTAAGCAGTATTGTTAATGACTGCTGATTCTGAATTGAAGAATGTACAGTACATCATGTATTACCTACTCGTTAAAATATTTTCACGATTAATAGTTTGTGCAAAACAATTTTTAATTACAATCTTTATGAAAATATACTTACATATATATTCTCTTCAGATGTAATCATGGATTTATAGATATCGATTGTTAAATCGTTGATGAAAGATGTGAATGATAATATATGTGAATTAATTATGATAGAAGCCCTTTAAAGCTTCTTTTATCTTTCTCGAGTATTATCTACCCGTTAAAAATTCACACGTCATAGTTAATATGAAAAGAATTTTTATTATGATTTTGAGATATACATAAATATATATACATATATCTTTTAATCGTGAACATAAAGTAATGAATTAATATTTCATAATTTATCATGCTCGGTACTCTTCGGTGTCTGTGGTGCTTACGGAGCTTGTGGTGATTGCAGTGCTTGTGGTGCTGGAGAGGATGCTGGTACTGGTGGTGTTGCTGTTAGTGTTGGTACTGCTTGTGGTACCTATGTAGTAGATGCGAGCCTAGCTTCCAAATCGAACACCGTCACCTCCAGGGTTTCTACTTTACGCTCGAGTCTATGAATTAGTTCTACCCATTCTTCCGTAAGGTTTGTCAATTCTTGATATTTAGTTCGAAGTCTTCTAACTTCTTCTAATAAACTTATCTGATTAGAATTCGGGAGTAGAGGACGAATACTATCTTTAACGACATCGAGTCGACCTTCGAGGCGAAAAATCCGTGCGAAAAGAGTGAAAACAGTATTGCGAACAGGTTCGCCGGTAAGTTGATCGAGCACTCCGACATTAGGTGGTAAGTTCGGCTCGTGATATTGAGTACCTTCTTCATTTCTCCATATGGTAAGTATTTCGTGAACCCACCCCCACTTTCTAAAGAAATCACGGTAGTTGTTCGGTTGGTACGCTCCCGTCACGCTGTCTTCGGAGTCAGAGGAACTTGGTCGATTCGTAGAGGCCATCTTACGCGATCACATAAAAGATTTTTGGTATGAAAAGTTTAGTGACAGCAAATGATAGTTGGATGATATTCTCAATGTATAATATGCATAGATATATATAGTACCAGCATCCCTTAAATTATGGAGAAATTTACGGGAGATATCAGGCAAAGTTTACCGTAATAGATACGCTAAGATATGAATTTTGTCTATACACTATTCATGCAATCAATGCAGTAAGATATGTCTATACTAAGAATGGTAAGCAAGTGATTCCCTATGAATGATAAGCAGGTAATTTTCGACACAATATGATAAGCAAAATTTTTAACATGCAGACACGGTCGAAGTCCAGACTCACTAATGTATCTAAACAACTATCAGTTAGACACACTAATGCAAGACCTGGTTCGCTAAGACCACCACTCTGATACCACCTGTAGAGACTCATCCTAATCCATCAGGACGAATACATTACATTTGGTTACATCGCGAGATACTTGATCTCTATATGATACATTTTACAAACATTGCATTCGTTTTTTTAGACAAACTTTCATTACATCAAAAGTTGACGGCATGCATATCATCTCATAATATATCCAACTATAATTGACTTAATAATAATCTTGATGAACTCGATGACTCGAATGCAACATCTTTTGAAATATGTCATGAATGACTCCAAGTAATATCTCTAATATGAGCAAATGCACAGCGGAAGATTTCTTTCATACCTGAGAATAAACATGCTTTAAAGTGTCAACCAAAAGGTTGGTGAGTTCATCAGTTTATCATAATCGATCATTTCCATCATTTTAATAGACCACAAGATTTTCTTTTCCATTTCTCATAAATATACGTCCCATACATAGAGACAAAAATCATTCATATGGATTGAACACCTGGTAATCGACCTTAACAAGATGCATATAGAATATCCCCATCATTCTGGGACTCCCTTCGGACATGATAAAATTGAAGTACTAAAGCAGTTTAAGTTCTCTGGCTGGGGCTTGTTAGTGCACATAGATCTATCTTTAGGATTCGTGTCAATTAGGGTGTGTGTTCCCTAATTCTTAGATTACCAGACTAAAAAGGGGCATATTCGATTCTATAATTCAACCATAGAATGTAGTTTTGATTACTTGTGTCTATTTTGTAAAACAGTTATAAAAGCAGCGCATGTATTCTCAGTCCCAAAAATATATATTGCAAAAGCATTTAAAAAGGGAGCAAATGAAACTCGCAATACGATATTTTGTAGTAAAAATATGCATACGATGATACTGAATAATGCAGGGTTGGCCTCGGATTCAAGAACCTATATCATTTATATATATATATATATATATATATATATATATATATATATATATATATATATATATATATATATATATATATATATATATATATATATATATATATATATATATATATTAACACATATAATTGTAATCAAACAAATTTATATATATATTTATTAGTGATATCATTTTAATAACTTGTATGTGAAATGTCTCGTTCTTATTGATTTAAAACGTTCCATATTAATTGATTTCGTTGCGAGGTTTTGACCTCTATATGAGACTTTTTTCAAAGACTGCATTCATTTTAAAACAAACCATAACCTTTATTTCATCAATAAAGGTTTAAAAAGCTTTACGTAGATTATCAAATAATGATAATCTAAAATATCCTGTTTACACGCGACCATTACATAATGGTTTACAATACAAATATGTTACAACGAAATAAGTTTCTTGAATGCAGTTTTTACACAATATCATACAAGCATGGACTCCAAATCTCGTCCTTATTTAAGTATGCAACAGCGGAAGATCTTAATAATCACCTGAGAATAAACATGCTTAAAACGTCAACAAAAATGTTGGTGAGTTATAGGTTTAACCTATATATTATCAAATCATAATAATAGACCACAATATGTCATATTTCAATACAACTCCCATACATAGAGATAAAAATCATTCATATGGTGAACACCTGGTAACCGACATTAACAAGATGCATATATAAGAATATCCCCATCATTCCGGGACACCCTTCGGATATGATATAAATTTCGAAGTACTAAAGCATCCGGTACTTTGGATGGGGTTTGTTAGGCCCAATAGATCTATCTTTAGGATTCGCGTCAATTAGGGTATCTGTTCCCTAATTCTTAGATTACCAGACTTAATAAAAAGGGGCATATTCGATTTCGATAATTCAACCATAGAATGTAGTTTCACGTACTTGTGTCTATTTTGTAAATCATTTATAAAACCTGCATGTATTCTCATCCCAAAAATATTAGATTTTAAAAGTGGGACTATAACTCACTTTCACAGATTTTTTACTTCGTCGGGAAGTAAGACTTGGCCACTGGTCGATTCACGAACCTATAACAAATATGTACATATATATCAAAGTATGTTCAAAATATATTTACAACACTTTTAATACATTTTGATGTTTTAAGTTTATTAAGTCAGCTGTCCTCGTTAGTAACCTACAACTAGTTGTCCACAGTTAGATGTACAGAAATAAATCGATATATAATATCTTGAATCAATCCACTGTAGTGACCCGAACTTTTCCATGTTTATAAATATTAATTGAGATTGATATTTATATGATTAAATGTTTCCAACATGTTAAGCAATCAAACTTGTTAAGACTTGATTAATTAAAATATGTTTCATATAGACAATTGACCACCCAAGTTGACCGGTGATTCACGAACGTTAAAACTTGTAAAAACTATATGATGACATATATATGGATATATATATATAGTTAACATGATACTATGATAAGTAAACATATCATTAAGTATATTAACAATGAACTACATATGTAAAAACAAGACTACTAACTTAATGATTTTTAAACGAGACATATATGTAACGATTATCGTTGTAAAGACATTTAATGTATATATATCATATTAAGAGATATTCATACATGATAATATCATGATAATATAATAATTTAAAATCTCATTTGATATTATAAACATTGGGTTAACAACATTTAACAAGATCGTTAACCTAAAGGTTTCAAAACAACACTTACATGTAACGACTAACGATGACTTAACGACTCAGTTAAAATGTATATACATGTAGTGTTTTAATATGTATTTATACACTTTTGAAAGACTTCAATACACTTATCAAAATACTTCTACTTAACAAAAATGCTTACAATTACATCCTCGTTCAGTTTCATCAACAATTCTACTCGTATGCACCCGTATTCGTACTCGTACAATACACAGCTTTTAGATGTATGTACTATTGGTATATACACTCCAATGATCAGCTCTTAGCAGCCCATGTGAGTCACCTAACACATGTGGGAACCATCATTTGGCAACTAGCATGAAATATCTCATAAAATTACAAAAATATGAGTAATCATTCATGACTTATTTACATGAAAACAAAATTACATATCCTTTATATCTAATCCATACACCAACGACCAAAAACACCTACAAACACTTTCATTCTTCAATTTTATTCATCTAATTGATCTCTCTCAAGTTCTATCTTCAAGTTCTAAGTGTTCTTCATAAATTCCAAAAGTTCTAGTTTCATAAAATCAAGAATACTTTCAAGTTTGCTAGCTCACTTCCAATCTTGTAAGGTGATCATCCAACCTCAAGAAATCTTTGTTTCTTGCAGTAGGTTATCATTCTAATACAAGGTAATAATCATATTCAAACTTTGGTTCAATTTCTATAACTATAACAATCTTATTTCAAGTGATGATCTTACTTGAACTTGTTTTCGTGTCATGATTCTGCTTCAAGAACTTCGAGCCATCCAAGGATCCATTGAAGCTAGATCCAATTTTCTCTTTTCTAGTAGGTTTATCCAAGGAACTTAAGGTAGTAATGATGTTCATAACATCATTCGATTCATACATATAAAGTTATCTTATTCGAAGGTTTAAACTTGTAATCACTAGAACATAGTTTAGTTAATTCTAAACTTGTTCGCAAATAAAAGTTAATCCTTCTAACTTGACTTTTAAAATCAACTAAACACATGTTCTATATCTATATGATATGCTAACTTAATGATTTAAAACCTGGAAACACGAAAAACACCGTAAAACCGGATTTACGCCGTCGTAGTAACACCGCGGGCTGTTTTGGGTTAGTTAATTAAAAACTATGATCAAATTTGATTTAAAAGTTGTTATTCTGAGAAAATGATTTTTATTATGAACATGAAACTATATCCAAAAATTATGGTTAAACTCAAAGTGGAAGTATGTTTTCTAAAATGGTCATCTAGACGTCGTTCTTTCGACTGAAATGACTACCTTTACAAAAATGACTTGTAACTTATTTTTCCAACTATAAACCTATACTTTTTCTGTTTAGATTCATAAAATAGAGTTCAATATGAAACCATAGCAATTTGATTCACTCAAAACGGATTTAAAATGAAGAAGTTATGGGTAAAACAAGATTGGATAATTTTTCTCATTTTAGCTACGTGAAAATTGGTAACAAATCTATTCCAACCATAACTTAATCAACTTGTATTGTATATTATGTAATCTTGAGATACCATAGACACGTATACAATGTTTCGACCTATCATGTCGACACATCTATATATATTTCGGAACAACCATAGACACTCTATATGTGAATGTTGGAGTTAGCTATACAGGGTTGAGGTTGATTCCAAAATATATATAGTTTGAGTTGTGATCAATACTGAGATACGTATACACTGGGTCGTGGATTGATTCAAGATAATATTTATCGATTTATTTCTGTACATCTAACTGTGGACAACTAGTTGTAGGTTACTAACGAGGACAGCTGACTTAATAAACTTAAAACATCAAAATATATTAAAAGTGTTGTAAATATATTTTGAACATACTTTGATATATATGTATATATTGTTATAGGTTCGTGAATCAACCAGTGGCCAAGTCTTACTTCCCGACGAAGTAAAAATCTGTGAAAGTGAGTTATAGTCCCACTTTTAAAATCTAATATTTTTGGGATGAGAATACATGCAGGTTTTATAAATGATTTACAAAATAGACACAAGTACGTGAAACTACATTCTATGGTTGAATTATCGAAATCGAATATGCCCCTTTTTATTAAGTCTGGTAATCTAAGAATTAGGGAACAGACACCCTAATTGATGCGAATCCTAAAGATAGATCTATCGGGCCCAACAAGCCCCATCCAAAGTACCGGATGCTTTAGTACTTCGAAATTTATATCATATCCGAAGGGTGTCCCGGAATGATGGGGATATTCTTATATATGCATCTTGTTAAAGTCGGTTACCAGGTGTTCACCATATGAATGATTTTTATCTCTATGTATGGGATGTGTATTGAAATATGAAATCTTGTGGTCTATTATTATGATTTGATATATATAGGTTAAACCTATAACTCACCAACATTTTTGTTGACGTTTTAAGCATGTTTATTCTCAGGTGATTATTAAGAGCTTCCGCTGTCGCATACTTAAATAAGGACGAGATTTGGAGTCCATGCTTGTATGATATTGTGTAAAAACTGCATTCAAGAAACTTATTTTGTTGTAACATATTTGTATTGTAAACCATTATGTAATGGTCGTGTGTAAACAGGATATTTTAGATTATCATTATTTGATAATCTACGTAAAGCTTTTTAAACCTTTATTGATGAAATAAAGGTTATGGTTTGTTTTAAAATGAATGCAGTCTTTGAAAAACGTCTCATATAGAGGTCAGAACCTCGCAACGAAATCAATTAATATGGAACGTTTTTAATCAATAAGAACGGGACATTTCAGTTGGTATCAGAGCGTTGGTCTTAGAGAACCAGAATTTTGCATTAGTGTGTCTTATCGAGTTTGTTAGGATGCATTAGTGAGTCTGGACTTCGACCGTGTTTACTTGAAAAATGATTGCTTAACAAATTTTGTTGGAAACTATATATTTTTAACATGTGAATATTATGTGATATATTAATCTCTTAATGCGTTTGATATTATGTGATAGATGTCTACCTCTAGAACAAGTCCCATTGACTCACCTAATAATAATGAAGAGTTAAATGTAAATTGGAATGATTCGTGGACTGATTCACAAGTTCCCGAAGAGGAACCGGAAGAAGAGTCGGAACCGGAAGAAGAATCGGAACCGGAAGAAGAATCGCAACCGGATGAAGAAATAGAACCGGTGGGGGAAATAATAAAACGGTTAAGTAAAAGAAAATCCTCAACCAACCGACCAAGGTTAATTATGGTCAATGGTGTTTCCGCCAAGGAAGCAAAATATTGGGAGGATTACCAATTCTCCGATGAATCGGATTCCGACGAGAATTCCGATGATGTTATAGAAATTACCCCAACTGAATTTAAAAAGGCAAAAGAAAATAATAAGGGAAAGGGCATAAAAATAGAGAAATCTAATTCCAACCCCGATGAACTTTATATGTATCGTCAACCCCCGAAGTCCTTAAGTTGTAATAATGACCCGGGAACCTATAAACCACCAGGTTTTTCTAAACCAATGTGGAAAACGACGGCTCGTATTAGGGGAACATCATATATCCCTAGAAACTTGGCAAAACGAACCAAAACCGAAAAAGAAGAAACAAGCGAGTCGGAATAAGATAGTTGTATTCGTGTGGTGTAATATATGTAATATAGTGTGCTTATGCTTTAAGATATATGTAAAAATTGCTTGTATTAATAAGTATTTTTTTTTATGAATCTAACTCTTGTCTATTTTACAGTATAAAAACACAAAATGGATAGACAACCCAATATTTTAAGAGACCTACCCGGAGACATGATTGATGAAATCTTGTCTAGAGTCGGTCAGAATTCTTCGGCACAACTATTTAAGGCGAGATCAGTTTGTAAGACATTTGAAGAACGTTCCAAGAATGCCTTGGTTTATAAAAGGCTTTCGTTCGAAAGATGGGGGATATCACATTGGGAAATCCATAAGTTACGATGTGTTTACTTTGACACATATATTGCGGGGAACCCAAATGCTATTTTACGCAATGGGTTAAGAAATTATTTTGACTCAAAATATCCGAATATTGGACTTCGTGATTTAGAAAAAGTGGCTAACATGCAACATAAAGAAGCATGTTATGCTTACGGATTAGTAATGTTCGCTTCTCACCAAAGTGAGAACAAGAACATCGGGCTACAACTATTAAACAAAACGTTCCCACAAGTGACGGAGTCGGTAATTGGGGTAAGAAATGAGGTTTTTAGATTGTTACGGGACTGTTGGACATTACGTAACCCTCGTCCCTTTGACGACGTTACAACACGCTTTCTTATCAACGGCCATAACGGTTATGTTCCACAAGACCAAGGATGGGAAGTAATCCTAGTAAAACCAGAATGCATGACTTGTTTCTGGACGTATGAATTACGTGTCTTTATTGCCTTTGCTGAACGACTTGTGTACTAGCTAGAATTATCTTCACAACCATCTTGTATCAAATTTATTGTGTGCTATATTTCATGCTATATGTAAAATAAGCGGTATTGTAAGTTTGTAAAATATTGTGAAAAAGTTTGAACGCGAAATATTATTATAATCAGTTTTTGATATAGAATTGTAGTAGTTGAATTGTATATTAGCTACTAAGTATGAACTTAACGGGTAGGTACTACCCGAATTTAAACTTATAAAACGCTAATATGAAGAAAAAGCTTTTATAAATGAGTTCATATTATGCTACGAAATACTATTAACTACTCTTAATATTCTGTATGATTAACTTGTTCCATTTGACTATTTTGAAGGAAATGGCACCGACTACTCGACACACCGTGAATATGAATGAAGAGGAATTCCGTACTTTTCTAGCTTTAAACATAGCCGCAGTACAGGCTGCGCTACATACCAACAATAACCTTGGATCTAGCAGTACAGGAAATCGTGTAGGATGCACCTACAAAGAATTCACTGCCTGCAAACCTTTGGAATTTGAGGGAACCGAAGGACCGATCGGATTGAAACGGTGGACCGAGAAGGTCGAATCGGTGTTTGCCATAAGTAAGTGTACTGAAGAGGACAAAGTGAAGTACGCTACGCATACCTTCACAGGTTCTGCGTTAACATGGTGGAATACCTATCTAGAGCAAGTGGGACAAGACGATGCGTACGCACTACCGTGGTCAGCATTCAAGCACTTGATGAACGAGAAGTACCGTCCCAGAACCGAGGTCAATAAGCTCAAGACAGAACTTAGAGGGTTACGAACCCAAGGATTTGATATTACCACGTACGAAAGACGATTCACAGAATTGTGCCTATTGTGTCCGGGAGCATTCGAAGATGAGGAAGAGAAGATCGACGCGTTTGTGAAAGGATTACCGGAAAGAATCCAAGAAGATATAAGTTCACACGAGCCCGCCTCCATACAACAGGCATGTAGAATGGCTCACAAACTAGTGAACCAGATTGAAGAAAGAATTAAAGAACAGACTGCTGAAGAGGCCAATGTGAAGCAAGTCAAAAGAAAGTGGGAGGAAAACGGTGATAAGAATCACCAATACAACAACAATAGCAATTACAACAATAATCGCAACAATTATCCCAACAATCGCAACATCAATCGCAACTACAACAAACGGCCCAACAACAACAACAACAACAACAACAATAGCAACTACAACAATCATCCCAACAACAATAATAACCGCAACAACAACAACAATCAGAAGCAGCTATGCCAAAGGTGTGAAAAGTATCACTCGGGGTTCTGCACCAAATTTTGCAACAAGTGTAAAAGAAATGGTCATAGCGCGGCGAAGTGTGAGGTCTACGGACCAGGGGTTAATAGAACGAAAGGAACAAATGGTGTCGGAACGAGTAATGGCGGAGCAAGTAGTGTCGGAGCAAGTTATGCCAATGTAGTTTGTTATAAATGTGGAAAATCGGGCCACATTATTAGAAATTGCCCGAACCAGGAGAACACGAATGGACAAGGCCGCGGAAGAGTTTTCAATATTAATGCGGCAGAGGCACAAGAAGACCCGGAGCTTGTTACGGGTACGTTTCTTATTGACAATAAATCTGCTTACGTTTTATTTGATTCGGGTGCGGATAGAAGCTATATGAGTAGAGATTTTTGTGCTAAATTAAGTTGTCCATTGACGCCTTTGGATAGTAAATTTTTACTCGAATTAGCAAATGGTAAATTAATTTCAGCAGATAATATATGTCGGAATCGAGAAATTAAACTGGTTAGCGAAACATTTAAGATTGATTTGATACCAGTAGAGTTAGGGAGTTTTGATGTGATAATCGGTATGGACTGGTTAAAAGAAGTGAAAGCAGAGATCGTTTGTTACAAAAATGCAATTCGCATTATACGAGAAAAAGGAAAACCCTTAATGGTGTACGGAGAAAAGGGCAACACGAAGCTACATCTTATTAGTAATTTGAAGGCACAAAAACTAATAAGAAAAGGTTGCTATGCTATTCTAGCACACTTCGAGAAAGTACAAACTGAAGAAAAGAGCATCAATGATGTTCCCGTCGCAAAAGAATTTCCCGATGTATTTCCGAAAGAATTACCGGGATTACCCCCACATCGATCCGTTGAATTTCAAATAGATCTTGTACCAGGAGCTGCACCAATAGCTCGTGCTCCTTACAAACTCGCACCCAGCGAGATGAAAGAACTGCAAAGCCAATTACATGAACTTTTAGAGCGTGGTTTCATTCGACCAAGCACATCACCGTGGGGAGCTCCTGTTTTGTTTGTCAAGAAGAAAGATGGTACATTCAGGTTGTGTATCGACTATCGAGAGTTGAACAAACTTACCATCAAGAACCGCTACCCACTACCGAGAATCGACGACTTATTTGATCAACTACAAGGCTCGTCTGTTTATTCAAAGATTGACTTACGTTCCGGGTATCATCAAATGCGGGTGAAAGAAGATGATATTCCAAAGACTGCTTTCAGAACACGTTACGGTCATTACGAGTTTATGGTCATGCCGTTTGGTTTAACTAATGCACCTGCTGTGTTCATGGACCTTATGAACCGAGTGTGTGGACCATACCTTGACAAGTTTGTCATTGTTTTCATTGATGACATACTTATTTACTCAAAGAATGACCAAGAACACGGTGAACATTTGAGAAAGGTGTTAGAAGTATTGAGGAAGGAAGAATTGTACGCTAAGTTTTCAAAGTGTGCATTTTAGTTGGAAGAAGTTCAATTCCTCGGTCACATAGTGAACAAAGAAGGTATTAAGGTGGATCCGGCAAAGATAGAAACTGTTGAAAAGTGGGAAACCCCGAAAACTCCGAAACACATACGCCAGTTTTTAGGACTAGCTGGTTACTACAGAAGGTTCATCCAAGACTTTTCCAGAATAGCAAAACCCTTGACTGCATTAACGCATAAAGGGAAGAAATTTGAATGGAATGATGAACAAGAGAAAGCGTTTCAGTTATTGAAGAAAAAGCTAACTACGGCACCTATATTGTCATTGCCTGAAGGGAATGATGATTTTGTGATTTATTGTGACGCATCAAAGCAAGGTCTCGGTTGTGTATTAATGCAACGAACGAAGGTGATTGCTTATGCGTCTAGACAATTGAAGATTCACGAACAAAATTATACGACGCATGATTTGGAATTTGGCGCGGTTGTTTTTGCATTAAAGACTTGGAGGCACTACTTATATGGGGTCAAAAGTATTATATATACCGACCACAAAAGTCTTCAACACATATTTAATTAGAAACAACTGAATATGAGGCAGCGTAGGTGGATTGAATTATTGAATGATTACGACTTTGAGATTCGTTACCACCCGGGGAAGGCAAATGTGGTAGCCGATGCCTTGAGCAGGAAGGACAGAGAACCCATTCGAGTAAAATCTATGAATATAATGATTCATAATAACCTTACTACTCAAATAAAGGAGGCGCAACAAGGAGTTTTAAAAGAGGGAAATTTAAAGGATGAAATACCCAAAGGATCGGAGAAGCATCTTAATATTCGGGAAGACGGAACCCGGTATAGGGCTGAAAGGATTTGGGTACCAAAATTTGGGGATATGAGAGAAATGGTACTTAGAGAATCTCATAAAACCAGATACTCAATACATCCTGGAACGGGGAAGATGTACAAGGATCTCAAGAAACATTTTTGGTGGCCGGGTATGAAAGCTGATGTTGCTAAATACGTAGGAGAATGTTTGACGTGTTCTAAGGTCAAAGCTGAGCATCAGAAACCATCAGGTCTACTTCAACAACCCGAAATCCCAGAATGGAAATGGGAAAACATTACCATGGATTTCATCACTAAATTGCCAAGGACTGCAAGTGGTTTTGATACTATTTGGGTAATAGTTGATCGTCTGACCAAAACAGCACACTTCCTGCCAATAAGAGAAGATGACAAGATGGAGAAGTTAGCACGACTGTATTTGAAGGAAGTCGTCTCCAGACATGGAATACCAATCTCTATTATCTCTGATAGGGATGGCAGATTTATTTCAAGATTCTGGCAGACATTACAGCAAGCATTAGGAACTCGTCTAGACATGAGTACTGCCTATCATCCACAAACTGATGGGCAGAGCGAAAGGACGATACAAACACTTGAAGACATGCTACGAGCATGTGTTATTGATTTCGGAAACAGTTGGGATCGACATCTACCGTTAGCAGAATTTTCCTACAACAACAGCTACCATTCAAGCATTGAGATGGCGCCGTTTGAAGCACTTTATGGTAGAAAGTGCAGGTCTCCGATTTGTTGGAGTGAAGTGGGGGATAGACAGATTACGGGTCCGGAGATTATACAAGAAACTACCGAGAAGATCATCCAAATTCAACAACGGTTGAAAACCGCCCAAAGTCGACAAAAGAGCTACGCTGACATTAAAAGAAAAGATATAGAATTTGAAATTGGAGAGATGGTCATGCTTAAAGTTGCACCTTGGAAAGGCGTTGTTCGATTTGATAAACGAGGGAAATTAAATCCAAGGTATATTGGACCATTCAAGATTATTGATCGTGTCGGACCAGTAGCTTATCGACTTGAGTTACCTCAACAACTCGAGGCTGTACATAACACTTTCCACGTCTCGAATTTGAAGAAATGTTTTGCTAAAGAAGATCTCACTATTCCATTAGATGAAATCCAAATCAACGAAAAACTTCAATTCATCGAAGAACCCGTCGAAATAATGGATCGTGAGGTTAAAAGACTTAAGCAAAACAAGATACCAATTGTTAAGGTTCGATGGAATGCTCGTAGAGGACCCGAGTTCACCTGGGAGCGTGAAGATCAGATGAAGAAGAAATACCCGCATCTATTTCCAGAAGATTCGTCAACACCTTCAACAGCTTAAAATTTCGGGACGAAATTTATTTAACGGGTAGGTACTGTAGTGACCCGAACTTTTCCATATTTATATATATTAATTGAGATTGATATTTATATGATTAAATGTTTCCAACATGTTAAGCAATCAAACTTGTTAAGACTTGATTAATTGAAATATGTTTCATATAGACAATTGACCACCCAAGTTGACCGGTGATTCACGAACGTTAAAACTTGTAAAAACTATATGATGACATATATATGGATATATATATAGTTAACATGATACTATGATAAGTAAACATATCATTAAGTATATTAACAATGAACTACATATGTAAAAACAAGACTACTAACTTAATGATTTTTAAACGAGACATATATGTAACGATTATCGTTGTAAAGACATTTAATGTATATATATCATATTAAGAGATATTCATACATGATAATATCATGATAATATAATAATTTAAAATCTCATTTGATATTATAAACATTGGGTTAACAACATTTAACAAGATCGTTAACCTAAAGGTTTCAAAACAACACTTACATGTAACGACTAACGATGACTTAACGACTCAGTTAAAATGTATATACATGTAGTGTTTTAATATGTATTTATACACTTTTGAAAGACTTCAATACACTTATCAAAATACTTCTACTTAACAAAAATGCTTACAATTACATCCTCGTTCAGTTTCATCAACAATTCTACTCGTATGCACCCGTATTCGTACTCGTACAATACACAGCTTTTAGATGTATGTACTATTGGTATATACACTCTAATGATCAGCTCTTAGCAGCCCATGTGAGTCACCTAACACATGTGGGAACCATCATTTGGCAACTAGCATGAAATATCTCATAAAATTACAAAAATATGAGTAATCATTCATGACTTATTTACATGAAAACAAAATTACATATCCTTTATATCTAATCCATACACCAACGACCAAAAACACCTACAAACACTTTCATTCTTCAATTTTATTCATCTAATTGATCTCTCTCAAGTTCTATCTTCAAGTTCTAAGTGTTCTTCATAAATTCCAAAAGTCTAGTTTCATAAAATCAAGAATACTTTCAAGTTTGCTAGCTCACTTCCAATCTTGTAAGGTGATCATCCAACCTCAAGAAATCTTTGTTTCTTGCAGTAGGTTATCATTCTAATACAAGGTAATAATCATATTCAAACTTTGGTTCAATTTCTATAACTATAACAATCTTATTTCAAGTGATGATCTTACTTGAACTTGTTTTCGTGTCATGATTCTGCTTCAAGAACTTCGAGCCATCCAAGGATCCATTGAAGCTAGATCCAATTTTCTCTTTTCCAGTAGGTTTATCCAAGGAACTTAAGGTAGTAATGATGTTCATAACATCATTCGATTCATACATATAAAGTTATCTTATTCGAAGGTTTAAACTTGTAATCACTAGAACATAGTTTAGTTAATTCTAAACTTGTTCGCAAATAAAAGTTAATCCTTCTAACTTGACTTTTAAAATCAACTAAACACATGTTCTATATCTATATGATATGCTAACTTAATGATTTAAAACCTAGAAACACGAAAAACACCGTAAAACCGGATTTACGCCGTCGTAGTAACACCGCGGGCTGTTTTGGGTTAGTTAATTAAAAACTATGATAAAATTTGATTTAAAAGTTGTTATTCTGAGAAAATGATTTTTATTATGAACATGAAACTATATCCAAAAATTATGGTTAAACTCAAAGTGGAAGTATGTTTTCTAAAATGGTCATCTAGACGTCGTTCTTTCGACTGAAATGACTACCTTTACAAAAATGACTTGTAACTTATTTTTCCGACTATAAACCTATACTTTTTCTGTTTAGATTCATAAAATAGAGTTCAATATGAAACCATAGCAATTTGATTCACTCAAAACGGATTTAAAATGAAGAAGTTATGGGTAAAACAAGATTGGATAATTTTTCTCATTTTAGCTACGTGAAAATTGGTAACAAATCTATTCCAACCATAACTTAATCAACTTGTATTGTATATTATGTAATCTTGAGATACCATAGACACGTATACAATGTTTCGACCTATCATGTCGACACATCTATATATATTTCGGAACAACCATAGACACTCTATATGTGAATGTTGGAGTTAGCTATACAGGGTTGAGGTTGATTCCAAAATATATATAGTTTGAGTTGTGATCAATACTGAGATACGTATACACTGGGTCGTGGATTGATTCAAGATAATATTTATCGATTTATTTCTGTACATCTAACTGTGGACAACTAGTTGTAGGTTACTAACGAGGACAGCTGACTTAATAAACTTAAAACATCAAAATATATTAAAAGTGTTGTAAATATATTTTGAACATACTTTGATATATATGTATATATTGTTATAGGTTCGTGAATCAACCAGTGGCCAAGTCTTACTTCCCGATGAAGTAAAAATCTGTGAAAGTGAGTTATAGTCCCACTTTTAAAATCTAATATTTTTGGGATGAGAATACACGAAGCTACATCTTATTAGTAATTTGAAGGCACTAAAACCTGCATGTATTCTCATCCCAAAAATATTAGATTTTAAAAGTGGGACTATAACTCACTTTCACAGATTTTTTACTTCGTCGGGAAGAAAGACTTGGCCACTGTTCGATTCACGAACCTATAACAAATATGTACATATATATCAAAGTATGTTCAAAATATATTTAAAACACTTTTAATACATTTTGATATTTTAAGTTTATTAAGTCAGCTGTCCTCGTTAGTAACCTACAACTAGTTGTCCACAGTTAGATGTACATAAATAAATTGATATATATTATCTTGAATCAATCCACGACCCAGTGTATACATATCTCATTATTGATCACAACTCAAACTATATATATTTTGGAATCAACCTCAACCCTGTATAGCTAACTCCAACATTCACATATAGAGTGTCTATGGTTGTTCCGAAATATATATAGATGTGTCGATATGATAGGTCGAAACATTGTGTACGTGTCTATGGTATCTCAAGATTACATAATATACAATACAAGTTGATTAAGTTATGGTTGGAATAGATTTGTTACCAATTTTCACGTAGCTAAAATGAGTAGTTTTTACCAATTTTGTTTTGCTCGCCATTTCTTCGTTTCTAATCCGTTTTGAGTGATTTAAGCGGCCACGGTTTCGTATTGAACTTGACTTTATGAAACTAAACAGAAAAGGTATAGGTTTATAGTCGGAAATACAAGTTACAAGTCATTTTTGAAAGAGGTATTCATTTCCGTCGAAAGAACGACATCTTGATGACAGTTTTGAAAAACATACTTTCACTTTGAGTTTAACCATGATTTTTGGATATGGTTTCATGTTCATAAGAAAAATCATTTTCCCAGAAGTATAGCTTTTAAATCAAAGTTTTTCATAGTTTTTAATTATCCAAACCAAAACAGCCCCCGGTTGTAACTACGACGGCGTAAATCCGGTTTTATGGTGTTTATCGTGTTTCCGGGTTTTAAATCATTAAGTTAGCATATCATATAGATATAGATCATGTGTATAGTTGATTTTAAAAGTGTAGTTAGAAGGATTAACTTTATTTGCAAACAAGTTTAGAATTAACTAAACTATGTTCTAGTGATTACTAGTTTACCACTTCGAATATGATAGCTTTTTATGTATGAATCGAATGATGTTATGAACATCATTACTACCTTAAGTTCCTTGGATAAACCTGCTGGAAAAGAGAAAAATGGATCTAGCTTCAACGGATCCTTGGATGGCTCGAAGTTCTTGAAGCAGAATCATGACACGAAAACAAGTTCAAGTAAGATCATCACTTAAAATAAGATTGTTATATTTATAAAAATTGAACCAAAGTTTAAATATGATTATTACCTTGTATTAGAATGATAACCTACTGTAAGAAACAAAGATTTCTTGAGGTTAGATGATCACCTTACAAGATTGGAAGTGAGCTAGCAAACTTGAAAGTATTCTTGATTTTATGTAACTAGAACTTGTAGAATTTATGAAGAACACTTAGAACTTGAAGTTAGAACTTGAGAGAGATCAATTAGATGAAGAAAATTGAAGAATGAAAGTGTTTGTAGGTGTTTTTGGTCGTTGGTGTATGGATTAGATATAAAGGATATGTAATTTTGTTTTCATGTAAATAAGTCATGAATGATTACTCATATTTTTGTAATTTTATGAGATATTTCATGCTAGTTGCCAAATGATTGTTCCCACATGTGTTAGGTGACTCACATGGGCTTCTAAGAGCTGATCATTGGAGTGTATATACCAATAGTACATACATCTAAAAGCTGTGTATTGTACGAGTACGAATATGGGTGCATACGAGTAGAATTGTTGATGAAACTGAACGAGGATGTAATTGTAAGCATTTTTGTTAAGTAGAAGTATTTTGATAAGTGTCTTGAAGTCTTTCAAAAGTGTATGAATACATATTAAAACACTACATGTATATACATTTTAACTGAGTCGTTAAGTCATCGTTAGTCGTTACATGTAAGTGTTGTTTTGAGACCTTTAGGTTAACGATCTTGTTAAATGTTGTTAACCCAAAGTTTATAATATCAAATGAGATTTTAAATTTTTATATTATCATGATATTATGATATATTAATATATCTTAATATGATATATACATTTAAATGTCGTTACAACAATAATCGTTACATATATGTCTCGTTTTGAACTCCTTAAGTTAGTAGTCCTGTTTTTACTTATGTAGTTCATTGTTAATACACTTAATGATATATTTAATTATCATATTATCATGTTATATATAATATAACAATGTATTAATATGCTTCATATATATTTAGTAATACGTGGTTATAACGATAATCGTTTTGTGTATCGTTTCGAGTTTCATACGTCAATAGTCTCTTTTTAAGTATATAACTTATTGTTACTATTTTTAATGAGATACTTGATGATCATTATATCATGTTAAACATATATATTTATTCATTTATGTATCATCATGTCATATACAACTTATAGCGTTCGTGAATCATTGGTCAAACTGGGTAATCAGACGTTTACAAAATTTCCGTTTCAATTAACCAAGTCTTAACAAGTTTGATTACTTAACATGTTGGAAATATTTAATCATGTAAATATAGTTTTCATTAAACATAAAATCATAGAAAGGTTCAGAAAAGTTCGGGTCACTACAGTATGTTTCATAAATGTATTCATTTTATGTACTTTAAATAAATAAAAATATAGTTATATCATATGTATTAATATAGTTTTATATAACTAAAAGTTACTTGATAAAATAATATTAATGTTAAAAATAATAATAAAAATAATAATGATAATAATAATGATAATAATAATACTGATAATAATAATAACTATGATAATAATAACTTTACTACTAATGATAATACTGTTAATAATAATAATAAGAGTAATAATAATAATAATAATAATAATAATAATAATAATAATAATAATAATAATAATAATAATAATAATAATAATAATAATAATAATAATAATAATAATAATAATAATAATAGTAATAATAATAAGGATTATGTTTATACCATCATGATTATCATCATGCGTCGATCATCTTCGTCAATGACCATTAACACCATCGTCATCTTATCTTAACCATCATCATATATCATACTCGCTATCATAACTATATCATTATCATTAATTAACCTGTATCATCGCCATTTATGTATCATTTCATTATCATAATCATTGTTTAATCATCATCATCTTATTTATTATGATCATCATCGTCATCATGCGGTATCATCATCCCCATAACATCATAACTACCATCATTCATTTATCATCTTCATCATTATAACCCACCATCATCCTAATCTAATCGTAAACCCATGGTTAATATCAATTTCATCATCATTTATTTTACAACACCATCATAAAATATCATCTTGTATCGATCCTTATTAGTATCACAATAACTTCACAATCAAAACATCATCATTTTAATTTGGGTTTTGGCCTCAACTAGTACATTGAACCCAACAGCCCAACAAACAGTCTAATCAGGCCATGGCCCAACAGAATCTCACAGCCCAATATCCAACTAAAATTCGTGGCCTGATTCTATCTCCACACTATGTTCGGCCGAAAAGAAGATAAATAAAGCAGTGGGTAACATGAGTGTGTCACTATCACTTTTATAAATCATGTTATTTTCCACAATCTTTAATCAAGGAGATAGATAGCTGGTACATATTAATATTAATCTAAATAATACCTATAACATTTAAAGACAAAGCTTAGTGGGTGAGGTTCCTCTCAATCGGTCCACCTCAATTGGCATGAAAAGGAATTAACCGATACTAGCAAAAAGAATAGTTGACAACTATTTTGTTTTTGGAAAGGAAATCGAACCATGAGAGTTATATTCGATAGGTGAGTTTGTGGTTTGTTCTCAGACAGAAAAAGAGATGAGAATAAGCAGTAGAATAACAACCTAGCAGCTGTACAAAGGGATTAAAAACAGAAAAAATAGTTTTGAAGATGATGAAGGTGGTCTTCGTTGAGGGTGATCAGTGATGATGGTTTGTATCAACTCAATATAGAAATAGAAGCCGAGTATTAAACATCTTCATCGCTATTAGTAATATTATCTTAATCCCATAACCTCGGTTAGATTGTCCCTGCAAAACACAATAACACCAAACCAAAAGAACATAGAATCCGTTGTGTTAATGTTAGCTAAAAACATAACCGAGTGGCAAGAGAATTTAGTCATTCCATTCAAAGTTCATAAGCATTATGATTCATATAAGAAAAGGTGTATGTTCAAAATATTTAATCAAAGTCAACCAAAGTCAACATAAGCTTGCAAATACACTTTCAAAAATGTGGATCACGAAATTAACAATTAGGCATCAACTTAGGACTCAAGCCTGTTGCGTTCATAAATCTAGGTCATAACATGTAGAACTTGTATACAAATTATATCCATTACAATCATAGCACAAGTATCACAATTTAGTTCAAAATGATTATTATCTTTCCATAACGCAACTACATTATAGCATGCCATACCATCAATCCACTTCAATAGGCCTAAACATGTGAAAATCAAGCATACATCTTTCATAAGAACATTACAATTCAAAGCATGCTAGAAATTCAAGAAAGTTCAATTCATGACCCGGCCATTTTGACATCATTAACACCATCAACATATTAAGCATTCACAATCTTCATAAACATCACAAACAAACCTAAAAGTCTAAAGTAAAAGCCCTAATTTCGGATTTAATCACTACAAACCCTAGATTCATGAACACACCCATTAAACATGTAATTATTGCAAAATCAAGACATAATGGGTAATTAAACAGCTAAGGCATGTTAATCTAAGCAAAAATCATGCAAATCAAACACCCCACACTTATCTTTCACCAAATTATACATATAAACATACAAATTAAGTAATTGAGAAAGAAAAGTGTGAAAAGGGAGTAGCAATACCCTAGAAAACATGATTCAAGCTTGGATTTGAAGGAAGAAATCACGAAATTGAAAGAAGAAATTAGGGTTTTTGAGAGTTGGTTCGTTTGTGGGAGAGAAAAATAGAGAGGAGTGTGTTTTGTGGTTGAAAATTGGGGTGAAAAGATATAAAACGCGTTTATTTTTTTTCTGGGTAAGGCCATCTGGACGGCGTCCTAATTGTTGGACGGCGTTCAGTTGTGAAGCGTGGGACAGCGTCTCAATTCCTGGACGGCGTCCAGTTGTTAAGGATGGGACGGCGTCCAGTATGTTTGGACGGCTTCCAAATGTACTGAAAACTTCTGATCAAATTTTTCGACACTCGCAAGTTAAAAATCCCAACGTATATCATTTTGCACAAAATAAAAAAAAAATCGTACAAGTAATAAACACACCATTCAAAGTATTTACACTCGTAAATCCTTTTTTAACGAGTCGTTCACCCAACTCGTCCCCATTTTGATTTAAGCTTTGTTCTCGAAGTTGAGGCTAAGCTCATCTTCGATTTCTAGGGGACCATCGACATAGTGTTTGACCCGTTGGCCATTTACTTTAAAAATGTCGCCCTTTCAGTTCACCACTTCAAATGTACCATAAGGGTACACTCTTCTAACAACAAATGGTCCCGACCATCGAGACTTGAGTTTTCCTGGTGATAATTTGAAACGGGCATTATAAACAATGACACGATCTCCTTCCATGAATTCTCTTGGATTTCTCAATCGCTTATCGTCCCATTGTTTGGTCTTTTCTTTATAAATTAGAGAGTTGTCATAGGATTCAAGCCTCAACTCGTCTAATTCATTCAATTGGGTTAAACGTAACCGACCCGCCTCTTTGTAATCCAAATTACATGCCCTTAGCACCCAATGCGCTTTGTGTTCAATCTCCAAAGGGAGATGGCATGCTTTCCCGTATACCATTCGGAAAGGAGTGGTTCCAATAGGTGTTTTGTAGGTCGTGCAAAAAGCCCACAATGCATCATTTAACTTAACAGACCACTCTTTTGGATTTGCACCAATGGTCTTTTCAAGTATGCGTTTTAAAGATCGATTGGTATTCTCCACCTGCCCACTTGTTTGGGGATGATAAGATGTCAAAATTTTATAGATCACTCCATATCTTTTTAACACCTTTTCTAATTGCTTATTGCAAAAGTGGGTGCCTCGGTCACTGATAAGGGCATTTGGTGTGTCAAACCTTGAGAAAAGTTCCATCAAAAAGGTTACTACAACTCGGCCATCATTTGTTGGAAGAGGTTTTGCCTCCGCCCATTTTGAAACATAGTCTATGGCAACAAGTATGTAGAGATAAGAATGAGACTTTAGAAAGGGCCCCATAAAGTCAATTCCCCAAACATCGAACACCTCGCATACTTGGATGCTTTCTTGAGGCATTTCATCCCGTTTAGTGATTTGACCGGCCCGTTGGCACACGTCACAAGCCTTACAAACAGTGTAGGCATCTTTGAATATTGTAGGCCAATAGAAACAGGCCTCGTAAACTTTCCTCCCCGTGATTTGGGGACCAAAGTGCCCACCTGTTGGACCAAGGTGACAATCAAGAAGAATTTGAGTGCATTCCTTCCCTGAAACGCACCTGCGAATAACTCCATCCGCACATCACCTAAATAGATAAGGGTCTTCCCAAAAATAGTATTTTAGGTCACTAAAGAATTTCTTCCTTTTCTGATGTCATCAACCGGTTTCTAGGTACCCCCCAACAATGTAATTGGCGAAATCAACATACCACGGGTCTTCCACCTTCTCTACTCGCATGAGGTATTCACCGGAAAAATCATCTTTAATACTCGATTCATGGAGTACTTCAAGATTGGGATTTTCAAGTCTAGAAAGATGGTCAGCCGCGAGATTTTTGCACCTTTCTTGTCCTTAATCTCAATATCAAACTCTTGCATGAGCAAGACCCATCTTAGCAATCGAGGTTTGGCATCCGGCTTAGAGAAATGGTATTTCAATTCCGAATGATTGGTGAAGACAATTGTCTTCGATAGGACAAGATATGATCGAAATTTGTCGAAAGAAAAGACGATAGCAAGGAGCTCTTTTTCCATTGTTGTGTAGTTCAATTGGGCTCCTTGTAAAGTCTTGCTTGCATAATAAATGGGTTGAAAACGTTTTTCAACCCGTTGGCCCAAAACTGAACCAACTGCAAAATCCGATGCATCACACATTAGCTCGAATGGTAATGACCAATTTGGAGCTATGATTATTGGTGCGTTAACAAGTTTTTGTTTTAAAATGTTGAATGCCTTAGTGCATTCACTTGTGAAAACAAAGGGTGCATCTTTTTTGAGAAGTTTATTCAATGGCGGTGCAATTTTTGAAAAATCTTTAATAAATTGCCGGTAAAACCCGGCATGCCCAAGAAAACTTCTCACACCTTCACATTTGAAGGAGGTGGAAGGTTGGCAATGACGTCAACCTTTGCTGGATCTACCTGAATACCAACACTTGAGATTTTGTGCCCTAAGACAATGCCTTCTTTAACCATAAAGTGGCATTTCTCCCAATTTAGCACTAAGTTTGATTTCTCACACCTAATTAGCATTTTCTCCAAATTTAAAAGGCATGAATCGAAAGTGTCACCGAAGACTGAAAAGTCATCCATGAACACTTCCATGCATTCTTCAATCATATCATGGAAAATGGCCATCATGCACCTTTGGAATGTTGCGGGAGCATTACATAGACCAAAGGGCATTCGGCGGTATGAAAAGGTGCCATAGGGACACGTGAAGGTAGTCTTTTCTTGATCCTCGGGGGAGATGGGAATTCGAAAGTAACCCGAAAAATCATCTAGGAAATAATAAAAGCCATTTCCCTCTAGTCTCTCTAACATTTGATCAATGAATGGTAGCGAAAAATGGTCTTTTCTTGTGGCATCGTTTAACTTACGATAATCTATACAAACTCGCCACCTCGTGACAGTTCGTGTTGTGATAAGCTCGTCTTTATCATTGGTGATAACAGTTATACCACCCTTTTTAGGAACATAATGGACCTGGCTTATCCACAGAATGTCTGAGATTGGGTAGATTAGACCTGCATCTAGCAATTTAATGATTTCCTTCTTGACAACATCTTGCATATGAGGATTTAGTCTCCTTTGACGTTGCACCACTGGTTTGGAATTTTCTTCCATTAAGATCTTGTGAGTGCAATAAGAAGGACTAATTCCTTTTATATCATGGATTTTCCATTCAATAGCCTGTTTGTGGGCCTGTAACAAGGAAACAAGACGTTCTTTTTCATGTTTAGAAAGAAGTGAGAAAATAATTACCTGAAGCTTCGAATCTTCCTGAAGGAAAGCGTACTCAAGATGATCAGTGAGCGGTTTAAGCTCCAAAATTGGAGGTTCCTCAATTGAGGGTTTACTCCAATACTCGCTATCCTTGTTCAGTTGTTCTAACTCCTCCTCAGTTAGTTCATACCCATTTGCCATCAATGTGGCCTTCACATCCATTTCTTCTTCAAGAAATTCTTCATCTCCACTCGCTAAATCGTATACATCTGTTTCATCCGATTCAGGAAATTCCTGCAAGAACTCATAATGCGAATCTATACTTTACATAAAATAACAAGTATCATCTAAAGATTCTGGATATTTCAATGACTTATCAATTGCGAAAGTCACACTAGCTTCACCAATTCTAAGGGTCAACTGTTAGTCAAAAACATCAATGACACATCTAGCAGTATTTAAAAATGGTTGACCCAAAATAATTGGTATTATTTCATCAACTTCCATGTCTAAAACCACAAAGTCTGCCGGAAAAATCAGATTCCCGGTCTTAACTAACAAATTCTCTATTATTCCACGAGGGAATTTTATAGAGCGGTCAGCTACTTGAATAGCCATTCGTGTAGTCTTGAGTTCCCCAGGGGCTAATTTAGGGTAAATTGAATAGGGCATTAAATTTATACTAGCCCCCAAATCGGCTAATGCCCTCATACAATCAAGGTCACCCATTAGACATGGAATAGTGAAACAACCCGAATCTTGAAGCTTTTCGGGAAGTGTATTGGACACCAGCGCTGAACATCTAGCATTTAAAGTGACCGATGAAACGCTTTCCATCTTCTTACGATTAGTAAGTAAGTCTTTTAAGAACTTAGCATACTTGGGCATACCTGAAATCACATCAATAAAAGGCATATTTATGTTAATTTGTTTAAACATATCTAGAAATTTTGACCTTTCGGCTTCGAGCCTTTCTTGTTGTTGCTTCCTTGGGTATGGGAGCGGTGGTTGATATGGCTTCACTACGGGTTTCTCCCGTTCTTCCTTCTCAACAACTTGTTTCGGCTCCTTAACCGGTTCATCATTTTTGTTCAACGGAACACTGAAATCAGAATCTTCGGGCATTATTGGAGCTTCGTATGCTAAACCACTCCGTGTGGTGATAACATTGGCGTGCTCATTTCGGGGGTTCTTATTGGTATCGCCTGGTAAACTCCCTGGTTTTCTTTCACTAAGTAAACTAGCCAAACCACTCATTTGCTTCTCCAAATTCTGAATTGCGGCTTGTTGGTTTTTGAATTGGTGTTCATTTTTCTCGTTTGTCTGGCTTATATTGGTAACAAGCTGGGTCTGAGATGCAATTAACTTCTCCAACAAACTCTCCATATTCGACTTTTTCTCTTCGTTTTGGGGTTTTTGATAGAAACCTTGAGATTGTTGTTGGAACCCATTACTTGACCCTTGTTGGTAATTGGAATTTTGACCTTGAGGGTTGTATGGGTTGTTGAAGTTTCGGTTAAATTGGGCTCTTCCTTGAAATTGATTATTATTTCTTTGGCTTATGAAAGCCACTTCTTCTTTCTGAGCCATTGTTAAACCGGCATCACAATCTTTTCTTAAATGGAGACCACCACAGTATTCACAACCTACCTTCATACTATGGATTTCCTTGTTGATCTTTTCCATGTTTCAAGCAACACCGTCTATTTTCACACTTAGGGAACTAAGGTCATCATAAGCACTTGCGCTTTGGACTTGAGCATGATGAGTAATTAGTCATTCTTGATGCCACTCATGATAATAATCGTCTTGCTTCTCGATTATCTCATAAGCTTCTTGCTCGGTTTTGTCCTTGAGTGAACCTCCGGCCGCTTGATCAATGGAAATTCGGGTTGCAACATCACAACCCTTGTAAAAGATTTGAACTTTTTGGAAGGTATCCAAACCATGGTTTGGACAACCTCTTAGCATTTTGAAAAATTGATTACATGCTTCATACAAGGTTTCCATCGGCTTTTGAAAAAATTGGGTAATTTCTTGTTGGAGTCTCGCGGACTTTGAAGCTGGAAAATATTTCTTAAGAAATTTTTCCATCATACCATCCCAAGTTTCTATCGTAGCCTCAGGCAATGAATACAACCAACTCCGTGCTTCCTTGTGGAGTGTCCATGGGAAAAGTCTTAAAAATATGGCTTGATCAGTGTCCGGTTGAAGCTTGAATAGAAGACATATCTCTTGAAAAAGACGAATATGTTCGTTTGCATCTTCATTCGGACCACTACCAAATTGACATATGTTGTTAATCATTTGGAGAATAGGTTCTTTTATTTCAAATTTTACCTCACCAGGTGTCTGAGTAATTGCACTTCCTTGTTCGGTTCAGGTTGCCTTCATCTTGGCCGCCATTGATTGTCTTGGTTTCACCGGTCTTGCCTCTCCTTCCATTTCAAAATTTGGAGGATGAATGGGTTCACCAAATCTAGAATATCGTGGCTTGGTTGTACTTGATTCTGAATCGAAAGTTTCTTGCTTTGATGAAGATTCAAAAAGTTCAAGTACTTCTTTTGGGATTCTACCAAGCTTTCTATCAGGTTCTGTAAGCGGTGTAAGTAATGGAGAATCTGAACTTCGGGTATGTGGCATATGCAACCTAAAATCTGTCAATCACACAACTAACAAAACTATTAAACGCACTGATTCTATAAGTTTAAAAATCAAAGACTATTAATAATTTAAAAAGAATTCAGAAACTACTTAATCACAAATTAGTTAATAATTCTATTTTGACACAAAACTGTCCCCGGCAGCGGCGCCAAAAACTTGATGTGCAAAACGTGGTATATGAATTGTTGTATGAAATAGTATGGAAAAATACCGATTAAAGATTGTTACACACTAACGGGCAGTGTACCCGATCGTGTAGTAGTATAGTAAATGGTAAAATCCGTGTATCGTTCCAAGGACAATTTGTATGAGTCAAATTACAATTAGAAACTATATTATGATCAACTAATTAAATGAAATGAAAGGTACGAGATTTATTGTTTTATGGCTATTTAACGATTAGCCAAATCAGAGAAGGTTAAAGGTAAAAACAATATTTTTGGTCTTTTAAGTTTATATAATGAAAACAAGTGCAAAGAAAACAAATAAGATAGTTTGATTTAGATCAAAGAGACGAAATGTTTATCTAGATATTTTACCCTCGGTATTGGATGTAAGTTATATTGTTAAGACCCGATTGAATGATCATGTATGTAAGTTATCTAATAGGTTCACCAAGAGTTCTCTTTAGTAAACATGCAAACTCAATTACAAGATCAAGGGTTCCCTTTTCACTATAGTTCTTGTATTTGTAATCGGATAACTTAACTAGTTATAAGGCTTGAAACTTGACTTCTATGTTCATAGTTATCAATAATTGTACAAACGTTCGTTGCATACAATTCATCCCTATATCGTCTAACCAATTGAATCTAATTTACCCCCTTGGTCCGGTTTAGTAAACAATCAATCTAAGACAAGTTGATTGTAAATCAATATGATAAATTAACAAGAGTTCTCTTTATCAACAACATATCAATTAACTAGATACAAATGATTTTTAACATCAATAAGCATGTTCTTGATTCAAGAATTAAAACTATCACACAAATTACATTCAATCAATAAGTTTACATCCAATACTTTGGTTATTAATCTAAACAAACATTATAGAACTAGCCAACAATCATGATAACAAGCAAAATAACAATCAAATGATAAGTAGAATTCATTGTTTGAGAACAAGAAAACAACCTACTAGAAGAATGAATCTTGGATGGAGAAGGTTTTGATTCTTGATTATTGGATGTTAAGCCTCTTCAGAGAGCTTGGAATTCTCCAATTTTGCTCTGCAAATTCTAAAACTCCTCTGATCGTATATCCCAACTGGTCTCTCTATCATTCACTTTTTAAAGTGGATAAAGTGGGTCAAAAGTCAAAAGTAGGCTGAAACCTACTACTGGACGGCGTCCAAGATACTGGACGGAATCCAGTTGTAAAGGCCTGGACGGCGTCCCAAATTCTGGACGGCGTCCAGTTGTAAAGGGCTGGACGGCGTCCCACTGCTTTGGACGGCATCCAGTTGAACTGATGTTCACTGTCTCGTTTTTTCATAATCTCCCTTAAATTGGACGGAGTCCCAATCATTTTGGACGGCGTCCAACATATCTGAAGCCTTGTTTTATCATTTTAGAGCGCTAATTTGACCATAACTTGTATCGGGATCAACTATGATAAAATCACAACTTATAGAACGGTCATAATTCACCAAAACTCTTTATAAACCACTTTCTAATACACTTTACATACCTTTGTGTATTACTTAGAGAAACCGCCTTAACTATCCTTGATTCGAGAGTATTTCACACGATATTGCGAGATATATATATGATGTATTTGAGCAATATCAATGACAAACATCAACATTGCTAATACCCATTTCGAAATTATGAGGGCGAATTTTTTTCCAAATATGACCTGTAACCGACCCATCCAAATTCACGTGATTAGAAGCGATGTTCCAACATTCATTAACAACATCAGATGCTCCCAAATTGTTAGGAACTTGACCATCCTGATTTACCACTTTATTATTGGCAACTTGTATACTATGATCAAAACCAAAACCATCACTTACCACATTATTATTAGCAACATGTTGGGGGATAGACAACACATTTGATACTTCAACAAAAGCATCAATTGGAGCAGAAACAATATGATCCACAATCATATGAGCAACAATGTCATCTGAACAAATAATTGGACTTAAAATAGGCACTTCATCAGCTTGATGCTTATCACAAATATCAACCGAATTTGACCCGGAAGCTTTTTAAGAAACGTCCACGTTTGCTAACTCGGGTTGATCACACTTAGCACCATCAAAAATGCCACCATTAAAAACACCCTCATTGATCTCTTTTGATCCATTAATAACCAAATCCCCTCCATCAAACAGAATTATTAATGAGATCACCTACCACATTGTCACAGATTGCATCAACATTTAAAAGACACATTTAAGGTGTCCAAATGTGAAGAGTACACCGAATCCTTAACCACCCGAACACTATTTTCAACGACCAACGAACCACTCGTGACTACAAATCTATTGGTAGCTAACATCAGACGCTGATCAAACTCGTCAAACATGATACGATTCAAACTATTTATATCTGAAACCTCCGAGACCCAAACGTTACATCTAGAACAAACGGAACCCTTCAAATCCACTTCGACCGACTCATGGATCTATTTTGCATTCATTGATGTAATAAATGCATAAAGAGAGCGTACATTACCCAAGTCTTTAGTCGACTTTTAGGTTATTCAACATTTGGGTACTAATTTTTTATGGTATCTTGTTGTGGATATAGGTGACATATTGGTTCTTTCACAAGTTGCTAATTGTCACAGGTATACTTATTTGAGTAGGAAAATCCGCCTACATAATTTAACTCGATTATTTATTAATGGTTAGTTATGATATATTTAATGTGTCAACCACATGTTCAAATTTGAGTTAACTTTGATGTAAATTATATGATATTTTTATGTGAGTTAGAGTGGTATAGACACAACTATACCAGGTGAATTATCTTTTAACCTGTCAGAATACTAGCCCATATTGTCACTTCCCATACATTTTCCTCTCAAGATGGGTCTTATTGTCTTTTTATATATAGTACTTCTTTCTTATTATAGCCGTTATATTGTTTATGCTCATTTCCAAGTTTATACCTAGAGTTTTCATAGTTATGTAAATTGAATTTGAAATATATATATATATATATATATACACTAGTTAAAGACCGCGGTTTCGCGAGATTTTTGAAGGGTCTAATCATTTAAGCTATAAAATTAAATATAAAAATTTAAAAACTACTATTATGTGTAGATAATCATTAAACCAAATATTTTTTAGGGATTTAAAATTTTTAAAGTTTCAATATGTACTAACGAACTATTATTAAGTCTATAATGAACATTAAATTAAATGTTTTACAGGAGATTCAAATATTTAAAGTAAAAACAAAATTTTGATTCAAATTAAATAAATCATCTCCAATATCGTGGTGTAGTTTTAGGTGATTGAATTAAGCATTGTGGATGGTTATCTCAGATCTTCGTTGCATATTCCCACATATTCGACAATGTAGTTATTCTTGTTAGATGATCATGAATTGTGAATAATGTCATAACTCTTTGTCTTGTTGTTAGTACTTTGTGCATTCCTGAGAAAGTCTTCTATCGTAATTCGTCAGCCTATAAGGAATGGCAACATTATATTTGTAATAAAATGAATAATATTGTAATATTTTTAAAATTATTTAGAAGATGTATGAAGTTTATGATTTAGTATACCTCATCCATAAAGTTGTGCATAATAGTAAGCTTTCCAACTAAAAATGACATAGGATTGTGATATCTTGACATTGATGCTTCGTCTCCTTTATTCACAAAATCTTTCCCTGTTAAAGTATTTGATATTGTGGCTTCTAAATTTTTAAACTTTGTAGTAAGTGCAATCACTTCGTTCGTAATTTCAGATGTTAAAGATTTCATTTTTTCAAGTTGAGGTCCAAAAACTTCAATATGATTGTTGATTAACTGTCACAATCAAGATTAAGTTAATGTATGTTAATCTCGAAATTGAATATGAAAAAGTAGTTAATATAAAACCAATAATAATTAATAAGGTAAAGAAATAGTTTCTCGTACCTGCCTGTAGCATATCAGTTGTACGTAATCCACCAATTCACATTATACACTGCTGAGTAGGACACATCCAAGTACCGTATGTAATACTAAAGACATCAAATTTAGTAGCAAATTTTTTCATATTAAATAAACTATAAAAATGTGATAATATATTTTAGATAATCGGTAGAATGTCGTCTTTAATGAATTCTCCAATCAATCTTCTACGTAGTTGTAATATACGTTAGTGTTGTTCAGTAAACCAATCACTATACTTTTTGCTGAAGTTAATCGGACCTTCTAGAAAATATTTAAACAAAAACCTATAAGGTATACATAGTATTGTTTTATAAAAGATCGAAGTATATAAATTATATTAAATTAAGATGTACCACGATTGAGGTCTTGGTTCCTGGCAATCTGTAAATGTGATATAATACTTTAGCAATGTAATTGTAAATGGATTGAGAATTGAAAGTCATAAATTCGTATATTTTCTATTTTTTGGTGAACATGAATTAAAAAAGTACCTTTCGTAGTAGTTCGTTTTTTAGTTGTATTTTCATGTTCAGTTGTATAACGTTTTCTTCCATCTTAGTAAAGTACGTCTACAATAAAATGTATAATTGTACGTTAATTATAACAGTTTGAAATTAACGATTACTATTGTCATTCTAACATTTGGAATCATTTTTTTTTTCATAATTGCTTCTCCGTTCTTTGCAAATTTCAAAAAAATAAATAACATAGTAATTATATTTGACTCATGTAAATGTAGTTAGAATAAATTATTTCAGTTTTTGTAGTCTCATACTTTATAAGTTAATAAAACATATTGTTAATGCTTATAATGCTTGAAACCTCATAAATTGTCTTAGTAAGAAGGTTAATGTATTCTAAAAAGCATAGATAATGCAACCAAAATAAAATTAACTTTCAGCTTCATCAACATATCTCGCTTCATCAACACTAAACCTAAAAGCTAAACCCTAAATCTAAACCTTAAACATACTAAATCATAAACTCTAAACCCTAAACAATAAACCCTAAACCCTAATACTTATGAAATGTCCCGTTCTTATTGATTAAAAACGTTCCATATTAATTGATTTCGTTGCGAGGTTTTGACCTCTATATGAGACGTTTTTCAAAGACTGCATTCATTTTTAAAACAAACCATAACCTTTATTTCATAAATAAAGGTTTAAAAAGCTTTACGTAGATTATCAAATAATGATAATCTAAAATATCCTGTTTACACACGACCATTACATAATGGTTTACAATACAAATATGTTACAACAAAATAAGTTTCTTGAATGCAGTTTTTACACAATATCATACAAGCATGGACTCCAAATCTCATCCTTATTTAAGTATGCGACAGCGGAAGCTCTTAATAATCACCTGAGAATAAACATGCTTAAAACATCAACAAAATGTTGGTGAGTTATAGGTTTAACCTATATATATCAAATCATAATAATAGACCACAAGATTTCATTTTTCAATACACATCCCATACATAGAGATAAAAATCATTCATATGGTGAACACCTGGTAACCGACATTAACAAGATGCATATATAAGAATATCCCCATCATTCCGGGACACCCTTCGGATATGATATAAATTTCGAAGTACTAAAGCATCCGGTACTTTGGATGGGGTTTGTTAGGCCCAATAGATCTATCTTTAGGATTCGCGTCAATTAGGGTGTCTGTTCCCTAATTCTTAGATTACCAGACTTAATAAAAAGGGGCATATTCGATTTCGATAATTCAACCATAGAATGTAGTTTCACGTACTTGTGTCTATTTTGTAAATCATTTATAAAACCTGCATGTATTCTCATCCCAAAATATTAGATTTTAAAAGTGGGACTATAACTCACTTTCACAGATTTTTACTTCGTCGAGAAGTAAGACTTGGCCACTGTTGATTCACGAACCTATAACAATATATACATATATACTAAAGTATGTTCAAAATATATTTACAACACTTTTAATATATTTTGATGTTTTAAGTTTATTAAGTCAGCTGTCCTCGTTAGTAACCTACAACTAGTTGTCCACAGTTAGATGTACAGAAATAAATCGATAAATATTATCTTGAATCAATCCACGACCCAGTGTATACGTATCTCAGTATTGATCACAACTCAAACTATATATATTTTGGAATCAACCTCAACCCTGTATAGCTAACTCCAACATTCACATATAGAGTGTCTATGGTTGTTCCGAAATATATATAGATGTGTCGTCATGATAGGTTGAAACATTGTATACGTGTCTATGGTATCTTAAGATTACATAATATACAATACAAGTTGATTAAGTTATGGTTGAAATAGATTTGTTACCAATTTTCACGTAGCTAAAATGAGAAAATTATCCAATCTTGTTTTACCCATAACTTCTTCATTTTAAATCCGTTTTGAGTGAATCAAATTGCTATGGTTTCATATTGAACTCTATTTTATGAATCTAAACAGAAAAAGTATAGGTTTATAGTCGGAAAAATAAGTTACAAGTCGTTTTTGTAAAGGTAGTCATTTCAGTCGAAAGAACGACGTCTAGATGACCATTTTAGAAAACATACTTCCACTTTGAGTTTAACCATAATTTTTGGATATAGTTTCATGTTCATAATAAAAATCATTTTCTCAGAATAACAACTTTTAAATCAAAGTTTATCATAGTTTTTAATTAACTAACCCAAAACAGCCCGCGGTGTTACTACGACGGCGTAAATCCGGTTTTACGGTGTTTTTCGTGTTTCCAGGTTTTAAATCATTAAGTTAGCATATCATATAGATATAGAACATGTGTTTAGTTAATTTTAAAAGTCAAGTTAGAAGGATTAACTTTTGTTTGGGAACAAATTTAGAATTAACTAAACTATGTTCTAGTGATTACGAGTTTAAACCTTTGAATAAGATAGTTTTATATATATGAATCGAATGATGTTATGAACATCATTACTACCTCAAGTTTAGTAGGTAAACCTACTGGGAGTGACAAGAAATGATCTAGCTTCAAAGGATCTTGGATGGCTTAAAAGTTCTTGAAGTTGGATCATGACACAAAAACAAGTTCAAGTAAGATTTTTACTCGAATTAAGATAGTTTATAGTTATAGAAATTGAATCAAAGTTTGAATATGAATATTACCTTGAATAAGAAAGATAACCTACTGTATATAACAAAGGTTTCTTGATCTTAGATGATTACTTGGAATGGATTAGAAAGCTTGGAAGTAAATTAGTAAACTTGAAGGGATTTTTGAAGTGTTCTTGAAGTGTTCTTCCTATGATGATTATAGCTTGATGCTTGAAGTGATTTTTGATGAAGATGATGATTAACTACTGGAAAAATACGTTCATAATAGTGTGTGTGTGTGTGTGTTTAGAGAGAATTAGAAAGAGAATTGGAAGTGAAATGGAGTGAATGATGAGTGGTAATTGGTAAGTGGTGAGTGGGGTTAAAAGGAGTTCTAGTTAGTTGACTAGCTCATGGTAGAAGTTAAAATTGATTAGTCATACATGACATAATCAAGAGTGGAATTCCATGCTAGTTCCTATTGGTATATACCCATAGTAAGTACGTTTTGAAGCTGTGTATAATACGGGTAAGAATACGACTAGAATTCTTGATGCAAGAAAAGAATGGGAAAGTAACTGTAACCACTTTCGTTAAGTATGAGTGTTTTGATATATGTCTTGATGTCTTCCAAAAGTATTTTAATACATCTAAATACACTACATGTATATACATTTTAACTGAGTCGTTAAGTCATCGTTAGTCGTTACATGTAAGTGTTGTTTTGAAACCTTTAAGTTAACGATCTCAATTAATGTTGTTAACCCATTGTTTATTATATCTAATGAGATGTAAAATTATTATATTATCATGATATTATGATATATTAATATATCTTAATATGATATATATACATTTAAATGTCGTTACAACGATAATCGTTACATATATGTCTCGTTTCGAAATCCTTAAGTTAGTAGTCTTGTTTATATGTATATAACTCATTGTTAATATACTTATGGAGATACTTACTTATCATAATCTCATGTTAACCATATGTATATCCATATATATATCGTCATGTCGTTTTTACAAGTTTTAACGTTCGTGAATCGCCGGTCAACTTGGGTGGTCAATTGTCTATATGAAACATATTTCAATTAATTAAGTCTTAACAAGTTTGATTGCTTAACATGTTGGAAACATTTAATCATGTAAATATCAATCTCAATTAATATATATAAACGTGGAAAAGTTCGGGTCACTACAACTTAAACTCTATACCCTAAATACTAAACCATAAGATCTAAAATCTAAACCTTAAACCATAACCTCGAAACCATAAACACTAAATCCTAAACCCTATACACTAAACTCTAAACACTAAACCCTATATATAAACCCTAAACCCTAAACTACTAACCCTTTACCTTACCCACTAAACCCTAAATCCTAAATAAACCCTAAACTCTAAACCCTAAACCCTAAACCATATACCCTAAACCCTATACACTAAACCATAAACCCTAAACCCTAATTCCAATACACTAAACCCTAAACCTTAAACACTGTATCTATACTCTAAACATAAAATCTAAACCCTAAGCCCTAAACCCTAAACCATAAATTCTAAAATCTAAACCTTAAACCTTAAAGTCTAAACCATAAACCCTAAATACTAAACCCTAAACCCTATACACTAAACTCTAAACCCTAAACATTATATCTAAACCCTAAACCCTAAATTAACCCTAAACCCTAAACCACCAACTCTTAAGCCTGCACACTAAACCTTAAATCCTAAACCCTATACCCTAAACCCTAAACCATAAATTCTAAAATCTAAACCCTAAACCCTAAACTCTAAACCCTAAACCCTATACCTTAAACTGTAAACCTTAAATTCTAAAATCTAAACCTCAAATCCTAAACTCTAAACCCTAAACCCTAAACCATATACCCTAAATCCTATACACTAAACCATAAACCACAAACCCTAAATCATATACACTAAACCCTATATATATACTCTAAACATAAATTGTAAAAAACTAAACCTTAAGCCGTAAACCCTAAACCCTAAACCCTAAGCCATAAATTTTAAAATCTAAACCTTAAAGACTAAACTATAAACCCTAAACCCTATACACTAAACTCTAAACCCTAAACCCTATATATAAACCCTAAACCCTAAATCAACTCTAAACTCTAAACCACCAACCCTTAACCCTACACACTAAACCCTGAACCCTAAACCTTATACTCTAAAACCTAAACCTTATACACTAAACCCTAAACCCTATATCTAAACCCTAAATACTAAACCCTAAACCATAAACCATAAAAACCTAAACCCTAAACCTAAAACTCTATACCATAAATTCTAAAAACTAAACCCTAAACTCTAAAGCCTATACTCTAAACCCTAAACCCTAAACTGTAAGCCCTATACACTAAACCCTAAACCCTAAAGCATAAATTCTAAAATCTTAACCCTAAACCCTAAATCATAAACTGTAACCATAAACCGTAAACCCTAAATAGCAATTCCTAAACCTTAAACCATTAACTCTCAATGTGAATTCTTTTTATCCATTAAGCTTATATTAGTTGTCAAAATGAATTTAGTTTGTACTATAAGTATATATAATTAGAGTTATACAAAAATATTCAAAGGATATTTAACCATAGAACATTTACACCTCAGTCAAATACGTCTCAAGACTTTCTTATAAACAACATTCTTGGTGGTATTTGAATCATTCTCATTGTTGTCCAATATGATTGGTTTTAATCCGTTTTTTTGTAGTCAAATACGCATGTCTGCAATGATAGTTTATTCATTTTTTTGAATGAAGTAAATACATATTAATAATTTTTGTAATATGATGTATATGTTACATGACAAATGTAATGTGTCATTATTTTTTATTTATTTTTTGTTGTCATGACAACGTAGGATGGAAAGTATGGGGTAGGAAAATGTTCTGGCTTTAACAATTCAGATTAAGAAAAATATATTCGGTCATACGAAACACAACACCAGGTTGAATGTGTTGATGTTTCATG
The DNA here is from genome assembly GCF_046630445.1 of Rutidosis leptorrhynchoides. Taxonomy (NCBI): domain Eukaryota; kingdom Viridiplantae; phylum Streptophyta; class Magnoliopsida; order Asterales; family Asteraceae; genus Rutidosis; species Rutidosis leptorrhynchoides. The sequence goes on from NC_092335.1 coordinate 653,862,537, forward strand.
ACCCGTCCTAATCCATCTGGACGAATACATTACATTTGGTTACATCGCGAGGTACTTGACCTCTATATGATACATTTTACAAACATTGCATTCGTTTTTAAAAAGACAAACTTTCATTACATCGAAAGTTAACGGCATGCATACCATTTCATAATATATCCAACTATAATTGACTTAATAATAATCTTAATGAACTCGACGACTCGAATGCAACGTCTTTTAAAATATGTCATGAATGACTCCAAGTAATATCTCTAATATGAGCAAATGCACAGCGGAAGATTTCTTTATTACCTGAGAATAAACATGTTTTAAAGTGTCAACCAAAAGATTGGTGAGTTCATTAGTTTATCGTAATCATTCATTTTCATCAATTTAATAGACCACAAGATTTTTATTTCCATTTCTCATAAATATCATGCATGCAAAAATCATTCCTATGGATTGAACACCTGGTAACCGACATTAACAAGATGCATATAAGAATATCCCCCTATCATTTCGGGACATCCATCGGACATGATAAAACAACATCGAAGTACTAAAGCATCCGCAACCATGGATGGCGTTTGTTAGGCCCAATAGATCTATCTTTAGAATTCGTGTCAATTAGTAGATCGGTTTACTAATTCTTAGGCTACCAAGCAAAAAGGGGCATATTCGGCTTCGATCATTCAACCATAGAATGTAGTTTCAATTACTTGTATCTACTTCGTCAAACATTTATAAAAGCGCATGTATTCTCAGTCCCAAAAATATATATTGCAAAAGCATTTAAAAAGGGAGTAATGAAACTCACAATACTGTATTTCGTAGTAAAAGTACATATGACGTCATTGAACAAGTGCAAGGTTGACCCCGGATTCACGAACCTATATCATCTGTACATATATTAACATATATATTTGTAATCGGACAATTTCACATATAATTATTAGTGATATAACTTATATGTTTCATACATATATATATTATTATATATTATTAAATTGTAACTTATTATAATGTATTCAAATTAATATTTATTTATATATATGTGTCATTATTACTTATAATATTTTAAGATATATTTATACACTAGATGTAATTTAGTTATTATTATAGTTAATAAAAATATAATATGTAATATACTTTTTATATATAAATTTCTTTTGTTTAGAAGATCAATAATTTTTAATAGTACTAAAATAGAGATAATAATACTAATAATAATGAAAATGATAATTTTGATAAAAAAATACTTTTGTTAATAATAATAAATGTTAACTAATACTTATTTTAGTAATAATAACAATAATTATAATACTTAATGATAATACTAGTAATAACAATAATGATAACAATAATAATAATAATAATAATAATAATAATAATAATAATAATAATAATAATAATAATAATAATAATAATAATAATAATAATAATAATAATAATAATAATAATAATAATAACTAATAATAATAATGATAGAAATAAAATAAGAGTGTATTGATCAATCCTTAATTAGCGATGTTACTTAATTACGGATTGAGTGCAATAAGAATGTAATGGAGGATGGAATATTTGATGATTATTTTGGGCCCCGATGATCGTCTTTCACTTTAACTATCAAGTGATCAATCACCCCGACCCGATCTTGATTGTTAATTAGCTTAATTCACCTTTGCACGATGTAAAAATCCCTTGGGCAAGATCACAAGTGGAAATTACAAAGGCTTAGGCAAAATGGCAGAGAATCAACCACCTATAAATGAGAGGTCAAGCTCTCTATTTATAGTGTTCGAGATAACCGCGATCCGCGGATTGCTTATCCTTCCACGAAAACTCAGCGGATTGAACCGCAGTCCCCGATTAGTGCGAAAACACAGCTGCTATGCTTATTTTCAACGGATACTTCATGACTTTGCATTATAATCCGCATAACTCTGCTCTTGGCTTTTGGCAAATAAAATATACATATACAATGCTATGTATATGATCAAGTCCCCCCAGTTTATTATGATACGCTTTTGCGAAGCAAATATATCATGATAAACTCCATGAATTCGCCGTTAACCTGACCACTATCCGCATTGAAACATATTTCGCGTTATCTTTGTTACCGTTATAACAGTCAATATTACCGTTTGAATTATCTCAATAGATAATTAACATAATTAACCCCGTCGCCTATATATATTGTGATCTGAAATCACAAATTCACTACTCATTTTTCCAAAATATCAGAAAATTCCTCAATTCGTCAGTCAATCTTTATCATTTTAGTCATTACTTGCAGCTCTTATTTAATTTTAAATGAAGATTAACGAGTTAGATAGGAAGGCTGATCCAAAAACCCTGATCACCAAACTATTAACAAGCCTGGAAGCTAAATCGTCATCATCAAAAGAAAAGCAACCCATTCCAATCGTCGACTTACCCTCCAAATCTCCCTCCAAATCTCCATGAAAAGCGACCGTTACAAATGTCACCGTCTTCGCAAAGCAAAAAACATAAACAACAGGAGACCCCCCCCCCCCCACGATAATCCATTTATATCAGAACACGAAGGGGACCAGCAAACTGGTATATTGCGGATTGTTATTGCATATGTAAAATATACATTATTTTTATTTCGCTGACTAACCAACGAAGTTATTTTTCAGGCGATTCTTCTGGTGATCCTATCTTTCCAAGCCCGAACACTCTTGATCAAATCACCGAATTGTTCCGCACTCCACCTGACTCTTATGGAGTGCGGATTGACGGTTTAGTAGGATACACTTATGCTTCAGCTGCTGCTGCTTTGGATCAGCGCCAACAGATGAAGTTAGCAATCCCCGGCGAGCTTCGCCGCGAGTTCTCTAAACTCTCTGCGCTGGACGCGCATAATAGTTTTGTTCAAACATGTTAAGCAATCAAACTTGTTAAGACTTGATTAATTAAAATATGTTTCATATAGACAATTGACCACCCAAGTTGACCGGTGATTCACGAACGTTAAAACTTGTAAAAACTATATGATGACATATATATGGATATATATATAGTTAACATGATACTATGATAAGTAAACATATCATTAAGTATATTAACAATGAACTACATATGTAAAAACAAGACTACTAACTTAATGATTTTTAAACGAGTCATATATGTAACGATTATCGTTGTAAAGACATTTAATGTATATATATCATATTAAGAGATATTCATACATGATAATATCATGATAATATAATAATTTAAAATCTCATTTGATATTATAAACATTGGGTTAACAACATTTAACAAGATCGTTAACCTAAAGGTTTCAAAACAACACTTACATGTAACGACTAACGATGACTTAACAACTCAGTTAAAATGTATATACATGTAGTGTTTTAATATGTATTTATACACTTTTGAAAGACTTCAATACACTTATCAAGATACTTCTACTTAACAAAAATGCTTACAATTACATCCTCGTTCAGTTTCATCAACAATTCTACTCGCATGCACCCGTATTCGTACTCGTACAATACACAGCTTTTAGATGTATGTACTATTGGTATATACACTCCAATGATCAGCTCTTAGCAGCCCATGTGAGTCACCTAACACATGTGGGAACCATCATTTGGCAACTAGCATGAAATATCTCATAAAATTACAAAAATATGAGTAATCATTCATGACTTATTTACATGAAAACAAAATTACATATCCTTTATATCTAATCCATACACCAACTACCAAAAACACCTACAAACACTTTCATTCTTCAATTTTCTTCATCTAATTGATCTCTCTCAAGTTCTATCTTCAAGTTCTAAGTGTTCTTCATAAATTCCAAAAGTTCTAGTTTCATAAAATCAAGAATACTTTCAAGTTTGCTAGCTCACTTCCAATTTTGTAAGGTGATCATCCAACCTCAAGAAATCTTTGTTTCTTACAGTAGGTTATCATTCTAATACAAGGTAATAATCATATTCAAACTTTGGTTCAATTTCTATAACTATAACAATCTTATTTCAAGTGATGATCTTACTTGAACTTGTTTTGGTGTCATGATTCTGCTTCAAGAACTTCGAGCCATCCAAGGATCCATTGAAGCTAGATCCATTTTTCTCTTTTCCAGTAGGTTTATCCAAGGAACTTAAGGTAGTAATGATGTTCATAACATCATTCGATTCATACATATAAAGCTATCTTATTCGAAGGTTTAAACTTGTAATCACTAGAACATAGTTTAGTTAATTCTAAACTTGTTCGCAAACAAAAGTTAATTCTTCTAACTTGACTTTTAAAATCAACTAAACACATGTTTTATATCTATATGATATGCTAACTTAATGATTTAAAACCTGAAAACACGAAAAACACCGTAAAACCGGATTTACGCCGTCGTAGTAACACCGCGGGCTGTTTTGGGTTAGTTAATTAAAAACTATGATAAACTTTGATTTAAAAGTTGTTATTCTGAGAAAATGATTTTTATTATGAACATGAAACTATATCCAAAAATTATGGTTAAACTCAAAGTGGAAGTATGTTTTCTAAAATGGTCATCTAGACGTCGTTCTTTCGACTGAAATGACTACCTTTACAAAAATGACTTGTAACTTATTTTTCCGACTATAAACCTATACTTTTTCTGTTTAGATTCATAAAATAGAGTTCAATATGAAACCATAGCAATTTGATTCACTCAAAACGGATTTAAAATGAAGAAGTTATGGGTAAAACAAGATTGGATAATTTTTCTCATTTTAGCTACGTGAAAATTGGTAACAAATCTATTCCAACCATAACTTAATCAACTTGTATTGTATATTATGTAATCTTGAGATACCATAGACACGTATACAATGTTTCGACCTATCATGTCGACACATCTATATATATTTCGGAACAACCATAGACACTCTATATGTGAATGTTGGAGTTAGCTATACAGGGTTGAGGTTGATTCCAAAATATATATAGTTTGAGTTGTGATCAATACTGAGATACGTATACACTGGGTCGTGGATTGATTCAAGATAATATTTATCGATTTATTTCTGTACATCTAACTGTGGACAACTAGTTGTAGGTTACTAACGAGGACAGCTGACTTAATAAACTTAAAACATCAAAATATATTAAAAGTGTTGTAAATATATTTTGAACATACTTTGATATATATGTATATATTGTTATAGGTTCGTGAATCAACCAGTGGCCAAGTCTTACTTCCCGACGAAGTAAAAATCTGTGAAAGTGAGTTATAGTCCCACTTTTAAAATCTAATATTTTTGGGATGAGAATACATGCAGGTTTTATAAATGATTTACAAAATAGACACAAGTACGTGAAACTACATTCTATGGTTGAATTATCGAAATCGAATATGCCCCTTTTTATTAAGTCTGGTAATCTAAGAATTAGGGAACAGACACCCTAATTGACGCGAATCCTAAAGATAGATCTATTGGGCCTAACAAACCCCATCCAAAGTACCGGATGCTTTAGTACTTCGAAATTTATATCATATCCGAAGGGTGTCCCGAAATGATGGGGATATTCTTATATATGCATCTTGTTAATGTCGGTTACCAGGTGTTCACCATATGAATGATTTTTATCTCTATGTATGGGATGTGTATTGAAATATGAAATCTTGTGGTCTATTGTTACGATTTGATATATATAGGTTAAACCTATAACTCACCAACATTTTTGTTGACGTTTAAAGCATGTTTATTCTCAGGTGAATATTAAGAGCTTCCGCTGTTGCATACTAAAATAAGGACAAGATTTGGAGTCCATGTTTGTATGATATTGTGTAAAAACTGCATTCAAGAAACTGATTTCGATGTAACATATTTGTATTGTAAACCATTATGTAATGGTCGTGTGTAAACAGGATATTTTAGATTATCATTATTTGATAATCTACGTAAAGCTTTTTAAACCTTTATTTATGAAATAAAGGTTATGGTTTGTTTTAAAAATGAATGCAGTCTTTGAAAAACGTCTCATATAGAGGTCAAAACCTCGCAACGAAATCAATTAATATGGAACGTTTTTAATCAATAAGAACGGGACATTTCAGTTGGTATCCGAGCGTTGGTCTTAGAGAACCAGAATTTTGCATTAGTGTGTCTTATCGAGTTTGTTAGGATGCATTAGTGAGTCTGGACTTCGACCGTGTTTACTTGAAAAATGATTGCTTAACAAATTTTGTTGGAAACTATATATTTTTAACATGTGAATATTATGTGATATATTAATCTCTTAACGCGTTTGATATTATGTGATAGATGTCTACCTCTAGAACAAGTTCCATTGACTCACCTAATAATAATGAAGAGTCAAATGTAAATTGGAATGATTCGTGGACTGATTCACAAGTTCCCGAAGAGGAACCGGAAGAAGAGTCAGAACCGGAAGAAGAATCGGAACCGGAAGAAGAATCGGAACCGGATGAAGAAATAGAACCGGTGGGGGAAATAATAAAACGGTTAAGTAAAAGAAAATCCTCAACCAACCGACCAAGGTTAATTATGGTCAATGGTGTTTCCGCCAAGGAAGCAAAATATTGGGAGGATTACCAATTCTCCGATGAATCGGATTCCGACGAGAATTCCGATGATGTTATAGAAATTACCCCAACTGAATTTAAAAATGCAAAAGAAAATAATAAGGGAAAGGGCATAAAAATAGAGAAATCTAATTCCAACCCCGATGAACTTTATATGTATCGTCAACCCCCGAAGTCCTTAAGTTGTAACAATGACCCGGGAACCGCTAAACCACCAGGTTTTTCTAAACCAATGTGGATCACGACGGATCGTATTAGGGGAACATCATATATCCCTAGAAACTTGGCAAAACGAACCAAAACCGAAGAAGAAGAAACAAGCGAGTCGGAATAAGATAGTTGTATTCGTGTGGTGTAATATATGTAATATAGTGTGCTTATGCTTTATGATATATGTAAAAATTGCTTGTATTAATAAGTATATTTTTTTTTTATGAATCTAACTCTTGTCTATTTTACAGTATAAAAACACAAAATTGATAGACAACCCAATATTTTAAGATACCTACCCGGAGACATGATTGATGAAATCTTGTCTAGAGTCGGTCAGAATTCTTCGGCACAACTATTTAAGGCGAGATCAGTTTGTAAGACATTTGAAGAACGTTCCAAGAATGCCTTGGTTTATAAAAGGCTTTCGTTCGAAAGATGGGGGATATCACATTGGGAAATCCATAAGTTACGATGTGTTTACTTTGACGCATATATTGCGGGGAACCCAAATGCTATTTTACGCAATGGGTTAAGAAATTATTTTGACTCAATATATCCGAATATTGGACTTCGTGATTTAGAAAAAGCGGCTAACATGCAACATAAAGAAACATGTTATGCTTACGGATTAGTAATGTTCGCTTCTCACCAAAGTGAGAACAAGAACATCGGGCTACAACTATTAAACAAAACGTTCCCACAAGTGACGGAGTCGGTAATTGGGGTAAGAAATGAGGTTTTTAGATTGTTACGGGACTGTTGGACATTACGTAACCCTCGTCCCTTTGACGACGTTACAACACGATGTCTTATCAACGACCATAACGGTTATGTTCCACAAGACCAAGGATGGGAAGTAATCCTAGTAAAACCAGAATGCATGACTTGTTTCTGGACGTATGAATTACGTGTCTTTATTGCCTTTGCTGAACGACTTGTGTACTAGCTAGAATTATCTTCACAACCATCTTGTATCAAATTTATTGTGTGCTATATTTCATGCTATATGTAAAATAAGCGGTATTGTAAGTTTGTAAAATATTGTGTAAAAGTTTGAACGCGAAATATTATTATAACCAGTTTTTCATATAGAATCGTAGTAGTTGAATTGTATATTAGCTACTAAGTATGAACTTAACGGGTAGGTACTACCCGAATTTAAACTTATAAAATGCTAATATGAAGAAAAAGCTTTTATAAATGAATTCATATTATGCTACGAAATACTATTAACTACTCTTAATATTCTGTATGATTAACTTATTCCATTTAACTATTTTGAAGGAAATGGCACCGACTACTCGACACACCATGAATATGAATGAAGAGGAATTCCGTACTTTTCTAGCTTCAAACATAGCCGCAGTACAGGCTGCGCTACATACCAACAATAACCTTGGATCTAGCAGTACAGGAAATCGTGTAGGATGCACCTACAAAGAATTCACTGCCTGCAAACCTTTGGAATTTGATGGAACCGAAGGACCGATCGGATTGAAACGGTGGACCGAGAAGGTCGAATCGGTGTTTGCCATAAGTAAGTGTACTGAAGAGGACAAAGTAAAGTACGCTACGCATACCTTCACAGGTTCTGCGTTAACATGGTGGAATACCTATCTAGAGCAAGTGGGACAAGACGATGCGTACGCACTACCGTGGTCAGCATTCAAGCACTTGATGAACGAGAAGTACCGTCCCAGAACCGAGGTCAATAAGCTCAAGACAGAACTTAGAGGGTTACGAACCCAAGGATTTGATATTACCACGTACGAAAGACGATTCACAGAATTGTGCCTATTGTGTCCGGGAGCATTCGAAGATGAGGAAGAGAAGATCGACGCGTTTGTGAAAGGATTACCGGAAAGAATCCAAGAAGATATAAGTTCACACGAGCCCGCCTCCATACAACAGGCTTGTAGAATGGCTCACAAACTCGTGAACCAGATTGAAGAAAGAATTAAAGAACAGACTGCTGAAGAGGCCAATGTGAAGCAAGTCAAAAGAAAGTGGGAGGAAAACGGTGATAAGAATCACCAATACAACAACAACAGCAATTACAACAATAATCGCAACAATTATCCCAACAATCGCAACATCAATCGCAACTACAACAAACGGCCCAACAACAACAACAATAATAACAACAGCAACTACAACAATCATCCCAACAACAATAATAACCGCAACAACAACAACAATCAGAAGCAGCTATGCCAAAGGTGTGAAAAGAATCACTCGGGGTTCTGCACCAAATTTTGCAACAAGTGTAAAAGAAATGGTCATAGCGCAGCGAAGTGTGAGGTCTACGGACCAGGGGTTAATAGAACGAAAGGAACAAATGGTGTCGGAACGAGTAATGGCGGAGTAAGTAGTGTCGGAGCAAGTTATGCCAATGTAGTTTGTTATAAATGTGGAAAACCGGGCCACATTATTAGAAATTGCCCGAACCAGGAGAACACGAATGGACAAGGCCGTGGAAGAGTTTTCAATATTAATGCGGCAGAGGCACAGGAAGACCCGGAGCTTGTTACGGGTACGTTTCTTATTGACAATAAATCTGCTTACGTTTTATTTGATTCGGGTGCGGATAGAAGCTATATGAGTAGAGATTTTTGTGCTAAATTAAGTTGTCCATTGACGCCTTTGGATAGTAAATTTTTACTCGAATTAGCAAATGGTAAATTAATTTCAGCAGATAATATATGTCGGAATCGAGAAATTAAACTGGTTAGCGAAACATTTAAGATTAATTTGATACCAGTAGAGTTAGGGAGTTTTGATGTAATAATCGGTATGGACTGGTTGAAAGAAGTGAAAGCGGAGATCGTTTGTTACAAAAATGCAATTCGCATTATACGAGAAAAAGGAAAACCCTTAATGGTGTACGGAGAAAAGGGCAACACGAAGCTACATCTTATTAGTAATTTGAAGGCACAAAAACTAATAAGAAAAGGTTGCTATGCTGTTCTAGCACACGTCGAGAAAGTACAAACTGAAGAAAAGAGCATCAATGATGTTACCGTCGCAAAAGAATTTCCTGATGTATTTCCGAAAGAATTACCGGGATTACCCCCACATCGATCCGTTGAATTTCAAATAGATCTTGTACCAGGAGCTGCACCAATAGCTCGTGCTCCTTACAGACTCGCACCCAGCGAGATGAAAGAACTACAAAGCCAATTACAAGAACTTTTAGAGCGTGGTTTCATTCGACCAAACACATCACCGTGGGGAGCTCCTGTTTTGTTTGTCAAGAAGAAAGATGGTACATTCAGGTTGTGTATCGACTACCGAGAGTTGAACAAACTTACCATCAAGAACCGCTACCCACTACCGAGAATCGATGACTTATTTGATCAACTACAAGGCTCGTCTGTTTATTCAAAGATTGACTTACGTTCCGGGTATCATCAAATGCGGGTGAAAGAAGATGATATTCCAAAGACTGCTTTCAGAACACGTTACGGTCATTACGAGTTTATGGTCATGCCGTTTGGTTTAACTAATGCACCAGCTGTGTTCATGGACCTTATGAACCGAGTGTGTGGACCATACCTTGACAAGTTTGTCATTGTTTTCATTGATGACATACTTATTTACTCAAAGAATGACCAAGAACACGGTGAACATTTGAGAAAGGTGTTAGAAGTATTGAGGAAGGAAGAATTGTACGCTAAGTTTTCAAAGTGTGCATTTTGGTTGGAAGAAGTTCAATTCCTCGGTCACATAGTGAACAAAGAAGGTATTAAGGTGGATCCGGCAAAGATAGAAACTGTTGAAAAGTGGGAAACCCCGAAAACTCCGAAACATATACGCCAGTTTTTAGGACTAGCTGGTTACTACAGAAGGTTCATCCAAGACTTTTCCAGAATAGCAAAACCCTTGACTGCATTAACGCATAAAGGGAAGAAATTTGAATGGAATGATGAACAAGAGAAAGCGTTTCAGTTATTGAAGAAAAAGCTAACTACGGCACCTATATTGTCATTGCCTGAAGGGAATGATGATTTTGTGATTTATTGTGATGCATCAAAGCAAGGTCTCGGTTGTGTATTAATGCAACGAACGAAGGTGATTGCTTATGCGTCTAGACAATTGAAGATTCACGAACAAAATTATACGATGCATGATTTGGAATTAGGCGCGGTTGTTTTTGCATTAAAGACTTGGAGGCACTACTTATATGGGGTCAAAAGTATTATATATACCGACTACAAAAGTCTTCAACACATATTTAATCAGAAACAACTGAATATGAGGCAGCGTAGGTGGATTGAATTATTGAATGATTACGACTTTGAGATTCGTTACCACCCGGGGAAGGCAAATGTGGTAGCCGATGCCTTGAGCAGGAAGGACAGAGAACCCATTCGAGTAAAATCTATGAATATAATGATTCATAATAACATTACTACTCAAATAAAGGAGGCGCAACAAGGAGTTTTAAAAGAGGGAAATTTAAAGGATGAAATACCCAAAGGATCGGAGAAGCATCTTAATATTCGGGAAGACGGAACCTGGTATAGGGCTGAAAGGATTTGGGTACCAAAATTTAGAGATATGAGAGAAATGGTACTTAGAGAAGCTCATAAAACCAGATACTCAATACATCCTGGAACGGTGAAGATGTACAAGGATCTCAAGAAAGATTTTTGGTGGCCGGGTATGAAAGCCGATGTTGCTAAATACGTAGGAGAATGTTTGACGTGTTCTAAGGTCAAAGCTGAGCATCAGAAACCATCAGGTCTACTTCAACAACCCGAAATCCCGGAATGGAAATGGGAAAACATTACCATGGATTTCATCACTAAATTGCCAAGGACTGCAAGTGGTTTTGATACTATTTGGGTAATAGTTGATCGTCTCACCAAATCAGCACACTTCTTACCAATAAGAGAAGATGACAAGATGGAGAAGTTAGCACGACTGTATTTGAAGGAAGTCGTCTCCAGACATGGAATACCAATCTCTATTATCTCTGATAGGGATGGTAGATTTATTTCAAGATTCTGGCAGACATTACAGCAAGCATTAGGAACTCGTCTAGACATGAGTACTGCCTATCATCCACAAACTGATGGGCAGAGCGAAAGGACGATACAAACGCTTGAAGACATGCTACGAGCATGTGTTATTGATTTCGGAAACAGTTGGGATCGACATCTACCGTTAGCAGAATTTTCCTACAACAACAGCTACCATTCAAGCATTGAGATGGCGCCGTTTGAAGCACTTTATGGTAGAAAGTGCAGGTCTCCGATTTGTTGGAGTGAAGTGGGGGATAGACAGATTACGGGTCCGGAGATTATACAAGAAACTACCGAGAAGATCATCCAAATTCAACAACGGTTGAAAACCGCCCAAAGTCGACAAAAGAGCTACGCTGACATTAAAAGAAAAGATATAGAATTTGAAATTGGAGAGATGGTCATGCTTAAAGTTGCACCTTGGAAAGGCGTTGTTCGATTTGGTAAACGATGAAATGTCCCGTTCTTATTGATTAAAAACGTTCCATATTAATTGATTTCGTTGCGAGGTTTTGACCTCTATATGAGACGTTTTTCAAAGACTGCATTCATTTTAAAACAAAACATAACCTTTATTTCATCAATAAAGGTTTAAAAAGCTTTACGTAGATTATCAAATAATGATAATCTAAAATATCCTGTTTACACACGACCATTACATAATGGTTTACAATACAAATATGTTACAACAAAATAAGTTTCTTGAATGCAGTTTTTACATAATATCATACAAGCATGGACTCCAAATCTCGTCCTTATTTAAGTATGCGACAGCGGAAGCTCTTAATAATCACCTGAGAATAAACATGCTTAAAACGTCAACAAAAATGTTGGTGAGTTATAGGTTTAACCTATATATATCAAATCATAATAATAGACCACAAGATTTCATATTTCAATAAACATCCCATACATAGAGATAAAAATCATTCATATGGTGAACACCTGGTAACCGACATTAACAAGATGCATATATAAGAATATCCCCATCATTCCGGGACACCCTTTGGATATGATATAAATTTCGAAGTACTAAAGCATCCGGTACTTTGGATGGGGTTTGTTAGGCCCAATAGATCTATCTTTAGGATTCGCGTCAATTAGGGTGTCTGTTCCCTAATTCTTAGATTACCAGACTTAATAAAAAGGGGCATATTCGATTTCGATAATTCAACCATAGAATGTAGTTTCACGTACTTGTGTCTATTTTGTAAATCATTTATAAAACCTGCATGTATTCTCATCCCAAAAATATTAGATTTTAAAAGTGGGACTATAACTCACTTTCACAGATTTTTACTTCGTCGAGAAGTAAGACTTGGCCACTGTTGATTCACGAACCTATAACAATATATACATATATATTAAAGTATGTTCAAAATATATTTACAACACTTTTAATATATTTTGATGTTTTAAGTTTATTAAGTCAGCTGTCCTCGTTAGTAACCTACAACTAGTTATCCACAGTTAGATGTACAGAAATAAATCGATAAATATTATCTTGAATCAATCCACGACCCAGTGTATACGTATCTCAGTATTGATCACAACTCAAACTATATATATTTTGGAATCAACCTCAACCCTGTATAGCTAACTCCAACATTCACATATAGAGTGTCTATGGTTGTTCCGAGATATATATAGATGTGTCGACATGATAGGTCGAAACATTGTATACGTGTCTATGGTATCTCAAGATTACATAATATACAATACAAGTTGATTAAGTTATGGTTGGAATAAATTTGTTACCAATTTTCACGTAGCTAAAATGAGAAAAATTATCCAATCTTGTTTTACCCATAACTTCTTCATTTTAAATCCGTTTTGAGTGAATCAAATTGCTATGGTTTCATATTGAACTCTATTTTATGAATCTAAACAGAAAAAGTATAGGTTTATAGTCGGAAAAATAAGTTACAAGTCATTTTTGTAAAGGTAGTCATTTCAGTCGAAAGAACGACGTCTAGATGACCATTTTAGAAAACATACTTCCACTTTGAGTTTAACCATAATTTTTGGATATAGTTTCATGTTCATAATAAAAATCATTTTCTCAGAATAATAACTTTTAAATCAAAGTTTATCATAGTTTTTAATTAACTAACCCAAAACAGCCCGCGGTGTTACTACGACGGCGTAAATCCGGTTTTACGGTGTTTTTCGTGTTTCCAGATTTTAAATCATTAAGTTAGCATATCATATAGATATAGAACATGTGTTTAGTTGATTTTAAAATTCAAGTTAGAAGGATTAACTTTTGTTTGCGAACAAGTTTAGAATTAACTAAACTATGTTCTAGTGATTACAAGTTTAAACCTTCGAATAAGATAGCTTTATATGTATGAATCGAATGATGTTATGAACATCATTACTACCTTAAGTTCCTTGGATAAACCTACTGGAAAAGAGAAAAATGGATCAAGCTTCAACGGATCCTTGGATGGCTCGAAGTTCTTGAAGCAGAATCATGACACGAAAACAAGTTCAAGTAAGATCATCACTTGAAATAAGATTGTTATAGTTATAGAAATTGAACCAAAGTTTTAATATGATTATTACCTTGTATTAGAATGATAACCTACTGTAAGAAACAAATATTTCTTGAGGTTTGATGATCACCTTACAAGATTGGAAGTGAGCTAGCAAACTTGAAAGTATTCTTGATTTTATGTAACTAGAACTTGTAGAATTTATGAAGAACACTTAGAACTTGAAGATAGAACTTGAGAGAGATTAATTAGATGAAGAAAATTGAAGAATGAAAGTGTTTGTAGGTGTTTTTTGTCGTTGGTGTATGGATTAGATATAAAGGATATGTAATTTTGTTTTCATGTAAATAAGTCATGAATGATTACTCATATTTTTGTAATTTTATGAGATATTTCATGCTAGTTGCCAAATGATGGTTCCCACATGTGTTAGGTGACTCACATGGGCTGCTAAGAGCTGATCATTGGAGTGTATATACCAATAGTACATACATCTAAAAGCTGTGTATTGTACGAGTACGAATACGGGTGCATACGAGTAGAATTGTTGATGAAACTGAACGAGGATGTAATTGTAAGCATTTTTGTTAAGTAGAAGTATTTTGATAAGTGTATTGAAGTCTTTCAAAAGTGTATAAATAAATATTAAAACACTACATGTATAAACATTTTAACTGAGTCGTTAAGTCATCGTTAGTCGTTACATGTAAGTGTTGTTTTGAAACCTTTAGGTTAACGATCTTGTTAAATATTGTTAACCCAATGTTTATAATATCAAATGAGATTTTAAATTATTATATTATCATGATATTATCATGTATGAATATCTCTTAATATGATATATATACATTAAATGTCTTTACAACGATAATCGTTACATATATGTCTCGTTTAAAAATCATTAAGTTAGTAGTCTTGTTTTTACATATGTAGTTCATTGTTAATATACTTAATGATATGTTTACTTATCATAGTATCATGTTAAATATATATATATATATATATATATATATATATATATATATATATATATATATATATATATATATATATATATATATCCATATATATGCCATCATATAGTTTTTACAAGTTTTAACGTTCGTGAATCACCGGTCAACTTGGGTGGTCAATTGTCTATATGAAACATATTTCAATTAATCAAGTATTAACAAGTTTGATTGCTTAACATGTTGGAAACATTTAATCATGTAAATATCAATCTCAATTAATATATATAAACATGGAAAAGTTCGGGTCACTACAGTACCTACCCGTTAAATAAATTTCGTCCCGAAATTTTAAGCTGTTGAAGGTGTTGACGAATCTTCTGGAAATAGATGCGGGTATTTCTTCTTCATCTGATCTTCACGCTCCCAGGTGAACTCGGGTCCTCTACGAGCATTCCATCGAACCTTAACAATTGGTATCTTGTTTTGCTTAAGTCTTTTAACCTCACGATCCATTATTTCGACGGGTTCTTCGATGAATTGGAGTTTTTCATTGATTTGGATTTCATCTAACGGAATAGTGAGATCTTCTTTAGCAAAACATTTCTTCAAATTCGAGACGTGGAAAGTGTTATGTACAGCCGCGAGTTGTTGAGGTAACTCAAGTCGGTAAGCTACTGGTCCGACACGATCAATAATCTTGAATGGTCCAATATACCTTGGATTTAATTTCCCTCGTTTACCAAATCGAACAACGCCTTTCCAAGGTGCAACTTTAAGCATGACCATCTCTCCAATTTCAAATTCTATATCTTTTCTTTTAATGTCAGCGTAGCTCTTTTGTCGACTTTGGGCGGTTTTCAACCGTTGTTGAATTTGGATGATCTTCTCGGTAGTTTCTTGTATAATCTCTGGACCCGTAATCTGTCTATCCCCCACTTCACTCCAACAAATCGGAGACCTACACTTTCTACCATAAAGTGCTTCAAACGGCGCCATCTCAATGCTTGAATGGTAGCTGTTGTTGTAGGAAAATTCTGCTAACGGTAGATGTCGATCCCAACTGTTTCCGAAATCAATAACACATGCTCGTAGCATGTCTTCAAGCGTTTGTATCGTCCTTTCGCTCTGCCCATCAGTTTGTGGATGATAGGCAGTACTCATGTCTAGACGAGTTCCTAATGCTTGCTGTAATGTCTGCCAGAATCTTGTAATAAATCTGCCATCCCTATCAGAGATAATAGAGATTGGTATTCCATGTCTGGAGACGACTTCCTTCAAATACAGTCGTGCTAACTTCTCCATCTTGTCATCTTCTCTTATTGGCAGAAAGTGTGCTGATTTGGTGAGACGATCAACTATTACCTAAATAGTATCAAAACCACTTGCAGTCCTTGGCAATTTAGTGATGAAATCCATGGTAATGTTTTCCCATTTCCATTCTGGGATTTCGGGTTGTTGAAGTAGACCTGATGGTTTCTGATGCTCAGCTTTGACCTTAGAACACGTCAAACATTCTCCTACATATTTAGCAACATCGGCTTTCATACCCGGCCACCAAAAATGTTTCTTGAGATCCTTGTACATCTTCCCCGTTCCAGGATGTATTGAGTATCTGGTTTTATGAGCTTCTCTAAGTACCATTTCTCTCATATCTCCAAATTTTGGTACCCAAATCCTTTCAGCCCTATACCGGGTTCCGTCTTCCCGAATATTAAGATGCTTCTCCGATCCTTTGGGTATTTCATCCTTTAAATTTCCTTCTTTTAAAACTCCTTGTTGCGCCTCCTTTATTTGAGTAGTAAGGTTATTATGAATCATTATATTCATAGATTTTACTCGAATGGGTTCTCTGTCCTTCCTGCTCAAGGCATCGGCTACCACATTTGCCTTTCCCGGGTGGTAACGAATCTCAAAGTCGTAATCATTCAATAATTCAATCCACCTACGCTGCCTCATTTTCAGTTGTTTCTGATTAAATATGTGTTGAAGACTTTTGTGGTCAGTATATATAATACTTTTGACCCCATATAAGTAGTGCCTCCAAGTCTTTAATGCAAAAACAACCGCGCCTAATTCCAAATCATGCGTCGTATAATTTTGTTCGTGAATCTTCAATTGTCTAGACGCATAAGCAATCACCTTCGTTCGTTGCATTAATACACAACCGAGACCTTGCTTTGAAGCGTCACAATAAATCACAAAATCATCATTCCCTTCAGGCAATGACAATATAGGTGCCGTAGTTAGCTTTTTCTTCAATAACTGAAACGCTTTCTCTTGTTCATCATTCCATTCAAATTTCTTCCCTTTATGCGTTAATGCAGTCAAGGGTTTTGCTATTCTGGAAAAGTCTTGGATGAACCTTCTGTAGTAACCAGCTAGTCCTAAAAACTGGCGTATGTGTTTCGGAGTTTTCGGGGTTTCCCACTTTTCAACAGTTTCTATCTTTGCCGGATCCATCTTAATACCTTCTTTGTTCACTATGTGACCGAGGAATTGAACTTCTTCCAACCAAAATGCACACTTTGAAAACTTAGCGTACAATTCTTCCTTCCTCAATACTTCTAACACCTTTCTCAAATGTTCACCGTGTTCTTGGTCATTCTTTGAGTAAATAAGTATGTCATCAATGAAAACAATGACAAACTTGTCAAGGTATGGTCCACACACTCGGTTCATAAGGTCCATGAACACAGCTGGTGCGTTAGTCAATCCAAACGGCATAACCATAAACTCGTAATGACCATAACGCGTCCTAAAAGCAGTTTTTGGAATATCATCCTCCTTTACTCGCATTTGATGATATCCAGAACGTAAATCGATCTTCGAATAAACCGACGAGCCTTGTAGTTGATCAAATAAGTCGTCAATTCTCGGCAGTGGATAACGGTTTTTGATGGTAAGTTTGTTCAACTCTCTATAGTCAATACACAACCTAAATGTACCATCCTTCTTCTTGACAAACAAAACAGGAGCTCCCCATGGTGATGTGCTTGGTCGAATGAAACCACGTTCTAATAGTTCTTGCAGTTGGCTTTGCAGTTCTTTCATCTCGCTGGGTGCGAGTCTGTAAGGAGCACGAGCTATTGGTGCAGCTCCTGGTACAAGATCTATTTGAAATTCAACGGATCGATGTGGGGGTAATCCCGGTAATTCTTTCGGAAATACATCGGGAAATTCTTTTGCGACGGGAACATCATTGATGCTCTTTTCTTCAGTTTGTACTTTCTCGACTTGTGCTAGAACAGCATAGCAACCTTTTCTTATTAGTTTTTGTGCCTTCAAATTACTAATAAGATGTAGCTTCGTGTTGCCCTTTTCTCCGTACACCATTAAGGGTTTTCCTTTTTCTCGTATAATGCGAATTGCATTTTTGTAACAAACGATCTCTGCTTTCATTTCTTTCAACCAGTCCATACCGATTATCACATCAAAACTCCCTAACTCTACTGGTATCAAATCAATCTTAAATGTTTCGCTAACCAGTTTAATTTCTCGATTCCGACATATATTATCTGCTGAAATTAATTTACCATTTGCTAATTCGAGTAAAAATTTACTATCCAAAGGCGTCAATGGACAACTTAATTTAGCACAAAAATCTCTACTCATATAGCTTCTATCCGCACCCGAATCAAATAAAACGTAAGCAGATTTATTGTCAATAAGAAACGTACCCGTAACAAGCTCCGGGTCTTCCTGTGCCTCTGCCGCATTAATATTGAAAACTCTTCCGCGGCCTTGTCCATTCGTGTTCTCCTGGTTCGGGCAATTTCTAATAATGTGGCCCAGTTTTCCACATTTATAACAAACTACATTGGCATAACTTG
Organism: Rutidosis leptorrhynchoides; assembly: GCF_046630445.1. NCBI lineage: Eukaryota > Viridiplantae > Streptophyta > Magnoliopsida > Asterales > Asteraceae > Rutidosis > Rutidosis leptorrhynchoides. The sequence goes on from NC_092335.1 coordinate 653,881,611, forward strand.
CTCCGACACTACTTGCTCCTCCATTACTCGTTCCGACACCATTTGTTCCTTTCGTTCTATTAACCCCTGGTCCGTAGACCTCACACTTCACCGCGCTATGACCATTTCTTTTACACTTGTTGCAAAATTTGGTGCAGAATCCCGAGTGATACTTTTCACACCTTTGGCATAGCTGCTTCTGATTGTTGTTGTTGTTGCGGTTATTATTGTTGTTGGGATGATTGTTGTAGTTGTTGTTGTTGTTGTTGTTGTTGTTGTTGTTGGGCCGTTTGTTGTAGTTGAGATTGATGTTGCGATTGTTGGGATAATTGTTGCGATTATTGTTGTAATTGCTGTTGTTGTTGTATTGGTGATTCTTATCACCGTTTTCCTCCCACTTTCTTTTGACTTGTTTCACATTGGCCTCTTCAGCAGTCTGTTCTTCAATTCTTTCTTCAATCTGGTTCACTAGTTTGTGAGCCATTCTACATGCCTGTTGTATGGAGGCGGGCTCGTGTGAACTTATATCTTCTTGGATTCTTTCCGGTAATCCTTTCACAAACGCGTCGATCTTCTCTTCCTCATCTTCGAATGCTCCCGGACACAATAGGCACAATTCTGTGAATCGTCTTTCGTACATGGTAATATCAAATCCTTGGGTTCGTAACCCTCTAAGTTCTGTCTTGAGCTTATTGACCTCGGTTCTGGGACGGTACTTCTCGTTCATCAAGTGCTTGAATGCTGACCACGGTAGTGCATAAGCATCATCTTGTCCCATTTGCTCTAGATAGGTATTCCACCATGTTAACGCAGAACCTGTGAAGGTATGCGTAGCGTACTTCACTTTGTCCTCTTCAGTACACTTACTTATGGCAAACACCGATTCGACCTTCTCGGTCCACCGTTTCAATCCGATCGGTCCTTCGGTTCCATCAAATTCCAAAGGTTTGCAAGCAGTGAATTCTTTGTAGGTGCATCCTACACGATTTCCTGTACTGCTAGATCCAAGGTTATTGTTGGTATGTAGCGCAGCCTGTACTGCGGCTATGTTTGAAGCTAGAAAAGTACGGAATTCCTCTTCATTCATATTCACGGTGTGTCGAGTAGTCGGTGCCATTTCCTTCAAAATTATTAAATGGAACAAGTTAATCATACAGAATATTAAGAGTAGTTAATAGTATTTCGTAGCATAATATGAACTCATTTATAAAAGCTTTTTCTTCATATTAGCGTTTTATAAGTTTAAATTCGGGTAGTACCTACCCGTTAAGTTCATACTTAGTAGCTAATATACAATTCAACTACTACAATTCTATATGAAAAACAGATTATAATTATATTTCGCGTTCAAACTTTTATACAATATTTTACAAACTTACAATACCACTTATTTTACATAAAGCATGAAATATAGCAGACAATAACTTTGATACAAGATAGTTGTGAAGATAATTCTAGCTAGTACACAAGTTGTTCAGCAAAGGCAATAAAGACACGTAATTCATACGTCCAGAAACAAGTCATGCATTCTGGTTTTACTAGGACTACTTCCCATCCTTGGTCTTGTGGAACATAACCGTTATGGCCGTTGATAAGACAGCGTGTTGTAACGTCGTCAAAGGGACGAGGGTTACGTAATGTCCAACAATCCCGTAACAATCTAAAAACCTCATTTCTTACCCCAATTACCGACTCCGTCACTTGTGGAAACGTTTTGTTTAATAGTTGTAGCCCGATGTTCTTGTTCTCACTTTGGTGAGAAGCGAACATTACTAATCCGTAAGCATAACATGCTTCTTTATGTTGCATGTTAGCCGCTTTTTCTAAATCACGAAGTCCAATATTCGGATATATTGAGTCAAAATAATTTCTTAACCCATTGCGTAAAATAGCATTTGGGTTCCCCGCAATATATGCGTCAAAGTAAACACATCGTAACTTATGGATTTCCCAATGTGATATCCCCCATCTTTCGAACGAAAGCCTTTTATAAACCAAGGTATTCTTGGAACGTTCTTCGAATGTCTTACAAACTGATCTCGCCTTAAATAGTTGTGACGAAGAATTCTGACCAACTCTAGACAATATTTCATCAATCATGTCTCCGGGTAGGTCTCTTAAAATATTGGGTTGTCTATCCATTTTGTGTTTTTATACTGTAAAATAGACAAGAGTTAGATTCATAAAAAAATACTTATTAATACAAGCAATTTTTACATATATCATAAAGCATAAGCACACTATATTACATATATTACACCACACGAATACAACTATCTTATTCCGACTCGCTTGTTTCTTCTTCTTTGGTTTTGGTTCGTTTTCCCAAGTTTCTAGGGATATATGATGTTCCCCTAATACGAGCCGTTATTTTCCACATTAGTTTAGAAAAACCTGGTGGTTTAGAGGTTCCCGGGTCATTGTTACAACTTAAGGACTTCGGGGGTTGACGATACATATAAAGTTCATCGGGGTTGGAATTAGATTTCTCTATTTTTATGCCCTTTCCCTTATTATTTTCTTTTGCCTTTTTAAATTCAGTTGGGGTAATTTCTATAACATCATCGGAATTCTCGTCGGAATCCGATTCATCGGAGAATTGGTAATCCTCCCAATATTTTGCTTCCTTAGCGGAAACACCATTGACCATAATTAACCTTGGTCGGTTGGTTGAGGATTTTCTTTTACTTAACCGTTTTATTATTTCCCCCACCGGTTCTATTTCTTCATCCGGTTCCGATTCTTCTTCCGGTTCCGATTCTTCTTCTGGTTCCGACTCTTCTTCCGGTTCCTCTTCGGGAACTTGTGAATCAGTTCACGAATCATTCCAATTTACATTTGACTCTTCATTATTATTAGGTGAGTCAATGGGACTTGTTCTAGAGGTAGACATCTATCACATAATATCAAACGCGTTAAGAGATTAATATATCACATAATATTCACATGTTAAAAATATATAGTTTCCAACAAAATTTGTTAAGCAATCATTTTTCAAGTAAACACGGTCGAAGTCCAGACTCACTAATGCATCCTAACAAACTAGATAAGACACACTAATGCAAAATTCTGGTTCTCTAAGACCAACGCTCGGATACCAACTGAAATGTCCCGTTCTTATTGATTAAAAACGTTCCATATTAATTGATTTCGTTGCGAGGTTTTGACCTCTATATGAGACGTTTTTCAAAGACTGCATTCATTTTAAAACAAAACATAACCTTTATTTCATCAATAAAGGTTTAAAAAGCTTTACGTAGATTATCAAATAATGATAATCTAAAATATCCTGTTTACACACGACCATTACATAATGGTTTACAATACAAATATGTTACAACAAATAAGTTTCTTGAATGCAGTTTTTACATAATATCATACAAGCATGGACTCCAAATCTCGTCCTTATTTAAGTATGCGACAGCGGAAGCTCTTAATAATCACCTGAGAATAAACATGCTTAAAACGTCAACAAAAATGTTGGTGAGTTATAGGTTTAACCTATATATATCAAATCATAATAATAGACCACAAGATTTCATATTTCAATAAACATCCCATACATAGAGATAAAAATCATTCATATGGTGAACACCTGGTAACCGACATTAACAAGATACATATATAAGAATATCCCCATCATTCCGGGACACCCTTCGGATATGATATAAATTTCGAAGTACTAAAGCATCCGGTACTTTGGATGGGGTTTGTTAGGCCCAATAGATCTATCTTTAGGATTCGCGTCAATTAGGGTGTCTGTTCCCTAATTCTTAGATTACCAGACTTAATAAAAAGGGGCATATTCGATTTCGATAATTCAACCATAGAATGTAGTTTCACGTACTTGTGTCTATTTTGTAAATCATTTATAAAACCTGCATGTATTCTCATCCCAAAAATATTAGATTTTAAAAGTGGGACTATAACTCACTTTCACAGATTTTTACTTCGTCGAGAAGTAAGACTTGGCCACTGTTGATTCACGAACCTATAACAATATATACATATATATTAAAGTATGTTCAAAATATATTTACAACACTTTTAATATATTTTGATGTTTTAAGTTTATTAAGTCAGCTGTCCTCGTTAGTAACCTACAACTAGTTGTCCACAGTTAGATGTACAGAAATAAATCGATAAATATTATCTTGAATCAATCCACGACCCAGTGTATACGTATCTCAGTATTGATCACAACTCAAACTATATATATTTTGGAATCAACCTCAACCCTGTATAGCTAACTCCAACATTCACATATAGAGTGTATATGGTTGTTCCGAGATATATATAGATGTGTCGACATGATAGGTCGAAACATTGTATACGTGTCTATGGTATCTCAAGATTACATAATATACAATACAAGTTGATTAAGTTATGGTTGGAATAAATTTGTTACCAATTTTCACGTAGCTAAAATGAGAAAAATTATCCAATCTTGTTTTACCCATAACTTCTTCATTTTAAATCCGTTTTGAGTGAATCAAATTGCTATGGTTTCATATTGAACTCTATTTTATGAATCTAAACAGAAAAAGTATAGGTTTATAGTCAGAAAAATAAGTTACAAGTCATTTTTGTAAAGGTAGTCATTTCAGTCGAAAGAACGACGTCTAGATGACCATTTTAGAAAACATACTTCCACTTTGAGTTTAACCATAATTTTTGGATATAGTTTCATGTTCATAATAAAAATCATTTTCTCAGAATAATAACTTTTAAATCAAAGTTTATCATAGTTTTTAATTAACTAACCCAAAACAGCCCGCGGTGTTACTACGACGGCGTAAATCCGGTTTTACGGTGTTTTTCGTGTTTCCAGATTTTAAATCATTAAGTTAGCATATCATATAGATATAGAACATGTGTTTAGTTGATTTTAAAAGTCAAGTTAGAAGGATTAAATTTTGTTTGCGAACAAGTTTAGAATTAACTAAACTATGTTCTAGTGATTACAAGTTTAAACCTTCGAATAAGATAGCTTTATATGTATGAATCGAATGATGTTATGAACATCATTACTACCTTAAGTTCCTTGGATAAACCTACTGGAAAAGAGAAAAATGGATCAAGCTTCAACGGATCCTTGGATGGCTCGAAGTTCTTGAAGCAGAATCATGACACGAAAACAAGTTCAAGTAAGATCATCACTTGAAATAAGATTGTTATAGTTATAGAAATTGAACCAAAGTTTGAATATGATTATTACCTTGTATTAGAATGATAACCTACTGTAAGAAATAAAGATTTCTTGAGGTTTGATGATCACCTTACAAGATTGGAAGTGAGCTAGCAAACTTGAAAGTATTCTTGATTTTATGTAACTAGAACTTGTAGAATTTATGAAGAACACTTAGAACTTGAAGATAGAACTTGAGAGAGATTAATTAGATGAAGAAAATTGAAGAATGAAAGTGTTTGTAGGTGTTTTTGGTCGTTGGTGTATGGATTAGATATAAAGGATATGTAATTTTGTTTTCATGTAAATAAGTCATGAATGATTACTCATATTTTTGTAATTTTATGAGATATTTCATGCTAGTTGCCAAATGATGGTTCCCACATGTGTTAGGTGACTCACATGGGCTACTAAGAGCTAATCATTGGAGTGTATATACCAATAGTACATACATCTAAAAGCTGTGTATTGTACGAGTACGAATACGGGTGCATACGAGTAGAATTGTTGATGAAACTGAACGAGGATGTAATTGTAAGCATTTTTGTTAAGTAGAAGTATTTTGATAAGTGTATTGAAGTCTTTCAAAAGTGTATAAATACATATTAAAACACTACATGTATATACATTTTAACTGAGTCGTTAAGTCATCGTTAGTCGTTACATGTAAGTGTTGTTTTGAAACCTTTAGGTTAACGATCTTGTTAAATGTTGTTAACCCAATGTTTATAATATCAAATGAGATTTTAAATTATTATATTATCATGATATTATCATGTATGAATATCTCTTAATATGATATATATACATTAAATGTCTTTACAACGATAATCGTTACATATATGTCTCGTTTAAAAATCATTAAGTTAGTAGTCTTGTTTTTACATATGTAGTTCATTGTTAATATACTTAATGATATGTTTACTTATCATAGTATCATGTTATATATATATATATATATATATATATATATATATATATATATATATATATATATATATATATCCATATATATGCCATCATATAGTTTTTACAAGTTTTAACGTTCGTGAATCACCGGTCAACTTGGGTGGTCAATTGTCTATATGAAACATATTTCAATTAATCAAGTCTTAACAAGTTTGATTGCTTAACATGTTAGAAACATTTAATCATGTAAATATCAATCTCAATTAATATATATAAACATGGAAAAGTTCGGGTCACTACAAACGAGGGAAATTAAATCCAAGGTATATTGGACCATTCAAGATTATTGATCGTGTCGGACCAGTAGCTTACCGACTAGAGTTACCTCAACAACTCGCGGCTGTACATAACACTTTCCACGTCTCGAATTTGAAGAAATGTTTTGCTAAAGAAGATCTCACTATTCCGTTAGATGAAATCCAAATCAACGAAAAACTTCAATTCATCGAAGAACCCGTCGAAATAATGGATCGTGAGGTTAAAAGACTTAAGCAAAACAAGATACCAATTGTTAAGGTTCGATGGAATGCTCGTAGAGGACCCGAGTTCACCTGGGAGCGTGAAGATCAGATGAAGAAGAAATACCCGCATCTATTTCCAGAAGATTCGTCAACACCTTCAACAGCTTAAAATTTCGGGACGAAATTTATTTAACGGGTAGGTACTGTAGTGACCCGAACTTTTCCATGTTTATATATATTAATTGAGATTGATATTTACATGATTAAATGTTTCCAACATGTTAAGCAATCAAACTTGTTATGACTTGATTAATTAAAATATGTTTCATATAGACAATTGACCACCCAAGTTGACCGGTGATTCACGAACGTTAAAACTTGTAAAAACTATATGATGACATATATATGGATATATATATAGTTAACATGATACTATGATAAGTAAACATATCATTAAGTATATTAACAATGAACTACATATGTAAAAACAAGACTACTAACTTAATGATTTTTAAACGAGTCATATATGTAACGATTATCGTTGTAAAGACATTTAATGTATATATATCATATTAAGAGATATTCATACATGATAATATCATGATAATATAATAATTTAAAATCTCATTTGATATTATAAACATTGGGTTAACAACATTTAACAAGATCGTTAACCTAAAGGTTTCAAAACAACACTTACATGTAACGACTAACGATGACTTAACGACTCAGTTAAAATGTATATACATGTAGTGTTTTAATATGTATTTATACACTTTTGAAAGACTTCAATACACTTATCAAAATACTTCTACTTAACAAAAATGCTTACAATTACATCCTCGTTCAGTTTCATCAACAATTCTACTCGCATGCACCCGTATTCGTACTCGTACAATACACAGCTTTTAGATGTATGTACTATTGGTATATACACTCCAATGATCAGCTCTTAGCAGCCCATGTGAGTCACCTAACACATGTGGGAACCATCATTTGGCAACTAGCATGAAATATCTCATAAAATTACAAAAATATGAGTAATCATTCATGACTTATTTACATGAAAACAAAATTACATATCCTTTATATCTAATCCATACACCAACGACCAAAAACACCTACAAACACTTTCATTCTTCAATTTTCTTCATCTAATTGATCTCTCTCAAGTTCTATCTTCAAGTTCTAAGTGTTCTTCATAAATTCCAAAAGTTCTAGTTTCATAAAATCAAGAATACTTTCAAGTTTGCTAGCTCACTTCCAATCTTGTAAGGTGATCATCCAACCTCAAGAAATCTTTGTTTCTTACAGTAGGTTATCATTCTAATACAAGGTAATAATCATATTCAAACTTTGGTTCAATTTCTATAACTATAACAATCTTATTTCAAGTGATGATCTTACTTGAACTTGTTTTGGTGTCATGATTCTGCTTCAAGAACTTCGAGCCATCCAAGGATCCATTGAAGCTAGATCCATTTTTCTCTTTTCCAGTAGGTTTATCCAAGGAACTTAAGGTAGTAATGATGTTCATAACATCATTCGATTCATACATATAAAGCTATCTTATTCGAAGGTTTAAACTTGTAATCACTAGAACATAGTTTAGTTAATTCTAAACTTGTTCGCAAATAAAAGTGAATCCTTCTAACTTGACTTTTAAAATCAACTAAACACATGTTCTATATCTATATGATATGCTAACTTAATGATTTAAAACCTGGAAACACGAAAAACACCGTAAAACCGGATTTACGCCGTCGTAGTAACACCGCGGGCTGTTTTGGGTTAGTTAATTAAAAACTATGATAAACTTTGATTTAAAAGTTGTTATTCTGAGAAAATGATTTTTATTATGAACATGAAACTATATCCAAAAATTATGGTTAAACTCAAAGTGGAAGTATGTTTTCTAAAATGATCATCTAGACGTCGTTCTTTCGACTGAAATGACTACCTTTACAAAAATGACTTGTAACTTATTTTTCCGACTATAAACCTATACTTTTTCTGTTTAGATTCATAAAATAGAGTTCAATATGAAACCATAGCAATTTGATTCACTCAAAACGGATTTAAAATGAAGAAGTTATGGGTAAAACAAGATTGGATAATTTTTCTCATTTTAGCTACGTGAAAATTGGTAACAAATCTATTCCAACCATAACTTAATCAACTTGTATTGTATATTATGTAATCTTGAGAAACCATAGACACGTATACAATGTTTCGACCTATCATGTCGACACATCTATATATATTTCGGAACAACCATAGACACTCTATATGTGAATGTTGGAGTTAGCTATACAGGGTTGAGGTTGATTCCAAAATATATATAGTTTGAGTTGTGATCAATACTGAGATACGTATACACTGGGTCGTGGATTGATTCAAGATAATATTTATCGATTTATTTCTGTACATCTAACTGTGGACAACTAGTTGTAGGTTACTAACGAGGACAGCTGACTTAATAAACTTAAAACATCAAAATATATTAAAAGTGTTGTAAATATATTTTGAACATACTTTGATATATATGTATATATTGTTATAGGTTCGTGAATCAACCAGTGGCCAAGTCTTACTTCCCGACGAAGTAAAAATCTGTGAAAGTGAGTTATAGTCCCACTTTTAAAATCTAATATTTTTGGGATGAGAATACATGCAGGTTTTATAAATGATTTACAAAATAGACACAAGTACGTGAAACTACATTCTATGGTTGAATTATCGAAATCGAATATGCCCCTTTTTATTAAGTCTGGTAATCTAAGAATTAGGGAACAGACACCCTAATTGACGCGAATCCTAAAGATAGATCTATTGGGCCTAACAAACCCCATCCAAAGTACCGGATGCTTTAGTACTTCGAAATTTATATCATATCCGAAGGGTGTCCTGAAATGATGGGGATATTCTTATATATGCATCTTGTTAATGTCGGTTACCAGGTGTTCACCATATGAATGATTTTTATCTCTATGTATGGGATGTGTATTGAAATATGAAATCTTGTGGTCTATTGTTACGATTTGATATATATAGGTTAAACCTATAACTCACCAACATTTTTGTTGACGTTTAAAGCATGTTTATTCTCAGGTGAATATTAAGAGCTTCCGCTGTTGCATACTAAAATAAGGACAAGATTTGGAGTCCATGTTTGTATGATATTGTGTAAAAACTGCATTCAAGAAACTGATTTCGATGTAACATATTTGTATTGTAAACCATTATGTAATGGTCGTGTGTAAACAGGATATTTTAGATTATCATTATTTGATAATCTACGTAAAGCTTTTTAAACCTTTATTTATGAAATAAAGGTTATGGTTTGTTTTAAAAATGAATGCAGTCTTTGAAAAACGTCTCATATAGAGGTCAAAACCTCGCAACGAAATCAATTAATATGGAACGTTTTTAATCAATAAGAACGGGACATTTCAAAGGGGGTCCATTACAGCTTTGTAGAGAACAGGTTGAGCCCTTAGGATTGAAAGTTTATGTGGGTGCTAAGGTATTGAAAAGTAGACGTAACCAGGCAGTACCCTATGAGGGATCTCATCCTCAGGTAGAGAGAGGCTCAGACGAGGAAATGGAGGAGGCGGAAGACATTAGGGATGTCTTTCGAGATGCTATTCTTGACATCCACGTTCGTATAGATGAGGAAGCAATGACGAACGCGGCCAGACATAGTATGTATGAGCAGTGGAACTCCGAGCGAGTATACGAGGATTATAGGCGATGCCAACACGATAGCTGGTCAGTTCATCAGCACCAAATCATGAGCCAGCTATCATATCAGGTACCAAATAATTACGTACCTACTCGACCTGCTCATTTTCTGCCACATAGCTCCGATATCCGACCACCCTTTAACCGGTATGACTATAACCAAGCCTATCAAAACACCTATAACCAACAATGGAACCCACCTGACGAGATGAACTGGAACCCATATCCAGACTGATTTAGTTCCATTTGGTTATTTATATGATTTTTATGTTTTTATCTTTTTACTTATTCATGTTTAAACTTATGTTATTGAATATACTTATGTAATCTTTATCATTTTTATTATTATTGTGTACTAATATTTCACATTTAGGATTTAAAAGTGGGATATTAAGTCCCATTTCAAATTGCCATGCATGTTTATATTTGTATGTATGTATATTGTAAATTGTACAAAACAGGGTAAAACAGCGCATTTTCAAAGACTGGCATTAAGTTCAGCAAAAGCTACTAATTTTGACGACAAGATGACAAATAAATGTGATGTAACAACAGACGAAATGAACAAATGATATGCACCATTTATCATTCAGCAACCAAACGCCAATATGTTTGGAAACTTTGGTAAAATTTAATCATTTTTACGCTAATCACCCTCAATAATTTAAATTGTTACTGATTTCTTGCAAATGAGGGCATTGCAAGATCTTAAGTGTGGGAAGGGGTTAAATTCTTTCGGATTTTTAAAATTTTTATCTTAAACACTTGGTTACCATTAAAAATACTAGTAACGTAGTAGTTGTATTAGAATCTAGTGCTCTCTGATGATAAAGAATAGCCCTAGTCTTATATACTGACTACCCAATTCTAGTAAAAATTTTCAAAATTTTCAATTAAATGAACTCAAAATCATATTTATACATATTTATGAATGATAAAACTAGGTGTTAACACCGAAATTATTGTTACCTCAGAAAGGACATAAATTGAGAAACAAACCAAAATGTTAAAATTCATTTAAAATGGAATAGAGGACAATAAAAAGAAAAATAAAAGCCAAGTGTGGGAAAATTACCAAGTTATCTTAAACATATGTCACATATTTCTGTAACAAATAACTGAAAATACTTTTGCTTTGGACTAAACTAAACTATTTTACCCGATGAAAGAAAAGAAGAGATGGATCTACACGATGAATCAATTCCATCATTAAAAGGAAGTAAAGTCTTCCAAAAAAGAAACGCGCTTCTTGATTTAGGTCATGAAGTTGTCGTCCAGACCAGCTGTAGGTTGACGAAAAACCTAGAAAAGTCAACACTAAAATCAGCAGGAAATCCACGGACCTCAGCATAAAACAGGGTCGCCAAGTGGTCAGACTTATCCTAACCATGAGAGGATCTGTCTCGTAAAATGGGGAGGGCACTGTAGTGACCCGAACTTTTCCATGTTTATATATATTAATTGAGATTGATATTTACATGATTAAATGTTTCCAACATGTTAAGCAATCAAACTTGTTAAGACTTGATTATTTGAAATAGGTTTCATATAGACAATTGACCACCCAAGTTGACCGGTGATTCACGAACGTTAAAACTTGTAAAAACTATATGATGACATATATATGGATATATATATATATACTTAACATGATACTATGATAAGTAAACATATCATTAAGTATATTAACAATGATCTACATATGTAAAAACAAGACTACTAACTTAATGATTTTTAAACGAGACATATATGTAACGATTATCGTTGTAAAGACATTTAAAGTATATATATCATATTAAGAGATATTCATACATGATAATATCATGATAATATAATAATTTAAAATCTCATTTGATATTATAAACATTGGGTTAACAACATTTAACAAGATCGTTAACCTAAAGGTTTCAAAACAACACTTACATGTAAATGATATTCATACATGTATAAAAACAACAAGATCGTTGTAAAGACATTTAAAGTATATATATCATATTAAGAGATATTCATACATGATAATATCATGATAATATAATAATTTAAAATCTCATTTGATATTATAAACATTGGGTTAACAACATTTAACAAGATCGTTAACCTAAAGGTTTCAAAACAACACTTACATGTAACGACTAACGATGACTTAACGACTCAGTTAAAATGTATATACATGTAGTGTTTTAATATGTATTTATACACTTTTGAAAGACTTCAATACACTTATCAAAATACTTCTACTTAACAAAAATGCTTACAATTACATCCTCGTTCAGTTTCATCAACAATTCTACTCGTATGTACCCGTATTCGTACTCGTACAATACACAGCTTTTAGATGTATGTACTATTGGTATATACACTCCAATGATCAGCTCTTAGCAGCCCATGTGAGTCACCTAACACATGTGGGAACCATCATTTGGCAACTAGCATGAAATATCTCATAAAATTACAAAAATATGAGTAATCATTCATGACTTATTTACATGAAAACAAAATTACATATCCTTTATATCTAATCCATACACCAACGACCAAAAACACCTACAAACACTTTCATTCTTCAATTTTCTTCATCTAATTGATCTCTCTCAAGTTCTATCTTCAAGTTCTAAGTGTTCTTCATAAATTCCAAAAGTTCTAGTTTCATAAAATCAAGAATACTTTCAAGTTTGCAAGCTCACTTCCAATCTTGTAAGGTGATCATCCAACCTCAAGAAATCTTTGTTTCTTACAGTAGGTTATCATTCTAATACAAGGTAATAATCATATTCAAACTTTGGTTCAATTTCTATAACTATAACAATCTTATTTCAAGTGATGATCTTACTTGAACTTGTTTTCGTGTCATGATTCTGCTTCAAGAACTTCGAGCCATCCAAGGATCCATTGAAGCTAGATCCATTTTTCTCTTTTCCAGTAGGTTTATCCAAAGAACTTAAGGTAGTAATGATGTTCATAACATCATTCGATTCATACATATAAAGCTATCTTATTCGAAGGTTTAAACTTGTAATCACTAGAACATAGTTTAGTTAATTCTAAACTTGTTCGCAAACAAAAGTTAATCCTTCTAACTTGACTTTTAAAATCAACTAAACACATGTTCTATATCTGTATGATATGCTAACTTAATGATTTAAAACCTGGAAACACGAAAAACACCTTAAAACCGGATTTACGCCGTCGTAGTAACACCGCGGGCTGTTTTGGGTTAGTTAATTAAAAACTATGATAAACTTTGATTTAAAAGTTGTTATTCTGAGAAAATTATTTTTATTATGAACATGAAACTATATCCAAAAATTATGGTTAAACTCAAAGTGGAAGTATGTTTTCTAAAATGGTCATCTAGACGTCGTTCTTTCGACTGAAATGACTACCTTTACAAAAACGACTTGTAACTTATTTTTCTGACTATAAACCTATACTTTTTCTGTTTAGATTCATAAAATAGAGTTCAATGTGAAACCATAGCAATTTGATTCACTCAAAACGGATTTAAAATGAAGAAGTTATGGGTAAAACAAGATTGGATAATTTTTCTCATTTTAGCTACGTGAAAATTGGTAACAAATCTATTCCAACCATAACTTAATCAACTTGTATTGTATATTATGTAATCTTGAGATACCATAGACACGTATACAATGTTTCGACCTATCATGTCGACACATCTATATATATTTCGGAACAACCATAGACACTCTATATGTGAATGTTGGAGTTAGCTATACAGGGTTGCGGTTGATTCCAAAATATATATAGTTTGAGTTGTGATCAATACTGAGATACGTATACACTGGGTCGTGGATTGATTCAAGATAATATTTATCGATTTATTTCTGTACATCTAACTGTGGACAACTAGTTGTAGGTTACTAACGAGGACAGCTGACTTAATAAACTTAAAACATCAAAATATATTAAAAGTGTTGTAAATATATTTTGAACATACTTTGATATATATGTATATATTGTTATAGGTTCGTGAATCAACCAGTGGCCAAGTCTTACTTCCCGACGAAGTAAAAATCAGTGAAAGTGAGTTATAGTCCCACTTTTAAAATCTAATATTTTTGGGATGAGAATACATGCAGGTTTTATAAATGATTTACAAAATAGACACAAGTACGTGAAACTACATTCTATGGTTGAATTATCGAAATCGAATATGCCCCTTTTTATTAAGTCTGGTAATCTAAGAATTAGGGAACAGACACCCTAATTGACGCGAATCCTAAAGATAGATCTATCGGGCCCAACAAGCCTCATCCAAAGTACCGGATGCTTTAGTACTTCGAAATTTATATCATATCCGAAGGGTGTCCCGGAATGATGGGGATATTCTTATATATGCATCTTGTTAATGTCGGTTACCAGGTGTTCACCATATGAATGATTTTTATCTCTATGTATGGGATGTGTATTGAAATATGAAATCTTGTGGTCTATTATTATTATGATTTGATATATATAGGTTAAACCTATAACTCACCAACATTTTTGTTGACGTTTTAAGCATGTTTATTCTCAGGTGATTATTAAGAGCTTCCGCTGTCGCATACTTAAATAAGGACGAGATTTGGAGTCCATGCTTGTATGATATTGTGTAAAAACTGCATTCAAGAAACTTATTTTGTTGTAACATATTTGTATTGTAAACCATTATGTAATGGTCGTGTGTAAACAGGTAATTTTAGATTATCATAATTTGATAATCTACGTAAAGCTTTTTAAACCTTTATTGATGAAATAAAGGTTATGGTTTGTTTTAAAATGAATGCAGTCTTTGAAAAACGTCTCATATAGAGGTCAAAACCTCGCAACGAAATCAATTAATATGGAACGTTTTTAATCAATAAGAACGGGACATTTCAGTTGGTATCCGAGCGTTGGTCTTAGAGAACCAGAATTTTGCATTAGTGTGTCTTATCGAGTTTGTTAGGATGCATTAGTGAGTCTGGACTTCGACCGTGTTTACTTGAAAAATGATTGCTTAACAAATTTTGTTGGAAACTATATATTTTTAACATGTGAATATTATGTGATATATTAATCTCTTAACGCGTTTGATATTATGTGATAGATGTCTACCTCTAGAACAAGTCCCATTGACTCACCTAATAATAATGAAGAGTCAAATGTAAATTGGAATGATTCGTGGACTGATTCACAAGTTCCCGAAGAGGAACCGGAAGAAGAGTCGGAACCGGAAGAAGAATCGGAACCGGAAGAAGAATCGGAACCGGATGAAGAAATAGAACCGGTGGGGGAAATAATAAAATGGTTAAGTAAAAGAAAATCCTCAACCAACCGACCAAGGTTAATTATGGTCAATGGTGTTTCCGCCAAGGAAGCAAAATATTGGGAGGATTACCAATTCTCCGATGAATCGGATTCCGACGAGAATTCCGATGATGTTATAGAAATTACCCCAACTGAATTTAAAAAGGCAAAAGAAAATAATAAGGGAAAGGGCATAAAAATAGAGAAATCTAATTCCAACCTCGATGAACTTTATATGTATCGTCAACCCCCGAAGTCCTTAAGTTGTAACAATGACCCGGGAACCTCTAAACCACCAGGTTTTTCTAAACCAATGTGGAAAATAACAGCTAGTATTAGGGAAACATCATATATTCCTAGAAACTTGGTAAAACGAACCAAAACCGAAGAAGAAGAAACGAGCGAGTCGGAATAAGATAGTTGTATTCGTGTGGTGTAATATATGTAATATAGTGTGCTTATGCTTTATGATATATGTAAAAATTGCTTGTATTAATAAGTATTTTTTTTTTATGAATCTAACTCTTGTCTATTTTACAGTTTAAAAACACAAAATGGATAGACAACCCAATATTTTAAGAGACCTACCCGGAGACATGATTGATGAAATCTTGTCTAGAGTCGGTCAGAATTCCTCGGCACAACTATTTCAGGCGAGATCAGTTTGTAAGACATTCGAAGAACGTTCCAAGAATGTCTTGGTTTATAAGAGACTTTCGTTTGAAAGATGGGGGATATCACATTGGGAAACCCATAAGTTACGATGTGTTTACTTTGACGTATATATTGCGGGGAACCCAAATGCTATTTTACGCAATGGGTTAAGAAATTATTTTGACTCAATATATCCGAATATTGGACTTCGTGATTTAGAAAAAGCGGCTAACATGCAACATAAAGAAGCATGTTATGCTTACGGATTAGTAATGTTCGCTTCTCACCAAAGTGAGAACAAGAACATCGGCCTACAACTATTAAACAAAACGTTCCCACAAGTGACGGAGTCGGTAATTGGGGTAAGAAATGAGGTTTTTAGATTGTTACGGGACTGTTGGACATTACGTAACCCTCGTCCCTTTGACGACGTTACAACACGCTGTCTTATCAACGGCCATAACGGTTATGTTCCACAAGACCAAGGATGGGAAGTAATCCTAGTAAAACCAGAATGCATGACTTGTTTCTGGACGTATGAATTACGTGTCTTTATTGCCTTTGCTGAACGACTTGTGTACTAGCTAGAATTATCTTCACAACCATCTTGTATCAAATTTATTGTGTGCTATATTTCATGCTATATGTAAAATAAGCGGTATTGTAAGTTTGTAAAATAGTGTGTAAAAGTTTGAACGCGAAATATTATT
Organism: Rutidosis leptorrhynchoides; assembly: GCF_046630445.1. Classification (NCBI taxonomy): domain Eukaryota; kingdom Viridiplantae; phylum Streptophyta; class Magnoliopsida; order Asterales; family Asteraceae; genus Rutidosis; species Rutidosis leptorrhynchoides. The sequence goes on from NC_092335.1 coordinate 653,898,605, forward strand.
ATAATCAGTTTTTCATATAGAATTGTAGTAGTTGAATTGTATATTAGCTACTAAGTATGAACTTAACGGGTAGGTACTACCCGAATTTAAACTTATAAAATGCTAATATGAAGAAAAAGCTTTTATAAATGAGTTCATATTAAGCTACGAAATACTATTAACTACTCTTAATATTCTGTATGATTAACTTGTTCCATTTGACTATTTTGAAGGAAATGGCACCGACTACTAGACACACCGTGAATATGAATGAAGAGGAATTCCGTACTTTTCTAGCTTCAAACATAGCCGCAGTACAGGCTGCGCTACATACCAACAATAACCTTGGATCTAGCAGTACAGGAAATCGTGTAGGATGCACCTACAAAGAATTTACTGCCTGCAAACCTTTGGAATTTGATGGAACCGAAGGACCGATCGGATTGAAACGGTGGACCGAGAAGGTCGAATCGGTGTTTGCCATAAGTAAGTGTACTGAAGAGGACAAAGTGAAGTACGCTACGCATACCTTCATAGGTTCTGCGTTAACATGGTGGAATACCTATCTAGAGCAAGTGGGACAAGACGATGCGTACGCACTACCGTGGTCAGCATTCAAGCACTTGATGAACGAGAAGTACCGTCCCAGAACCGAGGTCAATAATCTCAAGACAGAACTTAGAGGGTTACGAACCCAAGGATTTGATATTACCACGTACGAAAGACGATTCACAGAATTGTGCCTATTGTGTCCGGGAGCATTCGAAGATGAGGAAGAGAAGATCGACGCGTTTGTGAAAGGATTACCGGAAAGAATCCAAGAAGATATAAGTTCACACGAGCCCGCCTCCATACAACAGGCATGTAGAATGGCTCACAAACTAGTGAACCAGATTGAAGAAAGATTTAAAGAACAGACTGCCGAAGAGGCCAATGTGAAGCAAGTCAAAAGAAAGTGGGAGGAAAACGGTGATAAGAATCACCAATACAACAACAACAGCAATCACAACAATAATCGCAACAATTATCCAAACAATCGCAACATCAATCGCAACTACAACAAACGGCCCAACAACAACAACAACAACAACAGCAACTACAACAATCATCCCAACAACAATAATAACCGCAACAACAACAACAATCAGAAGCAGCTATGCCAAAGGTGTGAAAAGTATCACTCGGGGTTCTGCACCAAATTTTGCAACAAGTGTAAAAGAAATGGTCATAGCGCGGTGAAGTGTGAGGTCTATGGACCAGGGGTTAATAGAACGAAAGGAACAAATGGTGTCGGAACGAGTAATGGCGGAGCAAGTAGTGTCAGAGCAAGTTATGCCAATGTAGTTTGTTATAAATGTGGAAAACCGGGCCACATTATTAGAAATTGCCCGAATCAGGAGAACACGAATGGACAAGGCCGCGGAAGAGTTTTCAATATTAATGCGGCAGAGGCACAGGAAGACCCGGAGCTTGTTACGGGTACGTTTCTTATTGACAATAAATCTGCTTACGTTTTATTTGATTCGGGTGCGGATAGAAGCTATATGAGTAGAGATTTTTGTGCTAAATTAAGTTGTCCATTGACGCCTTTGGATAGTAAATTTTTACTCGAATTAGCAAATGGTAAATTAATTTCAGCAGATAATATATGTCGGAATCGAGAAATTAAACTGGTTAGCGAAACATTTAAGATTGATTTGATACCAGTAGAGTTAGGGAGTTTTGATGTGATAATCGGTATGGACTGGTTGAAAGAAGTGAAAGCAGAGATCGTTTGTTACAAAAATGCAATTCGCATTATACGAAAAAAAGGAAAACCCTTAATGGTGTACGGAGAAAAGGGCAACACGAAGCTACATCTTATTAGTAATTTGAAGGCACAAAAACTAATAAGAAAAGGTTGCTATGCTGTTCTAGCACACGTCGAGAAAGTACAAACTGAAGAAAAGAGCATCAATGATGTTCCCGTCGCAAAAGAATTTCCCGATGTATTTCCGAAAGAATTACCGGGATTACCCCCACATCGATCCGTTGAATTTCAAATAGATCTTGTACCAGGAGCTGCACCAATAGCTCGTGCTCCTTACAGACTCGCACCCAGCGAGATGAAAGAACTGCAAATCCAATTACAAGAACTTTTAGAGCGTGATTTCATTCGACCAAGCACATCACCGTGGGGAGCTCCTGTTTTGTTTGTCAAGAAGAAAGATGGTACATTCAGGTTGTGTATCGACTACCGAGAGTTGAACAAACTTACCATCAAGAATCGCTACCCACTACCGAGAATCGACGACTTATTTGATCAACTACAAGGCTCGTCTGTTTATTCAAAGATTGACTTACGTTCCGGGTATCATCAAATGCGGGTGAAAGAAGATGATATTCCAAAGACTGCTTTCAGAACACGTTACGGTCATTACGAGTTTATGGTCATGCCGTTTGGTTTAACTAATGCACCAGCTGTGTTCATGGACCTTATGAACCGAGTGTGTGGACCATACCTTGACAAGTTTGTCATTGTTTTCATTGATGACATACTTATTTACTCAAAGAATGACCAAGAACACGGTGAACATTTGAGAAAGGTGTTAGAAGTATTGAGGAAGGAAGAATTGTACGCTAAGTTTTCAAAGTGTGCATTTTGGTTGGAAGAAGTTCAATTCCTCGGTCACATAGTGAACAAAGAAGGTATTAAGGTGGATCCGGCAAAGATAGAAACTGTTGAAAAGTGGGAAACCCCAAAAACTCCGAAACACATACGCCAGTTTTTAGGACTAGCTGGTTACTACAGAAGGTTCATCCAAGACTTTTCCAGAATAGCAAAACCCTTGACTGCATTAACGCATAAAGGGAAGAAATTTGAATGGAATGATGAACAAGAGAAAGCGTTTCAGTTATTGAAGAAAAAGCTAACTACGGCACCTATATTGTCATTGCCTGAAGGGAATGATGATTTTGTGATTTATTGTGACGCATCAAAGCAAGGTCTCGGTTGTGTATTAATGCAACGAACGAAGGTGATTGCTTATGCGTCTAGACAATTGAAGATTCACGAACAAAATTATACAACGCATGATTTGGAATTAGGCGCGGTTGTTTTTGCATTAAAGACTTGGAGGCACTACTTATATGGGGTCAAAAGTATTATATATACCGACCACAAAAGTCTTCAACACATATTTAATCAGAAACAACTGAATATGAGGCAGCGTAGGTGGATTGAATTGTTGAATGATTACGACTTTGAGATTCGTTACCACCTGGGGAAGGCAAATGTGGTAGCCGATGCCTTGAGCAGGAAGGACAGAGAACCCATTCGAGTAAAATCTATGAATATAATGATTCATAATAACCTTACTACTCAAATAAAGGAGGCGCAACAAGGAGTTTTAAAAGAGGGAAATTTAAAGGATGAAATACCCAAAGGATCGGAGCAGCATCTTAATATTCGGGAAGACGGAACCTGGTATAGGGCTGAAAGGATTTGGGTACCAAAATTTGGAGATATGAGAGAAATGGTACTTAGAGAAGCTCATAAAACCAGATACTCAATACATCCTGGAACGGGGAAGATGTACAAGGATCTCAAGAAACATTTTTGGTGGCCGGGTATGAAAGCCGATGTTGCTAAATACGTAGGAGAATGTTTGACGTGTTCTAAGGTCAAAGCTGAGCATCAGAAACCATCAGGTCTACTTCAACAACCCGAAATCCCGGAATGGAAATGGGAAAACATTACCATGGATTTCATCACTAAATTGCCAAGGACTGCAAGTGGTTTTGATACTATTTGGGTAATAGTTGATCGTCTCACCAAATCCGCACACTTCCTGCCAATAAGAGAAGATGACAAGATGGAGAAGTTAGCACGACTGTATTTGAAGGAAGTCATCTCCAGACATGGAATACCAATCTCTATTATCTCTGATAGGGATGGAAGATTTATTTCAAGATTCTGGCAGACATTACAGCAAGCATTAGGAACTCGTCTAGACATGAGTACTGCCTATCATCCACAAACTGATGGGCAGAGCGAAAGGACGATACAAACGCTTAAAGACATGCTACGAGCATGTGTTATTGATTTCGGAAACAGTTGGGATCGACATCTACCGTTAGCAGAATTTTCCTACAACAACAGCTACCATTCAAGCATTGAGATGGCGCCGTTTGAAGCACTTTATGGTAGAAAGTGCAGGTCTCCGATTTGTTGGAGTGAAGTGGGGGATAGACAGATTACGGGTCCAGAGATTATACAAGAAACTACCGAGAAGATCATCCAAATTCAACAACGGTTGAAAACCGCCCAAAGTCGACAAAAGAGCTACGCTGACATTAAAAGAAAAGATATAGAATTTGAAATTGGAGAGATGGTCATGCTTAAAGTTGCACCTTGGAAAGGCGTTGTTCGATTTGGTAAACGAGGGAAATTAAATCCAAGGTATATTGGACCATTCAAGATTATTGATCGTGTCGGACCAGTAGCTTACCGACTTGAGTTACCTCAACAACTCGCGGCTGTACATAACACTTTCCACGTCTCGAATTTGAAGAAATGTTTTGCTAAAGAAGATCTCACTATTCCGTTAGATGAAATCCAAATCAACGAAAAACTTCAATTCATCGAAGAACCCGTCGAAATAATGGATCGTGAGGTTAAAAGACTTAAGCAAAACAAGATACCAATTGTTAAGGTTCGATGGAATGCTCGTAGAGGACCCGAGTTCACCTGGGAGCGTGAAGATCAGATGAAGAAGAAATACCCGCATCTATTTCCAGAAGATTCGTCAACACCTTCAACAGCTTAAAATTTCGGGACGAAATTTATTTAACGGGTAGGTACTGTAGTGACCCGAACTTTTCCATGTTTATATATATTAATTGAGATTGAAGTTTACATGATTAAATGTTTCCACCATGTTAAGCAATCAAACTTGTTAAGACTTGATTAATTGAAATATGTTTCATATAGACAATTGACCACCCAAGTTGACCGGTGATTCACGAACGTTAAAACTTGTAAAAACTATATGATGACATATATATGGATATATATATATAGTTAACATGATACTATGATAAGTAAACATATCATTAAGTATATTAACAATGATCTACATATGTAAAAACAAGACTACTAACTTAATGATTTTTAAACGAGACATATATGTAACGATTATCGTTGTAAAGACATTTAAAGTATATATATCATATTAAGAGATATTCATACATGATAATATCATGATAATATAATAATTTAAAATCTCATTTGATATTATAAACATTGGGTTAACAACATTTAACAAGATCGTTAACCTAAAGGTTTCAAAACAACACTTACATGTAAATGATATTCATACATGTATAAAAACAACAAGATCGTTGTAAAGACATTTAAAGTATATATATCATATTAAGAGATATTCATACATGATAATATCATGATAATATAATAATTTAAAATCTCATTTGATATTATAAACATTGGGTTAACAACATTTAACAAGATCGTTAACCTAAAGGTTTCAAAACAACACTTACATGTAACGACTAACGATGACTTAACGACTCAGTTAAAATGTATATACATGTAGTGTTTTAATATGTATTTATACACTTTTGAAAGACTTCAATACACTTATCAAAATACTTCTACTTAACAAAAATGCTTACAATTACATCCTCGTTCAGTTTCATCAACAATTCTACTCGTATGCACCCGTATTCGTACTCGTACAATACACAGCTTTTAGATGTATGTACTATTGGTATATACACTCCAATTATCAGCTCTTAGCAGCCCATGTGAGTCACCTAACACATGTGGGAACCATCATTTGGCAACTAGCATGAAATATCTCATAAAATTACAAAAATATGAGTAATCATTCATGACTTATTTACATGAAAACAAAATTACATATCCTTTATATCTAATCCATACACCAACGACCAAAAACACCTACAAACACTTTCATTCTTCAATTTTCTTCATCTAATTGATCTCTCTCAAGTTCTATCTTCAAGTTCTAAGTGTTCTTCATAAATTCCAAAAGTTCTAGTTTCATAAAATCAAGAATACTTTCAAGTTTGCTAGCTCACTTCCAATCTTGTAAGGTGATCATCCAACCTCAAGAAATCTTTGTTTCTTACAGTAGGTTATCATTCTAATACAAGGTAATAATCATATTCAAACTTTGGTTCAATTTCTATAACTATAACAATCTTATTTCAAGTGATGATCTTACTTGAACTTGTTTTCGTGTCATGATTCTGCTTCAAGAACTTCGAGCCATCCAAGGATCCATTGAAGCTAGATCCATTTTTCTCTTTTCCAGTAGGTTTATCCAAGGAAATTAAAGTAGTAATGATGTTCATAACATCATTCAATTCATACATATAAAGCTATCTTATTCGAATGTTTAAACTTGTAATCACTAGAACATAGTTTAGTTAATTCTAAACTTGTTCGCAAACAAAAGTTAATCCTTCTAACTTGACTTTTAAAATCAACTAAACACATGTTCTATATCTGTATGATATGCTAACTTAATGATTTAAAACCTGGAAACACGAAAAACACCGTAAAACCGGATTTACGCCGTCGTAGTAACACTGCGGGCTGTTTTGGGTTAGTTAATTAAAAACTATGATAAACTTTGATTTAAAAGTTGTTATTCTGAGAAAATTATTTTTATTATGAACATGAAACTATATCCAAAAATTATGGTTAAACTCAAAGTGGAAGTATGTTTTCTAAAATGGTCATCTAGACGTCGTTCTTTCGACTGAAATGACTACCTTTACAAAAATGACTTGTAACTTATTTTTCTGACTATAAACCTATACTTTTTCTGTTTAGATTCATAAAATAGAGTTCAATATGAAACCATAGCAATTTGATTCACTCAAAACGGATTTAAAATGAAGAAGTTATGGGTAAAACAAGATTGGATAATTTTTCTCATTTTAGCTACGTGAAAATTGGTAACAAATCTATTCCAACCATAACTTAATCAACTTGTATTGTATATTATGTAATCTTGAGATACCATAGACACGTATACAATGTTTCGACCTATCATGTCGACACATCTATATATATTTCGGAACAACCATAGACACTCTATATGTGAATGTTGGAGTTAGCTATACAGGGTTGCGGTTGATTCCAAAATATATATAGTTTGAGTTGTGATCAATACTGAGATACGTATACACTGGGTCGTGGATTGATTCAAGATAATATTTATCGATTTATTTCTGTACATCTAACTGTGGACAACTAGTTGTAGGTTACTAACGAGGACAGCTGACTTAATAAACTTAAAACATCAAAATATATTAAAAGTGTTGTAAATATATTTTGAACATACTTTGATATATATGTATATATTGTTATAGGTTCGTGAATCAACTAGTGGCCAAGTCTTACTTCCCGACGAAGTAAAAATCAGTGAAAGTGAGTTATAGTCCCACTTTTAAAATCTAATATTTTTGGGATGAGAATACATGCAGGTTTTATAAATGATTTACAAAATAGACACAAGTACGTGAAACTACATTCTATGGTTGAATTATCGAAATCGAATATGCCCCTTTTTATTAAGTCTGGTAATCTAAGAATTAGGGAACAGACACCCTAATTGACGCGAATCCTAAAGATAGATCTATCGGGCCCAACAAGCCTCATCCAAAGTACCGGATGCTTTAGTACTTCGAAATTTATATCATATCCGAAGGGTGTCCCGGAATGATGGGGATATTCTTATATATGCATCTTGTTAATGTCGGTTACCAGGTGTTCACCATATGAATGATTTTTATCTCTATGTATGGGATGTGTATTGAAATATGAAATCTTGTGGTCTATTATTATTATGATTTGATATATATAGGTTAAACCTATAACTCACCAACATTTTTGTTGACGTTTTAAGCATGTTTATTCTCAGGTGATTATTAAGAGATTTCGCTGTCGCATACTTAAATAAGGACGAGATTTGGAGTCCATGCTTGTATGATATTGTGTAAAAACTGCATTCAAGAAACTTATTTTGTTGTAACATATTTGTATTGTAAACCATTATGTAATGGTCGTGTGTAAACAGGTAATTTTAGATTATCATAATTTGATAATCTACATAAAGCTTTTTAAACCTTTATTGATGAAATAAAGGTTATGGTTTGTTTTAAAATGAATGCAGTCTTTGAAAAACGTCTCATATAGAGGTCAAAACCTCGCAACGAAATCAATTAATATGGAACGTTTTTAATCAATAAGAACGGGACATTTCAGGCACCGTGCAAATTAGCTTGATAAGACTAATGAATCAGATCCCCAGAAAGGATAATCTCCTTAAAGATTAAAAATCAGCTTTTAAGACTGATATTACTCAATCCTTGAGATTGACCTTAAAGATTGAGAATTACAAACTCATGGAATTCAATGATATCTAAACTCGAGCTTGAACGAGAAAATATTTTGATCAAATTATAAACCGATTTGTTTTCTGAAAACCCATTTTCAATGCGTTCATTATCATTGAACGTAAAATCCTAGGAATTCACCTGGAATTCATTAGGTCATCTGAACCAAATCGGGTGTCAACCGTAAGAACGGTGGTTGCATAGCATGGTTAAAGACAGGACCTTGTGCCAGACCGACAAATTATAAGGGTGAGCTTTACTATTGCTCCTACAAAGGATAGTAATTGCGTCCAACACGTTATAGACCATAATTAAAAGCATGTCAGGGGACATTGCCTTAACAGTTGCTTGTTCAACGCTTTCCTTTACAACCGGACGGTAGTTTACCGAAAGGTAATATACGGGACAAGTAAACTGTACGTGTTACTTTCCTAATACAAGGTTAGCAAGTGGGTGACACAAAACCGCAAGTTTTAAGCTAAAATTTTCAAATCTGAAACCCACCAAGCCCACAAAAATATTTTGCAAACACCGGTGAAGGGTTATTCCGGAAAACTTATCTAGGGTAAAAACTAGATTTAATTTTTAAAAGATCAAATGTTTTCATAAAGATCCAATTTCCTTAATGGATCTAAATTTTATAGTCATGTGGGACTGTAAACCACATCGTTACTACCATTGTTGATACCGCCGTAAAGAAATCACTGATGTACAAAGTGTGAAGAATAAAGAAGTGATTCTTGTATTTCAAGACTATATTGCTTGAGGACAAGCAACGCTCAAGTGTGGGAATATTTGATAATGCTAAAAACGAACATATATTTCATAGCATTATTCCTCAAGAAAGACAAGCTTTTAGTTGCAACTGTTCTATTTACAAGTGATATTCGTTTAAATAATAAAAGGTGAAGACAAAAGACAGATTCGACGAATTGAAGACGCAAACGACCAAAAAGCTCAAAAGTACAAAATACAATCAATGAGGTTCCAATTATTGATAAGAAACGTCTCAAAATTACAAGAGTACAAGATTCAAAACGCAAAGTACAAGATATTAAATTGTACGCAAGGACGTTCGAAAATCCGGAACCGGGACCAGAGTCAACTCTCAACGCTCGACGCAACGGACTAAAAATTACAAGTCAACTATGCACATAAATATAATATAATATATAATTAATTCTTAAAATTAATATATATATTATATTATATTATAAAACCGTCGGCAAAAGAAAACAACCAAATGTGAGCCTCCCCAGCTGGCCATGCGATCGTATGGCCTTGAAGAGCAAAGCTCATGCGATCGCATGAGCTCCTTTTTCAGTTCACAGGCCTATAAATTCGCAGTTTGGTGAACGTAAAATCAATAATTCAATCTCTCTCTATATATGTATACGTAAATATATTTATATTTATATTTTAATTTTAATTTTAATTTTAATTTTAATTCTAATAATAAGGGTATGTTAGCGAATGTTGTAAGGGTGTAAGTCGAAATTCTGTCCGTGTAACGCTACGCTATTTTTAATCATTGTAAGTTATGTTCAACCTTTTTAATTTAATGTCTCGTAGCTAAGTTATTATTATGCTTATTTAATGCAAGTAATCATGATGTTGGGCTAATTACTAAAATTGGGTAATTGGGCTTTGTACCATAATTGGGGTTTGGACAAAAGAACGACACTTGTGGAAATTAGACTATGTGCTATTAATGGGCTTTATATTTGTTTAACTAAATGATAGTTTGTTAATTTTAATATAAAGATTTACAATTGAACGTACCCATAAATTACCATATACACTCGATCGGATACGATGGGCGGGGTATTTATATGTACGAATAATCGTTCATTTAACCGGACACGGGAATGGATTAATAGTCATTAGAATTATTAAAACAGGGGTGAAATTATGTACAAGGACACTTGGCATAATTGTTAACAAAGTATTAAAACCTTGGGTTACACTCAGTCGACATCCTGGTGTAATTATTAAACAAAGTAATAAAACCTTGTTACAGTTTAAGTCCCCAATTAGTTGGAATATTTAACTTCGGGTATAAGGATAATTTGACGAGGACACTCGCACTTTATATTTATGACTGATGGACTGTTATGGACAAAAACCAGACGGACATATTAAATAATCCAGGACAAAGGACAATTAACCCATGGGCATAAAACTAAAATCAACACGTCAAACATCATGATTACGGAAGTTTAAATAAGCATAATTATTTTATTTCATATTTAATTTCCTTTAATTTTATATTTAATTGCACTTCTAATTATCGCATTTTATTTTATTGTTATTGTATTTAATCGCACTTTTATTTATCGCAATTTCATTATCGTTATTTACTTTACGCTTTAAATTAAGTCTTTTATTTATTTATTATTTTACATTTTGTTTTAACTGCAACTAAAGTTTTTAAAATCGACAAACCGGTCATTAAACGGTAAAAACCCCCTTTATAATAATAATATTATATATATTTGTATTTTTATAAATTTAAAAATAGCGTTAAGCTTTGTGAAAAAGATTCCCTGTGGAACGAACCGGACTTACTAAAAACTACACTACTGTACGATTAGGTACACTGCCTATAAGTGTTGTAGCAAGGTTTAAGTATATCCATTCAATAAATAAATAAATATCTTGTGTAAAATTGTATCGTATTTAATAGTATTTCCTTGTAAAATTTAATAGTATTTTATACCCCTTAGCTTTAACATCAGCACTAACATTGCGTCCTACTTTGATTTTCTATTCTGGATATGCGAGATTAATTATTTCCATAGCATCCACACCATCAACAGGTTCTTGCCCTGTGGTTTTTATGCCAACAGCCGCACAAATAGGCATAATGCTCATTGAACATATTGTGGCAACTCCCTTATATGTTGGAAACTTAATCATGCCATGAATTGTAGACGGGACTATTCCAAATTTACTTATAGCGGTTCTTCCCAGCAGCATGTTATAGCGAGAAGAGGCTCGCATAACATAAAAATCTAATCGCGCTTGTCGCACCAAAGCGTCATCATTAACAGCAGCTAACTCGATGTTTAATGACAAAACACCTATAGGTAATGAAGATTCTCCTGCAAAACCGGTTAGTGAAACTGCGGTTGTTTACAGGTTTGTTTTAATACTTTCTGGCAATTGAGCGAAGCATTGTTCGTAAATAATATCAACGCTACTGCCGTTGTTGACATGGACTTTCATGACTGTGATATCAGCTTCCGCGATTTTGCACGATACCATTATCGGCATTTCAGAGAAATCATCGCTCTGCATTTTCGGGAAACTAATTGGCCCAAATTGCCAATTATGATACATTTTAGCGGACTTTCGCTTTTTTCCTCTTTTTTGGGCATTCGCTCGGACAGCGACCACTACATCACTATTATTTCCAATATTACTCATAATTCTAAGCAATCAAGCAATTCGCCACCGATTTTAGATGTATTCACCTGCAAATCATCACAACAAAAACACGATTGAAATTAAACCGTCGAATTAATTGTTTTAACGGCATAAAATAAAAAAATTTCAGTTTAATTCATAAAACGTGTCCCACGGATGGCGCCAATTGATCAATTCTTAATTAGCGATGTTACTTAATTACGGATTGAGTGCAATAAGAATGTAATGGAGGATGGAATGTTTGATGATTATTTTGGGCCCCGATCATCGTCTTTCACTTTAACTATCAAGTGATCAACCACCCCGACCCGGTCTTGATTGTTAATTAGCTTAATTCACCTTTGCGCGATGTAAAAATCCCTTGGGCAAGATCACAAGTGGAAATTACAAAGGCTTAGGCAAAATGGCAGAGAATTAACCACCTATAAATGAGAGGCCAAGCTCTCTATTTATAGTGTTCGAGATAACCGCGATCCGCGGATTGCTTATCCTTCCGCGAAAACTCAGCGGATTGAACCGCAGTCCCCGATTAGTGCGGAAACACAGCTGCTATGCTTATTTTCAGCGGATACTTCATGACTTTGCATTATAATCCGCATAACTCTGCTCTTGGCTTTTGGCAAATAAAATATACATATACAATGCTATGTATATGATCATATACCCCTTTAAAAGCTTTTTGTAAAAAGAAATGTCCTGGACCAGGCTCAAACTCGTGACCTCTCGAATACCCATAACACTCCAAACCACTCAGCCATTTCTAAGTTTTTGAATTATATCATATCCAAATATATTTATCACGATTTTATTTCTGTTTCTACCTCTCCTACTTCAATTCGCAGACCCAATCACCATCATAAATGGAACCTCGGCCCAATCCAAAATCTTAAACAGCCCAATAACAAAGTGGACCTCGGCCCAACTGGAAAACTTGTGGACTTTCTTTTATCTGATAATATGGATCGTGAATTTGGCAGAAATATATATACAAAAAAAATCGCATGTACTAATCATCATCACCTCATCATCCATTATCATCATCATCAATATTTTACTCACCTCCTCCACAATTCACGGCTGAGTTAAAGGAAAAAAAAACGTGGCCTTCATATTATAGTAATCGGTTTCTTTTTTTTATATAAGCAAGTGGGATTAATAGATTGGGTATGTCGGCCACCAAGGTAAAAAGGAAAGAAAAGTGCAATCATCTTCTATTTAATATCAAATCATCATCATCTTATCTTTAATAGAATTATCAAAAAAAATATGATGCACTGCAGCGGTAGAAAATAAAAGAAAGAAAGAAAAACGCAGGTTGTTTGGTGATGGTGATTTCAAACGAAACAGAAACAGAAGTACAATAGTAGCAATTAAAGTTCAAGGGTTGCAGTTTACTCATCAGACAGAAAAAACAGAAGGGAAGAGAACCGGCATGGTGGCAGTCGGATGTAGGTGGTGGTTTAGTTTGTGATGATGGTCCGATGGTGATTTAAATGGGTCTTCTCATATTGGTAAAATAACACAGGAAATAGCAGCAAGGTTGTAGTTGTGTCGATGGTGAGTATTTGTTGAATATCTAACATCGAAAAGAAACAAAATTAGTGGGTGTTGTAGCCGTGGTAACAAGTAATGAATCAAGAACTAACAGCCGCAGTAGAAAGTGCAATATAGTAGCAACAATAGATAGTTTTCGATGGTTGTTTGTATCCTGTTCAAACACAGAAACGAGTAAGCAAAAAGAGTGGGTTTCTAATGTTGGTTGCAAAAGAGAGAATCGAGCAAAGGTGGTGACGGTTTAGGTGCCTCGTCGAATAGCAACAAATAGTAGCACAAGGTGATTGTGGTCGACGGTTTTTGAGTTGCAAAACAGTAGCAACCTCAGTCCAATAATTAATCTGGTTTTAATTAATCTGGTTTTGATTGCTGTTCATCGAGAAAGAAATTAAGAAGAAACAAAAGGATAATAAGTATGAAATAAAACCTTGGCTTTTTTGGATTAATAACTGAGCAGAACTAGAAACATGTTATACTTGTTGTGATTCTCGAATGTACAAGTATAGAAGAAACGGTTTAACATGATGGTTCCGGTTGTTATCTCAAGTCGAGCAACAACAAGGAGAAAACAGTAAAAGGAGACTATGTTTGGGTTGTTGTGGTGTTTAAAGGGTGTTTCCCGATTGCAAATACCTCGTGGCAGGTTTGTAGTTCAAATGTGTGTTGGTTTGTGAATGAAGAAGAATGTATGAGTAACATGGGATGGTTACGTTTAGTTAGCTAATCCGTTTGTTTTATACTGATAATGGGTGTCAACAGATTGTACAATTTAGAACAGAAGGAGAAGAAAAATAAACAGACACCTTTTTTTATCTAATTGGATTCGTACACAATTTGATTTGGATATTTAACAACTTTAGACAGAAACAAAATTACATATAATTGATGTGGATGTGCAACGATTTCAGTATCTATCTTTATAATTGGTCGACTAATTAAGGAATACAAAGATTATATTAACAATACCTTTATTATTAATAATCATAATAAATAATAATACTAAAAAAATAATTTCTTTTAATAAAATTAATAATAGAAATAATGATAATATTTATAATAATAATGATACCAAAATAATACTAAGAATGATACTAATAATAATGATATTCAATAATAATAATAATATAATAATAATAATAATAATAATAATAATAATAATAATAATAATAATAATAATATTAATGATAATAATGATAATAATATTATTTATAATACTAATAATAACATTAGCTACAATAATGTTAATATTATTGGTGATAACAATAATACATATCAAATTTCATATATATATATATATATATATATATATATATATATATATATATAATATTAATATTATTACAAATATTAATATTTATATTAACATTAATAGTAATAATGATAATGAAAGTAATGATAATAATATTATCATAACATTTATATTTTAACTTGTAATTACATGTATTAGTATTACATGTTATTGTTTATGTAATCTTTATATTTATATGCTATATATAATAATATTATTAATACAAATATTACTACTAATATTGAAATTATATTTTTATTTGCAAATGTTGATATTATATCTTATTAGCTATGTAATATTTAATAATTATATTATATATCCTATGATAACATTTATTGGATATTGAATCATAAATATACATATAGATAATAATATCATGTATATATTTGTATATATTCTTATATTTATATTTAGGTAAATATAATTACATATTAATTTACAGACCATAGTTCGTGAATTATCGAGAGTAGTCAATGGTTAAATGGATATATTAAAACAGTTCAAAAATTTTGAAACTCACATTACAGACATTTCTTATCATGTCGAGATCTTATAAAGATTAAGTTTAAATTTGGTTGGAGATTTCTGGGTTGTCACATAATGTGTGTAAAAAGTCGGATTAAAATGTGTTGAATTGAGAAAACTCATTGATTAGGTCATTAGACCAGGATGTAAACTAATGAAAAGTATGGTCGACTATTCCAGGTGTTTTTTTTGTACTATTGGGTTTTAGTTTGTATTCGATCATTATTGTGTAATTTTCAGAAAAATTGCATATTTGTTAGGAAAAATGCAATCTGTAACTTTTGGGTTGTAATAATAACTTTTGTATAAACATGATTTTAGATGTTTATATAACTATATTTTTTTATACTGTTAACGCAGAAATATAAAATTATAGCTGTTATAATTAACATTGAACATATTGTAATATATGATTACATTGACAAAAGTTTGGTGATCTCTTAAACATATTACGTTAAAAGAGGTAGTTGGGTAAGTAACCCGTGGATTCGCCTTCGCCATAGCCACGTTGATTTAAAAGAAGAACTTGTATAGATTTGCTACTCCGCCACCACATCCGCATATCCACATTGATTTGAAATTAATGCAAGGATTGTAGGTTTTTTCCAAATGTGCTTGACTGAACCATACCCAATCCACTTTTTTTCAATTGCACGGGTAGATTAGTAACAAACAATAAAGGTTTTGATGAGAGAGGGTATTATGAACTAACTAAGAGAATGATTGGTTAGATTTGAATCAAGTGAAATCATCCAATAGCTGATATCGATAAAGGTTTTGATATGAGAGGGTATTATGTAATTCTTGCATATGCCTGACTACTGTTTATTTTTGTAAAATCAGCTTCACAGTTTTATCCACCAAGTTGTTAGGCAAGGTTAAATTACCGAGAAAGCGTGAATTATACACCCGTGTTCCCTCGAAAAAATTGTCACATAACCGGAAAAAGAAAACTATAAAGAAATTTGAAATATTTGGTGGCTACTATAAAGCATACGATTAAAAGTTTACATATAAGCGCACTTAGTACTTGAAACTGCTAAAAATTCAAAAATATTATATAGAGTTATAAAATAAGAAATTAAATAAAGTTACATATAGTTATAAAATAAGAAATTCAACACGAAATTTTAGATTATGATTTTTCTACCTATGAGTATAGTGACTTTTATATATTATATCTCCATTGTTGTTGAACTTTTGGCAAGAATACAGAGCAACTGTTTTAAATAGCCATCCTGATGTTTGATAGTTCCTTAACATCTGATAACATCTACCTGAAAAATGTATATATAAACTGGGTATGTACCACATATATGGTCCTATAACGTAACAACGGCCACATAAAAAACGGAATACATCATTAACGATACAACGTATATGTAGCAGCAACTTGTTGGATAATCGTGTGTACTTTTACCAAAACAGATTAACGCAGCGGATAGTTAAAATAATAATCTTTTATTATATTTTATGAACAAAATTTAACAAGATTAAATTTTCACTTATTTAATGAAACATGCACATGATTAACGATCCCAAAAATCCAGTTACACCATAATAATTGTCAAGAATATAAATCATAAGATGAGTAAACGATATACCTTTCTTGAAGAACCTGATTGAAGGAGAGAAACCTACGATCAAAAATATGACCGTCTCTTTGGATAGTCCACACTACACTTCAAACAACGTCAATGGATGCTAGTCCAAACCCAAGTAATAATCAATCAACCTTTGATTAATATTATGAACCCAAAATATGTAATATGTGTTTTTCCTTTTAGTTCATCGAAAGCATTAGAATGATTCAAAAATTACTTCGTAATATGATACACATATATGAATATATAATATATCCCATTTGTTTGGTAGCATAAAGTAAATCAAAAGAAATCAAGATTCGTTTGTTTGATAGCAAAAAGCAAATCAAAAGAAATCAAGATCATTTTCAAATACAATGCTATATTTTAAAAAGTCGTATTTCTCAAATACTTTAGGGGTAGTTTATGAAACTTATAATTAATAATTTCAATCGTGTCATTTTCATGTGAATAGTAAATTAATTAATTTCAATTCACCTTTTGAAAATGAAACGTAAATCCAAATTATTAGATCAATTATATATTATAAAGTCGTATTTTACAAATACTTCAGGGGTAGTTTATGAAACTTATAATTAATAATTTCTATCATGTCACTTTCATGTGAATAGTAAATTAATTAATTTCATTTCATTTACTATTCACATGAATAGTAAATGAATTAATTTCGATTTACTATTTTGTTACTTGAGTAATATATATACATCATATATATATTTGACGTCTCGGTGTATATGTGTGTGACCCCGAAGGCTCAAATGAGGTTGGCCATATAGTTATATGTTGTACCTTGCACATTAATCCTACAGACTCCCACTTGTGCATGGCACAACACCAAGTAACTATACAAACAATGATAAGCGTCTAGCAACACGTCATTGTCCCCAAATTCACGTGAGGATAGTTTCTCGAAACTGTTTATGGTAAGTGTTAAATGTCATTCGTCCTTTTGTTTCAGATACTTTAGTTAAACTTGAGATATGGATCATCGGTCATTCTCATTTGTTTAACAATTTTATTTATCGATCTTAGAACTGAATTAGATCACCAAATTAATTAAGTATCATCTTAATTACATCTGGGTGCGGCCACACAAATATCTTATTCATTCATCGAGGAGCTCAAAAAGTATCTAACTCCAAACATTTTAGAGGAACAAATCCTATATTGCATACACGTGTCTATCACGAGCTTTACATTATACCCAATAATGGCCTTTATAACAGCCTTATTCAGGACAGCGTTTAACCATATCAAAATATAATGCTACACTCATCAAGACGGGCGTGCATCTCAAGTCTAAGGACACAAAGACATAATCACTAAAAGATTCACTACTGACTACGATCCATGTAGTGACATCTCATGGTTGGGTCATTCCAATATTCATCATCAATGAATACATATGAATTTTGGTCTCAACAAGTTAACTATTCATCATCAATGAATATAACCAAAATTTCACATTAATCTTAATTCATGTTATTCCCATAACATGACCGATTATGGAGATTTTGAATAATCAACAATTATTCATGGATTAAACATGCTAATATAGAACACAGTGATATAAATGAAAATGACCATATCAAGTATGTCAGTTCATTAATATAAAACTGCTTAATGTTCCAAAAATATCCAAATATTAAATTACAAATGAAAAAGATCAGCAGCATAACGAAGTCCAATATTACTAGCATGATCATCATGCTTGTTGTGCATCATGGGCTTCGTGAACGGGTCAGCCACATTATCATTTGTATGAACCTTTAAGAATACTAATATCATTCCTCTTAATGACTTAATGAATGTAGTCAAACTTTTGAAGAATGTGCCGGATACTTTTATATACATGTGATTCTTTCAAAAGTATATTAACACTCGAACTATCACAGTACATATTATAGAAGATTAAATGTTGTGTACTACTCTGAGTATAACAACGAACTTCCTTACCCAGACAGCTTTCTGAGTAGCTTCTCAGTCAACAATGTATTCTATTTTTGTTGTAGATTGTTCAATAGTGCTCTGCCTAGAGCTCTTCCAATCAAATGTCTTGCCCATCATGACAAAGAAACAACGTGACTGGATCGAGAATCATCTTGATCAGTTTGGAAACTAGAATAAGTATAAAACTTAATACTTAACTCTTTTTCCAAACCACCGTAAACCAAGAACATATCATTAGTACTATGCAAATACTAAAGAATATTCTTAACAACAATCCAATGTACTTCACCCGGATTATGTTGACAATGACTCGTCAAACTCAAAACTAACGAAACATCGAGTATAGTACATATCATGGCATACATAATGGATCATATAGCCGAAGCATATGTGATACATTTCATTTGTCTCATCTCATCTACTGTGATAGGACTTTTGAGACTTTCTCAAGGTTATGCCCTTTTGCATTGGCAAAGCTCCATGCTTGGAGTTTTGCATGCTAAATCTCTGCAAGATAATGTATGTACTTTGATTCAAACCAATAAGCCAATTGGATCTATTGTATAGATCCTCATTCTAATAATATAAGTAGCTTCATCAAGATCCTTTATGGAAATACAATTTTCAAGCCAAGACTTGACATCTTGCAAGTTGGAATGTTATTTCTAATAAGTAATATGTCATCAACATATAAGATCAAGAAGACTACTCTGCTCCCACTAGCTCTAATGTAAACTCAGAGCTTATCTTGGTTTTGAGAATTGATTTTCTCATTAAACTTAAGATTCTAGCTCCTGGATGCTTGCTTTTATCCATAAATGAATTTTAGAAGCTTGCATACTTTATTAGGATGCTTAGGATTCATAAACCCTTCCGGCTAAACCATATATACGTCCTCGCTTAGGTCGCCATTTAGGAAAGCGGTTTTGACATCCATTAGCCATATTTTATTATCATGAAAAGTAACCATGGCAATAAGTATCCTAATTGTTTTAGGGCTCACGACTGGTGAAAAAACTTTCATCATAACCTTTTGTCACCAATAGAGCTTTAAAAGTGTTTACATTACCGTCCATATCAGTCTTCCTTTGAAGACCCATTTTTACCTCATTGTCTTACAATTGGGTAGAAGATCAATCAAGTCTCATACTTGATTATCCTTCATGGACTGCATATCTGTATTCATAGAATCTAGTCATTTTCAGATTCAGAATCTGATATGGCCTCACACAGCTAGAGGGTTCATCATAATCCCTTAGTTGAGGTTTATCTGAATTAATCAGATAATTAAACCTCATAAGCCGATGAGCTCTACTAGATCTATAAAGTGCAGGTGTAACACGTTCTGGCTTACCAACAGTGTGCTCAGTTTCAACGTGTGGATTGCTAGTGCTTATTGAAGGTATGTTACTTTAAAGTACTTGAATTTCTTCAAGATCTACTTTACTCCCACTGACTTCTTGTAAGAGAAGATCTCTTTCTAGGAATTCAGCAGACCGAGCAGAAAACACGTTGTCTTCAGCTTGGTAGTAAAAGTAGTAACCTGTTGTTTCCTTTATGTATCGTACAAAGTAACATTGGATAGTTCTGGGTACTAATTTGTTTGAAGTGTCATGCTTCACATACGCTTCACAACCCCAGAATTTGAGATAAGACAACTTGGGATTCTTCCCATGCCATAACTCATATGGTGTCTTTTCTACCTTCATAGTTGGAATCACATTGAGTATGCCTGCAGCAGACTCTCATACATATCCCTAAAAGACGGTAGTAGAGAAATCAGACTCATCATAAATCAAACTATATCAAGTAAAGTTGATTCCTCTTACTCAGACACACCATCGTGTTGTGGTGTGTAAGGTAGAGTGAACCATGAGACAATCCCACAATTCTTTAGGTGGTCCAAAAACTCTTGACTCATAAACTCACTTACTCCATCGGAGCGAAGTGCTTTAATGGTCTTTCCAAGCTGATTATCTACTTCATTTTGGAATACTTTTGAATGGTAAAATAGTTGTATGTTTATGTTTCAGCAAGTGAACATAATCATAGCTACTATACTCATCAGTAAATGTAATGAAGTAAAATTAACTAAATCTATACATTGTTCTTAAAGGGCTACATACAACAGTATGTATTAGTCCTAAAAGATCTTTAGCTCTTTTACCTAAATCGGAGAAAGAAGCATTTGTCATCTTTTCACATAAACATGACTCGCATACATCAAATGACTCAGAGCCAATTGATTCCAAAAGTCCATTAGACTGGAGTTTTGAAATGCATTGTTTGTTTATATGACTCATATGACAATCTCATAGATAGGTCTTATTCAAGTCTTGCTTGAAGACTTTGGCGATGTAGGTATACACAGAATTCTCATTTGAAATTACACTATGCATATCAATTTCAAAAATACCATCACGTGGATAGGTATTAAGATAAATATATTATCCTTAGAAACTGAAATATCTAAGTGTGTAAATGCAAGTTCAAAACTAGCATCTTTCAAACTATGTCGCTCGCAGTATTGAGAGCATAATGCTATTGTTCCAACAAAACAATAAGACCACTTAGAGAAGTAAGTTCAGAGGTACCAATAGCTTTAACAAAAGCTTGATCCCCCTTGCCTACTTGCAAATCCAGTGTGCCTTTCTTTAGTCTATTACTTCTTCTCATTCCCTTCATATTGTTACAGGTGTGAAGGCCACAACCAGTTAACAAAGATATAGGAATCACTAGAAGAAGTATATAACTATTTATGGAATATACCTGATTTGCTAGTCTCACCAGCGTTGCCTTTTCTCAGCTCAGATTGGAAGATAGGACAACTTCCTTCTCCAATTGCCAACCTTTCCACAATGGAAACATTCGGCGTCTTTTGTTGGGCTTTCCTTCTTGGAAGGTGGAATATTTTTCCTAGCAAATGATTTGTCATTTTCCTTCCACAAAATATTCGGCTTATTCTTTTTCACCCTTCAATCATATTTCTTCCTGATCATCGAACAACATCCGATAGAAATTTTGCTGAGCAGCAGCAACTGCCACAACAGGAAGTATGAATAAGGGTTCTAAATTTTGTTCAACTTCCATGTATGCTTGAGAACAATTCTCAGGTTGCAGTGTCAGTCTAGGAAGTTTGAACATTGAGTTTATCCTTCTCCAACAAAGAAGGAAGTGTGTTTTGGTTTACGTCTTGATTATTTGACATCTACAATAGATATAAGATTCAATTTAGTATTTTCGATATTGAGCTTTAATAAATTAACTACCCAAGTTTTTATAATATTATAAAAAAAAACAATTAATTTACGAAAGCCTAAGATCCACATAGAGGTTCCATAGCCACATCTGTTGATCAGCTAGCAGTTATGGAGTCTATTGGTAGGTAACGGGTACCAATTGCATTACAAGTGCAACTCTTAGATCTTTATGAGACCTTGAGATATGTGTAGTTCAACAAACCACTATTATCTACTAACATGTTTGTCTCATCCTTGCCTCGAACTCAGGTCTCACCGTGAATACGATTAAGTCGTCCAATTTGAAAACAGTGGAAATTCACGCTAGTCTCACTAGATCGAAAAATCCACCTCGTGGCTATAATTCAGCCTAGTCTCACTAGATCAGAAAAATAACGAGGAGTGTTTGCAAGCTCATTGGATGGCATGACTTAAATTTGACGGGTATTTTGTAAAAAGTTTGTGTCAACGAATAATGCATGCACACAAGATTCGCTACACTACTAGTTAAAAAAACATTTTAACCAATTGTATATGTCGATTATGTTTGTGATCTAATTTGTTATTTAATTTATAGGATATAAAAATAACAAATACACAAACGTGTATCGTTTTAAAACAGTTTTAAAAGATGTCGTCCATATATTTTATTTGACTTTCAAAATCATTTATCATTAAACTCGTTAGAGTTTAACTTATTTTAAAATCATCAATTTTAATCTTTGAAACTCGTTTAGAGTTTTAGTTAATGTTTTCATCAAAAAACATATATATATAATTTGAGTCTCAAAATTATTTAACTTTAAACTCGTTAGAATTTAACCTTTTAAAATCATCAATTTTAATATTTGAAACTCGTTACCGGTTTTATTTAATGTTTTCATCAAAAACATTTAGCATATATTATAATCAACCATTAAATATAAATGCGTAAAATAAAACAAAACCATGCATCACACACACATAGCCTAGCCCAAAAAATCCTATGCTTAATCCCATGAGCCGACATGGGATCAAGAGGTCAAACTAAGGGTAATATCGTAGCTCCCACTTAATTCAAGAATCAAGTGAAAACTTGACAAACGCCATCGTTGTCAACTTGACCTGTTCGCCATCTTCTAAGTCAAACTTCGTGTTGCATCTTTATCTTCAATTTTCATCTTGTTACATTTATTTAAATTTGAAAATACAACTAAACTAGTACTTTTACAAATTAAAATAAACTGAAATACAATACTATGAAAAATGAAAAATAAATACAATACAACTTTGGCTTCAAAATGGCCTTTCTAATAAAATAAATAATCAACATGATATAATATTGCCGTAATCAACAATCACAACAATCACATAGGTCGGGGCATTACGGGCTATGTATGCAATCACAATTTTAATAACTACATTATTAAAACCTATATATGGCTTGTCCATGGTTACAATGCATGTGTATAACCATGGAATATAACAATCAACAATTATAATAAATATTCAAGCCATAACAATTAAATCTACAATTTAAAATAGTGATATTCTTTCAATCATATTTGTGCGTCATGAGGTTAAGTCTAAATCAACCGCGTTGACTTTAAAAACCAAAAAGGTTTCGACTTTTACCAATTCACCACAAAGCTAAATTTAAAGAAAATCACGCGACAATTAAGATGGTGTAAAAGCGGCTCGGATACCACTGTTGGATAATCGTGTGTACTTTTACCAAAACAGATTAACGCAGCGGATAGTTAAAATAATAATCTTTTATTATATTTTATGAACAAAATTTAACAAGATTAAATTTTCACTTATTTAATGAAACATGCACATGATTAACGATCCCAAAAATCCAGTTACACCATAATAATTGTCAAGAATATAAATCATAAGATGAGTAAACGATATACCTTTCTTGAAGAACCTGATTGAAGGAGAGAAACCTACGATCAAAAATATGACCGTCTCTTTGGATAGTCCACACTACACTTCAAACAACGTCAATGGATGCTAGTCCAAACCCAAGTAATAATCAATCAACCTTTGATTAATATTATGAACCCAAAATATGTAATATGTGTTTTTCCTTTTAGTTCATCGAAAGCATTAGAATGATTCAAAAATTACTTCGTAATATGATACACATATATGAATATATAATATATCCCATTTGTTTGGTAGCATAAAGTAAATCAAAAGAAATCAAGATTCGTTTGTTTGATAGCAAAAAGCAAATCAAAAGAAATCAAGATCATTTTCAAATACAATGCTATATTTTAAAAAGTCGTATTTCTCAAATACTTTAGGGGTAGTTTATGAAACTTATAATTAATAATTTCAATCATGTCATTTTCATGTGAATAGTAAATTAATTAATTTCAATTCACCTTTTGAAAATGAAACCTAAATCCAAATTATTAGATCAATTATATATTATAAAGTCGTATTTTACAAATACTTCAGGGGTAGTTTATGAAACTTATAATTAATAATTTCTATCATGTCACTTTCATGTGAATAGTAAATTAATTAATTTCATTTCATTTACTATTTACATGAATAGTAAATGAATTAATTTCGATTTACTATTTTGTTACTTGAGTAATATATATACATCATATATATATTTGACGTCTCGGTGTATATGTGTGTGACCCCGAAGGCTCAAATGAAGTTGGCCATATAGTTATATGTTGTACCTTGCACATTAATCCTACACAACTAAACTAAACTTGATACTTATATGCAGCAACTAAATTAAAATATACCACTGCAAATAAAGAACAATCAAATTATTTCATGAGCTTTATAATTGCAGCCATGAATTCTAATCCATTATCTTTATATGTTTAGCATATACTATTATAGTGCTCAATTGATTATCATTCCTTTTAAAAGCAACCATGGATTCTTATTCCTCATTAGTTTCTAAACAAAACTCATCAATAGGTCTAAATTGTATTCACATTTCAATCAAGTCAAAGGGATTGAAATTGTGAAATCCACTCACAAATTACTTTTAATGCACAACAATATGTGACTTCTGTAGTTAACTAATTTACTTGAGAATTAAACAGTGAAGAAAGGACTTTAACAACCTATTGTAGTAACCAAATATATTTTTGATAACCAAGAAAAATCTACATCATTTCGTAAAGGTGGAAATTTCGCCCAATTTACTTATCTTTTGGGTTGTGGGTTTCATGCACAACATGTCAATCGGGTTACATGTCACAAGAAGGAATGGGGCTGATAGTGACCTAAAAGTGTACTAATACATAAAGGCTCCTACATCTTCATATTGCAAAGATATACATACTGTACTACTATTATTGACATAACTACATATTATTTATATTGGTAAAATTGTAATAGAAAAATGACCTTTTAGGACGAAGTGTTTCCGATAAGGCGGGAATAACTTGCTTCAACCTGTTACCAAGTTCGCGTGAGCAGCCATTTTGACACCTACACAAAATGAAAATATGTAAAACAAATAGTGTATAGAAAGGATCGTGGCTAAAATAAAGAATGGATAGATAGCTAATCCTTCCCGGATCAACTGTGACACAACCTTCTCGGTTGAACAAAAGAACCTTCACGGCCTCTTTTTTTTTTTTTCACGCAACTTTTATTAATAACAAACACTGACCCTAAATCTATCGACCATTGTTCCTATATATAGGACAACATGATAAAATAATAGATAAGACTAGAAATTTAAATTTAAACTTAAAATATTAGATAAACATGAATAATTTAATAGAATTGAAATAAAACAAATCCTAGTGCAATTCTCATCTGCTACTTGCCACGTATTCTCGTTTCCTTGTGTTTGCTATCCTTTCCCAACTCTATCAAAATGCAGTCCAACAAGCCTGATACAATTTGGTGGCCCAACAAATCCAATATATTTTTGTAACTCAATTTTTGCAAGTCCAGCTTGACCCGATCTTACATCATTTTCTCCTTCTTCGAAAAGACTCGTCCTCGAGTCTAAGTCGTAGTCTAAGTCGTTGCCATAACCACTATAATGGACATGTGATGATAAATTAGCAATTTTAAAAGTGACCAATACATTATAACGAACCAGGAGTTCAATCTTAAACGTGTAGTCATTAATGTTTTCTAACACACGTAAAAGACCATCAACTGTCTCATCTTCACTCTCATGACGGATTGACATGTTCAACCCGTCCTCTTGTGAGTCGTCTTCCTCTTCCTCAACGTCAGTATCATAAATCGGGACGGTATCTTCAACCACACAAAGTTCAGAAATGTACTCCATGTTAAAAACTTGATGAACCGAATCAACAAATTCATCCGGTTGAGGCTTTCTTGAAAATTCAAGATTGTCAAGCTTCATCTCTATATTACGCAAGAGATGTTGCATGTCTTCCAACTCTTGAATCTTACGATTCAATTTCTCGATCTCGGTTTGTTTAGCCATGTCTGGGCTCTGATACCAAATAGTGTATAGAAAGGATCGTGGCTAAAATAAAGAATGGATAGATAGCTAATCCTTCCCGGATCACCTGTGACACAACCTTCTCGGTTGAACAAAAGAACCTTCACGGCCTCTTTTTTTTTTATTTCACGCAACTTTTATTAATAAAAAACACTGACACTAAATCTATCGACCATTGTTCCTATATATAGGACAACATGATAAAATAATAGATAAGACTAGAAATTTAAATTTAAACTTAAAATATTAGATAAACATGAATAATTTAATAGAATTGAAATAAAACAAATCCTAGTGCAATTCTCATCTGCTACTTGCCACGTATTCTCGTTTCCTTGTGTTTGCTATCCTTTCCCAACTCTATCAAAATGCAGTCCAACAAGCCCGATACAATTTGTTGGCCCAACAAATCCAATATATTTTTGTAACTCAATTTTTGCAAGTCCAGCTTGACCCGATCCTACATCAACAAATCAATACACGGAATGAACCTTAGCTACCAGTAAGTTAAAAGGAAAATCATCACGCTTAGTAGTCTACGTTAGATCATGCTGTAGAAAACTGATACCATGGTCATAGAGGAAGGTAAGACAGTTGACTCGTTTGATACATCTCGGAATACACCTCGTCCGACAAATGTAAAAACTCGGTCAACTATTCAAACTGTGACATGTACACTTAAGTGATCATGTAAATCGTCAAGCCTGAAAAAAAGTAGATGAACCTATAACACGAGCAATAATTAATTAAAAATCACTTGTGAAGGAACTCGAGACCCCCTGCAATTCTAGATTCAGAGCCCAATAAATTAGTTAAACATTCTTCTTGCAACAAATATAATATACTTAAAATCCCACTTTAATGAGGAAAAATATTTGTACCAACGATCGCCTTATGTGGCTGCACCTGCATTTCACAAAAATCAAAATATAAAAAAAGGACAAAAGAAATTCAAACTCAAAACCACACTTATCTTTACTTCAACATTGCCACATTTTAAGTTCAACTAACACTATCCCACTTTGAATATTGCTATGAGTATGACACGAACAAATTCATATTGGTAGTAAACGTCGTTAGTGGTTGGCAATAATATCACTTTTATAGTAACAAATCACATAGCAATAGTCGTTATTTTATAATTTTTAGTTTTGACTACTCTGACAATATCGCCTTCTCTGTGTCGGGAGAGATCCCCTCCAGTTTTATCAACCTAGTGAACTAAAGGTAAGAAGCGTTATACATAACCTAAAATGTTAATCAAAATTATATGTAACGATAATGAGCTACAATAAGAAAATATATGTAAAAGAGATCGAAGTAGAGGTGGTAATTTTGACCCGCTTTTGAAAGGGTCAATTCATGTTATCCTTTCATGCATAAAAAATTTAAAGCAACAGGTACATAAGTTAATGGGTTGTAATTGCCACCTCTATATACATATATATGTACCATACCTTCCCAGATCTTCTATTTGCGCTACCACGTATGTCACATCCAGTAAGTGCCAACAATATAGACGATACCTATGAAATAAACACCACACTTTTAGCATATGACATACGAAACACGATAGTAAAACAGTTGTACGGTCAGTAATTGATCATAACATGATAAGAATTTTGGCTTGTTGTATACAACAACAATACCCAATCCCGCGCCTGCGAGGTATGGGGGAGGTAAGATGTAGACAATCCTTCCTCTACCCTAAACTAGAAGAGAAGTCGTTTCTGTTACCACGAGTCGAGAGAATTCTCCACCCACGGGAAAGGAAATTCATCCCCCTCTCTACTCCAGGGTAGAGAGATTGCTTCCGTGAGGACCTCCGGCTAAAAAAAGACTTTTTTTTTTTTAAATTTAAAACTAAAAAATAGAAATTAAAAAAAAAAATTAAAAAATACAAAGATAAATAAAAAAAAATTAATAAAATAAATAGATAAATATATAGATAAAAAAAAAAAAAAAAAAGGGGGGGGGGGGGGGGGGGGGGACGCCATGAAAATGGTAGAATCAGATTTTCATGGGGTTTAAAGCATGCCTAAGAATCAATTTAGGCTCTGAGCGGCAGTCAAGACGCCACTAAAACGACGCTTGTCGTTGCCTCAATAAATAGAGCCAAAAGACCTTGTGGACAGCAACTCGAGGGCATGCCGGGTAGAAGTTGTTGCGCAAGCAAAGAGCCAACCACCCTTAGCAAACCAAAAACCACTCATGCACCTTTACGGTAGACACCCCCGAAACCACCCAACTAAAAGGAACCAACCAAGCTCTAGAGCAAGGGAAGTTGTCCTCAGCCATAATGGCTTGTTGTATCTCATTATTAAAAAAACGTA
Source organism: Rutidosis leptorrhynchoides (assembly GCF_046630445.1). Lineage (NCBI taxonomy): Eukaryota > Viridiplantae > Streptophyta > Magnoliopsida > Asterales > Asteraceae > Rutidosis > Rutidosis leptorrhynchoides. Next base: position 653,927,392 of record NC_092335.1, read on the forward strand.
ATGTAATAAGATATTAAGGACCTCCAATACCAATAGAAATCAAGTCAATACTTAAAAAAATTGCCAACACAAATAATTGCATTATTTATAAATGCTTATAATAAATAATAATGAGAGATATATGTATTGACTAAGAAACACACACATAAATCCAGTTAAGTCATTGTCATTAAAGAAGCGATCGATGACACGATCATACCTTCATACCCATCCCCAATGCCACAGTTGAACATATTATGTTAGTCTCACTGTTAATACACATCATCTGGACTACTGGACGTTCATTAGGTTCTGTACTACCAGCATATAATGCATCTGTATTACCCAAAGTCCTGAAAGTAAACCAACACATCCACAAGTAATTAGATTATAACTTCAAATTGTTGTCGTATTAATTTAATGATCAAACTTTAAGAAATAGAATATATATCGAGAATAAACCTGAATCTTTTCAACAACTTTTAACCGTATAGTATTGACACGAGACCATCTGTATTTCATCAAAGTTAAACATAAACATGATGAAGTCAATAGTTAATAATAATTTAGCAATTATTACGATATTCAGCCATAACATTCCTATTCCTATAATCATTATAATATTCTAATAAACCTCACAATATTTATTTTGTCAATGCTTTTACCAATCATACAAACCCTTTTTTGAACTTACTATCTAAAACTTACGATAGAAATTACAACTTCGAACATCAAATATACATAACTAATTTTTACAATTTCATATCATATAACCTACAACAAAGGCTTTATTAAAAAACCCCATTATCATTAACTACAACACTAATAGCCTTTGAAAACTCATAAAGAGCTTCAACTTCGCTTACACCAACTACATTATTGCTACTGTAAAAAAGTTGGAATAGATAAAACGATTAGTCACTATACTTAACTATATAAATGTATGATCATATAGCTGATTTCAGATCTAAAGGTTAATTAGGAAAAGTTTATTACCTTTTGAATTTTCAATTGCTTCTGTGTTTGCTGTCGCCATCCATGGAAACTATGAATTACTATATTTTTCTGATGTAGGTATTTGTATTGAACTTTTAAATTGAAATGGAATTTTTGTGCTCAGTATTTGTTAATGTTAGGAATTGAAAGAGAAACTAAAGAAGAAGATGATGGAATTAGGGTTTTTGTAATTTGGAATAGTGGTGAGGAGCGAAAAAGATCCGTAATATTGATATTGAAAAGGGTATTTTTGAGATGATATGTATTTAAAATTGATTTATTAGCTAATATTTTTAATGGAGGATTAATGATGATTGCATTAATGTGTATTGTAATGTAATTATCCAATTTAATGATAATTAAAGGAGTTTTCAAAACATTTTTTAGCTAATAAATACTCTCTTTTAAGGTATAGAGTTATATATATATATATATATATATGTATATATATATAAAAGATTCTCAGAAAACTTATAGTTTCCATCCAAAGGCGATTAAATGTTGAATTGTAACACCCTATTTTTTTTATTTTTTTATTTTAATATATAGCGAAAGTCTTGATTACGAAAATACCCTTATACATAAAGCGTGAACTACAAATCTATTAAGTTATATTACTATAAACGACCGGTGTTACATAAAACTACATTTTACATAAACATAAAAGCTTAGACATCAGAGTTTGGCTTTGTCAAACATATCTTCAAAACGTCCACTCACATCCCAAAATCCATTATTTTCCAAAACCGGCAAGGGAGGAGGAGAGGGGTTAGCCGAAGCTAAGTGAATGGAACTATCTACAAATCTGGCATACATTATCAACTCGTACAGCAACAACAACAATACAACTTTGCTCTAGTTGGAGGAACGGCAGCCTAGCCGGGCACACGACCCTAGTTGATCGGACTAGAGTCTACCGTTAGTCTTACCACTGAATCCCCAATATAGTCATCCACATGCAGGCAATGCGCCATTCAGCACTATACTCAACAGACATTGGTCAACAAGACCCAACCTAATAAGTTGAGATTGACCTCCTTAAGTAAGATCTAACAAATCGAGATCCCTCATGAGCGGAACCTAACAAGTCGAGGTTCAAAACAACAAACAGAACCTTACAAGTCGAGGTTCCATCAACAGTGCACAAACAACTAGTAACAACGTATATTAACATGGCAACTAACAACTATATACAATGTAGCATGACTTTCTACTCTATGCTACACTCGAGGATAATTCCACTCACCAGTACCAGTAAAATTCTGAGATCCAATATTACTGAGTCTTCACGTTCTCCTTGTTACCTGAGAACAAGATACTTTCAATTCAGACACAATCCCGATTAATAACAACATTAATCAAATAGTTAACTATCAAATATATGCGTACACATCAAATAGGTCACTATCGCATTGGACCCATTTACAGCCACTACACGTGAGTCGAGTCATGCGCGTGCGACCATGACTAGTGCGCAGATGAAACCAACTAAAACTCAAATACGTGAGAGTACTCAATCACACGTGTAAGGACCTACGCGAGTGTGACTTAGTCACACGCAAGGCTAACATAACAAAATTGTAGGTTTCATATAGATATTAAAAATAATAATAACATTAGGGATCTATGTATTAACGCATTTCTAACATCTATCCACTATTCCAATAATTTATTACTATAATCGAAATAATCTCTCATAATATAAGCATATAGATCGTATCTAATTAATAAATAATTGACATAATAAAAATAATAGCATATATATTAATTTTATGAAATAATATGAAAATACTCACTTTGCGATCTTTTTTAAAGATCATGAAGCACTTATAATACTTGTAGCCTCAACTTGAATTCCTTCTACTATAGTTGCTTCATTATGACCACTAATTTAATATGTGTGTAATTTATGTAAGCTCGCAAGTATGAGCTGTTTTGTGGTGAAGAAACCTTGCTATTTATAGTAACGATTTTGGAAACTTAGTCTTCAAAGCTATTATATAGCGCTATATCATATAGAATCCTTAACAAGTAAGGATGACACCCATCAATTTTTAAATAGCTTATTCACTAGCTTACTTACTATTAGAATATAATAGTCCATGATATATTCCATAAAATTCTAAAGAATTTACTACGTATGTATATGTATCACAATTACAGACCACATGATTTGAAGATTTTAATAAAAAAAATTAAGTTACTAACGTTTAACTTACAAACCACAAAATAATTTATATCGTTTTGCTTATTAGGATGTTAGACTAGTATTTTATCCGTTATTTAAAACACAATGGTTACTTTAGGTAGTCCTAATGAAATCCTTTTCAGCCAAACAGATATTTTCTGTGACCATCATCACAACGCGTATTCATACGCCCACTTAATAAGTTCTTACTCATAACTTATTATCTCACTCCTATATAATTAATTCATATTAACTATTCACAATTTAAATATCAATTTGAATTATAATAATAACACAAATTACACATTTCATCTAGACCACTAGCCAGAATGTTACATGAATAATTTATCAAAATTACAAAGGTGAATATAGAGTCTGATGATAAATACTTGATCAGAGTTGCATTTTCTAGGTGTCAATTATATTGACAAACGGGCTCACTAAAAGTACAACAATACTATATACGTCTACATCGGGTAAGTCACAAGGTAAATATGTCAACTTACAAATCCGTTCAATAGTATTGCAATCAAGTTAATAATATTGTAAACCTATCCCAGGACATGATCGGTTAAATCAAGTTAATAATATTGTAGAACATATGAAGATGATTATATGAGAAATAAATTTTGAAAGTAAATCTTTATAATCATAATGATTAGAAACAATGAGTATAATGATATTGTTAAAATTATTTCAAATAGTATAGACATTTATAATTGAAAAATTAAATACCTTTTTTGATTATATTTGAACAATCAATACAGGAGTCTGGAGAAACAATAATCTGAAAATCTAAAGATTTCGAATATTGAGAAGTTGATGATACCAACTTAGAATCTTTCTTAGACATCTAAACATTTTTGTGAAATTCTAAAGTAGAAAAAGAACTATGCTTTCTAATGAGATTTTATTCTTTATTTATAGAATCAAAAGGTCTTGAAACTGGAAACTAGAGGCTATTACCGTGTGACACCCTGATCTATTTTTTTAATCACGGTGGAAGTACATTCATTTACTTAAATAACCCTGGATAATGTTTACAAAACATGATTTGCAAACCGACATAATTAAATACATTACAATACCACGCAAAACGGTATTATATGAAAACAGTACAAAACCCTGGTCGCAACCAGTTTTAAAACAAGTAAGAAAACATCAGAGTTAAGCTCATAGTCAAACACGCCTTCTAACCCGTCCGCAACACCCGTCCTAAACAGCAATACCTAAACCTGCAATGAGTGGAAATATGGGGGATTAGCACAACTGCTAAGTGAATGGATACTATCTAACAGATCAAGCATAAGCATCTGAACATGCAAGGATCACAAATATGCTAACGTCCCGAACTAGCATATAACAAAAACTGACAATATGAGGATCGGCAGCTTGTACAAGCACACAACTTAGCTGATCATGCTACAGTCTACCGATAGTCCGCTTTACTGAATCCACTGCATAACCGTCCAGACGCAGCACATGCGTCCTTCTATGCTATACTGAACATTTAGTAACATCATGACCCGACCAGGCTACCATGGTCGACATCACACAAACCCTACCTTGCCGCCTCGGTGGGTTCCCAACCTTGCCTCCTCGGTTGGTGTCCAAACTAACAGTGTGCACGTAAGATCACGGATAATAACTCATGCAATCGTCCTAACTAGCATGACAATATCTAACTATGCAGGGCAATCATACAGAATATAAACACTACAATAAATAGTATGAACAAGTAGCATATCAGCTACTTAATACTCTATCCGGAGATAGACTCGCTCACCGAATACCAGAAACTAGCTCAGATAATCTATCACTGAGCTGCTTCCTTATCCTCATCACCTGATCATAAGGCAATTCAAGTTATTACAACGTTCTAATCAAAATTAGACACACGGGCAGCATAACTGCTAGAAATCAGCAAAATTAAACAATAATACAGCACTAATCTACATCCGTACGGTTGCAGATGCATTCGTACGGTTACAAGTCCATCTGTACGGTTACATCATGTATCCGTACGGTTGCATGGTTAAAGTACAGTTGCTCAAACACTACTGCATACGTACGATTGCACGTTCACCCGTACAGTTGCATGTTGTACCCGTGCGGTTGCAAGCTTCAATCGTACGGTTGTGTTCTTCGAGCAGGAGCAGCAGGAACTGACGGGTTTCGAACCAAAATCACCCAAATCTCGATTTCTAAATGTTTTGACACCAAATTCGTTCAGGAGATGTTTATAACACATATAGAAACTCAAACCCCAACGGATTATACCAAAACAACACTAAAATCATAAGATTTGACCAAAAATCCCTTTTTAAACCAAAACCTAATTAAGAACACAAAATTCACTGATTTCAACACGAAATTAGTTGAGATTTACCTTGATTAAACACTGAAATCACAAGCAACTGATTACACACAAGGATTCAATACAAAAAGCGAGATCAAGAGATTAGGGTTCTTGAATTAGGTATAAGTGTGTGTGTGAAATGAGATTTTCCAAAAACTTCAAGAAATGAGCTAATGACATGCTTATATATTTGTGTTAAACACCATACCCCATCACACACGGGTATTTACCAATTATCTGATATCATTCGCACTTAATTTGACAACCCTAATCTTGGCAGGTCCCGAGAATTTGAGTGCCCTGTGCGAAGCGTAAAAAAGGGCCCTAAGGAATAATATAAACTATTTAAAAAATGACATTTAACGTCATAATAGTAAATTGTTTAATCAACTGTTCTCGAGTTTTATTTTAGCAAAGAAAGGAGTGGAGAGAAAAGGATTTAAGGGGATAATACATGAGGTTTTCATGTGCCTACGACGATCATCACTTATCGAGAATATTCGTGGACTATACTACTTACATATCTACACTACTCACATATATACACTAGTTATACGATACATACAAATATATATTATGAATATTCATTTATTACTCCTTTATATTATATGTTACATGATACATACATACAAATATATATTATAAATATTCATTTATTACTCCTTTATAATATATTTAAAAGGTTGTAAAACCATTAGAAAATATATATTCCCACATCGGTGTGTTATACGTACAATATAGCATATAAAAAAGCCGTGAATTATATAAGCCAAATGAAGTGAAGATGGGCCTGCCTTCGTAGGCCTGATTTGTCTTTCTATTTGTTAAAATTGGGCTTGGTAATTTTATCATTTCTTAAAAACTGGGCTTAGTAACTTTCGTTTATAAGAATATTGGGCCCCTAAATTTATTGGGCCCCGAGCAAGTGTTCTACTTGCACCCCCATTGGGCCGGGTCTGACCTAATGTGAAAGGACCCGTTCATATACATTATAAACGATTCACAATAGTTGATTACATCGCGAGGTATTTGACCTCTATATGATACATTTACAAACATTGCATTCGTTTTTAAAAGACAAACTTCCTTTACATCGAAAATTGACAGGCTTGCATACCATTTCATAATATCTACTATTCAATTATAAATTGACTTAATAGTAATCTTTGATGAACTCAATGACTCGAATGCAACGTTCTTCGAAATATGTCATGAAGGACTCCAAGTAATGTCTTTAAAACAAACAAATGCACAGCGGAAGATTTGTTTTATACCTGAGAATAAACATGCTTTAAAGTGTCAACCAAAAGGTTGTTGAGTTCATTATTTTATCATAATCATTCATTTTCATCATTTTAATAGACCACAAGAATTTCATTTCCAGTTCTCATAAATATACATCCCATGCATAGAGACAAAAATCATTCATATGGTGAACACCTGGTAACCGACATTAACAAGATGCATATAAGAATATCCCTATCATTTCGGGAAATCCTTCGAACATGATAAAAACAAATTCGAAGTACTAAAGCATCCGGTAATTTGGATGGGGTTCGTTAGGCCCAATAGATCTATCTTTAGGATTCGCGTCAATTAGTAGATCGGTTTACTAATTCTTAGGTTACCAAGCAAAAAGGGGCATATTCGGCTTCGATCATTCACCCATATGATGTAGTTTCAATTACTTGTGTCTATTTCGTAAAACATTTATAAAAATTGAGCATGTATTCTCAGCCCAAAAATATAAAGGGTAAAAAGGCAAATGAAACTCACCATACTGTATTTCGTAGTAAAAATACATATAACGTCATTGAACAAGTGCAAGGTTGGCCTCAGATTCACGAACCCAAATTAATTATTAATTATATATATATTTATATGTTGGTCAATATTTGTCTAACAAATTAGGTCAAGTCATAGTATACCACAATCCTAATGCTCGAGTCTAGTATGCAAAAGTCGACAAAAGTCAATTTGACTTAAAATGATTTCCAAAATTTATACATGATTATTATATAGTTTAAATATCGTCGTTTTATATTTTTAAATATTTTTAAAAGATTTAATTCAAGTAAATAATATAATTCATTTATTAATAAATAAAACTTTGTATAAAAAAAATATACTTTTATGTATCTTAAGTAATAAAATTTATAAAATTCATAAAAATATTATGATAAATCTTATTAAGGTAATTATATTATTTGTATTACATATTTATTTGATAAAATAACATTGATGATAATAATAAGTAAAAGTTGTATTATTATGTAATAATAATTATTATTATTCTATTAATAAAAATATCAATATTTATATTTACTCAAATTGATATTATGATAAAATGATAATTCTAATTATAATAACTTTAATATTTACGATACTTTTTAATATTATCTTTAAAATAATAATGATAATAATAGTGGTATTTTATAATAAGAATGACATTTCTATTAAAATGATAATTTTTGTTAAAATGATAGTTTTAATACTAACGATACTTTTAATAATAATAGTAATGATAAAAATAATAAGAACGATAATTTTATCTAAATCAAATATCTTATAATATTTTAATTTCATCAAAATACTCTTACTCATTATTTCCTAATCGTTTCATTTAATAGCTTTTAATCGTCTTTTATATCATGTTCATAATAATGATACTAATAGTAATCAAAATAATTAGGTGTTACTAATATTAGTTTTAATTACAATAATACTAATAATGATAATTACTATGATAATACTAATAATTATATTAATGATAATATCATAATAATAATAACAATAACAATATCCATTTTTAAATAATGATATATGTATTAATAATGATAATAATAATAATAATAATAATTAGATAATAATAATACTAATTATAACTTTAACGATAATAACGATAGTAATAATAATAAAAATAAAAATTTTTAATGATAAATCCTATTATTGATAAAGATGATGATGATAATAATAATAATAATAATAATAATAATAATAATAATAATAATAATAATAATAATAATAATAATAATAATAATAATAATAATAATAATAATATGATAAAACTAGAACGACGATAATAACGACGATAATAATAATCATTTTTAATAATAATACAAAAATTCGATTGACTATAACTTCAAATCCGTTCATCGAAACTGTTCGATATCTAAATGAAAAGTTCTTAATTTTTCGCTAGCTTTCCAACGACATGCATATCTTATACCTTATCTCAACTGCATACGTAACTAATTCAGAATTCAACATATCCTATCTAATGGCAATATCAAAAGTACAAGCATGCATAATCCTATATTCTCGAGCACTAGTCATGGATACACTATTAGTATGTAAAAATTAAATTACGAGTACTCACGTATCAATATTGAGATTCAATATTGCAGGAAAGGTACGTAAACGCAACGGAGATGAAAAACACTAAATTGACCTCACGAGCATACCCATGAACCATACCCATCACCTCCATAGCTATAACCCATAATTTCCTTAGCCCTATCCTACTCATAAAACCCGTTTCGAAATAGCACGCTCATGACCTCGTCGTAATATTTTATGTATAATACTTAATAATATTACTCCTAACACTACTAATACTAATAATAATAAGATTAATATTAATAATCTTAATAATAATAATAATAATAATAATAATGATAATGATAATAATAATAATATAAATATATATATATGATCAGAGTTCGAGAGATGATTGAATTGTGAGTTCATACAAACTGAAATCGTCCACTTTATAGCAATCTCACCTCACCTACTCCCCCATGCGATTGCATGGGGTTTGTGAGGTAATTCCATGCGAATGCATGGTTAAAAAATCATGGCCACATTCGTTATATTAAACTACCGACACCTATTAAATATTATTATATATAAATTATTTTTTAATCTATACAATTAGTTATATATAATATTATATTTACGTGCGTAGTAAAAATGTAATTTTTGTTCAAATGACTCATACGTTGTCATTCGACTCATGTACCACTTTCGGTTTTTCGAACGCACTTTCGTACGTTTAGAAAACTAGCCCTTTTACGTTACGCGACGTGTACCTTTAACAATAATTTGACTTTATCATCAATAAATTACCTTATAAAAAATGTAACTTATATAATTAAGTGTTGTGGTCATTTGGTTCTATAAATCAGTGGCTCGTTGTTCGTCAAAATATATTATTTTAAATCAGGAAGTTTTATGACTAAATTAAAATATATATATATTTTTATTTAGAATTGTAAATTTGTACATAATATATGTTTGAAATATTTATCTAATGATACAATATTTAGTCTTTCAAAACCAATTATTTTTCAAAGTTCATTTTAAAAATCGTTCAGAAAAATATTATAACTCGTAACGTTTTCATTTAAAAACTTAATTAAATATAATTCGTTTATGTATTAACTTTTTAAATATCAATCGCATCACTAAGCGAATGTTACTATCGTGTACTAAACTAATTTAAAAACATATATATTTAATGAACATGTTTTAATGTACGTTGCAAGTTATTCATATATCTAACAACTAATATTCCAACCTACGTTATTTAAACATATATATTAATAAACTAGTTCTATTATGTCGAAGAAAAAAAACGTTTTTACTTAAGAGAGTAAAATAATAAATAAATCATAACAGATTTCAAGTTATTAACTTTCAGTTTATTCATGGGTTGTAGGATTAGATCAAATGGATAAATGTACGTATAAAATCATCTTAACATAACAGATGGTTTTATCTTATTAAAAGTCATGAGACAATTATTGTAAAGCATAAATTGAAAATCAGACGGGAATCTTCACTAACCCTTGTCTAGTTCCCGTTAATTGACACTTTTGTTCTTTCTAATAAATCATTTTACCAATTTTTCTGAATACCGTTAAAAAGGAAAGGTTTGCTAAATCAAAAGTGGACCTCTTAACAGAGACTCTTAATCATACACCGTACCAGATAAATTAATCGTTTGATATAATCTTCTAATTCTATCGATAAACATATTGAAACAAATACGTTCATGTAAAGTATTATACGTTTAATACTTGCTAACGTTTTCAAGTTATAATATATACATATATACATATATAATCATATCTGTTCCTATAATGGTTCGTGAATCTTTGGAATTTGATCGAGGTTAAATGAATGTATGAACACAGTTTAAAATTCTTGAGATTCAACTTACAAATTTTGCTTATCGTGTCGGGAATATATAAAGATTAAAGTTTAAATTTGGTCAGAAATTTCCAGGTTGTCACATAATGGAGTCTAAATTAAATAAACGAACATGTTCTGTGACCCTTATCTCGAAATGGTCTTAACTACATAATAAAATAACAATAAACATTTAAATAAAATAAAAGCATAAATAATCACATAATTATGTCTAAGGGCAAAAAGGCCATCTTACATCTAGACCCAGTTTGAGGATGTTACATACCGGATGTCTTTTTCTTCAACTTGATTAAAATCTTTTTTCTTCTTTTCTAACATGAAATCTTTGCTTTTTTTAAAATGATCTTTGTTTGCTTTTGATAATTGTCCTTTAGACAATTGTCTTCATTCTCTTTTTCTTTAAATGACCAACACTCTACATTGAAAATCTCTCTCTTATTTTGGTTTTATTGATAACTGGAATGCTTTTCATTTGATCTTGATAATATTCTTGAAAATATCAATGGCTCTGATACCATTTAATAATATTTTTTTATAATCGATTATATAAGAAAAGTTTTCAAAACTTTATAAAAAAATATAAAAAAGATTACAATAAGGAAGATCCTCAATTGATTATAAAGATAACTATTAGGTAAAAGTCTTGTTAATCAGATCTAATATATATATTATATATATATATATATATATATATATATATATATATATATATATATATATATATATATACATACATATACATACATACATACATTAGGCTCTCTACCCGAGTGTTGCACGACTAGAATTTTAGTGAACTGTTGTGCTTATAACTTTGCAACGTTAAAGATTTAACACAATATAAAAATATAAACTTCGGCCCATACCAATATACTCCGTATTATGATATGATTATGATCTCTTTTGGACCCCTTGTAATTCTATTCAGTGATAATTTAAGGCCTACTGGACCTGAACTTTTAAACCCAGTTAACGGTTTTGGTTTTCCAGTTATACCTTTTACCATTGAAAAAAGTGAATAAATACATACATACAGGACGCCGCTGGGTCAAAAATATATACAGATTGACAGTCGCTCTCATCTTGAATAGAATGATGAGCATCAATTTCGTTCTATGGTTCACGAAATAACCATACGCTCAACCAAATCATTATCCTCAGATGGAAACGTATATGAAGGAGAATACAGAAAAATACACGTAGTTATTGCTATATTTCATGATGTATATTTCTTTTACATCAACGATAACTTCTTGACGATCAGGAAAAAGTGTAAAAATATTGTTGATTTGCGTGGTACTCAACCTTTTGATAAAATATTGGTTGGTAGAATGGTAGCGTTTGAACGTCCCAAATACACATTACAACTATATATCAATGCTTTCTTTAAGCTATTGGGAAAAGCACGATAACATGAAGAATACAAATTCACCCTTGATTGGCGTAAACAGATTAAACGGTTAGTAAAGGTTGTGGGCGTTTTGCATAAAAATAAAGTGATTCATTAATAACTTAATCCGCACATTCTTTTCTGTGAGATAGTGAATGGTGTTTTTGAATTCAAAATTGGTCATTAGAATTACTACAGTGAGTTAACACCAGATTTGAGAGGTACTAATTTAAATATTATTTTATGTTTTTAATATTAAATTTAAATTAAACGATAATTACAATATTGAATATCATCATTTATATTTATTTTATTGCTTAATTTGTGTTTCAGATCATAAGTGTTTTAATATAGGGGAGATAATGTTTGGTATCTTTTACAAATGCAACTTACAACAAAATGAGCGACATTTACTATCCAAACAGAGGTCGTATTGATATAGCCAATTGGAACGCCCTTAATACAAGTATAGAGCATCTAAACATGTTACCCGAAATTCAGGACCTTATCCTCAAATAGTAGATTCATGTGAGAGGTAGGTATAAATTTCTATAAATAAAATACTATTTAACATACTTAGAAAATCGCAGAAAACTCGTATTGGGTGGTGTTTTTGATCTCGGAAGTTTGTAGTATGATTGGGTGAAGAAACAATCATTGTTTTGGAGTCCTAAACGACGAATGAATTTCCTTATGGCTGTTAGCAACACCATAGAGGAGGACACCTTCAATGGCAAAATCTTAGAAACTGTCATCAAGAATCGTGTAAATTTTGCTCCTACTTCATTGGATGTGCGTTTTAGACAAGATATTATCAATGATATGGAAATGCCAGTGCCAAGAGGAAAGAAAAGGTGTATCTCAAGGATGATCCCGTACAGTTCATGAGATTTTTAAAGAATCTTTTCAACCACCCAATACTTGGAAATGCGACTCCTCAACCTCCTCCACCTCATCCACCTTATCTACCTCCTTAACCTCGAACCCGCCCCCTAATATGGGCACAGGGGAACTTACTCCAGATGAGGTGGATTATGTGAGCGTCGACAACTGTGTCCAATATGTTTATCCAGAGTTTCTTTTTGCAGTTTATAAGGCGGCTGAGCCTTAGCAACTTCGGGTTTCAAATAAATTTAGATTGCATTGCTATTATTTTACACCAAATTAGATGTGATGAACAATATTGCTGTTATTAATTATATTATTATTAGTTATGAAGAACTTTAAGCTTTTGATGTATATTAATCAAGTGCATTTTATTATTCAGCCATTGTTGTAATATGATGATTAAAGTTTAAGCTTTTGATGTATATACATTTTTTTTCTTAAGTTTGACTTTGTACAAAGGTGAAATTTAAAATTTGGAAGTCAAAATTACCTGTTGTTTTTGTAAATATTAAATAATGTTGCCCAAAACTACGCTCATTTTATTTCATGGTGATGGCTTCTAGCAGTTTTAGGTTATTCAACATGTCAGTTCTTTCATAAGTTTCTAATTGCCACAGGTATACTTGTTTGAGTAGGAAAATTTGCTTATATTATTTAACTCGATTATTTATTAATAATTAGTTATGATATATTTAATGTGTCAACCACATGTTTAATTTGAGTTAACTTTGATGTTGCTTATCTGATATTTTTATGTGAGTTAGAAGTGGTATAGGCACAACTATACCACGTGAATTATCTTTTAACCGGTCAGAAAAGAGCTCATATTGTCACTTTTCGTACATTTTCCTCAAGATGTGTCTTATTTTTTTTTTCTATATAGTACTTCTTTCTTACAGTAGTCATTATATTGTTTATGCTCATTTTCGAGTTTATACATGGAGTTGTAATAGTTATTCAATTTATATAAATTTGATTTAATTATATCGTATTGCTTTGTTTATGATCAAAACGTATAAATATGTGTTTCCAAAGCTTATCGGTCAATGTTTGCTTCAAAGCCATTTAGGCTAAACATATAACCTTATCTTGATAGAGCATCAATTTATGTAAATTGACTTTGAAATGTCTGCATTATATATATGATGTTATTGAAAGATCAATAAGATTCCAGAAAACTTATAGTTTCCATCCAAATACGATTAGATGTTGAATAGTTGATCAAAATTACAAAGGTGAATATAGAGTCTGATGCTGAATACTTGACCAGAGTTGCATTTGCTAGGTGCCAATTATATTCACAAACAGGCTCATTGAAAGTACATCAATACCATATACGTCTACATCTAGTAAATCACGTGGTAAATGTGTCAACTTACAAATCAGTTCAATAATATTGCAATCAAGTTAATAATATTGTAGATCTAACATAGGATATGATCGATTAAATTTAGTTAATAATATTGTAGAACATATGAAGATGATTATTTGATGAATAAAGTTTGAAAGTAAATCTTTATAATCATAATGATTATAAACAATGAGTATAATGATATTGTTAAAATTAGTTCAAATACAATAGACATTGATAATTGAAAAATTTTAATACTTTCTTTGATTATATTTGAACAATCAATACAGAAGTCTGGATAAACAATAATCTAAAAATCTAAAGATTTTGAACATCGAGAAGTTGATAATACCAACTTAGAATCTTTCTTAGGCATCTGAACATTTTTTTTAAAAATTCTAAAGTAGAAAAAGTACTCTGTTCTCTAATGAGATTTTCTTCTTCATTTATAGAATCAAAGGGTCTTGAAACTGGAAACCGGAGGCTATTACTGGATGTCTTTTTCTTCAACTTGATTAAAGTATTTTGTCTTCTTTTCCAACATGAAATCTTTGTTTTTTTTTTAAAAAAAAGGATATTTATTTGCTTTTGATAATTGTCTTTAGACAATTGTCTTCATTCTCTTTTTCTTGAAATGACATACACTTGACATTGAAAATCTCTCCCTAATATTGATTTTAATGATGATTGGAATGCTTTTCTTTTGTTTTGAATTGATGGCTAATTATTGTACCTGCGATATTGATCTTGATAATATTCTTAAAAATATACATGGCTCTGATACCATATAATATTTTGTTATAATGGATTAAATAAGAAAAGATTTTTAAAACCTATAAAAGATATAAAAAAGATTACAATAAAGAAGATCCACAATTGATTATAAAGATAATTATTAGGTCAAAGTCTTGTCAATCAGATCTAATATATATATATACATTTGTATATGTGTGTGTGTGTATATATATATATATATATATATATATATATATATATATATATATATATATATATATATATATATATATATATATATATACATACTAGGCTCTTTACCCGTGCGTTGCACAGTTAGAAACACATGATGTAAAACATGAATTTTAACACTTTAAGACGTTATGTTATTAACTTTTTTTAAAGCTCAAAACACGTCATGCTAATAACTGTTGGGATCCGACGATGTTGGATCAAATGCCATTGAAGATTTGCTATATGAATTTTAATATACCTCATCCTTAACTTGACAAATTTTGCAGTAGACAAGGAATAAGAAAGGATGATTTCATAAGATTTTGTACGTATTAACCCTTTACCTAAAACACAAAGCTACCAACAGTAGTTACCGATGATGTCATCATCCATTAATTATTTTCTTTTGCAATTGGTTATGATCTAAAAATAATAACTTATAACTTAAGGCCTTCAACTTAACACCTTCATACACCAATAAATTAACAAAATAACTTAAAAAACTAAATCAAAAGGCTAAATATTAAAACTAAACCAAAAGGCATACATAGAGATGATTCACTCTTGAACAAGCTAAAACTGCCTACAACCACCGCCTTCAACAACTAACACACAACTAGGTCTGAAAAAAACAAGGATGATTAAAAATAAAAATGTACAAATCTAATATAAAAGAATTAGATCTAAACATGGGTCTTTGGTAGTTGATGAAAACATTGTAGGGATCTGGAAAAAATAATTAGATCTAAAATAGGGGGTTTGGTGGTTGATGGAACATAAACACATACCTTAAAAGTGCGATGGGTGGTTGATGAAACATGTCGACGTTTGGTTGATGGAGAAATAGAGGTGCGCCGGAGTGTGGTTGCCCGCAAAAATTGTCAGCGTCATAGCTATCATCGATGGTAGATTTTGGGTATATGGAGTTGAGAGTTAAATGATTTTAGGGTCAAAGTGTTTGAATTTGGGTAGAGGAGAGAGACAAAAAAATGATTCTAGGGAATACTGTGTATAATGGTATACTAAGATAATACTTGGCATTAAATATTTAATAAATAAAAGGTATTGAAATGTAAAAAAAACGATATAAAGAACGTAAATGTTATATAAATGCGAGAAGGTTAGTGGGGGAGAAAAAATAGGAAAGCAGTTTCTCATCTATATGTGATTTATTTTTTGATTCCCGACAAATATTGGGTAATACTCCATTATCCACTACTAGATAATGCCGCATTCCACTATATATAACCAAACATATGTATTGATTACATATGTATTGATTATCTTTCTCATTCCTTACCATACATAATTCTCAACCAAGCATACTCTTACATTTTAATTTTACGAAGTAATATTTTATATGGAAGTTGGAGAGTAAAAGGGTATTAGTAAACTTACACCTAATATTTCATTCTATCCTGAACTTAAGTCACATCAATCACTTTAACCGATACCTTTATTTCTTTTTAATGAATAAATAAGTACTTCATTTATATATGCATATAGATGTATTATAAAGCCACTTGATATACAATTAATTACTTAAAAAATCAAAAAGATGGAGTCATACCCCATCGTCACTTTAATTTACGGAGTATGTAATTTTATTTTATTTTTGAGAACTTCACATGCATGATGCCAACTCTAATTGTATCACAATATTTTTGATGTGACTAAAGTAAAAGTTGAAATTATCTGACGCGACTAAAGCAAAAGCTTAAATTATTTGACAAGACTAAAGCAAGAGTTGAAATTATTTGACATGACTAAGACAAAATTTGAAATTATGGCAACTATATAAGGAACACTTATGCTGAATAGTTTTCATAACATTCATAACTTATATCGATTCATAAACTTATAAGGAAAAAATATGTCAAGTGTTTCAGATTTTTCCACCTATCAGGTATAATATTTCATATAATGTCAACTTAAATTGTATATTGTTATTAGATTCAAACTAAGTAACTTCTCAATGTCATGTGTTTAATAATCATCAAGAATTAACTGAATGGGTGAAAAAGATGTCAAGTTTTCATAGTCAAGTTACTATCATCAAAAGATATAAAAAAAACACAAAATGGTTACTTTGTCAAACTTTATTTTACGTGTGAGCGTGGCGGTGTACAAAAGTAAATTAACACAGGAAAATAGTACACCAAGTAAGAAAATATACTGTAAATTTGAAATGGGAACGAATTTTTCAAAGAAAAATTGTATTTGGACATTACTCACTCCGTCCCACAATAACTGTCTCATTTGACTTTTGATGTCTTTCATTCACAACTTTGACTTTAAATATCTTTGTTTTTGTTATGTAATATTTGATGAAAACTAGTTGAAAGACCCGTGAAATCGCGGGTTTGTTGAATGAAAACTGATATATTTTAGTTAACAATTGTTATATAAATTGAAAAAGTAAATGTATTTAACAATTGTTATAAAGTTGAAAAAGTATAAGTTTAAGTACAACTATATAATAATGAATATAACAATAAGGGTACTTGAAGTTATAAAAAGTTAATAAGATAAATTGAAAATGTCAAGAAATAAGGATTGTTAATGAATAAGTTTAAAAAAGAAGAAGATAATTTTAACACCTAAACAACTTTCGACAGGAGTGACAACAACTTACAATAATTGAGGAAATTAAGTATTGACATAGTTTATGCTTAAAATTAAATAACTTAAAAAACAAATAATAGTAATAATCCTTCTTAATATTTAAATTTAGTGTAGTGATCCTACAAAATAAGAATTACGGAAAATTGAAAAACTTAATACGTGACCTAATGTTTTTTTAAAAAAAATGCTAGGCTTTATTGCTTCACCAAACCTTTAAAATTATGCTCGCAAGCAGCGATTCACAACCAGCTTACAAGATCGATTCAAAGGGCCAACAACATTTGCCCATATAAGACCAAATAAAGTTATTTAGATTACAACAAATTAGTAATTACTCCACAATGATGCTACTTCAAATAATTGTCTCCCTTGGACCGCTCCTCCACACTTCAAAGTCTGCGAAAACCTTGCTGCTTCTATTGAATAACCACAAGTGAGATAATGTCTGTAAGCTTAACATGATGATCTCGTTTAGAATCATCCTTTTTTCTTGTATCGCGTGTACAAATTTATTTCTCCACATCCATATCAACCACTATAATACGTGACCTAATGGTACTTTGAAATTCTACAACGAACTGACAATCGCTTCGATCAATTTGACAAACTCGTTTCTGGAAACGATTACGAAAAAAATCAAAATTTAATATATATATATATATAATTTAATATATATATATATGTATATATATATATATGTATATATATATATATATATATATATATACATATACATATACATATATATATATATATATATGTATATATATATATACACACATATATATATATATATATATGTACATATATATGTACATATATATATGTACATATATATATATATGTACATATATATATATATATATATATATATATATATATATATATATATATATATATATATATATATATAATTCACACTTATTCTGTCTACATCATGCATATATGTAAAATATATTTCGAAACCAACCATGTTCCAATCAAGTTGATTCTGATGGTTGTATTTCAATATTTTGTTAAAGGAATATGCACATTAGTACATTACCTTAACATAACCATCATTAAAGGTTACACCTTAAAACGACAAATTCATTGTGATAATGGTTATATCATCAAAGATTCACTATACCCCGTTTGTTATGTACTATATGTAAACTACCAAAACGGTCCAAAAATAAAAGTTAGCTTATAAAATGTTAAACGTTTTAAACTAATAGGTTGCAAGTCACTCAAGTTGGGCTGTAACTGAATCTTAATATTTACTAACATGTATCAACAACACCCTACCTGCTTGTGTATCCTCTTTAAAACGCTAAGTCAATCACCCCCTTTGTTGATTTTGTAGCAGGATCCAATTCCTAGCACCATGGTATTAGTCAAATTCCATTTATTATCTGCAAATAATAATATTTCTCAGTATGTAAATTCATAAATTTTATTCAACTTAGGTTCTAAGGTTGATGATAACATGGTTTTAACAAACAATTGCAAGAATAGTAATAAAAAGCCAACAGTTATACGGAGTAACATGAATCATACAACAACATTTGCTAAGACATATCATACATATTCAAGCAAATGCAGAATAACCAAAGTTTATTTACATTGACAAAAATGAACGTGATACCAGACTTGAAGTAGGCTTTTTTCAGCGATTTTTAGTAGTTCTTCTCGCCAACATAGGGGATGGTCAGATGGGTCAAAACATGACTTTGATGCCAAAAAATTATGGCTCTCTTACACATTGGAGTTCCAAAACATTATTTAATGGTTAGTCGAAAATATTGAGAGTACAATGTAACTAATATAAAAATACATTTAGCCCGTCAACAATATTGCTTATTTATCACTTGTTGTTCATGAGCCTGAAAATTATATTTAGCCAGAAATATTAAGAGTACAATGCAATAATAAAAAAGATACTTAAATACATAAGCAAGTAGAATAAGACCTATATTAAACCCTATATCACATGATTTTATACACTTCAACAACTTCAACCAATATGATTCATTCCCTTCGTCATGAATGAGAGCACAATCTTGGAGAAAGAGCACAACCCATAATAATCTTTCAAAGCACTAGACTCATTTCCCCTTTTGTTTGACACAATGACACATTTGAATGCACCTGATCAGATAAACATGAAAGACATAATGAAAGTAGTCCCTTACAAACAATGTAATATTTGTTTAATCTTACAATTATATTTTAACTAACAATCCTTTAATAAACCACGTTAAGTGGCAATATATGTTTAATCTTATCGAATTTATCGGTCGTTATGAAAGAAACACCATCGAAGAAGAAGACGGACTATGCGTATTCACACAACAAAATATTATATAAAGTTGATGAGTAAAAAACATTGTAGGTAAAAATTATTGTTAAAAATATATAAACATAATGCTTAGTAGCATGTTGCATTCATGATGAAGTAAAATATTTCCTCTTTGAAAGCCATCACTAATCACAGGCGGAGACAAAGCAATGCAATATCAATAAATAAAATTGTTGATGGTCAAGAAAATTCCACACAAATTTAAAAAATTAATAAGATGTCAATAAAAAGTATTTTGTAATGCGACATTTAATCTCTCCCAAATTAATATTGGAATCGTATTAAATTGTACCATGATCCAAAATTGAAATTATCATTCAGACAGATCATCAAACACTTGACATGCATAAATAAATTGGTTATTACCTTAAAACATACATAGCAAATTATTTTCAATTGAGCTATGATAAAAGAGCACACACAACATACATATTCCAATTTCCAAAACAAATTATCACAAAAATAAATTAAAAGCAACCAACATAAGTATAGAATTAAGATTAATACAAAGAAAGATAATTGAAGGCATCTTCAACGCTTCAACTTGAACAATAATTGGCATATGAATCATTTTGGACATTTGTAAAAGGATTGTAACTTGAACAATAATTGGGATATGAATCATTTTTTACATACATAAAAGGATTGCAATAGACAAAGCAAAATTGAGACACTTTTATACGACTACCATGGTTATTGGC
The DNA here is from genome assembly GCF_046630445.1 of Rutidosis leptorrhynchoides. Lineage (NCBI taxonomy): Eukaryota > Viridiplantae > Streptophyta > Magnoliopsida > Asterales > Asteraceae > Rutidosis > Rutidosis leptorrhynchoides. Next base: position 653,948,393 of record NC_092335.1, read on the forward strand.
TAGTGATTTGGCATTGACCACTATCAGACTATCGACCCCATAAAATTGACACTGTTAACTTTTAAATTGTCGGAATACTTGAAAAATTCTATAGACAAAAAATATTATATTATTTGTAAACGAATCAAGTGATTCACACTTAATGAAGAAGTCCATAAATGCTATTTTTTTTTTAAAAACATGATAAAACCCCTAAACTAAATATAGAGAAAAAGGGAGAAGATATTACCTGGAGGAATTGACTCCCTAATTGGAATAAAAGGAATTGAAATGATGAAGTTAACATAAGCAAAAAGAAAGAATCATTTTATAATTTAAATAAAATGGCCTTTAGTTTGATGTAAAATAGATCTAAAAAATAAATAATTAGGTAGGAGAAATTGGTACTGACACTGGACGAGACATACATAGCCAATAAAATTATAGGCGTGAATGTAAGTTTCTAGATATTTGTTTCTCAAGAGACGGGGTATTCAAAACGAAAATGTAAGACATTTTGAATTAGTTGTGTTAAGTAAGCTTCTTTTATACATTGCATCATTTTTAATTACTATATTTTAAATTAATTTTTCAATTAAAGATTTATGAGATAAGCAAATACTATAATATAATGACACATGGCAGAGCATAGCATGAGAGTTTGCCATGTCAGCAAAAATGACATCATCGAAATAGCAATTTATAAGATATTATAGATAGATTATACCAGTGAAAGCGCATTTAAAACCTAGTGTATTGATATAATACAAACAAAGATATTTAAAGTTAAAGTTGTGAAAGAAATGCCCAAAAAAGTCAACGGAGACAGTTATTGTGGGACGGAGGGAGTATAATTAAATATCTATAACTTAAAACATAAAACTGATACAAAGTAGTTAATTACGGAGTATCATCCATGTACTATAATAATTACAATAATTACAATTCTTTATATATTACAATAATTAAAAAACAAAAAAAAAGTTGAAATGGACAACTTGAAAGTGACGAGTGCACAGGGGTAAGGGTGTATACTCACAAAAAGCCATATTAAAATAAAAGCTTAGCAGAGCAATTACTTAATTTAAAATTAATTTTCAATCATTAAAATAGATAAATTACAATGAACAACCCCATAATTTAGCCATCAATTTAAAGTTTTTTTATTTTATTTTTCTTGAAATTACCAACACTTGACATTTAAGATCTCTCCCTTATTTTATTTTTATTAATAATTGGAATACTTTTCTTTTATTTTGAATTAATGATAATTATTATACATGCAATATTGATCTTGATAATATTCTTGAAAATATATATGGCTCTGATACCATTTAATAATATTTTGTTATAATCGATTAAATAAGAAAATATTTTCAAAACCCTATAAAAGATATAAAAACGATTACAATAAGGGTCCGACTACAAAGACACCATTGCTATTAGTGTCCCTATTTTTTTTTTACGGATGGAGGATGGATGGAGTACACATGATAACATGACATGATACATTAAATTTTATCACACAATACACATGACACATGCAACTAGAAATAGTCCTTTAAATTTTACTCTTATCTTCTACTATGTACTATTCTATCTCTTTTATTTAGAGTATTAATATTAATA